>NC_081850.1:6475722-7780683 GCF_963259705.1 Myotis daubentonii
GGATTCTTCTAGAATTTTTATGGTTTCCTGTCGTACATTTAAGTCCTTTATCCATTTTGAGTTTATTTTTGTGTATGGTGTAAGTTGGTGGTCTAGTTTCATGTTCTTGCATATATCTGTCCAATTTTCCCAACACCATTTGTTGAAGAGACTATCTTGGCTCCATTGTATGTTCTTGCCTCCTTTGTCAAATATTAATTGAGCATATTGGTTCGGGCCGATTTCTGGGCTCTCTATTCTATTCCATTGATCTATATGCCTATTCTTGTGCCAGTACCAGGCAGTTTTGAGAACAGTGGCTTTGTAATACAACTTGATATCTGGTATTGAGATCCCACCTACTTTGTTCTTTTTCAGGATTGCTGCAGCTATTCGGGGTCTTTTTATTCCAGATGAATTTTTGAAAAGTTCGTTCTAGATCTCTGAAGTATGCCGTTGGTATTTTAATGGGAAGTGCGTTGAATTTATAGATTGCTTTGGGTAGTATGGACATTTTAATGATGTTGATTCTACCAATCCATGAACACGGTATGTTCTTCCATCTGTTTATGTCTTCCTCTATATCTTTTTTTAACGTCCTGTAGTTTTCTGAGTTGAGGTCTTTTACCTCTTTAGTTAAGTTTATTCCTAGGTAGCTTAATTTTTTTGGTGCGATGGTAAACGGGATTGTTTTTATAATCTCTCTTTCTGAAAGTTCACTATTGGTGTATAGAAATGCCTCAGATTTCTTGGGGTTAATTTTGTATCCTGCTACATTGCCAAATTCATGTATTAAGTCTAGTAGCTTTTTGATGGAATCTCTAGGGTTTTGTATGTATAATATCATGTCGTCTGCAAATAAGGACAGTTTTACTTCCTCTTTTCCAATTTGGATGCCTTTTATTTCTTCTTCTTGCCGAATTGCAATGGCTAACACTTCCAGTACTATGCTGAACAGGAGTGGTGAGAGGGGGCATCCCTGTCTTGTTCCTGTTCTTAGGAGAAATGGTGTTAGTTTTTGTCCATTGAGTATGATGTTGGCTGTGGGCCTGTCATATATGGCTTTTATTATGTTGAGGTATGATCCTTCTACTCTGACCTTGCTGAGAGTTTTTATCAAAAATGGGTGTTGAATTTTGTCAAATGCTTTTTCTGCATCAATTGATATGACCATGTGTTTTTTTTCTTTCAACTTGCTTATGTGATGTATCACGTTTATTGATTTGCGGATATTGTACCATCCTTGCATCCCTGGGATAAATCCTACTTGGTCATGGTGTATGATCTTTCTGATGTACTGCTGGATCCGATTTGCTAAGATTTTGTTGAGGATTTTGGCATCTATGTTCATGAGGGATATTGGCCTGTAATTCTCTTTCATTGTGTTGTCTTTACCTGGTTTTGGTATCAGGGTGATGCTGGCTTCATAGAATGAGCTTGGAAGTGTTCCTTCCTCTTGAATTTTTTGTAGTAGTCTGAGGAGGATAGGTTTTAGTTCTTCCTTGAATGTTTGGTAAAACTCCCCTGTGAAGCCGTCTGGTCCTGGGCTTTTGTTTGATGGAAGCTTTTTGATGACTGCTTCAATTTCTTCCATAGTTATTGGCCTGTTGAGATTTTTAGATTCTTCCTGATTGAGTTTTGGAATGTTGTAATTTTCTAGGAATTTGTCCATTTCCTCCAGGTTGTCCAGTTTGTTGGAGTAAAGCTGTCCGTAGTATTTTTTAACAATCATTTGTATTTCTGTGGGGTCTGTTGTTATTTCGCCTCTATCGTTTCTGATTTTGTTTATTTGGGTCCTCTCTCTCTGCTTCTTGGTGAGTCTGGCTAGAGGTTTGTCAATCTTGTTTATCCTTTCAAAGAACCAGCTCTTGGTTTCATTGATTTTCTGTATTGTTTTTTTGGTCTCTATGTCATTTATTTCTGCTCTAATCTTTATTATCTCCTTCCTTCTGCTCACTCTGGGATTTTCTTGTTGCTCTCTTTATAATTCTTTGAGTTGTAGAGTTAGATGATTTACTACCATTTTTTTCTTGTTTTTTGAGATAGGCCTGTAGAACTATAAACTTCCCTCTCAGGACTGCTTTCATTGCATCCCATAGGTTTTGGATTGTTGTGTTTTCATTGTCATTAGTTTCTAGGATGTTTTTAATTTCTTCTTTGATCTCATTGGTAACCCAATCAATATTTAATAGCATGCTATTCAGCTTCCAGGTGTTTGAGTATTTTGGGTTGTTTTTATTGTAGTTTATTTTTAATATTATGCCATCGTGGTCTGCGAAGACACTTTTTATGATTTCAATCTTCTTGAATTTGTGGATACTTTGCTTGTGACCCAATATATGGTCTATTTTTGAATATGTCTTATGAGCATTTGAGTAGAATGTATATTCCCTGGCTTTGGGGTGAAGTGTTCTGAAGATGTCTATTAAGTCCATCTGATCTAGTGAGTCATTTAGGATTGCTGTATCTTTGCTGATTGTTTGTTTAGAGGGCTTATCCAGTGCTGTCAGTGGTGTATTAAAGTCTCCTACTATGATTGTATTGTTGTCGATCTCTCCTTTGATATCTTCCAGGAGTTTTTTTATGAATTTGGGTGCTCCTGCATTGGGTGCATATATGTTTACCAGGGTTATATCTTCTTGCTGTATTGATCCCTTTAGTATTATGAAGTGGCCTTCCTTATCTCTTGTTATGGCCTTCACTTTGAGGTCTATTTTGTCCGATATAAGTATTGCTACCCCAGCTTTCTTTTCCTTTCCATTTGCCTGAAAGATATTTTTCCATCCTTTCACTTTCAGTCTGTGTGAGTCCCTTCTAATGAGGTGGGTTTCTTGTAGACAGCAGATGTATGGGTCATGTTTTTTTATCCATTCAGCCACTCGATGTCTTTTGTTTGGAGCATTTAGTCCATTTACGTTTAAAGTTATTATTGAAAGGTACTTGTTTGTAGCCATTTCTTTTTTTGTGTGGCTGTTTTCTTACTGAGCTTTTTATTTCTTATTTTTATACCAGTCCCTTTAGCATTCCTTGCATTGCTGGCTTGGTGGTGACAAACTCCCTTAGCCTTTTTTTGTCTGTGAAGCTTCTTATTTCCCCTTCAAGTTTGAATGATAGCCTTGCTGGATAGAGTATTCTTGGATTCAGTCCTTTGCTTTGCATCACTTTGTAAATTTCAGTCCATTCTTTTCTAGCCTGATGTGTTTCTGTTGAGAAATCATTTGACAATCTAATGGGAGATTCCTTGTATCTAACTTTCCGTCTCTCTCTTGCAGCCTGTAAGATTTTCTCTTTGTCCTGAACATTTGCCATGGTGATTATGATGTGTCTTGGTGTGGGTCTTTTCAGGTTCACCTTGTTTGGGACTCTCTGGGCTTGTGTGACTTTTTTCTTCCCCACCTCAGGAAAGTTTTCTGATATTATTTCTTCGAGTAGGTTTTCTAATCCTTGTTCGTCCTTCTGTTGTTCTGGTACTCCTATTATTCGTATGTTGTTTCGTTTCATGTTGTCCCAAAGCTCCCTTAGGCTCTCCTCCTGTCTTTTAATTTTTTTCTCCAATTGCAGTACATTTTGGATGTGTTTTGCTTCCTTGTCTTCTAATTCACTAATTCGGTCCTCCGCTTCTCCTAGTCTACTGTTGATACTTTCAATGGAGTTTTTCATTGCAGCTATATCACTCTTCATTTCTTCTTGGGTCTTACTTAAGTTGTTGATTTTTTCATCTGTTTCTTCTAGCTTCTTCCATATGTTATCGATTTTTTCATCTGTTTCTTCTTGCTTCTTGCAGAGGTTGTCGATATTTTCCTCCATCCGGTTTATGCACTCTAGGACCCTTATTCTGAATTCTTTATCTGTCATGTTGCATGCCTCTGTATTACTTAGCTTCTTTTCTGGAGAGTCCTCCTTCTCTTTCCTTTGGGGGTTTCTTTGTCTACACATGTTTGATCTCACTGACATATCTAGACGTTGAGTCGTTCAGTGGTTGCTCCCTTGGTGGCAGTGACTCCTTGGTCTGTGGTTGCTCTTTGGGCGGTTGCGGTAGCAGCTGCTCTTCAGTTGGCAGCAGCTCCTCTGGTGGGTGCTGTTCACAGCTGTGGTGGCTCTTCTTGCTGGGGGGGCGAGGTTTCACGTTCAGCTGCTGTTCCTCAGCAGAGGATGTGGTGCTCAGGAGGTTGCTGTTGCTTGCATCTGCTGCGTTGATTTAAAGGCACAAAATACAACACAACAAGGCACCACGTACCAGGCACTATACACAAATATATTCACGATATTAATAACCCCAAATAAAGGTGACCACCTGAATTAAGAGAATTAGGGGATAAGGAAGAAGGAAGATAAAAAGATAAAAGAGAAAAAAGAAAAGAAAAGTCGGGACCAAAAAAAGGAGTGCAAAAAAGAAATTGGGAAAAAGGAGGGGGGAAAATAAAAGCGAGAAAAGAAAAGAAAAAAAAAGAGCAAAAAGAGAGAATGAAGTGGAAGAGGGGAAGAGACTTTTTATATGAGGAGAATACTCCTATAGAACAGCCATTAATCCCAACAAATTCCAGCAACAGCTCCCTGGAGATGAATGCAAACTAGAACAGACAATGGCACTGAGAGAAGACTGAGGGCCTTTTAAATAAGAAAATAGACGCGGTTTAGTGCAGATTCTCTACCCTTTATTTTGCTGGTTCAGGGCTTATGTTGTTGTCAGAGTTTTTCTTGATATTCATCTTTGTTCTAAATTAGTGATATTGTGAGAGAGCTAAACTCTCAGAAGTGAGAATGTTATGTGCTTAATGAACTGATGTTTATTTCCTTGACAAGCAAAACTTGATAAATGTGTTTTCTTTAAGAATACATAGAATATTTACAAAAGAAATTGTAAGTTATAAATATGAATGTGCTCACTCACATTAAAAAAATTTGAGTCCTTTAAGAGGACTCTTTTTTATTACCAATATCTATTTTGGATCATAAAAGAATACTTTCATTATAGGTGACTTAGAAAATGTGGGAATTTTTAAGGGGAAAGTCACTTGTATGCCATCACAAAGAGAGAAATCACAATGTTTTCTTAATTTCCCTCAATTATTTTTATATTAGTAATAATGCATTCTCTCATTTAATCCTCATCATAACTTCATAAGCAGGTGCTAATAATATTATGTCAATTTTACAGGAAAACATAAAAACTTCGGTAGGTTAAATAATTTGTATAATATCATGTCTTTAACTCACAACTAAATGGCAGAGTCAGCACTCAAACCTGGTTCATTTGACTCAGTTCTGTACTCTCAGCCTCTAATTCGTTTTATAAAGTTGAAATTATGATACCATGTATACTAGGTCATACTTACTAAACCATTTATATCATTAAAAATTTAAAAGCATTAATGTCTCATGTTGAACCATTTGATGTAAATCATTCAAAAACATTATTTTTACAAGATATGTAATATTTCATAATGTATCTAATCATTTACTTTTGTTTGAACTTAATATTAGTGTAAATGAATCTTTTCCCATTTTTTGAGCATGTCTTTAATTATGTTTTAGACTAAATTGCTACAGATTAAAATGGTGAGAACTGAGAATGAAATATTTAAAGTTTTTGATAAAAACAAGCAAACTGTTTCCCAGAAAGTCTACAATTCATACTCTCTCCAGACATCTTTGAAAGTGCTTATTTCATCCCACACTCATTATTTATTATATTTATTTTTAAAAGTTGAAGCTGAAATTTTCTTCATTTTATATTGTATTTCTTTCATTCGCTAGTATATTGGTAAAAATCCTGCCCCCTTTCTTCCTACGGGGATACGGAAAAAAAAATCATTCATTCATTTTCTCATCAACGTTTCTTGATCATCTGTAGTGTGCATTCTCAGTTACCAGTAAGTGGAAAATGAAATTTGGGTGCTGCTGAGCTTAGTCACGTGAGAAAGGCAGATATTAAAAAGTAAACAAAATATAACTGTAGAAATTACAACACGTGATAACAATAGAATAAAATTATATGCGAAATAAAAGCTCAGTGATTTATAAAATGAAGTAGTAACCAGTGACTTATCTTAAGTGGAGTTTTGTCCTTCTAAACAAAGTTCTGATCCATTAGATGACCAAGTTCATTTTCTCCGGGGACAGTTTTCCTGTTGCTTTGAACACCATTTCTGAAACTCCTGCACCAAGACGGTAATCATCAGTGAAATTAATTTCCACTGAAAACACACGCAGGCAATAAAATCGCATCTAGATTTCTAAAACTCACAATTACAGATTTCAACTAAATTTCCTTTCCTTAAAGGCACGTTAAGAAAATCATTTATTTGATAAATTTTTAAAAAGAAGTTGTCATTTTGGAAGCTGACATTGTGGCTGCACAATAGCGTAATGTACCTTCCTGCCACAAATGTGAAGTGACCCGCAGACCTTAGACACTGGGGCTATCACAGCAGAAGACAGCCAGCTGGCCAGCACCCCTGCCCCGTCGTCTGGTCCCCCCAGAGCTCTGCTTCCCGAAGGCCTGTGATGCCAGTGAGGGGACAGCGTGAAGGAGAAGGACCGAGTGGAGAGAAGAAAAGCCTTCTCCTGGGAGTGCTCCCACCTCCTCACTCCCAGCTCATCTTTATCAGGCCTCTGCTCCCATCCCCGCCTCATCCCTCCACCCTTCACCCCAGGCTCCATGAGCTCAGAACCTTTGCCCCAGGCTGCGGCAAGGCAGGCGGACACCCATTCTGAAGGGCTTTAGCTCTCTCCTGTTTGAACCCTGAGAGACAACTTTCAGAGTCTTCAATTCTCCTCCTTTGAGTTCTGAGGCAGATATTATCTGTATTTCAAGACTGATCCGGTGATTAATGATTCCCTTGAGAGCCTAATGCAAGATTTTAATCTCTCTCAATCAGACTTACATGGGTTTTGTTGCATAAGGCAGAAACCACTGTGGGCATTAGAGGCTGAAAACAGCATACTGGCCAGACAACTAGAGGTAGAAACGTCCACTAATAATAAAAATAATAATAGCAACCTCAACAACACACTGACAATAGGGTCAACATGTATCTGTCCCTTACAATGTGGCATGCAGTCCACTAAGAGATTTACATGTAGGAAACATTCGGTCCTCACACAGTCCTAGGAAGGAGAGTCATTACACCTACTGCTCAGATGGGGAGACTGAGTCACAGAGAGTAACCTGCTCAAGGCAGCACTGCACGACATCAGGCAGCAGTGAGCTCAGAGGTGAGCCTCTGCAGGCCAAGGGCTGACCTCCCTCCACGGAGAACTGCCCGGAGGACACCCCTCGCTGCCTGGTAACAGCCTACAAAGCCGGGGCAGGAAATGTCAAGATTGGGACAATCTACTTTTATGAATGTAATGAAGACATTATAATGAAATCAATGTCCTAAGTTTTCATTCAACACATTTTTATTGGGTATTTAATATGTCTCAGGCAGTGATGTAGGAAAATTCCTACCCTAATGGGATTGAAACATAAATTGCTCCATTCAAATAACTGCATTACCCAATATGGAAATTAGAGAAATATTCACTAATAATAAACCACCTCAACATAGCTACTATTATAATTTTGAATATGTTTTCTAATCTTTCCCCCGTGAATACAATTGTTTTTACCTAACTTATTGATATACATATAATTTCCTTTAAAATATATTAGAAAAACAGAGCTGTTTATTTTTAAACACTATTTTATCTATCATTTATTAGATTGGTTATGGTGTTGTATTTTGTATGTTTTTTGAAACATTGTCTCAAGTCAAAACACTTGGAGAATGCTTTCTAAGGATTCTACATATACAGTAATTTTAAACTTTATATTCAATGGCTAGTACTCTCTTTTCCTAAAATTTAATTATAGTCCATTCCTTTTTTTTATATCCAATTACTGAATACAGACTAGATCAAAGCCCTATTCAAGAAAAGCAAATGCTGTTTGAGTAAGCGATTAACAAGTGATGGAATGATTAGATTACACTATGTATGACATTATATTTATCACATCTTCTAGTGGAGGTATCATTATTGTTATATCATTCGTTACAACTTTAATCATTTCATTTTTTGTACACATTTTTAAAATGTTGTCTAAACTTCCAGTTTTCTGTATTCTATTTGGTTTCCTTTGCACCGAGTTTCTGTCCACTTCATAGTACAAATAAAGAACAAATGAAACTAATCGAACCACACTTTATGCCCAACAAACCTATTAAAGACCCAAACCAAATGCACACACTTTACCTGTTTTCCAACAAGTGTCATGAATGAACGCGTTTTCCAAAGCAGTTTGATCCCATCTCTGGGATTTAAGTTTCTTCTGATTCGCATTTACTTGTGTGAGATCTTCATCAATGTTGATAGGTGATTGTTTGGGGCTATGACATGCTGTATATTTCTTTCTCCAATTTTTTTTATGTAGTGCCCCCCCAAAAAAAAAACACACACAAAAAAAAATGAAAGAGTAAGCAGTTAGTTTCATAAATTACCTCGCAAAAGCTTAATTTTATATTATAGCTAATCCATTACATGAAAATATTTTCAAAATCAGGAAAAATGAAGACATCTTTGAAACAATTTATAGAATAGCTACGCATAGATTTAGGTTCTGGGTTTAACTATGAGACACTATAAAAAGAGGCCTATCGAACTGAAACCAAAATGCAGGTTCAGCTGCCTGACCCAGTGACAGCCAGACTCCTGAGACAAGTACTGCTGCAAAAGGAAAGAGGTTAATTCAGGTGCCATGAGTTGGGGAAATGGTGGACTTCTGTCTCAAAGACCATCACCCCTTTCTGCTCAAGGCTGGGGGTCTACAGGGAGAGAGGGGGGAGGGCTTTTTTCTATCCAGTTATCCTTCTAGCTTTTAGTGCCCTGGAGCCCTCTCCATTCATCTTTCTAGTCATCCTCCATGCTCAGTGTAAGAATCTCCCCCTGCCAACTTGGCTAGTGGGGGACACTCCCCCATGCTCCCTGGCTGTACAGTCACAGAGCAACCACACCAAGTGCAGAGGTCAGCACAGCTTTCCTGAGCCATCACACTCATCTCAATCAACAGAAAGTCCGTCTTAGCCCGCCCAGCTTCCACATGGCAGGTGTGCAGGTGATAGTGCAGATTCCTTCAGACCTTCTCTCCTCCCTGCCATTAAAGGATGTGGTTTCATTTCCATCTGCTCAGAGTCTTATTCATAACAACGTAATCACCAGCACATCCTTGAACTATCCCTTTCACGCCCCCCCCCCCACTTTATATGGTCATAAGACCTACCAGGTTTGATTGTTTAAGAAAAGCAAAACTGGGCTTTCTATAAAGATTATGGCTTAGAGTGAAGTGAATGCCCACTCACTTGTTCCACAGAATGAATAGTCCTCTAACCAACACTGCTCTGTGCAGACTTCATTGCACCCCTACCTGAAACCACGCACCACTCTCATAACCTTATGTCACTGGACCTTATGTAGATATAACCCTGGTATCAAATATTTGGTAATCATATCAGAAAACCACATATGAAATTGATCAAGCGGCAGAAACCATGAAGGACTCCGCCTCCCACACGACAAGCCACCCCTTCAAAAAAGGAAGAAAGGGCTTTAGGTAAATCTGTGATTAATGTCATGACCTTTAAATTTGTGTGATTCCAAATGAGTCCGCTGTGATTGAAGAGTCAGGGTTCAGACTGAAGGCAATGCAGGCTGATGAACTGCAGGCCGTTTCTGTAGTTTTTGCTGTGAAGTCACCTCACTGAAAGGCAGGAAACTACCTGTGGAACGATGAGAGAGAAGCAGAGGAGATTTCTTTACTTTGTGGCTGCAGGCTGGCTCTCAGCGATCATATAGCCAATACAGAACAAAAAAGCCCTGGCAGTGACTCCTTGGTCTGAGGAGAGGAAACTGTCGTAGCAGAGCTCTGAAAGTGCCTTAGAGTCCCTGTGAACTCCCTGTGCTCATCACCTTTCCTCTTCTCCCATAACTGAGCAACCGGGATCCCACAGCAAGGAAGCAATGGCACAATAGGTAATGCAAGTTTCTGTCAGGAACACTGCCATTGCGCATGCCCCCAGATTCCTGTCCATACACTCGTTATTGATATGGGGCCTGACTCTTGGCTCTGTTTCCTACTTTTGATAAAAGGATCAGACATTCAGAGGTGACGCCTGAGACACAGGTATCACCCATACCTTCCTACTTGTGATGGGACTTGTGATAACATCTCTCCAGTATTGTTTCATTGCTTTGGTTAAAGAGCATGCTGCCTATATGACCAAAGACTCTGGTTTCATGCCTGTATAGAACCTGCAGTTCCTCCATTCTGTACAGACTTATGAGGGGATTGTTTCTTAAATCAGATCTCCTCCGTGCGTGCTACTGCTCACATGCAAGGACTGAGAAAAAGATATGGGCCCGGCCAACGGCGTGGCTCAGTAGGTGTCCCAGGAGGTAACAGTTCAATTCTCAGTCAGGGCACATGCCCAGGTTGGGGGGTCAATTCCTGGTGGGGGCGTGCAGGAGGCAGCCAATCAGTGATTCTCTCTCATCATTGATGTTTCTACTTCTCTCTCCCTCTGCCTTCTTCTATGAAATCAATAAAAAATATATTTAAAAAAGAAAAAGCTCTGGGAAGATACCGTCAATCTATTGCTTCAGCTGGGAAGTTTAGATTTTGTATTATCTCTGATCCCATCAAAACTTGATTCCAAAGGATGAAGCTTTCATTTATTCATTTGTTCATACAGGCATCAACCATTTCATGAAGTGCCTAGTGTGACATAGAAGATAAATCTGTTGCAAAAGGTTCAGAGATGAATGAACATCATCCATCATCAAAGACCTCATGTTCTAGGGAGAACCCAAGAGGTATCCACTGTGAATTATAACACAATCTGATAAGTATGAGGGCAGAGATGTGCATGGAGGATTCCAAGGACATAAAAGAGTTGCACCTAGTCCAGATGGGACAAGAGACAAAGAAGACTTTTGAATGACAAGATGCCTGACAAAAGCCTTAAATGATGGTCAAGGATTATCAAATTGAAGCTGGGGAAGGAAGTCTGGGCAGAGGTATCTAGAAGGAGAGAACAGCCTGAGCACAGAATGGCTATTTGGAAACACAGCAGGAAGTTCTATGTCAGTGGTTCTCAACCTTGGCTGCACATTAGAATCACCTGGGAATCTTTTTAAAATTTTGATTTCTGGGCCTCATCCTCCAGAAATTCTGTTTCTTAGTGATGAGGTGGGGCCACAACATGAGTAACAAAGAAACAGGATTTCCGGAGGATGAGGCCCAGAAACCAGGATTTTAAAAAGATTCCCAGGTGATTCTAATGTGCAGCCAAGGTTGAGAACCACTGTTCTATGTGCTGATACAGAAGATACAAGGCAGGGAGGGCAGAGAAGTGGGTAGGCGAGAAGATTGGCTACTGAAGGGATTTCAGTTGCAGGTAGTTCTCACCTGGGCTCATTTGTCCCTCACCCTCAAAGGCCGCCTGCCCCAAGCACACAGACCCCTGCGGTGTGGCCCTCTGACTTGATGTAGGACCAGCAGGTTAAGTTTCACTGGAAGGGGCGAAGCCTCTTCCCAGTTGAGCGAAGTCCATGCTACACACAGTTTGTGGAGGAAGGTGTCCTAATTGGTTGAGGTTTGTGATAGAACTGGTTGGTGGCTCTTAGCAATCCCTGGGCAGATGCCCCAACTGCAAAGCTGGCGTTTGCCCTGCCCGAGCACAGGCACCGTTGCTCTGAGCAGGAGCCTCCACACACAGTCCTGGCTCCTCCAAAGGGAGAGGGGCACCCGACCTTGGGGGATGGAGGCAGGTGTTTGACTGAGAGCACACATTTCTCTGTGGAGATGCCTGGTGCTCTCTCCCATAGCACTGCTGTGTGGGGCAGGGGTGCCCAAGGCTCAGTATGAATGGGGCCCCATAAGCCTATCCAGCCTTTGCAGGTGTGCTGTCCCCATCACTGGATAGCTTGGCTGCAAGGGATCTGGTGGCAGGTGGTGACACGGTGGCCTCCCATCACAGGTGAGACACCTCCCTGTGAGGGCACCACCTGTGTGCTGGCCAGGTGGGCCCCAGTTGTTCTGATGGGAAGTGGGAGTAACAGGTCCTCCCATCAGGGGAGGGATGTTGGGCCCTCCCATCGCATCACCTGCATTCTGCACAGGTGGTTCCCGGGGCTTGGAAAGAAAGTGCAACTACAAGGGGGACTTGCACGGATCATGGAGGCCATGCGGCCAGGATAGGCTGGGTGGCCTGAGGAAAGGTGGACACAGACATGCCTCGGACGTACCTTCATTCTCCATGGTGGTGGCTGTTGCGAGTGCAGGAGATTCCCTGTCCAGGCAGCCACAGTGCACTGATGGCAAGTGAACACTAGCGCCTCCGTCAGGGGCCTGGTGCCCTCCCTGTCACCACACCGCCTGTGTAACGACAGGTGGGCTCCAGGGGGTGGGATTTCAGGTGGAACCAGCAGCGTATCCACGCACTGGGGTGATGCCTGCTCCTCCTCCTCAGCGGCCAGGCTGTGGCCAGGTGGGTCCCTGGTCTTATGGCCAAAGGGAGACGCAGCAGCAGGGCTGTGTGCCTTCCTCAGTCCACCTCTAACGCGGATGCCCCGGCTACTGTGGCTGAGTGCGGCCTGGGGTGGACATACTGACCCCAGAGCTGGCACCATCCATGGGAGCCGCAGGACCCATAACCACAGGTCGGCCTGCCGAGGAACCGGCAAACTGAGCTGCTGCTCCCGGTGTCTAGCATCTCGGTGGCAACGCCAACGCCATAGTGTGAAGTAGGGCGCTAACAGGAGCACTGGGGGGAGAGGGTCCCTTCTGGGACCTGGAGGAGTCCCTCAGGTGGGCTGAGGGATGGGTGGGGCCAATGGGATGGTCTGAGGAGGGCAGCGGTCCTTCAGTGCTTGTCTTTCGGTGGGGGGCCTGGAGGGTCCCTTTGCAGATCACGGGATTGGTAAATTGTCCGGATCCTCAGAGTGGACTCAGGGTAAGTGCGAGCATAGGAAGGGGGAGTGGTGTCCATTTCACTGTCCACATTATGCAAGGGCGGCTGAGAGGTGAGACCATGAGGTGCCCCGGCTGTGGTGGGAGCAGCGACCTGGCCAGGGTGAGTGGCCAGGGGCAGGGTGTTTGCCATGGCTGAGCCAGGAGGGGAGGGAGAAGGGGCAGACTGAGTGGCACTGCAGCCCGCCCTGGCCTCTGGGTCAGCGCCCAGGATGCAGGCACCTGCAAGGCAGGGGAGCTTAGGAGGCGGGGGCAGCTGCCCTCGATCCCACCGCAGTGGGGGCAGCGGGAGCTGGAGGGGCAGGGCCATGGTTCTCTTGCGGGACTTCCTGGGGGCAGAGGCGGGTGGAGGATGGCTGCTGGATGGCTTTGGAGTCTCCACCTCCTCACACAAAGGTGGTGACACTGGGACGCTGGGCGGGGGGTCTCCCCGCAGCACTCCCTCTGCGGGGCTCTGTGGCTGCAGGAAGCCAAGGGGGCTTGGGTTTGGCTGCAGAGCAGGCAGGGCACCTCCCTCAGGGCTGCGTGAGCCTGCGCCCACCCTGCCTTTGGAGGAGCAGCTCCTGGGAGACAGCGGGGTGCTCCCACTCACGCTGCCCTGTGGGTGCTGGGCATGGAGGCCCAGTGGCCCAGGACCGCTCTTGCCGGCAGGGAGGACCCCCGTGGGCTCTGGGGCCCTCCATGTCAGTGGGGGGCCCCCAGGGCGGTAGGGGCTGTCGTGGGCACGCTGTCCCTTGTTCTGTACCTGAAGGTCTTGGTTCTCTGGCCTCCCTTTTGGGGACCTTTCTTGGACCTTCACCTCCATGTCCTTCGGAGGAGGATGTGGGATGGTCCTGGCTGGTTTTGGCTTCATAACCTGGACTTCCTTCCTGGGGAGATCAAGTCTGCCCCTGGGAGGAGGGATGTAGACCGTCCGGGGATAACGGAAACACAGACGGGGCTTCTCTGGGGGGTCCTCCCACCCCACGGAGGGGCGGAGCCTCAGAGGGAAGCCTCCGTTCTCAGGGAGAGGACACGGCCTTCCCACCCCTGTGAGACAGCCAGCTGCTGCTGGTGCAGGGCCCCGGGGTAAGAGCCCGAACCCAGGGCCCAGGGCAGGTGCAGGACCCCGGGGGAGGACCCTGTGACCAGGGCCCAGGGCAGGTGCAGGACCCCGGGGGAGGACCCTGTGACCAAGGCCCAGGGCAGGTGCAGGACCCCGGGGGAGGACCCGGTGACCAAGGCCCAGGGCAGGTGCAGGACCCCGGGGGAGGACCCGGTAACCAGGGCCCAGGGCAGGTGCAGGACCCCAGGGGAGGACCCGGTGACCAGGGCCCAGGGCAGGTGCAGGACCCCGGGGGAGGTCCCGGTGCCCAGGGCCCAGGGCAGGTGCAGGTGCCGCGGGGTGGACGCGGCCAGGCGGGGCATGCCCCCTGCGCACCCCGAAAGCCACCGGGCGGCCGCCACCAGGCAAGGCCCGGTGGAGGAGGCCGCGGATTAAAGCAAGAAACCTGGAAAGCAAATTGCCCATCGAGAGCAAGTTGTGCGCCAAGCGAGCCGAGGTCAGAGTGGAGACCGGGAGCGCTGCTCCTTCGCTTCCTCCTCCGCTGGGGCTCTCGCACGCACTGAGCCAACGTGGGCCAGGAGCTCTGATGTCTCCATGGAAACGTCAACGGAGACTGGACACTGTGCACGTGCCTGTCCAGCGCGGGAGCAGAGGTCAAAGGGCAGGGGGCGGGGCCTCAGCACTGGCCACGCCCTTCCTGACTCTCCAGCACCTGGGCCTCCAGCTGGGGGGCAGGTGCTGGGCACCCGCTGGCCCTGCACGAGGAGCCTGTTCCAGACCTGGTCCCCGCGCCACACCTGCCCTGCCTGCCTCGGGCTCTGCGGGCGCTCAGGCGCCTTCCCCAGGGCCCAGGAGGCCCCAGCCTGTCACAGCCAGTGCGGGAGCCCCCAGATCCTGCGGGCATGTGGCCCCTCCTCCGGGCTCCCCAGCTTCTCTGTGCTGCCAGTCCCGGAGTCAGGGCCTCCCTCCATGGCTGCCCTGGCCGCCCGCCTCCCGGTCCAGCTGAGAAGGTTCCTGAGGAGTGGATCTGAGCCCTGACCTGCCTGGGGCCGCACCCCCACATCCAGAGCTGAGCCTGCAGCTAGCAGGGATTGCACCCCAATACGCTGCCTTGTGAGTGAGCAAACAGGGAGTCTTTTCCCAGGAGCCTTCTTGGGAGGGAGTCCCTGACCTTGTGGGGCAATGGAGGGGACGCAGGGAAGCATCTCCCAGGCCTTCCGTGTCCTTTGAAGCCAGCACAGCGGTCAGAGCCTTTGAAGTGCCCAGCGGACACCATCACATGCATCTCCTGACTTGTCCTTGCATTTCACCCTCTGCATGGACTGGCTCATGAAAGAAACAGTTGAGCCCAGAGGTGTGGCTCCATGGGTTAGAGTGATGTCCCATGCAGGGGAAGGTCACAGATTCAGCACCCAGTCAGGCCATGCTCTTGGGTTGTGGGTTTGACCTTAGATTCTAGGCCCGGGTCAGACTGGGGGGGGGGGGGGCAGGATGCAAGCAATCAATGTGTCTGTTACTTTGGTGTTTCTCTCTCTCCCTCTCTGCCCCTCCTTCCCTCCCTCCCTTCTTCCCTTCCACTCTCTCTTATTTTTTAAATATATGTTATTGATTTTTAACAGAGAGGAAGGGAGAGGGATAGTTAGAAACATCAATGAGAGAGAAATATCTATCAGCTGCCTCCTGCACACTCCCTACTGGGGATGTCCCCGCAACTAAGGTACATGCCCTTGACCAGAATCAATCCTGGGACCCTTCAGTCCGCAGGCCGATGCTCTATCCACTGAGCCCAACCCGTTAGGGCCCCTTCCACTCTCTTGAAAATCAATGGGACAGAATATCCTCAGGTGAGGGTAAAAAATTAGTTGACGTTTCCTTTGCTTTTAGGACTTAACATCTTTGCAAGTACATGGACTTCTTTGCTCCCAGCCCTGCAATGAATTTTGGGGCATGTATAATGTAAATTTACTAATCATCTTCTTTTGAACATTAGGAATTAAAAGGGCATGTTTTAATCTGATATTTCTGAGCACTTATTTCTTGAAGGGACCCTAATAGGTATCCACAACAAGTAATCAAAAACTCCACAGGGGTTTAGGGAATTTAATCTTTTTAAGAAATATATTTTTACTGGTTTTCAAGAGAAGAAGGGAGAGGGACAGAAGATAGAAACATCAATGATGAGTGAGGATCATGGATCGGCTGCCTCCTGCACACTCCACACTGGGGATCCAGCTGCAACCCTGGCATGCGCCCCCACCGGGAATCCAACACTGACCTCCTGGTTCCTAAGTTGATGCTTAACCACTGAGCAACACCTGCTGGGCGGGAATTTAGTTTGACGTTGCTATCCAGGTATCTAGAATGGTGTCTATTACACAGCAGCAAGTTTTCAATAAATGTTTGTTGAATAGACATATGTAGTGACTACTTTTTCTCCATCTGTGACCTTTTATGTTAAAATGTATTATGAGTTTTACCGAAATCAAGACGTTCACCTCTTGGGGTGCTCTATTCAAGAACTACACGTGGTTGTTGTTAGGTAGTTATTATTTACTTGCACCCATAAAGGAGACACATCTCCAAAACTCTATCTTGGAGAGACTTAGTTACTTCTTATGTGTACTATTTGGTTAACTACAGGCTGATTTCTTCTTTGCAGGTTGAGTTCCTGTCAAGCTCATCCTGTTTACAGCGGCACCTGCAAAAACTGCTATGTTTTAACATTTGGCCAGAATTGAAAGAAGGGCCCAGAGCTTGAGACATGATCTGTTTAATATAGTTTGACCAGCCATACAATTTAAATCCTAAATACTTCAGTCGTTATGTCTTTTTAAACAGTCAATTTTTTCTAAATAACTTCAGAATTTTTCATACTTACGTAACAGTAATTTTCCCTAATATTTTCAATATCCAATCCAAATTAAAATTTCCCCAATTTTCTCCAAATGACTTTTATGGGAAAATGCGATTATTTCCCTCAGGAGCCAATAGAGGATCACCCCCTTGCATTTGCCAGAAGATTCCAAATTCACACCTTGACCTCTTCCTGTTTCCTGGCTATTGGAGGGCAGTGGCTGCTTCAGGATCGAGCTGACCACCTCCTACCCAGCCAGTAGCCAGAAACTCATTGAGCAGATGATGAGTGAACACCTGTCCCTTTTCTGAGAAGCATGTGCAGTCTGTCCTCTCTCAGAGCTTCTACCCCTAAGTCTAGTCAAAAAGGAGGTTTATCTGAGTAACAAATAAGACCAAACATTAAAAAAAAAAAAAAAACCACCCTTAACCTCCTCAGGCTCTGAAAGAACCTGGACCAGAGATGTAAGAAATTGGTTCTCCAGCTTTCCACTTGCCTAAAGGCAGAGCAGGAGTGACCTCTGAGGGGCTGTGGGGGCCTGTGGGAAGTGTAGTCCTGAAGGTCCTGGCTCCTGCCAGCGCTCTGGGAAAGGACCTCCAGTCCATGCAGCAAGTGGGATTCCCAGTAAGTACCCCAGAGGACTCCCCGACCTGTGTCCCAGGAGAGTCTCCAGAATATGCAGCAGCACAACCAGGGGGTCCGGGCTGCCTGTCACTACTTGAGCCAAAGAAGCAGAGACAGGGTTGAGTCATATATGAGCGTTTATTCCAATATTGCCAGCAGCATGGGAGAGCAGCAGGTCAGCCACAGAAATCTGCTCTGCACCCCCATAAGCCAACTGCTTACAGTGGGTAGGAGGCAAAGATTACTTGGGAGTATAAGAACTCCAGGCAGGGGAAAGCAGGTAAGGCATGGCGGTTACAGGCAATAGGGCTGGGGGTGCAAATGGCGGGCGTCTCCAACACTAGATTGTAAATCTCTCCAGGACTGTGGACAGTTCTCTGGAAAGGAGGGTAGACTGCGTCCCAAAGTGAGCTCCCAGGTCCCAGGGCGCACAACTCCGCTCATCCAGGATGGAATGTGCTTTCTCTAATCAGAACAGAGCAATCACAGTTAACAGAGCATGATTGATATTTCTTATCATTGTAGCTAATCCCCGATATTCTATTTCTGTCTCTCACTGAAGTTGAAGTTTTCTAATTTTATTCTTAAAAAGAATCTAACTACATCATGCAATTAAAACAAATTTTTCTATTCTGTCTTTAACTCATAATTTGAAATCAATTAATTTTATAAAAATCATGCTTTAAGGTGAAAAAGGGAATTTCACTCAAGTTAAAATTGACTCACTGGTGGTTTCCCTGATAAGTCCTTTGATTTACCAATATGACAAGGTAAGATTTTTGGAAGAAGGTCATTGCTGATGCACAAGATGATGCCATATGCTTTGTTAGTGTTCTCCCTGCTACCTCATGGCTCTTGTAATTTGTCACAACAAATGCTTTTGACAATATTGGCAAGAGACAGCAAACCTGTTGTTGTTATTTTATTTTTATTAAGCACCGGCACACAGAGTATTAACGCTGTCCTAAATTATCCATAAAATGATTATTATTGTTGTTTGCCAACCCACAAAATTTGAAATCAGAAAAAAAAATCAATGTAGATCCTTTTCTTGAGAGCAGAAACCTGGCCTAGGATTGATTCATCTTTGTCAGTAACATATGAGGACTGGAGCCAACTGAACTTTGGAGAAGTCAGGAATATATGAACTCCTCCAGTGTGGCTCTCTCTCTCTCTCTATCTCACTCACTGTCTCTCTCTCTCTCTCTCTCTCTCTCTCTCTCTCTTTCTTTCTTTTTTTTTTTTAAAAAGGTTTAAACAAACCCAGGATGAAGCTGTTCTCTCCTTCCATCCAGATCAGATTGGGAAATTCAGCATTGAATGCCATAAACCACAGTTAATTTCTTTCCCATTTAGTAAGAAAGTTGATTGTGGGGGAAACCAAGATGGAGGCATAGGTAAACACCGGAAATTACTGCCTCTCACAACCACTTCAAAAATACAACTAAAAGACGAAACAGACATCATCCAGAACCACAGGAAGGCTGGCTGAGTGGAAATTCTACAACTAGAGGGAAAGAGAAAAGCACACTGAGACTCAGAGGAGGTGTGGAAGTGGCGAGGTACGGAGGCGAACGTGGCAAAGGCTGGTGACTGAGAATGCGGCTGTGTTTCTGAATCGGGAGGGAGTCACAAGCCCCTGACTGCTCTGAACTCCAGTTCTGGGTGAGTCTCTGGGGACCCAGGACTCATATGGGGAGAAACTGGACTGTCTGGCAGCGGGCAGAACTCGGAGCTTGAGGGCGGCTTTCCCTCAGAGGTCCTTGCAGCAATTACCGGGACACTGAGACGCCAGAGTTGTTTGCTCCGCCCTGTTGATCCCCTGAGACTACACCCCACCCATATGCCGCAGAGGCTTTAGCATATGAATGCCGTGGCCCTTCGCAATCTGAAAATTACCTAACAAACTGCAGCTGGGTCAGAGAGACCCAGAACATCCAAAAGAAGGTTCAAGGCCCCACAGCAGCTTGCATTGCTTCACAGCTGGGCCTCATTTCGGCACCTCCAAACCCCAAACAAGGAAGGGGAATCTGAAGATCTCTTTGTAGCTCCTGCTGGGTAGTCTCAGGCAGAGGCTAAATTAGCACCTCCTTAGATCCAAGAGCCAGTGTACCCAGTGGTCAGAGTGGGACCATCCAATTACAACTCCTCAGATCCATAAGGGACACACACAGGGGGCAGACTCAGTGAGCACCAAAGCCCCATTGAAGCAAGTCTTGCCCCATAAGGGTGTCTCCAGCACAGAAGTTCTCCCAGGCAGACACAGCTGATTCTCACAGCCAATTGGCCTGGAGGTCAATTCCTCCCAGTGATACCTTCCACAATCAAGGCTTAACTACAACAAGACTGTGCACAAAGACCACAAAGGGGTACACCAACAGTGTCCACATCAGGTAATTGGGGAGGCTGAGCCACTGGGCCCTATAGGACACCTCGCACAGAAAGCCACTCTATCAACACAGGGAAGCATAAAAAATGCAGAGACAAAGAAAGAGGTCACAAATGACAGAAATGGAGGAAAGCAAACAACTGGATATAGAGTTCAAAACCACACTTTTAAGGTTTTTCAAGAACTTTCTAGAAACTGCTGATAAATTTAGTAAGACCCTCAAAAAGACTGGTGAGACCGCCGGTAAATGTAGTGAGACCCTCAAGAACTCTAGTGAGACCCTCGAGGTTATGAAAAAGGACCAACTAGAAATTAAGCATACACTGACTGAAATAAAGGATATTATGCAGAGTTCCAACAGCAGAATAGAGGATCGCAAGAATCAAGTCAAAGATTTGAAATATGAAGAAGCAAAAATTACCTAACCGGAAAAGCAAAAGGAAAAAAGAATCCAAAAATACGAAGATAGCGTAACGAGCCTACCGGACAACTTCAAGGGTACCAACATCCGAATTATAGGGGTGCCAGAAGAAGAGAGAGAGCAAGATATTGAAAACCTATTTGAAGAAATAATGACAGAAAATTTCCCCTACCTGGCGAAAGAAATAGACTTACAAGAACCTACAACCAAGATTACTTTATGCAGCAAAGTTATCATTCAGAATTGAAGGTCAGATAAAGAGCTTCACAGATAAGGAAAAGCTAAAGGAGTTCATCACCACCAAACCAGTATTATATGAAATGCTGAAAGATATCCTTTAAGAAGAGGAAGAAGAAGAAAAAGGTAAAGATACAAATTATGAACAACAAATACACATCTATCAACAAGTGAATGTAAAAATCAAGTGAATAAAAAATCATGAACAGAATAAACTGGTGAATATAATAGAATCAGGGACATAGAAAGGGAATGGATTGACTATTCTTGGTGGGGAAAGGGGTGTGGGAGATGCGGGAAGAGACTGGACAAAAATCGTGCACCTATGGATGAGGACAGTGGGTGGGGAGTGAGGGCGGAGGGTGGGGCGGGAACTGGGAGGAGGGGAATCATGGGGGGAAAAAAGAGGAACAAATGTAATAATCTGAACAATAAAGATTTAATTTAAAAAATTAAATAAAAATTAAATTAAAAAAAAAAGAATTCCAAACTTTCTGTTCTTAAAACTGCCATAAATTATCTTCCCGAATTTATTTGCACTGCAGGTTAACTCACTTAAGACTACTGTGTTGAATGGTTGTTGGATAAAACATATATCTAACAACCTATTGGTCTTTGCAGATATGGATTAGTATCCCATTAGTTGCCCAGCATTTTTTTTTTGTAAATAAATAACCTGGTTTGTGGAAATTTGTGTTTGTTTGGGTAAAGGAACACTTTATATCATCCCCATCTCCCCTCCCCATTTCTCTGTTTTGTATCTGCTATCATCTGAGTTGGTTGGATTTTACATCAGATTTCTGAGGGACCAGAACTGACCTATGAGCCCCATGCCTTGTGTTGTCCTGAGCGCGTATGTCCTCCTTACAGGCACCAGGTTTCAAGATGCTGTACATATGTGGGGCCAGACTGGGCCTGCTGAGGCTCCCCTTCTGCAGAGCTTCACCCCAAACCTGTGATAGCCCTGAGGTGGGAGGATGTGAACACCTGAGTACCTGGGTGAGGAGGGCACCTTAGGCTCAGGCACATCAAAGGGATCCCCACCCTGGGATACAGCCTTCCAGCTGGAGGGCATTCACGATAAGGTAAACATTTCCAATTTTTAAAATATGTGGGAATAAAATGACCTTGTGAATGAAAATGAAGGAGCATCTGAGTGAGAATAAAATGTCTGTGAGAGTCATTTACATACCACAGGGCAATATTCCTTTACTTTGGTTATAATGAGACTAGAGACCTGACGCACAAAATTCGTGCAAGGGGCTTGGCCCCCACTCCCATCCTGGCTTCGTCTGGAAGGTCATCTGGAAGGACACCCAGTCTAATTATCATATTATGCGTTTATAGATTGTTAGTTAGAATCCTTACCTGAGTCCAGGATTCAACCAGTAAGTATTCTTTTCACCCCATTTTGTGCCGTCGCTGACCGAGGGGTGGAGGGGCTGTTTTTAGAAGGAGATGACATCCCTCGGTCACTCTCTCCTTTCTTTCATGGTGGCCCTCTTTATGGGCCTGAGGAGACCCAGTCACTAAGGACACCCCTGTCTTTGTCTCCTGGGCCCTGCCTGTTGGAAGTGCTGCACTGAGTAGGGTGTGTTTGTGAGAGTTTGCCTTGCCAACCCTGTGTGAAGCCTTTGCATTCATCACTCCCTCTACCCTTCACAATAATCTTACGGTATAGGCTTGACTCCTATCTTCATCTTAAAGGTACACTTATGTTTTCTTTCCCTGAACCATTTGGAAATATACGGCAGACATCATGACATGTTCCTAGTCAATGCTCACGATGCATTTCCATATCATTTTCCTGAATAGCTATCATATCATTTTCACACTAAGAAATTAATAATTCGAGAGAAAACAAGATGGCAGCATAGGTAAACACTGTAAATTGCTGCCTCGCACAACCACTTCAAAAATACAACTAAAAGACAAAACGGACATCGTCCAGAACCACAGGAAGGCTGGCTGAGTGTAAATTCTACAACTAGAAGGAAAAATAAAAGCACACTGAGACTCAGAGAAGCTGTGGTGCGGAAGTAAAGTGCAAAGGTACAGAGGCACACTTGGAAAGGGCTGGCAACTGAGGACACAGTTGTTTTTTCCATCAGAAGGGAAACACAGCTCCTGACTGCTCTGAACTCCAGTTCCAGGCAAGTCTCTGGGGACCCAGACTCATATAGGGAGAAACTGGACTGTCTGGCATCGGTCGGAACTCGAGGGCGGCTTTCTCTCAGAGTTGCTTGCAGCCATTACCAGGACACTGAGACCCGGGGCCTCTTAGGGCAGGGCTGAGGATCAGCCATAGCTGTTTGCTCTGCCCTGTTGATTCCCTGAGACCCCGCCCCACCCAAGCTGTGTGCAGAGGCTTTTGCATATGAATGGTCTGGCCCTTTGCAATCTGAAATTACCTAACAAACTGCAGCTGGGTCAGAGAGACCCAGAACAACCAAAAAGAAAAGCCCAAGGCCCCACAGCAGCTTGCATTGCTTCACAGCTGGGCCTCATCTGGGCACCTCCAAATCCTAAACAAATAAGAAGAATCTGAAGATCTCTCCATAGCTCCTGCTGGGTAGCCTCAGGCAGAGGCTAAATTAGCACCTCCTTAGAGATCCAAGTGCCAGTGTACCCAGTGGTCAAAGTGTGACCATCCAGATTACAACGCCTCAGATCCATAAGGGACACACACAGGGGGCAGACTCAGTGAGCACCAAAGCCCACTGAATCAAGTCTTGCCCCATAAGGGTGTCTTCAGCACAGAAGTTCTCCCACTGCAGACACAGCTGATTCTCAAAGCCAATTGGCCTGGAGGTCAATTCCTCCCAGTGATACCTACCACAATCAAGGCTTAACTACAACAAGACTGTGCACAAAGACCACAAAGGGGTACACCAAGAGTGTCCACCTCAGGGGAGAAACCAAGATGGCGGCATAGGTAAACACCGGAGTTTGCTGCCTCGAACAACCACTTCAAAAATACAACTAAAAGATGAATGGACATCATCCAGAACCACAGGAAGGCTGGCTGAGTGGAAATTCTACAATTAGAAGGAAAGAGAAAAGCATACCGAGTCTCAGAGGAGGCGCAGTGCAGAAGTAAAATCCTAAGGTATAGAGGCGCATATGGAGCGGGCTGGCAGCTGAGGGTGCGGTTGTCGTTTTCAATCGGGAGGGAACCTCAGGCTCTGAGCTCCAGTTCCGGGCGAGTCTCTGGGGACTCAGACTCATACAGGAGAAGTGGGACTGTCTGGCATCAGTCAGAACTTGAGGGCAGCTTTCTCTCAGGGGGGCTTGCAGCGATTGCCAGGACACTGAGATCCAGGACCTCTGAGAGCAGCCATAACTGCTAGCCCTGCCCTGTTGATCCCGTGGGACCCTCCCCACCCAAGCCCTGCAGGGAGGCTTTTGCTGGATAGCCTAAGGCAGAGGCTAGATTAGCACCTCCCTAGAGATCCAGGAGCCAGTGTACCCAGAGGTCAGAGTGGGACTATCCAGTTTGCAGCTCCATGGAACCATAAAGGACACACTCAGGGGCAGACTCAGTGAGCACCAAAGCCCCATTGAAGCAAGTCTTGCCCCATAAGGGTGTCTTTAGCACAGAAGTTCTCCCACTGCAGACACAGCTGATTCTCACAACCAATTGGCCTGAAGGTCAATTCCTCTCAGTGATACCTACAACAATCAAGGCTTAACTACAACAAGACTGTGCACAAAGACCACAAGGGGGTGCACCAAGAGTGTCCTCCTCAGGTAATTGGGGAGGCTGAACCACTGGGCCCTAGAGGACACTTAGCACAGAAAACCACTTTATCAACACAGGGAAGCATAAAAAATGCGGAGACAAAGAAAAAGGACACAAATGACAGAAATGGAGGAAAGAAAATGACTGGATATAGAGTTCAAAACCACACTTTGAAGGTTTTTCAAGAATTTTCTAGAAACTGCTGATAAACTTAATGAGACCTACAAGAAATCTAATGAGACCCTCAAGGTTGTGATAAAGGACCAATGAGAAATTAAGCATATACTGACTGAAATAAAGAATATTATACAGACTCCCAACAGCAGACAAGAGGATTACAAGAATCAAGTCAACGATTTGAAATACGGAAAAGCAAAAAACACCCAACCAGAAAAGCAAAACGAAAAAAGAATCCAAAACTACGAAGATAGCGTAAGGAGCCTCTGGGACAACTTCAAGCGTACCAACATCCAAATTATAGGGGTGCCAGAAGAAGAGAGAGAACAAGATATTGAAAACCTATTTGAAGAAATAATGACAGAAAACTTCCCCTACCTTGTGAAAGAAATAGACTTACAAGTCTAGGAAACGCAGAGAACCCCAAAAAAAGGAATCTAAACAGGACCACACCAAGACACATCACAATTAAAATGCCAAGAGCAAAAGAAAAAGAGAGAATCTTAAAAGCAGCAAGAGAAAAACAGTCAGTTACCTACAAGGGAGTACCCATATGACTGTCAGCTGATATTTCAACAGAAACTATGCAGGCCAGAAGGGAGCGGCAAGAAATATTCAAAGTGATAAATACCAAGAACCTACAACCAAGATTACTTTACCCAGCAAAGCTATCTTTCAGAATTGAAGGTCAAATAAAGAGCTTCACAGATAAGAAAAAGCTAAAGGAGGTCATCACCACCAAACCAGTATTATATGAAATGCTGAAAGATATCCTTTAAGAAGAGGAAGAAGAAAAAGTTAAAGATACAAATTATGAACAACAAATACACATCTATCAACAAGTGAATGTAAAAATCAAGTGAATAAAAAATCATGAACAGAATAAACTGGTGATTATAATAGAATCAGGGGCATAGAAAGGGAGTGGACTGACTATTCTCAGCGGGGGGAAGGGGTGTGGTGGGTGCGGGAAGAGACTGGACAAAAATCGTACACCTATGGATTAGGACAGTGGGCAGAGGGGTAAGGGCAGAGGGTGGGGTGGGAACCGGGTGGAGGGGAGCTATGGGCGGAAAAAAGAGGAATAACTGTAATAATCTGAACAATAAAGATTTAATTAAAAAAAGAAATTAATAATTCCATCATATCATCTCACATAGTCCATTTCAAATTCCCCATTGTCCCAAATCACTTTTATGGCCTTTGATTTTAACTGAAGCTTAAATTTTCTTCATTTATTGTTATGTCTCTTTAGTTCTTTTAATCAAAAACAGCACATACACGCACACACACACAACACCTTTTTGATTTTTGTTTTGTTTGTTTCAATGACATTAACTCTTTTTGAAGCGACTGGGCCAGGTGGAACCGTCTGTTTGCCTCCTGGTTGCTCAGGTTATACACCTTTGACCTGAATATTCCATAAGCGACACATGTCGCATAATGCAGCCTCCTCTCCCAGCAGCCCGGGTGGAGGTGGCTTCCCCAGCCACAGCTGGGAGACACTTCTGGGCTGAGGGTCTGGTCGGAGGCGGCATCCGCCCGCCCTTCCCAGGGCCGCCCACTAGGGGCGTCCGGAGCGCGGAGGGCCTCTTGCTTTCCAGAGGGGAATGACCACGAGCCGCCCCACCCCATCACAAAGAAACAGAATTTCCGGAGGAAGAGGCCCAGAAATCAGGATTTTAAAAAGATTCCCAGGTGATTCTAATGTGCAGTCAAGGTTGACAGCCACTGGTATAGAAAGTACTTTAGGGGTCAGTGAAGTGGCAGGGATGGAGGTGGGGAGGCACTGGGACTGTGAATGACTGGGGGTGATGACCTGGGGAGACTGGGGGGTGTTACTCTGATGAGATATGCTCTGACATTCCCAAACCCTTACACATGCTCCCTTTGTTTTCTGAAGGGTCCGGATGCTTCTGGCACTGAGAAGCTCACCTCCGCCTCACGTTTCACTGAGAGGATGACATGACCCTCTTTTCGCTATTCCTTGTTGATCTGCAAACACACCAGAAGGAACCGTGATCAATGTAGCTACCAACTGACCCCACAGCTGCCTCCTGGCTCCCTTAGTTCCCCCCCAAGGATTTCTGGGCCTTCCTTCCTTATGGCCAGTCATCTTCTGGCCTTTTCTCTCTCACGGTGAATCCTCCTGCCAACAGAATTTGCCAGCCTCACTTGCTTGAATGCCCCAATAACTGCTTCTCTTAGTACAAGCAGATTCCTAGTGGCTCTCACTGCCCCTTCCCCAATAAATTGACAGTGTGTTGCACTGATCATATTGTGTGTTGTTGGCAGAATGGAGCACTGCCTAGTTTTCTATTTTTAGGTGTTATATATTTTAAATAAAAGTGCAGTATGTGTACAAGATAGATGTACTTGGGTTTGTTTGCTGAATTTCCTTGTTTTGGTTCTGAAATGAGAAGGCACGGATGCTGATTTTTACGGTTTTCTTGAATCAGCACTGAAAATCCCCCACCAGATAGAATAAATAGGGTTGGACAGAGCTGGTTTTTCAGGGCCCAATATTTTTTTTTTATTTTTTTTTTTATTGCTTAAAGTATTACAAAGGGTATTACATATGTATCCATTTTATCCCCCCGCCCTAGACAGTCCCCTAGCCTCCCCTATCACCCAGTGTCTTATGTCCATTGGTTATGCTTATATGCATGCATACAAGTCCTTTAGTTGATCTCTTACCCCCCTACCTCCTGCCCCCCAACCCTCCCCGGCCTTACCGCTGCAGTTTGACAATCTGTTTGAGGCAGCTCTGCCTCTGTATCTATTATTGTTCAAAAGTTTATAATGGTCTCTATTGTCCATGAATGAGTGAGATCATGTGGTATTTTTCCTTTATTGACTGGCTTATTTCACTTAGCATAATGCTCTCCAGTTCCATCCATGACGTTGCAAATGGTAAGAGTTCCTTCCTTTTTACAGCAGCATAGTATTCCATCGTGTAGATGTACCACAGTTTTCTAATCCATTCATCTACTGATGGGCACTTAGGCTGTTTCCAGATCTTAGCTATGGTGAATTGTGCTGCTATGAACATAGGGGTGCATATATCCTTTCTGATTGGTGTTTCTGGTTTCTTGGGATATATTCCTAGAAGTGGGATCACAGGGTCAAATGGGAGTTCCATTTTCAGTTTTTTAAGGAAACTCCATACTGTCTTCCATAGTGGCTGCACCAGTCTGCATTCCCACCAGCAGTGCACAAGTGTTCCTTTTTCTCCACATCCTCTCCAGCACTTGTCGTTTGTTGATTTGTTGATGATAGCCAGTCTGACAGGTGTGAGATGGTACCTCATTGCTGTTTTGATTTGCATCTCTCGGATGATTAGTGACTTTGAGCATGTTTTCATATGTCTCTTGGCTTTCTGAATGTCCTCTTTTGAAAGGTGTCTATTTAGGTCCTTTGCCCATTTTTTGATTGGATTGTTTATCTTCCTTTTGTTAAGTTGTATGAGTTCCCTATAAATTTTGGAGATTAGGCCCTTATCAGATATGTCATTGGCAAATATGTTTTCCCACACAGTGGGTTTTCTCGTTGTTTTGTTGATGGTTTCTTTTGCTGTGCAGAAGCTTTTTATTTTGATGTAGTCCCATTTGTTCATTTTTTCTTTAGTTTCAAGTGCCCTAGGAGCTGTATCAGTGAAGAAATTGCTTTGGCATATGTCTGAGATTTTCTTGCCTTTGGATTCTTCTAGAATTTTTATGGTATCCTGTCGTACATTTAAGTCCTTTATCCATTTTGAGTTTATTTTTGTGTATGGTGTAAGTTGGTGGTCTAGTTTCATTTTCTTGCATATATCTGTCCAATTTTCCCAACACCATTTATTGAAGAGACTATCTTGGCTCCATTGTATGTTCTTGCCTCCTTTGTCAAATATTAATTGAGCATATTGGTTCGGGCCGATTTCTGGGCTCTCTATTCTATTCCATTGATCTATATGCCTATTCTTGTGCCAGTACCAGGCAGTTTTGAGAACAGTGGCTTTGTAATACAACTTGATATCTGGTATTGAGATCCCGCCTACTTTGTTCTTTTTCAGGATTGCTGCAGCTATTCGGTGTCTTTTTTTATTCCAGATGAATTTTTGGAAAGTTCGTTCTAGATCTCTGAAGTATGCTGTTGGTACTTTAATGGGAAGTGCGTTGAATTTATAGATTGCTTTGGGTAGTATGGACATTTTAATGATGTTGATTCTACCAATCCATGAACACGGTATGTTCTTCCATCTGTTTATGTCTTCCTCTATCTCTTTTTTCAACGTCCTGTAGTTTTCTGAGTAGAGGTCTTTTACCTCTTTAGTTAAGTTTATTCCTAGGTAGCTTAGTTTTTTCGGTGCAATGGTAAACGGGATTGTTTTTATAATCTCTCTTTCTGAAAGTTCACTATTGGTATATAGAAATGCCTCAGATTTCTTGGGGTTAATTTTGTATCCTGCTACATTGCCAAATTCATGTATTAAGTCTAGTAGCTTTTTGATGGACTCTCTAGGGTTTTGTATGTATAATATCATGTCGTCTGCAAATAAGGACAGTTTTACTTCCTCTTTTCCAATTTGGATGCCTTTTATTTCTTCTTCTTGCCGAATTGCAATGGCTAACACTTCCAGTATTATGTTGAACAGGAGTGGTGAGAGGGGGCATCCCTGTCTTGTTCCTGTTCTTAGGGGAAATGGTGTTAGTTTTTGTCCGTTGAGTATGATGTTGGCTGTGGGCCTGTCATATATGGCTTTCATTATGTTGAGGTATGATCCTTCTACTCCCACCTTGCTGAGAGTTTTTATCAAAAATGGGTGTTGAATTTTGTCAAATGCTTTTTCTGCATCAATTGATATGACCATGTGGTTTTTTTCTTTCAATTTGTTTATGTGATGTATCACGTTTATTGATTTGCGGATATTGTACCATCCTTGCATCCCTGGGATAAATCCTACTTGGTCATGGTGTATGATCTTTCTGATGTACTGCTGGATCCGATTTGCTAAGATTTTGTTGAGGATTTTGGCATCTATGTTCATGAGGGATATTGGCCTGTAATTCTCTTTCATTGTGTTGTCTTTACCTGGGTTTGGTATTAGGGTGATGCTGGCTTCATAAAATGAGCTTGGAAGTGTTCCTTCCTCTTGAATCTTTTGTAGTAGTCTGAGGAGGATAGGTTTTAGTTCTTCCTTGAATGTTTGGTAAAACTCCCCTGTGAAGCTGTCTGGTCCTGGGCTTTTGCTTGATGGAAGCTTTTTGATGACTGCTTCAATTTCTTCCATAGTTATTGGCCTGTTGAGATTTTTAGATTCTTCCTGATTGAGTTTTGGAATGCTGTATTTTTCTAGGAATTTGTCCATTTCCTCCAGGTTGTCTAGTTTGTTGGAGTAAAGCTGTCCATAGTATTTTTTAACAATCATTTGTATTTCTGTGGGGTCTGTTGTTATTTCGCCTCTATCATTTCTGATTTTATTTATTTGGGTCCTCTCTCTCTGCTTCTTGGTGAGTCTGGCTAGAGGTTTATCAATCTTGTTTATCCTTTCAAAGAACCAGCTCTTGGTTTCATTGATTTTCTGTATTGTTTTTTTGGTCTCTATGTCATTTATTTCTGCTCTAATCTTTATTATCTCCTTCCTTCTGCTCACTCTGGGGTTTTCTTGTTGCTCTCTTTCTAATTCTTTGAGTTGTAGAGTTAGATGATTTACTACCATTTTTTCTTGTTTTTTGAGATAGGCCTGTAGAGCTATAAACTTCCCTCTCAGGACTGCTTTCAATGTGTCCCATAGGTTTTGGATTGTTGTGTTTTCATTGTCATTAGTTTCCAGGATGTTTTTAATTTCTTCTTTGATCTCATTGGTAACCCAATCAATATTTAATAGCATGCTATTCAGCTTCCAGGTGTTTGAGTATTTTGGGTTGTTTTTATTGTAGTTTATTTCTAATATTATGCCATGGTGGTCTGCGAAGACGCTTTTTATGATTTCAATCTTCTTGAATTTGGGGATACTTTGCTTGTGACCCAATATGTGGTCTATTTTTGCATATGTCCCATGAGCACCTGAGAAGAACGTATATTCTCTGGCTTTGGGGTGAAGTGTTCTGAAGATGTCTATTAAGTCCATCTGATCTAGTGAGTCATTTAGGATTGCTGTATCTTTGATGGTTGTTTGTCTATAGGACTTATCCAGTGCTGTCAATGGTGTATTAAAGTCTCCTACTATGATTGTATTGTTGTCGATCTCTCCTTTGATATCTTCCAGGAGTTTTTTTTATGAATTTGGGTGCTCCTGCATTGGGTGCATATATGTTTACCAGGGTTATATCTTCTTGTTGTATTGATCCCTTTAGTATTATGAAGTGGCCTTCCTTATCTCTTGTTATGGCCTTCACTTTGAGGTCTATTTTGTCCTATATAAGTATTGCTACCCCAGCTTTCTTTTCCTTTCCATTTGCCTGAAAGATATTTTTCCATCCTTTCACTTTCAGTCTGTGTGAGTCCCTTCTAATGAGGTGGGTTTCTTGTAGACAGCAGATGTATGGGTCATGTTTTTTTATCCATTCAGCCACTCGATGTCTTTTGTTTGGAGCATTTAGTCCGTTTACGTTTAAAGTTATTATTGAAAGGTACTTGTTTGTAGCCATTTCTTTTTTTGTGTGGCTGTTTTCTTACTGAGCTTTTTATTTCTTATTTTTATACCAGTCCCTTTAGCATTCCTTGCATTGCTGGCTTGGTGGTGACAAACTCCCTGAGCCTTTTTTTATCTGTGAAGCTTCTTATTTCCCCTTCAAGTTTGAATGATAGCCTTGCTGGATAGAGTATTCTTGGATTCAGTCCTTTGCTTTGCATCACTTTGTAAATTTCAGTCCATTCTTTTCTAGCCTGATGTGTTTCTCTTGAGAAATCATTTGACAATCTAATGGGAGATCCCTTGTATGTAACTTTCCGTCTCTCTCTTGCAGCCTGTAAGATTCTCTCTTTGTCCTGAACATTTGCCATGGTGATTATGATGTGTCTTGGTGTGGGTCTTTTCGGGTTCACCTTGTTTGGGACTCTCTGGGCTTGTGTGACTTTTTTCTTCCCCACCTCAGGAAAGTTTTCTGATATTATTTCTTTGAGTAGGTTTTCTAATCCTTGTTCGTCCTTCTGTTGTTCTGGTACTCCTATTATTCGTATGTTGTTTCGTTTCATGTTGTCCCAAAGCTCCCTTAGGCTCTCCTCCTGTCTTTTAATTTTTTTCTCCAATTGCAGTACATTTTGGGTGTGTTTTGCTTCCTTGTCTTCTAATTCACTTATTCGGTCCTCCGCTTCTCCTAGTCTACTGTTGATACTTTCAATGGAGTTTTTCATTGCAGCTATATCACTCTTCATTTCTTCTTGGGTCTTACTTAGGTTGTTGATTTTTTCATCTGTTTCTTCTAGCTTCTTCCATATGTTATCGATTTTTTTCATCTGTTTCTTCTAGCTTCTTCCATATGTTATCGATTTTTTCATCTGTTTCTTCTTGCTTCTTGCAGAGGTTGTCGATTTTTTCCTCCATCCGGTTTATGCACTCTAGGATCCTTATTCTGAATTCTTTATCTGTCATGTTGCATGCCTCCGTATTACTTAGCTGCTTTTCTGGAGAGTCCTCCTTCTCTTTCCTTTGGGGGTTTCTTTGTCTACCCATGTTTGATCTCACTGACATATCTAGACGTTGAGTTGTTCAGTGGTTGCTCCCTAGGTGGCAGTGACTCCTTGGTCTGTGGTTGCTCTTCGGTCGGTTGCGGTAGCAGCTGCTCTTCAGTTGTCAGCAGCTCCTCTGGTGGGTGCTGTTCACAGCTGTGGTGGCTCTTCCGGCTAGTGGGGCGAGGTTTCACGTACAGCTGCTGTTCCTCAGCAGAGGATGAGGTGCTCAGGAGGTTGCTGTTGCTTGGATCTGCTGCGTTGATTTAAAGGCACAAAATACAACACAACAAGGCACCACGTACCAGGCACTATACACAAATATATTCACGATATTAATAACCCCAATTAAAGGTGACCACCTGAATTAAGAGAATTAGGGGATAAGGAAGAAGGAAGAGAAAAAGATAAAAGAGAAAAAGGAAAAGAAAAGTAGGGACCAAAAAAAGGGAGTGCAAAAATGAAATTGGGAAAAAGGGGGAAAATAAAAGCGAGAAAAGAAAAGAGAAAAAAAAAAAGAGTGAAAAGAGAGAATGAAGTGGAAGAGGGAAGAGACTTTTTATATGAGGAGAATACTCCTATAGAACAGCCATTAATCCCAACAAATTCCAGCAACAGCTCCCTGGATATGAATGCAAACTAGAAACAACCAATAATATAACGATGAAAATAGAATGGTGAACACTAATCCCAAAATAAAATAAAGAAAAAATAAAATGGCACTTTAAAAAATGGTAAAATGGTAGCAGTAATAATACTGGTTAAAAATAAGAAGGTAGTAATTAAAAGGGTAAAATCAGGTGATGGAAAAAGAAGAAAAGAAAGAAAAAAAAAAGAACAGAAAAAAAAGAATGAAAAAAAATTGGTTTCTTAGTTAAAAGGTGAAAAAAGAAAAAAAATTGCAGTAGTGGAGGTCCTTCGTTTCTTCTATTCTTCAGTGTGGCTCGCCTTAGACCTTCCAGGTATTCAGGAGAGTGTTGAGTTTCCCTGCGATATACTGTTCCTCTGTGTTGTAAACCACAGTCCTTATTTTAAAGCATGCCGCATTTATTTCCCAGACTGCCTTATTTTGTGTTTAGCAAAGAGTCAGTTTGTGGGTCAGCCTCTGGGTGGCAGTGTTCTGGGGTTGGCCTCTGAGGCTATAGGGCCTCTCTGTCCAGTGGAAGTTCACTGCCCAGAGCTGACTGCGTAATAGTTAGTTACCGGCGTTATGTTGTTGCTGGGATTGAAAATCCCCCTATAGGCCAGACCCTGTTAACTCCCAGGGACTGATCAGGTTATCTTAATCCTTGATCTCGTACAGGATGGAATCTGGGTGTGGCTGTGCTCCTTGCCTGGGGGCTGAGGGGAGGAGACTCACTCTCAGGAGCGGGTGGCTGCCCCAGTCCTGGGCTCAGGGGTGTCTCAGCACTCAATTCACTACCACCTCTCCCGGCTCCCCCTCTTTCCCCAGTCTCTCCCCAGATTCCACTCCTCAGCACACTCTCCCTCTCTTCAGCACAGGTTAGTGTCTGTATCTGAAATGTCCCATGAACAGGATTCAGTGAAAACAAACAAACAAATGCCGGCCGCGGAAACGGGGAAGGCTTGGTTTCTGTAAGCTTCTTCTCTTACCGGGACTGTATGGTCAGGTCAGCTCTTCAGGCTGCCCCCTTTAGGCTCAGTCCTCCGCAGTCACAGAACCCAGCTCTCAATTTCCCTGGCGGCGCCAGGAATCCCGCGGTTCTCCTTTCCCCCGTCAGGGGCTGTGCCTGTCCCAAGGGACGCGGCTGTCTGCCACGCGGTCTCCCTCCGACTCTCTGGGCTCAGAGGTCTGGCAAACTTTCCTGCCCAAATCCCTGTTTTTTTTTTACCTTTCCAGGGGAGTTCGGCTCTTCCCGGCTGCAAACCCTCTCACCAGCTGAGCAATTTCGCCAATTCGGTGTGAGTGTTACTAGCTTCAGCTGCTCGCTCCATTTGCTCCGGGACACGACCTGGGACACGTCTGCCTATATCGCCGCCATCTTCCCCTCTCCCCCAATATTTTTTTGGAATGTATTTCCTTCGCCCATCTCTCCATGGACAGAAGGAGTCCTCTGCTTTTTAAAAAGAATTTTAAAAATGTTTATTACACTCGTCATACAATATTATATTAGTTTCAAGTATGCAACATAGTGATTAGACATTTACATTACTTACAAAGTGATCAACCAAATAAGTCTAGTACCCATTTGACACTATACATATTTATTGCAATATTATTGACTTGTGCTGTACTTTACTTCCCTGTGACTGTTTTTATAACTGGCAATTTGAAAGTTTTCATCCCTTTCTATTTTTCACCCATCCCCCCAACTTCCCTCCCATCTGGCAGCCATTAAAATGTGCTCTGTAGCTATGACTTTGTGTTTTCTTTGTTCATTTATTTTGTTTTTTATCCACATCTAAGTGAAATCATATATTTGTCTTTCTCTGACGTATTTCACTTAGCATAATGCCCTCTATGTCCATTCATGTTGTTTCAAATGGCAAGATTTCATTCTTTATTTTGGTTGAGTAGTATTTCATTGTATATAGTACCAAACCTTCTTTATCCATTAGTCTATCAATGGACACTTAGGTTTCTTCCATATCATGGCTATCATAAATAATGCTACAATGAACTTAAGGGTGTATAGGCCTTTTATTTAATGTTTTGTGTTTCTTTGGATAAATACCCAGAAGTGGAATTTCTAGGTCCTCCTTTGTCTCTTGTTATATAGCCTTTGATTTAAAGTCTATTTTGTGCAATATAAGTATTGCTACCCCAGCTTTTTTTTCATTTCCATTTGCATGAAAAACCATTTCTCATCCTTTGACTTTCAGTCTGTGTGTCTTTTGATCTGAAGGAGATCTCCTGTAGGCAGCATATGTATGGGTCTTATTTTCTTTTCCATTTAACCACCCTGTGTCTTTTGATTATAGCATTTAATCCATTTACATTTAAAGTAATTATTGATAGATATGTAGTTATTGCCAATTTGTTTGTTTATGTTAATCCTCAGCTGAGGATATTTTCCCATTGATTTTTAGAGAGAGTGGGAAGGGAGGGAGAGAGACAGAGACAAACATCAATGTCAGAGAGACACATTGATTGGTTGTCTCCTCCACCCACCCCCTGACCAGGGTTGGGGATTGAGCCTGCAACCAAGGTATGTGCTCTTGCCTGGAATCAAACCCAGGACTCTTCTGCTCACACAGCTCCAGTCCACTCCGCCCTCCCTCTGCACAAGGTGAGTGGCTCCATAGGGAATTTTGTGTGTTGGTCCTTTAAGAGGGTGCCTGTGTTTCCAGCTTCTCTCCCTGGCAGACAGCAACCCTGCTGCTTTTCACTGCCAGATGTTCTGTGGGCACCCTTCTCAGTTCTGGTGCTCTCTGCTGGGGGCCCAGCTTGGGGATTAGGCCCCAGAGTTCTCAGTGGCACCCCCCACAGCTGAGGTATCTCTCCGGAACTTCAGTTGCTGTGTGTGAGAGCCCAGCCAGCCCTTCGTGCCTCCGCCCCTCCTGCCAGCCTCTATGCGGTTTCCACTTTCCATCCTTGGCTATCAGGGTTCTCTCCAGTGAGTCTTCAGTTGATTATTCAGGCAGGTTTTCTTTATTTTCGTTGTAATTCCAGGTTGATCCTTGGAGAATGTCCATGCAGAATCCACTTACGCGGCCAACATTTTTAATCTCTAGGAAGTCTTTTCTGACAACTCTCTCTTCCTCCCTTGCTTCCCCTCCAGGTTGGATGCCCTTTTCGCATGTCCCCATACCACCCAGAGTTGTTACATGTTCAGATTGTCTGTGTATTTTCTCCCCATAGACCAGCGGTTCTCAACCTGTGGGTCGCAACCCCTTTGGGGGTCGAACGACCCTTTCACAGGGGTCACCTAAGACCATCGGAAAACACATATTTAATTACATATTGTTTTTGTGATTAATCACTATGCTTTAATTATGTTCAATTTGTAACAATGAAAGTACATCCTGCATATCAGATATTTACATTGATTCATAACAGTAGCAAAGTTACAGTTATGAAGTAGCAACGAAAATAATTTTATGGTTGGGGGGTCACCACAGCATGAGGAACTGTATTAAAGGGTCGTGGCATTAGGAAGGTTGAGAACCACTGTCCTAGACCAGGGGTCCTCAAACTACGGCCCGCGGGCCACATGCACATACAAATATTGTATTTGTTCCCGTTTTGTTTTTTTTACTTCAAAATAAGATATGTGTAGTGTGCATAGGAATTTGTTCATAGTTTTTTTTTTAAACTATAGTCCGGCCCTCCAACGGTCTGAGGGACAGTGAACTGGCCCCCTGTTTAAAAAGTTTGAGGGCCCCTGGTCCCTAGACTGTGGGCTCCCTAAGGGCAGGGCAATGTCTAACTTACCTCACTAGCCCTTGATGCTTGATGGAGCAGCAAGTATACAATGGGCATTAAAGCTTACTGAATGCATAAAGTGAGTTCCATCGTTTAATAATAACCCCTAGCCTTTGCTGGGAAATATCAAGTTCAAACTTTTCAATTCTCTTAGACTGTTTACCAAAAATGTTTGTTTCTACATCAGCATATTGGTATTTTGACACGACAATATTTTTACATTTGTGCAGCATGGGAGGCCTGCTTCCTGAGCTACAGGGCGGTGGTCTCACCCTCACCTTGTTGATTCTCGTCAGCCGTAGACAGAGTAGAGTGGCCTCTGTGGACTTGGCACACAAATTACACTCCTCGGGCCTGTGTGCTTGCCATCCTGGCAGCAACGCCTGTCCGACCACGCGGCCTACATGAATTCTGTTCTGCATCCCTGTTTGTCCCCGTTATACCTTCCGGCGTCCATGTGCGCCCTGGGGCTCGAACGCCTGCCTTGCGGAGGTAATGAAATAGGAACATCTGTGTCACTGCCTCGCACAGTGAGCCATACATTATGTTTTTCCTCATAAGTTGTTGGGCCGCCCAGTCCTCCGGGCCCGCGCCCCCGGCCCTTCGGGCTCCCGAAGCCCTGGGACCGCGCCGTGCGCGCCCGCTGGAGAGCGCCCAGCAGCTCCGCCTGCGTCACGGCCGCCGCCACGGGCGGCCATTGGCTGGCGCGCGTCACGTGCAGCGGCGCGCGGCGGCGATTGGGCGGGCGGGTGGCGGAGGCGGGGCCGCGGGCTGGTGGAGTGTCCGCGCGCCAGGCGGTTGCGTGAGGCCGTGAGGGGGTGTTGCTGCCGGTCCTGCGGGAGGCGCGCCGGGACCCCGCTGCCGGGAGATCTTTCCCCAACCCCAGCTCCAGAGAGGACCACTCCCCCCACCGGGCGGGGCCGGGGAATAGGCCGACCTCCTCAGGGCAGCGGCACCGGCGGCTCCCGCGCCGCAGGTTCGGGGCTGCCGGCCCGCGCCGCCCGGACCGACCGGGTCTCGAGGAGCTGACCGGCGGTTCTGGCGGGGAAGCCCCTGGCTCTGACGCTGGCAACTAGTGACAAGTGAGTCCCGAGCGCGGGGAGCCCGCGGAGACCTCTGGCCGACGTGATGCGACTGCGCCTCCGTGTGTAGCCGGACGGCCACAGCGCTCCCCGCTCACCCCCTGGGGGCGGAGAGGACGGTCCCCGCTCACCTTCCTGGGGGCGGAGAGGACGCCGACAGGTCAGCGCCTCGCGTCTCTCGAAGGCTGCAGAACGAGCAGATGCACAGTCGCTGTGAGTTTCATGTCCTGGGGCAGGAGGGTCGGGAGAGAAAATGGCTAGAAAGGCCCCGGGGGGCGGGGATGCTGAGAAAAAGGGGAGACGCCGCTTTAGGGGAGAAACGCGCGTTCCGAATAGCTGTCGGCACATGCAGGGGAAGCAGGCGGCGCTCACCCGTGTACCGCACGGAGCGCTCGGTCTCCACGGCCCCGCGAGCCTCCTCCCACTTTCTGTGTGAGAAGCCGGGGGCGCCGCCATAGCTATTCATGGGGCAACTGAGACTTAACCCCGGCAGCCCGGCCCCAAACCACCGGCTCGTCCTGTCTCAGCCTCCAGTCCAGCGTGGCCCCACCTCCTCATGCACCGGAATTCCACCTTGTGGCTTTTAACAGGTGCAGGTTCCCGGCCCCGCCTTCCGAAATGTGGATTCAGTGTCTAGAACCGGGCTGGGGATCCGCATTTTAACCACTTTCCTAGATGATTCCATTTGGGGGATTCAGGGAGCATTTTGAGAATAAGTACTGTAGTCTAACTTCCCACCCAGTTCTCATAGGTTGTACCCAAGGGACTCAAAATGTCCCTTCCTGAACAGAGATTCCAACTCCTCCAGACAGGAGGAAATCCTTTGTTGGGAGAACCGAAGGCTTATGATGAGACTAGAAGCCCAGTGCATGAAATTCATGCACTTCAGGGCTCCCTCAGCCCAGCCTGCACCCCCTTGCAGTCCAGGAGCCCTCGGAGGATGTCCGACTGACTGCTTAGGCCCGCTCCCTAAACCATCAGTCGGACATCCTTAGCGCTGCCGCAGACCCACCACTGCTTCTGGGCTTGCCAGCCATGAGCCTGGCTTCTGGCTGAGCAGTGCTCCCCCTGTGGGATCGCACTGACCACCAGCGGGCAGCTCCTGCATTGAGTGTCTGCCCCCTAGTGGTCAGTGCATGTCCTAGTGAGTGGTTGAGTGACCTTAGCATATCATTAGCATATTACACTTTGATTGGTTGAATGGACAACCGGACACTTAGCATATTAGGCTTTTATTATATAGGATAGGATAGCATGTTACACTGCTGAACAGCTCTCAGTTTGAAAAAGTGCTGACAGTTTGCTTTGCCTTTTTCTTTTGTTGAGCTTCCTTCAGTCCAATTCTGACCTTCCTAAAAAGTCAGGTCAAGGCATTAATTTTAAAGTTAATATTAAACAAACTTTGAAACACCATGGAAAAGCTTAAAACCACAGTTCATCCATAAATGTCACCAGTGTAACAGAATTGTTTTCATGTTATGTTGTATTGTCTTAACTATCTCCCAGTTGTTAGTCATGTAGAGATTGTTTAGGTTCACAAAATACTTTGATAATCCTTTAGATTACCTTCTAGAAGTTCTAATCTTATTTTTCTTGGAAATTCTTGCCTTTAATAACAATTAGCATGGGTGCCTAGGTTGATAGAAAATTTTGTCCAAAAACATTTTTCTTAGTGATTTCTGTAAAATTTATTGTTTCTTAAGCCCGTGGGAATTTTAACACAAACAATGAGTAGACTGACCATTAAAACAAATGCGTGAGAGAACAACTAGTAACCTTAGACATAATTTAGAAGTTACATATCTTTTTTTTCTAGTTTTTTTTTTTTTTTTAGTATATCTTATTGATTTTTTACAGAGAGGAAGAGAGAGGGATAGTGAGTTAGAAACATCGATGAGAGAGAAACATCCATCAGCTGCCTCCTGCACAGTCCCCACTGGGGATGTGCCCGCAACCAAGTTACACGCCCTTAACCGGAATCGAACCTGGGACCTATCAGTCCGCAGGACAATGCTCTATCCACAGAGCCAAACCGATTAGGGCAGAAGTTACATATCTTAACTTTTCTCGTTGATCAAACAATGATCACAGCAGAGTGAACAGCTTGGGTTTGTAAAGAACTGAATTTTGCAAGTGACTAGTTACAATGATGAAGATTCAAAACTCCCTAACTAGTTACATTTGCATGAAAAAATAACTTAAAAATATTAATAGGGATTTGGCTTTAGCATTTTCTCAGTTCATTGATATTGTTTTCCAGCTATCTAGTTACATATTTGAACATTACTTTTTTGTCATGATTTAAAAATCTATCATTTGTCCTGTTTGGTGGTAAAAACTTTATGATTTTAATTCACAACCTTTTTATTTTTAATCCTCACCCAAAGAGTGAGGATATTTTTTCCATTGATTTTTAGAGAGAGTGGAAGGGAAGAGGGAGGTATAGAGAGAAAGAGAAAGGAGAAACGTGATATGACAGAGACAGTTCCATTGGTTGCCTCCCACCACACCCCCACGGGGGGCGGGGATCAGACCTGCAACCCAGGTACATGCCTTTGCCCGGGAATCGAACCCTAGACCCTCCAGTGCCTAGATTGTCACTCTAACCATTGAGCAGCCTGCCAGGACAATACCTTTTGAATGACAGTTTCTACAGCAAGGTGATCACCTAGCCTCATGCTGGCTGCTGTGAAAGAACACATCCCCTCTTTGTTCTCTCTGTGTGGGCATGAATAAGTATCAGTCTCTGGGTCAGACTTTTTGTCTGGATGCTGCAGTGTTTGTAGCACAAGGAGTTGGCCATTGCCGGTGGGGAATAGTTAGGAGAAGGCCCAGATAGTTTACTGAGGGAAACTAAGGCTTGCCCTTTTGGCCTCTGCATCATTTCTATTCACCATTTCTTCTCCAGCACGTTTGATCTAATAATTGTGGCATCTAACCTTCAAAAGGAAAGATATATGTCAAAAAATTTTGAGCACTTACTCTGTGCCAGGCATTATAATGGATTAAATGGATATATTTTAATAGATTCAATAGCAAATTTTTATAGGTTTAAGAATGACCATGTGATTTGAGCTACTCATGGAAACTTTTTTCATTTAGAATTATGCCTTTGCAAAGTGGTTCAGTGGTTGAGCGTCAGCCTGTGAATCTGAAGGTCACAGTCTGATTCCCTGTTGGGGGCACGTGTCCAGGTTGTGGGCTTGATCCCCTGTGTGGGGCGTGGGAGGGAGAGTGGCCGATAATTGATTCTCTGTCATCATTGATGTTTCTGTCTCTCCCTCTCCCTTCCTGTCTGAAAACAAAAAAAATGTATTGGGGAAAAAAAGATAAGTTACTTTTATAGCTTATGAAGGTTAATTCAACTCTAGGTAAAAAAAAAGTTCTAGAGAATGTCATTATTTTCATTTTTAAAAATCTGTTTTAGGAATTAAATTGACCAGTTGTTTAATTAATGTTATGACTGTTTTTATTTTATTCTATTCCCAATACTGTTTCCCAAGAAATTTGCATGTAATATATATGGTCTTTTTAAAATAACATTTTTTCTTATAAAGGTAATATGTATTCAGTATCAAATATTGCTAATCAGAAAATAATAAAATACACCTTGTTAATATTTTGATATATATTCTTTGAATCTTTTGTCTGTGTACATATTTTATTTATATTTTTATAAAAATGAAATCATACTCTGCTTTTCAGTCACATGATTCCAGTTCTTTTAAAGCAGTTATTTTATTGCTAGAATAGCGACTAAAGATTGTTCTGCAGTATGAATTCAGAAACCCAAACCTGTGAAGAAAACCCACTTCTCCTTTCCTTCCTGAATTCTTACCCCCTTAATCCCCCACTAGCCACCAACCCACCCGCACCCACAGGAGGGTTTTCTTGGGGAAATCTCTGTAAGGAAGGTTTATCTAGTTAGTCATACATAGTTAACATTTTATGTTCTCTTTTTTTCAAACCTTTTCAGCCAATCCTTCAGCATTTTTATTTTTATTTTATTTGTTTAAAGCAAAGCATTGAGAGTGGAGTTTGGAATAACAAGGGAAAATAAAAACATATGCTGGGATTCTTTCTCAGATTGTAGGGAAGGGGGCGATAATAGAAGAAAACTGTGTTTAGAATTGAGTAAGATATATTCAAGTTTAAAATTTTTCTGCTCCAAAGAAAATGGCCCAACTTTTAATCTCCATTTTGCCTACTATATATTGCCTCAAACTTTCTAGCATTTTATTATATATACTACTAATGTGCAAATACATTTGCCTATTAGATTATTCTTGTTTTGAAGTACACAATATTTTTGTCCTTATTCTTAATACCTGATAGTTTATAAGAAATTATATATAAACTAGAGGCCCAATGCACGAAATTTGTGCAAGAGTAGGCCTTCCTTCCCCTGGCTGCTGGCACTGGCTTTCCTCTGGCACCTGGGACCTGGGCTTCCCTCGAAGCCCCGGCTTTGTCCAGAAGGTTGTCCGGAAGGTTGTCTGGTCTAATTAGCATATTAAGCTTTTATTATTATAGATGGCTCAGGACACAGATTAAATTTATATTAGACTAGGGGCCCAATGCACAAAATTCATGCAAGAGTAGGCCTTCCTTCTCCCAACTGCCAGCACCGGCTTCCCTGTGGCACCCGGGACCTGGGCTTCCCTCGCAGCCCCAGCTTCGTCCGGAAGGTCTTCTGGAAGGACGTCTGGTCTAATTAGCATATTATGCTTTTATTATTATAGCTATTTAAAACAGTGGCGGGAATATATTTTTAAATGTACCATTAAAGTAAATACCTACCTTAGCTGGTTTGGCCAAGTGGATGCAGCATTGGCCCCAGGACCAAAGGGTCCCGTTTGATTTCAGTCTAGGTCACGTACCTTGGTTTCAGGCTCGATCCACTGCCCTGGTTGGGTCCGTGTGGGTGCCTAACAATGTGTCCCTCTCACTTCGATGTTTCTCTCTCTCTCTGTCTTCCCCCTCCCTTCCACTCCCTTTAAAAACCAATGGAAAAATATTCAGATGAGGACTAACCTCCTCACCACCACAAAAGTAAATACCTAAAAATATATGTAGTAGTAACCAGTACAACTACAGAATATTTTGAAAATAGCATTTTTATTTCTATTAAAGTCAAACATTGAGTATAGAAATTTGGAAAATACCAATAAGCAAAAACAAACAAAAAACCAAACCCCCAAACTGTTAATACTCCATTAGTTTACTAATCTAATTTGCCTTTCTCTTAATCTATAGTGGATTCTATTTAGAATGGTCACATAAAGTGCCAGCTCTGCTATGAGGGCTTGGCCCTCTTCATTTCAATTGAAATTTTGAACCTGTTCTTGGTCTTACTTTAAGATCAAACTCTTATTCACCCTGTTTATAAACTACAGTAGATTTTGACTTCCCTTGGATCTATTTAGGGAAAGGCATGAATAAACTAGTTTTTAAAGTTTGTTTTAGTCATCTGAGTAAAACAAAATAAGAAATACTATGAAAATGGAATATACAGCCAAAACCAGTTTGGCTCAGTGGATAGAGCGTCGGCTTGCGGACTGAAAGGTCCCAGGTTCGATTCCGGTCAAGGGCATGTACCTGGGTTGCGGGCACATCCCCAGTGGGAGATGTGCAGGAGGCAGCTGATCGATGTTTCTAACTCTCTATCTCTCTCCCTTCCTCTCTTTAAAGAGTCAATAAAATATATTTAAAAAAAAAAAAGAAAATGGAATATACAGAAACATTATCTTACCTAATAATAGACAAACATGGTAATTGACCGTACATTTGCTATGCCTCCCATTGGCTAATGAGCGAGATATGCAAATTAACTGCCAACAAAGATGGTGGCCAGCAGCCACGGAGCTGGAGCGAGCAGGAGGCTTGCTTGCTCCACGGATGGAGGAAGCCAAGGTTCCCCGCCTGCCGCGGCCCAGCTCTGAGCTACACTCAAAGCAACAAAGTTTCAATTATCGAAGGTAAATAAACCCCAGATACCTGCTTTCAGCAGGCCGTGGCCACAGAGCTGGAGTGAGCAGGAGGCTTGCTTGCCCCTGCGATGGAAGAATATAGAAGGTAAATAAACCCCAGCTACCTGCTTCCAGTCACCATTGTCACGGAGCTGGAGCGAATAAAAAAACAAAACAAAAAAAGGAAAGGCTGGGAGCTTCAGTCGCCAGGGGCTTGGTCAGTCTGAAAACAGCCATCAGCCCCTCACCCAGGCTGACCAGGCACCCCAGCAGGAACCCCACTGTGATCCAGGACACCCTTCAGGGCAAACCAGCCGGCCCCCACCCGTGCACCAGGCCTCTGTCCTATATAATAAAAGGGTAATATGCAAATTGACCCTAACAGCAGAACAACTTGGAATCACTGGTCACTATGACACACACTGACCACCAGGGGACAGACACTCAATGCAGGAGCTTCCCCCTGGTGGTCAGTGCACTCTCACAGGAGGAACTCTGCTCAGCCAGTACAGCTGTGGTGGTGGGAGCCTCTCCCACCTCCTCAGCAGCGCTAAGGATGTCTGACTGCAGCTTAGGCCTGCTCCCCATTGGCAAGTGGACATCCCCCGAGGGCTCCTGGGCTGCCAGAGAGATGTCTGACTGCCAGCTTCGGCCCGATCCCCCAGGGAGCAGGCCTAAGCCAGCATTTGGACATTCTCCAAGGGGTCCCAGACTGCAAGATGCCATAGGCTGGGCTGAAGGACCCCCCCCCACCCCCCAAAGTGCACAAATTTTTGTGCACTGGGCCTCTAGTAAAGGAATAAAAGTCAATCATACTCCCATGATCTGTATTTTGGTCAATCCCTTTCAAGTCTGATTTTTCTCTGCCTATATATTTTTTACATACGGTGTGCACAATTTTTGTATTTAACTTTCTTTAAGAGAAATGTTTTACCATTCTAAGTCAATTTTTTTTGTTTTTTTTGTTTTTTTTATCACTAAAGATATCCTATGATGTAAAGTGTTTAAGATGATTTTTCTTTTTTTTTTTATTGCTTAAAGTATTACAAAGGGTATTACATATGTGTCCATTTTTTCCCCCCGCCCTAGACAGTCCCCTAGCCTCCCCTATCCCCCAGTGTCTTATGTCCATTGGCTATGCTTATATGCATGCATACAAGTCCTTTGGTTGATCTCTTACCCCCCTACCTCCTGCCCCCCAACCCTCCCCGGCCTTCCCGCTGCAGTTTGACAATCTGTCTGAGGCAGCTCTGCCTCTGTATCTATTATTGTTTAAAAGTTTATAATAGTCTCTATTATCCATGAATGAGTGAGATCATGTGGTATTTTTCCTTCATTGACTGGCTGATTTCACTTAGCATAATGCTCTCCAGTTCCATCCATGCTGTTGCAAATGGTAAGAGTTCCTTCCTTTTTAGAGCAGCATAGTATTCCATCGTGTAGATGTACCACAGTTTTCTAATCCATTCATCTACTGATGGGCACTTAGGCTGTTTCCAGATCTAAGCTATGGTGAATTGTGCTGCTATGAACATAGGGGTGCATATATCCTTTCTGATTGGTGTTTCTGGTTTCTTGGGATATATTCCTAGAAGTGGGATCACAGGGTCAAATGGGAGTTCCATTTTCAGTTTTTTGAGGAAACTCCATACTGTCTTCCATAGTGGCTGCACCAGTCTGCATTCCCACCAGCAGTGCACAAGTGTTCCTTTTTCTCCACATCCTCTCCAGCACTTGTCGTTTGTTGATTTGTTGATGATAGCCAGTCTGACAGGTGTGAGATGGTACCTCATTGTTGTTTTGATTTGCATCTCTCGGATGATTAGTGACTTTGAGCATGTTTTCATATGTCTGTTGGCTTTCTGAATGTCCTCTTTTGAAAGGTGTCTATTTAGGTCCTTTGCCCATTTTTTGATTGGATTGTTTATCTTCCTTTTGTTAAGTTGTATGAGTTCCCTATAAATTTTGGAGATTAGGCCCTTATCAGATATGACATTGGCAAATATGTTTTCCCACTGTGTGGGTTTTCTCGTTGTTTTGTTGATGGTTTCTTTTGCTGTGCAGAAGCTTTTTATTTTGATGTAGTCCCATTTGTTCATTTTCTCTTTCGTTTCAAGTGTCCTAGGAGCTGTATCAGTGAAGAAATTGCTTCGGCATATGTCTGAGATTTTGTTGCCTTTGGATTCTTCTAGAATTTTTATGGTTTCCTGTCGTACATTTAAGTCCTTTATCCATTTTGAGTTTATTTTTGTGTATGGTGTAAGTTGGTGGTCTAGTTTCATTTTCTTGCATATATCTGTCCAATTTTCCCAACACCATTTATTGAAGAGACTATCTTGGCTCCATTGTATTTTCTTGCCTCCTTTGTCAAATATTAATTGAGCATATTGGTTTGGGCCGCTAAGTCAATTTTTAATAACTTAATATGTTGCTGAAATAATGTGCTGCAGCTAATGCCAGTGTCTGTCTTTCCCAGCTCCTCCACTTGAGTTCTGCAGGTCAGGTTCTTCCTAGATACTGACCATCCTGACCTGGATACTTTATAGTATTTACTGTCGTCATTGCTCTCATTTCTTAAACCTACCTTATATCGCTGTCCTTCATATTGGCAGCTTACCCGGACAGACTTACCTTCACCATGTGCTAGTGAGCAATGTTGTTGGACTGCTATCCCTTTCTTCCTCACTAGAGGCCTGTTGCACAAAATTTGTGCACTCAGGGGGATCCCTCAGCCCAGCCTGCGCCCTCTCACAGTCTGGGAGCCCTTGTGGGGTGTCCGACTGCTGGTCATCCCTCTCGCAGTCTGGGACCCCTCACTCCTTACCACCCACCTGCTCACTGCTCCTTAGTGCTGCATGGAGGCAGGAAGGCTCCCACCACTGCTGCTGCACTCCCCAGCCATGAGCCCGGCTTCTGGCTGAGCGGCACTCCCCCTGTGGGAGTGCACTGACCACCAGGGAGAAGCTCCTGCATTGAGCATCTGCCCCCTGGTGGTTAGTGCGCGTCATTAGTGACCGGTTGTTCCACCGTTAGGTCAATTTGTATATTCGTTTTTTATTATGTAGGCTAGCTGAGTTCATTTTCTCAGCCCCAGTGCTAACTAATCTCCATATTTCCTCTATTCTTTAGCCTGTTTTGCAAAGGATCGAGCATGCATCTAACTTAGCCTGCCTAATTTTATCAGTAAAAGGCTTTACACAATTAGCTGACTCTAGTTCCATGTTTTCTTTCCTTTGAGCAAAAGCTTATTGAGAACAGAGACGAGAAGCAGGACCACAGGGGAGGTTTTCTTCTCTCTTTGATTAGTTGTGTGTGTTTCCTGGTGCACATGGGAAAAGTATTCTCATTTAGATAAGTTTCTTCTCTTCCATCTGATGCAAATGATTAGATATTTCTAACATGCATTGTGGATTTGTAAATTGTGAATGCTCTTAATGGTCTAAATTGTGATGAAGAGATTGTAGAATAATTATGCTTATAGCTTGTACTTTCCAGGGTTTTGTTTTGTAATTGATTATTACTTAGATCAGTGGTAGACCTTTTTTAAAAAATATTTTTTTTTTATTGATTTCAGAGAGGAAGGGAGAGGGAGAGAGAGATAGGAACATCAATGATGAGAGAGAATCATTGATCGGCTTCCTTCTGCACACCCACACTGGGGATCAAACCTGCAACCCAGGTATGTGCCCTGACCTGGAACCGTGACCTCCTGGTTCATAGGTCTGTGTTCAACTACTGAGCAACAGGGGCTGGGCAGTGATAGACCTTCTTGATAGACAAGTCAAACTAAAATTTTTCACATTGTGAAGATGGAAACAAAATTGAAATATTTTCCTTTATATTAAATTTTAGACTTTTAAATTTTATACTTTAAAAAAACTAAAATTTTTCTAGGTGATTATTACAACACAGTGAGGAAGTAATATCTTTTTTGTCACATAAATGGTAGAGTTTATGTTTGCAGCAGAGTGAATCCTGTTTTATTGGGCATTTGGGGAAGAGATCTTAACATACATTAATCACTAATTTTGTGCCAGACATTGAGCCCAAGTCAGCCTGTTACTCTGTCTACCCTTCATTCCTAAGCCTGTCCCTCAGGGCATGCTGAACACCTCTGATTCTTTTCCACACAACAACCCTTTAAATACTTGGATTCATTGCTCCCTTGGTGTATGCTTTCATTCTTTCTACCAGACAGTTGCCTTTTAAAGGTCAGGGACTATTTTATTTGTCCTTGTATCCTCCCATACCTCTCATAGTTCTTGGTACCTAGTAGGGGCTCGCATATTTATTATATTGAACTAGAGGCCCAGTGCACGAAGATTCGTGCAAGAATAGGCCTTCCTTTCCCTGGCTGCCAGCACTGCCTTTGCTCCGACCTGGAGCTGCCTTCCGCCTTCGCGTGCTGCCCAGAGGCCTGGAGCGGCCGGGGCAGAGTGGAATGCCTGCGTTATTGCCATGGTGATGACACAGCGTCCCAACCAGGCTGCTGCCATCTTTGTCATGTCAATTTGCATATTCCCTCCTTATTGGGTGTGGGCGCCGCCATCTTTGTTGTGAAGTGATGGTCAATTTGCATATTCTGTCTTTATTAGATAGGATTGGGCTGTTGTTCATGTGAGTCCCTACCTCTCCTGGCCTCTTCCCCTATAAACACACCCCAATGTGCCTGTCCCATTTAAGCTATGTTCCTGGTATATTCTGTCCCCCTACGCTAAAAAAATATACCTGCACAAGAACACAATTTACATGATTTAAGGTTGGAAAGATATTAAAGCTTACCTACTTTTATTATCATTGAACATGTCAAAGTTTTCTGTTACCAGACATAACTGAAAACTGCATTATTTATTTTTGTTGCTGAAAGTGTTCCATCTCTTGCCATGGGGGCGCTTTCAGTTGCCTTCTGTATCCCTTTGACATACTCCCAGCAGTTTGTGTTTTGCATACCTCCCTACTTTCTAGCACTACAGGATAGATGCTCTAGGCTCATCTTACATATTCTGTTCCAGCCCTAAAACCAGCCATTTCAGCAAGGATCCCTGGATCCTTTTGCTGGAGAATGATATTAGAAACCAGGATTTGCTCTGATGTGCTCATTGTTACCGGAGTGTCATTGCTTTTAGACCCTGTCAGTCACCAGAGCTAGGAAATAAATGTATGCATATTAACCTCTGTATACATATATACCTGTATTATTTCTCCTTTTACTCATCAGTTTCTATATTAAGCTAAACAGGAATTCCCAGTGATGACTTAGACACTAATTCAGAACTACCATGGTTCATTCTAGACTTTCCCCCTTACGTATCTGTCATCCTTCATTCCAACAGTGAGAAACCTGGCCCCTACCATTCACTATCTTTTTACTTATTTTTTCAGTCCCAGTGTATACGATGGCAGCATCAGAACTTCTAACCAGTACCTCCATGGGAAGCAGCATTACCATCTGTGGTGTTCATGTACAGTTCCTTTTGTCTTACAGTTTCTAGTCATTTTCAAAGTTACTGAGGTCCTTTCCTCTCTATTCCCTCCAGTGAGGTTATGTCATACATTTGTAATACAATTAAATTCTTTTTTCATAATGTCCATTCCATGTTGTGATTCCCCCCATCCACCTAGTTGGGTTTTTTTAATTTGCATTTTAAAATATTACATCAGGTTCATTCTTTGCACTATAAAGTTCCATGGGATTTGAGAAGTGAATAACATCATTTATCCATCACTGTAGTACTAGACAAAATAGTTTAATGGCTCTAAAAATTGTCTAATATGTTAAAAACATAACTTGTTTATCCACCATGAGAAGTATATGCTATAATTTTTTCAGGCATTTCTTATTCAAAAATATTCAAATTAATACCAATTTCTTTTCTACAAGAAAAAGAAAACTACAGCAACCACACTTTTACACGCACTTATAACCTTTTTATTTTTTCTTAAAAATACAATATATGGATATCTAGTATCTATAATTTACTAATATTTAAGCAGAAAAGGAGTTGTAGGCTTCTTGGGAATGTCAAATCATTTTCTCTCTATCCTATAACCTATGCTTCCTATCAGCCTTTGCTCTTGCTTTCACTTTCATCCCCACTCCTCATTCTCTCCCTCTCTCATTTTGCCCATTTTTAAAAATTGGGTTTTGTGTGCTTTTTCAGCTGTTCAGACTTAAAATTTCTTTGTACGTGCTAGATATATTTTATCATCTATGTGATTTGCAGATATTTTCTCATAGTCTATGTTTTCATTCTCTTAATAGTGCTTCACATAGCAAAAGTTTTTCGTTTTAAGTCCAATTTAAAATGTTTTCTTTTATGAATTTTGCTTTTGGTATTGTCCTTAAAAACTCGTCACCATTGGGTCTCTGGTGGCGGCCTTGGCCGGAGAGAGTGCCCAGCTGCCACACGGGGCTTGTCTCGCCTGCAGCAGGGTCCATGGTCTGAGCGGCCATGTCCGGCCTGGTGCAGACCTCAGCCGCTGTCTGCTGCCTGCCAAGGTTGGCGGAGGCGCAGCCTGGACATCGCCCATCTTGCATCCCCTTGTCAGGATCCTGCTGCTGGGTACTGGCAGGAGCTGCAAGTCCAGCTCAAAGAGTAAGGCACCATCTTTGAGCGCATCAAGGGCTCAAAGGTCCTTGTGGATGTGGGGGGACAGTCCATGACAGCATTTGAGAACAAAACGCTTGGCGTGTTCCCCATGGCCTTCGAGAACAAAGCCGGGCTGTCCATAGAGGCGGCTGCCTTCCGGCTGTCCGTGTCTGCCCTGAGCACCCTTGGGGGCACTTGGACATCAGGGAGGCCTTCAGTCGCAGGAGGCCTGTGTGAATCAGTGAAGTACTTCCTGGACAATTTGGACCAGATCTGCCAGCTGAACTACTTTCCTAGTAAGCAAGAAGACAGCCTGCTGGCGAGGGAAGCCACCAAGGGCATTGTGGAGCATGACTTTGTTATTAAGAAAATCCCTTTTGCCCTGGCCTGTTTGGCCTGGTGGACAGAGCATGGGCCTGCGGACTGAAGGGTTCGATTCTGGTCAAGGGCACATGCCCGGGTTGTGGGCTCAATCCCCAGTGGGGGCATGCAGGAAGCAGCCGATCAATGATTCTCTCTCATCATTGATGTCTCTCTCTCTCTCTCTCTCCCTCTCCCTTCCTCTCTGAAATCAATAAAAATATATTTAAAGAAAATCTATTTTAAGCCCAGCTAGCCTGGCTCAGTGATTGAGTGTCCACCTATGAACCAGGAGGTCAGGGCACATGCCTGGGTTGCAGGTTCATCCCCAATCGGAGGTGTGCAGGAGGCAACCAGTCAATGATTCTCTCTTATCATTTATGTTTCTCTTCCTCTCCTTTCCTCTCTGAAATTAATAAAAATATATTTTAGCCGTAACCGGTTTGGCTCACTGGATAGAGCGTCGGCCTGCTGACTGGAAGGTCCCAGGTTCGATTCCAGTCAAGGGCATGTACCTTGGTTGCGGGCACATCCCCAGTAGGGGTGTGCAGGAGGCAACTGATCCATGTTTCTCTCTCTTATCGACGTTTCTAACTCTCTATCCCTCTCCCTTCCTCCCTGTAAAAAATCAATAAAATATATTTAAAAAAAAAATCCCACCTTGGCCGGTTTGGCTCAGTGGATAGAGCGTCGGCCTGCAGACTGAAAGGTCCCAGGTTCGATTCTGGTCAAGGGCATGTACCTTGGTTGCGGGCACATCACCAGTGGGAGGTGTGCAGGAGGCAGCTGATCGATGTTTCTCTCTCATCGATGTTTCTAACTCTCTATCCCTCTCCCTCCCTCTCTGTAAAAAAATTTATAAAATATTTTTTTTTAAAAAAAAAAAAAGAAAATCCCTTTTAAGATGGTGGATGTGGACAGCCAGCAGTCCCAATACCAGAAGTGGTTCCAGTGCTTTGATGGGATCACTTCAATCCTGTTTATGATGTCCTCGAGTGAGTGCGACCAAGGGCTCATGGAGGACTGGCCAACCAACTGGCTGGTAGAGTTCGAGAGCATCTTCGAGACCATTATCAACAACAAGCTCTTCAATGTTCCATCATCATGTTCCTCAATAAGACAGACCCGCTGGTGGAGAAGATGAAGAGTGTCAGTATCGTCAAGCACTTCCTCGACTTCCGGGGTGACCCCCACCAGTTGGAGGACCTGGAGCGCTACCTGGTGCAGTGCTTCTGCCGCTGGCAGGAACCACAGCACGCCCGCTGTTCCACTGCTGCCATCGATGGAGAGTCTGCTTCATGTTCCACGCGGTCACGAACACCATCTTGAAGGAGAGCCTCAAGGACATCATGCTGCAGTGAGAACCAACTCCACGCCGCCCACCTTGTCCTGGGCGGCTTTCCGTGTGCATGGCCAGCATCTGAATGGGTGGCGGGAGCATGGCGGAGCCCAGGCTGAGGACTTGGGGGTTTTGATGAGCTACGGAATCCTGGGGATGTACCATCTACTGAGACTCTAGATTACTCTGGCGGGAATCTGTACTAGCGAGTAGCCATTGCAGCTCTGACACAGTGTCACCGCTGAGTGTCATGCACGCTCTCTCTAATGCAAAACAGATCAGCTGGCCTTGCAAACAGCTTTCCCTCCGATTTCTGAGAGACACTAACCCCAAAGCTATGCCTCGTGGTAGTTTGTAGGAGACAGTGTGCGCTGATGCTGCTAAATGCAGTCCCTGCGCCTGCCCCTGGGGGGGAGGGGGTGGTTGAGGATGGGGAGTGTCTCAGTGCCACAGACCAAAATGAATGAGCTGCTTTTAAAACTCCTGTGCCCATTTCCTGAGAGCCCCCAGTGCATGCTGTTAGATGAAGCCCAGGCCCCTCGCCTCGGAGGATGGGGTCCTGGGTGTGGTCGTCCCTTAATGCCTCCAGCGTGCTCTGTCCTTCTGCCTGTCGCCTTGCCCTGATCGTGTGGATAGGGCATGTCCCTCCCCCACCGCACAGCGCACATTGGCACTTAGTACTCCGTACCACCCTGCTGTCCTGCACCCACTGGTAAAGACAAACTGGCCTTGCAGGTGACTGTTCCTTCTTTCACCAACTTCTTGTGCCTGCAGTTGGCTGCATGGAAGCAGTAGAAGGCTTTCTGTCCTTCGGCTTCTGGAAGCACAGCTGATTGGTTCACTGGTGACACTGACCTTCAGGAAGCCCGACCCTGCACAATCTGAGTCCCTGCAGACGACCACAACCCCAGTGCCTCTCACAGCTGATCCCGTTCTCAGCCCTCTCCATCCAGGGTCTTGTCCAGGGCTCCTGCCTCTAGAATGTTCACACGACACACGCACACTGTCCGCGGTGGCTCCCAGCTAGGGGAGTTCGGGAGCTGTGGGTGTGACAGGGCTGGTCAGTGGCACCCAGTCACAGTCCACCTACCTGCCAGATGCCACTGTGTAAAAGTACATTTCATTCCACTGCAAAGTCTGTCTTGATGGTTAGGACTTTCCTGGCATTTGAAAGAAAAGAAGAAAAAGCTTCCTCTGTAGCTGGCACCAGATTTCATTGAGGTTTAATCATACAATATAGGCCACACGGTTCCCCTCCCGTGTCACTTTGCACCCCTCTTGGCTCCATGTCAGAGGCCAGGTAAACCTGAATCGTGTGGCAGAGGCTGACCCAGAAGAAAAGAGGGAAAAGCTGCTTCTGAGCAGCTTGTTACCACTGTGTTTTTAATGAGGAGACAACATGAAATGTTTTCCCTCTTGGTGATCTAGGCTGTGTGGCAGTGTTCACTGAGGTTTTCAGCTTTTTTTTTTTTTTCTCACCCAAGTAATGAAGATATTTTTCATTGATTTTTTTAAAATATGTTTTATTGATTTTTTACAGAGGAAGGGAGAGGGATAGAGAGTTAGAAACATCAATGAAAGAGAAACATCAACCAGCTGCCTCCTGCACACCCCCTACTGGAGATGTGCCCACAACCAAGGTACATGCCCTTGACCGGAATCAAACCTGGGACCCTTCAGTCCGCAGGCCGATGCTCTTTCCACTGAGCCAAACCGGGTAGGTTTTCATTGATTTTTTAGAGAGATTGGAAGGGGCCAGTGAGAAACATTGACATGACACATTGTTTGGTTGCCTCCACACACCTCCAGTAGGGGGCGGGATTGGACCTGCAATCCGGGTACCTGCACTTGACCAGGAACCAAACCTGAGACCCTCAGGTGCGCAGGCCACCAGGGCTCAGCTCTTTTTTTGGTTAGAAAGAAGTTGCTGATTTTGTACAGCTTCCTGTGGCTCTTCTTAAGCTGAGAGGCAGTGACCCAGTATCAGTTCCTACACAAAGCTTAGAGGGAAGGCGCGCTGGGCAGCTCTGGAGGGGCGACTCTGAGGTCACTCTTGTCTTTGATGAGTGGGGGCGCTCCCCGCCAGTCACTGCGTTGGGTCTCATAGGTGTATGACTGACTATTCAGGCTGTTACTGACTTGGAAACGTGGCTCAGGTGAGGCTACTGCATCCTGGCTGGTGCACCTGCTGGTCACCATGTCTGAGTTCTTTGCCTTTAATCAGGTTGATCCATTAGCTCATTCACTTTCATGTAAGTATGAGGGACTGTGACTGCTTTGGGCTGGCCAGAATGCAAAGTGGGATGGCCCAAAGGCCGAGACCCCGTCAGCTCAGCCACCACCCCTGTGGGGTTTTCGCTGAGCCTGGGGTTCCAGGGCCAGGAGGAAGGTATCAAAGAAGCTGATCTAATTCTGGGATTCATCATAACCAGAGAAGAAGATAACTATTTGCAATGCTGAACTAAACCATTTAAACTTTTCTACACTTAGACTGTAGTCATTTTTGTCTCTAAAACCTTCAGCTTTTGTAATTTTTTATCTTAATTTCACTGTTACCCTTGATTGTTATCTTTTGTATTGAGATGTTGGAGAAGCAGGAGGTAGAACAAAGCAGGAGGTAGTTCAACTTTGTTCAACTCATCTATTATCTCAAAAATGTAACAATAAACTTCCTCAAATAAAAACAAAACAACTCAGCACCAAACCCAAAATCACGCAGATTTTCCCTTATGCTTTCTTTTAGAAATTTTATAGTTTCTGCGTTTTACATTTAGGTTATAATCCATTTTGAATTGATTTTTGGCTTAGGTTAGAGTGGTTGTTTATGGACTTGGGATGTTTAGCATCATTGGTTGAGAAGACTATAATCTCTCCGTTGAATGGTCTTAGCATCTGTGTAAAAAAAAATGACTATATTTTTGTGGGTCTATTCCTAAGCTCTCTATTCTGTTCCGGTTGATGTGTCTACTTTTTGTGTGTGTGTGTCCCTCTGTGTTCATTACTGTAGCTTTATAGTAAGTGTTGAAATCAGGTAATACGAATCCTCTAACTTTGTTCTTCTTTTCAGAATTGAAATGGCTATTCTAGTACCTTTTCCTTTTCATATAAATTTTAGAATAAGGCTTATGTATGTCTATAAAAATCTGGCAGGGGTTTTGATAGGAAGTGCAGTAAGCTCTTAGCTCAGTTTTGGGACAGTTAACATTTTTACTGTGTCTTCTAGTGCAATCTCTTTATTTAAATTTAGAGATTTTACTTTGTTTTAACGTTGATGTTATTGCAGGTGTCCCCCTTTTCTTCCCACCTTTATCTACCTCCACTCACCCCTACATCCCCCTCCCTTGGCCTTCACCAAACTGCTGTCCATGTCCATGGGATATGCATGTATGTTCTTTAGCTAATCCCTTCACCTTCTTTACCCAGTGACCTCCACAATCCTCCCCTTGGGCAGCAGCCAGTCTGTTCCATGTATTCATGTTTCTGGTTCTGTTTTCTTTGTCAGTTTACGTTGTTCATTAGAGTCCACAAATTAGTGAGATTATATGTTATGTGTCTTTCTCTAACTGGCTTATTTTGCTTAGCATGATACTCTTCAGGTCCATCCATGCTGTCCCAAAAGGTAAGATTTCCTTTTTTATAGCCACGTAGTATTCCATTGTGTACATGTACCACAGGCTGTTTTTTGTTTTTTGGGTGTTTTCTTTTTTTTACCTATTCATCTACCAATGGGTACTTGGGCTATTTCCAGATCTTGGATATTGCAAATAATGCCACTCTAAATGTAGGGTGCATATTCTTTCTGATTGGTGTTGTGGGGTTCTTAGGATATATCCTAGAAGTGGGATCACTGGGGCAAATGGCAGTTCCATATTAGATTTTTTGAGGAAACTCTGCACTGTTTTCCATAATGGCTGCACCAGTTTGCATTCCCACCAGCGGTGTACTAGGGTTCCCTTTTCTCCACGTCCTCACCAGCATTTGTCATTTGTTGATTTGTTGACGGTAGCCATTCTGACAGGTATGAAGTGATACCTCATTGTTGTTTTCATTTACACCTCTCTGGTGATCAGTGACTTTGAGCATTTTTTCATATGTCTCTTGGTCATCTGTATGTCCACTTTGCAGAAATGTCTATTTTATTTAGATCCTTTGCCCATTTTTAAATTGGATTGTTTGCCTTTCGTTTGTTCAGTTGTATGACTTCCTTATATATTTTGGAAATTAACTCTTTATCAGATGTTTCATTGCCAAATATGTTCTCCCATACAGTGGGCTCCCTTTTCGTTTTGTTGATGGATTCTTTTGCTGTGCAGAAGCTTTTTGTTTTGATGTATTCCCATTTATTTATTTTCTCCTTAGTTTCCTTTGCCTCAGATGTATCTGTAAGCATATTGCTATGAGAGATGTCTGAGATTTTGCTGCCTACAGTTTCTTGTATGATTTTTTGGTTTCACGACTTACATTTAAGTCTTTTTTAAAATTAAATCTTTATTGTTCAGATTATTACATTTGTTCCTCTTTTTTCCCCCCATAACTCCCCTCCACCCAGTTCCCACCCCACCCTCCGCCCTCACTCCCCACCCACTGTCCTATCCATAGGTGCACGATTTTTGTTCAGTCTCTTCCTGCATCCCCCACATCCCTTTCCCCCCCCCCAAGAATAGAGAGTCCACTCCCTTTGTATGCCCCTGATTCTATTATAATCACCAGTTCATTCTGTTCATTAGATTATTTATTCACTTGATTTTTAGATTCACTTGTTGATAGATGTGTATTTGTTGTTCATAATTTGTATCTTTACCTTTTTCTTCTTCTTCCTCTTCTTAAAGGATACCTTTCAGCATCTATACTAATAAAAGAGAAAAATGGTAATTGGCGTACGACGATACCCTTTTCATTGGCTAATCAGGGCTATATGCAAATTAACTGCCAACTAAGATTGGCAGTTAACTGCCAACAAGATGGCGGTTAATTTGCTTATGTAGGCACAACGCAGGGAGGCGAAAGGGAAAGCAGGAAGAAGCCCCCTGCCACTGACAGTGATCGGAAACCCAGGGGGGAGCTAAGAGCTGGGGGGCAGGGCAAAGGCGGCCCCGGGGCGGCCCCGGGGCTGCCTTTGCCCTGCCCCCCAGCCATGATCGGAGAATCAGGTGGCTTTTCCGCCCTGGCCAGTGATAGCAGAAAGTAGGGGTGGAGCCAGGGATGGGAGCTGGGCACGGTCGAAGCTGGCAGTCCCAGGACCTAGGGGTCCCTTGCCTGGGCCTAAAGCGGAGCCCACGATCGCGGGGCCGCTACAGCTGTGGGTCCCCGCTGCCCGGGCCGGACGCCTAGGCCAGAGGCGTCAGGCCTGGGCAAGGGGCCGATCCTGCGATTGGAGGGTGATGGGGGTCAACGCCTGAGGGCTCCCAGTATGTGAGAGGGGGCAGGCTGGGCTGAGGGACACTCCCCCCCACACACACACCCAGTGCACGAATTTCGTGCACCGGGCCCCTAGTTTCATATAATACTGGTTTGGTGGTGATGAACTCCTTTAGCTTTTTCTTATCTGTGAATCTCTTTATCTGACCTTCAATTCTGAATGATAGCTTTGCTGGATAAAGTAATCTTGGTTGTAGGTTCTTGCTATTCATCACTTTGAATATTTCTTGCCACTCCCTTCTGGCCTGCAAAGTTTCTTTTGAGAAATCAGCTGACAGTTGTATGGGTACTCCCTTGTAGGTAACTGACTTTCTTTCTCTTGCTGCTTTTAAGATTCTCTCTTTGTCTTTTGCTCTTGGCATTTTAATTATGATATGTCTTGGTGTGGTCCTCTTTGGATTCCTTTTGTTTGGGGTTCTCTGCGCTTCCTGGACTTGTAAGTCTCTTTCTTTCACCAGGTAGGGGAAGTTTTCTGTCATTATTTCTTCAAATAGGTTTTCAATATCTTGCTCTCTCTCTTCTTCTGTCACCCCTATAATTCAGATGTTGGTACGCTTGAAGCTGTCCCAGAGGCTCCTTACACTATCTTCGTATTTTTGGATTCTTTTTTCATTTTGCTTTTCCGGTTGGGTGTTTTTTGCTTCTTCGTATTTCAAATCGTTGACTTGATTCTTGCGATCCTCTAGTCTGCTATTGGGAGTCTGTATAATATCCTCTTTTTAAGTCAGTGTATGCTTAATTTCTAGTTGGTCCTTTTTCATAACATCGAGGGTCTCACTAGATTTCTTGAGGATCTCACTACATTTATCGGTGGTCTCACCAGTCTTTTCGAGGGTCATACTAAATTTATTGGCGGCTTCTAGAAAGTTCTTGAAAAACCTTAAAAGTGTGGTTTTGAACTCTATATCCAGTAGTTTGCTTTCCTCCATTTCTGTCATTTGTGTCCTGTTTCTTTGTCTCTGCATTTTTTTATGCTTCCCTGTGTTGATAAAGTGGTTTTCTGTGCTAAGTGTCCTCTAGGGCCCAGTGGTTCAGCCTCCCCAGTTACCTGAGGAGGACACTCTTGGTGCACCCCCTGTGGTCTTTGTGCACAGTCTTGTTGTAGTTAAGCCTTGATTGTTGTAGTTAACACTGGGAGGGAATGACCTCCCGGCCAATTGGCTGTGAGAATCAGCTGTGTCTGCAGTGTGAGAACTTCTGTGCTGGAGACACCCCTCTGAGGCAAGACTTGCTTCAATGGGGCTTTGGTGCTCACTGGGTCTGCCCCCTGAGTGTGTCCTTTAAAGGTCCGAGGAGCTGCAAACTGGATGGTCCCACTCTGACCACTGGGGACACTTGCTCCTGGATCTATAGGGAGGTGCTAATCTAGCCTTTGCCTGAGGCTACCCAGCAAAAGCCTCCTTGCAGGGCTTGGGCGAGGTGGGGCAGGTCCCACGGGATCCACAGGGCAGAGTGAGCGGTTATAGCTGCTCTCAGTCCTGCCCTCAGAGGCTCTGCTTCTCAGTGTCCTGGTAATCGCTGCAAGCACCTCTGAGAGAAAGCTGCCCTCGAGTTCCGACCAATGCCAGACAGTCCCACTTCTCCCATATGAATCTGGGTCCCCAAAGACTGGGTCCCCAAACTGGAGCTCGGAGCCTGAGGTTCCCTCCCGATTGAAAAAGACAACCATGCCCTCAGCCGCCAGCCCGCTCCACATGCACCTCCACACCTTAGTATTTTACTTCCGCACTGCTCCTCCTCTGAGTCTTGGTATGCTTTTCTCTTTCCTTGTAGTTGTAGAATTTCCACTCAGCCAGCCTTCCTGTGGTTCTGGATGATGTCCGTTCCGTCTTTTAGTTGTATTTTTGAAGTGGTTGTGCGAGGCAGCAAACTCTGGTGTTTACCTATACCACCATCTTGGTTTCTCCACATTTAAGTCTTTTCTTCATTTTGAGTTTATTGTGTAGTTTCTTTCTTTTTTTTTTTTTTTTGCATCTATCTGTCCAATTTTCCCAAAACCATTTATTGAAAAGATTGTCTTGACTCCATTGTATGCTTTTGCATCCTTTGTCAAATAATAATTTAGTGTAATGGCTTGGGTAGATTTCTGGGGTCTCTGTTCTGTTCCAGTGATCTATATCCCTGTTCTTGTGCCAGTATCAGGCTGTTTGATTATGGTAGCTTTGTAGTATAACTTGAAATCTGGTATTGTGATCCCTCCAACTTTGTTCTTCTTTCTCAAGATTGCTGCAGATATTTGGGGTCTTTTTTTGGTTCCATATAAATGTAAGAAGTATTCTAGATCTGTGAAATATGCTGTTGCTATTTTACTAGGGATTTCATTGAATCTATAGATTGCCTCAGGTAGTATGGACTTTTTAATAATGTTAATTCTATCAATCCATGAACACAATATATTCTTCCACTTGTTTATATCTTCTTCTATCTCTTTTTTCAACGCCCTGCAGTTATCTGAGTACAGGTCTTTTACCTCCTTGGTTAAGCTTATTCCTAAGTATCTTAAATTTTTTGTTGCAATGGTAAATGGAATTGTTTGTTTAGTTGCTGTTTCTGAGAATTCATTATTGGTGTATAAAAAAGCCATCAGTTTTTGGGGTGTTGATTTTGAATCCTGCTACATTGCCAAATTCATTTATTAAGTCTAGTAGTTTTTTGGTGGAGTCTTTAGGGTTTTCTATGTACAATATTGTGTCATCATCTGCGAATAATGAGAGTTTTACTTCCTCTTTTCCAATTTGGATGCTTTTTATATTTTTTCTTGTCTAATTGCTGTGGCTGGGACTTCCAGTACTGTGTTGAGTAAGAGTGGTGAAAGCGGACATCCCTGTCTTGGTCCTGTTCTTAGGGGAAGTGGTTTTAGTTTTTGCCCATTGAGTATGATGTTCACTGTAGGTTTGTCATATATGGTCGTTAGTATGTTGAGATATGCTCTGTCTATTCCCACTTTGCTGAGAGTTTTTATTAAAAATGGGTGTTGGATTTTGTCGAATGCTTTTTCTGTGTCCATTGATGTGATCATGTGATTTTTGTCTTTTAATTTTTTTATGTGATGTATCACGTTTATTGATTTGTGAATATTGTACCAGCCTTGCATCCCTGGAATAAATCCCACTTGGTCATGGTGTCTGATCTTTTTAATGTATTGTTAGATCCGATATGCTAATATTTTGTTGAGAATTTTAGCACCTATGTTCATCATTGTTACTGGCCTGTAATTCTCTTTGTAGTGTTTATCTGTTTTTAGAATTAGAATAATGCTGGCCTCACAAAAAGAGCTTGGAAGTGTTCCTTCCTCTTGGATTTCTTGTAATAGTTTGAGGAGGATAGGTGTTAGTTCTTCTTTGAATGTTTGGTAAAATTCCTCTGTGAAGCCTTCTGGACCAGAGGCTTTTGCTTGCTGAGAGTTTTTTGATTACTGCTTCTATTTCATCAGTTGTTATTGGCCTATTCAGGTTATGTGATTCTTCCTGATTTAGTTTTGGAAGATTGTATTTTTCTAGGAATTTCATCCACATTTTCCAGCATGTTGGCATAGAGTTATGCATAGTATTTTCTTACAATCGTTTGTATTTCTGTGGTGTCAGTGGTTACTTTACCGCTTTCATTTCTGATTTTATTTATTTGGGTCCTCTTTGTTTCTTGATGAGTCTGGCTAAGCGTTCATTAATCTTGTTTGTCCTTTCAAAGAATCAGCTCTTGGTTTCGTTGATCTTCTGTATTGTTTTTTTAGTCTCTATGTCATTATTTCTGCTCTAATCTTTATTATTTCCTTCCTTCTATTTACTTTTCTTGTTGTTTTCTTTCTAATTCTAGTTGTTCTTTTTCTAACTCATTAAGTTGTAGGATTAAATAGTTTATTATTAATTTTTCTTATTTTTTAAAAGTAGGCCTGTAGTGCTATGGACTTCTATCTCAGGACTGCTTTGGCTGTGTCCCAGAGATTTGGGATTGTTGTGTGTTCATTTTCATTTACTTCAAGAAGTTTTTCATTTCTTTCTTGATCTCATTGGTAAACCATTCATTGTTTAGTGACATGCTATTTAGCTTCCATGTGTTGGAATGTTTTGGGGGGTATTTACTGTAATTGATTTCTAATTTCATTCCATTGTGGTCTGAGAAGATGCTTGATATTATTTCACTCTTCTTTAACTTTTAGAGACTTATTTTGTGTCCTAACATGTGATCTGTCTTTGTGAATGATCCATGCGCACTTGAGAAGAATGTATATTCTGCAGCTTTGGGATGAAATGTTCTGTAAATGTCATTTAAATCCATTTGATCCAGTGTGTCCTTTAGAGTCACTATTTCCTTGTTAATTTTTTGTCTGGAAGATCTATCCAGTGAAGTCATTGGACTGTTAAATTCTCCTACTATGCTTGTATTGCTATGTATCTTCCTTAAAGTCCTCTAGAGGTTTTTTTATATATTTAGGTGCTCCTATGTTGGGTGTATATATGTTTACCAGGGTTATATCCTCTTGTTGGATCGATCCCTTTAGTATTATGTAGTGACCTTTGTTGTCTCTTATGATGGCCTTCATTTTGAAGTCTCTTTTGTCAGATATGAGTATTGCTACTCCAGGTTTTTGTGTGTTTTTTAATTTCCATTTGTCTGAAAAAATTTTTTCCATCCCTTCACTCTCATCCTGTGTGAGTCTTTTGTTTTGATGTGGGTCTCTTATAGATAGCATATAATTGGGTCATGTTTTTGTATCTATTCAGCTGCCCTATGTCTTTCAATTGGAGTGTTTAATCCTTTTATATTTAAGGTTATTATTGATAGGCCCTTATTTATTGCCATTTTAATTCTGTATGCCTAGGTTTCTCTCTATATTTCTTCTCCTCATTACAGCATTCCCTTTAGCATTTCTTGTAATGCTGGCTTGATGTACTCCTTTAGTCTTTTTTGTCCAGGAAGCTCTTTATTTCACCATTTATTTTCTATGATATTCTTGCTGGATATAGTCATCTTGGTTTTAGATCCTTGCTTTCCATTACCTTGAGTAGTTCATGCCATTCCCTTCTGTCCTATAGAGTTTCTGATAAGGAATCAGCTGACAGCTTATGGGCGTTCCATCAGATAAATTTCTTATCTCCATATCATTTATTTTTTCTTCTGGAGAAATCTCTCATTCTTTCATTTGTGGGTTGTTTTTTGTCTCCCCATTTTGGCTTCCTGTTTGGGTTTGTGACTACGTATTAGGTAGATCTGATACCCCTTCTCAAGCTCTACAGCAGTGGTTCTCAACCTTGGCTCTACAGTGTCAAATGCTGTTTCTGACTAATTAGATCAGCAAAGACTCAAAGCCTCCAGAGACCCGCCTCTGCCTGCAGACTGATTGGATTCAGTCTTGAGTAGCCCTCAGCCAGTCCTCCCACAGGTGTGGAGGGGCAATTGCTTCTGCCTGGAAACTAATTTTTATCCTCAGTCTCGTAATGGGTTTCAAAAACTCCACACTGTGGGGCAACAGGTTTTCCAATGGGTGGGTCAGCTGTCTTCTCCCCAAGCAAAAACCGCCTGGATAGCAAAGGTGTGCCTGAGAAAGATGACCTTTGCAGCATGAGGAATAACTCAGCACAGGAAACCGGGTTGTCTGCCTTCTGAGCTCCAATCCCAGAGCCCACAATCCTGGCTTAGGCTCACACAGCTCCAGTCCACTCTGCTCTCCCTGTGTCGGAGCACAAGGTGTGTTGGCCCTTTTAAAGGGTGCCTGCAGTTCCAGCTGTCTCTGACTGGCAGATAGCAACCTTGCTGCTTTTTACAGCCAGATATTATTTGGGCACCTTTCTCAGTTCTGGTTCTCTCTGCTGTGGTGCTTAGCTTGTGGATTAGACCTCAGAGTTCTCAGTGGCAAACCCCCATAGCTGAGATATCTCTCCAGAACTTCAGCTGCTATCTGTGGGAGCCCAGCCTGTCCTTTTGTGCCTCCGCCCTTCCTACTAGTCTCTATGTGGCTCCACTTTTTGTCCTTGGTTATCAGGGTTCTCTCCAGCCAGTGCTCAGTGGATTGTTCAGGATATGTTTTTTGTTTGTTTGTTTGTTTGTTTGTTTGTTTGTTTGTTTGTTTAGTTTCACTGTAATTCTGATTTGGTTCTGGGAGCGTGTCTGTGTTGCATCTACCATTTTTAATCTGTTCCCCCACAGTTCTTGCTCTGATGCCAGACAGTTTAGTTCTTCTCTGTATGTCCCTGGATCCTTTCAAACTGCTCCCCAATTCAGGAGCTCAGGGAGTGAGTCCAAGTAAGCCCGTATGCTGGCCATTTAAGAGGAACTGCCTGGGACTCCAGCAGCCTAGGTGTCACTCAGCCACAATCCCCACTGGTTTTTACAGTCTGAAGTTATGGGGACTTCTCTTCCTTGCAATGTAACCCTGAGGTGAGGGATGTGCTGTGGGCTTTGGACCCCTTGCTCCTCACTGAGGGGATGGGGGACTTCTCCACCAAGATATTCCTCACATTAAAAAAGGCCACACATGGCCATCCCATGCCTCTGCCCCTCCTACCCATCTCAGTGTAGCTTCTTTAATTCTCCGATTGGAGGACTTCCATTATGCCAGATTTCAGGCAGTTCTGAATAAGGGTTGTTCTGTGTGTTAGTTGTAATTTTCATGTGGTTGTGGGAGGATGTGAGTACCACATTTACCTACACCGCCATCTTGGCCCTCCGAAAACAGTTATTTTTATAACTAATAATCATCCAAAATTTCAAGGCACTGTAATTTTCTCTACATTATTTGGTTCTAATTGGTTATAGAAGATTCCATGAAAATGCAGTACAACAAAGACTATCAACCTTATTCCTTTATAATCTCAGTTCTTATGTTATGTTAGACTAGAGGCCCAGTGCATGGATTCATGCGTGGGTGGGGTCCCTCAGCCTGGACTGCACCCTCTCACAATCTGGGACCTCTTGGGGGATATAGCAATGCTGAAGCAGCGGGAGGGGACTGCCGCTCATCCCAGCCCCACTGCACCTGCCGCCGCCACCCAGTAGCACTGCCTCAGAGGCTGGAGAGGCTTCCACCGCCACAGCAGTGAGTGGCGCTCCCGCTGTGGAAGCTCACTGACCACCATGGGGTAGCTCCTGCATTGAGCTCTGCCCCATTAGTCAGTGTGCATCATAGCGACTGGTTGACTGTCGTTCTAGTCGTTGTTTGGTTGTAATGCTCGCTTAGGCATATATATATATATATATATATATATATATATATATATATATATATATATATACACACACACACACACACACACACACACTAGAGGCCCAGTGCACAAAAATTTGTGCACTCAGGGGGGTTCCCTCAGCCCGGCCTGTGCCCTCTCACAGTCTGGGACCCCTCAGGGGATGACCATCTGCTGGCTGAGGCCTGATCCCCAGGGGATTGGGCCTAAGCTGGCAATCAGACATTCCTCTGGCAGCCCGGCAGCCCTCGGGGGATGTCCACTTGCCAGCGGGGAGCAGACCTAAGCTGCAGTCAGACATCCTTAGTGCTGCTGAGGAAGCAGGAGAGGCTCCCACCACAACCGCTGTACTGGCAGCCATCAGCCTGGCTTGTGGCTGAGCAGAGCTCCTCCATGTGGGAGCTCACTGACCACCAGAGGGCAGCTCCTGAACTGAGCGTCTGCCCCCTGATGGTCAGTGTGTGTCATAGTGACCAGACATTCCCAGTCTTTCTGCTGTTAGGGTCAGTTTGCATATTACCCTTTTACTATATCGGATAGAGGCCTGGTGCACAGGTGTGGGCTGGCTGGTTTGCCCTGAATGGTGTCCCGGATCAGGGTGGGGGTCCCCACAGGGGTGCCTGGCCAGCCTGGGTGAGGGGCTGATGGCTGTTTTCAGGCAGGCCAAGCTTGCATCTGAAGCTCCCAGTCTCTCCTTTTTTTTTTTTTTTTTTTTTATTCTGGAATTTATTTACCTTCTGTAATTGAAACTTTGTTGCAGCTCCAGCTCCGAGGCCAGCGGCTGAAAGCAGGCATCTGGAGCGGTGCTGGGGCAGGCAGGAAACCTTGGCTTCCTCCATCGCCAGGGCAACCAAGCCTCATGTTTGCTTCAGCTGTGTGGCTGCCGGCGGCCATCTTGATTAGCAGTTAATTTGCATATCACCCTGATTAGCCAATGGGAAGCGTAGCAGAGGTATGGTTAATTACCATGTTTGTCTATTATTAGATAGTATATAATAATAGATAGATTGTCTATTATATGATAGTAATACTTTCTATTTTCTAGAAACTAAGCCAATATCCTCAAGCGCATTGGTAATCAAGTTAATGATTTAATGTAAGTTAAATGTAAGTTAAAACAAGGAGATGCCATTTTCTAGCACATGAGAGGCATTAAGGAGGAAGTGCTGCCATGAGCACCACTCAGTGTAGGATTCTGAGGTGGTCAGAGAAAACCACACATTGGTTAATACTTGAATAATTATGGGGGAAAACTGAGAATTAGCCCCATAAAAGAAGAGTGGTAAGGGCATCCAAAATTGGCAAGAGTATAGAGCAGTGGTTCTCAATCTTGGCTGCACATTAGAATCACTGGGAACCTTTTTAAAATCCTGATTTCTGGGCCTCATCCTCTGGAAATTCTGCTTCTTTGTTACTAATGTTTTGGCCCCACCCCATAACAAAGAAGCAGAATTTCTGGAGGATGAGGCCCAGAAATCAGGATTTTAAAAAGATTCCCAGGTGATTCTAATGTGCAGCCAAGGTTGAGAACCACTAGTATAGAGGAAGAGGCCCTGGCTGGGTAGCTCAGTTGTTTAGAGTATCCTTCCGACAAGCCAAGGTTGTGGATTCAATTCCCAGTCAGAGCACATACAAGAATCAGCCAGTGAATGCACAAATAAGTGGAACAAAAATCGATTTCTCTCTCCTGCCCCACCCCCCATTCCCCCCCCTCTAAAAATCTTATCTAATAATAGACAAACATGTAAATTAACCATACCTTTGCTACGCTAACCAGCCAATCAGGGGAGTATGCAAATTAACCTAACAAAGTTGGCGGTTAATTTGCACACGTAGACTCCAAGTGGTGGAGCGAAGCCTGACGGCCCCGGGGCGGCAGAGCAGCGAAAGCCTCACAGCCACAGGGCCCACGGAGCAGCGAAAGCCTCACGGCCACAGGGCCCACGGAGCAGCGAAAGCCTCACGGCCACAGGGCCCACGGAGCAGCGAAAGCCTCACAGCCACAGGGCCCACGGAGCAGCAAAGCCTCACAGCCACAGGGCCCACAGAACAGCAAAGCCTCACAGCCACAGGGCCCACGGAGCAGCGAAAGCCTCACAGCCACAGGGCCCACAGAACAGCAAAGCCTCACGGCCACAGGGCCCACGGAGCAGCGAAAGCCTCACAGCCACAGGGCCCACGGAGCAGCGAAAGCCTCACAGCCACAGGGCCCACAGAACAGCAAAGCCTCACGGCCACAGGGCCCACGGAGCAGCGAAAGCCTCACGGCCACAGGGCCCACGGAGCAGCAAAGCCTCACGGCCACAGGGCCCACAGAACAGCAAAGCCTCACGGCCACAGGGCCCACAGAACAGCAAAGCCTCACAGCCACAGGGCCCACGGCGCAGCGAAAGCCTCACGGCCACAGGGCCCACAGAACAGCAAAGCCTCACGGCCACAGGGCCCACGGAGCAGCGAAAGCCTCACGGCCACAGGGCCCACGGAGCAGCGAAAGCCTCACAGCCACAGGGCCCACGGAGCAGCAAAGCCTCACAGCCACAGGGCCCATAGAACAGCAAAGCCTCACGGCCACAGGGCCCACGGAGCAGCAAAGCCTCACAGCCACAGGGCCCACAGAGCAGCGAAAGCCTCACGGCCACAGGGCCCACGGAGCAGCAAAGCCTCACAGCCACAGGGCCCACAGAACAGCAAAGCCTCACGGCCACAGGGCCCACGGAGCAGCGAAAGCCTCACGGCCACAGGGCCCACGGAGCAGCGAAAGCCTCACGGCCACAGGGCCCACGGAGCAGCGAAAGCCTCACAGCCACAGGGCCCACGGAGCAGCAAAGCCTCACAGCCACAGGGCCCACAGAACAGCAAAGCCTCACGGCCACAGGGCCCACGGAGCAGCGAAAGCCTCACGGCCACAGGGCCCACAGAACAGCAAAGCCTCACGGCCACAGGGCCCACGGAGCAGCGAAAGCCTCACAGCCACAGGGCCCACGGAGCAGCGAAAGCCTCACAGCCACAGGGCCCACAGAACAGCAAAGCCTCACGGCCACAGGGCCCACGGAGCAGCGAAAGCCTCATGGCCACAGGGCCCACGGAGCAGCGAAAGCCTCACGGCCACAGGGCCCACGGAGCAGCGAAAGCCTCACGGCCACAGGGCCCACGGAGCAGCAAAGCCTCACAGCCACAGGGCCCACAGAACAGCAAAGCCTCACGGCCACAGGGCCCACGGAGCAGCGAAAGCCTCACGGCCACAGGGCCCACGGAGCAGCGAAAGCCTCACGGCCACAGGGCCCACGGAGCAGCGAAAGCCTCACGGCCACAGGGCCCACGGAGCAGCAAAGCCTCACAGCCACAGGGCCCACAGAACAGCAAAGCCTCACGGCCACAGGGCCCACGGAGCAGCGAAAGCCTCACAGCCACAGGGCCCACGGAGCAGCGAAAGCCTCACGGCCACAGGGCCCACAGAACAGCAAAGCCTCACAGCCACAGGGCCCACGGAGCAGCGAAAGCCTCACAGCCACAGGGCCCACGGAGCAGCGAAAGCCTCACGGCCACAGGGCCCACGGAGCAGCGAAAGCCTCACGGCCACAGGGCCCACAGAACAGCAAAGCCTCACGGCCACAGGGCCCACAGAACAGCAAAGCCTCACGGCCACGGGGCCCACAGAACAGCAAAGCCTCACGGCCACGGGGCCCACAGAACAGCAAAGCCTCACGGCTCTGGGGCCGGCTCTGGCTGGAGCCCGGCCAGAGCGAAGGCCTGGTTGCCAGGTGCCGGAGGAAAACCGGTACCAGCAGCCAGGGTAAAGGAAGGCCTATTGCACGAATCTCTTCGTGCAACAGGCCTCTAGTCTATATATATAAAAGGTTAATATGCAAAGTGTCCTCTCAGGAGTTTGACTGGGAGACTGGAAGTTCGATCGCTCACTATAACGTGCGCTGACCACCAGGGGGCGGCACGGAACTAAGGAAGGCCCCAGCCAGCAGCCGGAAGGGAGGCCCTGGCTGGCAGCCAGAAGGCCCCGATCAGCCCTGATTACCAGCCAGGCCTAGGGACCCTACCCATGCATGAATTTTGTGCACTGGGCCTCTAGTAAGTAAATAAAAATAAAAAAATTCCTGGCCAGTGTGGCTCAGTTGGTTGAATGTCATCCCTTACACAAAAAGCTCACCCATTTAATTTCTAGTCAGGGCACATACCCAGGTTATGAGTTTGATCCCCAGTTGAGTCAACCAATCGATATATCTATCTCTCATATCAATGTTTCTTTCTCCCTTCCTCTTTCCCTTCCTCTCCTTCCCTTCTTCCTTCCTCCCTCCTTCTCTCACTTCTTCTCTTAAAAAAATCAATAAAACTATTTTTTATAAAGAAAGTGTGGAGGAAGATGTCACTTGAGGGCCCTAGGAAGGTATGTGGCTTAGTACACAGGCAGTAAAGAAATCAGGATATGTAAATAAGACCAGAGAAAGTCATGGAGGCCTTTATGCTTTTTAAATTTTTTTATTGATTTTGGAGTAGAAGGGAGATGGAGGGAGAGAAACATCGATGTGAGAGTGAAACACCCATCAGTTACCTCCTGCATTCCCCCTACCAGGGATTGAGCCTGCAACCGGCATGGGCCCTGAATAGGAATCAAACTGGCAATCTTTCAGTGTCCAGGATGATGCCCAACCAACTGAGCCACACCAGCCAGGGTCTGGTGTGCTTTCTAAATACCATTACCCAATGAAAGCAACTGGGCCTTCTTGGAAAATGCTGATTCCTAGGCAGAGGCAGGGAAAGGACAAGTTAAATCTGGAACATCTTGTGCCAGAAAGTAAGAAAACACTAAAAAATTTATGTGGATATGTCAGAAGGAAACAGGAGTCAGTATGAAGTGGCAAATTTGGGACAATCTGAGAATCAAAATAAATAACAGTAAGGAATTATAACCCACTGTATAATATAAGTGAATTCATAATTCATACCACCTATCTACCTATGTATGTATATGCATACATACAAACGTACATAAAAGAGAGAGGAAAGAAAGCCCTTTTTTCTATAGGATGCCAAGGTAAAAATGTACAAGACAGTTGGAAAATCTTTAGTTTGCACCATTAAAGTAACAAGTGATTTAGAATCATCAACATGTATTAAATCACAGCAGTGGAAGTTTGTGGTCTCAAAGTATTACTCCACAAATTATTAATTACTAACAGGAAAATTATCCATTTACAGTAGAAAAACTTGGCAGGCAACACCATAATGAATCCAGTGATCAAAGCTCATGAATTACCCAGAATGGGGCAAGCTCGTCCTGAGCCTCCTAATCTGATGCACCAAGGATTCACCATCACAGCAGAGAACACCTGCAAAAGTGCACATCCGGACCCTAACCCTTAAGGAGGATTGCTTCCTGGGCCAGGAAAAAAATGCTCTAAAAGACACTAAACTTTTCCCCTAAATGAACTTTACCATAGGGTTTGAAATTCTTCAAACTAAAAAAAACAAAACATACACACACAGCCTGGCCCGTGTGGCTCTGTGGTTGAGTGTCGACCTATGAACCAGGAGGTCACAGTTTGATTTCCAGTCAGGGCACACGCCCGGGTTGCACCTCGATCCCTCGTAGGGAGTGTGCAGGAGGCAGCCGATCAATGATTCTCTTTCCATCATTGATGTTTCTATCTCTCCCTGCCTCTCTGATATCAATAAAAGTATATTAAAAAACAACAACAATACACACACACACAAGAAAGATGACTCTCACGGAAATGTATAGGATGATCCAGAAGATAGATTCAAGAAGACTCTCCCTAACAGGGCAGCTATTAGACCATTTTAATTGATAATAGGATTCGAGGAGATCTGCCATTTTGACAGTGTACTAGGAAGCAGGATGGAGTATGGTCCAGGAAACAGATATGCAGTTTAGAAGACACGTGTAATCCTCAAACTCTTCACTTGGATTTTCAAAGTACATTTATAGTTATTTTGACAGCCAGACTCAACTCAGAAATAAATTTTCTTCATATATAATATTTTAATAGTGCACCAATTAAAATAATTACGTCAATACAGTAAGTGTAAAAACGTAATTCCTTTTTTTCTATATTGTTAAATAACAATACACTTTTACATATAATTTCTGGTAGCAAACTGCCTATATTATGCATCACTTCAGCCTTGTGCTATTGTCTTTTGCATAGCTCCTACCTTTGGCTAAAACAATTCATTGTTCACTTGAATCTGCATTTAAAAATAGAAAGAGGAAATTAATGAAGAATCCATTTTAATCTGTCCATTTGAAGAGAAAATTGAAGAGAAAAAAATCATAAACAGTGAAAACCTCCCACCATTAAAAATTTAAAACTATAGATATGTGCATTTTACTGTTTCCTGTACTCCCTATTCCTATGAAAAATGGCAGATGAGAGTGGAGACCTAAGACTGGGCTATGATGTCATCATACATGAGAAAACTTATGACAAAAAGATCTCCCTCCCCACCCCCCCACCCCCGCCGCCAAATCACCCAATATATTGAAATTGGTAGTCAGTTCTCTTCCATAGCCAGAAAGGTTTGTGGGGAATTTTCTTCCCAGGCATAACAGGAGATAAAGGATAAATTGCTTTTACACTTCTACAAGGACGGAAGTGACTTGAAATTCCTTTAATTTACTTCTGTGTCTAAGGGCAGAGTCAGACAAGGTTGAATAATGAAGTGGAAAGAAAAATGTGTGTCCGGAAGGAGAAGGAAGCTATTAGCTACTTCAGATGACATGATTACCTCTACTGATAACTACCTGCTCCAGCAGACTCTGTCCTACTACCACCTCGTCCCAGTGGGAAGAGGCCCAGTGGGGTTGGCCCTGTGGGTAGGGTTGGCCCAGCAGTCAGGTTTGGGCTGGCCAAATGGAGGGAAAACTTGGGGCGGAAGAAAAATTTGCAGACCTTAAGAGAGAACAGCCAAGTCCTATCTGAAGAAGAGGGCTGAGATTTCAGCCAGCAGAGCCCATCCAACTCAGTCAGGGTGAGAGAGTGGGAGGGAAATTTCAGAAGCTGAGGTGTGCTGCGGAAGGGGAGCCAGTGGCAATGGAGAGCAGCAAGCAGGGGCGAGTGAAGGTGGGATAGGTTGGAGTGGCTACGGGGAAAACTGCATAAAGGGCCTGAACAGTGTTTGCATGAATGGTACTTTTAAAAGGCTCGTTAACAGAATAATATTGAATTTAAACTGTTTTTGAAAAATAATTTAAAAATGATAAAAGGCCCTTTATTCTATATCTTGTTTTTGGTGGTAGTTGGACAGGTGTATATAATTTTAAAACTCATAATTTTGAACTAACATCTAAGATCATACATTGTATTGTATGTTAATTATACTTTGATTTTTTAAAATCCCGTTAGAAGTGGACACAGTGGAAAATTTCTGAAACAGGAAATATACATACCCCTAGAGCTTCCTTTGAACACAAGGTCAATAAATCTTCATGAAGCCTCCTTTATACTTGTAAAAATGAGGTGATGAGAGACTGCATGCCAAAAATCTGGACTGAAATAAAGAGGAGAGTTTAATTTCAAAGCTCACTGGGGCCTTGGTGTACAGGAAAGTGTCCCAGAGGTAGTAGATGCTGCTTTTTGGCCAGACTGTAGTAGGTCTAATTTCTTTTGTACCAGTTGGCTTCTGGGCAGTGTGAGAAGCCAGGAGGAGAAACTGAAATTAGTTTGAACAATAATTTTTTAAAAACCACACATTTTTATTGATTTCAGAGAGGGAGAGAGAGAGAGAAACATCAATGATGAGAGAGAATCATTGATTGGCTGCCTCCTGCATACCCCACCCTGGGGATCGAGCCTGCAACCCGGGCATGTGCCCTGACCAGAAATCGAACATGACCTCCTGGTTCATAGGTCAATGCTCAATCACTGAGCAACACCAGCTGGGCGAGTCTGGACAATAATTTAAAGTACTATCTCTCTTGTGAACAAGAGAAGCTGAGAACTCTATGTTTAATGAAAAAAAAAAATTTGCATTCCTTAGTATGGATATAGGCTGTACCTTCTAGTAACAATGATAGAGTACATGAACCATGTACAAAATCAATAGCTTCCCTGTCTACTAGCAATGACCAATTTAAAACTATATTGGAGAAAAAAAATCCATTCACAATTGCAGCAAAATTTTATAATACCTCATAATAAATCTATGATGGTTGACTTACTGAAGGATATAAGAGAGAACTTAAATAAATGGATAGATAAACATTTTCCTTTAAAGAAATTCAATATTTTAAGAAATTCTTATTAGAGAATTCAATATTGTAAATTCAGTATTATTATAAATATATCTATTTTCCTCAACTTTATCTAGAAATCAAATGCTATGCCAGGCAATATCATAGTAAGAATACCAGTATGTAAGAATATAAAAAATTGACTCTGATATATGAAAAATTTCAAACACCAAAAAAAAGTAGCACAATGACAAAACAAGAAACCATTACCTGGATTAAATAATTCTTAATACTTTGCCATCGTTTCCTCATAGATAGATAGAATGAAATATAGAGTATATATTTACTGAACCATTTGAAAGTGTTACACTCTAACACTTTATCAATAAATTCTTTAGTACGTATTTTCCTAGATGTATTAGTCAGCTTGGGCTGCTATAACAAAATGGGTGGTTTAAACAAGATATTTATTTCTCACAGTTCTGAAGGCTGGGAAATCCAAGATCAAGGTGCTGGGTGATTTGATTCCTGATGAGGACTCTTTTCCTGACTTGCAGACAGCTGCCTTCAAACTGTGTCCTCACATGGCAGAGAGAGTGTTACCTCTGTCTTCCTCTTCTTATAAAGGAGCTATTCACAACATGAGGGCTGCATCCTCATTGCCTCATCTACACCTAATTACCTCCCAAAGGCCCCACCCAAACACCATCACCATTGGTGGGTTAGGGCTTGAACATATGAATGTGGGGGGAAGACAGTTCAGTCCGCAGCACTAGAACAAGGCTATTCTCCTACATACCACTTTATTATTATTACCATATTTCCCTAATATCACCTGATGCCCAGTCCATATGTAAATGTCTGCACTTGTCCTAAATATGTTGTTTATAGCTCATTTGTTCAGACCAGAAATTGGCTATTGCATTTGGTTGTTATGCCCCTAATGGCTCTTTTCATTTACCACAGGTCCCCTCATCCACTGGACCCCAGTTTTTCCCATGACAGTTACTCATTGAAGGGACAGAATTTTTAGAAAGCCCCACGTTCAGGATTTGTTATATTTGTTTCCTCATTAGTCACTTAACTTATTCCTCTACTTGCTAGATTGCCTCTAAACTAAAGTCAGCTCTCAAGACTTTATTAGATTCAGGGTAAACATTTTTGTCTGTAATATTTTCTTGGTGATGCTGTGTTCATCAGGAGGTACCTAATCTTTTGGCTTATTCTTTAGTGAAGAAAAGTTTGATGTCTGGTTTAAGGTGGTGATAACCATATAATAAAAATATGTTTGGCTTTCTCCTCCCGCTGCACAAGATACCAAAAGGAAAGAAAGCTAAGGGGAAGAAGGTAGTGCCAGCCCCTGCAATTGAGAAGAAGCAGGAGGCCAAGTAGGTGGTAAATTCCGTTTGAGGATTTGGCATTGGATAGGATATCCAGCCCCAAAGGGACCTCACCCTCTTTGTCAAAAGGCCCCGCTATGTTAGGCTGCAGTGGTCAAGGGCTATCTATATATAAAAGGCTAATGTGCTAAGTGTCCATCCGGGTAATAACGTCAGGTAGCAACGCCCGGACTCCTCTACCTAGCGACTAGCCTCCTTGGAGTTTCTTCAGCCCAGGAACACAACTTGCTTTATAGACAGGTGCAAACATTTTACACTGTAACCAAATGTCCCTGAAGTGTTTTCCCTCTCATCTTATTTGATCCTCACAGAAGTCCTGTAGTAGGTAGATAGGAGATTTGGTGCAATGCTATTTTCTTTTCATTAGCCAGAAAACAGAGATTTAGAAAGCTTAGAAACTTGACCCGACTGAAAAGAAGAAAGAAATGGTGAACCTTCAAAATGACTTTAGGTTTTCTCACTGCAGAATATAGTCAAACACTGCTGCAGTTAAATATCTTACCCTTTGTCCTCCCTGTGTGACCTACAATAATAATCTGCTTCCTGCTGATATTTACTGCTGTGTTGCTGACAATTACCTGAAAGAGAAGTTGGGGTGCTTCACTGGGCTGGAAAAAGTTTAGCTAAATCAGAAAGCACGTCTAATTAAGCAAGTTTATTCTTTATCTATAAAAGCCCAAGTTGACTCACACATGAATGATACATATAAAGCTCTTGCTGGTGCCAATTGCAGGCGTGTGTTTCAACCGTCATTGTAGATCGTAAATTTGGTTGACACTTCTATTATAAAGAAAGGGCAAACAGCGATATTAAGATATTTCTTCTAATTAATTTCCTTTCAATGTGCACGAATTCCTGCACTGGGCCACTAGTTCTTTATAACTGTCTGAAAGTGCCTCCTGCTTTTAACCAGTTCACCCAGGCCTTGGACCACCAAACAGCTACTCAACTGCTGAAGCTGGCCCACAAGTACAGACTGGAGACAAAGCAAGAGAAGAAGCAGAGGTTGTAGGCCCGGGCTGAGAATAAAGCTTCTGGCAAAGGGATTATCCCCACCAAAGGGCCACCTGTCCTTCAAGCAGGGGTTAACATTGTCACCACCCTGGTGGAGAACAAGAAGGTTCAGCTGGTAGTGATTGACATGATGTGGATCCCATTGAGCCGGTGGTCTTCCTTCCTGCCCTGTGCTCTAAGCTGGGAGCTCCCTACTGCATTATCAAGGGAAGGGGGAGGCCAGGCTGGGCGTCTAGTCCACAGGAAGACCTGCACCACCGTCACTGTAAGTTGGAAGACAAAGGAGCTCTGGTTAAGCTAGTGGATGCTATCTGGACCAATTACAACAACAGATATAGTGAGATCTGCCGCCATTGGGGACCTGAGGTCCGAAGTCAGTGGCTCGCATTGCTGAGCTGGAAAAGGCTAAAGACCTGGCCACCAAGCTGGGCTAAGTGTACACTGTTGAGTTTTCTCTACATAAAAGTAATAAAAATTCTCCTTAAAAAAAAATGTATCTTTGGAGCCCTGGACTGGTTTGGCTCAGTGGCTAGAGTGTCCACCCTCGGACTGAAGGGTCCTGGGCTCAATTCCGGTCAAGGGCACGTACCTTAGTTGTAGGTTCCCTGGGCCTGGTTGCAGTGTGTGTGTAGGAGGCAACCAGTTGATGTTTCTTTCTGTCTCTCCCTCTCCCTTCTACTCTCTAAAAAAATCAATGGAAAAATATCCTTGGGTGAGGAGTAAAAACTAAATAAATAAAAATCCAATATCTTTGGAAAAGAAAACAGTAAGGAGGAACTTATCCCACTTGGACACCAAACCATACTATAAAGCTAAATAGTGTGCATAAATACAGACAAAAAGATTGATATAGAAATAGACTAGAATCAGGCCACGGTATATGAGAACTGTACATATAAAATATAGCCTTTCAAATTAATGGGGAAAAGATGGGCTATATAATTAAAACGTGTTGGGACGAAATAGATCCTTACTTTTTCTTATGTCCTTCAGATAAATTCCAGGTGAATTAAAGAGCTAACTATAACATCTCTAAAAGAAATAGAAGCGAATAAAGAACTATTTTAAAATATTGGGATGGGAAAAATAAGATACAACACTTAGAAGAAGCCCTAGAAATTGATAAAATTGATTTGACATTAAAACTTTTATAGCAACATGAATAGAATAATGTGACAGAGAATATGTAAATAGGTAATACCAGCAAAGGTTCCAGGGGCTGAAATCCATGATGTATAAACAACTACCACCCAGCTAAATTAATGAGCAAAGAACAGGAATAAGAAATTCTTAAAAAACACACTTCAAACATCTGATGAGCACTTGTGCTCTGCTTCGCTAGTGATCAGGGAAATGCAATGAAAATAATGAGATATCATTTTTTATCTCAAACTTAAAAGTACTGACTATATATCCAATGATTTCAAGAGTGTGGGGAAACATGTACCAACAAATACTGTTCGTTCTATCCAAATTTTAAAAAATGAATACCCTTTGATCCATCAATTCCATCTCCCATAGATATTCATTGAGCATGGTTTGTAATAGCATTCCCACTCCCCCAAGACCACCTCAGTGTCCATCCACAGGAAAATAAATTTATGGAGAACATACAAGGGAAATCTGTGAGCCACAGAACAAAGTGGCTATAAGGGCTGACAAGGAAAGTGTTCTAGATGCAGTATTAAATGAAAACAACGGCGCATAGAGTAATATGCATAGCAGGAACCAATTTATTTATTTTTAATCTTATCTAAATGCAGCCTGTTAAAGGTGGTTATCTATGGGAGCAGGATTGAGGTGGGGTGTGAAGGTGAGAACTTTTATATTTATTATATACTTCTGCCTTTTATTTAAAATAAAATATACAGTCACAGGTTTAGATATTTGGTCACTTGGGATAAAATGAAAGAGAAAGAAAAATTCCTTACTCAAGAATCTTGGAAAAACAAAAGAATCTTTAAGGTAAAAAGCCACTATCACAAAATAGGACCTAGATTTCTGAAGCTAATCAGGAGGATGAGCACAACAAGCAATCTTGGTAGAAGTGTTTAGCCAAGGACAGCATGAATGTGCTGATCTTTATGTATCTCTCTCCATTTCTCCCAGATTACTACATTCTGTTCCAATGACATACTGAATATCTGGCAGCATGTCAAATGCATGCCAGCATTTCTCAAAAGGTAAACGAGAGAAGGAGTTTTGTACTGCTTACTCAGTCCGTAGGCACAGGCCTCTTTGGCTTTGGGGTGAAAGCATTCTCAGTCGTTCTTTGATCACAAGTCTCAAAATAACTAGAATGTTCACCCCCTCCCCACCCATTCTATTGCTACTAGTTTATTTTTTGTGTGGGAGGAAGTGTACAAAACCAAAGAATCAGATTAACACGAGGAATATTGTGTGTTACTTTTAAATATATTTTATTGATTTTTTACAGAGAGGAAGGGAGAGGGATAGACAGTTAGAAATATCAATGAGAGAAAAACATCAATCAGCTGCCTCATGCACACCCCTACTGGGGATGTACCTGCAACCAAGATACATGCCCTTGACCAGAATCGAACCTGGGACCCTTCAGTCCGCAGGCTGACGCTCTATCTACTGAGCCAAACTGGTCAGGGCAGGAATATTATTTTTAAAGTCCACAGTTATAGGGTTTGGTCTGAGGCCCCCAAAATTTAATAAAAACGCATGACATTTACACAACTGTAGAGGTTATTCAATTTCAAAAACCCACCTGCTAGAAGAGATCCCTTTAAACTCTGTTCTCAACTTGTGGAGAATGGTGCTGGACCCAACAAAGAGCCATAGGTTTTCAAACCTAACTCACTGCAGGACCTGACTTAAGGACCTGACCTGTCAAATGAGGGATTCCACACCTGTAATGAGAACAATAACCTCTAATGTCATTCGTGTGAAGCCCCAGTACCCTGTCCAGCATGTGATGGGAACTCAATAAATGCCCATTTTCTTCCCCGTTAGGGTGTTTGGCCCGTGCATGACACGGGCTGTGAAAGAATTCACAACTAAGAGAAGAGATAGAAGCAGAGAGAAAGTTTATTTTACTTTCCACTAGGGCAGCAGTTCTCAACCTGTGGGTCGTGACCCCTTTGGCGGTCGAATGACCCTTTCACGGGGGTCGCCTAAGACCATCCTGCATATCAGATATTTACATGACGATTCATAACAGTGGCAACATGACAGTTATGAAGTAGCAACGAAAGTAATGTTATGGTTGGGTCACAACATGAGGAACTGTATGTAAAGGGCCAGAAGGTTGAGAACCACTGCACTAAAGGCAATGGACAGTGTGTTGCTAATCAATACAAAGGCAGAAACAAACTGTGGCCTGCTCTTTTAAAGGGGAATGGCTGCTGTTGCTAAAAGGGAGGGGGACTTTGGGCTGAAGTTGAGCAGACATGGGGGCGGGGGGTGGTCTTTGGAAAGGTTAGTTTGCTTTCTTTAGTCCAGCAGATGTCCTAGGGAGCTGTCTTTATCAGCATCTTCACAAGCCAGTAAAACATTCTTAGAGTGAAAGTTACAAAGAGTTCAAAAGCAGCTTGGGTTTGAAAGGGAGGGAGTAGAGCCCTTCTACTAACTGGAAACTTTCCTGCCCCATTTCCCCAGCCATTAAATCCTCAGGGAGGATAGAGATGCAGGAATGTAGCCTTGAAAGTAGCTTATCTTGTCTTGCAGTTTGAACAGGGGCTGTTTGAATCAGAGGGGCTAAGAGTCTTAGGGTTTAATTACCAGGTGCTTCTCATAAATTGTGGAAGACTAACTACAGCAAAGGAAAAGAAAAGCATTTTTTTCTGTGCTTACATTCTCTTCACAATTCTAAGAGATTGTCAGTCTTAGAGTCAGGAACATGGGAATTTCATCTTCACGCTGAGATTACCAGAATATCCAATGAAACACAACCACTTTTTCTAAGTGTGCTAGAGAAGATTTTAGTGTCCATTTTCCCGTATGCCTGCCACCTAATCCCTCTAGTTTTTATCGAATTTTGACCTTAAACAAATTATCTCCACATAATTAAAGCTGTAATCCAGCCCTGCCAGTGTGGCTCAGTTGGTTGGAGTGTTGTCCTGTGCACCGAAAGGTCATGGGTTTGATTCCTGGTCTGGTTTGATTCCGGGTCGGGAGGCAGCTGATTGATGTATCTCACATTGATGTCTCTCCCTCCCCCTCCCCCTCTCTGGAATCAATAAAATAAAATAAAAATTTAAAGAAAAAAAGCTGTAATCCATTGATTCTAAAATTTATATTACCATCTGAAACTTAAAACAAGACAAAACATTTTCATTGATTTCAGAGAGGAAGGGAGAGAGAGAGAGAGAGAGAGAGAGAGAGAGATAGAAACATCAATGATGAGAGAGAATCATTGATTGGCTGCTTCCTGCATGCCCCACACTGGGGATCAAGCCTGAAACCTGGGCATGTGCCCTGACCAGGACTCAAACCGTGACCTCCTGACTCATAGATCTATGCTCCATTATTGAGCCACACCAGCCAGGCACCATTTGAAACTTTAGTATCATGTATCTATTGACCAGTTTCTACAAATCTCAGGGTAAGATTTCAAATTTTCAGAATATGATTTATCTGAAATATACATTTAAGGAAATGCTCCATAACTATTTTCCTTCCAGCATGAATTTTACCTAGAACTCCTCCCGTCCTTTTGTTGCTTTTCAATGTGTTGTCCACAGTGTTGAGGATCACAACCAGATGCGTCTGTCTCTGAGCTCAGACAAAAACAACTTAGAATTTTGAAGTGTTTAGATTCTCACCCCAGCCCTGCCACTGCCACTGATTGGGTCCCAGGTCCTCAGTGTGAAAGGACAGCCTTGGGCCAAATATTGTCAAGGCTCTTCCAAGCTCTAAATTTCTATGATCAATGGTCAAACAATGAACAGCAAACTCACCAACATTTCCGGTGGCCAAATTCTCAGCTAAGAGGTCACTTTTTAAAAAAATATATTTTATTGATTTTTTACAGAGAGGAAGGGAGAGGGACAGAGAGTTAGAAACATCGATGAGAGAGAAACATCGATCAGCTGCCACCAACCAAGGCACATGCCCCTGACCAGAATCGAACCTGGGACCCTTGCATCCTCAGGTCCACGCTCCATCCACTGAGCCAAACCGGTTAGGGCAGGTCACTTTTTTTGAAGTGTGGGAAGACACCAATTGTTCAAGGAAAGTGCTGCAACAACACAAGTTATCTGTAAGAAATAATACTTGTAGCCACTATGCAAACATGATTTAAGGACAAAATATAAATAGGGTTGCAAACTTTAATATGTATACTTAGCACAGTGGTTCTCAACCTTCTGGTCCTTTAAATACAGTTCCTCATGTTTCTACCCCCAACCATAAAATTATTTTCGTTGCTACTTCATAACTGTAATGTTGCCACTGTTATGAATCGTCATGTAAATATCTGATATGCAGGATGGTCTTAGGCGACCCCTGTGAAAGGGTCGTTCGACTGCCAAAGGGGTCGCGACCCACAGGTTGAGAACCACTGACTTAGAACATGGACTTCCTTTTCCCAAGAGTGGAAGATCTTTCTGCATAAAATGTAATCATGTACTTTTTCTCTTGATAATGTTATACTAACAAAACTGTAAAGGTATATACCTGTAAAGTGTAAAAATGCTTATAATTATCTGTATTTAGAATTTTCCTTTTATTGAAAACATTTTGTTAGAGTTTCTAGCCCAAATACTATATCTGAAGGCAAAAGGAAAGCAAATTGATATAAGTGAACTTCTCGACACTTTAGTTTGAGTTTGACATTTAGGTCAGTCAGTCTCCAATAAGTAGAATGTCATTCTAGGGAGCCAAGAGGACTACTCCCATGTAATAATTACTCAGAACAAGACCCTTTCCTCCTCAATTAGCAGTGCTTAAAGTAATGGCGTTCAACAATAGAAGCCAAATAGCCCATCCGGGAGGAAACTATTAAAATTTGCATTTCTGAGAGGATTCCTGGGGGACTGATTTAATTCACCTTCCTCTTCCAGAAGCTGGCAGTGATTGTGGAACCGCAGGGTAAAATTAGGAATATGCTGGCCAAAAATTAGGAATAGTTTGCAAGGTAATTTTGGCTATGAAATGTAAAGACTGTCCTCCAATCTTCTCACCCTTTTAGATGCTATCATGGAAATGTTTAAAGGCCCTGCCAAATGACAGTTTTGGCTAAGTTCCAGAAAGATCAGGCATTATTTCAACCCAAAAGAAAAACAAAGGGATCTGACTACAGTTTTCAAGATAAAAGTTCAAGGATTAAATCCGCCACTTGCTTCAATACTTCAGTAATTTGACTTGTAGACACCTTAGGTAAGAAGAACATAGTAACTCGTCTAAAAAATTACTGAGTTAATCCAGGTACTGGATTCCGAGATGAGGAACCGAGTAAGAGGTGTCTCCACTGTAGTTTTATCCACTCCTTAAGGAGCCCTTGCTTGTTCTTTATATTAAAAAAATTGATTGATTTTTTTTTTTAAAGAGTGAGAGGGACAGTGATTTGTTGTTCCACCCATTTGTGCATTCATTGGTGGATTTTTCCAGTGCCCTGACCAGGGACCCAACCACAACCTGGGTGTATCCAGGACCTGTGCCCAACTGGAGGAACCGGCCCGGGCTGCTTGTCCTTTTTGAATGCTATGCGAGGTCGGTAAGAAGCACAACTGACAAACAGTCGGTGAGTTCTGAAACCAAATCTACCCTAAGTCTATGTAGTGGGGACAGCTTCATCATTCCAAGCCAGAAGCATGGCTGCAGTCCTCCCTCCAGTCGGTGCGACTACAAGGAAAACCGAGAACTTAAAAGAAAGCACGTGCCAAAGGACTGGAGTTACTGGGACGGGGCTATAGAAAGCTTCGGGGCCTCGCTAAGAAGTTGGGAACTGGGGTCTCTAGGCCCTCGGGGAGCACGGAAGAAACAGTAAAGTTGGGGCGCGGGCAGTGTCGCCCCGCACTTTTATCTTTGATTGGCGGAACCACTCAGACTTTTCTTTATGGCGTCATCTGGTACCTGCCTGTAGAAAGGTCCCCTCTCTGTGACATCACGCCTCCCTGACCAATGAAAGGCCTCAGTCTGCGGCCGAGGAGGGTTGTGGGCCCTTTTTTGTGAATGAAGCTCCACGGAACAGCCCTCCTGGGGTCCCCGGGCATCGGGGACTGCCCTCCGCGCGCCCCTCCGCAGCGGCGTCCACGGCGGGCGGGCGCAGGTCCCCGAGGCAGTCCCGCCGCCCGCGCAGCTCCTGCGCCTCTGCCCAGCCCGCGGGCTGCGGGCACCTGGGGGCGGGCGGGGGGGCGCCGGCAGGGGCTGCGGCACGGGTCCCGCGGAGGCTGCGGAAGGGAGAGGGGCAGGCACGGGGGGCCTGGCCCCCCCTCCTGTGCGGCCGCCTCCTGCCGGGCTCGGCGGGCACCCGTCTTTCCCGTAGCGCCACTCTGCCCCCAGTGCCCCGAGTCCACGAGCGTGGCTGGCAGGGGCCTCCGTGGGCGAGCAGGCGCGCGGGACCATGGTGGTGGCCCCCTGAGGGGCCGCGGCCGCCTCCATGAAGCGGAAGAACGAGAGGCAGCTGAGCTGGGCCACCGCGCCCCCCTGCTCCAGGCGCCGCTCGTCGTCCTCCCTGGGAGCGAAGAAGAGCCGCAGCTCCGTGTCGCAGGAACAGCGTCACGTGGACCAGCGGGACGACCTGTACCTGAACATCTCCGGTGAGCCTGCCGACGGATGCGTGGCCAGGCGCCCGTCCGGGACGCTCGGCACCCTGCGCGGGGGTCCCAGCCCACCCCCCACCCCCACCCAAGCCCCAGCCGCCACACACCCCGCAGGAGCCTGGCGCCCGGGGAGGGGCCGGGGAGCGCCCCTCCCGGTTGCGGTCCGTGTGTGGTGAGCTGTAACTTGATCTGTTTGACTCCCTCCTGCCCAGCAAGGTGGGCCGAGGTCACCTTTCTAAACGGCTGGCATCAGCTCGGCACCGCGGGCTATTTCTAAGTTCGGATTGATGCCACCTCCTGGGGTTCCCTGCCGGACCCTGAACCTCCGTGTGGCCCCAGGGGATTCCCCGGACGCGCAGAACATGCCCTCAGGGGAGCTGTTTGGGTGCCGTGGGCCAGACCTCTGCTGCTGGCGAGGAAATGGAGCCCCGCCTGGGCGGCGTGCCCTGGCTGGCGAGCCGGCCCTCCCCCGCCCCGGTCCAACCCCCCGCCCCGTCCTCCCTCCCCCCCCCCCCCCCGCCCGGGTCCTCCGCGCACGCCCCCTCCCCGGCACAGGCACGCGGTCGTTCCCCTCCGGGGCTTCAAGAAACAACCTGTCACGTGGATGGCATTTGAACCGGTCAGCGTGCTGAATGCACTGAGTTGTCACTTGTGAGCAATCGCATCCAGACACAGCAGGTAGAAAAACAGCCCTCGGATAGCTGTTTTATTATTAGTGCTGATTCTACCGTTCTCGAAAGCCAATACATCGATTTTGGTAGCTGCTGGGTTTGCCAGGATGGACACTGAAGCTTGTGAAGGCATCACATTCTGTGGTGGGTGCGGAAACACTGACCGGCACAGCCGTCCGCAGGAGGGGATTTGTTTAATGTGGTGTGTAATGTGTAGACCCTGGCATGCCTGGGCTTTTTATAAACTGTTGCCGCCCTTAGCCATTGGGGCACCAGGTGAGCTGGAGTGGTCAGAAAATTAGTTTTAAAAGTGTTCAAACACAGAAATGTAGAAATTATATTCTAGGTTGATGGACAGTTGGAAACTAAGGTTCTTTTTTTTTAAAAAAAAAGCGGAAGGTTTGTCATTGTTGGTGGGTGGCCCCTGGGAACAGAGGGGTGAGGAGGAAGTGGTTACCTTAAGTCCCCGCCCCCTGCTGCTACCTGCCTGGGCCAAGGGTGAGCGATCCAGTGTGGGAGGGGAAGCCTGCTGGTCCGCCCAAGGCTGTACCCTCTGGAGATGGCCCCGTGAGGAGGGCGGGAGTGGAGGCCCCACACATTGCTTATGCCTTTGGTCTTTAAACCTCTTCAAAGGAACTTTGTTTACCAGCATTTAATTTTAGGGCAAGTATTACACTTACATGGTACAGAACTCTTACTTCTAAAGGTACACGGGATTATGGAGTGAAAAGTTGGTCTCAGCCACGGGTATCCTTCCCCAGTGACATGCATGTTCCTAGTTTCTTGTGACTCCTTCCAGAAAGACTGTACATACACGGGTATTCTCCCCCATACCCAGGCATGGTAGGGTACAAATCTTGTTTTGCACGTTCTTCTTCACACTATTTCTTAGCAGACTGATTGTTATGCTTCATTGCTCTTAATTACTGCTTAGGTCAAAGTAGATATGGTTTTAAAACCTAAAACCATGAAAAAGGATATGGAATTTAAATGTATATATGTTTATAGCTTGTTTAGATAGCTCCCTACTGCTGACCATTTAGGTTGGCTCCAATCAAAAAGGAAGTTTGTTGTTGTTTTTTAAATACATTTTTATTGATTTCAGAGAAGGAGGGAGAGGGAGAGATAGAAACATCAATGATGAGCCTCAGGCTCCCCCTCTGGGATCAAGCCCCCAGCTTGGGCATATTCCCTGACCAGGAATTGAACTGTGGTCCACGTTCAACCGCTGAGCCACACTGGTCAGGCAAAAGGAAGTTTTTTACAACAAAGTCATGGGAGTAAATATTCCTCCTCCTTCATTGAGAAAAAAATGCAATCTGGCTTTCCTGAGACAGTGACCAATAAATTAACATGCCTTCAGAAAATATCACAAGCAGCACATTGAGGAAAGAGCTGGTGCAGCGTCTAAAATCAAAATGCTGTTATTTGGCTTCCAAGCCCAGATGAGTGGAAGGTTCCCGTCTCAGTGTAAGATCACTCCCGGGAAGTAGGAGCCAACCTTACCTGCGGTTCTCCAGGTGTTCCTTAGTGACAGCCTTGGCTTCCTGGGAAAAAATGCTACGAAATCAGCCTGTTTTGGTGTGATATACGAGACAAAATAAAGTGACTTGGGGTGCGGTATGTGGACTACTTTATATTCGGCTTGTAAAATAAGGCCTCATTCTCAGCAAATGGCAGCCCGGTCCCATTCTTGCCTCCTTGTTTTTCTCACTGTTTCCTGAACTTAATAAGCAATGCCTGCACATTTTTAGAGTCAAACATTACCGGAGGAGGCATATAGATACAGTTAGTCTCCCTCCCGGGTCCTGTTTTCTTTCCCTTCTATGCATATGTGAGTTTCTACAAATTGTGCCATACCAGCTAGAGCAGTCCTGTTTTTAATGCCTGCACGTTATTGCATTGTATGGCTGAGGTGTGATTTATTTAACGATAATAAATAAATGGTTACCTTGGGGGTTTTCCAGTCCTACTGCAAATGGCTATGGTAGCATCAGTGTGTTTGCCCACCTCTGACTATCTGTAAAGTAGAGTGAAGAGGCTGGTCAGAGTACAGACAGGTTTATTCATTCATCAGTGTCCTTTTTGGTGATTATGAAGAACGCTGCTATAAACATCCATGTGTAAGTTTTTGCGTGGACATATGTTCTCAGTTCCTTTGGGTATATACCTAGGAGGGAAATTGCTGAATCGTATGGTTACTCCATGTTTAATCTTTTGACCAACTGCCAGATTTTTTCCCAAAGCAGCTGTACCACCAGTATTCCCACCAGCTATGTGCCAATTACTCCACATTCTTGCCAGCACTTACAAGATTGTGATGATTTTTTTCCTATTGAGGTTGGCTTGTAAAGATCAATGCACATTATCACTTCTGCCCTTAAATACTTTAACTTTTTTTTTTTTTTTTTTTTTTTTTTACTTTAGTCGTCATTTTTATCGCAGCCTGTTTTATCAGTAAGTGGAAGTTCCATCAGTTCCAGGACAGTTCATTTGTGTACATTCCGCATAGGATGCTTAATGCCTGTTTTGTGCCTGTGGTTCTTTGTTCTGGGTCCGGCCAGCCACCTGGTTACACTGGGCTAAAATTTTTACTCTTACCAGGAGCAGACTGATGGGTTATTCTGACCCTGACCCCATCAAGCTCCTATTGACCATTCACTGAGTCCTTGCCACGTGCAGTGGGATGGGTTTTTACCTGAGCTGTATTCCTGTTGCAGTTCCAGTGCACCGTGTGCAAGAAAGATGCTAAGTACAGTGTAAGCTGCTGAGTAAAGCTATGATCAGAATTCGTTGTTACCAGTCAAGGGAGCTGGAGGAAGAAGGCGAGTGAGGAGGCTTTTCAGTTGAATTTGGAATAGATAATTCAAGATGGGAGAAATACCAAAGGAAAAAATCTTGGGCACAGTCAGGATTTTTATTTTATTATGAACCTTCTTGTGGCCACAAGTCTTAATCTTTTCGATCTCTATATTCATGTCCCTTAAATGGGGCTCTCCGTGAATGACAGTGCTAGTTCTCCTTTCCTCTTTATTAATATAGGAAAAGGATTGTAAAGATTACAGCACTGTGTGATCTGTTTGATAATTTATAGGATTGATTGTTGGTACAGAACCTCAACTTATTTTACTTTCTTGTTCTTTAAATTCTTGACGAGTAAAGGAAGTTTATAATAACTACTAACTAAAAAAGGTTCTTGGTGGTTTGTCTTAGATTTAAAAAAAAGATTTTTCTTCAGTGTCTGCCATGATATTCTACGAGTAACTGTAAATCATTTTATTGGAGAAGCTCTAATCGAGGTTACAATTGTCATTTGTAACAACTAATTAGTGGTGTCTTGGATACTCATCAAATTTAATTAAACAATACAGCACCCCTCCCCCCCCACCATTTTTTAGGATTTAAAAAAAAATCACTAGGCATCATTAGATGGGGAAAATCATTAATTTAAGAAATATTTATCGCATGTTCACTATGTAAAACAGTCATGCGTGTTCATTGTTTGCAGTGATGAAAGTATATTTTCTTGCTAGAAGAGAAATGCTGTTACCTGGGGCACTGTTTCGAGGAAATAAATTCATTTTTCTTCACAAGTTTCATGTAGTAGATTATTGAGTTTCAATAACTGAAGCTCATCAAAGTATGTACTATTCATTTTTCTTCTTGCTTATTCTATAAGAAGAAAATTATACTTTTAAATTTGTGCATAATGTGAATTCATTTTCTTGATTTATGTGCTTCATTCTTCAACATCTTTACTTCTGATGGTGTCATGCTATCTGCTTTTAAGTATAATTCCTCAGGCATTCCAACAGGACACACAAGAACCTAACAGTTTTAATGTTTCTGCTTCAATGGACATAAAGAGGGGTTGGACATATAGATGAGGAAGGGAAGTGGATTAACTGGCTTATAAGATGGTTCTAATGCCAGCAGTTGCCAGTCAGTGCAAACTCTAACTTCTTAAGTGAATTTCTCCAGTTCCTGCAGGGGTTAGGGAAGGCTGGGATGAAACCACATTGTGGATTTTTAGGATGGAATGGCAGCTCTTGGAGGTTTCTGAGATGGTCTCTGGGGATTTCTGAGTTGATGAGACAGATGATTTGTTTTTTGAAAGAATTTCAGGTGATCATCTAGAAATATCACAACCATTCACTCACTTTTCCCTCTGAAGAAGCCAAGACCAGAGATAAGTAATTTTGGCTAAATCGATGGGAAATAAATTTATGACTTTCATTCTTTCCGACAGATAAAGCTGTTTCACAGAGTTGTACATAAATGGCTTGTTGAACATCTGCTAGTTAGTCCTGTGCTACTTAGGCTAGTAGTGTCATAGTAGGTGCTGCAAAAGTAGTATTTGTAAAGTTGAATTTAGAGAGATGAGTAATTAACATCGGGAATTTGGAGAAATGAGCAAACTAAGTACACAGCTCAGGTCCTGCAGAGCTCGTGCTGTTTTCCAAATTGGCTGTCATCACAGCCAAGATTTTCCTGATATTTCATTCATTCAACAAATGTGAATGAATACTCAGCCAGGTTTTTTTTCCCCTCAAGTGCTAAAAATAGGGTCACTGCTGGAGATAGTCCCTGCTGTCATGGAGCTTGTTTCACGTGTTCAGTGAGGAAAAACCTGGAGGGCCTGAGGGAGAACCAATGTGCAGAGGAGCCATACGGTGTTCGAAATCACTAGGGAGGGAGCGCTTGGATGGGTAGAGCTTAGGCAGAGCTAATCCTCGTCCGTAGGCATGAGGAGACCAGGGTAAGCTCGTGTCTGCCCACACGGGGATTGAACAGAGCTGGATTATTAATAGCCTTCGGAGCTGCGATTTCCCCATCTGTTTAAAAAGGCCTCAGAGTTGTAGGGAGGACGAAGGGAAGGCTGCATGTTGAGTGACTGGCCTGGTGCTTGCTGACAGCCAGGGCGCCATCGATCTTAGCATTACAGGCGCCAGGACAGGGCGGGGGGGGGGGGGGGGGGGGGGGCAGACTGGGGCCGTCACTGCTGGGAGTTTGTAGCTCAGAAGTAGCAGATATTTCCCCATAAGTTACTTGCACAGAAGGTTCCATGAAACAGCAGAGAAAATGCAGTGTCCCTTGCTCTGCTTCTGAGCGAGCTCTTCGTGGCCCCAACGGAGGCTGGCTCAGCATTTGTCCGCAGCAGAGGAGGTGTGGCACGGGAAGACCCATCCCCAGCCCTTCCTTCATGTTGGAAGCTATTGTTACATATTTCTGTTATACTAAGAGTTTGCATGTTGCCTGGTATTAAACCGCTGCTAAGCTTATTAGGGGTCTTTGCAAAGATGCAAAGGCCTCATGGGAAAGCATCAGGTAGAAGGTTATAGAAAGCAAATATATTAAATTATTTACCGAGAGTATAAATGTTCTAAGAGTGGTTCACGTAAAGCATGACTGTGCTCTAGTAAGTCTGTTTTAAGAGAGTATTACACAGATCCAAAGATTTTTAATGGTGGTGCATGTTACTGGCAGATGGCACTTTCTTGTTGGGGGGGAAGCGTGCGGGTAAAATAAACTTCCTTTCAAAAGGCCTTTCCACACTTAATGTGTAGCATAGAGGCCCAATGTATTTGAAATGTGTGGGTATTGTACATAAATAAGAAATTAAATCTCTAAATCTATATTTTTTATTATATTGGGGAAAATAATTTTAGTAGCCAGTGTTTTGTTTCCCTTCCTATCTAAGGAATGTTTTTAATCTTAGTAAATCCTTTCAGATCCTTCACATTAAAAATGTTTTTATAATTATCCGTAAGTTGAAATGAAATTTCGCATGACTAGAGTGGCCTTTCTGAATATTTCAAGGCTATTCCTCACTTAGGACAGGCGCCTTTACGATTGAGGTAAGTAGGTGCAGGGGTTGTTGTGGGCAGAAGTGGAGAGATTGTATTAGAGATGGTGTTGGTTCAGCAGCAGATAACGAATCTTCCACAATTGTTTCTTTACATGATTTGGTTTTTAGCTTCTGGGGTTACTCACTTAATTTCTAGACGTGCTGACTTCTGTATTAGGCAGGGATTACCTTTGTAAACATTTTTCAAGATAAAATTGATTTTAACATCTTAAATACAAGGATACTGAACTGGAATGTGTACGTCTCATCTGGATTCTGGAGTTTATATGGAAGTTTTACGCCCTTTTCTCTCTCTCTCTCTTTTCTCTATAGCTCTTCATGGATACTGCACCAAAAAAGGTATTCAGATCATTGACTCTACTTTGCAGTTCTTTCTGACGAGTTTTAAACATAGATTTAGTCTGTTAGTTGTGATTCTTGGTTTTGTCCCTTCCTGTTTGCTTGTCTTAAATTTAGTCTGAGATACGGAGTCAGTGTTTATAACTGTAGAGTAGCTTTTGTATGTTTATGACTCAAGTTGAAATTTGTCTTTATATGAAAAGATTTGTTGGTTTCTGTGTCCAAATATTGCTGAAAGTAGTTTCTATGATATTTTATTGGGTCATTTATGAATGCTATGTTTCAGATGGTGGATATTTTTGGTAATACTAAATTTTTTGTATTTTAACTGAATCTCACTTTTGTAGGCTTTTGATGAAAGGCTATTTATAATGAGTGTTATAATAGCTATTCTTGATTTCCCTCCTCCCCCGGCTTGCTTAGTTATTTCTAGGCATTTCTTTGCTTAATGGACAGGCTTATGTCTTATTTACTGTGCTTGGCAGGAGGGAAATGTCATGAAATGCCAACCTGAACTTTGGGAACAGGAAAGCTCTTTTATATTCTATTTGTCTAAAGAATTTTAAAAAGTATTCTGATTCTCTTTGATATTCAAGTTCCTCAAATAAGGCCAGAGCAAATCTGAATGGCCGCATATGTACATGTTCTCCCCTCTAATTTTATCAAGGATTTTTTACTTTATTTTCTTGGTCTTTATTCAGCTCCTTTGATTCTTAGTATAATTTATATTCTAGAAGAATGGTTCTCTTAGAATGCTTTATTCACCAGTCAGTTCAGAGATTGAGTCTCATTGTCTTTGAGTCTGAAAAGCTGAGAAGTTAGGCTGGGTAAATTCACTCTAATTGTGTGATATCACATATTGAATTCATTTTCCGGGAATTCACTTTTATGCCATTAAAATTTGGTCGGCAGTGTACTTTTCACAAAAGAAAAACATCTTGTTCCTGATGTCAGTGGGGTTTGTTGTTCCTTCAAGTTCTGATTTGAAAGTAAGATTACTTTCTTGGCACTGCTGCTTAATTGATGACATTGATCTTTGGATACCCAAACCAGAATGCTATAATATCATTACAGATTCTGAATTCTATAAGGCCCTCTATTTCAGGACCATCATAGCTGAATCATTCTCTGCACTTTGCTCATTTATACCCATTTACATTTGTATAAATTGTGCTATGGAATTAATTAGTGTACTCATTCAACAAATATTTATTGAGCAACTAACTACTTTGAGCAAGGGGTTGAGGATGGAAGAAGGGGATGCAAGGAGTTAAAACAACCTGCTCCTTATCCTTGGAAGATTGAGAAGGAATAGACTCTAAGTCATCATCTCAGTGAAGACAGGCAAGGAAGGAATCAGTCATTATGTAGTTTTTTTCTCTTCTTCATTGAAATAGTGTTGGTTTGAGAGAACTTTGTGATGGAAATGTCACTCGATAATTACTACACAAAGTCAATTATATTTCCCAATATGTAGTGTGACTGATTTGTCTCCTGCTGTCTTTCTTGTGTGTGTGTGTGTGTGTGTGTGTGTGTGTGTGTGTGTTAAACTTTAACAGAAACTAGGGTAAAAAGCTTCATTTTGGTATATAACTAATTATACACACACACACACACGCATGCATATAGTTAACATACTAAAATCCCTGTCTCTATTAAAACAGTCAAAGTGAAAGGTCTACATTTCAATTAATTTTATATCTCCAATTTGAATCTCAAAGTATTCCAGAGGATATAATTAAAAATGAGATACCTTATTTATTCTTAAGAATACATTATTTATTAGTAAGAAGTATTACAGAACACCTTATAAGCTAAGTATTGCTTCTTAAATTAAAGACACTAAAGATGAAGATTGCGAAATATTTTAAGGGGTAGATTTGGTGTGTGTGCCTTTCAACTGAAAAGCATTCTGATTTTCACTTTTCTTATAGGTGCTGAGGGAGAATTGCTTTGACAGGAATGTGTAACAGAATGAATATTGTGGTGGTACATTTTGGGAGCTGTTCTCAGTGCTCTTGGAATGTGTATTGTAATCCTGTCATTGGGGAGCTTGTGGGAAGCTCCTGATACCTGAAATGGAAGTGTAACATGCATCTCGCTAGAAAACAGCCGCAGTTGGATTTTAACTCCAGTTAAAACTATTCTAATTTTAAACTGTTGTGACTGGAAGGGTGAGACGCACAACTTCACTCAGGATATGTTTGAGTGCATTTTATCGTCTTGTCTGTCCTTACGTGGCTGCTGCCAGCCCAGCAGGAGAGATTTCAGACTTGCCCCGATCTCTGGGCAGTGACACAGCACTCAGACCGGTGACTGTATCTACATCTAATCCATGGCCGTGTCGCACAGAGGGGCTTATCTGTGAATGTCACGGACACTCCATAATGGATGCTCTGAATGATGAGATCTTTGGAAAGGAGGCTTGAGCTACCATTTTAAAAGTGTCTTAGATTTTCCTCTGGAACCAGCAGGAACTGGTTTTGATCACTGTAACACACAAGTCTGCTTCTCCTTCCTGCTGACAGCACCATTGCCCCCAGCTGTGCTGTGTGTGTGTGTGTGTGTATGTGTATGTGTGTGTGTGTATGTGTGTGTGTATGTGTGTGTTGGGGACGGGGGGGGGGTGTGATTGCTGGGATTTGAGATAGACTTTACCCCAACATGGGGGAAATATCCTTTTCATATCCCCGAGATCTGTCCCACAGTGGTCTTCTTACATTCTGCCAGTAACAAGTATCAAGACATGGCAACCTGAATTAATTAACAATTTTGCTCCAAAAATAGAAAGTATTTAATGAAATCTGCCTTATTCAGAAGAGCAGGGAAAGAAGGATCCATCTTAAATAATCCTTTATCTATTACAGTGATGGTGAACCTTTTGAGCTTGGTGTGTCAGCATTTTGAAAAACCCTAACTTAACTCTGGTGCCGTGTCACATATAGAAATTTGATATTTGCAACCATAGTAAAACAAAGGCTTATATTTTTGATATTTATTTTATATATTTAAATGCCATTTAACAAAGAAAAATCAACCAAAAAAATGAGTACGCGTGTCATAGGTTCGCCATCACTGATCTATTAGGATGTATTCAGACTATTTTGATCAAATAAATTAATTAATTACATTTTAAATGTATTGATTTTAGACATGGAGGAGAGAGAGAGAGAGAGAGAGAGAGAGAGAGAGAGAGAGAGGTTGACTTGTTGTTCCACTTATGTATGCATTCATTGGTTGATTCTTGTATGTGTCCTGACCAGGATTAAACCTACAACCTTGGCCTTTCAGGATAAAGCTCTAACTAACTGAGCTACCCAGGAAGGACCTAATCAAATAAATTTTTAGAGGTTAAACTTGGGGATTCAGAAGACAACCATTTCCAGGCACAGTGTTAAAGGAATTTTTTCCCCCTTAATGTAACACCTTGGGGAATTTTCAAAATAAAAAATTGGGATATTGTAAATGTTAAGCAATAAACTTGAACTTTAAAAAAAATTATTTTAAAATTACGTCATAAAACAAAGATTCTAATATAGAGATTTATGAATTAGATTACTAAGTTTTGTTGTTTTATGCCACAAGAGCAATTTTTAATGCCAATTTTATGTGTTCCCGTGACATACCCCATATCACATAACCCTATGCAGTTCTGCTTTGTTGTAATTATATTGTCTTCAAAATATTTTACTAAGAATAAGTAGGCATAAAACTGCAGTCAGTGTTTTGTTTTGGGTTCTCCCAGAACACACAGAGTCAAGGATTCCAACGCAAGTACAGTTGCCTCTTGAACAACGCTGGCGGCAGCAGCACCTGGTCCCATGCCATCAGAAATCACGTGTAACTTTTGACTCCATAAAACTCAGTCATTCCCTGGTACCCCTGGGAATTGGTTCAGGATCCTCTTGGATACCAAATTCCACGGATGCTTAAGTCCCCTGCGTGAAATGCCCGGGACCAGTGCATACAGTGGGCCCTGCACTCCAGATTCCCAACCAGATTGAAAACAGTGCAGGTTGTTATTGAAAAAACCCCTTGTAAGTGGACCCACGCAGTGCAAACCTGTGTTGTTTAAGGGACAACTGTACTTTTTTTGGGAGATGATCCCAGGAAGCTGTCAGAGGGGAGCTGGGAAATGGGGGGGTCAGGAAAGGCAGGCTCTAGATGGCTCACTGAAGCCACTGCTCCTGGAGTTTAACCCCACAGGGGAAATCGGAGCCAGTAGAGAACAAATGGGGTGCAGAGGGTGAGTGATCATTTTGAAGTGCTGTGAGGGTGACCAAAGTGGACTTCGTAGCCAGAAGAAGCCCCGAAAGTAATGGTGCCATGGCAAGTGTGCCAAACGGGGAAGCTGTGGGTGGAGCGCCTGCAGCCACCTACAGGACTGATTTGGTCCCAGGTGCTCTCGGTGCTATTGTAAGTTTTCAGTGAGTTGGCACACACTCGACCATTATCCCGAGTTGAGTGTGTCATTGTCTCAACGTTGTGTCCTGGTGGAGCACTTAAAAAAATTAATTAATGTTAAAAAATAGATATGTTTTTATTGACTTCAGAGAGAGGAAGGGGGAGGGAGAGATACAGAAACGTCAGTTATCAGAGACAATCATTGATCGGCTGCCTCCTGCATGCCCCACCCTGGGGATCGAGCCTGCAACATGGGCCCGTGCCCTGACTGGGAATCCAACCAGTGACCTTCTGGTTCATAGGTTCACGCTCAATCACAGGCCAGGCCTAGTTGGGGCATTTTGATAGCACCTGTGAGAAAAGGGAGAAGAGGAATGCAGGCCACTGGGTAGGTTTGCTAGAACTACTGAGATTACTAAGCTGGAAGTTGACACCTCAGCTTAATGAGGCACTAGCAAGGAATTGCGTATCGGAGTAGATTAAGATCAGTGTGCAATTAAGGATAGTTGGAAGTGCTTCGATTTTTATGAAAAGTTTGAGAAACATCATGTAGCTTGGAGGTTTGACTAAACAATTGTTGATTAGCATCTAGAAGAATTAGGGGCAGAGATAATCCTGACTTCAGTGAATGGGAAGCGACTGGCACAGCTGGGCCCTTGCCAGCGCAGAATGCCAGGCCTGGATCTCCATGGAGACTGCCGATTCTGTGCAAGTTCCAGTTCCAGGAACTCCTCACCCCCAGCTAAATGGAGTTTGTGCCAGCGTGTGAAGTCAACCACCTTATGTCATTTACTTCTAATAAGGCCAGATAACAAATGTTAGGTACCCTGGGGAATGTTTCAAGGTAAATAAATCTAATGAGTAAATGGCTCGGGAGTTTATAATCTCTGTACCATACGTCTGTACGAAGTATTGCACAGATACAGAGTTGGGAAATCACAGTTTACAATATGTGGTGTAAGTGCTGTCTTCTTACCTTTCTGGGTGCTTTCCTCCGGTTACAGCCCTGCACAGTCCCTTTTCATTTTTCTTTGGAAATAATAATTCCGCCCACTATTCTCAGTGGAGGGGAAATGTCATACTGCTAGTCTTGTGAGGTGGAATTTAACAAGGCTGAAGCTTTCACATGGGATCAAGATTCAACAACAAAAGCCTTGACTTTGGAAGCATTAGAAAAAGTTTTTCTGCATTTTCTTGAATATCAGTGGGAAACTTGAAAAACTTACCTGAAAAAGTGGTGCTGGTGATCTCTCCTGCCCCTTAATCATGTTCCATGTTTTGAGGTGCATTCATGATTCGGGGTCCACCACACATTGGTTATGGTCCATGAAGCCCCTTCGTCAGGCTGTCTGTGTTACTGAAATATGGCTCACTGAACAGCACTCTGTGTGCAGACGCATGTGTATCTGTATCCTCATGCAGATTACAGCACATTATTCCCACTGTTTCTGCACCTGGCCTTTGTTTTTTTTGTGTTCTTTTTTTTGTTTTTTTTTTACTGTTCTTATGTTGCTGGCACAGAATTGGAACAGATTTGGAACAAAAGCAGCTGGAGGAACCTAATGGACGATGCTTTCAAGCTGCTCTAGGTTGAGATGCGATGATAACAGCCGCTGGGTGGTCAGTATCTGCTGGATGCTAAGGCCCAGTCTCACCTTCACTTCCCAATAAACCTGAGACACACAGGTTTTAGTTTTTAAAAAGACAGCACAAATAGAAAATAAAAAATGATTAGTTATTCTATTAGCAAGTATGTTTTTCCTCCATCTTTAGACTTGGTCATAATACCCTCCCCCTTCCATCCCAGCAGCTTAAAACAAACATTTAAATCTTGTTTCTGTGTCACATCCACTGTGGGGCAGCAGGGGACTCAGCTTATTGTAATTGCCTGGGGACCTAGGCTGACAGCACCCTGCGCCAGAACGGAAAGGGTGCTGTGGAGGGTCTTGAATCAGCATTAAACCTCGTTTACTAGTATACTCAGCTCATTGGCCAGAATTAATCACAGGGTCCTACCCAACTGCAGAGGGACTGGAATGTGCCTTTAGGGAAGGAGTCAGAAATATTTGGTGAACAACTTCAATAACTACATTTAGACTTTCAGATTGCTCAGTACATCTATATATATATAAAGCCAGCTATCGGAATGACCGGTGGCTATGATGCCCACTGCAGCCAGCAAACCAGCCCAATGGGGGGTAGGGGAAGGGCCTGGCCGGCCAACCTCCCACGTTCCTGCCCCTGATCGGCCTGGCCTCTCTCGCCCCATTGGCCTGCAGCCCCTCCCCCCCAGCTGGCCCCGCCCCTGATTGCCCCTCCTCCCACCCCAATATGGGGTGGGGCTGGCCAGCCAACCTCCTGCAGCCCCTCCTCCTGCCCGCCCCCATCCCAGATCAGCCTCCCCACCCCTATCAGGGGCAGGGCCGGTCAGTGAACTGCCTGCAGCCCCTCCCCCTGGCTGGCCCACCCCCGATGGGCCCCCACTACCCCAATAAGCCCACAGCCCCTCCCCCCAGTCAGCTGCGCCCCAATCAGCGCCCCCACTCCAATCAGGGGCAGGGCTGGCTGGCCCACCGCCCACAGCCCCTCCCCATAGCCAGTCCCTCCCCCAATCGGCCCCCCACCCCAATTGGGGGCAGAGCCTGCCGGCCAATCACCCTCGGCCCCTCCCTGCAGGTGGTCCAGCCCTGATCCGTCTCCGATTGGGGTAGGCTGGCAACCTCGCACTGTCTCCTCTTCCCAACAGGCCCCACCCTGATCTGCCCCATTGGAGCGGGGCTGGCAGGACCCGTCTATGCACAAACTTGTGCACTGGGCTTCTAGTATTTATATACACAGACAACTCTAAGATGTTTTTACATCAACAAGAGACACACTGTAAATACAAGTGTCATTGCTTTTTTCCACCTCATGTTACAGTGGAATCTTTCCTGGTCATAAGTATGTGTCTAAATATATAATAAGTACTTCAAAGAAAATACTGCCAATTATAACTGTAAGTCATGGGTTTTAAGATTCAGCCTAATTTCAGAGATGTTCAAATAATGAAAAACATTTACATCTTAAATTGATGGAATAAATAATATCTTGGAGGTCTTTAAGTTTTATTTTAGAGAGATTGTCTCATTCTTTTTTATCGCTGCATAGAATTCACTTTATAATGCACATGACAGCTTTACTCAAGTCCTTATTGATACACATGTGGATGATTTTCGGTCTTTAGTTATAAAAGATAATGCTGTTTGAATAACCTGTTAATATGCCATTTCATACAGGGTTGGTTTTTCAAAAGTGGATTCCTGAGTTTGAGATATATATTCATAATTTTGATAGAAGTTATACTCATTTACAATCCCACCAGCAATGTATGAGAGGATTTATTTATAACTTCATCAATAGGGTGGATTATCAAACTTTCAGATTTTTGCCAGCCCCGGCAGATGGAAGATTATAGTCTCAATGTAGTTTTCATTTGCGTTTCTCTTAAGAGCACAGGCTGAGTTTCTGAACAGTGGGTATACATATCTTCTGCACATTTTTTCATTGGCTGCTGGCTGCTTCCAGTTTGTATGCACGAGGCTCTTTAAATATTAGGGGAATTATTATCTGTTAGGATTTACAAATGTTTTCTATTTGTCATTGCCTTTTTTCTTTTTCTTTTTTTTTTTTAATATATATATTTTATTGATTTTTTACAGAGAGGAAGGGAGAGAGATAGAGAGTTAGAAACATCGATGAGAGAGAAACATCAATCAGCTGCCTCCTGCACATCTCCCACTGGGGATGTGCCCGCAACCCAGGTACGTGCCCTTGACCGGAATCGAACCTGGGACCTTTCAGTCCGCAGGCCAATGCTCTATCCACTGAGCCAAACCGGTTTTGGCTTTTTTCTTTTTTTAATTGAAGGCAATTTTTAAAAATCTTTGTTGTTGAAAGTATTACATATATCCCCTTTTTCCCCACAGGCCCCTTCTTACCCACCCCCACTCCAGGGGGCCACACTATTATCGGTGCCCATGGGTTATGCATATATGCATCCAAGTTCTTTGGTTGATTTCTTCCTTGATTTGCTTATATGGTTTTTGGATTTTAAGTCATAGTTCGACTCAACAAAGTTATTAAGGAATTCTCATGTGTTTTCTTCCATGTCTCCTTCCCTGGCCTTTATGCTGTTGGTCTTGGGCATTTGACTTATACATAATTATATTTTAAGCTCTCAAATACCTTGTTGTTAATAATAATCTTTCTATGTAGATAGCATTTTTAGTGCCCTTAATGCCTTTGTGTAGACCCCAATTTCAAACTGATACAATTTCCTTCTTCCTGAAGGATTTTTTTAAAAAAACTTTTCATATAGTATAGGTCTGCTAGTGATGAAGTCTTTCATCTTTTGAACGTCTAAAAGCATCTTCAGGGAGAACCAAGATGGCGGCATAGGTTAACGCCGGAGTTTGCTGCTTTGAACAACTACTTCAAAAGTGAAACCAAAAAACGGAAGGGACATCACCCAGAACCACAGGAACGCTGGCTGAGTGGAAGTCCTACAACTAGGAGGAAAGAGAAATGCACACGGACACTCAGAGGAGGCGCAGTGCTGAAGTCAAATTCTGAGGTGCGGAGTGCACGGAGCAGGCTGGCGGCGGAGGGCGCGGTTGTTGTTTTCAATCGGGAGGGAGTCGCAGACTCTGAGCACCAGATCCGGGCGAGTCTTTAGGGACCCAGACTCAAACGGGAGAAGCGGGACTGTCTGGCTTCGGTCAGAGCGAGTGCAGCTTTCTCTCCGAGCTTTGCAGCGGGTGCTGGGACTCAGAGAGGCAGAGCCCCTTGGGACAGGACTGAGAGCCGCCATAACTGCTCTCTCCGGCCCACCCTGTTGATCCTGTGTGACCCGCCCCGCCCAAGCCCTGCACAGAGGCATTTGCTGGATAGCCTCAGGCAAAGGCTAGATTAGCACCTCCCTAGAGGACAGAAGTTCTCTCACTGCTGACACAGCTGATTCTCATAGCCACTTGGCCTGGAGGTCAAACCCTCCCTGGGATTAGCTACAACAATCAAGGTTTAACTATAAGACTGCAAACAAAGACCACTAGGGGGTGCACCAAGGAAGCATAACAAAATGCGGAGACAAAGAAACAGGACAAAATTGTCAATGGAAGATATAGAGTTCAGAACCACACTTTTAAGGTCTCTCAAGAACTGTTTAGAAGCTGCCGATAAACTTAATGAGATCTACACGAAAACTAATAAGACCCTCGATCTTATATTGGGGAACCAACTAGAAATTAAGCATACACGGACTGAAATAACGAATATTATACAGACGCCCGACAGCAGACCAGAGGAGCGCAAGAATCAAGTCAATGATTTGAAATGCGAGGAAGCAAAAAACATCCAACCGGAAAAGCAAAATGAAAAAAGAATCCAAAAATGCGAGGGTAGTGTAAGGAGCCTCTGGGACAGCTTCAAGCATACCAACATCAGAATTATAGGGGTGCCAGAAGATGAGAGAGAGCAAGATATTGAAAACCTATTTGAAGAAATAATGACAGAAAACTTCCCCCACCTGGTGAAAGAAATGGACTTACAGGTCCAAGAAGCGCGGAGAACCCCAAACAAAAGGAATCCAAACAGGACCACACCAAGACACATCATAATTAAAATGCCAAGAGCAAAAGATAAAGAGAGAATCTTAAAAACAGCAAGAGAAAGTAACTCAGTTACCTACAAGGGAATACCCATACGACTGTCAGCTGATTTCTCAACAGAAACTTTGCAGGCCAGAAGGGAGTGGCAAGAAATATTCAAAGTGATGAATACCAAGAACCTACAACCAAGATTACTTTATCCAGCAAAGCTATCATTCAGAATTGAAGGTCAGATAAAGAGCTTCACAGATAAGGAAAAGCTAAAGGAGTTCATCACCACCAAACCAGGATTATATGAAATGCTGAAAGGTATCCTTTAAGAAGAGGAAGAGGAAGAAAAAGGTAAAGATACAAATTATGAACAACAAATATGCATCTATCAACAAGTGAATCTAAGAATCAAGTGAATAAATAATCTGATGAACAGAATGAACTGTTGATTATAATAGAATCAGGGACATAGAAAGGGAATGGACTGACTATTCTTGGGGGGGAAAGGGGTGTGGGAGATGTGGGAAGAGACTGGACAAAAATCGTGCACCTATGGATGAGGACAGTGGGTGGGGAGTGAGGGCGGAGGGTTGGGCGGGAACTGGGAGGAGGGGAGTTATGGGGGGGGGGGGGGGGAAAGAGGAACAAATGTAATAATCTGAACAATAAAGATTTAATTAAAAAAATAAATAAATAAAAGCGTCTTCATTATGCCTTCATTTTTTAAAGATTTTTGCTTACCTTTTCCGCCCGCTCCCCACTCCCCCCGAGCTCCGCACCACACTCACCCCGAGCTCCGTGCTCCTAAGGCAGCGCCTCCGACTCCTTCCAGCCGCCATCATGATCATCTACCGGGACCTCATCAGCCATGAGGAGATGTTTTCCGGTATCTACAAGATCCGGGAGATCGCGGACGGGCTGTGCCTGGAGGTCGAGGGAAAATGGTCAGTGGGACAGAGGGTAACATTGATGACTGGCTTATTGGTGGAAATGCTTCCGCTGAAGGCCCTGAGGGCGAAGGTACCAAAAGCACAGTAATCACTGGTGTTGACATTGTCGTGAACCACCACTTGCAGGAAACCAGCTTCACAAAAGAAGCCGACAGGAAGTACATCAAAGATGACATGAACTCAATCCAAGGGAAGCTTGAAGAACAGAGACCAGAAAGAGTAAAGCCTTTCATGACAGGGGCTGCAGAACAAATCAAGCACATCCTTGCCAGTTTCAAAACTACCAGTTCTTTATTGGTGGAAACACGAATCCAGATGGCATGGTGCTCTGCTGGACTGCCGTGAGGATGGTGTGACCCCATATATGATTTTCTTTAAGGATGGTTTAGAGATGGAAAAATGTTAACAAATTGGGCAGTTTGGCTCCATCACCTGTCATCTCACTGGCTGCTGCTTTTCATCCACACACCAAGACTAGGACAAATGGGACTGATGTTATCTTGAGCTCTTCATTTATTTTGACCTTGATTCATTTGGAGCGGAGGCATTGTTTTTAAGAAAAAAACATGTCATGTAGGTTGTCTAAAAATAAAATGCATTTAAATTAAAAAAAAAAAAGATTTTTGCTTAGTGCAGCATTTGATGGTGAAATGTTTTTTTCTTTGAAGATGTTGTGCTAATGTCTTATCACTTACATTGGCTCCAGTAAGAAATCTGATACCCTTATCTCTGCTTCTGTGTATAGCACGGACTTTTTCCTCTAGCTGATTTTCTCTTTATCACTGGTTTTGAGCAATTTGATTATGGTGCCATTTTCTTTATGTTTCTTGTGCTTAGGATTCACTGAACTTCATGGATTTGTGGGTTTATAGAGTTCATCAGTTTCATCAGTTTCTCATGTGTTTTCTTCCATTTCTCCTTCCCTGGCCTTTATGCTGGCCTTTATGGTGTTCATCTAATTTTATCAATTTAGAAATTTTAAGCCATTCTTTCTTTAAATATTTTTTTCTGCCTGCCCCCTTCCTTAATATACAATTACTAGTACTTCTTATATAGGAGGCCACATGCTGTCCCACAGTTCAGATGCTCTTTTCAATATTTTAGATTTTTTTCTCTGTTCTGTTTCATTTGGAGAGGGTCACTGCTATGCCTTCTTCACTCGTTTTTTCTTCTATTTTCTTATCTGCTATTTATCCTATAAATGTTATTTTTCGGAAAAGCTTGATTTGGGCCCTTTTCATATCTTCTGAGTCCCTACTTTAACTCAATTTTTAAAATAATGACCCTTTTGAGATATAATACACATACCATACAATCAACCAATTTGAAGTATACATTTCATTGTGGGTTTTGGTGGTTTTTTTGGTGGGGGGGGGGGGAATGGGTAATAGTATATTTTATATAGTATTTAAATATTAACTATTTAAATTTTAAATATTTTAAAAATAGTATTTTGGGGGTGAATAGTATATATGCAGGGTTGTGCAACTATCACCATAATCTAATTTTAGAACATTTTCATTATCCCCAAAAGAAACCTTGTACCAAATAGCAGTTACTCTCCAGTCCCTTCACCTTCTCCATCTCAGCCCTTGGCAACCACTAACCTACTTTCTGTCACTTCGGATTTCCTATTTTGGACACTTCATAGAAATCAGATTATGCTATTAGTGATCTTTTGTGACTGGTTTGTTTCACTTAGCATGTTTGTGAGGTTCATCCAAGCACATATCAGTACTTCAGCCCTTTTTTTATAGCTGAATAATATTGCATTGTATGACTGTATCATTTTGTTTGTTCATTAGTTGATGGACATTTGGATTGTTTCCTCTGTTAGGCTATTATGAATAATGCTGCTATGAACACACACACACACACACACACGTATATATATACATAAATATATATTTTTTGTGGCTATATAGTTTCATCTATGTAGCTTACTGAAATATGAATACAGTTATAATAACTTTTAATGTCTTTCTCTGCTAATTCTAACTTGTGGATCAGTTCTAGGTCTATGTTGATTGACAGATTATTCTTTTCATTATGGGTCATGCTTTTCTGTTTCCTTGCATGCCTGGCAATATGATTGGATGCTGAATTTTACCTTAGTGGGTGCTGGGTCTTTTTGCATTTTTATAAATCTTTTTGAGCTTTGTTCAGGGATACAGTTGTTACTTGGGAACAGTTTCATACCCTCCAGTCTTTTATGGTTTGTTAGGTGGGCCTGGATCCGTGTTCGGTCAATTATTGAGGCAAGACCTTCCAGAGATACGAGTAATCCAGGGCCCTGGGACTTAAGAGGTTTTACATGGTGACCCATGAGAACACAGCTCTCGTAAGCCCTGTGTGAGTGCCCACATTGTCTGCCCCAGTCCTCTCGGGGGAGTCTTTCCTGGGCCTCACGTGCATGTTCTGTACTCTGTTAAATATTTGGGACTTTGTGCAAGTCTCTCGGGTTCTCTCTCTGCAGCTTCCTCCTCGTGGTCTGTCTCCTGTTAACTCCGCTCCGTAGTTTCCCTGGACTCAGCGGCTTTGAAGTCGGCTGGGTTCTGCCTGAGTCTCCCCTCCCTGTGCAGTGACCATGAGCAGGGGCAACCTTAGCGCGCTCCTTCTTTGTTTCCTCTGTCTCAGGGATCACTGTCCTCCATTGCCTGACCCTGGAATCATGAGTACCGGTATTTAATGTATTTTGTCTGTTTTAAGAAGGCTTTGTTGTTGTTGTTAGTCCTCACCCAAGGATATTTTTCCATTGATTTTTATGGAGAGTAGAAGAGAGATGGAAAGAGAGAGAGAAACATTGATGTGAGAGAAACATTGACTGGTTGCCTCCTGCACGAGCCTTGACCCAGGGCCTGGGCCAGGAAGGAGCCTGCACCCAAGGTAGGTGCTCTTGATTGGAATCAACCCCAGGACCCTTTGGTCCGAAGGCCGACACACTATACACTGAGCCAAACTGTCTAGGGCAAGAAGGATTTTTTTCTAAAAGATATGGTAATCTGGTCCCTGATACTCTATCTTGGCTGTCTGTGTTTTCTTATGTATATTATGTTTATATCTTTTTACATTTAAATATTTTATTTGAAATTTATTCTGCTGTGAGGTCATAGAACCACTTTTTTTAATAGATGGTTACCTAATATTTATTTACTCAACATCTGATTTGATTTATCATTTTTATTGTGTATTACATTCCAGTATAGTCTGGGTCTATTTCATAACTTCTATTCTATTGTATACTAGAGGCCCGGTGCACAAAAATTTGTGCACTTGGGGGAGGGGGTCCCTCAGCCCAGCCTGTGCCGTCTCGCAGTCTGGGACCCCTTGGGGGATGTCCACCTGCTGGCTTAGGACTGCTCCCTGGGGGATCAGGCCTAAGCTGGCAGTCAGACATCCTTCTGGCAGCCCGGGAGCCCTCGAGAGATGTCCACTTGCCAGCGGGGAGCAGGCCTAAGCTGCAGTCGGACATCCTTAGCGCTGCTGATGAGGCGGGAGAGGCTCCCACCACCACCGCTGTACTGGCAGCTGTCAGCCTGGCTTGTGGGTGAGCAGAGCTCCCTCTGTGGGAGCGTACTGACCACCAGGGGGCAGCTCCTGCATTGAGCATCTGCCCCCTGGTGGTCAGTGTGTGTCATAGTGACCAGTCATTCCCAGTCGTTCTGCTGTTAGGGTCAATTTGCATATTACCCTTTTATTATGTAGGATAGAGGCCTGGTGCACAAGTGGGGGCCAGCTGGTTTGCCCTGAAGGGTGTCCCGGATCAGGGTGGGAGTCCCGCTTGGGTGTCTGGCCAGCCTCGGTGAGGGGCTGATGACTGTTTGCAGGCTGGCCAAGCCCCCCTTCAGGGTGGGGGTCCCCGGAGGGGTGCCTGGCCATCCTGGGTGTGGGGCTGAGGGCCGTTTTCAGGCTGGCCACACCTGGGGGCTGGAAGCAGGTATCTGGGATTTATTTGTCTTCTATAATTGAAACTTTGTAGCCTTGAGCAGAGCTCAGGCCAGGCGGGAAGCTTGGCTTCTTTCATTGCCGGGGACAACCCAAGCCTCCTGCTTGCTCCAGCTCCATGACCGCCGCCATCTTAGTTGGGTTAATTTTCATACTTGCTCCTGATTGGCTGTGGGCGAGGCTGGTGGGTGTGGCTGGTGGGTGTAGTGGAGGTACAGTCAGTTTGCATGTTTCTCTTTTATTAGTGTAGACTAGAGGCCCGTTGCACAAAGAGATTCGTGCAATAGGCCTTCCATTCCCCTGGCTGCCGGCACCGGTTTTCCTCCTGCACCCGGGACCCAGGTCTTCGCTCTGGATGGAGCCTTCAGTCTTTGCCCCACCACTGCTTCGCCCCTATGTATGCAAATTAACCGCCATCTTTGTTGGGTTAATTTGCATACTCTCCTGATTGCCTTGTGAGTGTAGCAGAGGGACAGTTAATTTACATGTTTGTCTATTATTAGGAAAGATATGTCTACCAGGTGTCAGGAACATTCTGTATTAGTAGTAGAAGTCTTTTGCTACATTTTAATATCTGGTAGTACTAGCTCCTTTTCAAATTTCTAAAAAAAATAGATACATTTATTACTCATAGGTCCTGGAGGAGGTACATGAACCTCAAGGGGCCACACCAGAAGACCAAGTCTGAGTGCTGGCAGAAAGCTTTTTTTTAATATTCAATATTATTTTGTATTAGTTTCAGGTGTGCAGCAAAGAGAGCTTTTTATTTTTATGTTTTTTTATATGTATTTATTGATTTCAGAGATGAAGGGAGAGACAGAGAGATAGAAACATCAATGATGAAAGAGTATCATTAATCAGCTGCCTCCTGTACACCCCACACTGGGGATCGAACCTGCAACCTGGGCATGTGTCCTGACCCGGAATTGAACCCTGACCTCCTGGTTCATAGGTTGATGCTCAACTATTGAGCCATGCTGGCTAGGCAGAGAAAGCTTTTTAGACCTTTTTTAAAAAAAAATCTTTTCCCCAGCTATTCTTGTTTATTTTTGCATTATTTTTCCATGTGAACTTTAGGATCAACTTGACTCGTCCATCAATAAACAGAATCCTGCTAGTTAACACTTGTATGCGGGAAACGTATTTATACGTTTTACGTGTTTATACGTTCTACCAGTGTAGTAGAGCGCGGGACACATATTAATACGTTTTTTATAGACTAGCGGTAGAATGCGGGTAACGTATAAATACGTAAACTAAAGTTATCGTAATTTTACTGAACGTTGCCATTTGCGCAAAAAATTAGCAAAAATGGCCCACGCCACCTGTTAGCGCGCGATAAAAACTACCCGCAAACAATGTGTTAACATAACTGTTAACCTGTAGAAGAAAATCTTTAGGATGAGGATCTTCTGTCCACAAACATGCATGTCTTTTTGTTTGCTCAAGTCGTCTTTTGGGTAGCCCATTACTGTGTTTAAATTTTCATATCATATGATATCTTATACTTGTTAAAGTTTTCCTCAAGTATTTATTTTTTGTTGTTATTTTTATAAATGGGATTTTCCCCTCTTTTATTTCACATATTAATTTCTGAACAGTTAACTGAGCTCTTGAAAACATTTTCATTTTATTTAACTTAGACTCCACATTCCTACACCACAAGGTTTGGAAGGTAGAAGTGGCTCCTCAATGCTTAGGTGTTAGAATAAAGATGAAGAATTACTTTAACTGCATTAATATTATATTTACATTATAGATGCTTACCTAGGGGCTTTGTTTTTAATTATTAAAATGTAGAGATTGATCATTCTGATCTTGTTTGCGCGTTACCTTATTATAGCTCTTGTAAATAAGACTCTTATTTATATCTTTCTCTAGCTATCTGTGTTTGAACTACCTAGAGTAAGTTAGTAGAGCTAAAGATGATCATATTCAGTGAATGGATCCTTTGTCTGATAAGTGAATAGGAATTTGCTTTAGAAATAAAGTGGCTTTTTAAAAACTTACAGTATTACATTGCTTCTAGAAGTTAAAGAAGATAGAAATAAATGGACATCCTGTGCTTGTGGATTGGAAGACTTAATATTGTTAAAATGTCATACTACTCACAAGCTCTACAGTCAGTACAATTCCTATCAAAATCCTAATGGCATATTTTGCATAGAAAAAAAATCTGATTTTCAATAGTAATTCAATTTCAGTAGGAAAATATCCTAAAATTCATTGGGAATCTCAAAGGACCTTTAATAGCCAAAACAAACATGAGAAAGGAAAGCAAAACTGGAGGCCTCACACTTTTGATGTCAAAGCATAATACAGTGCTGTAGTAACCAAAAGAGTGTGGTATTAGCATAAAGGCAGACACAGACCAAAGGAACAGGGAGCCCAGAGTAAACCCTTATGTATATGGTCAAATGATCTTGAGAGGTGCTCAGTCTTACACAATAGGGAAGAGGACAGCCTCCTCAATGAATGGTGTTGGGAAAACTGGATATCCACATGCAGAAGAATGAAGTTGGCTCCCTACCTCACACCACACAAAAGTTAACTCAACATGGATTCAAGTCCTAAATGTAAGACCTGAAACTCTAAAGCTCCTAGAAGAAGCCATGGGGGAAAGCTTCATGACACTGGATTTGGCAACAATTGATTGGATTTGGCACCCAAAGCACAGGCAACAAAAGCAAAAATAGACAAATGGGAGTACATCAAATTTAAAAACTTGTTCACATCAAAGGACACAAGCAATAGTGAAAAGCAACCTATGTCGAATAGGAAAAATATTTGTAAGTGATATTTGTAAATATCTGTTACATGAGTAAATATAAGGGCTTAAATACATAAAGAAGTCTTATAAAGAAGTACAACTCAACAAAAACAAACCAATTAAGAAATGGGCAAAGCACAGTTCTCCAAAGATATACAAATGGCCAACACGCCGTATTGGAAAAAGATGCCCCACTTTTCCCTCCTTATGCCTCCTTTATTTTCACACAGACCACCTGCCTCTGACTCTCTTGGTCACCAAGTGTGTAGGTGTCTTCCCCTCACCAAGCAATTCTGTGACACTAGCTGGGTGTCCTTGGAAAAAACTTCGCAGGGCCGACAGACCAAAGAAAGAGGCTGACAAGGGCAGCATTGCATCAGGAGTTGAGTAAGCCCTAGCCAGGTTCGGTCAGTGGTTAGAGTGCCAGTCCCTGGATTGAAGGGTCATGGGTTCAATTCCAGTCAAGGGTATATACCCTCAGATGCAGGCTCCATCCCCAGTCCTGGTCAGGTACCTGTGGGAGGCAACCAATCGATGTGTCTCTCACATAGATGTTTCTCTCTCTCTGCCTCTCCCCGACCCTTACACTCTCTAAAAATCAATGGAAAAAAATACTCTCAGGTAAGGATTAACAAAAAAATAAAAATTTTGTCCGGCCAGCGTGACTCAGTGGTTGAGCATCGACCTATGAAGCAGTAGGTCACAGTTCAATTCCTAGTCAGGGCTGCAGGGTCAATCCCCAGTGTGGGGCATGTAGGAGGCAGCCCATCAGTGATTCTCATCATTGATGTTTCTCTCTCTCTCCCTCTTCTTCACTGAAATCAATAAAAGTGTATTTTTTAAAAAGAGTTTATTAAGGGAACTTACATACCAGGTGCCAGGCACTAGGGGTTATATAGGACAGGGCAGCATGGATACAGGTACTGGTGTGTGATTTGGCCCAGCTAAGGGGAAAACACCTTACATACTTGCCCAGGGCGGGCAAGGACCTGTTCCAGGAACCGGCACACCTGAGGCACAGGGAGGGGTAGGACGGCCTCTGAGGGGGTGTGGGAAGCAATGTGTGTTCTGGCCCAGATCTGACTGGATCTAGCGTGAGTGTGAGGCAGGGTCAGGCAGTAGTCTGACATCCTGGGTCAGTCTCTCCTCTGAAGTTCTATACTTTAACTCAAATTTTCTCCCCAATTTTATTTTGTATTGATTTCAGGTATACAGCTTAGTGGTTAGAGAATCATATACTTTATGTAGTGTTCCCCTCAATATTTCCATTACTCAACTGGTACCACCGATACTTATCACTTAACACTGCCTGGAGATAGCGTCAGCCCCGCGGTCACTGGCTCAGTCCCACACCAGCACCATCCCTCTGGGCTTCTGACCTTTTTAAGTCAGAGGTTCCACAACCCCCTTCTGGTTTAATTTGCTAGGACGGCTCAGCTCACAGAACTTCGGAAAACCGTTTACTTACACTTACTAGTTTATTATAAAAGGATATGATAAAGGATACAGATGAGTATCCAGATGGAGACATGTGGGGGAAGGTATGTGGGATGAGCATGGCACTGTGATGCCCTCCCTGGGCCTGCCACTCTGCCAGCACCTCCATGTGTTCACCAACCTGGCAGCTCCTCGAACCCCGTCGTCGGGAATTTTACGGAGGCTTCCTCATGTAGGCATGAGCAGTGACCAGCTCCATTTCCAGCCCCTCTCTCCTCTGGAGAATCTGGGTGGGGCTGAGAAGTCCAAGCTGTAGTAGGGCTTGGTCCTTCTGGTGACCAGCCTCCTGTCCGGTCACCTCATCAAAATGAGACACTCTTAGTGCCCAGGAAATTCAAAGGGATTTAGTATCCTGGGTCAGGAGCTGGGTCAAAGACCTAATATCAGAGCAATATTACACTCCTAGTGTTCTTATCACTTAGGGTTTAGGAGTCTGTGCCAGGAACTGGGGCAGAGACCAATACGAATATTTTCTATTCCACAGAGGCATATGAAAAAATGGTCAGCATCACTAATTATTAGGGAAATGTGGATCACAACCACAATAAGGCATCACCTCCTACCTGTTAGGATGATCACTATCCATAAAATAAATACATACACAAATGGGTTGGTGAGAATGTGGAGAAATTGGACCTCTTGTGCACTGTTGAAGGGAATATAAAATGGTGCCTCTGCTATGGAAAACAGTATGGAGGATTTTTAAAAATAGAACTGCCATATGATCCAGCAATCCCACTTCCAGGTACATACAGGTGGGCCAAAAGTAGGTTTACAATTGTTCAAGTGGGAAAAATATAATAAGTAATAATAGAAGAATAAACTCTGAGTTTCATGTATTCACAACTGTAAACCTACTTTTGCCCCATCCTGCACATCCAGAAGAACTGAAAACAGGATCTCAGAGAGAGCTGCAGGTTCACTAGCAGTTTTCACAGTAGCCAGGAGTGGGAGTGACCTGAACGCCCATTAACAGATGAGTGTATAAGGAAAGTGTGGTATATACATACACTGGCATGTTATTCAGCCTTAAAGGAAACTGGCAATTCTGTCTCATTCTACAACATGGATGAACCTTGAAGACATGCTGAGTGAGTGAAGTAAGCCAGTCACAAAAGTCACTGTGATTCCATCCAGGCCAGTGGTTCTCAACCTTCCTAATGCTGCGACCCTTTAATACAGTTCCTCATGTTGTGGTGACCCCCCAACCATAAAATTATTTTCGTTGCTACTTCATAACTGTAATGTTGCTACTGTTATGAATCGTCATGTAAATACCTGATATGCAGGATGTATTTTCATTGTTACAAATTGAACATAATTAAAGCTTAGTGGTTAATCACAAAAACAACATGTAATTATATATGTGTTTTCCGATGGTCTTAGGTGACCCCTGTGAAAGGGTTGTTCGACCCCCAAAGGGGTCAAGACCCACAGGTTGAGAACCGCTGATCTATGAGGTATATCTAAAGTAGTCAAACTCTTAGAATCAGAAAGCGAGTGGCGGTTGCCATTATGGGGGGAGGGGAAGGGGAGAACTAATGTTCAATGGGTATAGAGTTTCCGTTTTTCGATATAAAATTTGAAAGATCTGTTGTGTGACAAGTACGCATATAGTTAACACTAATGTGGTGTACACTTAAAATGGTTATGATGATGGTAAATTATGTTATGCTGTTTTTTAAAAAACTTAATTGATTTTTAGAGAGAGGGAGAGAAACTTCGATGTGAGAGCAAAACATTGATTGGCCAAATATCGATCACATTATCAGCTGAAACCCAGGCCTGTGACCAGGAATCGACTGGCAGCCTGTTGGTACACAGGATGACAGTGTCCAACCAACTGAGTCACATAGGCCGGGGCTGTTACGCTGTTTTTATCACAAAGAAAAACCCCTTATGGTTTTTAAAAAAAACCTCAGTCTCACATCTATTTCTATTTGCAGGCTAATGTTAATGTTGATAATCGTATAGGTATTTCTTGCTGGAATATACTAGGCTCCTGGAGATCAAGAATCCACATGTCAGAGAATGTTCAGCTGTATCTTAACCAAATAAGTTCATCTGACAAATGTAAGGGTTACATTTAGGAGTGGAACAGAATATTTGGAATTATTATTTAGGCTGTGTGGTTAAGCACAGTGCTTGCACACATTCATTCAACCTTAACAAGATATACTCACCCGGTGTACATTTTATCAGAATTTTCAGTAGTTGGGGATTTTTTCAACAGGAAGATTACACTCCTGCTTTCAGGCAGTGTTTTCCGGTGGCAACTCTCTAGATGACACTGTGAAGTGTAAAGCTGCTCCATAGTTACAAGCTAAGTAGCACTTTGTCATAAAAGAGTTAATAAATATAACTCAGCATTCACATTAAATTCCTGGATGTTTAATGATTTCTCTAACGACTTTATTTTTAAAAAATCAAACTTCAAATTTCAGAGCATAAAGAACACTAACTCAAAATTATGTTAATCTCAGCCCGGATTGTTTTTTTTCTCCTCAAATTACTGTATAGGCAAATTTTTCTTAGAATCCTTGGGCTTACTGCTTCATCTAGGACTGCTGCAGAGAGCTAACACATCTGTCATGTTAAAGAGTGACCCGTCAGTAAAGGTGGTGTGCGCTGTCGCTGACGCACGCTCCATGGCGGGGCAAGAAGGGCCTCTGGGTGAACATCCCAGTCTCTGCTGCTTCTCTCCTCTGGAGCCCAGGGTGTGTCTTCTGTGGCGTCTCGGTCCTCCCTCCTCTACTCCCCAAGGAAGCAGAGCTTCGAAGGGAGTTCATGCTGGAAAAGCTCAGGACAGCATCTCTATACAGTGTTGGTTGTAGTGTTTCCCCCCATCTTTCCTTTTGAAAAGTAAATTAAAGTATTAATCTTGAAAGCCACATCATAGAAAACAAGCAGTTCGGGGAGACGGAAGATGGCGGCGATATAGGCAGACGCGTCCCAGGTCCTGTCCCGGAGGAAATGAAGTGAGCAGCTGAAACTAGTAACACTCACACCGAATTGGTGAAATTGCTCAGCTGGTGAGAGGGTTTGCAGCCAGGAAGAGCAGAACTCCCCTGGAAAGGTAAAAAAAACAGGGATTTGGGCAGGAAAGTTTGCCAGACCTCTGAGCCCAGAGAGTCGGAGGGAGACCACGTGGCAGACAGCCGCGTCCCTTGGGACAGGCACAGCCCCTGACGGGGGAAAGGAGAACCGCGGGATTCCTGGCACCGCCAGGGAAATTGAGAGCTGGGTTCTGTGATCACGGAGGACTGAGCCTAAAGGGGGCAGCTTGAAGAGCTGACCTGACCATGCAGTCCCGGTAAGAGAAGAAACTTACAGAAACCAAGCCTTCCCCGTTTCTGCGGCCGGCGTTTGTTTGTTTGTTTTCACCGAATCCTGTTCATGGGACATTTCGGATACAGACACTCACCTGTGCTGAAGAGAGGGAGAGTGTGCGGAGGAGTGGAATCTGGGGAGAGACTGGGGAGAGAGGGGGAGCCGGGAGAGGTGGCAGTGAATTGAGTGCTGAGACACCCCTGAGCCTAGGACTGGGGCAGCCATCCTCTCCAGAGAATGAGACTCCTCCCCCCAGCCCCCAGGCAAGGAGCACAGCCACACCCAGATTCCACCCTGTATGAGATCAAGGATTAAGATAACATGATCAGTCCCTGGGAGTTAACAGGGTCTGGCCTATAGAGGGATTTTCAATCCCAGCAACAACATAGCGCCGGTAACTAACTATTACGCAGTCAGCTCTGGGCAGTGAACTTCCACTGGACAGAGAGGCCCTATAGCCTCAGAGGCCAACCCCAGAACACTGCCACCCAGAGGCTGACCCACAAACTGACTCTTTGCTAAACACAAAATAAGGCAGTCTGGGAAATAAATGCGGCATGCTTTAAAATAAGGACTGTAGTTTACAACACAGAGGAACAGTATATCGCAGGGAAACTCAACACTCTCCTGAATACCTGGAAGGTCTAAGGCGAGCCACACTGAAGAATAGAAGAAACGAAGGACCTTCACTACTGCAATTTTTTTTTTCTTTCTTTTTTCACTCTTTAACTAAGAAACCAATTTTTTTTTCTTTTTTTTTTCTGTTCTTTTTTATTTTTTTTCTTTTCTTTTCTTCTGTTTCCATCACCTGATTTTACCCTTTTAATTACTACCTTCTTATTTTAAACCAATATTATTACTGCTACCATTTTACCATTTTTTAAAGTGCCATTTTATTTTCTCTATACTTTATTTTGGGATTAGTGTTCTCCATTCTATTTTCATCGTTATATTATTGGTTGTTTCTAGTTTGCATTCATCTCCAGGGAGCTGTTGCTGGAATTTGTTGGGATTAATGGCTGTTATATAGGAGTATCCTCCTCATATAAAAAGTCTCTTCCCCTCTTCCACTTCATTCTCTCTTTTCGCTCTTTTTTTTTTTCTTTTCTTTTCTCGCTTTTATTTTCCCCCCTCCTTTTTCCCAATTTCTTTTTTGCACTCCTTTTTTTGGTCCCTACTTTTCTTTTCTTTTTTCTCTTTCATCTTTTTCTCTTCCTTCTTCCTTATCCCCTAATTCTCTTAATTCAGGTGGTCACCTTTATTTGGGGTTATTAATATCGTGAATATATTTGTGTATAGTGCCTGGTACGTGGTGCCTTGTTGTGTTGTATTTTGTGCCTTTAAATCAATGCAGCAGATCCAAGCAACAGCATCCTCCTGAGCACCACATCCTCTGCTGAGGAACAGCAGCTGTACGTGAAACCTCGCCCCACCAGCCGGAAGAGCCACCACAGCTGTGAACAGCACCCACCAGAGGAGCTGCTGCCAACTGAAGAGCAGCTGCTACCGCAACCGCCCGAAGAGCAACCACAGACCAAGGAGTCACTGCCACCAAGGGAGCAACCACTGAACGACTCAACGTCTAGATATGTCAGTGAGATCAAACATGGGTAGACAAAGAAACCCCCAAAGGAAAGAGAAGGAGGACTCTCCAGAAAAGCAGCTAAGTAATACAGAGGCATGCAACATGACAGATAAAGAATTCAGAATAAGGGTCCTAGAGTGCATAAACCGGATGGAGGAAAAAATCGACAACCTCTGCAAGAAGCAAGAAGAAACAGATGAAAAAATCGATAACATATGGAAGAAGCTAGAAGAAACAGATGAAAAAATCGATAACATATGGAAGAAGCTAGAAGAAACAGATGAAAAAATCAACAACTTAAGTAAGACCCAAGAAGAAATGAAGAGTGATATAGCTGCAATGAAAAACTCCATTGAAAGTATCAACAGTAGACTAGGAGAAGCGGAGGACCGAATTAGTGAATTAGAAGACAAGGAAGCAAAACACACCCAAAATGTACTGCAATTGGAGAAAAAAATTAAAAGACAGGAGGAGAGCCTAAGGGAGCTTTGGGACAACATGAAACGAAACAACATACGAATAATAGGAGTACCAGAACATCAGAAGGATGAACAAGGATTAGAAAACCTACTCGAAGAAATAATATCAGAAAACTTTCCTGAGGTGGGGAAGAAAAAAGTCACACAAGCCCAGAGAGTACCAAACAAGGTGAACCCGAAAAGACCCACACCAAGACACATCATAATCACCATTGCAAATGTTCAGGACAAAGAGAGAATCTTACCGGCTGCAAGAGAGAGACGGAAAGTTACATACAAGGGATCTCCCATTAGACTGTCAAATGATTTCTCAACAGAAACACATCAGGCCAGAAAAGAATGGACTGAAATTTACAAAGTGATGCAAAGCAAAGGACTGAATCCAAGAATACTCTATCCAGCAAGGCTATCATTCAAACTTGAAGGGGAAATAAGAAGCTTCACAGACAAAAAAAGGCTAAGGGAGTTTGTCACCACCAAGCCAGCAATGCAAGGAATGCTAAAGGGACTGGTATAAAAAGAAGAAATAAAAAGCTCAGTAAGAAAACAGCCACACAAAAAAAGAAATGGCTACAAACAAGTACCTTTCAATAATAACTTTAAACGTAAATGGACTAAATGCTCCAAACAAAAGACACCGAGTGGCTGAATGGATAAAAAAACATGACCCATACATCTGCTGTCTACAAGAAACCCACCTCATTAGAAGGGACTCACACAGACTGAAAGTGAAAGGCTGGAAAAATATCTTTCAGGCAAATGGAAAGGAAAAGAAAGCTGGGGTAGCAATACTTATATCGGACAAAATAGACCTCAAAGTGAAGGCCATAACAAGAGATAAGGAAGGCCACTTCATAATACTAAAGGGATCAATACAACAAGAAGATATAACCCTGGTAAACATATATGCACCCAATGTAGGAGCACCCAAATTCATAAAAAAACTCCTGGAAGATATCAAAGGAGAGATCGACAACAATACAATCATAGTAGGAGACTTTAATACACCACTGACAGCACTGGATAAGCCCTCTAAACAAACAATCAGCAAAGATACAGCAATCCTAAATGACTCACTAGATCAGATGGACTTAATAGACATCTTCAGAACACTTCACCCCAAAGCCAGGGAATACATATTCTACTCAAATGCTCATAAGACATATTCAAAAATAGACCATATATTGGGTCACAAGCAAAGTATCCCCAAATTCAAGATGATTGAAATCATAAAAAGCGTCTTCGCAGACCACGATGGCATAATATTAGAAATAAACTACAATAAAAATAACCCAAAATACTCAAACACCTGGAAGCTGAATAGCATGCTATTAAATATTGATTGGGTTACCAATGAGATCAAAGAAGAAATTAAAAACATCCTGGAAACTAATGACAATGAAAACACAACAATCCAAAACCTATGGGACACAATGAAAGCAGTCCTGAGAGGGAAGTTTATAGCTCTACAGGCCTATCTCAAAACACAAGAAAAAATGGTAGTAAATCATCTAACTCTACAACTCAAAGAATTAGAAAGAGAGCAACAAGAAAACCCTAGAGTGAACAGAAGGAAGGAGATAATAAAGCTTAGAGCAGAAATAAATGACATAGAGACCAAAAAAACAATACAGAAAATCAATGAAACCAAGAGCTGGTTCTTTGAAAGGATAAACAAGATTGACAAACTTCTAGCCAGACTCACCAAGAAGCGGAGAGAGAGGACCCAAATAAATAAAATCAGAAACGATAGAGGTGAAATAACAACAGACCCCACAGAAATACAAATGATTGTTAAAAAATACTATGGACAGCTCTACTCCAACAAACTAGACAACCTGGAGGAAATGGACAAATTCCTAGAAAAATACAACATTCCAAAACTCAATCAGGAAGAATCTAAAAATCTCAACAGGCCAATAACTATGGAAGAAATTGAAGCAGTCATCAAAAAGCTTCCATCAAGCAAAAGCCCAGGACCAGACGGCTTCACAGGGGAGTTTTACCAAACATTCAAGGAAGAACTAAAACCTATCCTCCTCAGACTACTACAAAAGATTCAAGAGGAAGGAACACTTCCAAGCTCATTTTATGAAGCCAGCATCACCCTAATACCAAAACCAGGTAAAGACAACACAATGAAAGAGAATTACAGGCCAATATCCCTCATGAACATAGATGCCAAAATCCTCAACAAAATCTTAGCAAATCGGATCCAGCAGTACATCAGAAAGATCATACACCATGACCAAGTTGGATTTATCCCAGGGATGCAAGGATGGTACAATATCTGCAAATCAATAAACATGATACATCACATAAACAAGTTGAAAGAAAAAAACCACATGGTCATATCAATTGATGCAGAAAAAGCATTTGACAAAATTGAACACCCATTTTTGATAAAAACTCTCAGCAAGGTGGGAGTAGAAGGATCATACCTCAACATAATAAAAGCCATATATGACAGGCCCACAGCCAACATCATACTCAACGGACAAAAACTAACACCATTTCCCCTAAGAACAGGAACAAGACAGGGATGCCCCCTCTCACCACTCCTGTTCAACATAGTACTGGAAGTGTTAGCCATTGCAATTCGGCAAGAAGAAGAAATAAAAGGCATCCAAATTGGAAAAGAGGAAGTAAAACTGTCCTTATTTGCAGACGACATGATATTATACATACAAAACCCTAGAGACTCCATCAAAAAGCTACTAGACTTAATACATGAATTTGGCAATGTAGCAGGATACAAAATTAACCCCAAGAAATCTGAGGCATTTCTATACACCAATACTGAACTTTCAGAAAGAGAGATTATAAAAACAATCCCGTTTACCATTGCACCGAAAAAATTAAGCTACCTAGGAATAAACTTAACTAAAGAGGTAAAAGACCTCTACTCAGAAAACTACAGGACGTTGAAAAAAGACATAGAGGAAGACATCAACAGATGGAAGAACATACCCTGTTCATGGATTGGTAGAATCAACATCATTAAAATGTCCATACTACCCAAAGCAATCTATAAATTCAACGCACTTCCCATTAAAATACCAACGGCATACTTCAGAGATCTAGAACGAACTTTCCAAAAACTCATCTGGAATAAAAAAAGACCCCGAATAGCTGCAGCAATCCTGAAAAAGAACAAAGTAGGTGGGATCTCAATACCAGATATCAAGTTGTATTACAAAGCCACTGTTCTCAAAACTGCCTGGTACTGGCACAAGAATAGGCATATAGATCAATGGAATAGAATAGAGAGCCCAGAAATCGGCCCGAACCAATATGCTCAATTAATATTTGACAGAGGAGGCAAGAACATTCAATGGAGCCAAGATAGTCTCTTCAATAAATGGTGTTGGGAAAATTGGACAGATATATATAAGAAAATGAAACTAGACCACCAACTTACACCATACACAAAAATAAACTCAAAATGGATAAAGGACTTAAATGTACGACAGGAAACCATAAAAATTCTAGAAGAATCCAAAGGCAACAAAATCTCAGACATATGCCGAAGCAATTTCTTCACTGATACAGCTCCTAGGGCACTTGAAACTAAAGAAAAAATGAACAAATGGGACTACATCAAAATAAAAAGCTTCTGCACAACAAGAGAAACCATCAACAAAACAACGAGAAAACCCACTGTGTGGGAAAACACATTTGCCAATGACATATCTGATAAGGGCCTAATCTCCAAAATTTATAGGGAACTCATACAACTTAACAAAAGGAAGATAAACAATCCAATCAAAAAATGGGCAAAGGACCTAAATAGACACCTTTCAAAAGAGGACATTCAGAAAGCCAACAGACATATGAAAACATGCTCAAAGTCACTAATCATCCGAGAGATGCAAATCAAAACAGCAATGAGGTACCATCTCACACCGGTCAGACTGGCTATCATCAACAAATCAACAAACGACAAGTGCTGGAGAGGATGTGGAGAAAAAGGAACACTCGTGCACTGCTGGTGGGAATGCAGACTGGTGCAGCCACTATGGAAGACAGTATGGAGTTTCCTCAAAAAACTGAAAATGGAACTCCCATTTGACCCTGTGATCCCACTTCTAGGAATATATCCCAAGAAACCAGAAACACCAATCAGAAAGGATATATGCACCCCTATGTTCATAGCAGCACAATTCACCATAGCTAAGATCTGGAAACAGCCTAAGTGCCCATCAGTAGATGAATGGATTAGAAAACTGTGGTACATCTACACGATGGAATACTATGCTGCTCTAAAAAGGAAGGAACTCTTACCATTTGCAACGTCATGGATGGAACTGGAGAGCATTATGCTAAGTGAAATAAGCCAGTCAATAAAGGAAAAATACCACATGATCTCACTCATTCATGGACAATAGAGACCATTATAAACTTTTGAACAATAATAGATACAGAGGCAGAGCTGCCTCAAACAGATTGTCAAACTGCAGCCGGAAGGCAGGGGAGGGTTGGGGGGCAGGAGGTAGGGGGGTAAGAGATCAACTAAAGGACTTGTATGCATGCATATAAGCATAACCAATGGACATAAGACACTGGGGGATAGGGGAGGCTAGGGGACTGTCTAGGGCGGGGGGATAAAATGGATACATATGTAATACCCTTTGTAATACTTTAAGCAATAAAAAAATAAATAAATAAAAATAAATAAATAAATAAGTAAATAAAAAGAAAACAAGCAGTTCGGAAGTTACTTACCTGAGCCATTTAATTATTTTTCCTTTGGCTTTCCTTGAAGCCACACCGTGATATAATAATGAGAAATTGGGGCCTTTTTTGTTTTAATGCTGGCATATATGCTCCTATATGTAAACTGATTCAGGATCCATTGGTTATATTTGTTCAAAGCTTTGTTTGTTTTTCTCCGTTGTCACTGCTGAGTGGTCCTGTGAAAGTTACTTAATCTCCCTGGCTCTGGCTCTCTCACCTGTGAAATGAGGGCGATAATACCTAGATCAGTGTTTCTCAACCTGTGGGTCGCGACCCCTTTGGGGGTCCAATGACCCTTTCACAGGGGTCGCCTAAGACCATCGGAAAACACATATATAATTACATATTGTTTTTGTGATTAATCACTATGCTTTAATCATGTTCAATTTCTAACAATGAAAATACATCCTGCATATGCATTACAATTCATAACAGTAGCAAAATTACAGTTATGAAGTAGCAACGAAAATAATTTTATGTTTGGGGGTCACCACAACACTAGGAACTGTATTAAAGGGTCGCGGCATTAGGAAGGTTGAGAACACTGACCTAGATCATGAGAATCAGTGAGAAATAACAGTATGTGTGAAGTGTCTAGACTAGGATGTACTCAGGAAATGAGAATTTCCTTCTCCTCTAGCCCTTCCTCCATTTATTTATTCATTTGTTCATTAAGTAGACAATTACCCAGTGCTGGTTGTGTCGTAGGTACTGTGCTAGGTAAGGTGTGTTTTCACCACACTCATTCTCTTCAAGTTGCTGAGAAAAATCAAAGTCGGATGTTAGGATCAAGGCTCTTGGAACCAAAGACCCTAAAAGCAGGAGGAAAGCCGCAGCTCCCTCGCTGTTGTTTTTCTGACACTTGGGAGGCCTTTTGTTTGTTCGCAGATTAGAAACTGGTGGACTTAGAGGAGATAGTCCCCTTAGGTCTGCTGTCCTGTATAGTCACCGCTATCCACGGTAGCAGATACTGAACATTCCCATCCCCGTGGACAGTTCTGTTGGGCCCGGTGTTCCAGGTAGTGTGAGAGTTGGATCATGAGTGGATCAATATTTTAGATGAAGAGAGACAAGAGATATGTGAAGAACTCCAGATTATCTGCTATTTTACAAGATCTGAAGCAGGTCTCAGTTGGAGCCATATAACATGGTATTATTAACAGTTTTCTCTTGGAACTCTCAATCCAGAGTACTTTTAAAATTATGTGGTTGGTTGAATGTAAAGAATGGCAGATAATCTTTCCATTAGAAGATAAAAATAGCCTTAGCTGGTTTGGCTGTGTGGCTAGAGCATCAGCCTGTGGACCAAAGGGTCTTGGGTTCGATTCTGGTCAAGGGCAGGTACCTCAGTTGCAGGCTCCTCCCCAGCCGGGCCGTGTGCAGGACGCAACCAATCGATGTGTTTCCCTCACATCGATATTTCTCTCTGTCGTCTTTCCCTCTCTCTTCCACTCTCTCTAAAAGTCAATGGAAATATATCCTTAGGTGAGGATTAAAAATAAAAAAGCTAAAAATATTATTTCAGGATTTTTTTTTTAAGTTGCAATGTAATATACTATTCATAGTTTATACAATACACTAAATTAGGTCAAGATAATTCTTTTTTTTAAATATATTTTTTATTGATTTTTTACAGAGAGGAAGGGAGAGAGATAGAGAGTTAGAAACATCAATGAGAGAGAAACATCGATCAGCTGCCTCCTGCACATCTCCTACTGGGGATATGCCCGCAACCCAGGTACATGCCCTTGACCGGAATCGAACCTGGGACCTTTCAGTCCAAAGGCCGACGCTCTATCCACTGAGCCAAACCAGTTTCGGCAACAAGATAATTCTTAACTATATTCTATAGAAAATGCTTTGATAGCCCTAGCTGGTTTGGCTCAGTGAATAGAACCTGTGGATTGAAAGGTCCCAGGTTTGATTCTAGCCAAGTGCACATGCCCGGGTTGCAGGCTCGATTCCCAGTAGGGGGTGTGCAGGAGGCAGCCGATCAATGATTCTCTCTCATCATTTATGTTTTTATCCCTCTCTCTCTTCTGGTAAATCAATGAAAATATATAAAAAGATAAAATCATCAAAATTCTTTGATATTAATTCTGTATTCTTTTCATGTACTTAAAATTCTTTCCTGCCCCTACCCTTTAAGAAGTATAACTGCCCTAACTGGTTTGGCTCAGTGGATAGAGCATCGGCCTGCGGACTGAAGGGTCCCAGGTTCGATTCCAGTCAAGGGCATATACCTTGGTTGTGGGCACATCCCCAGTAGGGGGGGTGCAGGAGGCAGCTGATTGAGGTTTCTCTCTCTTTGATGTTTCTAATTCTCTATCCCTCTTCCTTCCACTCTGTAAAAAAGTCAATAAAATATATTTAAAAAGAAAAAAAAAGAAGTATAACTCACACATAATAAAATGCACAGGTTTATGTGTATAGTGTGAATTTTAACTAGTGTATACTGTTTTTTTAAAATATATTTTTACTAGAGGCCCATTGTACGAATTTGTGCATGGGTGGGTCCCTCGGCCTGGCCAGCAATCGAGGCCTATGGGGGGGGAGGGGTAGACCGTCAGGGGGCAGGAGCCATGGGAGTTTGGCCAGCCGGCCTCCCCCAATGGGGGCCGATTGAGGGGGCTCGGTCGCCCGGGGGAGGGGCCGCAAAAGGTCGGCTGTGGGAGTGCACTGACCACCAGGGAGCAGCTCCTGCATTGAGCATCTGCCCCCTGGTAGTCAGTGTGCATCATAGAGACCAGACGACCGGTCGTTCCGATAGTTCTGTCGTAATGGTCGCTTAGGCTTTTATATATATAGATTGATTTCAGAGAAAAAGGGAGAGGGAGATTGAGATAGAAACATCAGTGATGAGAGAGAATCATTGATTGGCTGCTTCCTGCATGCCCCACACTGGGGATGGAGTCCGCAGTCTGGGCACGTGTCCTGAGTGGAATTGAACCCCGACCTCCTGATTCATACTTCGACTCTCAACCATCCAGTCATGCTGGCCAGGCGAGAAGTGTGTACTCTTGTGAAATACTGTTCCCTCTGGGCCTCTTTCCCTCTTACCTAAATAACCACTGTTGATTTCTGTCAGTATAAATTAATTTCCCTCTTCTTAAGCGTTGTGCTGTGAGAGTCATGCAGCATGAGCTCTTTTGTGTCCTTTGCTCTGCACAGTGTTTTAGTGATGCATCCATTTTGTTTGTATATCAGCACGTCATGGTTTTGTTTTTGTTGAGTAATGTTCCACTGTATGAATATAGTAAAATCGGTTTATCCCTTCTCCTGTTGATGGAAATTTGTGGTCTTTCCAGTTTCTGGCGTTCCTAAGCTGCTATAATTTGATTGCCTTTTTCATGAGCTTATAGGCCATTCATGTAAACTCTTTCATAAAGTGTCTTCGAATCTTTTGCCCTGGTTAACATCTAAAATAATTTAATATGTACCCTTACGCCGCTCTTCTCTACACCATTTTCTTAGAAACCATAGCCAGATTGGCATGACAATTTTTAAAAATCCCCCTGACAGGTTTTTTTATAGAAGAAAGTACTTATTGATAGGACTAGTGGCCTAGAACGGTGGTCAGTCTTAAGCATTTTTCAGGGGGCCTTGAAATACCATTGGAGGTAAGAACAAGCATTGTAAGGATTTGCTTCTGATAAGGCAATTATATGTTAAACATACTCATCAAATTAAGGCGTTTATTCACTGCCAAGAAATCTGAAATGAGACAGATCCTTTACTTACCTTCCCTCCCCTCTGAAATGCTTATTTTGGTAGATACATTAGAGTTCCTCAAAGTGCTTGACTTAGGGTCCTAGGAAAAGATCTGCCTGCTGAAGCTGGCTGCTCAAGTGTCTGACTGCCATGACTAAATGTTATAGGACATGTTGGTCCCAGGTCTCTCCGTATTGCACTGAGGAAAGCGGCCCTGAGCCCATTTGGTCTTGCACAGCTTCTAGGACTTGATAGATAGCAGGTTTCCTGCAGGAAAACTCCAGGTAGGTGGGGCTTAACCAATCTCAGATAAAAAAATTTCACACAACAGTCATTTATTAAATATTCTTAGCAAGCAGGCACAGAGCATAACCATCTGTCCTATGAGCTTAGCTCCTGCAGTTTTGGGTACTCTGACCATTCCTTTATGAAAGGTTCTGTGGGGCAGCAAGAGTAACTTTCCTCACACCTTCCTAAGTCCTGGCTGGGCTAGTAGCCAAAGCAGCAGGAGATAGAACAGTAGAAAACGTCTGAAATTATTTGGATACACGTGTGGGGGTGCCATAAGAATATGATACCCAAGGAGATACTGGGCAGTTGAGGTGTAGATGCCATTCTGGACAAAGGAGGAGGAGGAAAGGGTCTGGGATTTCAAAGGGGAAGCAGACAATTTGCCAGTAGAGAGAGCAAGCGGGCGGGTAACAGATTCCTGCTGTCGCCCCAGAAAAAGGGGACACAGGGAAGGCCGACGAGCAGGCTTTGCAGCTCTCTCTCCGCCACATTTCATTTCTATACGCCCTTCTTTTAAGCAGGTGCTTCTGTCTGAATTCCGGATGGGGGTAAGGTTCACAGGTTCTTTCTGAGACTTCTGTTTCTTAATAATCAGCTTAAAAAATCAATATCCCTAAAGGTATATTTTGGGATGGCGGAGTGTCTGTTGCCTTGAATTGCCATGAATGGAGGTTAAAGCAGCTTCTTTTTCTACACCGGCAACCTCACCAACACAGCCTTTCCAAACTCCTTTGATTTTTACCAGTCTGAAGGAAAACCAGGACCTGGTAGTTTAAATTTGCATTTTGTTATTTTTTAAAGAACATAAAGTTGAAAGAAGATAGGCATCTTCATGAGATGAATTTAAAATATTTTCCCAGTTTATTTCTTGACTTTGTTGCTACAAGACCTTTTTAAAAGTGGGTATCAAATTAGCAGTCGATTCTGTGGCGTTTGGACTTTATTTTGAAAGGCCTTCTCCAGTTGAACCCCACAAAAAAAGAATTCATGGTTTTGTTGTTTACATTAAAGTTTGATTCACCTGGAGTTTTGGAATCAAGTTAGGGAGGTTTCCTTTTGAGGCAAACATATATGTGGTATATAATGTATATATTGTATGGGGGTTGTAAATACTGTGTCATTCTTGGGAAAGAGTTGTTGCTATATTGTCTGTTTTAAGGGAGGTCTTTGTAAAATTTTTCACGGATTATTAAAGTAACACTTTTTATAACTAAACTGGGACTGTACGCATACTATATCTTAATTATTTTTCACTTGAGACTATAAGAAACATAGGCTTAGACAATACTTTAAATGGTTGCTTAGCATGGTGTCGGAATTTTTGTTTTATAACCATACTAAGGCCTTTAACACTAGAAAGACTGAAATTTAGTATATACCTATATTGCCCAAAAGCAGACAAAATGACTGCATTGTGAAAGAATAATATCGGAGCACTCTTCACTTATGTTCCTTAGCTTTTCCAATAACTCACTTCTATTCGACATTTCTTTCATGAATTTAGGGCGCAAAAGAAATAAAATAAACAACCTATTAGAACAAGTATCACTGCATAAAGATTCGAATAACAAGTACTAGTTTAGCTTATTGAGCAACTGCAACTTACCAAGTATCGACAATTTATCATGTACTTGTATGTTATCATGTGACGGTAATCGAAAAAAAATGAAAACTGTTATTTCAATACAGAGCCGAACTGGTAATATAAGAAATTTACTCAATTCAATAATAAGAGTCATAATTTCCCCAAGCAGTCAAAATGACTGCTTTTGGGCAATATAGGTATAACACATATATATATATACCGGAAATGAAGGAGGGGGAGGTAACTACAATTATTAATAAACGCATTTATATGTTGTACAAAAAGTCACAAAATTCTAAGACATTGTGTCCTTATATACATAATTGTTTTTCTAATTGAAATTAAAAAGCAGTCAAAATGACTTCCTTGGGCAATCTAGTGTTAAAGGAATGATTGACCGCAGTAGTGGGCTCACTTTAAAATTTTGACCTATTGTGAAGACACGTTCATTGTAAATAAGGCGCCAGCACTCCCAACCAGCCCGACACTCCGTGGGTCTCCACCTGAGAGAGGACGCAGCTCTGGGTGGCCCAGGTCTGCTGGACGGGCTCCGGGCGCGGGGGGAGGTAGGCGTCCCGGGCTGCGCCTCCCGCCGGCCTGGATGCTGCGCCCTCTGCCGGCAGCGGCCAGGGCGGTGAGGGAGCGCCCCGAGCCGGGGGCAGCGGCCAGGTTCGCCCTCGCCCCTCTCCTCTCCCGCAGGAAGCCCTTCCGCGCTCGGAGCTGCGCGCTCGCCCGGCGCCGGGGCTGCACAGCCTCCTGCGGGTGCGGCGGAGCCGGGGGCCGGGCGCTGGCGGCCGCTGTCGCGGAGGGCGAAGCTCAGCCCGCGCCTGGCGGTGGCGGCCGTGCCCGCCGCGGCCCTTCCAGAAGCTTTGAACTTCCGGGGTGACGCCCCGCTATGCGGTGGAGTCGGTGGCCCGGGGCGGACACCGTTCCCCCGGCTGGGGCCCGGCCCTTTAAACTTTGTTTTTTAAACTTCGGGGGTGTGGTCGCGGCTCCTCCTCTGTCTGCGGCGGGTCGGGTGGTTCCCTGGCCGCCCGGCCCCGCCCTCCCTCCGCCCCGCCTTCCAGATGCTTTGGAGTCATGAGCCGGGAGGGCTCGGGGGCCCGGCTGGTGGCGGAGGTGATCAAAGGTGAGTGCGGAGGGGACGGGGCGCCCCCGGGACGCCGGATTTAGGTGGCATGGGGCGGGGCCAGATGGGGGAGGCCCATTGCTGGCCAGGAGGTGCCTTCAGCTTTCCGGGCTGGCCGGGGCCAGCGCTGTCTCCTGGGCGTGGGTGGCCTTCCCGGACTCCCAGACCCGAGCGCGCTCTTGCTTTGGGGTGACTGTGAACAGACCTGTGCCGTGGGAAGCCCCTGGCTGGCAGGTGACTTGCGTCTCCACCCAAGGGAGCAGAATCTGTGGTCACTGCGCGGGGATCAAGGGTCATTTGTGGTTGGCAAAGAGTAAGCCCGTCATCCTTCTGTGTTTGTGGTTGCAAGACATTTTAGCTGAGCAGTTTACAAGGAAATAAATACAGCCATTGCGGGAGTTGAATCGCTGGCAATTACCATTTGGGCAAAGGATGCCAGCTGGCGTCCTTTTTTCTTACTATTTTAAAGGCTGGACTTGATTTTGCTACAATTTAAGTGTAAGTATATCTACTAGCACTGCTAGTATTGCTACAACTGGGTATTGCAGGTAACTGCTTTGCCGGGATTTTTAGGCAACTTTTTCTGGGTTAAAGCGGGGGAGGAAGGTTGGAGCCTCAGAACATTATTAGCACCAGTTATCATTCTTTCTAAACCCTCACCTCATGGCTGCCTAACTGCATTTATGCAACACAAGTTCATGGCGCACTCATCATGCAGATACCTCTCATTGCTTCTATTGCAATGGTAATTTGTCTAATTGTAAACGTCACTACAAAAGTAGTAGTGATCCCTAAGAACAGTTGGATAAACATCTGGTTCATTTTGTTGCTGATGTTCTATAGCCTTAAACCTTAATTTTGAAGCAGTTTTGAAAGCGCTCTTTACTTAAAATATGGTTTCTTATTGAATGACTCTTTAGGATGTCGTGAAAACATAGTGATGCATAGTGAAAGCCACCTGGTTGCTGGCTAGCCATCAAGTGCACACTGCCATTTGTTCAGATTTCTTAGTACAGAGGAAGTAAAGTTTTGCATGAGAGTTTCCTCCAGAAATCAAGCCATACTGCTACGTGAAAAGTCACTTGTCTTTATTGAAACTTATGGTTAAAGGCAGTTGCTCCTTTCAAAAATAGGCTTATTTATTTTCACTCATCAAAATAGAACCTTTTGAAAGTATCTGTTGGCATCCTTACCATCAGAAACCTGTATGGAAAAAATAAAAATCTGACTTCATCTGAAAAGAGTTGTATCATGATATATGAAAATTTTAAAAATAACCTGAAGGAAGGAACATTGCAATTTTTCCATTTCAGATCGCCTTTGTTTTGCCATTCTCTGCAGCAGACCAAAGAGTTCATCAAATGTACATTATTTCACCATAGATAATGAACTTGAATATGAGAAGTAAGTATTGGTTCTTAAAAGATTGTTAGTAACTTTTTTTTTATTTTGAAGAATCTAAAGGTATGTTTATAAATAGGATAACCTTGGAAGATTACAAATCTGTTGACTGATAATTGCAGGATGTTTTTCCTTTCATTTTCCTTTAACCTTTAGTAATAAAGTAGATCCTTAGGGAAAAACTCAAAATGGAAGAATCTTTCTAAATTTAATAACTTATATTTGAAATGCTAATAGTTTACAGTACAATGAAATAAAAGCTAATGTATTAAGATGTGTCTTTACCAGTGGAAAAACAGCTTTTTTTTTTTATTCAGAAAGCATTTTCATATATTATTTGAGGTTAGAGGTGTTGAACCATTTTTTTAATAGGCATTACTTACCAGAATATCTGTTCCACTTCTTAAGGCAGTGTGACTGATAACAGTTTGGTGTATGCTTTCTTGTCTGAATTTGATCTTGTAGCTCCAAAAAGGCATTAATATTCAGGGCATCTAGAATATACGTATATGTTTTTGTGTTTTACTTTTAAAGCTTCTACGCAGATTTTGGACCACTCAATCTGGCAATGCTTTACAGATATTGTTGCAAGATAAATAAGAAATTAAAGGTAAAGTCTTTTTTTACATAAGATTTGACTTAATCATTGTTAGCCCGGGCTTGGGGAGGGCAAAGTAAAGAAAGCACATCAGTTTTAAAAAGGAAATGCCGTGTTTTTGCTGCAGTGGTGTTTGGGGCATACTTGTGGTTTTCTTGTTTTATAAAGGCATCGTGTATATGTTAGTTTTCCACAGTTTTGATTGAGCAGTTTGAGTTTGGGTCGTTGGATTCTGGCTTGGATTAGTGATGCTCAAATACTTGAAATCCCAAGTGGAAACTGTTTAGTGAAGTAAACCTCTTACCGTCCGACCCAAGGGAACTGAAACCTAACAAGAGAAACGTCCCTTGCTGTGTGGTTGTTGTTCCTGCCTTGGCTTCGATAGGAGGGAGCGCTAGCGGACAGGGAAGACGCTGCCCCTCTCTGTCTCTCCTCCTGCCCCGACTCTGTGTGACTTCACCTTGACCTTTTACACATGCGATTCAGGAGCAGGGAAAGCAAGGGCAGACAGCTGCCTGTGAGGCTGTCACTGAGTGCTGCAACAGTGTATTTCTATAAGCTTCAGGCTCCAGCCATTTATCTTAAAAACCTGGAATGATTGGTCATGCACGATGGGAAGTGTATATACTGCTAGCAATTCCTAATGAGTCATTTTAAATTCTCAAGTCAAAAATACTGGATTTGGGGACAGGTCCTTTTTAAAAACAACTTTCTTTATTCAGTCTACTGAATGATTTACCAGTCTACTACACAGAAGAATTAACATTATTTTCAAGTAAAATGAAATTATGTTAAAAATTTATGGGTAAGGCAGGTGTTTTTTGCTTGAGTGTCAAACCTAAAATTTCACATCATAAATGTTTGAAGCACCTGTCAGCTGAGCTACTAATCTGTAAAGTGGAAGTTGTAGCATTGCCTTTTCTTTTTGTATTATATGTGTGTTCACTGCGAATTTGTATAGAGATGGAGACTCTTCTTTCTGGGCTTTTTCTCTTAAATAGGAATATAAGCATTTATGGTCTTATGTGTTCACGTCTCCCCATCTCCCATCCCTTTTCCAGTTGTCGGTGGCAGGCTTTTTGTTTCGTGCAGGGCTATGAAGCTAACAATAATGTCCTCTCCCCCCACTTGTGTTCCTTTGCTTTAATTTTGAAAGGATTTTTCCCCCACACTCGGCCATCTATGGACTTGTAGCCTTTGGGTCAACTAAGAATGTATTGGTCCCCCTCCCCCCCCCTTTAACGTTTTATCATTTACCAGCACAACTTGTAGGGTGTTGAGCATCCAAACTGTTCAAAACATTACAGCCTATTCAATTAGTAGTGATAAAACTGTGTTGAGAGTTTGGATTGAGTCCCCTGTGCTTGTGCTGCTCTATGGCTGGTTGGACTTGTTTCCGTTTTGAAAATCAACCTGGCTCTCTCACTCCACGTAAGCAACTACAGGAACATGCGCTCACATCTATCCCTAACTCACGGAGGCCTCGCCAGCTCACTGAAGTGCCTGTGTCCTGGCCCCACCCTCACCCGAATCCATGCCCACCTATGTTACTGAAGTTCAGGTGCCCAACTGCTAACTCAGCATGTGTTCCTCTGGGTTTTAACTTGGATACCCGTTTCATTTTTAACTTTTATTGAAGTACGGTGTGTGTGCAGAAATGTGTACAGATCATGAGGGTACAGTTCAGTGAATTTTCACAAACTGCATATACATGGGTGTCCTCTTGATCATCAGATCAGGGCAGGGCACTAACAGCACCGCTCAGGGGCCCCCCACGCTCTCCGGGCATCTCTGCGCTCCTCACCCCCCCGCCCCCCATCACTGTACCGATGTCTAACAGAAAGAATTCCTTTTGCCCGGTTTTATATACCCTTTTACTTCAATTTAAAGGTCTTGGGAATAGGTTTGTTGTTTTTTCTTAAATCAAACAGTTGGCCCCGCCCCACCCCTTGCTTCTTATTTATTCTGTCTATACTTTATATCTGTCTATACTTTATATCTGTTCCTGTCTCCTTCCCTCTTCCTTAACTGTGCGTTTCTTCTAACCTAAGAATGCCTTTTATGGGAAGGTACTCGGTACTTTGGGGTATCAAAGTTAGTATTTTTAAAGGTCTTGCTAATATGAATGCTGAGATGTGGAATTTATCTTCATCACAAAATAAAGTTTTAGAAAACTTGCAATTATGAAACAGCACACTAACAGTTGTGTATCTTTATGCAGTCCATTACAATGATAAGGAAGAAAATTGTTCATTTTACTGGCCCTGATCAGAGAAAACAAGCAAATGCTGCTTTCCTTATTGGATGCTACATGGTAAGTGTTTAACTCCTTTCCTCGTGTATTAGTGAAAATGCATACAACAGTGGTACCTCACCTTTGCTGCTGCAAATGCGAAATTATTTTTTCTAAGATGATGTTTTGATTTTTTTTCCAGAGAAATACGTTTTGCTTTTTAAAAATTGACCAGTTGAGGAGGCTGCCCATATGCGGGGACAGGGCATTGGGAAGACCTCTGTCCTTTGTGCTCATTTCGCTGTGAACCTAAAGCCGCTTTTAAAAAGTCTGTTAAAAAAAAAATTGACCAGCTAGTATGGAAACCTTTAGCTGTTATGCACTTAAGATTAGAAAATAATGCCCTCAGCCCAGCCGGCATGACAAACTGGTTGAGTGTCAACCTATGAACCAGGAGGTCATGGTCTGATTCCCGGTCACGGCACATGCCCAGGTTGTGGGCTCGATCCCCATGTGGGGCGTGCAGGAGGCAGCCAGTCAATGATTCTTTCTCATCATTGGTGTTTCTGTCTCTCTTTCCCTCTCCCTTTCTCTCTGAAATCAATAAAAAAATATTTTTTTTAAAAAAATTAAAATACACCAAATGAGGTAAGAGTGCTTTATAGTTTGAATACAAGTTTTTCCTAGCTAAGGTGTGGTTCTAAGATTATCTTCATCCTCATCAGAAGGTCTAGCAGGAGAACGCGGTGTGTCAGTGTTGTAGGAAATGGGTAGCATTCTCCCTAGTTTACAAAGACATTGAGTGGTTGTCTATTGGGCCACTGGACGTGTGTATTGTTAGGTCCGAGAGAGCCCAGGATCGGATACATGCAGACGCGTGATGAGATAATGGACTCCCCTGGCATTTCTAACAGATCAGCGTGCCAGACACAGATACTGGCTTCACCACGACCCCCACACAGATACTGACTCCTTCCTGAATACCTGGCTGACCCCTGCAGCTGAAACTTCCTCAGCTGAATACCTCAGCTCATGTCCCTGCCCCTCACCCAACCGCAGTATAAAAAAAGCGCCCCCCTTCCTGTTGGCGTGAATCCACGTGCCCTGTCTTTTGGGGTATGTGGGTCTCCCGGGGACGCAGAATAAACCCTTCCTTTCTTTCTTTTCTGATTCACTCGACTCTATTTCTTATGCTGCCTCCTGAGCCACCTAACCTAACATGTATATTTACACAGGAGTTATGAATTTCATTGATTTGTGAATATCATGGAAGATATTTGTGGGCTTATTATTTTGAGTCAGTTTTTCTCTAGCACCTAGATCAGCGGTTCTCAACCTGTGGGTCGCAACCCCTTTGGGGGCCGAACGACCCTTTCACAGAGATCACCTAAGATCATCGGAAAACACATATATAACTACATATTGTTTTTGTGATTAATCACTACACTTTAATTATGTTCAATTTGTTAACAATGAAAATACATCCTGCATATCAGATGTTTACGATTCATAACAGTAGCAAAATTAGTTATGAAGTAGCCACGAAAATAATTGTATGGTTGGGGGTCACCACAACTTGAGGACCTGTATTAAAGGGTCGCAGCATTAGGAAGGCTGAGAACCACTGGCCTAGATTTTGAGCCTCCCCTGTCCACTCCCTCCCACTCTTCCCCTCCCTTAACCCCCCACCCCCCACCCAGGGAACAGGGCCTCATCTTTTAGCGGAAGGGAAGCCGCTCCTCCATTCAGGGGAGAAGCACAGCGAGGGTGCTTCTGCCACCTCCACCCACCGAGGTGTAGTAATTACTCTCCTCGATTTAAAACACAAAGGGATTGTTTTTGTTCCTGAGATCAGTTCTTTCTTCCCTCAGCTTGTTACTTGATTCTGTCATGCTGCCTCCCTTTTAAAATACATATCTTTTCTGATGTACAGTTTGACAATGGGGAATTTACACTGATTAGACCAAAAGTTGGTGGTACTAGTTAAAATTTCACCTCAAAATTGAATAATTTCTTTTTCTATGTCGAAACTAATTCACAGCAATGATCAAGGTCTTTTTGGGGGTTGTTTTCCTATTAGTGCCCACAAAAGTGGTTGAGAAATAATTCTGAGGTAGCTAAGTTCTATTATCATCGCTGCATTTGTGAAACACAGGTTGTAGAACGTGTCTAGCAGAACTTGATTTCTTAAGCTTCCCCAGATGTGCTGCTGTTGGTTTGTTTTCCCACCTTTTCGGCAGTTGTGCCGAGCTGTAAAAACCTCCAGGGAGAAAGAACCCACGCCAGTCCCAAGAAAAAGAGAGGATGGAGAGGGGGCTGTTGTAACCAGGGCATTTGCTCCCATTACTTGGCGAGTCACTGGGGAGAAACCCCAGGATTCGAGTAAACTATGACAGCTTTACAGAAAAGGGGAGACAGCCAGAGTTTTGGGATTTATAACAGATTACAGGGAACCCTGGCGAAGGGGTCCTGTCTTATGCTGCCCAAGGGGAACCTGCGGACAGAAGCTGCGGCAGGGAGCGGAACTGCAGAGCTCCTCCTGCACTGTTTTAGGCGGCAGTTTGTCTGGGGTTCGATGGGATGTCCCCAAGGGGGTTCCTGGGGAATCAGACCTGGTGACCTCAGTGTGAAGAAGCCCTGAGAGGGTAGCTGTGGGCATGGTGGGAACCAAGGGTTGTCAGAAGGCAAAATTAAAACACTTGATCATTTTATAAATAAGACATTTATTTCTCTTCTTAAATTTTGTTGTTTTTACTGCTGATTAAAAACAGTAACAACCCCTTGGAATCTTCATTGAACATTTGTTGGCGTATTTGTTTGCAGTTTGGAGTTGGCCTTTTGACTTCAGATAAGTTTGTATTTTGATATTGTTAGATATAATCGGCGCAGGAACGTTAACTATCTCATTGGCTTTCTCAGCAATGCATGCGGGGGCAGCATCCCACCTGGTAAATGGAAGGGGCCTCAGGCGCCGTGAGCAGGGAGGAGGAGGGTCCGGCAGTGGGTTATTTTGGGCGAGGTCTTTTGAGGCAGATACTTCATTGATGCTGACCTGGACATTCCAGACGGATCAGTTTAGAATTTCATTCCTGGGACGGCCGAAACTGCAGTTGCGCTAGGTATGAAGTCTTAGTGCGGCTTAGCAACTCTGACTCCATTTTGGGCCTGTTGTCTTTTTCATATCAGGCAAAGTTAATTTGGGGGGAGGAGTTTATATATTTTTGGATTACAGATCTTTTCAGGACTTCATGCTCTCAGGTTAGCACTGATTTGATTGGTTAGGAAAGTGCCAGGTAAGCCTTTTGAACACCCACTTAAGTTCATTCCTGGCCCAGCTAGAGGCCAGCTTGGCAGGAGGAGTACAACCCTTGGCTGTAGCAAGGGTCGTTGCAGCCATGAAGGGCTGGCGAACGCGGGAGCATGGAACTGTAATGATGCTGGTAGGGAAACAGGAGGGAAACATTAAGAAAAGGAAATAGTAGCAAAGGAGTGTCGAGATGTAATGTGGATGGATACCTCACAAAACTGACATTAGAGTAAGTACGTGAAGGTTTTGATCTGATTGAATCCACTGACTAGAAATTTGTAGTGAGATGATGAGAATTCTCCTAAAAATTTATCTTCAGCCTTGACAACTTTTTCAGTTGTTGAGGAATTTTTGAGTCAATAAGGCTTTTTAGTGATTGCCTAGAGGACGGGCGGGGGGGGGGGGAATAATGTTAAAATAAACAGACAAAAAAGCTGGAGAAGAACTGTTGAGAAGTCAATTCCAAGTGACTTACTAGTTAGTGTTCTGCCTTTCACACTCTGGGCCTCCCAAAGGAATGATGCTCCCTTCATCCTCCTGACTCAAAAGGCCCTAACGGGGTGTGGAGGGGCGGGAGAATGAAGCACCAGCCCTTCTATTCATTTTATCCTTAAGCACGAGCTTGGGCTTTACATGCAGACACTTAAAATGGGGTTGACGTGCCATGCTCGCCGGGGCTTTTGCCACGTGGCAGGCGCCATCCGTGGTGTAAGAAGTGAGGAGCAGCTGGGCTGCTCATTGGTCTTCCGTGTCTTTCCAGGTATCGCACTTGATGTGGCCTCGTAAATGGATTTATCAACTACCTCAAATAGTAGAATCTTTGGTATCAAATTAGCGTGAAACTAAAAGTCTTTTTAAAAAATATATATATATTTTATTGATTTTTTTTTACAGAGAAGAAGGGAGCGGGATAGAGAGTTAGAAACATGGATGAGAGAGATTGATCAGCTGCCTCCTGCACGCCCCCTACTGGGGATGTGCCCACAACCAAGGTACATGCCCTTGACCGGAATCGAACCCGGGACCCCTCAGTCCGCAGGCATCTACTCTATCCACTGAGCCAAACCGGTTCGGCGAAACTAAAAGTCTTTTGAATCACACTGTAAAAGAGCTGAAGAATATAAAGAATAAGTGAAGTTTTCTTTTGCAAAAAGATGAGTGAACCATACCATTTTACAAAATAGTCAGTTTGTGATAAGACTATTGTGATAAGTCAGTGGCTGCTAACCGAGCTAGCTGTTGGGGTGGTGGTACTTAACCTGTCTTTGCAGATATGAAATCTTCAGTGGAAAAGTAAGTTCTTTTCATAACAAATTCATGATTAAGAAAATATTTCACAAATAAAAGTTTGGAACTTTCTCATTTTGTTGTAAAAAAAAAGAAATGATGTCATGTACAAAACCCATATGTGTTCGCTTAAGAAATTTGGGACATTTTACTTGAAAAAGAAACACCTCTTTTCTATTTATCAAGTAGGACACGTGCGTATGTATGTGTGTATACTGTGCTTTGTGCCCACTGGTATAGTTCCATCACCTGCTCTTTTCAGTGAGTGATCTGTTCTTCTGTTTTAGTACATGTTTCGCCATCTTTATACCCAAATTATATCCGTATTTCCCCTGTGAATCCAAAACATTCACGCCAGCCCCCGACGCGGGTGGACGTGGTGGCTGCACTCCTGAGCTCTCACACGTGGCCCCTTTTGCTAAGGCCGATTTATTGAAGGAACCATCCTTTTATCTTGTAGAATGTCCTACCTTTTGAATTTCTCTGCTTTTTTCTTTGTGATATTTTAAAACTTGTTTCTTCATTCTCTATTTTTTGTGGACTGCAAGTTGTATCTCTAGGCGTATGCATTAGGTAGTATACGTTGCATTACATCAGAAAACATAAAATACCTGACTTATCATTAGTGATGGTAAAAATGACCACTGGGTTAGGTGCTAACCATCAGATCCCTTCCGTGTATGGTTTTCTCCTTAGGGCTTAAAAGTATTCTGTGTGATATTATTTTGGATCTACCTGTAGTCAGTCATATGTTTGGTTCCCTATCAACCATGCATCCAGTGCTTTAAACAATAGTTGATAATACTTGCCTGAATCAGTAATTTTATTAGGGTTTCAGGATAACGTTTTTTGAATTATTTCATTCATTCTTCATATATTAGCTGGCTATCTTTTTCTTTTTTCTTTTTTTAATCTTCTCCCAAGGATTGGTTTTTAGAGAGAGAGGAAGGGGCAGAGAATGAGAAAAACGTCGATCTGTTGCCTCCCATATGCACCCTCACTGGGGATCTAACCTGAAGCATAGGTATGTGCCCTGGCCAGGAATTGAACCCACAGCCTTTGGATGTACTGGACAACGCTCCTGCCCGGACGGCTGGCTTTCTGTTATGGGATTTAGCTTTCCCTCATCCAGTTGGGGCTCTCTGGTCACCCTGTAACCAAAATTTCTACTGAAAAGACAGAATGAATGGTAATTTCCCTTTAATTACCAGTTTTCAAAGTAAAGTGCTATATTAATAACCATGAAACAAAATTTTACAGCCTGCTTTATTTCTTTTAAGGAATGTAGTATTTTTTTTTTTAATGTGTTTTTATTTATTTCAGAGAGAGGCCCAGAGAGAGAGAGAGAGAAACATTGACCAGCTGCCTCCTGCATGCCCCCTATTTGGGGATCGAGCCCACCACCTGGGCATGTGTCCTGACTGGGAATTGAACCTGGGACCTCCTGGTGCATGGGACAACACTCAACTAATCTGCACCACTAGGCTACAGCCTGCTTTGAAATCATCCAAATGAAGTATTAGTGGGGTTTGAACTCATTTGGTAAACATCTTTAAAATGTGCAAGCATTTTCCCATTAGTTTTTAAGAACATCTCTGCGCACTTGGGAAGCTGGAAATTCACTAACCAAATGCACATCATTTGTGAGTGGGATTAGAAAAATGAGTGTAATCATTCCTGCATTTTTATTTATACATCATTTATGGTCCACTATCTTTTTTTAGTTATAGCACACATTAAACTCAAGAATTGAAATAGCTGAACTTACAACTAGGCTTTAAATAAAAAATTTTTAAATGAAGCATATCAATCACATTAACTGTTACATTTATTAATATTTAGGGAACAAAAGAGGTTCTTTTTTTCTTTCTGGTTAATCCTCACATGAGGATATTTTTCCATTGATTTTTAAAGAGAGTGGAAGGGAGGGGAAGAGACAGAGAGAGATATCGATGTGAGAGTGACACATCGATTTGGTTGCCTTCTGCATGCGCCCCGACTGTGGCCGGGGATCAAGCCTGCAACCGAGGTACGTGCCCTTGACCGGAATCGAACCTGAGACCTTTCAGTCTGTGCAGGCCTATGCCCTATCCACTGAGCCAAACCAGCCAGGGCCAGAAGGGGTTCTTTAGCACAGTCACGATGTACAAAAATTCATTTTAGAAATAATTGTAACTATTTTTCTCTTTTAAAATTTTTATGTGTCCTTTAAATGGAGATGGTGTGCTATTGTACTGGTAGATACAAACATTAATTTCTAGTTGTACAAAAATTGTTGGGAAGAGGCCACTGTATAGTGGATGAAGCATAGGGGGTTTAGGTTCAGACTGAGCTGACTTTTAATTTTACTTACTGTATAACAACTTATGCAAAAATAGCATTTGACAAAATCCAATACCCTTTCCTGATAAAAACTCTCAGCAAAGTGGGCATAGAGGGATCATACCTCAACGTAATAAAAACCCTATATGACAAACCTACAACCAACATCATACTCAGTGGGCAAAAACTAAAACCATTTCCCCTAAGAACACAAGCTAGACAAGGATGCCCACTCTCACCACTCCTGTTCGATATAGTACTGAAAGTTCTAGCCATAGCAATCAGACAAGAAGAAGAAATAAAAGGCATCCAAATTGGAAAAGAAGAAGTAAAACTGTCATTATTCACAGGTGACATCATATTGTACATCCAAATATTCCATCAAAAAACTACTAGACTTAATAATAAATGAATTTGGCAATGTAGCAGGGTACAAAATTAACATCCAGAAATCTATGGCTTTTTTATACACCAATAATGAACTCACAGAAAAGAGCAACTAGACAAACAATCCCATTTACCATTGCAACAAAAAGATTAAGATACGTAGGAATAAACTAAGAAGATAAAAGACCTGTACTCAGCCGAAACCGGTTTGGCTCAGTGGATAGAGCGTCGGCCTGCGGACTGAAAGGTCCCAGGTTCGATTCCGGTCAAGGGCATGTACCTGGGTTGCGGGCACATCCCCAGTAGGAGATGTGCAAGAGGCAGCTGATCGATGTTTCTCTCTCATCGATGTTCTAACTCTATCCCTCTCCCTTCCTCTCTGTAAAAAATCAATAAAATATATTTAAAAAAAAAAAAAAAGACCTGTACTCAGAAAACTCCAGGATGTAGAAGAAAGAGGTAGAGGAAGACATAAATGAAGCATATTCTGTGTTCATGGATTGGCAGAATCAACATCATTAAAATGTCCATACCCAAAGCAATGTACAGTTTCAATGCAATCCCTATTAAAATACCAACGGCATATTTCACAGACCTAGAACAAACTCTCCAAAAATTCATATGGAATAAAAAGACCCCGAATAGCCGCAGGTACGTGCCTTGTCCCGGAATGGAACCTGCAGCCTTTTGGTACACAGGACATTGCTCAGCCAACTAAGTCACTCCAGCTGGCCCTGATTTTATTTTAGGCAGAGTATCTTGTACAAATTAAACATTCAATAAATAGCCTTTTTCTTTTTCCTTGTTCTGTCTACCATTACTATAACAAATCAGATTTCTGTAAAAAAAGAAAGAAAGAAAGTTAACATTTTATATTACTGGTTATCAACTTTGGTTCCATCTTACTGTCCCAACATTTGTATTTTCCTTCAGATAATCAGTATTCAGTTCTTCTGTAGGTTAATGTACTTTGGACAGCTAGCCTGGGAAATTAACCATCGCTTCTAACATTTTTCTGTGGTTAAAGCATTCTGAGTTTAAAAGACACAGCAAACTGTTGCTTTCAACTTTGCTTTCATCTAATGGTTCCTAGGTTACTTTAGTAAAGTGTTTATGTTATTATTATTAAATATGTTTTTAGAGGAAAAGAAACATTGATCGGCTACCTTCTATATGCGCCCCAACTGGGAATTGAACCCGCAACCTTTTGTTGTCTAGGACTCCGCTCCAACCAACTGAGCCACTTGGCCAGGGCCTTAACTTAATATTTAATGATGATCTTTTGAACCTGTGGTCCACTTTTTCATGATGATTTAATTACTTTGGACCCGGATTAGTCAGTGCTGGGTTAAGGTGGCTGGTGGACACAGGAATCACTTGAGAAGTTAAAACAAGGGGAACAGCGGGGAGAGGATCTGGAAACAGTGGGTAAGAATCCAGTTTAGCAAACAGCAGTCAGACTGGGCAACAGAGACTGGAGGACAGAACCAGGTGGACAGCCAGAGTCTTTGTAAACACCCATCCCGGGCAAACCCTCCCTGAACCAGGCAGCTGTAAAAGAACCAGGCGCCAGAGAGTCTGAGGTGAGGTGCCTGGGAGCCCCGGAGAGGGGCAGCGTGCCTGGGGCTCTGCCCGAGCACAGGCCTGCGGTGGAGGCAGCTGGCTGCCGTCGGTCCCGTTCATCACAACTTCCCTTCACCCTGGTGCGCCCGCCTGACCTTCAGCTGCGTGGGGCACCCGCGGGTGGTGCTAACTGGGGAGAGTGAGGAGCAGTGGCCCTCTGACCACATGTGCTCTTCGGTTGCAGACCTGTTAAGCTCTGGAGTTTGGATGCCCTTCTTGTTTCCGTGTTGAAGGTAGCTGGCTTCTTGCCGATAAATAAGGCGGGAGCAGCAGGCCCTCTCCCGTAGTCACAAGCTGTGTGTGTGATCGTGAGTGAGCAGCAGCTCCGAGGCCGGGCAGTAGCAGCCTGCCAGCTTCACGGGACGCGGAGTGTTTCTAAATAGTGGTTTGTTTTTCCCATGTTTAAAAATTAGGAGATTTCATTTTTTTAAATTAAGATTTTTTTTGTCTTAAAAAAATGTCTCCACCAATAAGATAGTAGATCCTGTGCACTTCTCCTCCCGGCAGTTCCTCACATCTGTGAGCTGCCTGGCCTTGGGAAATAAGTGTTTGCCACTCCAGGCACCCAATTTCCTTTTATCTAAATCGGGAGTCACTGTACAAACGTACTAGATATGTATCTATACTAATAAAAGCCTAGATGGCGTCACACCCTCGCACTCAACGTCATCACAAGATGGCTGCACGCACAGTGGAGGCGTGGCCTAGCGGCTGCTCCATGAGGTGAGGCCTGGGGGTACCATGGCTCCACACGCAAGGTGCAGAGGAGGCCGGTCCTGGTAGAGGAGGCGGGTCGCGGCAGGGGAGGGCAGTTGTGGGCGATCGGGCGGCAGGGGAGGGCAGTTGTGGGCGATCCGGCCGGCAAGGGAGGACAGTTGGGGGCGATCGGGCCAGCAGGAGAGGGCAGTTGTGGGCGATCAAGCTGGCAGGGGAGGGCAGTTGTGGGCCATCGGGCCGGCAGGGGAGGGCAGTTGGGGGCGATAGGGCTGGCAGGGGAGGGCAGTTGTGGGCCATCGGCCGGCAGGGGAGCGGTTAGGGGCAATCAGGCTGGCAGGCAGAAGTGGTTAGGGGCAATCAGGCAGGCACAATACCATCAGGTCCTTGTCATGTGATCTGGCCGAGTGCCCTCACGGAATGATAGCTTGGTTTCCCTGGGTCTGGAGTGAGGGGTCCACCAGAAAGCAAGGCAGCAGCCACAGTGCCTTTTATGATCTAGCCTCCAAATCAGACTTGGCCATTACTAACTACAACATCAGTTGCTTAGACAGAGGCACCTACTCATGGTGGGACCCGTGAGGGTGGAAATGCCAGGAGATGGGCTGTCTTGGAAGCAGGCTACACAGCTGTTTAATGTCCCTCTTGTTCACCATTTGTTGCATCCTATTTTTGGCCAGCAGTGTGGAATCAGAGTGGCCATTCTATATGCATGGCTACTCATGAAAATAGACCAAAAGAATTTGAGACACCACTTAGCTTCCAAATTGTCAGGAACACTGTGGTGTTTCATAGAATTGCATTGATTTAGAGTTTACTGACTTGAGAATTTGTGTTAACAGAGGAGCCATTTATAGGATTTTTCTTAAGCGACAAATTTAGAATAGTTTCATTTGGGGGAGGCCTTTTGACTAGGAAAGCAGGTGAATGGGTGTAAAATTTAAAATGATAGATTGTTAGCAAATATTTCTTTAATAGTTGTATCTTAGTTCTTTGAGGCTGCTATTAACAAAATACCAGACTGGGACACTTAGAAACAACAGAACTGTACTCCTCACGGTCTGGAGGCTGGGAGTCAGGTCAGGGTGACGCGTGCTCTGCTGAGGGCTCTCACCTGTGGGGAAGGGCGGGTCTCTCTGGAGCCTCTTTTGTAAGCACCAGTCCCATCTATGAGGGCTGCACACTTCACGGCTAAGTCCCTCCCAAAGGCCTCGTGTACTAATACTTAGGATTTCAACATATGAACTGGCGGGGCACACACACATTCTTACCATAGCATTATGTAAATAGACGTATTGTCTATTCGTATACAGGCATGCCTCAGCTGAATTTTGTTTGGTTTTTTCCTTCTCTTTCTCATTCTTATTCATTTTCTTTGGTTGTATTTGTCCCAACTGGATTTAAGAGCTACATTTTTTAAAGTTCATCATTAGGATGTTTCCTCATAGGAAAAATTGTTATATTATTGTCTTTTTTGAGTCGAACTTGTGTTCCAAGGCTAACCCACAATAATTTAATGTATTAGAGATTATTTTTGTTTGGGAAGTTACAAGGAAATAATGCCATTGCAGTGTTAGTAAAGAGCAAAACCAAAGAAGTGCACTCCTGGGCAGGAGGGATTATCATTAATCTGCTGCTTAAGGAAACTTTCTATAATTCGAGAGGCCTTATTAGACAATTTGAGAAAATCGGAAAGAGGTCTCTGGATTTCATCGAACTAATTTACTTAAATTATGTGTACACACACACACACACACACACACACACACACACACACACGAGCCCTATTCTCACCTTCATTGGCCTCAAGGTATCCTTTTATTTGCTTTGTTGTGTTTTTTGTTTAAGGGTGGTTTATTTGGAAGGAGTCTGCTAGGAAGTCCCCAAGTAGAACGAAGAAAAGACTGATGTTATCTAGTAAGTCCTGGAAGAGAAAGGAAGCGTGTTGGAAACTAGAAGAAAATGAGGAAATTGGAGCAGGGGCTGGATTAAAATTTTTTAATTAAAAGATTTGTGCTCAGCTGGCGTGGCTCAGTGGTTGAATGTCAACCTATGAATCAAGAGGTCACAGTTCGATTCCTGGTCAGAGCACATGCCTGTGTTGCGGGTTTAATCCCCAGTGTAGGGTGTGCAGGAGGCAGCTGATCAATGATACTCTCTCATCATTGTTGTTTCTATCTCTTTCTCCCTCTCCCTTCTCTGAAATCAGTAAAAATATTTTAAAAAAATAATTGTTTTACTGTTTTTTCAAATAGTAATAAATTAGAAAGTTAATTGCTAGGTTGACGCTTAAAAGATGTAAATGTGGAGAAAGTAATATATAAGCAAATAGAAAATGTTGAATGAGATTAGATCTTGTGGTTAATTCATGATAAATTGTAATCTTGTATGAGTCAGTAATAGTATAATTGAAAATTTATCTGATACTGGATAACGAAGCAATTCTTGGAATTGAGGTATTTGTAGTGCCTCCTGTGGGTTTGTACACTGCTGCAGGTAAATGTTAGAAATTCTGAATAGTGAGTCATAGTTTTGTATTCTTTTTAGAGTAAATGGGATGAAATCATACTGAGAAACAGGCTATACATTGGGGAAATTTTCCATTTATGAGTCTTAAAACTGAAAATTGATAAAATATTATCTGGAAGCTAAGGGGACATGTCCTCTCAGTTTCAAAGATCCTTGCTGGGTCTTGGATTTTTATAATTTCTCTTAGTCCAGTGATATATTTATATCAGCTTTTTATCAATTATTTTAAAATTTCCTTTACATTGATTTAAGTTTGGTGAATCAGAGTCCATGTGGACTATAGTGGACCAACCACGAGAGCTACAATGAAACATAAGATATGGATCCGCACTTCAGAATGCTCACCATTTGCGGTGGGAACAACTCATGTATAATAAGTAATGGAGATAAAATTTTGTAACTTTTTCAGTGACTTACTTTTGCTACAGAGAATTTAAAGTGTTTTATGTAAAGCTACAATAGCGTTAGAATGGAATCTAATATTGGTGATTTATGTGCAAATCTAATGCTTGCAGCCTCCTCCCGCCTCCATACAGGGGTTGGAAATGCCCTGCCCTGCAGGAAGGTTGTGAGTTGGAGAAGGACCTGTGCCTTCAGCCCTGGCCGCGGTGGCTCAGGTGGTGGGAGCGTGGTCCATGCGCCGAAGGGTCGTGGGTTTGCTTCCTGTCAGGGTATGTGCTCAGGTTTCGGGGTGCATGCAGGAGGCAGATCTGTGTTTCTCTCCCTCCCTCCCTCCCTTTCCCTCTCCCTACCTCTCTCTAGAATCAATGAAAAGAATATCCTAGGATGAGGATTTTTTTTTTTAAAAAAAGCTGTGTCTTCAGATAGAATGAGGGTCAGGAGGTCCTAGCAAACTTAATGGGGTGGGGTGACTTATTTAGAGGGACGCCAGTGAAATGCTCGAAGTTCCTAGAGAGGAGGAAGGGAGAATGATCCTGGTAAAATACTCCGCAACACCAGAAATGAGGAGACGGTGGGAAAACATCTATAAAGTATTGCGGGAAAGGGACCGCAGACCAAAAACTGCATAAAACTGTATACGTGGTAAAAAATGCCGGGGCAGAAAACAAGGCGTTTTTGGAAAATGCAAGGAACACCAGCTGTGGATCGTGAATGCAAAAGACTCTACTTGAAGTGCTCTAGGAGATGAAAGCTGAAGCGTAACGTTCTCCACAAGATAAAGGAAGCGGTGTGGTTTCACAGGAAGTCTGCACAGAACGATGAGTGGTTAGGTCTACTGGGTGGCGTTAATCAAAACCTTTGTTCTGCTTTTGTGCCCCTTTCCACCCATCCCCATCCCAGTCCACCCCCCGGCCCCATTCCCCACACACCTCTGTACTGTCACTTCCGTGGGTGTTTAGGAAGCATGCGCTCTAACAGCCTGACCTAGAAAATCTGTTTTCATTTATTTGTTTAAATCACTGCAGGGTTTGTTTGTTTGTTTGTTTGTTTAAATTGATTTTTAGGGAGGGGGAGAAAATCACCCATGTGAGAGCAGAGCATCACCTGGCTGCCTCCTGCACGCCCCCTGCTGGGGATTCAGCCTGCTACCCAGGCATGTGTTCTGACTGGGAATCGAACCCACAACCTTCCGGCACTCGGGAGGATGCCCAGCCAGCAGAGCCACACCGGCCGGGCTACAAAATCTGCTTTTAAATTTCTCTACTTCCCGCCACAAACGGCTCATGTTGGTCACGGCTCTTATTGCAACAACAGAAACAAGCTGTGGCAGATTTAAACAAAAAGGGATTCACTGGCAGGGCTGGGTGACAGGGGCCCTTGGGAGCCTGGGAACAGGCTCCGTCGGCCGCGAGAAATGGTGCGGAGCTTGGCAGCGACGCGACAGCACTGCGTCTTCATGTGGAAGTAAATTGCCCTTTTCTTCCTTTCCAACGTAGGTTATATATCTGGGGAGAACTCCCGAAGAAGCACATTCAGTATTAATGCTCGGCGATACAACCTACATTCCTTTCAGGTAAATATGAGATGATATGGTGAGTTCATTTAAGCAGGCCCTTGCCAGGAATACCGGGGTGCGGTGGTTTCTGCAAAAGGCAGACCTGGGAAACAGTCATGTCGGGGCGAGGGCAGGTAACCCGTAGACGAGCCTACTCAGAAGGTACACGGTTGGTCTTTTGTTGTGGGGCTGCCCTGAGTATTATAGGGTGTTCGGCAGCATCCCTGGCTTCTGCCCACTAGATGCCAGTGACACCTCCACCCCCACAACAAGTGTCAAAACTAAAAAGGTGCTCGGGCATTGCCCAAGTCCCTGGAGTGTGATGTGGATGGCTCCACTGAGAACCACGCCCCCTGATGGGACCGTCAGAGGAGGGTCCTGACTTAGGGCACTCAGAGCTGACGCTGAGGAGTTTGGTTCCCGGGGATTAAGAAATAAATTTTCCCACTAGTTAATTTCTGGGGTAAAAATGAACCCTTTTCTCCTGGGGACAAGGCAGCAGAGGCCGTGGGTGAGGCTGCTGACGTGACGTCGCTACTAGAAAAACCAAATGGCTGTGCGCAGAGCAGCTCAATGAGCCATGTCTGTGCACGAGGGTGACGCCCCCATTCTCCTCTCACACTTACTGTATGATTGTGTTGAAGATCTTTGGGAAAAAACTCTTTTCTTTAAATCAGATTAAGTTCTGAAAGTTTCCTACCTGTTTACCAAAATATTTGACTTAACCATCTAATGTAAGTCAGTGGTTCTCAACCTTCTGGCCGTTTAAGTAGAGTTCCTCATGTTGTGACCCAACCATAACTGCCGGGAGCCGGTCCATCCTTGCTGTTTCAAGGGACCTGGCATATATGGCATACGGTTCTTAATATGTTTGCTCACCTTCTTGGCGCTGTGTTTTAACCAAAGTCACCTCTCCGAGAAAGGTTGAATCCCCAGGTAGGGATTTTCCCCTGAAGTTAGGGAGGGAATAAAACCCCTCAACTAAGTGCCAGGCGGGTAATTAATCCCTTTAACTACGAACAATCATGCTTAAACTACATAATCTTTTCTCCCTGGAATGGAGATAAGAAACGCCCTAACCTTTGTAATAGAGATTGATAGGATTGAATCAACTGGTATAAATACAGTTGTAACAAGACAGAAACACTCAGAACTTAGAACAGAATCAAGAAGACAGAACCTACACGGATCCTAGAGACAGAAGAACTTCGCTGGAGAGAGCATGCCAGAGGATCCTGGAGAGGGACTGGCCTCGGAGCCTGGAGGCGGAGCCTGGCGAGAGAGCATGGCAGGGGATCCTGGACTGAACCTGACTGCGGAGATTGGCAGGACAGCCTGACTAGAACCTGGTGACCGAACCTGACTGGAGTACCTGTACAGAACCTGGCTGGAGACCCTGACAAGCGAACCCGGCTATGATGATCAACTGAACGCTATCTCTGTATCGTTCCTTCTTCGCCGACTCCGTCCACACCTTTGGGGAACCCCTGGACCTGCTGGGGTTGGACCCCGGCACATAACATTATTTTCGTTGCTACTTCATAACTGTAATGTTGCTACTGTTATGAATCGTAATGTAAATATCTGAGATGCAGGATGGTCTTAGGCGACCCCTGTGAAAGGGTCGTTCGACCGCCAAAGGGGTCGCGACCCACAGGTTGAGAACCACTGATCTAAATACTTAATGGTGCTGAATGTGTAACAAATGTGTGGAATAATTTTGCTTGTTGCCAGCTGTATGGATAATCTCAAGTATCGCAGGCCCATAGGTTTAGGATTGTTGCATAAACCTCAAGTGCCTGGCTGTGAAGGCACAGGCTTTCCCGTGAAACGGGATCTGCCCTCATTGCGGATGAGCTTGGGGAGGCGTCTCCCTCACGTTCGGCAGCACCTCCTCCTTCAGTGACTGCAGGGCCAGCCACGGACGTGCTCCACGGAATAGAGTTGTGAGGACAGTCTGCCGTCCGTCCGACAGCGACCTGTTGCACTCAGCGCTGTATATTAGTGTCTTAGTAAAGTAGCAGAATTACTCTGAACCCAGCGCCACCCCTTCCACCTAGCCCACCATCACCGTAAATACTGTTATTGGAATGGGTAGAAAGGGATGATGTTCTTTCCTAAACTGGAAAGTGCTCCATTTTTCTTCTCCGCCTAAAATATAATGGCAACCATGTGCTTCGTTTAGAAAAATGCTTGTATTTTTGGTCCCTGAGTGACAGGCACATCGATAAACAGTGACACTGGTGTTCTGCAGAGCGCTTCTTTAGCCTAGCCTCTGAGCATTTATAAATGGGGTCATACAGTGTGCATTTGGAGAGCTGGGATCTAGCTTTTTAAACGCTACTTATGAAATTTGTCCGTATTGTGGCAGGTATCTGCAGCGCATTCTTTTTCTTCTTACTACTTTCGTAATAGGAAGTAGTGGAATAGCATTCCATTCAATGACTTTGTCACAATTTATTTACATTGTCCTTTTGATAGGTACCTGGGTTATCTGAGGTGTTGGGCTATTATGCATACAATATCCTGTGAAAGCTGTTATTCCTAAAAACTAGAACTTGACATTGTTTTGCAGTTTCTAAGCAAGAATCCATTGACTTGCATCCGATTTCCCAAGTTTGTTAAATGATCGTAGTGCCAAGCCCCCTCTACCCTCCAGGGCTTACATCCAGATTTGTAGCTGCCATGTGCTGTTTTGAAGAAGCCTGACTGTTTGGGTGGGGAAGGAGGTGTTGATGAAACAGACATGAGTGGTTCTTGTTGGCCATTCAGACAGTGTGACGTGTGAGGCAGAACTGCGCCGGGCCCGGGTGAAAGCTTGCCAGATCATCACTGACTAGAGCAGTGACGGCGAACCTATGACACGCGTGTCAGAGGTGACACGCAAACTCTTTTTTTGTTGATTTTTCTTTGTTAAATGGCATTTAAATATATAAAATAAATATCAAAAATATGTCTTTGTTTTACTATGGTTGCAAAGATCAAAAAATTTCTATATGTGACACGGCACCAGAGTTAAGTTAGGGTTTTTCAAAATGCTCACATGCTGAGCTCAAAAGGTTCGTCATCACTGGGCTAGAGCAAGATTTGGCCCACAGTGGGTTCTCCAAAAACATGCATCGGATGCATGTGTCACGTTGTCGCAAAGACTGAGTCAACATGCCCTCCCTGGATTGGGTAGGAGCTGTCATTTGGTTAAGAAGACAGCATCCTGGCTGAGAAGGAGACATGACTAAACACGTCAGGACATCACGGGACAGTTCACCCTATTTCCACTGATAATTTTGATTTAGAGGAAACTACTTCACTTTCTTAACTAGCTTCTCTTCCTTAAGACATTGCTATTTCATGAGAAATTATTTCTATGAAACAAGCATTTGTGTTGATTTTGTAGTCAGTGATCCTTAAACTGTACATCGCTCTCGGTCACCTGCCCCACCCCTAGACCTTCTGACCCAGCAGGTCCGGGGAGCCTGGGACTTGGTGTTTCTGACAGTTCGTGTGGCGCTGACGCTGCGGGTCCAGGGACCGCGCTCAGGATCGCTGCCCAGGCGCATTTTGCTTTTCTCCTTCCTGAATATTGTCAGTGAGCTGTTGGTAAAATGCAGACCTTTTCCGGCTTTAGAAGAGCAGCTTTTAAATTCCGAAGCTTACAACAGAGTGGGAGTTCTAAGACGTGTGCCAGCCTCGTGCAGGCCGGCGTGCACATTCCCCGCGACTCGGGCCAGGCCAGCCGGGAGCTCTGACACTGTGGGAGCTGAGAGGGACGCCCTTCCTTTTCCTCGCCGTTAGTTTAATGCTGCGCTAACCACCAACATTCTTAAGGTTTGGACAAGAATTAAACAGCTTAAATGTGCAGTTTGATTTCTCAGGTTAGTAATGAACAACTAAGGCGGGCAGTTGCAGCTCCAGGAGCCACCGTTCCACAAAAGGACGGACCGGATGTGCATGCGAGAGGCACGGGGGTTTGGCATGTCTAGGATGAGCATAACTACATTGATCTTATCTTAATTCCCCGGAGGTGCACTTTGCAACGGCTCCGGGTAGTTAGATAGGAGAAGCGGGGGGCCGGGGAGGAGCGCCTTATTTTTCTGGACAAGACCCTCACTGGTGTGGGAGCCGTGTAGTGACAGTGTTGCTGAGTGTCGGTGCAGCTCTGGGCCGAGTTGTCTGCAAACTGACGTTAGCGCTTCCCAAGAGCAGAGTGATTCTGCTAAGGGTAGTTGATGCCCTAATCCCTGGGGTTTAGTGGTACTGTGTTCCTTTAAGGATCAGAAAGAAGTTACCCAGGTAAATTGTTAAAAAGTGTAAAATTGTAAAAGCATAATGAGAGGAGAAAAGTGTGTTTCAGCTTGCACCTAGTATCTCAGATACTACCTTCTTTTTCCTACTTGGATGCAGATATACACAAGCACATGTGCCCTTTCATGCACACACACATGCACACACACACACGCACAGAGATACATATATACAGAATCAAAAACCAGTCTTTCCTGGTAACAGTTTGATACTGTATTTTCTGTATTTTTGGGAGAAAATTCGTATACCTTGCCCTTTGGGGGCAGGGGTCCATATTGTTGATTGGTAACTCTCGAAGCTCAACCATCAAAGCCCAAGCTGATCCGGAGAGATCGTTGACAGTTTAGGAAGTGGCCATTATTGATCCCTGTTTATAAAACGGTGTCTACTGGAGGAGGTAGGAACGGCAGTAAAATTTATATCAGTGACTTTTATTTAAAAACCAAACAACAAATATTCTTCTCTCCCCTTTCCCCCTGGGTCTTGCTCTGAGCACGTGTTTGGTTTTAAATCCTAGTCAGCTTTGTGTTGAGTAAATGTACTGCAGAAAATTAACTGAGCTGCGCATTTCACTGCTCTTGGGATTTCAGAGACGCTGCCTATGGGAGCTGCAATTTCTTCATTACCCTTCTGGACTGTTTCCACGCGGTGAAGAAGGTAGGTGACTGCGGACACCCCCACCGTTGTGCTGGGGAACGGAGCACCCCCCAGGGAAGACAGGTGTTCCCCCAAAAGACCTCCCACCGTTTCCCCACTAACATGAGAAGGGCCCCCACTGGGGAAGTTTGTTCTGATCTGAGAGCATCTGCATGAGTGGAGAAGCCACCTGAGCAGCAGTGGACAATCAGACAGTTAGGTAATTGGGTTCTAAATCCAGACTCGGCTTTGAGTGTGTTGTGACTTCAGAGAAAAACAGAATGGCAATAGATTACTGATTTCCAACTTCCCTTTGATTTATGTGTTTGCATAAGGTACATAAATAGGAGTCCCACCAATCCTATTTACGTGTTTATAGCACAGTGTCATACACGTGGTTTTAAGTCCTTCAAGCAGTCAATTTCCATTTCACAGGATTTGAATAGCCATTAGTTTGTACACTGATAGCCCATTAGTTAATATATAAAACCAAGTAGCTCACTACTGAAAAGCTTCTTTAAAGTAGCGCTTGTGTTTTATAACCAGGCTGCTTGCTTTTCTCTGACACCAGGGGATACCCTGCATATCACATTCCAAAGAACAGGGTCCCCTGGAGTTAGGGGCACAGCAGACCCGATTGTAACCCTCACTCTCTTGGATGTCAGGAAGCAAAAGAAACTAGAACTTGAAGTCACTGAACTATGACTCAGTGACCTCTCGAGTGTTTATGGGATTGTATTTCCAGAGGCAAAAGGAACCCAGCTTGACTCTCTTGTATGCTGGAATGTGGTGGCTTTTGAGAGTTTTGACAGAAATGTTGTGGATTAAGATGAGAGGACTAATTAGTAAACAAAGTCAGAGATTGATTGGTCTACCTTTTCATTCTTTTGGGGTTCAGTCCAGCGCCTCTGTGAGGGGTGGAGGTGACCGAGGCAGCCCCCAGGCCTCGGTTTCGGCAGGTGATGGGCTCCGTCGGGAGAGGAGCCATGGCAGGCCTACATGCTCCCTCCTGACTGAGCTACTGCCCATAGACGGACCCAGGAAGCTGCTGGTGTTGGCAGCTGCACGGTCAGGACCCTGGGGCTCCCTTTTCTCATCTCCCACCACCTTTCAAAAAATAGCAGAAAAACTTTGAGGGCCTGGGAAATGGTCTGTAACAGTGAATAGCTGTCTGTCATTAATTCTTGCCTCAGTTTTTTTAAAATATGTTTTTATTGGTTTTGAGAGAGAGAGGAAGGGAGAGGGATAGAGACATAGAACATCAACAAGAGAGAAATTTCATGGATCAGCTGCCTCCTGCACACCCCCTACTGGGGATTGAACCCAAAACCTGGGAGTCGAATGATGACTTTGTTTCTGGGTCATCGCTCAACCATTGAGCCATACCGGCCGCACTTAGTTTTTTTGTTTTGTTTTGTTTTGTTTTTAGTCAGTTCTAATTAGCAACTGTAAGTCAAAGATTGCACTTTTCACACTATATTTAATTTTATTGAAGTCAACAGCTTCTGATTTTCAATTTAAGCATTTGTTTGTGACTGATTTAGAATATTGTGTGCCTGAAACATTTAAAATGCTACTAGTGCTACTTCTAATGGGATCTCCTTATGAAATTCAAAGAATAGAATTTTCCTATAAACTGCATCTTATTGTATCATTCTGTTAGGAACATCTCTGGTCCAAATATCATGACATGTATTGAGAATTTTGAATTCAAGGAAATAAAATTCCTCATGGATTTGGTCTTGGAGCTAGCATTTAAGTAACTACACTTCATAAAATGAGGCCTTTTTCTTGGTATTGTAGCTTTCATATTTTTCATTTATAGTTCAGTACTTTAAATTTTGAAAACTGGGTTTGTAAAAGTCACCCCTAGTTTTTGCTGTTTTCTATATTTTTTTAATTACATTTATTGGGGTGACATTAGTTAATAAGATTACCTTGTTGATCAAGAATTCTAGCTTACATACTGTCTGGCTCCAAAACTGCTTCTTGGAAGCTGCCAGCTCGCCCTAGCCTCAGAGTATAGATCCTTTGCTCATTTCACTTAGCATGCTCTGCCCACTGCAACCCAGAACGGAAAACCTACGTGTGTGTTTTTTTTATTGAAAGAAGACATTTTTCTCCTCAAAATTTTGAATTTCAGTGTTTAATCTCTGGGCTGTAGAGGGAACAATAATCTCTTAACCCAAGAAGAATTTGAAAGTAAAAATATTTCTGAAGTGTGCGGGATTCGTTTGTGACAAATTAACCTTTCTTTCCTCTATTATCTGTTCAGGGGCCATTGAGTTCGTGCATTATATTTGAAGACTGAGTGGTGTAGATCTAATAAGTGGGATTACTTTGAAGGATTGATTTTTTTAGCTCTGCACAGATAGGATGATTGTGAAGGAAGATAAAATATCAAATCTCATTCAAGTAAATATTGATGTACTAGTAACTAGTTAGAACTAGTTGAGAGCCTTTATAAGACATATTCCACCTCTTTAGAAAACTATTCAGTGGAACGTAATCTGAATATAATAATGATTTTTGGAGGGTGCCTCCTGATATTAGGAAATTGGATTGGAAATCATTTACTATTTGCATCTTTGTTCTTAAAAGCTTTCCTTTGGATTTCAGGCAATGCAGTATGGCTTCTTTAATTTCAACTCATTCAGACTTGATGAATATGAACACTATGAAGTAAGTTTTCAAGTACATTGATTTTAATTCTGCTACTGATGTTTCCATTACTGAAGTATCACTGTTTTTAAAAACACTGAGCAACGTGGGTGTGCGGAGAGTGTGAGGGAGTCCGGCGTGGTCCTCGCACGCAGCCCAGTTCCTCAGGGGCGTCTGCCTCGGTGTGCTCCGTCCAGAGGGACGGCCGTGCTCCCGCTGTTCCCTTAGCTTCAGTTTAAACATCTTCAGTAATGATGACTTCATCTGGTGCCTAAATGAGACCATGTTTGTAAAACCCTTAGCCCAGAATCTGATGAGATGAATAGATAGCCATGGCATCATCTAACCTCTGGAAATACGTTTTTATCACTACCGTTTGCAGAAGTCAGAACACTTCCGCTTGTGAATTTCACAACGTAAACACATATGGCTTATAAAAAAGGGAAGATTTATTGACTTTCATACGCAAAAGGCCAAGAGCATGACACATGACCAGATTCAGGCACTCACCACCAGAAACGGTGCTGGAGGGGCGCTGTGTCCGGGCTGGCCCTCCGGAGTGGTAACCACCAGCCACTGTGGCGCTCCCAGTTGCCGAACTCACCAGAAAAGGGCATCCAGGCTCCAGCGGGAGACGGAAGAGATCCTCTCCTTGGCCTGGCTTAGGTCATATCCCTCGCCCTCAACCTGCATGTTCCCAGCAAGGGAGGGGCCGGCCGGTGGGGGGGCATACCCACTCCCCCAGGAGCTGCAGTGCCGGCCGGCCCTGTCAGCCACACAGACCAAAGAAAGAAGAGTCCAGGCAGGCGAAACCACAGGTGTCCTCACACTGAAATGCAGTGCATTTCTTTAAAGAAAAGTAACTTGATTCTACTGTTTATCCCACCTCCAGATCGATAACGAGTAAGATGCTTACGCTGAAGGTCTTTTCCAGCCAAGAATGCTGTGGGGTCTGGTCTTCTTATCTCACTGTAGTTCCCTGGAGCAGACATTGTCCCTGGCCATCGGTGATTTCAGGCAGCATTTTATGCAGCAATATCTTGAATCCTCACATAACTGTTCTTTAACAGTTAATTTCTAATTATTGTAAACTCTTAGGCATAACTAAACTGTTGTATTGATGGGCAGGGTTAGTAGCTGCCATCAGTCATTACCGAGATGTACCCAAAATGTAAGAGCAAAATGTGCGATTTCTTGGGGCGCATCCTGTCTTTATTCTCTGTTAGAGCAATTCTTTCTAAAGTACAATATATATTTCATTGCCACCTTATACTATCGACTGCAACTTAATTATTACACTTTTCTGGTGCTTGTCCTTTAAAATTAAACATTTAAATAAAATATCTTTCCTATGGAAGCAGAACTCCTAAGCCAGCATTCGGTGTTCCTTCTGTGCGGCACAGCCTCGCCCCGTGTGCCCCTTGGGAGCGACTCATTGGCTTCTCTCACTAATGCAGAAATGCCGGTGCTGGCAGGGAGCAGAGGTCACCACAAGTGTGTTTACTTTCAGTGAAATTGCTTTGAGACACGGGGACTATTCAGGCAGCTCCAGACAGGAGCTCACAGGCTGGTTTTGTTTGGTCTCCACAGTGTATTTAGAAATGTTAGGTTAGTGTTTCATTGCTTCCTTGATCCCTCCTCCCCTCTCCCATCTCCCCCCCTCACCCCCCCACCCCCCGTTTTTACTTCTCTGAATTCAGGATGCATTTTATAATCACCTATGATTCAGTGGAATCTAACCACAGGTTTCTTGTTAAAAACTTCAGATTTCTGTCTTCACTTGAAAATCAGAATACCTGGCAACACTTTCCTCATTCCCATTTAGGCCTGTTAGCATGGAACATGGGCTCGCCAATTCTTCTCCGTGATAATTAAGTAACTTGGTTTTAGGTTATGGGCCTGGCCTGTGATGTTCAAGCAACTCAGTACATTTCTTCCTTAGTCTTAGGTACACGTATACACGCCCAGCAAAACTAACTGATCTTATTTTTATCATTAGTTTTCCTCTTCGCTCTCAAGTGTCTCCTACTTTCTGCCCAAGTCCCTGTGTAATCATTTCTATTGTTAAATTTGAATTCTGTTTCTCTTATAATAATTGTTATGGAAAGGACTTAATAACAGGAAGTAAAGTGTTTTAAATTTCAGTTTTTTTTCTAGAGACCTACAGTGATCCTAGTATACTTACAATTTCAAATTTCCTGGTGGTTTAGTAAAAAATTTTCAGCGACCTTCTTATTAACACTAGAAAGACTGAAATTTAGTATATACCTATATTGCCCAAAAGCAGTCAAAATGACTGCATTGTGAAAGAATAATATCGGAGCACTCTTCACTTATGTTCCTTAGCTTTTCCAATAACTCACTTCTATTCGACATTTCTTTCATGAATTTAGGGCGCAAAAGAAATAAAATAAACAACTTATTAGAACAAGTATCACTGCATAAAGATTCGAATAACAAGTACTAGTTTAGCTTATTGAGCAACTGCAACTTATCAAGTATCGACAATTTATCATGTACTTGTATGTTATCATGTGACGGTAATCGAAAAAAAATGAAAACTGTTATTTCAATACAGAGCCGAACTGTTATTACTCAATTCAATAATAAGAGTCATTTGATTATTTAAAATTTCCCCAAGCAGTCAAAATGACTGCTTTTGGGCAATATAGGTATAACACATATATATATATATATATACCGGAAATGAAGGAGGGGGAGGTAACTACAATTATTAATAAACGCATTTATATGTTGTACAAAAAGTCACAAAATTCTAAGACATTTTGTCCTTATATACATAATTGTTTTTCTAATTGAAATTAAAAAGCAGTCAAAATGACTTCCTTGGGCAATCTAGTGTTAAATAGTTAGCAACATGATGCAGACATGTTTCTACAAATAAAAAGTAAATATCAAAAGTCCCAGAACCTGAATAGATACTTTTTTCTCCTTTGTTCACTGAGTCAAGATTGTTCATATTGGAAGCCGGTTAGTCATTCAGGGAAATGGAAGTTTCCAGATCACTCCTAATGGAAAAGTTTACTTTTATGTTAATTAGTAGCAACTATATGAGAATTTACTTGGATAAAATCACCAAAGTGCTTAGGTATATTTTAGATACCAGCAGTCGGTTGCTTTCTGAAGGCTGACTACCCAAGCAAAAAACACTTAAGAGAAAGCGATTAGGACCAGAAAAAGACAACTGACTCTTCTCTGGAAAATTCAGAGCAGGCTCAAATTCTGTGTCCTGCCTCATCATTTATAAACAGCATTTGTGCTAAAGCAAATGGATTTGATGTTCCACCGGCATTCAATATGGAGAAGGGGTGTGCAGAGATTAAGTCTAAAAATGAATCATGCTGGTCTCTTTGCAGAAAGCAGAAAATGGAGATTTAAATTGGATAATACCAGGCCGATTCATTGCCTTCTGTGGACCTTATTCAAAAACCAGACTTGAAAATGGTATGCAAAAATATGGGACCTGGGTAGTTTTCTTATTAAAAGTATCCATCTTTTTTTTTCTTTTTCTTTTTAAGAGGCCTAAGAGTTTAACTAAGGTACTTGATCATTTCAGTACATTATTCTGCCTGGATTTAACTTTATTTAATTTATTTTTTTACACTTATAATCAAAGTAGAGGCCCGGTGCATGAAATTCATGCACAGGGAGGGGGGGGGGCAAAAGGGGAGGGGTGTTGTTCCTCAGCCGGGCCTGCACCCTCTCGCAATCTGGGACATCCCTCTCACATTCCGGGACTGCTGGCTCCTAAATGCTCACCTGCCTGCCTGCCTGATAGCCCCTAACCACTCACCTGCCTGCCTAATTGCTCCTAACTGCTCGCCTGCCTGTCTGACCGCCCATAACCACTCTGCCTGCCTGTCTGCCTCATCACCCCTAACCACTCGTCTGCCTGCCTGATCACCCATAACTGCTCGCCTGCCTGTCTGATCACCCGTAACCACTCTGCCTGCCTGCCTGATCACCCGTAACCACTCTGCCTGCCTGCCTGATCGCCCCTAACCGCTCACCTGCCTGCCTGATCGCCCCTAACCGCTCACCTGCCTGCCTGATCGCCCCTAACTGCCTCTGCCTCCGTCCCGCTGCAGCGGCTTCATCTGGAAGGACGTCTGGCTGTCTGGTCTAATTAGCATATTATGCTTTTATTATTGTAGATTGGCATTCAATGTCCAGTCTAGACACTGTTTCCACACAATTACAGATGAAATTGTTATCATTGTTTTCTTTCTGCATTTTACAACGTTTGGTAATTTCTTTATGTAGGTTACTACCAACATTCTCCTGAGGCTTACATTCCCTATTTTAAGAATCACAACGTTACTACCATTATCCGTCTGAATAAAAGGATGTATAATGCCAAACAATTTACGAATGCTGGTTTCGATCACTATGATCTTTTCTTTGCGGATGGCAGCACCCCTACTGATGCGATCGTCAAAGAATTTCTGGATATATGTGAAAGTGCCGAGGGCGCCATTGCAGTGCATTGTAAAGGTACGTCTGTAGGGCTGGTTAACGCGTGGTGGGCATGTATGTGTAGACGTGTGAGTATGTTTGTGTGTGTACCAGTCATTTCGATGATGTGCTCGGACACACGAAGCTGCTTTTGTGGTTACAGAAGGTATTTTTTTTCTTTAATTTGCTTGTTTTTAGATTTTTTTATTGATTTCACAGGGAGGAAGGGAGAGGAAGAAAGAGATAAAAACATTGATGATAGAGAAACATCAATCAGCTGCATCCTGTATGCCCCCTACTGGGGGTCGAGCCCAAAGCCCGGGCATGTGCCCTGGCATGAAATGGCACCCACCAGCTTTTGGTGCCCGGGAGGGTGCCCAACCAACTGAGTCACATTGGCTGGGCATAAGTTGCTTTTTTCTTAAACCCACTTTATTGTGGTTTTATTGACATAAAAAAGCTCTACATATAAAGAATGCTTTAAAACCCTAATTTTGTATGAAAGTATAGCAAGTTAAATTGTGTTCATAGCCTTACAAAGGCTTATCACATGGAAATGTATTCATTTATTCATCACATAATCTGCTCCATGCCTGCTGTTCGGTAGGCTCTAGGGTATGTCAGTGAGCAGAGCAGACAGATTGTTTGAAGAAATAATTGCTGAAAGTTTCCCAAATTTGAAGAAAGACATGCATGTAAACATCAGAGTAACTCAGGGAGCCCCAACCAAGATAAACTCTGAGACCCACACCCGGATGCATTATTATCAATCCATCTAAAGTCAGAGGCAAAGAGAATCTTGGAAACAGTAAAACAGAATCAACTTATCACATTCAAGGGACTCCAGTAAGATGTCAGTAGATTTCTCATCGAAAGGGTGTCCCAAAAAATGTATACACACTTTGAATGATTATAAAGTCAGTTTTTATTAACATACAGTTCATTTTTAAAATTTAAAAGAAGCTACAGAATGAATATTTTTTGTCAACCCCTGTTTTCAAACTGATGACTGTTCTGGTCCAGGCACTGCTAATAATGTGAAGCAATGGAATCATAAACATCAAGAATCATTTTGTTCAGTATTTGTGTGCCCTTGATTTGTCAACTGTTTCTGGTTTTGTAACATAAATTTTATATTTTATGTATCCCCATAAAAGAGTCTAGTGGGTAATTTTTCTTTGTTCAAAGCTTAGTCTGGCCTCACCCATTATTTTAAATCAGTTAAACCTAAAAAGGAATGAAAATGAAGTGAGTTATCAGCTGATAAAGTGCGCATACATTTTGGGGGGACATAGGGTGTACACACTGCAAATAATTATAAAGGCAGAGTTTGTACTTCAACTGTGTTTTCCATCTCCCAGTAGCATTTTAGGATGAAATTCCTTTGTTCAAAGCTTACCTGGCTGAAGAGAAACATCAGCTGAGCTCAGCCGTTAGTGTGTGTACGTGTTTTGGGACATTTGGTAGTCAGTGCTGAAGGGAAGAGTCAGCCGCAGATCCTGCATCTGGCTAAACCTTTTCTCAAAAATGGGGTGAAATTAAGACATTCCCAGATAACTAAAAGGTGAGGGAGTTTGCTTGACGTGCAAGAAAAGCTAAAGGTTGAATGGAAGGACACTAGCTTAGTCACTAGAACCTATCTGAAAAATACAGATCTCTGGTCAAAGTAAATGCATTGGACACTTATAATGGCTGATATTACTGTTACTTAAGCTGTAAACTCTCTAATCAAAAGATGAGATTGGAAGAATGGCTTAAAAAATAAAAGAAAATCAATTTTAGATTCAAAGACGCAAATAGATTGAAAGTGAATGGATGGGCAACTGTGATTTTACTGATATCAGACAAAAGAGACTTTAATGAAAGGTTATGAGTCAAAAAGGGGCATTATATTTTAATAAAGGTTCAATACGGTAAGGAGATATAACACAAACATGTTACATGTCTAATCGACCTTCAGAATATGGGAAAGAAAATTGGACAGAATTGAAGGGAAAAATAATTGTCCAATACTAGTTGGACATGTTAATATCCCACTTTCAATATGGGTAGAAAAACCAGACAGAAGATAAGTAAAGAAATGCAGGACTTGACCACCACAGTAAACCAGCCACATCCCCGAGCCTAGGAGCACCCCACCCTGCCCACCAACGGAAGCGCCGCCGTCTCACGCACACGGGGACATTGATGATGACTGCACAGCAGCGTGAGGTGTTTCAGTGCCACTGGCTCGTACACTTGCAAACAGTTAAAACCATCTCCAGAAACTGGCCCCAAAGAAACATAGGTCTTTGAATTGCCTGAGAAAGAACCTAACATGGCTGTCTGAAAAACGCTCAGTGAGCTAGAAGGAAACTGAGAAGTAAATGAAATGAGGAAAATGGTACAGTGGGGCCTTGACTTAGGAGTGTCCCGACTAACGAGTTTTTTGAGATACCAGCTGTCTCTCAGCAAATTTTTTGCATTGAGTTGGCAGAGTAATTTGAGTTAACGAGCTCCTTAACGAGCTCGGTCTTGGAACGAATTAAATTCGTAAATCAAGGCCCCACTGTACATCCACAAAAATGGTTAAAGTGGAAAGTTTTATGTTATATGCATTTTATCACAACTTTAAGTAATGAATAATTTAAACAAAATTCAGCATGGGTTATTTCATGTTTTAAAAATTATAATAAGCAGTATAACCTGAGGTGTTCCTTTGGGGTGGTTTGTGGTCCCCGGGTCGTTTGGCAGTGTCACAAGGCATTCTTTTGGTTTTCACAACTAGGGGGAGGGGTGTTCCTGGCATCTAGAGAGTGGAGGCCAGGGATGCCCCTGAACATCTTAAAACACACACAGGCCCGCACTGGCAGCAAAGAATTATCTGGCCCTAAATGTCAGTAGTGAAACCCAGAAGTGGCCTGGGGACCCGTTAAAAACCGGAAGAGGATTTGATATAATCAGATCTTTGTTTTGGGAAGAAAACGGATGACAGTGTGAAGATTGGATTTTCAAGTGAAACGTGAGATTGACCAGGAAGTGCATTAATGTGCTTGGGGTACCATATCAATACCAGACTGTGTCCAACAGCAGGCATTTATTTTCTCATAGTTGGGAGGATAGAAGTCCACGGTCAAGGTGCTGGCGGGTAGGTGTCTGGGCAAGCTGCCCTGGCAGCCGACAGCCACCTTCTCTGTCTCCTGTGTACACTCACTCCTGGTGCGCTTCCTCATGTCATCGGAGCACCAGTCCTATTGGACTAAGTGCCCGCCGGGGCCTTATTTAACCTTAATTACCTTCATAAAGTCCTTTTTCCAGAGACCGTCATGTGGGACAGAGGACTTCAACATACTATGGATTGGGGGGAGGAGGAGGAGGGGGAGACACATAATTCAGTCCATGACATTCTACTCTCTGGCCACCCAGTACTCACATTCTCACACATAAATGTGACCATTCACTCCATCCCAACAGCCCCCGAGTCTTAACTCATTCCGTGGTCAGTCCAAGTTGAAAGTCTCAGGCCGATCGTCTAAGTCAGCTCTGGGTGACATTCAGAATTCCTCCCCAGCTGTGAGCCTGGGACAGCAGACCAGTCATGTTCTTCCAAAATGCAGTGGTGGGACAGGCATTCGCATTCCAAATGGGAGGAATTAGAAAGAAGAAACGGGTGACAGTCTAGACCTCGCAGAGCAAACGCCCTAACTCTTCCGGCTTTAGACGAACGCTCTTCTTTTTCTTTTAATTCTTTCAAAATGTTTTATTTCCATCATTAAAGTAAAATATTGCCAGCAATAAAACTGGAAACCACCAAAAAGTAAAGGGAGTAAAATCAACCATAATCCAAGCGTAACAGTGCAACCGCGTGTTACAGATTTATTCCAGCCTTTTGTTCATCTGTAGGCCTCCTGGTTTCTCACTCAGTTGTGCGTAGGTAGGCAAATCACAGCCCCGCAGACTATACCTGGCCCACTGCCAGCTTTTGTCCATGAAATAAAGCTGGTTTTACATTTTAAATAGTTAGACAAAATCAAAAGAGGAATAATTTTTGGTGACATGAAAATTATATGAACTTCCAATTTGTGTCCATAAATTAAGTTTCACCGGAACACAGTCATACATATTTATTTATATATTGTCTATGGCTGCTTTTTGCTAAAACAGCAGAGTTGAATAGCTGTAAAAGAAACGGAAAAATTTTGTCAACCTCTGAAATACTGTATCTGAATCATGCTATTAAATTGGCTGCAAAATCTGTCCTTTAAAACTTAGCATGCTTTAGGTGCTTAATAAAGGAATGTCTTCCAAACAATTCAGGGAGGGAAGGGGCGAGGAGGAGGAGGAGGAGGAGGAGGGTTAGTGATTTTTAGACATGTCTCTTTTCAGGCATCTGCTGGACTTGTTATTCCCAACCCGGGGAAAAGACGTCTTCTCCCTGGTCAGTAAGAAGAAAGACCTCTTTCGTCAATCTTTCACGGCTAAATAACAGCTTCTTAGTGTCCTTTCAAAATGTTATTTGAGACCAAAAGGATCTTGTTGCCATCACAGGAGTCACATCTAATTTTCCCTTAGCTGTCAGAAGCTTTGGTGAATTTCCCCCCTTTGGCTTTGGGAAGCTATTCTTTTCCCTTTTTTATTAAACTTATTGGGGTGACATTGGTTAAAGTGATCATGTAGGTTTCAGGTGTGGGTTCCCGTGTTACAAGATCTGTGCACTGCACGGTGTGCCCACCACCCGGAGTCAAATGAGAAGAGTGCTGCCTGGCTCCATTATCTATTCCGCAGGCCCACCCCCTTGGCTCTGCTGGTGGCCTTGTCCCTGAAGTTATGGACCGTGTAGCCTGGTCCGTGCCCCTGGGCCTGGGTGGTGGCGGCCGTGCCCACCTCTGTGTCTATTCCTGGCTTCTGGTGATTAAATCCATGGGTAATGTCTATGGATTTGCATGTTCAGCCACACCACTGGTGGTGTCTTCAGAACATGTGTGCTTGCTTTCCGCAGTATGGATAGGCCTAGAATTTTCAAAATGTTTGGTTTCTGGTTCCTTTCTGTTTAAAAAGGTCTTGGATTCATCTCCCTCCGCTCGCATTTTACGTGTTAGTAAGGAGACCCCGGCTGCACCTTCAACCCTTCGCGCACGGATGATCTCCTTTGCTAACTACCCAAGGCCGCCGCTCACGGTTTTGCTTTCCACAAAGCCGGCGGACACAGGGCAGCCGGGAGTTTGCCTCTTTCTAACAAGGATGGCCTTTCTTCTAGTTGCCAATAACGGCCTCCATTTCCACCTGCGTCCGCTCCAGAATCCGTGCTAACGTGCCTATTCCTGCGACAGCTGCTTCAGGCAGTCTGGGCGTTTTCTTACGGGAGCCTTGAAACTCCTGCAGCCTGTGAATTCCAGTGCCAGAGCCGCTCCCGCGTCTTCCCGTATTGTGGTGGTTATGGTACCAAATCTGTAGCAACGAGGTTTTCCAGAGAAGCAACCAGTAGGACATGTCCGATGCATAGAAGGAGATTTAGGGTAAGGAATTGGCTCACACACAAGGGTGGCTGGCAGGCTGGAGACCCAGAGGAGCCAGTGGTGCTGAAGGCTGGAGGCGGTCTGCCGGAGAGCCCCTCCCAGCTTGGGGAGGCCAGTCTGTTCTGTTCATACCCTCACCTGATTGAGTGAGGCCCACCCACATGGAGGGTAATCCACCTACTCAAAAGTCCGCTATTCTCACCCAAACACACCTACCAGGTTGACACATAAAATTACCATCGCAGGATGAAATAGAGTAGTTTAGGCGAGAGTCAGGGAGGATAGCAGGAATAGAGTTTTAAAAAAATCATGTGAAAACGAGTAGAAAAGTACAGTAGAAACACTGGCGAATAAAGGGGAAAGTTTTGCAAGATTTTAAGCCTGTGTTTTTGGGAATATGATTTTATCGTTAAGAGAAAACTCAGGGTAGAAGCACTGTACTTATTGAGAGTCGTCACTTAGAAAGCGATTTTCATTCTTGGCTGTGTGTGGAATCATTTGGGGGATTTTAGGAATCTCTGTCGAGGCGGCATTGTGGGACCATTAAATCCGTTCTCCGGAGGTGTTCTGAGACCCCTCCAGGTGATGGCAGTGCGCGCCCGAACTCCAGGACCGCTGTTTGGGGAGGCAGGCCCGCCCCTCGCAACAGGGACCAGGTCTGATTGGCTTGTTTCCCGTCCTAGCTGGCCTTGGACGCACGGGCACCCTGATAGCCTGCTACATCATGAAGCATTACAGGATGACCGCGGCCGAGGCCATCGCCTGGATCAGGATCTGCAGGCCTGGCTCCGTGATCGGGCCTCAGCAGCAGTTCTTGGTGACGTAAGTAGATGGAAGGCTTTGGTGATTCCGAGGGAACTGGGTCTGGATACTGATCGGAAGTAGACGTCTTAGTCTCCATAACGACAGACGGCCTCTAGGAGGACCACGTTGTTCGTTTGTGTCTTTCTCAAAAAGTGTGTGTTGATGCTGTTTAAATGCTCTGACAGGAAACAGTCAAGCCTCTGGTTGGAAGGAGACTATTTCCGTCAAAAGTTAAGGGGTCAGGAGAACGGCAAACACAGAGCAGCCGTCTCAAAGCTCCTCTTGGCCGTGGACGACATTTCACTCCATGGGGCCAAGCATCACGACAAGCAGGAACCTGAGCTGGTAATGGAACCGTCCTCGTCCCTCTGTTGCTATTTCTTTAAATGCTGTTGAGAACCTTTCAGGGCGCGGAGGAAACTGCAGATCGAGCAATAAAGCACATTTTGAGGGATTATTGTCACATTTTTTATATGTAGAGCCCTCTCTAGGAACTTTCTGCTAAGTAGTTAGAACAAGGTGATGTGTGCATGACACCGGAGTTCTCACACCTGGGCGCTGGTGGGGGGGGTGGGAAGGAGGCGCAGTAGGCGGCCCCAGTGACCCCTCCCGACACCTCGCCCGTTTGTGACTGCACCGTGACCTGTCGCTTTATTCCAAAAGCAGCAGCTGTTGTAGAGTTCGGCCGGAGCGGGCGTGCGTGCCCCGGGGATGAGCGTAGCTGCTGTGCTTGGCTGCGTGAGCCGGCGCCGGGCGGTTGGCTCAGTGTGTCTTTACTTGTACAGTACAGCGATGACGACGAAAGCTACGGCGTGACGCAAGGGGATCGACTCCGGGCCCTGAAAAGCAGAAGACGGTCCAAAGCGAGTGCGGTGCCCCTCACGTGAGTCCGGGCTCCCCTGGTGTGGTCCGTGCGTGCCTGAGGCCTTCGGGAGCATTTGTCCGGTACATCTCCTCCATAGTTGCATGTCCCTTGGGCCACTTTGAAATGATTCTAAATTATTTTAAATCGAGTTATTTTAAATAGCCTACGAAGCTCCAGGCTAGCCTCTGTTTATCTCCGTCTCCATCCTGACCCTCTAGCCTGTGTATAGGAAAGCTTTAGGAATGCTTTTCCTCTGGAATCATCTCTGGACATCCTCAGGGTGTCACACCAAGTGTAAACCACAAACAACAGATTTGTCCATAATTATCAAAAATGGTGAATATCCTTAGACTCACTGCTATGGTGCCAGTAATCTCTTCTACTATGGTAGAATTGACTCCATGGTGACGTGGTGGCTTAATGTCATCATATTACTTGAGGGCAACAATAGATCAAACTATATGTTTTATTTAACTTTTTTGTTTGAGGAATTATATTCAAGTTTCAGAAGAAGGTTTAGCATGGGAATAGGAAGTATTAGAGTCAGTGAGTGTGTGTGTGTCCACTTGTTGCTTGTGTAAGTGGTAGTTTGGATAAAATCTCGCAGAACATTCAGTATGATTTATTTTTTTAAAAAAAGTGGAATAAAAAACTTAGCCATCATACTTTTTTCCTAGGGTATTCTCTTTTTTTTAAATCTTCAACTGAAGATAAGTTTTATATTGATTCTAGAGAGAGAGGAAAGGCGAGAGGGAGAGAGACAAAGAAAGAGAAACATTGTTGTGAAAGAGAAACACTGGTTGCCTCCTGTATGCATCCTGACCAGGAATTGAACCTGCAGACTAGATATGTGTCCTGACCAGGAATTGAACCTGCAGACTAGATATGTGTCCTGACCAGGAATTGAACCCTGCAACCTGTTGGTGGGCGGGGCGATGCTCCGACCAGGGCTGTAGGGCATCCTTCAGTAGATGCTCCACCTGTGACACTGGACTTTGTCCTTCCGATAACCTCTCATCGTTGTGGGGCGCCCAGTTTCCAGCCCCCCCCCCCACATTCTGTGGTGGACAGAGGCCACTTATTCAGTTATTAAGCATCTTGTAATATGGTGCATAAGGCGCTAATGACAGTAAATGTTCATGGCAGAGAAGAGCAAGCCTTGTTTTTCATTAAAAATGGTTCTTCCCTGGTATCTCCTAATAATCGTAACTTCTCACGTAGACTTGCCCCTGAGGCAAGTGTTGTGCTGGGCCTCTGCCTCGGGCGCCCTCCCAAGATCCAAGAGAAGAATAGAATTTTCCAGGATAAGGAACTGTGTGAGTGGAGGGCATCGGTGTTAACTGTAGGCACCATTTAAGCATTATCTTTGCAATGGGGTTGCCATCAACTAGAATGCTTGTACATTTTATGTAATTTTTCCAAGTGCCATTTTTTTAAATTTCACTAAAAGTCTTTATTTAAAGCTTTATGGTTATTTTTATTTAGAAACATGACAGTCCCTCCAAATAATTATTCTAAGCCCATTTTAGACCTGATGGAGGCAACAGGCAGGGCCCAACGCAGAGCCTGGCAGACGTCAGTGTGCACGCTCTCCTGGGGGAGCTGGGCCCGCGGGCGGGGCGGCGGGGGCCGTTGCCCGGGCCGCGCGTGGGAAGCCCAGGAGGGGAGATCCTGGGCTGCTTTCCATCTGCCCGGGAGTTGGTACTGTTTTTAAGAATCGGCAGCATCTGTTTGTTTCTCAGCAGCTTACTGCCTTCTCCAGGGGGATGGCGGTTCTGCTGGGTCCAGTATTTGTCAAATAGGGCGTGTGGGAAACTTCCTGTCACCGAGCCTGAGTTCAGCTCACTCTTTTCCAGAACAGTCGAGGCCACAACTGTCTCTCGTAGCTGATGGGTTTGTGGTAAAATAAAAGGAACAGTAAATGAAGACTGACATCTAAATGTGAAGGTGACACTAGATGCCATTCCTCTGCCCTTGGTGTCTGAGGCCCTGGGGGGAAGCTGAGGGCTCAGTGATGGTGAATGAGGGACTGGCGAGGGTGGGGGAGGGGGAGCCAGCCTCGCCCTCACCCCAAAGCCAAACTAGGACCCTGTCCCTTTGCTCTGAAGCACGCTTGGTATAAATTAAAACCAAGTAAAATGGTAAAAGTTACAGATGTTATAAAAAAAAACTAGTTCAGGATCCCCTTTCCTTATAACCCAAAAATAATAGAATAGCCCCCAAACTGTCCCCCTCATAGGCTCAGTTGGCAGGCTTAGAGGCCACACTTTCGAAGGAAAAGGCCAAAGCCCCCCCATTGTGTGCACAGGCCCTGGGACATTCGGTCAGTCCCAGCACCTTCCCCTCCTGGGCAGCAGCCTGGCTGCCCTCTCCTCTGCTTTTTGAAACCCTAGTAACATCATCTCTTTGTTGCTCTTACTTGTTGCTCTCTTGGCTCTAGAAAAGGAGATCAATTGGAGATTTTTTCCCCTCCCAAGTCTTTGTTGTTATTTTAGAAAGAAAAGTCCCCTGAGAGAGTTTTCAACCGCAGTTGAGATTGAGAGACCTGAATTCAATCCCCGCCTTCCGGCTGACTCCCCTGTCACCGCGGGCAAGTTATTTTTCTTGGCTGTTGGCACTTAAATCCAAATGAAAATACTCATCATAAGGCAAGTTAGTGAGAAACATGTGATTCCTAAGAGAAAGGTATGGTATGTAAAATACCATTCCCACTACCGGTTTCTATTTTATAGTCAATATTCGGGGAAAGTGAAAGTCATTAGAAACTGTAAACTAGTCATTTTCTCCGAAAGCCTGTGTGGGCCTGCCCACCGTGAAGACAGCAGGTCACGTAGCTCCATGACCTGGAGGTGATCGTCGGGAATGACGGCAAGTACGTGGCTGTCTGCGCTCAAGTAGATTTCGTAGATTTGATAACTTCCCCCGTGCTGCCTGTTTCTGCGTACTGATCATTTCTGCTAGTTTGTTGTGGTTCAATGAGATGCTTCATGAAGAAGGGAAATGTATCCTACACAGGAATATGCAAAAGTATAGATCTAATTAGCCTTGGAAAGCCTTAACCGCCCCCCCCCCCTTAGCGGTACAGTGTTGGCGGGTGTGTTTTTCATCACTGGAAAATAATTCATATGCCAGGAGCTTCATTAGAGGAGCAAATAAAGATATACACGGCAGACACCTGGACATTCGGGCCATTGCCTTTAAGATAACTGTTAGTCAGTACCTACACGTGAGCATTGGGATTGGTGGGGTCCGGTGGCGCTCCAAGTCACTGATCACATTCTGGGTAACTGTTAAGCCTGTCACCTGACCATGCAGCAGGTTTGGTTTGGTGTTTCTTTGCTGGCAGGAGTGAGTGAGAGAGGGTGGTCTAGAGTTGGGCTCACGCCCACATAGGCTGCCTGGGCCTGGCACCTGGTCTCAGTGATTAAGGTGACGGACATTGATGATGCCGTCTGTACCGTCTTCATAGTTTGTGCCCAATGGTTTGCACAAAGCAAAGACTCCATGGAGCCTTTTGTTACTGGTCACAGATGTGTCGGTGACCGTTTGGAAATGTAGTTGGAAGGAGTTACCACCCTCCCAGCTGTGAGGAGGTCCCTTCCACACTTCTGGAAGCCAGACAGGGGAGTAGGAAACACCAAGCTGAAGCCGAGTTGAGTTGCATGAGAAAAACAGCAAAGGAAATGTGTACAGCACAGCAGGTCCTCCAGTGACGTCACTTTGTTCAGAACACTGATGAGATGCTGTAGGAGATTAACTTTTGTTAGTACCAATTAGTCTACAGTAAAATTGGTTTTGTCGTATTTTGTTTTGCATAAAGTTGCAGAATCATCGATGATGTTAAGTGAGGACTTACTGTATTAGTTCATAAGGATAATTGTCTTGTCGTGTTGTCTGGGTTGCCTGTACTTCTGCAATCCTTGTTCTCAGGACACGCACCTCCTGGGTGATACAGAGTATGGCCCCATTGAAGCGCGAGCAGCCCCACTGTGCTGTGTCTGCTTCCAGTGGGGCCTCCGAGGGGATGAGGCTGTTAGTTATCAGTTGGTTGGTTTTGCCTCCTTTTCCCCTCTGGTTTGGTTCAGTTTTTTGTGTGTGCATATTGTGCTTTTTGAAGAATTTCAACCCCATAACAACAGCTTTGATTTCTGTATCATACAATTATATTAACATGAGCAGTTATTGAACTAAAGATTGGGCCTGCTCTGTTCTTACCAAGTGTCAAATTAGTTTAATACTGAAGACAGCATTTTTGTTGTTGTTAATCCTCCCCTGAGGATATTTTTCCATTAATTTTTAGAGAGAGTGAAAGGGTGCGGGAGAGACAGAGGGAGAGAAACATCGATGTGAGAGAGACACATCAATTGGTTGCCTCCCGCACATGCCCTTGACCGGGAATCACTGGACACTCTAACCACAGAGTGGTTAGAGCATGCCAGCCAGGGCCAGACAGCCTTTCTTCCAACATAATATGGCAAAACTCCATCCTTGTTTCCCACCCTTTCGCATCATCACAGGGTGTCTAAAATTTACACGTGGCTTCATTTATTTATTGTTTTATTTATTTTGGCTTCTCAGTTTGAACATCTGTTCTTTCCCTTCGCCCCTTTCCAGATGTTCCCTAGCTGTGCTGACCTCTGCACTGTGTAGTGTTGTCATCTGGTGGATTGTTTGTGACTACATTCTTCCCATCCTGCTATTCTGTCTCGATGGTTTAAGAGCACAGTAGCCATCGGACCCTTTGACACATAGCTGCTGTGTAAGTGTCCCACCCATTTCTCTCCTCGCTCACTGCTGCCGATTCCCATGATGCATGCTTTTGTCACTCGCAGCTCTCCTCGCTTTATTGATTTGCCTTTTCTCAAAGGTCCTTTTTCGAAAACTCAACTCATGGTGTGGTGTGAGGGAGGGGGGCCCTTCACTATTCTTTTCATATGAGGGACAGTAAAAACAACACACTTTGATTTTGTTGTTGTTGTTTTTTAATGTTTTTATTTATTTCAGAGAAGGGGAGAGGGAGAGATAGAAACATCACTGATGAGAGAGAATCATCAATAGGCTGCCTCCTGCAGGGCCCCTTCTGGGGATCGAGCCCGCCCCCGGGCATGTGCCCTGACTGGGAGTCGAACTGCTCCTGAGTTGATGCTCAGCCACTGGCTTTGTGTTTAAGTTGTGCTGACTCTTAACAGATTTCTTGAAGTAGCAATTTCTTTCCCTCTCAAAAATATTCAGTTACTTTGGGGTGCTTTTCTTTCCATTACTTGTCTGTACAACTTTTCCCTAGTTTCTAGAGTAAATATTTTTAGCATATCCTTTCCAATCTGGCAGAAGTAAGTTTCGCACTGATTTTCTTCTGTTGGTAAAAATCGGACTTTGTAGCCAGGAGGCCGCGAGGCCGTGTACACGCCTCTCGCAGCAGCTGCTTCCCAGCAAGTCTCTGTCTTGAGTTTGCGGAGCTCTCTCCTCGACCTCGCCTCCCTGCCTCCCCTCACAGCCACGTGCAGTGTTCAGAACGGGATGTCGGACGGAGGGAAGCAGAGAAGACTGGAGTCTTGTCTGTGTTTGTGTTTCTGCATGGCCAGCGCTGCTCCTGCCTTCCTTCTTTCCCCGGAAGCAACCAAAGTGCCTTTCTTAGGGTGACATGGACACCCTGTGTTCTCTGGACACCTCTCACCCGTAAGTGAATGCCGTGCCCGAGAAGAGACGTCTTTCCTGCAGAAGAACGTGCAGAGCTCACCGGGATCCCAGCCCAGACCCAGCCCGGGCCCGGCGGTGCCCTGGCGGCGGCCGAGACGCGCCCTCTCCGTCCATGCTGCTTCCTCATTCTCTGACATTTTTTCTTTAGCCCGTTCAAGGGTTTCTCTTCTTGTTCCAACTTGGACCTGGGAGTTTTATTAAGAAATACAAAAGTTCCTGCTCGGACGTCCTCCAAAGTAAAATTTCATGGCCACCACCACTCGTGTTTTATGGTTTCATTGAGTGTCTTCAGATGGCGGGAAAGGCTGTGAAACCTAGCAGACTTCATTCTTTTCAAACTTAAGGAAAAGCTGCTTAACGTGTTTCTATTTGCGACCTTTTCTTAAAATGTGTCATTAAATACGAACTTGTCGCATAGGCTGACACACTGTGTTTCCAATATAGACGACCCTTCCCGGTGGTTTCCCAGCGGCAAAGCTGCCTTGAATAGATGAGCTCCAAATGGGTGGCGGCGCTGGTAATAGTACTCAGGTGCTTTGGTTATTTATTTTCCCAGGGTAACTTTAAATGGGCTCCGTGAGGCTCTCTTCTCTTTACCATCTGGGAAGGCGTAACCTTTCTCTGTTATTACTAACACTCGCCATTGCACTAGCCCCTCAGCAGAGTATCCATTCAGCCTGATGGATTAACTTGGAGTTTACAGAAATCAAAGCTTTCAAGGGTAACGATGGGGTAAACAGATAGAGTCCTCGTAGTTGTCTTTGAGGCGATTGCTCATGGGCACAGTTGGTGGCGTGCCTGGAGCTGGCACGGACCGGCCTCCCCCCCCCCTCCCCCCCCCCCCCCCCGTTGCTGCGTCAGACTCTTAGTGGGAAGATGCGTCCGGAGTTGCAGGGCCCCCGCCCATCGTTTCGAAAGCTCGTTTGGCATCGTGGTCGACAGCCAGTGTAAATAGGACATAGTTGCACTGATGGATTCTTTTCTTGGAATTGAATGTTTATGTTCAAGGCACTTTTGTGGCGTGATAGTTTTTACTTTACAATATTCCTCATGTTGCAGATGTCATTTCCAAACTTGGGGAAGATCCCGCAGAGAGGAAAGGGAACTGCAGTGTGGGCCCGAGAGGCTTCTGCTGGGGAGGGTGGGAGGAGAAGGTGCATGTGCTGCCTGGTGCTCTGCAAGGTCACGTGATTGGTCTGGAGGCGGGAATGGTTCCTTCTCGCTTACCTTGGCAGTCTGCCAGCCTATCCCCTGCCAGGTGGTGCTGGAAGTTCTCACAGGTAATATCTAAGTGCAGGTGCTGGGTTTTCCCTCCTCATTGATGCATAATCTACAGATGTAAGAGCTGCTCTGTTGTTAATGCAAATGGCTGGTGGCCTGAATCTTTATTAGTGTGACTTAATGCATTCTAAATGTCTACCACTGGCTGGTCCGAGTGCAGTGGTGCCTTATAACTAAATGCTCTATTTCATGCTCTATTTCAAAGTTCCACATCAGTTGTTAGTTATTAATATTATTATATTAATTCACATTAATTACTTTTTTAAAATATATTTTATTGATTTTTTACAGAGAGGAGGGGAGAGGGATAGAGAGTTAGAAACATCGATGAGAGAGATCGATCAGCTGCCTCCTGCACGCCCCCCCCACCCCCCGTGGGGATGTGCCCGCAACCAAGGTACATGCCCTTGACTGGAATTGAACCTGGGACCCTTGAGTCTGCAGGCTGACGCTCTATCCGCTGAGCCAAACCCATTAGGGCTCACATTAATTATTTACACTAATTTGATAGATACTTTAAAATACTTTTTAAAAAACAAAAAACTTTCCTGTCAGCCTAAAATTTGATTTAGAGGTCATTTCTTGTCTTGAATAGTATTGTCAATTTAAGAAATCAGATCTCAAATTTCCTAAGCAGGCGATGCATTGGCCCGTGTTTTTCCTCACATTAACGATTGGACGGTGTGGTAGTTGTCCGTACTTTGGTCTGTAAGTGGCCTCATTTGAGGAGTAGGTGTCTCACTTTCTCCGTTTGTGGAAATGGAGATAAACCACCTTGCGCGGGGAGCACCCTTGGCTGGTTTTTGTTGTTTTATTTTTTCTTTATGAAAATTCTAGATTCTAGATTCACATCTTTGACAGACACTCCTTTATGTAATCAGAAAAACTTTAAATAAATCCTTTGTTTTCAGGCATAGAATTCATGTGCCAGGGCAGTGGGTGTCTTTAATCGCACAACTGTGTCTGCATATGCCAGCACAGTCAACATTTAGGAGGTAAAACTGAGTCCTGCACTGGCTCATTAGCGAGGATCAGTTTCCCACAGTAAGACCGGAGCCGGGGAGGGGGGGGGGGGCTGTCTCATGAGGCTTTCAGAAACCCTCGATGGACAGCAGCCCGGGGCCACTAGTTTGTTGGAACGGTTTCTTTTTTAAAAATATATGTGTTTTTAATTGACTTTGGAGAGAGAAAGGGAAAGAGTGAGATAGAAACAACGATGAGAGAGAAACATTGATCGGCTGCCTCCCGCATGCCCCCGACCAGGGATGGAGCCTGCAACCTGGGCATGTGCCCTGACCGGGAGCCAGCGGCCTCTTGGTTCCTGGGCCAGTGCTCAGCCACGGAGCCACAGCGGCCGGGCTGGTATGGTTTCTTAAGAGCTGGGTCCGAGTCCGTTGTTATTGGCTGTGTTATTTATGTTTGCATAGGAGAGCAGGAAGCTTTCTCAAGCCAGTGTTTTCTCTTAGAAATAACACTGAGTACTTTTTCTAAATGTGGGGCATACATTTGAGCATTCGGTCTCTTGAAGAAAAGGAATGTGTATAAAGTCTTTCGATGTTTTCCCTGTGACAGCGGAGTGAGGAATACGGACACCCTCCACCTGCACGGAGGCTTGATCTCGGAGTTCTTTCTCATTCATGAATTTGCCTCCGTATAATTACCCCGTGGCATCGCCTCCTGGAGGTTCTCGTAGTTTAATTAAATCAGGTATCACAGAATTCAGGCAGTTTCACTTTCTTGTTAATGGTACTTGGTGATTTAGTAGTAGTTGTAATCCGAACAAAACTCACATATTGCTTGAACATGGTTTTAAAATGTGAAGTCTTTTGTGAAATTGGTATTGATTCCGGGTTTATTGCCCTTAACTCTCAGCTCTGAGGAGTGAATATTGTCTACATATTTATATTCACGATCTATAGAATTTGGGGGGTTTAAATGATTTCTTGTTTTCATGACAGGAATTTTGAGGATTTACTTTTACTTGGGACACAAACATTTGCTTTGCTGATTGATTCTTTGGTGTGGGGCTTGTTGAAATGCCAGGTCATTCATTTATCTTTGTGTACCTAACCTTCATAAGGAAATGAGATGCTTATGAAGTCATTTCAAAAAACCTCGATGTAAACATGTGTTTGTGGAAAATCCTACCAATTCTCCATCAGATAATTTGCATTCAGGTGCAACAATGCCTTCCTGTGTCAAGCATTTGGAAATTGTTCAGTGATATAATCTTATTTTTTCCAACTGTTTTCAGAGTAATTCTTCAGTCCAGTGTTCAGAGCTGTAACACATCTGAACCTAGCATTTCTGGCAGTGCAGGCATTGCTAAGAGAACCACCAGATCTGCTTCAAGGAAAAGCAGTTTTAAAAGGTGAGAAAAGAATCCGACTCTTCTGAACAGTTCCAGGCATTGTGTGTCCAGTTTCACCTTCTGGGGATAGGAATGAAGACAGGCCAAGGCAGAGCCCTCTGATGGGGAATTAATCAAATGTGTTTGATGTGTTGGTCATCCCAGGAAATCGGGACCGTTTTAATGCAGGATTTTGTTTAGTTTTGTTTTTCAAAAACGATGTTCAACCCTGGAGATGTGGTCTCTGGGTCATAATGTGGCAAGTTGAGCCTGTTGTAAGTTCTCAATGAAGAATTCCAAGGCTCCCTGCCAGGACTCGGGGGACCCTGTGTGTGCAGGCGCTGCAGGATTGTTGGAGAGCTCGCTGCACATAAGTGTGGTGGACACGCGAGCTTAGTGGGGCTGCGATCCCTCGTGACTCGGGGACTGACCTTGGCCACAGTCCACAGCCACGCGGCTCCTCTTTTCCTCTGAGCCCAGCGTCTTCCCCTCGTTACTGAAGGGAGCGGGGGCATGTTCTGCAGCCGCAGCCGCTGCTCACTGTTGCCTCGGGAGCTCTGTCATGACCGTAGTCTATGAACAGGTCCCTCTGGGGGAGGAGCAGGCAGCCCCCGGTGTCCTCCCGGGAGCAGACGGCAGGCAGCTCCATGCTTGTGTGACGGAGCCTGGAGGGGGCAGCCGTGGTCCTGTCCTGGTGCGCTCCCGGCTTCCCGGCAGCGTCCTGCACAGATGTGGCGCTTCTTCTTCATGGTTCTGCCCGGGCCTGGGGTTTAGGCCCACGGTGCCCGTCCGAGGTGCTGAGCGAGGCTCTGGGTGGCGCAGCCGTCGGGTGCTGAGCACTGGCTGGCGACCAGCCGCTCCATGAGTGTTCCTTCCTGAAGGATCTGTCCGGCTCTGCCATCTTCGTCTTTGCCAGCCTCTTTGGACAGTTTTCCTGCGTGCTTTTACCATATGCGAATGTGATTGTGCCCCATACAAGTGTCTGAGAATTGGGCTCTGACTCATGATTTTAGGATTTAAAATTTTTCCTCAGAAAGGTATCAAATATTCATACTAATTCTACATAAGAAGAATATTAGAGAATTACTGACCAAATCCAAAGACTTAAGTACATTATAAAAGCAAAATGTTATTTATATAAGAAGGAGGAAATGGTCTAAAGACTGATGAATTATACCAAATGAATATCTAGAATCATGTCTTTAAAGAAAATTTAATGATCTGGATAAATGCTCACGAAGCGATAAATGAAAAGAGCTATGCACAATTATTATGAACTATTATTCCAATTTTATAAATGTACGATATACTTTATGCGTATAGAAACCTATAGATGTATAAATATTTATAAACAAATATTTATAAATGTTTATATTTCAATTTGTGTATTTTGAAATAAGATAAAGGAAAGTATGCCAAGATATTACCAGTTGAGGATTTTTTTTTTTTAATCATTTGCTTTTTTCCGAACTTTTCTACAGTGAATGGAGTGAAATGGGAGTGTTTTAACTTGGACACTTTTAGGTGAATTAACTGTTACAAGGTCAAACAGGGAGCTGTTGGTGGTAGTCGGACATGTCCGAATGGCCGTGCTCTCTGCGGGTTGTGGCTCCGGAGCCCTCGCCGCCCGGTGTCGGGCACCTTCCCTCGGCTGCTTTGGATGGTGCGCTGCGGCCTCAGGGAGAGTCCAGGAGCCAGGGCGGTGCGCCCTGCCCCTCTCCGCTGAGGGCGTGGCTCCTCCCCAGACCGAGGCGCAGAGGGTCTGAGGTCAAGTTCAGACTTCCATTGAAATGGCCCAAGGCCGTGTCCAGGCACCGGGGAGAGCGCTGAGAAGCACAAAGGCTTCTTTTAAGTTTCCGAAATGGACTTTCCGGGTTGGGAGGGGCAGGGAAGGGAACCAGTGAGGGTGCGCTGGGGTTCGCTGTGTTCCACCCCCCCCCCTTTGGCGGGGTCTCCTTGGCCTCCTGCAGGGCGTGGGCTGGTGCTAGGTCACCTTGTGAGTCCCCTGCTCACCAAAGGACAAACACGTCATGTGCAGGCCCCACTCCCAGCTGCAGCCGGAAGCGTTACCTACTGAATAGCGGTGGCTTCTGATCGGAGGATGGTGAAGGAGTTGATACATTTGTATGTAATCCGATTTAGGACAGAAGAATATGAGCTGAGATGATTCTTTCCTTAGACAACAAAATGAAAAGAGTAGCACAGGCTTCAGAGTGGCTCATCCGTGCCCTCGAGGCGCCGGCCTGCCCGCGGCCGGGAGCCTGCCTTCTCTCCTGCAGGTCTGTGCTGTTCACACCGTCCCCGCAGCAGGAGCTTGACTGCGTTCCCACGTTCTGTTCTGTCCTGTCCTGTTCTGTTCTGTTCTTAGAGGCTCTGGAGGAGACCTCCCGCACGCCCTGCCCACTGCTGCTGCTCTCTCGGCGTCTGACAGTTTACAGCGCGGGAGAACTTCCCACAAACATGTTAAAGGAGCAGACACCTGACACCCCCATCCTTAGAGCGCTCTGCACCTCCCGCCTCCCGTCAGAGCTAGGAACCACCTTCATGTCGCTCTCACGTGCAGTGAAGAGTTGTTCGGTTCTCCGGGGCCTCGCGTTAACTCGCTGGAGGCCTCCGGAGGGCCTGGAGGAGGTCGCCACCGGCGCCGCGTGAGGCTGCGCGGCTCGCCCGCTGGGTGCGTGCTTCCAGCAGCTCACGCTCTTTCTTTGTGGCAGTCTTTTTCTTTTCTTTTTCTTTTTTTTCTTTTAAATCATAACTTCATCCATTTTCTAAGAAAACTGCAGATGCAAAAGGGGTTTTCTATTCCAGGTTGCATCCTTGGGGACCCTCACTTTCTGCTCCACCTGCCAAACCTACCGAATGCTCATTGCTCTGGGGGACCCTGGGCCCCATCATCCTGCCTCGAGGGCTCCTCGCTCAGCCCTGAAACCATGCTCTTCACCGCCCTTCGCGTGAGGGCTTCCTCTTTCTTTTTGGCTTAAGTCTTCTCATTTGTGATTCTTGCCGTCGTCACCTGTCCCTGCTTCTGGTCCATTAGCGTCTCAGGCCCAGTGACTGTTCACCACCTCAGGGCTTTCATTTTCTGTTATTACCACCATCATCCACACGTGCATCCGTGTAGAAGGCCAGAATGTTATGTCTCAGTGTTCTTGTGTTTAAATGCTGGTGACCCTTTTAAGACATTAATCTCCCTTTGAAATTCCAGATGCTTTCCCCTTGCGAACAGCCCTGGACCTTCCTTCTCAGCTCTGCGCTGCCGTCTGGTCTCTGAGAACCCTGACGGGTGTGCGTGAGCTGCTCTGGTGGAGCCGGCCTCCAGATCGGAATTGGTTTTCTGACTCTGCTTTTGCATTAGTTTTTCTCTGAAAGCTGCTATTTAGCTGAAGGTAATAAATTGTGGGAGGAAGCTAGGGAGGTAGCGTGAGGATGAATCAAGGGCAGTGATTGAGGGCAGCCCGGGGTGGCTCTGGCGCCGGTGCCAGGCGGCCCCTGAGGGCTGCACTGCGCTGGGCTGAGCTGAGCTGTAAGCTGCCTGTGGCGCCCACCGTTCTGTGACCGAATCCTGGCTTTGGGAATAACCGAGTAACACTTCTTTATCTTTTCGTTCTTTTCGCTCTTCCCACAGCCTGGTTCCTCAGAGGGAAAGAAGGAAAAGGAGTGCTTTGCAGCAAATGCCCCTAATGGCATTATGGTACTCTCATTGCTCCGCTGCCTCTGCCTCTGCCCCACCCCCTCTTATTGTGTTTTTATTGTTTCGTTTTTCTTTTTATTTTTTGCAGAACTGAACCTTTTTCTGCTTTGCCTTTCTCTCCTGTTTGTCTTTATGGTTGGTATTGTACTGTCTTCCAAAGTATTTGTCATTAAAGAATTATACAAAGTGTGTCCTTTTTAGCATGTCAGTATTTTTTATTACGTTGCCTTCCTTGTCTTTAATCACTGCCTGTGCGACCCTTGAGAACCTTCATGGTAAAGTCCTTTTCTCTCTCCCGTAGTCCCCCCATTCCGAGGACTAAGACAGTGTTGCGTTAAGTAGAAACCTGTGACCAGAACTGAAGGAAGACTGGGAACAGAACCACATCAGGACTTAGCACAATTTATTTGGAAACTAAACAAAATTGCAAAAGCCTTAGCTGCTTTCCACCTAAGAAGCTGTTCAGTGAAGAAACTGCCCCCTGGAGTTTAAATCGCCGCACGGGCTTGGGAACAGTGGGACTGGAAGAGGTCGGCTCGCCGTTGGTAGACGCGCCACGTGGAGCAGCTGCACACGTCGTCTCAGGTGTAAGCGCCGGGGCCGCGCGGCGGGAGCTGGCGCTCTGGTGCATGTCCCTGCGGTGGCAGCGTTCGCCGCTGGCCTCGGAGGACGGGTCTGAGGAGGCCTTTCACCTGTTTGTTTTCTGTTCGCCCTGCGCCCGAATGTACGGAGATGGAGCAGGCCTTGCCGAAACGGTCCTCAGAGATGGACTGTTTGGTGTCGTCCTCTTCACCGTAATGCTTGTGACACTGTGTCACGTTGCCGGGTAAGCCCCGAGCTGCTCGCGTCCCACCGAAGAGAGCTTTATCCCGGAGGCCGTGTGAGCTCTGCGTGCGGACACGGGGCGCCGGGACCTCACACCTGCCGGCGCCTGGGCAGTAGCCACAGACTCAGGAGGGGAAGCTGGCCTCGGCTGGCAGGCGTGGAGTCACGCCTTTGGTGTTATTTGGGGAAGGAAGAATTCCAAGGCTGCCCACTATTTGGTTGCCGGGTCATATAAATTAAAACCGTATTTCCTTCAGTGCATGAAAAACCCACACCTGTCCTTGGAAACAGAGATTCCAAATACCGGGCGCTTAAAGAAGCCGACTGTTTTATTAGGGCCTTTCTCTGTAGCATGATGGATTTCAGCGACAGTATTCACATCTGGATTTCAGTTTGTACTAAGACCCTCACTGTGGCCTTCGGTTAGGGAATCAACTCTGCAGAGTGCCTTCTCTCCTCCCCCTGCAGCAGCACAGCGGGGTCTGATGCAAAGCAATCACACACGAAGTTTATTTGCTGCTAAAATATAAATATGGCCCAAAATAAGAGAATATTTTTCAAAATATTTTGAAGTGAATGGTTTTAGTTCCTGTTAGCCAATGTCGGCCTCTCCTAGTGTGGGGGGTGGGGATACAGTACTGAAAGGCGGAATGCCTTCACCTTGCAAGATGAATGAGTCAGGTCAGTAGGCAGTTCCGTTTTTTAAGCTGCCTTTTAAACAGAAGGATGAGGACTAAGAAGTAGTTGGTAGAAATAAAGTCTGTGAATGCACAAGTAGCCGGAGGCCTTGCTCCATTTGGTATTTCCTCTCAGAGTAACTGGGGGGGTCGACCAGCTTTGAGGGGACGTGGGAGATGCCGTTGTTTTGGCCAAACAAGCAGTTCTTCCCCATCAGGCGCTGTGGGGGTTGCCCACGCCCGCATTTACACACCAGGGGACTAGATCTCAGAAAAATGGAGGGTTTTTGCCCCTGGAAGTTCATAGACGACTCCCCTGGTGGGAGACGGCTTCCCAGTGAGCTCTGGGCGGGAGGAGCAGCATTCCACTGCTGCCTGGTGCCGGGAGGGAGACAATGCTGGGTCTCAGCCCGCCCAGCACAAGCACTGCGTTCTCAGGGCAGCTCTTCGTCCCTTCATACTTCTAAAGGCCGCCTCCTGCATAACCGTCCAGGCAGTTGTGAAACTCAAATGCCCATCTGAACCGTGCCTGGCTTGGCTTTTCATTACTTCAGAGCAAGTCAGTGTGCTGTCCCCTCTCAGAGAGGAAGCCGTTGGGCGTCCAGGCCAAGAGTGAACGATGTGTGCGTCAGCGTCGACCTCAGCACTTTCCATTTTCCTCGTTGCCTTTTGTGTTGGCTGCTCACATTTCCAGTTAGAATGGCTATCCCTGTGGCTCTTTCTAAAAATCCTTGTGTTTAACAGCCTTGTTCCTGAAATTAGTCATAGGAAACTAGTGATTTGGAACACAAAGGACATAGCAACAGCGTCAAACTTCTGAGAGAGATCTAGGATCCAGGAAGTGTCTGGGTCGGACCGATGGGAAGTCCTTGCTGTGAATCAGGGGAGTCTCCACCCCACCCCCAACTGAGCCTTCAGCACACCCAGACCCAGGTTCCCTCGCTGAGCCTTGTTCCCGGAGACCTTGTTGCTATGGAATATGAAACGGCTTGTCCGATTGAGAGTCCTTTCACTCAAGAGCCTTAAGTAGCTTTGAACGTACACCAAGCAGTTTTCAGTGGAACTACAAGTAGAAATGAGTGTTTTTAGGTGCCCTTGAAGCGTGCTGGGGACAAAGTCAGGGCGGTCCAAAGGAAGGTGTCTGCACCACGGCGCCCCGGAAGTGCAGACAGGCTTCTGTTCTGTGTTAAGGAACCTAGGAGTCTCCGCCCCGTGCGTGAGCAGCCTTGCTCGGCCAGGGCAGCGGCTCCCTGCTCCCTGGGTCTCCAGAACCTTCTGTTCAAACTTGAGCCCCTTAGCCTGTCACCCACCCACTTCCTGACCCGCCCTCCCCCTCCCAGCGGGGATTTCTGCCTCTTCTCTGGGGCCCAGACAGATTGAGAGGCGCTCCCCGGCTCTCACAAGACGAAGGGTTTCCTCTGGGCGCGGCCGTGCTGGGCCCGGTCCTCCGCCCGAGTCCCTGTCCTGACCAGTGAGCCACGTGCTCCTTTGATGTTTGTTCTAAAAGGGGCTTAACTGCTTCTCTTCGAGCATTTTAAACAGTAAGTGTCGTATCGGGAGAGCAGTGCTCCTCAAAAACAACTTTAAGACCGACTCTAATTCTTGAACGGTTGCCTCCCACTGACGCTGTGCTGTGAGGCTGGCTGCTGCCCTCCCACCCGGGTCAGCTTCTCCACCTCCAGGGGCACTGCGGGCGCGGCGGCCGCTCGCCTGCGCTGAAGGGCATTACCTCCTCGGCCGCCTCGTGAAATGTCAGCAGATAGCTTCGTCTGGCATAGTGCTGCGGTTTTATATTACTAATTTGCATACTTTTATCTAACCTGCACTCATGGACAGATTACTAAAAGTTTTAAAATGTAACTGATGAATCAGTATTTGGTCAATCATTGTCTTGATTTTTTAAATTAAATTGTAGATTTCTAACCACATTTTATAAAGCTGAGAGAACTGGTTGAATGAATGTTTATTTTCCTGAAGGTATTTTTTAAGATAAAGCTTCATAATGGCGTGTAAACTTGGCATATCTATGTAGTTCGATATGTATTGTTGCATTTGAAATATGTGTATTGTAACTGGTTTTATACAAAATATTGAAGAGTGGAAACTGTATAATTATAACCATGTAATTAAAAGTATTAACCAAATAATCTTTAGGTTTATTGTGTTCGCTTACTGACAGTCTGAGTTGGAGGATATTGTGGCTGTCAGTATCCGTCTGCTGGGGCTGTGATGGCAGAATCCTCCCACCCGGGCTGCGGGAGCCGCCGCAGCGTCCCTCTCACGGCTCAGGGGCCGGAGGCCCAGACCACGCTGTTGGCAGGGCTGGCTTCTCGACGCCTCTCCAGGCCCTGTCCCGGGGGTCCTCTGTCTGTCCTGCTTTTCTCCTGACACCCTCCTAATGGCCTCACTTTAACACACTCACCTTTTAAAGGCTTGTCTCCAAACAGTCCCGTTCTGCGGAATTGGGGGTCAGGGCTTCCATGCAGGACCGTGGGGGATATGGGTCGGCCCATAGCACCTTCCCCGGGAGAAGACAGCACGTGAGGGGCTCCTGTGGGGAGTCACTGCACGCACCCCACCCACTCCGAGGACGCGAAGGTCACTTCCTGGACTGGAAGTCTCTCAGGCCAGAGCGGTGCCCCTTCGTCCATCCGCAGGCGCGGGGCCGCGTGCTGGGCGCGAGGCAGGGCCGGTGCCACTCGGGGCGGGACCTGCCTCCCTCGCCATGGTCCGGGCAGGCTTCACGGAGGCCTCGTGCCCGGGGGTCGGACAGCTTGTCCTGAAGGGGGTGCGTCCAGCGCCCTGGGGACTGGGCTTGGCTTCAGGCTGGGATATGAGTTTTCACAGCACAAACCAAAGGGCCCTGTCTTCTCGCCGTCACCCAAACGCCTGCCACCAGAGGGCTCTGCGGGCTCTGCCCTCCCCTGGGAGCTACCATGCCCACCTGCTCCCTCCGTGACTGCCCCGGAGGCCAGTGCTGGGCATGTGCCCTCCTGGTGACTCACCAGCTTGGTTAGTTGGCGTGAGCCAAGCAGCTCGAAGTCCGAGGAGGCTGTGAGGGGCAGGCGCGGCGGCCAGGCCCCGGGCCTGCCAGGCTGCGGATGGAACCGCAAGGTGCGCGGTTTCTCCTCGGAGCAGCTCCCAGGGCTGTGAGTGTGGGTGGCGAGCCTCTGAGAGCCTGGCCTGCGGGTACTGCTTTCCTGTGTTATCGGCCACACTGCCCAGAGCATGGGCCGTCTGCTAAAACCCGATTCCATTCCTGTGGGAACAAAAAGAGTTCCTATTTTAACAGTAAGTGAGAGAATTAAATGAGATAGTACATGCAACACACTCAAAACAGTGTCTAGCACATAACTTCCAATAAACTAATTTTTTTCTACATTTAAGATAATTTTCTCTAGGTGATCAGGTAAAGGCTGACTGATAGCAGATTATGGTCCTTCGGTATCTGACACTTCTGGTACCTGCAGTATAATTTTGTGTGTTAAAAAAGGTCAAACTATTGACTCTTGCCCTAGCTGGTTGCTCAGTGGTTAGAGCGTTGGCCTGTGCACCAGAGTCCTGAGTTTGATTCCAGGTCAAGGGCATGTACCTAGATTGCAGGCTCCGCCCCAGCCCGGGCCCAGGCCTGGGCTCATACAGGAGGCAACCAATTGATGGGTTTCTCATCGATATTTCTGTCTTTCCTTCTCTCTTCCATTCTCTCTAAAAATCAATGGAAAAATATCCTCAGGTGAGGATTTTAAAAAGAACCCCCAAAAAACAGAACAAATTGGACTCTTGCAGAGAGAAACTCCCGCATAGAGGTAAGTGGAGGCGGTCCAGAGGCTGGGCAGCCGCATGCCTACGTAACAAGGCCCCTCCTGAGCCCCGCGCCTACTGAGCGCGTGGGCTGGAGAGAGCAGGCGGTGTGCATCCTCAAGCAGGCTCTGCCCTGTTCTGTGCCGCCTGCCCGCGCTGCTGCTCTGTAAAACCGGACTCGTAAAGGCACAGTGTCTGGATTAAAAGAGATCAGAGTACGTGAGCGCCTTCGCTGGGTCCTGCGCCAGCCCGCGCGTAACCCGGGGCCACTCCTCCCCCTGGGTGCGTGCTGTGGCGGGTGCTGGGAGCGCGGGAGAGGGGTGCACAGGCTTGTGCCCGCTCCGCGGCATGCCACGGCCTCTGAAGTCGCTCTCTCCTCACAGTTGGCTCTTTAAGATTGTCGCACCGCACCAGCAGTCCCACCTGTGAGCGCCTCCTGGTTGCTGCTGGGTGATCCATGGGATAAATTCTCACAGGAGAGATTTCTGGGCCAAGAATATGGAAAACCGAAGTTTTCATTTCACCACATCGAAAAGTAGCTTGGGGTCATTGTTCAGAGCACGGAGTCTGGACTCAGACTGCCTCTTACCGGCTGTGCTCTTGGAGCCAAGATGGTAATATCTAATATGTTCGTGTGAGGATTAAATGAGTTAATACTGGTTCATTCGAACAAGTGCCTGGCCCATTACTAAGAGCCAGGTACATATTTAACTTAAAAATAAACACACTGCTTTAATGCTGTCCAAGAGGACTGTGGCCATGCACAGCCGCCTGCCCTGCCCCCCCCGCGCCCCCCCCCTCCACCAGCAGCGGCTGTCAGTGCTGAGCTGGCCACGAACAGCAGGACGGGGTGCCGGTGTCACCCCTGCTAGAGTCCTGTCTTGGAGCCCCGTTATTCAGGTTTGGGCCTTTGTCTTTTGACTGGTTGCACAGTATGTCCCTGTTGAGTCTCGCCACCTCTCCCAGCTCCTCCTGGGGTGCTGGCCAGCCCCTCGCCTGCCTCTAACTGTCTCCCGTCTTTGCTAGCAAGTCTGCATGGCCTTGACGTGCTTCTGGACGACACGTGCTCCCTCCACACAGAACTGTCCAGGGAAGGAGGCCTCCACCAGCCAGGGCCAGCCTGCAGGCTCGTGCCCAGACCCACGTGAAGGGCAAGAGGCTTTGCATGGGAGCGGGGGGGGGGGGGGGGGGCTTGTCTCACGTGGAGGAGGACGCTGCTCTTCCCAGCCAAGCTGCCCCAAGGAGCACAGCACGGGCAGGCAGGGCAGCTCTTCCTGCAGGACTAGCGGAGAATGTGGCCCTCCCCACGCCCGTGCCCCCAGCCATTGCACAGTCCGCACCCCACGTGCTCAGCGCCTTCGGGCTGAGAGCTGCTGAGGGACCTCTGGCACCGCTCCTGGGGGGGCAGTGTGTCCGCCGCGCCCTGGGGGGGGGGGGCAGAGGCGGTGGCTGCCGCGATCCCACCGTGGCGCCCCACACCTGCCTTGCGGTTAACCAGGGAGCTTAGCGCAGGCCCCGGGGTCTTCCCTCCAGCCAGCAGGATCCAGTCCGTGCCACCCCACACCTCCCTGAGTCAGGGTGGTGAGCACACCCTCCTCCCTTTTCCAGGGCGGGCTGGCTGGCCCGGGCTGTAAACTCTCTAGACCGGCTGTTAATCTGGCTCGGGCTCCGCAGGGACTAGGCCTCCAGAGCAGGTCTCGCTGGACGGCAGCGCTCACCAACGGGCGTTCTCTCCAGGCGCAAGTTAAACCCGTTTCCCCGGCCCAGGCCTCGGCCTCAGCAAGAGGGTTTGCCTCGTTCCTTCACTTGGTCTCGAGATTTCAGCCCAGGGACGGAGCTGGGCCTCCCGCGGTGCGGAGGGGCCAGCGGGCACCTCTCTGGTTCAAGCCCAAGCCCCAGGAGACTGCTGCTCACGGCAGGGCCTGGGACTGCCTGATGGAAGCTGAAGCCCCTCTACCTCCCCAGGAAAGTCCATGCAAAAACTGTGACGTTCATAAAACCCTCAATGGCCTCACTGGTGTCTACCGTCCACTCCACGGGTGCTCTTCCTACAGACACGGCGGGGAGGGCGCCCCCGGAGGTGTGCCGTAAGGAGCCTACTCGCAGCCATCCCAGGCCCTTCCAGGCCTAGGGCCCCGGGTGGGATGGGGCCAGGCCCTCCAGCCTTGCATTTCTCCTTCCTCTCTACCCACCGTCTTCCTGCAAACCTCTCCAGCGTCCCTGCTCATTCCCGCTCTCCTCCACCACCAGCACAGACTTTAAAAGTTTTCCTCCCTGCTGCTCTAACGCTGCCAAGAACTGCTGGGAGGGGGGTGCAGACCAGGGCCACCAGCCAGGTGTGCGGCCCGGGCTGGACAGCGCCCTCCCTGGCGGAAGGGTCCTCGGTGCCTCAGGCAGGTGGCTCTTCTCCAGGAGATGGTTTCCAGCCGCCGTGTCTGAACTCCGAGGGCCTGATGTGTAGGGCCAGGCCACTCCGTTCTCAGAGCAAGCGCTTCCCAACTTACACGACTTCGTGCTCCAAGGAAGCCCTCTGAAATGGCCAGGTTTTTTTGCAAAGAAACTGCTTAGAAGGCCCTTGGTTCTTAACTCCCCTGGCTCGACCTGCTCTCCCCACGCATGGGCCTGCTTTGCCCATGGTAGAGCTGTGATGGGTTCGAAAGCCACTGTGGTTTGGTTGAGGCAAGTCCTATTGCCTTGAGTCATGGGAACCTAGGCCCCAGGCAAGGGCCTTGGGGAGGTGTCAGGAGCTGAGGTGTCAGAAGAGCCCCTCCCCCCCCGCCCCGCGTTCCTGTGTCCACCCCTCAAGCCCTGCCACGCCACCTGTGCCACCTGTCGGGAGGCCTGACACAGCTGACACCGCTCGTCCCGCCATGCTTTGGGGCAGACTCACTTGGGCGGCCATTGTGAATGGTCAGTGTTGCAGGGTTGCCCTGGCTCAGCGCAGCACACAGCACATACTCAGGGCGGCTCCTGTGGCCCCCGGTGCACGTGTCCTCTGGCCCCTCCCTGTCCCTCTCCTGGCAGTTTTGCCCAGGGGACTGTCATTTAACGGGTGTGTAGAGAGCACTGGGCAGTGGGTGGGATCTTTCTGCTTCATCTCCTCGTCCACGCCTGCCCGGGCAGCGGGAGTGAGGACGGTGCCCGTCCTGAGTGAGGAGGCCAGCCCAGCACAGCCCCCAGCAGCCCCTCCACGTGCTGGTGGTCACGTGGTTCTGCAGGAAGGGCGGAGGGGACCCGGACCGACGGGCATCCAGATGGAGGGGGGGCCGTCTCAGCGGACAGGCTTCTGGGAACATCGGCTTCGTCTTAGGTGGCGGTTGCAAGGTTTTGTGCTCTTATCTGTACTGTGTTTTATAAGAAAGAGTTATTTTGAGTACCTGCTCCTTTCCTTCCTCATTCTCTACCATGAATACAGGCCCCCTTGGCCAGGGCCAGGCCTGCCTCACCCTGGGCACGTGGGGCAGTGGCGCCAGCCGGGAGGACAGGCTACCTGGCCGCTGGTGGGAGCGGAGCGCCAGGCTGAGGGGAGATGGCGGCAGCAAACGGGAAACGGGACCTTTTCTCCAAGTGAAACTGCTCGCCCGGCGGGCGGGCCGTGGCTGGCAGCGCAGCTCTTTCTGGACAGCGTGGAGGGCAGCTCCCGCCTTGACCCTGAGGCCGCCCTGGCCCAGCGGGCCCCTCTCCACAGGATCCCACCACCTGGAGGGTTCCAGGGGGATCCCATGCCTTCGCCCTGGAAAGACCTGGTCCGGGGGCGGGACCGGCCAGTGACCAGAAGGCAGGGGGGTGCCCAGGGCGGCCGGGGCTCTGAGGGCCTGCCCTGCTGGGACAAGTATTAGGTGTTCACCACCGCCAGGCTGAGGACCCGGCCGGACACGAGACCAGCCAGGGCGGCATCCAGCCTGTCCGGCCGCAGCGGGACCAGCCCTCCCAGGCTGTCCGACGTGCTGGGGCAGCTGTCAGGTCACGCTGCCTCTGCGGGGCTCTCCCGCCCTCTCCACCCCCAGCTGCTGCCCTGGCAGCCTGAGGCCCAGCTGTGCCCTCCTGGCTGAGAAGGGCCCCGGTCGGGCTGGGGCTGGGGCTGGCGCCCCTCCCTGGGAACCCAAACACGCTCGAGGCGCTTTCCCAGTCCGGCAGGCCCAGGTCTCCCGTGGGGTGAACCTGCCTGGAATAATGGCCCCGACGGCACATCTGCACTCAGGGCCTGGCGGAGCCTGCGCGCCCTCCTCCCTGCAGCACAGGGGGGTCTCCCCGCCCTCCGCTCCCGCTCCCCCCGGGCCTGGGCCTCAGCATGGCCGGGGCCGCGCGGGTGCAGACGGCTCTGCAGGCTCCGCACCCCGGCCAGGGGCCCGCTCGGCACGGGGTCGGTGGAGGTGGGGAGACCCCGGCATTGGCATCAGATCCCGCGCTGTGGGCTTAGTAGCGCGCGTTCTTCACCACACGAGGGGCGCTTCTGAAAAGGGGGTTTGCTCAGCTTCAAAGGAAAGGTGGCTGCGCGGCACCGCCTCACGTCCACCCAGGAGGACGCAGCCGCGAGCGACCCTGACGGCCACCTCGCCGCCGTCGTCTCCAGGGAGAGGGACACACGGACGAGGACGTGTCGGTGGCCCCCGTACTGGGATGTAGACAAGGGGGTGACGTCCTGCGGCCACAGGGATGGTCCTCCGCCGCCCGTCCCGAGGCAACGGGGTCAGCTCCGATTCCGTTGACTTTTCCGCGGGGCTCTCGCTCACATTCTCTCGGTCTCGGTGCAACTACCCCCGTGGGGAGGGAGGACCGGCCTCATTGCTCTGGTCCGAATCCCGAGCCAGCAGGTGGAGCAGCGCAGGCGAGCAGAACCTGATCCAGGGGCAAACGTTCCGGGCTGCTGCAGCCGAGTGGGGGCGCATCACCCCAGCTTCCAGCGGCGGCCACAGCTGCCCCTGCCCAGCCGCCACCCCGGCCCCAAACCTCGCGGGGCTTGGGGAGCTACTGAACCTCTGAGGCTGCCCCAACCCCAAACATCCCCGGAAGAATCCCGACCCCTGCAGTGCTGACCACTCCCCAGGCATCCACAGGCCCCGCCGCCGGCCGGAGGGCTTTGGCACACAGGCCTCCATCCCCACACAACGTTTGAAGGAGAAAAGCTATGATACTAAGTTGCAATGCTCTGTCGCCTGGATCCCTTTTCATTTGATTGGCGGGTTAAATAACATGAATTTTAAAACCACATCCTTAAAACTCATCCTAAAAACCACGCAAACTCTAGCTGTGCTCAGATACTAAACGCGGTGCGGGTGTGCACAGGCGGACTCCACGAGGTGGGGGAGCCATTAAAAGCCAAGCTTCCCGGTTCTGTCCGAGTGGTGACCAGAGCTGCACACCAGCTGCTCAAAATGTTTGGTCAAGTGGAAACCAGAACAATCCCGGGAGAGGAACATTTAGTCAACGGCAAGTCAACCGCAGGCCCGTTCCGGGCTCTGCACGCGGCGGCCTGACTGACGGCGGTGCGTGCTTCCCCCGTCTCTACGCCGCCTCAGTAGACGGAGAGGCCCTCCACGGACAGTCTCTCTGTGCACAGTCTGAACACTGTTTCACCTGTAAGTCCTTAAATAAAAATATAATCCCGCGCTCCTCCTCCGTGGGAGTGCCAGACTAACCCGACTGGAACAGAGCTCTGGACCTGGAAAATCCCTACCCACACCACCCACCCATCCCCCCAAAAGTGCAATGAATTCACACCAAAGGGGGAAAAGCAGTATCTATTGTTCTGAGTCTCTTCCCCAAGCAAGAAGTCTCTTCCCGGTGCTGGGAGCGTCACGCCAGAGCAGGAAAGTCTTCAGGGTCATCCGGGTTTGGAGCAACGTCTTGTGTCTAAAAGAGAAAAGTGTTGGAACCAACTGTCACTTCACCAGTTCCCACTCCCAGCGCTCACCACACGCTGGGCAGAGGCGGGGCGGCCCCCAGTGCAGCGCCAGGAGCTGCGCGCTGAGGGTGCCCCCTCTCACCCTCATTGCTGTCCAGCTACTGAGTGCCTGGCAGTGCCCCCCTCCTCGAACAAAACCTTCCTGAGTGACCCTTTTTCTACCGGGCACTTCCGTCACCCAGTGGACCGACAGAAGGCTGACCACGTGGAGACGCAGGATGGTTCCCCAGTTGGCCCCGGGGAGCTCTCAAGGTGAAGGGAGACTGACGGGAAGTCAGTGTGGGAACCTCAGTAACAGACGCCCCGGGAGGGGCCGCGGGAGGGGTGTCCAATGAAACTTGGTGGCCAAGCACACCTCCTGGTCAGGGAAGGCTTTTCGGGAAGAGCAGGTTCTCCCGTGAAGGGGCGGGGCCTGTGGGGCCTGCGGGGCGGGGCCTGCGGCAGTTCCGAGCCGGAAGAGCACAGGGGGGCAGCAGGGGCGTGGCAGGCGCAGCTTCCAGAACATCAGGCTCCTGACAAGCGCCGCGGTGGCTGGAGCTCCGCTTGCAAAGGAGAGAATGTGTATTTTCTATTCTCAGAGCAGAGCCTTTCCAACCTGGCCTCAAATGCAACCAGAAAGAACTGTGAGGTGTTTTGCTCTTGCTCAGGTATAACCACCTGTAGGCACCGCTCCAGGGGCTGCTCCTGGGAGCCAGGGAATCGGCAGCAAAAGGAACAGCTCCGAGGCCAGCCACAGAGTCGTCAGGACTCACGGCCAGGCCCACGCTGGCCACAGGGCCTCAGGCCCAACTCCGACTACATAGGTTTTCATGGGTTTGTGCACCAAACATTTAGGAAGCACCTTCTAAGCCTACTGGTGCTAGGCCCTGGGGAAACGGATAAAAGTGGACATGCCCACCGACACAATCCAGTCACACCCGTGAGAACAGCTACCAATGGAGATCATGCTGCAAAGAGAACAACCCTGTGCACGGGTCTGGAGGGAAACGTGACCCAAGAAGCCCCCTGGGAGCAGGCAGGTCCGAGCTGTTCTCGGGGAGCAGGCCAGGCCCTGCCTGCGGTGAGGAGCAGCTCTGCGGAAGCTGGAGGCAGAGCAGACCTGGCTGAGGGGAAGGGCTCTGAGTGGAGAGGGGGCTGCAGAGGGCCTGCCTGCCCTGGAAGCTCGGGGTACAGGACGAGCCCTGAGGCCCTGGTGAGGGAGGAGATCTGTTCCCCACGCCGGGGGTCGGGTCTGATGCAGTGAGTTCTGCTCTGAGCGCACCTTCAGGGTCTGTACCCAACTGATGGCCGTGCTGACCTCACCGTTCCAAACACGCACATCAGACCCACAGAGAGAGGAGGGACCCACCACAGAACCTGATGGCCCTCCACAATCAGCCTGCAGCCCAGGCCTCCTCCTCCGCCCAGCTTCTTCTGGAAGCCACCGGGATCAGAACACAAATACTTACCACCACGTCTGCTCTGGGTCCACAGTTCTCTGTCCTTCTGATCCTTCCCCGGCCTCCCCGTGTGCCACCTCTGGCTCCGCGCCCCGGACGAGGGAGGTTGCCAAAGTTAATCTCCAGCTGGGATGTGATGTCATTGGCCGCCTTCCGGAACACATGGGCATCATCCTCACAGTCATCCTTTACTATCTGAAACAGGGACAGCATCACACACAGCTGTCTCCATGGACAGCACTGGGCTCAGGGCCCGAGCGACACGCTGCAAGGGGGCTAAGGCCTCGCGGCCAGAGCAGCCTCCCTGGTGTGGCCGGCCTGGGCGCAGGCAGGGCGGGCAGAGGAAGATGGCAGTGCCGCTCTGCCCAGCACAGGGTGCTGCTCGTTGCACAGCCACACGTTCTCATGTTCACAGTCCTAATCCAAACATCTTTAACTTACCATTAATTCAACTGAAACAAAAACTCTATCAGTTTAGCAAGTTAAGATATAAGATCTGATATGACTAACAGCAATTGAGATAAATGTTTTATATCTGTATATTTTGCTAAGATTAACAATTTTAAATTTCTACTTTTGTTTTATTTGTTCACGAATAATACTTTGATAAGGAAAAATTCTCCTTCCTTGAACAGAACTTGATGGAGAAACTCCTTTCGATGCGGGGTGCTAACTGTACAAATACCAGACGTTAGAGACTGCATGATCCGCAATAAACAATTCTTACTCCGAGTATGTGAAATGGTAAAATAACAGACTGGCTACCTGGGGACTGCTACCAATGCTGTGTAAAGCATGCCAGCCGCTTTTTAAGAACTGCTTTACGAAATTCTTTGAGAAAGCACATTTTATTGTAAGAGGTCAAATAAGTTCTGCCTCTTTTAAAAGGAAACTGCATTAAATAATTCTCTCCAATTTTGATTTGGCTTCAACTCCTAAAGGATTTTTTTGAAAGTCTCACTTTTAAGTAAAATATAAACCTACAGAAAATATACCAATGGTCTTGGATGAGACTCTCCAAAGAGCTATAAGGTTAAACATTCCCACAACTAGTCCAGGAAATAAAATCAAATTTCCCTGAGCACATCAACCCCTTTGGACTACATGTTCACTGCGGGTTTCATGGTTAACATTCCTGTCCCTTCAATGTCTCAGATTAAAATAAAACAGAGGCGGCCCTGGCTGGTGTGGTTCAGTTGGTTGGAGCATCGTGCTGTGCACCGAAGGATTAAAAACAATAAAATAAAAAATAATTAAAATAAAGCATAGGCCTTAAGTATATGGATTCTTAAAGCTAAAACGGTGAGGGAAACCAATTCAGGAGCACTGGCCCTCTGGTAAAAAGATGCACCAAAAACAATAAGAGGGACGATTCCAAACAGGCAGTGGATCAAGTGGAAGCTACACTGACACTCTGCTCTCCCGGGACGGAACTGGAATTACAACTAAAACACAGAAAAACCATCCTGAATAATCAACTGAAGACTGGCTGGAGAGAACCCTGATAACCAAGGGCAGAAAGTGGAGACCACGTAGAGACTGGTAGGAAGTGCAGAGGTGCAAAAGGGCTGGCCGGGCTCCCACAGACAGACAGACAGACAGACAGACAGACAGCTGAAGTTCTGGAGCAGTATCTCAGCTGTGGGGGGTTCCCACTGAGAACTCTGAGGTCTAATCCCCAAGCTGGGCTCCCTAGCCCAGAGCACCAGAACTAAGAAAAGAGCCCAGATAACACCCGGCTGTGATAAAAGTAGGGTTGTTGTCTGCCAGCCACAACAACCCTACTTCTTACCACAGCCAGGCGTTATCTGGGCTGGAAATGCAGGCACCCTCTTGAAGGGCCAACACAACGTTTCGAGTGCAGCCACTCACCTGGCTCCAGGAAAGGAAGGGCAGAGTGGACTGGAGCTGTATGAGCAGCAGTCAGGGTTGGGGACTCTGGGGTTAGACCTCAGAAGACAGACACACCGATTTCCTGTGCTGAGTCATTCCCTCATACGGCAGAGAACGTCTTTCTCTGGCAGACCATGACCACCCAGGCAGCTTTCGCCTATGGGAGAAGCCATTGTGCCACCCTGTTGGAAAACCTCTCCACACACCCTGTGGAGTCTATGCCTTGCTAGGGTTGATAGCCTGGGGCTCATCAAGACTGAATAACAATCAGACTGCAGGCAGAGGCAGACCTCTGGAGGCTTTTGAGTCTTTGCCTGTCTCCTCTGGGCCCAGGGCTAGGAAAAGCAGACCTTGGGGCACATCTTGCTTCTTCCCAAAGGCTCCCCGTCGCAGCAGGGGGAGCCACAAGCTGTGGGTTGCTGATAGCTCCAAACAGGGTGCTCAGGGCCAGTCAGAAACAGCATCTGACACTGTCCTGCACTAGAGGTTGGGAGGCGTAGCAGGTCTACCTAATACACAGACATGAACTCAAACAGGCAGCCAAAATGGGGAGACAAAAAACAAACCCAAACAAAGTAACAAGAGAATTCTCCAGAAGAACAGCTAAATGAAATGAAAACAAGAAATTTATCAGATATAGAGTTCAGAATGATGGCAAAGATGCTCAACAGCATGAGAAAAGATACAGTAAGACAAAACAGTAAGAAATGAAGAATGACATAACACTAATAAAGAATAAATTGGAAAGAATACACATCTGATTAGGGGAAGCTGAGGAGCGGATCAGTGAATTAGAAGATAGGGTAGAAAAAAATCAGAGGACCAAAAAGAAAACCAATTAAAAATCAGGAGGACAGCTTAAGGAAAGTGAGGGACAACTTGAAATGTAACAATAATTGCATCATAGGAATGCCAGAAAGGGAAGAAAGTGGGCAAGGGATAGAGAATATGTTTGAAGAAATAATGGCAGAAAACTTCCCTAACCAGGTGAAGGAAAAAGTCACACAAGTTCAGGCAGCACAGAGAGTTCCAAGCAAGAAACAGCCAAATAGCCACCCGACACAGACACATCATAATTGAAATGCCAAAAAATTAAATACAAAGAATCTTAAAGGCAGCATGAGAAAAGCAATTTGTTACCTACAAAAGAGTTACCATAAGGTTGTCAGCTGATTTTTCATGAGAAACATAATAGGCCAGATGGGAATGGCATGAAGTATTCAAGGTAATGAAAACCAAGGATCTAAAACCAAGATTACTATGTCCAGCCCAGCCAGCATGGCTCAATGGTTGAGCATTGACCTATGAACCAGAGGTCACAGTTGGATTCCTGGTCAGGGCAGATGCCCAGGTTATGGGCTCGATCCGCAGTGTGGGGCAGGCAGGAGACAGCCAATCAATTAATAATCTCTCTCATCACTGATGTTTCTATCTCTCTCTCCCTTCATCTTTGAAATCAATAAAAATATATATATTTTTAAAAGATTACTATATCCAGCAAGGCTATCATTCAAAATAGACGGTGAAATAAAGAGCTTCCCAGACAAAAAAAGCTAAAGAAGTTTATCACCACCAAACCAACACTGCAGGAAATGCTAAAGGGACTGTTGTAATGAGAACAAATAGAAACATAGGCATAAAGAATTAAAATGGTGCCCTGACTGGTTTGACTCAGTGAATAGAGCACCAGCCTGTGGACTGAAAGGTCCCAGGTTTGATTCCAGTCAAGGGCATGTACCTTGGTTGTGGCCACATCCCCAGTGGGAGTTGTGCAGGAAGCAGCTGATCGATGTTTCTTTCTCATCGAGGTTTCAAACTCTCTATCCCTCTCCCTTCCTCTCTGTAAAAAAATCAATAAAATATATATATTTTTAAAAAGCATGAAAATGGCAATAAATAAGTACCTATCAATAATAGCCTTAAATGTAAATTAATTAAATGCTCCAATCAAAAGACACAGGGTAGCTAAATGGATATGAAAACATGACTCAAAAATATGCTGTCTACAAGACACCCTCCTCAGAACAAGAGACTCACAGGATCAGTGTGAAGGGATGGGGAAAAAAATTTTTCCATACAAATGGAAATATAAAAGAACACACCTGGGATAAGAATACTCACATCTGACAAAAGAGACTTCAACATGAAGGCCATCACAAGAGACAACAAAGGTCACTACAAAATACTAAAGGGATCAATCCAACAAGAGGATAAAACCCTGATAAACATATATGCACCCAATATAGCAGCACCTAAATATATTTAAAACAAAACAAAACCTTCTGGAAGACATTAAGGGAGAGATCAACAGCAATACAGTTATAGTAGGGGTCTTTAACACCCCACTGACTTCACTGGATACATCTTCCAGACAAAAATTAACAAGGAAATGATTATTAAAAATAACACACTGAATCAGATGGATTAAAACTGACATTTATAGAACATTTCACCGAAAACTACAGAATATACATTCTTCTCAGTGCACATGGGTCATTCTCAAAGATAGAACATCTATTAGGACACAAAACAAGTTTCTACAAATTCAAGAAGATTGAAATCATATCAAGCATCTTCTCAGATGACAATGGAATGAAATTAGAAATCAACTATAGTAAAAACACCCTAAAACATTCAAACACATGGAGGCTAAATAGCATGTTATTAAACAATGAATGGATTACCAATGAGATCAAGAAAGAAATCAAAACCTTCCTGAAAATAAACTAACACACAACAACTCAAAATCTCTGGGACACAGCAAAAGCAGTCCTGAGAGGAAAACTCATAGCACTACAGGCCTACCTTAAAAAGAAAAATTAATAATAAACTATTTAATTTTACAACTTGAAGAATTAGAGAATAAGAAAATCCCAGAGTACGTAGAAGGAAATAATAAAGATTAGAGCACAAATAGATGGCATAGAGCCTACAAAAAAAAAAATACAAAAAAATCAATGAAACCAAGAGCTGGTTCTTTGAAAAAAAATAAACAAGATTGATGAACTGTTTGCCAGACTCATCAAGAAAGAGAGAGAGAGGACCCAAATAAATAAAATCAGAAACCAAAGCAGAGAAGTAACAACTGAAACCACAGAAATACAGGAGTGTAAGAAAATACCATGAATAAAACTATTTGCCAGCAAGCTGGACAATGAGAATGAAATGGACTAATTCCTAGAAAAATACTATCTCCCAAAACTGAATCAGGAGGAATCAGAAAACCTGACTAGACCAATAACAACTGATGAAAGTAAAGCAGTAATCAAAAAACTTCCAGCAAACAAAAGCTCTGGTTCAGAAGGCTTCACAGGGGAGTTTTATCAAACATGCAAAGAACACCTATCCTCCTCAAATTATACCATAAAATACAAAAGGAACACTTCCAAGCTCTTTCTTTGGAATCGCAATTCCAAAACCAGATAAAGACACTACAAAGAAAGAATTGCAGGCCAATATTTCTGATGAATATCGATGCTAAAATCCACAACAAAATATTAGCAAATCAGATCCAGCAATATATTAAAAAGATCATACACCATGACCAAGTGGGATTTATTCCAGGGATTAAAGGCTAGTACAGTATTCTCAAATCAAGAAACGTTATACATCACGTAAACAAACTGAAAGACAAAAATCACACGACCATATCAACAGAGGCAGAAAACGCAATCAACAAAATCCAACATCCATTTTTTAAAAATATATTTTTTTTATTGACTTCAGATAGGAAGGGAGAGGGAGAGGGAGAGAGAGAGATAGAAACATCAATGACAAGATGATTGGCTGCCTCCTGCATGTCCCCTACTGGGGATTGAGCCCACAACCAGGCATGTGCCCTTGACTGCAATCGAACCCAGGACTCTTCAGTTCGCAGGCCTATGTTCTATCCACTGAGCCAAACCAGCTGGGGCCCAACACCCATTTTTGATAAAAACTCTCAGCAAAACAAACCCAACAACTCTCAGCAAAGCTGGAATAGAGGGATCATATCTCAACATAATAAAGGCCATATATGACAAAAGTATAACCAACATAATACTCAATGGGCAAATACTAAAATCATTTCCCCTAAGAACAGGACCAAGACAGGGATGTTTGCTTTCACCACTCTTACTCAACACTAGTAGCCCGGTGTATGAAATTCATGCACAATGAAAGGGAATTAATTAGAGGAACGTAATTTGGACTCACTAATATCAATAATATGTGTGAGGCAGTCCGCATTTCTGAAGTTCAATGACATGAATTTTGGCTATTACTTTGCAAAATAAATGGACTTTACAGATATCATTTAAAAGAGCATTCAGCTTAATATTAAAAACTCTGGCTACCAAGTCAGGTCTGTTTTCAACTTTTTGCCAGTGTTGTAAATTGTTTGCAATATCTGCCCATTTGGGGTTGCACGTCATGGTTATGAATAAATCGGGCTTGCCATACTTTGTTACAATTGCCATAGCATCCTGATATCGCTGCTACATATTTCTGGGACTACCCTCAGAAGATGATGGAAGTATTATCATTTTACCAATAGGCACATTGTTCTTTTCAGATCTAGATTTGAGATAATCCATCAAACCACTATATTTTTCAACTCTCAACTTAGATTGGTTTGCTTTGATGAAATTTATCCGATTGGTCTCCATTTTTTAATACGAATTCACGATAAACTGTTAATTTTCCAGCATTTAAAATAGGATTGAACGTGTCCCACACAAAGAGATGAAATCCATAATACTGCAGTTGTGTGACTTGTGTCCTTACATTTTGTCTAGTATTATTGTCGATTACACTGTTGTCTCTGAGTCTTAATGCAATCTCTGTTCCCCAGCCTTTTCCACCATGTGGAAAAAGAATAGGATATGTCATTGCATCTAATGTAGGAAACAGGATATTGATTTGTTTCATTTTAGTGGCACTTGGATTATTGGGATCTGGTTTGTAATGAATGAGCAAGTCCCTTTGAAAAGGAGGTTCTCCATCTTCATTTCTGAATATGACAGCAACTTCGGTTACACAGGGAGAATTATATCTACCTGGGTCACTGTTACGATCGTATTTAATTGCCATTGTTACCTCTGTGGGGGCAATACCTTTCACTGCTGCTTCAGACTGGGCTTCCTTTTCTACCTCATGTAGCATCTTGTACGATTTTGTTAATTCAGTTATTTCATGCATGAGGTTGTTGATGTTGATCATGAGTCTTTCTAAGCAGCCCGATTTTCTGGCATTGCTAATCTTTTACTTGTAGCTTTGGCTGTATCCAAATACAGAGTTGAGCAAACTTCTGAGAAACACCATCTGAAGGATGTAAAGTTCCAGTTTGGTGATAAACTTGTCCGTGTATTCTAAAACAGTATGGCCCATATCCTGATGGCGATGCAATATTTGTACCCATGGAAGCAAAAGCAAAAGACCTATTTATGGAAGAACTATTTTTCATGAAATTTTTACTGTCAGAATCTTCGTTTGTCATTAATCTTTTTAAATATGCCGGGTAATCTGGAAAATGTATATCATTTGGACAGACTTTCCCTTTGCTACAACATCGAGTAAATTTCCCATCGGATGGTTTTTCATCAGAGAAATTTAGTGATAGGCAAAATTCACATCGAACAGTCATTCCACCACAACTATGTTCGAGGATTGCATCCTCATGTACTCCATTTTCACTGAGAAGGCAGTTCCTCCTCGTATTGGTAGTACTTGTTGATGACTGTTCTCCAGACATATTCTGTCATCGCCACCACCTTCTTTCAACTTCAAAGGCACGTTGGTCTTTAGACATTTTCTGTCAATAACACCAGATCAGAGCGACGCTTTTCCAGTAGCTGCTTTTCAGATACATCCTGTCACAGGTGCCACCTTCTTTCAAGATCAGAAAGCACGCTGCTCTGCGGACATTTTCTGTCAATAATGCCGGCATCTTTCAGCTGCAGAGCTATGTTGTATCAACAGTTGTTCTTTAGACATAGTCCCACCTCTCTATTGTCACGGTCTGAGATGCAGGTGAATGAGAGTCCTGGCTATCAGGCCGCTGAGAGCTGTCTGACCAATGGCTGATTCTGGCTGATTCTGTGGGGGTGGGACTTCCTCCTTCCTGCTGTCAGTTTCCACAGCTGTGATGAGGAAGCTGGGGTAACAGAGGGAGCCGCACCCTCCAAGCCACCCTCTCTCTCTCTCTCTCTCTCTCTCTCTCTCTCTCTCTCGCTCTGCTCTATGTCCAGCGGTCTCCTGCTCTGCCAAGTCCTCCAAACCTCCCACTCTCTACCCGCTCCTCTCCTGCTCTGCTCTCCGCCGGCAAGGTCCTGGGAGCCCGTAGGTGTGGCTAGGTGCGGGCGGCCTCGGCTCCCCGACCGGTGAAAGTCCCAGGAGCCCACGGATGTGGCTATGGCCTCGCCTCCCAAGGTCCTGGGAGCCCGCGGGCATGGGTAGGCGCGGGCAGCCTCCCCTCCCCGACCGGCGAAAGTCCCAGGAGCCCACGGACATGGTTATTGGTTACAGCCTTGCCTCCCGGAGCCAGCGAAGGTCCTGGGAGCCCGCGGGCATGGGTAGGCACAGGCAGCCTTCCCTCCCAGACGGGGAGCCTGTGGCCGTGGCCACCATTGCCTCCTGGGGCGCCTGACACCTGTGTATGCAAATTAACCGTCATCTTTGTCGGGTTAATTTGCATAGTCACTGATTGGCTTGTGGGTGTGGCTTGTGGGCATGGCTTGAGCATAGCGGAGGGATGGCTAATTTGCATGTTTCTCTTTTATTATATAGGATAGTATTAGAAGTCCTAGCCACAGCAATCAGACAAGACGACAACATAAAAGGCATCCAAATTGGAATGGAGGAAGTGAAACTCTCATTATCTGCAGATGACATGATATTGTACACAGAAAACCCTAAAAATTCCACCAAAAAACTACTAGATTTAATAAATTAATTCAGCAATGTACCATGGTACAAAATTAACACCCAGAAATCTATGGCATTTTTATACACCAATAATGAATTCACCTAACCAAGGAGGTAAAAGACGTGCACTCAGAAACTACAGGACACTGAAAAAAGAGACAGAGGAAGAAATAAACAAGTGGAAGAATATACCATGTTCATGGATTGGTAGAATCAACATCATTAAAATGTCCATAATACCAAATGCACTCTAGTCAATGCAATCCCCATTAAAATACTAATAGCATATTTTATAGATCTAGAACAAATACTCCAGAAATTTACATGGAATCAAAAAATTCCCCAAATATCTGCAGCAATCTTGAGAAAGAAGAACAAAGTTGGAGGAATCACAATACCAGATATCGAGTTACACTACAAAGCCACTATAATCAAACAGCCTGGTACTGGCACAAGAACAGGCATATAGATCAATGGAACAGAACAGAGAACCTAGAAATCAAGTGAAGCCATTATACTCAATTAATATCTGACGAAAGAGGCTAGAGCATACAATGGAATCAAGACAGTATCTTCAATAAATGGTGTTGGGAAAATCGGACAGATAAATGTAAAAAAATGACCACCAACTTACACCATACACAAGAATAAACTCAAAATGGATAAAAGACTTAAATCTAAGTTGTGAAACCATAAAAATCCCAGAAGAAACCATAGGCAGCAAAATCTCAGACATCTCTCATAGCAATATGTTTACAGATAAATATCCTAGGGAAGGGAAACTAAGGAGAAAATAAACAGATGGGACTACATCAAAACTAAAAGCTCCTGCACAGCAAAAGAAACCATCAACAAAATGACAGAGGAGCCCACTGTATGGGAAAACATATTTGGCAATGATACATTTGATAAAGGGTTAATATCCAAAATATTTAAGGAACTCATACAACTTAACAAAATGAAGACAAACAATCCAATTTAAAAAAAGGGCAAAGGACCTAAACAAACACTCCAAAGTGGACATATAGACAGCCAAGAGACATATGAAAACATCCTCAAAGTCACTGATTATCAAAGAGATGCAAATTAAAACGACAATGAGGTATCACCTCACACCTGTGAGAATGCTACCATCAACAAATCAACAAGTGGCAAGAGCTGGCGAGGATGTGGAGAAAAAGGAACCCTAGTACTGCTGGTGGGAATGCAGACGGGTGCAGCCACTGTGGAGAACAGTATGGAGTTTCCTCAAAAAACTAAATATGGAACTGCCCATATTTGGCCCAGTGATTCCACTTCTAGGAATATACCCTAAGAAACCCGAAACACCAATCAGAAAGAATGCAAGCACCCCTATGTTCATAGCAGCACAATTTACAATAGCTAAGATCTGGAAACAGCCAAGTGCCCATCAGCAGACGACTGGATAAAAAATCTGTAGTATATTTACACCATGGGGTACTGTGCAGCCGTGAAAAAGAAGGCTCTCTTACCCTTTGAGAGAGCATGGAGGGATCTGGAGAGTATCAAGCTAAGTGAAATAAGTCAGTCAGAGAAAGACAAGTATCATGTGATCTCACTCCTATGTGGAATCAAATGAACAAAATAAACTGATGAACAAAACAGGTTCAGAAGAGATCAACCAAAGGACTTTTATGCATGCATATGAACATAACCAATGGACAGTAGGGGGGGGGGAGTGGCTGGGGAGAGGTCAATGGGGGGAAAAGGAGACATGTCATCCTTTAAACAATAAAGAATTTAAATTTAAAAAAATAGATCCAGAGACATAGAAGCATGGAACACTGTTGAATCTCAGAGGGAAGGAAGGGGAGGGTGGGTGGGTCAGAAGAGATCAATCAATGAAAGAACTTGTGAACATATATGCATAACCCATGGACACAGACAAAAGTGTGGTGAAGGCCTGGAGCAGGGGGCGGGTGTGGGCTAGATGGGGTCAATGGGGAAAAAAGTGTCATCTGTAATACTGTCAACAATAAAGCTTTTAAAAATAAAAATAAACATCTTTCAAAAACAACACAAAACAGTAAGAGGCAAAATAATACACAGCTGCCTCCTGGTTTAGAAAACAGCTGGATGGTGCAGCAGGGGACAGGTGGCCCTGCCCCAGCAAGGGACAGCGTAGAATGGACGCTCAGTGAGCTAAAGGTCAGAAGCCACAGCACGGTGAGGCCCCGCTCCATTTGCAGACTAGTATTAGGTCTGACCTTTGCAAAAAGCAGAGCTCCAAGAGAATGAGAGGTATTATCCTAGTGCTTTTGTCTCTTAGGATGCCCAGAACAAAGGCTTATGTTGCTTTAAGAATAATTTCCGGCTAAAATCTCCAAGGCCGTAAGATTAACAAAGATGTGTGCTTTCCTGAGACCGAGCTCGGTGTCTCAGCTCAGCCAGCTGCTTCAATATTCCAGGGGCCTTCTCTGTGGAGCCGAAGCCGGACGAGAATCTGGCGAGGATTTCGGAGAGCAGCTAACGTGTCAGCTGCACATGTCACCCTGACAGCACATTTGTTTTAGGCAAGGCTATATTTACAATTCCCCAGAACAAAAAGAACAACAGGAGCGGAGAGGAAAAGAACCAACCCAGCTGATGTACTTGTTAAAAAAAGAAAAAGCCTCTCAGAGATTTCCACTTGTAGAAAAAGTCACTTGTAGTGGATAGCTCAGAACTTATTAGTCAAAGCCCCTAAGAGCCTGGAGTACCCAAACAGGAGGGTGGGAGGGGATTCTGTATCATAAACGACACTTTAGTGAAAGTATTCGTTCAAAGAATACAACTAACCGAAGTGTAAATTAGCTGTATGGGTGTGAGTCAGTGGTCAGAGCATCCGCCCACACACTGAAGGGTCTAGGGCAGCCGTGGGCAAACTACGGCCCGCGGGCCGTCGGCTGTTCTATCTGGCCCGCAGAGCCGAAAGAGTGGAGGGTTCTCTTGCTCTCCCCTCCGCTCCTTCACAGCAGCAGTGTTAACATGTATTAGTTCACACAAACACTCCATCCATGCTTTTGTTCCGGCCCTCCGGTCCAGTTTAAGAACCCATTGTGGCCCTCGAGTCAAAAAGTTTGCCCACCCCTGGCTAGGGTTTGATTTCCAGTCAAGGTCACATATCTGGGTTGCAGGTTCAATACCCGGCTCGTCAGGGTGCATCCAGGAGGCAATCAATCGATGTGTCTCTCTCATATCGATGTTTCTCTCTCTCTCTCTCTCTCTCTCTCTCTCTCTCTCTCTCTCTCTCTCTCTTCCCTCCTTCCACCATCCCTCCCTCCCTTCCACTCTCTCTAAAAAAAAAAAAGTCAATGGAAAAAATATCCTTGGGCAAGGATTACAGGAAAACAAAGTGTAAATGGGAACCAGACAATTCTACATGGTACAAAATCCCTGAGTTTCAAACAGAAAATAAATGAATAATATCCAGCAGAGAGGGTTTGCTCATCATCATCACTGACAAAGAGACTGGTATCAAGATAAGCAGCTGGGGCGGTGATGCAAATTATAAATTTTAAAATGAGAATTCTTTAGTGTGCCCTTAAGTTCAGTAACTTATGCAGAAACGTAATTAAAGACTTTCTGACCACCCAGCCAGGGTTGAACGTCAACCTATGAACCAGGAGTCACAGCTTGATTTCCAGTCAGGGCACATGCTGGGGTTACGACTGGATCCTCAGTACGGGGCGTGCGGGAGACAGCCGATCAGTGAGTCTCTCTGATCAGTGATGTTTCTATCCCAATCCCCCGCTCCCTTTCTCTCTGAAATAAATAAAAATACATTTTTTTTTTTTAAAAAGACTGACCATCCTTGTCAATATATTTTCAAAGTGGAGGCCTCCGATACAGAGCTGAACATAAACCAGAACAGTAAGGCCCTCACGGGAGAGGCGCTGTGACCAGCCCCGACTGGACAGCAGGCTGCCAGGCTCTTTGGGCTCCTCGGCTGCGTTTCAGCAGTTACGCAAGGGAGCAAAGCTGCTGCAATAACACAGAAAGGCGTCACCGGGCAGAGCACCCCAGCCGGTTTCAAATGATCCACCCTCCCAATTAAGTGCTTTAAGAATTAGAGGTGAGAGTAATCCAATCATGTTAATGCAGAGTAGTCATCCTTTGAAATGACATCATTCAGAAACATTCTGTACCTCTCTTGATACAAAAATGAAGTACAATTAACATATAGTATTTGCACAGTCTCAGCAGAGTTCTGGGTGAGCAGAAAATTCACTGTCACTATTACTACTTTGTATGAAGGGTCAACTGGTCAAGATTCAATTATTTCACAATAAAGATACATCATCTCAATTACTCTTAGGTAGAAACTAGAATGTCAACTGCCAATGTTCCATTTTCAAAATAGAAGTGGAAAGGCCCATCTTGTTTCCAATAAGGTATCAGGAGAGATTAGCTCCAGACACAGCACGTCATGCTTACATCATCTCTATATCGGGACTTGTGTATCACCACTGCTTTGGAAGGGACCGTGGACTCAGGTTTCCGGATGTTAAATTCAGGCTTCGGTCTGGTCTGTTCTTGCAGAGTTTTCCACTCATCTAGGGTCATCTCTTGAACTTGAGTTTCTTCTTCTACCTCCAACTCAGGAACTCTGGAAAGTTTAATTACAAAGAATAGCTTTTGATGGGTTTGAAATGTCTGCTTTCTCAAAGAAAAAGTCACAGCCATTAGTTTAACATACTTTCATGATACTGCATCTCTAAAGAAGGTAAGAAAATCTTTGGGCCAAAAGCTTCCTTGTTTTATTTTCACGATTTTATGCCATCACTGCCAACGCGTCCTATCTGTGTTCAAAGCCGTCTTTGAAAAGCAGGAACATTACCATCCCAATGACAGGCACCTGACCACCAGGACTCCCTTCCCAGGTGGCACTGCACATGACATGAGACAACTGTAGAAGGAAGTGGGAGAAGCTACTGAGATACAACAAAGGAAACCATGAACACATTATAAAACAATGGGCCACAAATGCCTACTTTTCTAAATATTCTCTTTAAATTCGTTTTTTTAAAGAAAAAGAAGATAAACATGTAGACTAATGAAGTCCAGAAATAAACCCTCACATTTATGATCAACTGATGTTTTTGGACCAGAATGCCAAAGACAAAAGCAAACAGTATCTTCAAGAAATGGTGCTGGGAAAACTGGATATCCGCGTGCAAAAGAAAGAAGTTGAATCCCTACCTCACACCAAAATGTAAGAGCTAGAAGTATGAAACTCTAGAAAACATAGGTGTAAACCCTCATAATTTGGATTAGGCAACGGTTTCTTATATATGACACCAACAGCACAAGCAACAAAAGAAAAAGCAAATAAACTGGGCATCACCAAAACTGAAAACTTTTGTGCTGCAAAGGATACCATCAGGAATTAAAAAAGACAAAGCAAAGAATGGCAGAAAATATGTGATAATCATATATCTGATAATGGACTTATATCTAATAATGCACCAAGGACTCTTACAACTCAGTAAAAGAAAGGATCCAACTCAAAACCAGGCAAGGCTCTGAACATTTTCCCAAAACAGGCCTGTAAATAGCCAATAAGATGCTCAACATCATCAGACATCAGCAAAATGCAAATCAAAACCACAACTTTTATCACTCCACCACCACTGAATTGTTTAGGCACAAAAGGCTATTTGAAAAGTGTTGGTGAACCCTGGCCCAGTTGGTTTGAGCGTTGTCCCAATATGCCAAGGTTGCAGGTTCAATCCTCGGTCAGGGCACATACAAGAATCAACCAATGCGGGTATAAATAAGCGGGACAAGAAATCAATCTCTTTCTTTTTAAAAATCAATCAATCAATAAGTAAGTGTAGGTGAGGATATGGAGAAATTAGAACCTTTTATATTTCTGGTGGAAATATGAAATGGTGTGGCCATTTTGGAAAATAGTCCTACAGTTCCTCAAAAATTTAAACATAGCGCTACCATCTGCCCCAGCAATGTCATTCCTAGGTAACTACACTAATAAAAGAGAAAGATGTAAATTGACTGTACCTTCACAACGCCCATCAGCCAAATCAGGAGTATGCAAATTAGCGGGACAAAGATGGCGGCAGCCACAGAGCCAGCCAGAGCGAGCGGGAGGCTTGGGTTGCCCCTGGCAATGGAGGAAGCTAAGCTTCCTGCTTGCCCAGGCTGCCCCGCCCCCAAGGGAACCCCCACCCTGATCCGGGACACCCTTCAGGGCAAACCAGCCGGCCCCCAACCTGTGCACCAGGCCTTTATACTAATAAAAGGGTAATATGCTAATTAGACTGGGAGACCTTCCAGATGTTCTTCTGGACAAAGCCATGGTGGCGGGGCCAAGGCAGAGGCGGTTAGGGGCCAAGAGGGGAGGGAAGTTTTGGGTGATCAGGCCAGTGGGGGGGAGAGGGGCAGTGGGGGGTGAGCAGGCCGGCGGGAAAGAGCAGTTGGAGGCGAGCAGGCCAGCAGGCAGAGTGGTTAGGGGCAATCAGGCAGGAAGGCAGATGAGCGGTTAGGAGCCAGCAGTCCTGGATTGCGAGAGGGGTCCCAGATTGGAGAGGGTGCAGGCCCACGAATTTTGTGCACCGGGCCACTAGTACTAGTATATCCAAGAGCAATAAAAACATAAGTCCATGTGAAAACTAACAATCACATAAAAATTCAATAATGCTATTTATAGCATCATTATTTATAATAGGCAAAAAGGAGAAACAGCCTAAATGCCAATACGTCAATCAGCTGATAAATAGATAAACAAAATATGGTCTATCTACATTATAGAGTATTATTTGGTTATAAGAAGGAATGAAGAACTGATACATATTACAACATGTATAAATCTTGAAAACACTGTTATGTGAAATAAGTCAGCTACAAAATGTTTATGTGTGATTCAATTTATATAAAACATCCAGAAAGGGCAAATTCATAGAGACAGAAAGCAGATTAGTGGTAGCCAGGGACTGGGGTCGGAAGGTAGGGGCTGAGGGGAGAGGGTGAATAGGAATTGAGTGTTTATGGGTGTGGGGTAAAGAAAATTTTTAAAATGAGATAACGGTGATAGTGGCATAACATTCTGAAAAGTACTATATGTCACTTAATTGTACACTTTAAAATGATCAAAACTGTAGGTAGCTCAGTTGGTTAGAGTATCATCCCGATATGCCAAAGTTGTGGGTTTGATCCAGTCAGAGCACGTATAAGAAGCAACCAATGATGCAAAAATAAGTGGAACAACAAATCAATGTTTGTCTCTCTCTCAAATCAATAAATTTTAAAAAATGATCAAAAATATAAATGTTATGTTATACATATTTTACCACCAAAAGAGATAATAAAGAAGAAATGAAGTATTAATACATCCTACGACGTGGATGAACCTGAAAACATTATGCTAAGTGAAATAAGTCAGACACAAAAGGACAAATATATTCCACTATGTGAGGTACCTAAAATAGGTAAATTCATAGAGACAAAGTAGAATGGGGGTTATCAGGGACTGAGGGGAGGGGAATGGGAGTTATTATTTCATGGGCACAGTTTGTTTACAATGATAAGAAAGTTCTGAAGATGGATGGCAAAGATGGTTACACACAGTATGAATGTAATTAATACCACTAAACTGTACACTTGAAAATGGTTAAAGTGGCAATTTTTATTATATATACTGTACCACAATTTTTAACACTTAATGTAATATACCAGAAACCACTGAATTGTACAGTTTAAATGAAGGAAGTGCATAGTGTAGGAATTGTATAAGGCTTAAAAGGAAAAAATCATTAATGAGGAGCAGGAAGAGGAACAAATCTGTAATACTGTCCTTGAAAAGCTAACGTAATTTCAGGTTCCAGATCAGCCGTGGGCAAACTATGGCCCGCAGGCCGGATCCGGCCCATTTGAAATGAATAAAACTATTGAAAAAAAAAGACCGTACCCTTTTATGTAATGATGTTTACTTTGAATTGATATTAGTTCACACAAACACTCCATCCATGCTTTTGTTCTGGCCCTCCCGTCCAGTTTAAGAACCCGTTGTGGCCCTCGAGTCAAAAAGTTTGCCCACCCCTGTTCTAGATTATAGGTTAATAATATAAAAAACCTCAGCAAAATCAGGAGAGAAACCTAATCACAGAGGAAACAAAATAGACACAATTGCAAAGTGACTTTAAATGCCAAGCTGATGGTGGAAAGAACATCAAAGCAGTGGATGCCTCTGAAGACGCATGAGGGAACTGCCAGGTGATGGTAACATGTTACACCTGATACATATGCCATTTATCAAAACAATGAAGTACTTATTTCTGTACATTTCACAATAAATAAATTATATATCAATTTAGCCGGTGGGTATATGTGTTTATTGTAAAATTCTTTAAACTTTGCTGTGCTTTAAATTTTTCATAAAATGTTGAAAAATGCTAATATTAAAATATATCCCAACCCTGGCCAATGTGGCTCAGTTGGTTGTAGCATTGTCTTATACACCAAAAGGTACAAAAGGTGGTGGGTTCAATTCCTGGTCAGGGCTCATACCCACATTGCGGGTTCGATCCCCAAGAAGAAACCAATCAATATTTCTCTCCCACATGGATGTTTTTCTTTCTCTCCCTTCCTCTCTCAAAAACAAAAGTCCATAAAAATTATTTATTTATATATGTGTGTGTGTGTGTGTGTGTGATTATGTACATATACATATATATATGTATCTCCTAAACTAATATTGGCAAAAATATGAAAAGACATTAAAAGTTGTAATAGCAAAATACTGGAAAAAACCCAAACTCATCTAGAGAGAAATTTGGTGGAAAATTATAGCTATTAAACAGCAGAATATTTATCAGTTTAAAAAGTAATGAGAAATATCTGTATATATATTGCTATGTAGCATCCCCTGCACATATGGATGAAAAAGCAAGGTGGAATGGAATGTATGTTAGTATTCACCTAAGAGAGACATATAAATGTATACACTTAATAGTTTTTTTAAAAATTATAATATAAATCAGGGAAACAGCAGGGATAGAAGCTAGTTGAAAAATACCATGTTTTATCAGACTGCACTTTTGAAAACATGTAATTATATTTTACACAACTATAAAACAGGCTAAAATTAAATCTCAATGTTTAAAATTTAAAAGCAAAATCAATCAAATTAATCCAACTATTTATGAAGCTGGTGATATAACCAACAGAAGAAACTAAAGTGCCTTTAAAATATGAATTTACTCATTTCTCTCTATATAATTGTTTAGTAGTCATTATTGGAGGTAGTGTTGATAATACTATATGTGGCTGCTGTGTGTTGCACATGAGTAAAAGTAGAATGTTACTAACAACTGGGATTTTCAGCATGGAAAAATAAGACACAAATATAAAAAATTTTAGCTAAAAATTTTGCAGTCCTAACTTTCAAATAGAAATATTAAATTAACTCATAACACATTTTACCTTAAAAATATGTGTATGTGTCTATTTCCTTGCTGTCAGTTAAATGTCTTAGAAATAGTCAAGAACCTAGGAGCAGTGAGCATCCCTAGTGGCCAGACTATGGTATCTAAATACCACGTTCTATTAAAGGACTACGGCTCTTTGAAAAATGGATCAGTATGAAGCATGGGATAGGAAGTATAAATGACGACTCTGGAACCACAGCAAGAGAGCTATCGAAGACCACTAAATGTGTGTCAAAAGGATCAAGAATCAACTTGCAGAGGTTCCCTCTAGTAAGAAAATGGGTCAGTTTAAATAAAAACCTCAGTGGGTTGAACCACACTAGATATGTTTAAGTCTCTAAATTCATAATGACACTTTAAAAAGATCGGCACCTTGGAAGGACTCTAGGGAACCAAGTCATTATTCTAAAAATGGATAACTTTTATTTAACAAGTAGCTTTTATTTATCTTGTATTTCCTTAAAAAACTTATACCTTGATGCAATCAACTAGTTCTACTGCAGATAATTCCAATAACTAAAGAATGACAGACTATCACCAATTTGCAGCTCCAATGGACAAAGGCAATAATAATCAGCGACCTTCCATAACCTATTAAACAACTTTGCCAAAAAGTTGAACCCAAATTTTTTATATTATTGATTTCAGATAGAGAGGAAGGGAGAGAAACATTGATGTGAGAGAGAAACATCAATCAGTTGCCTCTTGTACGTACCCTGACAGGGGACCGAACCTACAACCTGGGTATGTGTCCAGGAATTGAACCGGCAGCCTTTTGGTGCATGGGGCAACACTCAATCACTGAGCCACAACAGCCAGGGAGAACCTGAATTTGACTAAACTTCTCTCATTATTCATTTTCAGGAAGTACACGAAACATAGGGACAGAGAAAATGTCCAAATGCTCTACTAGAAATGCTGTGCTGGAACCGGCCTGCTTGCATCAAGTCATAAAGCCAATTGTTAAAATTTCAGGAATTTTGTGAGCCAGATGTTAAACACAGTCATTGTTTCAAACTAACTTGTATACTCTTATAATTAACTATATTATTAAAAAGCTAATGAATGCTCACAACTCACATTCCCTAATTATTTCACTACATTTTACCTCGACCTGTGCACGACTGCACGTCTCTCCCCAACTCTGCGTTCAGTGATGTCACATTGGTTGGGTTTTTGTTTTTAATATATTTTTATTGATTTCGGAGAAGGAAGAGAGACATAGAAACATCAATGATGCGAGAGAATCATTGATAGGCTGCCTCCTGCACGATCCCTACTGGGGGTTGAGTCTAAAACCCCGGCATGTTCCCTTGATCGGAATCGAACCCAGGACCCTTCAGTCCACAGGCCGACACTCTATCCACTGAGCCAAACCAGCTAGGGCACATTGGTTGTTTTAAATCGGTCATTTAAGAATATTTACACCACAGAAACCAGCAAGCGCAACAGATATGGGCTTTTTGTCCCAGAGAACCAGGCATTAAGTATTCACCAGCATACCATTGCCCACAGGATGTTTCAGTAAAATTCTGACTCTGGAAAACTCTTTGGACACATGACCTAGTTGTTTAACAACTAAATTGCAAGAGAAAACAAAAACAAAAGTGACTCAAGGGTAATCAAGGTCGTGTGATATTACTGTAATAGAGATAGACCAACAAAACAGAGTACAGAATAGGCCCACATTCACGGGCAACTGGTTTTCAGCAATGATGTTCAGTGTGCTGGCATGTCTGGGTGTGCAAAGAAAAGAGCTTCTATCCATACCACAAACCGTGCACAAAAATCCACTCAAAAGGGATCAAATAAATACATATTACTTTTTTAAAATAATGGATCAGAGACCTAAGTATAACACCCAAACACCCAAAATTATAAAACCGATGCATTCAATTCACCCTTCAAGAAGTTCTAAACCAAGAGGTGCACTGATATACATGTAGCTAAATGTCAAAAGCCTGAGTGTTGGATTAATACTCAGAGAGCATCACCATTTTCTAATGCACTTACATACAAGCCTACTGTGAAATTACCCAAAGTTATCACTGTGCAATTAGAAATGTTAGCGATCATTTACATTTGACAAGGCAGTGCAGAAACAAGAATTTCCCAGCAGTCTTCCACTAGAGGGCCCAGCAGCGGCTCCACGGCTCCACCGTGCAGCTCCTGCAGTTCTAACTAGATGCTCACTGTCCACTGCGGTCAGCAGAAAAGAGAGGAAGATGTGCTGGCTGGCAGAGAAGAGAGGGGAGATTTGCTGACCGCCTCTGCGAGGACAGTGCAGACAATGAGATGGCCACCAAATCATTATTTTGTCTTTCAGAGAAACTGTTTAATTGGAAGAATTATTTTGTCTAATATTACCAATGCTAGAGTACTGCAATCAATTCTAGAGATTAGAATAATGCTATAATTTACTTTCTATTATTCTGTTTTATGTTAAATTTGTAGAAATGGTTTATTGGCTCAAAAAGGATATATTTTTTTCCTAAAAATAACTCACTTCTCACAAGGGGTGGGGAACCTTTTTCTGCCAGGGGCCATTTGGATATTTATAACATGATTTTCAGGCCATACAAAATTGCCAACTTAAAGATTAGCCTGCTGTATTTGGTCAAACGTTTAGCTAATTCACCCCTAACGCCTTCCCAGGGCCAGACCAAGTGATTTCTCGGGCTCTCCACAGCCTTCGGACTGGACGTTCCCACCCTGATGTACACACTGCTAACCGACTTCCTCAGCTACCTCCCTGTCTAAATATTGCTGTTAACTGTTCACCCACTTCTTAAATGCATTTCTTAGTTTTGAATGGGTAAGTTAACAGCTTTCAAAATCATCAGTCATTGTAGCATTTTACTCTTGGAATAAGTAACAATAATAATAGCAGCTGGTTTGGCTCAGCGAATAGAGCATTGGCCTGCGGGCTAAAGAGTCCCGTGTTCAGTTCCAGTCAAGGTCACTCACCTCGGTTGTAGGCTCGATCCCCAGCCCAGGGTGGGGTGCATGCGGGAGGTAACCAATCGATGTGTCTCTCTCACACTAATGTTTCTCTCTCTGTGTCTCTCCTCCTCCTTCCTCCCTTGCACTCTCTCAAAAAATCAATGGAAAAATACCCTCAAGTGAGGATTAACAAAAAACAAAACAAAAATAGCAGCAGGTATTTTACAGCACTAACTATGTGCCAGGTCCTACCCTCTGTGACACACATACACATACCCGCAACCAACCCTTATAACAACCCTCTGATGTAGTCCTGTTATTATTCCCATTTTGCAGATGAAGGAAATAGAGATTAAATAACTTGCCCTAACTACTACGTGGCCGAGCAGGGATTTGAACCCAGCACACTGGCTTGGAGTCCATAGACACCCTCTTGGAAGCTGAAGGGTAAGTAAAAGGTAAATAGATGAAGGTGGGGGAGAGGGGCTTGGAGGCACAGAAAAAGGAGGCAGCAGCACTTGGAGAAGCTCTATGCCAAGTGTGGGGGTAGAGCAGGAGAAAGGTATTTGGCAACATAAATAAGGGCCACCTGGTGGGCCTAGAGAAAGCACAGGCACTCTGCAGGGACCAGACCACACAGGACCATGCGGGTCAGGACAAGGAACAGAAAAGGGGCCTAAAGCCACCGGGGTCTTCACAAGGCTGAGGGCATGGAACTCGTCGCCAGTGTGAAAGCCACTTTGGTGTGGTAACGGCTGCTAGAAGGTGAGCATGCAGGGAGGGAGCCCATGGGAGCCACCGTGACAGACCAGCTGACAACAGCTGAGCCTGTGACACGTGAAGGTAGTGGATTTAGAAGGTACCAATCGTCAGGGCAGAGTGACAGACTGGGTTTGGGGGGGAGAGGGACAAGAAGAAGGACACCTCAAGGATGACTCCCGGAGTCTGATCTGTGCAACTAGTTGGATGGCAATGCTGCTCCCCAAGATGGACACCTGTCGAGAGCCCCCGGAGGGGGACCGCAGCCCTGGACGCGCTGCAGGAGGAGGCCTGGATGTCCACAGGCAGGTGTCCAGCAGGAGGCAGACCCACAGGCCTGGAGTCCGAGCTGAGGGTGGGAGCCCAGGCATACACTCTGAGTCAGTGTGTGACGACAATTCAAGCTGCACAGTGCGTGAGTTCCTTCAGAAAGACGCTAGAAAGGGAAGGCTAAGGCAGAGCCCTGAAGACTCATATTTTAAAAGACCAGAGAGACAAGGAGGAGTCTGCAAAGGAGCTGAGAGGCAGGAGGAAAGCCAGAGAGTGCAGGAATCCCAGGAACCAATGGCAGGGTGCCCTTAAGATCAATAGCCCCGGCCAGGTGGCTCAGTTGGTTGGAGCATTGTCCCGCACACCAAAACAAGGTCCCAGTCAGGGCACATACCTAGGTTGTGGGTTCGATCCCCAGTCAAGGTGTATATGGGAGGCAACCGATTAATGTTTTTCTCTCACATCAATGTTTCTCTCTCTCTCTCTCTCTCTCTAAACACATCCTCTGGTGAGGATTTAAAAAAAAAGGATCAAGCCCTAGATGGTTTGGCTCAGTGGATAGAGTGTTGGCCTGCGAACTGAAAGGTCCCACGTTTGATTCCAGTCAAGGGCATGTACCCAGGGTTCATGCTCGACCCCCATTAGGGGGCATGCAGGAGGCAGCCAATCAATAATTCTCTCATAATTGATATTTGTTTCTATCGCTCTCTCCCTCTCGTCTCTTCTCTGAAATCAATAAAAATATATATATTTTTTAAAAGGATCAATAAAGTCAGATGCTCTGAGAGGTCAAGCACAACAGACCAAAACATCCATCAGGCCTGGAGACGTGGGGACTTTCAGAGAGCGACAGGACAGAGCCAGGCCTGGAGTGAAATAAGAAGTAAAAAGGGAGCCCTAGCTGGTTTGGCTCCGTGGATAGAGCGTTGGCCTGAGACTGAAGGGTCCTGGGTTCGATTCTGGCCAAGGGCACATGCCCGGGTTGTGGGCTCGATCCCCCATAGGGGGCATGCAGGAGGCAGCCGATCAATGATTCCCTCTCATCATTGATGTTTCTCTCTCACCCTCTCCCTTCCTCTCTAAAGGTCAATAAAAACATATTTTTTTTAAAAAGGGGAGAAAACGAAGAAAGAACACACACCCCAAGAAAGGTGGCTGACAGAATGTGGGACAAGAGGAGGAGATTGAAAATAGGAGAAGTGGGGCATGTTTAAAATACTTGTTGGAAGACCAGAGTAAGGTGGCAGGAGGCCAGTAGACCTGAGGGGAGGAGCTAGTGAGTGTGAGGTTGCTGTGAAGTCAGCAGGAAACAGGTGGGAGGAGCTGTGGCACCTCCCTTTCGCCACCTAGAAGGCGCAGGAGGAGGGAGGTTTGCACCTTTGGGCGTGGGAGGGTGACACAGCTCCCATCTGATGGCTCCTAATTCCTCTGAGGGCCAAGTTGTATATAGAAGATGAAAGAGCAGGTGTGGGTAAATGGGGGCAGTGCCAGGGATCTGAGGAGACGCGAAGGATTAAAGCAGTCATTGTAGGGAGGACTCATTTCAGAATGCTGGCAACCCACAGTGACCTGCAGTGCTCAGCCTGTGGGTGCCGGAGAGAAGGCGGATAGCCACAGCCATCCAGGAGGCGGATCCTGCTGGCCAGGAAGCTTAAGGACTTGGCAAGAGTGCTCGAGAGGGACCAGGGGCCTCAGCTCCATGAAGAAAGGAGGAGGGAGAATAAAGGGACAAGAGAAGGGGTCATGACAAGAGAGACTGGTCACATACAGGCTGCCGGTGGAAAAAAGGTTATAGACACAGGACAGAAGACTCAAATTCAACCAATTCGTTATCATTACTAACCACTCATTAGATCTGAATTATTTATCAGTTCAATTACTTGAATACATTAAGATCAACCTCTGTGATGTGACAAAAGGCTGAGCTTCCCACTCCATGAAGCATTCTTAGAAATTGGTAACAAAAAGTCCCATAACCCAACAGGAAAAAGAGCTAAACACCTACTTGGCTGGAGACCCCTCCTCCAGGGCGTCCGGGGACTCCACCACCGGGGGCTCCTCCATAGGCGCAGCTGGCTCCACGTCACTGAAAGCAGCAAGAACCATCCCAGTCACACACACTTGTTGACATCAATGCTCTCAGATAGTCAAGAGAGAGAAAAACATATTACAATGCCCTTCAAGGAATTATATACCCACACACAGGTAACCCACATTAAAATAAAAAAGACAAAATGCTCTCAATTGATAGTCCATATAAACTATTTTCACAAATGTGAAAGGTACTTTGAGAAATAGAAGTTTCTATAAATGGTCTAAAATTAAAACAGATTATAAAGGCCCAGAAGAAATATTCAAAACTCTTCTGAACTTAGAAAATCCCCAATATTAATAGGGGCCATAAAATGACTTATCTAACTTTTAGAAAATGGTAAAAAAGTAAAAACATTCCACAGAAATAAGTGTGGATTACAAACAAGCTGGTAATAACTATTTAAATTTTAACATATATGACTTTAATTTTTCCTTTTTATGGTAACATTAATCCTATCTAAACATTACTTAGAAACAAATTAGTCCCAGCAAAGAAATTTCATTTTCAGGAAAATGCTAAAATTAGTCAATATATTTGAGTGTATAATGTCAATATAATGGACATTAAATATTCATTAGAAATATTTTGCACTCTATGTACAGAACCCAGCTTCAAAAAATAAGCTATTTTTTCTAAAGTAAAGAAATTGAACTGCAATAACAGAATAGACTTTTTAAAATATATATATATTTTTATTGATTTCAGAAAGGGGGAGGAAGAGAGATAGAAACACCAATGGAGAATCATTGATCGGCTGCCTCCTGCACGCCCCCTATTGGGGATCAAGCCCGCAACCTGAGCATGTGCCCTTGGATGGAATCAAACCCAGGCCCCTTCAGTCTACAGGCCGACGCTCTATCCACTGAGCCAACCGATTAGGGCCAGAATAGACTTTTTACACTAATTTTTGTTGTTGTTAATCCTCACCCGAGGATATTTTCCCATTGATTCTGAGGGAGATTGGAAGGGAGGGGGGAGACAGAGAGAGAGAAACATCAGTGTGAGAGAGACACAGGGATTGGTTGCCTCCCACAGGCTCCGACTGGGGCCAGGGATGGAGCCTACAACCGAGGTAGTACCCTTGACTGGAATAGAGCCTGGCACCCTTCAGTCTGCGGGCTGACACTCTATCCACTGCGCAAAACTGGCTAGGGCTACATTAATATTTTTAATTTTCAAATCAAAGCTATTGTAATCCGCTTTTAAAATAACAACTCAGTGTTTCAATACGAAGTCTGAATGATTAATTTTTACTTTTAAAAAAGGTCCCGAGTCAAACGCACTTGTGATGGGAGGACATCGTGTGCTCCGCCCGCGGAGGCCCTTCACAAGGCGCTCGCACCTCAGCCCGACCCTGCGGGGTCATGGGAGGTTTTAGCATCAGCAGCCACAGCACTGAATTACTCCAACTTCCTATTTTTCTCTTGGCCACGTAACAAACCAACGGGATAAAAAACATAACTGCACTTACAGTCATAGCTTTCAAAAATACATAAAACGGTTGATGTTTCTAACTCTCCCTCTCCCTTTCTCTCTGATATCAATAAGAATATATTTTTTAAAACATTCATAAAATGGCTACAAAGAAACGGGGAAGGAAAAAAGTAGAGGAATACAAAGAGACTTTATAAAAACCAGTATTTCTAAAACTTGAGCAATTGACTTTAAAGAAAAAAAATCACAGATCTCCCCCCTATATTGACCTAAATTATTTTGTGAATAAACATAAAATTAACATTGTATCTACAGGTCTTATAGAACCACTAGAGGCCCAGTGCACAAAAATTTGTGGACTCGGGGGAAGGGGGGGTCCCTCAGCCCGGCCTGTGCCCTCTCGCAATCTGGGACCCCTCGGGAGATAACAACCTGCTGGCTTAGGCCTGCTCCCGGGTGGCAGAGGGAAGGCCCAATCCCTAGGTGCAGCCCCTGGTCGGGCTCAGAGCAGGGCCGATTGGGGGGTTGGGGCACCACCCCGTCACACTCAAGGCAGGGTCAATGGGGAGGTTGCGGCGCGACCCCCTGTCACGCACAGAGCAGGGCCCATCAGGGGGTTGGGGAGCTCCCTCCTGTCACGCACAGAGCAGGGCCCATCAGGGGGGTGAGGAGCTCCCCCCGTCACTCACAGAGTAGGTCCGATAGGGGAGTTGGCACACCGTCCCCTGTCACACACAGAGCAGGGCGGATCAGTGGGTTGGGGCGCCGCCCTCTATCACCCACAGAGCAGGGCCAATTAGGGGACTGGGGCGCCACCACTGTCACACTCAGGGCAGGGCTGATGGGGAGGTTATGGCTCTACCCCGTCACACACAGAGCAGGGCCCATGGGGGGGCGGGGAGGGGTTGGGGTGCCGCACCCTGTCACACACAGAGCCGCAGGGCGATCAGGGGGTTTGGGCGCTGCCCCCTGTCACGCTGATCCCGGTGCCGGGAGGCCTCATGGCTCCGCTGATCCCGGTGCCGGGAGGCCTCATGGCTCCGCTGATCCCGGTGCTGGGAGGCATATTACCCTTTTACTATATAGCATAGAGGCCTGGTGCATGGGTAGGTGCCAGCTCGTTTGCCCTGAAGGGTGTCCTGGATCAGGGTGGGGGTCCCCACTGGGGTGCCTGGCCAGCCTGGGTGAGGGGATGATGGCTGTTTGCAGCTGGTCACACACCCTCAGGGTGGGAGTCCCCACTGGGGTGCCTGGCCAGTCTGGGTGAGGAGCTGAGGGCTGTTTTCAGGCTGGGGGTGACTGAACTCCCAAACGCTCCTTTTTTCCTTTTTTTTTTTTTTTTTATTCTGGGCCAGCTTTAGCTTGAGGCTTGGCTCCAGCTCTTAGACCTCCGGCTGAAAGTAGGTTTCTGGCCTTTGCTTACAATGTTGTGAATCTGCTGGCTGAAGTCCGGCGGTATTTGTTACAATGTTTCTTAAACTGCCCGCTCAGAGGCCTGCAGCCGCAGGCGGGGAACGTTGGTTTCCTCCGTCACTGAGGCAAGCAAGCCTCATGTTAGTTTCAAGCTGCCTGGCTGCCAGCCGCCATCTTGGCTGACAGTTAATTTGCATATCTTGCTGATTAGCCAATGAAAAGGGTAGCGGCCGTACGCCAATTACCATGTTTCTCTTTTATTAGTGTAGATATGACCACAACTACAAAACCATCAAGTGTCAATATCACGCACAATTTACTTTGGCAGGTTTTGTTATTCTGTTTAATGTCAATCACCAATGCTGGATTAGTCAGAGGAAAGATGCAGCTCCAGGGCCAGGGCCAAGTCCACTTTGCCTTCAGTTACTCTAACACAGAAAATGCCCGCTTGCACACCTATGTTCCACAACACTATGCTGAACACATCAAAGCTTTGTTTTCAGCTCAAATTCAATCACACGTCACACTTAAAACAAATGAATGACACAAACAGATTTCAGCCAAATGTTCAATTACTAAACTGTTCTGCTCTTCACAATAGAAGCTAGAAGGCAACATTGCCGAAAATTGCATTATGGGTGCCTATTTTAATTGGTTACAAAAAAATAATATCTGATATTATACTTTAAATTACGATGATGGAGCAAATTCTATTTTTAGCACAAGTACTTTATGACAAACTGTTCTAAAAACCAATAACACTGGAAATGGCTCAGGCTGCCAATTTTTTTTTTTCTTTTTTTTAATCTTTTTTCTTTTTAATTAAATCTTTATTGTTCAGATTATTACATTTGTTCCTCTTTTTTCCCCCCATAACTCCCCTCCACCCAGTTCCCACCCCACCCTCCTCCCTCACTCCCCACCCACTGTCCTCATCCATATGTGCACGATTTTTGTCCAGTCTCTTCCCGCATCCCCCTCACCTCTTCCCCCCCCCCAAGAATAGCCAGTCCACTCCCTTTCTATGCCCCTGATTCTATTATAATCACCAGTTCATTCTGTTCATCAGATTATTCACTTGATTTTCAGATTCACTTGTTGATAGATGTGTATTTGTTGTTCATAATTTGTATCTTTACCTTTTTCTTCTTCCTCCTCTTCTTAAAGGATACCTTTCAGCATTTCATATAATACTGGCTTGGTAGTGATGAACTCCTTTAGCTTTTTCTTATCTGTGAAGCTCTTTATCTGACCTTCAATTCTGAATGATAGCTTTGCTGGATAAAGTAGTCTTGGTTGTAGGTTCTTGGCATTCATCACTTTGAATATTTCTTGCCACTCCCTTCTGGCCTGCAAAGTTTCTGTTGAGAAATCAGCTGACATTCGTATGGGTACTCCCTTGTAGGTAACTGACTTTCTTTCTCTTGCTGCTTTTAAGATTCTCTCTTTGTCTTTTGCTCTTGGCATTTTTAAAAAAATATATTTTATTGATTTTTTACAGAGAGGAAGGGAGAGAGATAGAGAGTTAGAAACATGGATGAGAGAGAAACATCCATCAGCTGCCTCTTGCACATCTCCCACTGGGGATGTGCCCACAACCCAGGTACATGCCCTTGACCGGAATCGAACCTGGGACCTTTCAGTCTGCAGGCCAACGCTCTATCCACTGAGCCAAACCGGTTTCGGCTTTGCTCTTGGCATTTTAATTATGATGTGTTTTGGTGTGGTCCTCTTTGGATTCCTGTTGTTTGGGGTTCTCTGTGCTTCCTGGACTTGTAAGTCTATTTCTTTCACCAGGTAGGGGAAGTTTTCTGTCATTATTTCTTCAAATAGGTTTCCAATATCTTGCTCTCTCTCTTCTTCTGGCACCCCTATAATTCAGATGTTGGTACGCTTGAAGCTGTCCCAGAGGCTCCTTACACTATCTTCGTATTTTTGGATTCTTTTTTCATTTTGCTTTTCTGGTTGGGTGTTTTTTGCTTCTTCGTATTTTAAATTGTTGACTTGATTCTTGCAACCCTCTAGTCTGCTGTTGGGAGTCTGTGTAATATTCTTTATTTCAGTCAGTGTATGCTTAATTTCTAGTTGGTCCTTTATCACAACCTCGAGGGTCTCATTAGATTTCTTGTAGATCTCATTAAGTTTATTGGCAGTTTCTAGAAAATTCTTGAAAGACCTTAAAAGTGTGGTTTTGAACTCTATATCCAGTAGTTTGCTTTCCTCCATTTCTGTCATTTGTGTCCTTTTTCTTTGTCTCTGCATTTTTTATGCTTCCCTGTGTTGATAAAGTGGTTTTCTGTGCTAAGTGTCTTCTAGGGCCCAGTGGTTCAGCCTCCCCAATTACCTGAGGAGGACACTCTTGGTGCACCCCCTTGTGGTCTTTGTGCACAGTCTTGTTGTAGTTAAGCCTTGATTGTTGTAGGTATCACTGGGAGGAATTGACCTCCAGGCCAATTGGCTGTGAGAATCAGCTGTGTCTGCAGTGGGAGAACTTCTGTGCTGGAGACACCCCTCTGGGGCAAGACTTGCTTCAATGGGGCTTTGGTGCTCACTGAGTCTGCCCCCTGAGTGTGTCCTTTATGGTTCCATGGAGCTGCAAACTGGATGGTCCCACTCTGACCTCTGGGTTTTCTGCTCAGGCTGCCAATTTGAAAGCAGCCTGCCCACAGATCTCGTCCTACTGCCAGGATCTTCGAACAGGATTCCTACCCCTTCGTCACCCCTACACTGAACCGGTAGCAGGGGCCTCGTCCGCCAGGGACGCACTTATGGGTTAGGCTTACCTCTCCTCTTTCCTCATTCACCAAAAGTAGCACATTACTATACTATACTGCACAGTTTTCATGGCAAATCAAAATCTCAATTTAAGTAAACAATTAAAGTCTTAAGCTACGAAAAATCTCTCAATTAAAGATTATTACCACCTAAGAGCTTTGAGTTTAGAGCTCACAAACCAATCCAAAATGAGTGCCATCGGGCACTTTTCATCTCCACATCGGACATGCCAGTTGCTAGGAGACATATGGTCATCTCTTCATGCTACAAAGCCAATACTGACCTCTTAGGGTAACTAATCTCTTGGAGCCAAAAATAATTTTAAATTCCAGTGCAAACTGAAATGGCCCTGGTCGGTGTGGCTCAGTTGGTTGAACATCGTCCCTTGCACTGAGAGGTCGCAGGTTCAATTACTGGTCAGGGCACATGCCCGGGTTGCCAGCTCGATCCCCAGTAGGGGGCGTGCAGGAGGCAGCAAATCTAGGTCTCTCTCTCCCTCTTCCTTCCTCTCTCTAAAATTCAATAAAAACATTTTAATAAAGGAAAACAAATAAAACTGAAATGGCATGGTAGTATTAAAGTAGCAAATCAGATCATTCAAGAGGTGCCTGTATTACTTTTAAAAAATGTATATATATATTATCACAGCAAAATAAAATAAATTGAAAAGATTTGTAATCAAGATCCTATAGAACCCTCAGCTGAGAACATTTAACAAGTTTTTCTTCCTTTCAAGGACAATACAGATGTTCAATGGTAGTCAATCTAATGCTACATTTGATATTACTGTCTACATTTGTCTTTAAGGATAAAATTTATGAAAAATAAGTTAATGCAAAAAGCTTATATTCCAAAGGAGAAAAGTGGAAGTCTGGATCCTCTCAAGAGTTCCAACTTGAAAGCCAGCCTGCAACATGTCCTAGGTGACCCTTCCTCACCCTACACTGCCTGGAGGCACTTCCTACCTCTCCCTTTGCAGACACCACGAAGGCACAGTCCCTGCAGCCAAGAAATGACAGAAACATTAGCACCGAGCACCTCCCTTAAGGAGCAAAACTAGCACAGATCTGAGGTACCATGATGCCTGAGAAATGTCAAATTTGAACCTCAGATGAGCTTCAATCTGCACATGATTTCAGGAAATCAAGATGCAATGTATAAAAGAACTTTGAAAGGTCACAGAGAAGTAAAGTATAGGGCTCACAAACCAATCCAAAATGAGTGCCATAGAGCACCTTTCATCTTTACATTGGATATGCCAGTCGCTAGGATACATATGGTCATCTCTTAAATATCCAGGCATTTAAAACCCATTCTGAAGCATATGCAAATGTAATGTCATGTGCTTGCACCATCAGCAAACAAGCAAATGTGTTTGGCTAAAATAAGATAAAAAGAATTTTTCAAATTGAATTTATTGGGTGACATTAGTTAATAAAATTATGTAAGTTTCAGGGGTACAATTCTATAATACATCATCTGTATATCATATTGGGTGTTCACTAACCACTAACCAAGTCAAGTCACCTTCTATCACCACTTACGCCCCCTTTATCCCCTCCTACTTTCCCCTGCCCCTTTCCCTCTGGTCATCACCATACTGTTGTCTATGAGGGTTGTTTTTTTCACTTAATCCCTTCGCCTTTTTTCACCCAGCCCTCCTACCCCCTCCCCTTTAACAGCTGTCAGTCTGTTCTCTGAGTCTGTTTCTATTGTGTTTGTTGGTTTATTTTGTTCATTAGATTCCACATATAAGTGAGATCATATGGCACTTGTCTTTCTCTGACTGGCTTATTTCACTCAGCGTAATACTCTTCCGGTCCACCCATGCTGTTGCAAAAGGTAAGATTTTCTTCTTTTTTACGGCCGAGTAGTATTCCATTGTGTAAATGTACTGCAGCTTTTTATCCTCTCATCTGCTGATGGGCACGTGGGCTTTTCCAGATCTTACCTATTGTAAATAATGCTGCTATGAACATAGGGTTGCACATACTCTTTCAAATCAGTGTTTCAGCCTTCTTTGGATAAACTCCCAGAAGTGGAATTGCTGGATCATAGGCAGTTCCATTTTTAATGTTCTGAGGTAAGTCCATACTGCTTTCTAGTGGCCGCACCAGTCTGCGTTCCCACCAGCAGTGCAGAAAGGTTCCCTTTTCTCCACAACCTAGCGAACACTTGTTAGTTGATTTGTTGTGGTAGCCACTCTGACATGGGAGTTCTCATTGTGGTTTTAATTCGCATCTTTCTGATGATTAGTGACATTAAGCATCTTTTCATACGTCTCTTGGCCATCTGTATGTCCACTTTGGGGATGTGTCTATTCAGGTCCTTTGCCCATTTTTAAATTGGATTGTTTGTTTTCTTGGAGTTGAGTTTTGTAAGTTTTTAATAAATTTTAGCAAACCCATTTTTAAGTTATCTCACTAAACAAAAGCCTAATATCAACCTCTATGTAAGAGAACACAGTATAAAGACACTTGCAAGCACAGCAGAGGACATAATTTTCATGAAAGGCATGCAAGGATCGAGATTTCCACTTAACTGTAGGTTCACAGAATGCACACATTTGCAGCGTACCTGGTATCTTTACCGGATCCCCAGGTGCGAACTCCACATCCACCCATGTTGTCTTCAGTTCTGATTGCTCTACAGAAAGAAATATTTCCTAAAACTGCAAGCTGGTCTCTAGTCAATCTTTAACTCAGAGAAGCTGATAATAAGAGCTAAATCAGGATCAGCTCTCTACTAATATAAAGGCAACTAAATATTAACACATAACAGATTCATACCATGTACGACTAAGGTCTTAAAGTGAAAACAGCATTTATAAAGGAACTTACCTTTTATCACTCCCACCATATCTCTCAAATTCCCGTTTTCCTCTTTGGTCAAAACGATCCAAAGCTCTGTTCCCGGGACCACCGCGGCCTCTGCTCCGCAGGCCCCCTCTTGGGCCTCCACGTCCTCTCAGGGGTCTGTCTCGATCACATCTGTCAGCTGGTCTAGGAAGACATGGCGTAATACAAAGTGGTGGCTTAAAGAGCGAAGGCTTTTTAAGGAAAAATTCTAGAAGGCTATTATGGCTGTAGTATATTGGAAAGAATGGTGGCCTGCACAACGAATTAATAGTTAACGTTTACTGAACACATACTATCCCTGGTGTTGTTCTGAGGGCTTCCCATACACTCACTTAATTCGCACAAACAAATCTGTAATATACGACGACTGCCCACAGCTGAAGAAACTGACGCGCAGAGGAGGTAGGTAACTTGCCCCAGGGCATATGGCTACTAAGTGGGGGAGCTGGTGAGAGCGGGTCCTAGGCAGGTCTCTCTCTCTGGACCTGGTTTCCACATTTATAAAATGAGGAGGTTAGGACCTGGCCGGTGTGGCTCAGTTTGTTGAGCGTTATCCCATGCACCAAAAGGTCACAGGTTCGATTCTTGATCAGGGCACATGCCCAGGTTGCTGGTTTGGTCCCCAGTCCAGGTGCATGTGGGAGGCAACTGATTGATGTTTCTCTCTCTCTGTCTCCTTCCCTCCCTTTTCCCTTTCTCCCTCTCTCTAAAATCAATTAAAAAAAACACACCCACAAACATATTTTTTAAAAATGAGGTTAGATAAACTAGCTCTAAGATTCATTCTACTTCTAATACTAAATATTTTAGTTAAATTTGGAATCTATACTAATAAAAGGGTAATATGCTAATTAGACCGGGAGACCTTCTGGATGTCCTTCCGGACAAAGCCATGTGGCAGGGCCAAGGCAGAGGCGGTTAGGGGCGATCAGGCCCGGAGGGTAGGGCAGTTAGGGGAGAGCAGGCAGGCGGGGGACGGGGGAGAGCAGTTGGGGGTGAGCAGGCAGGCAGGCAGAGGTGGTTAGGGGATCAGGCAGGCAAGAGGTTAGGAGCAAGCGGTCCCAGATTGCAAGAGGCAGTCGGATATCCTCCGAGGGGTTCTGGATTGGAGAGGGTGCAGGCCGGGCTGAGGGACAACCTACCCCCCTGCCCCCCCCCCCCACCCAGCACAAATTTTGTGCATCAGGCCTCTAGTCTGATTCTATATTAAAGTCCCTAAAGCAGAGTTCTATAACAATGACCAAAGAAAAGTTAAGTTCTTAATCAGGCCATAAAAGAAAAAAAGTATACCTAAACATTGAGAGGAAATGAAGCAAAACAATATACAAGGAAAATAATGCCAACAGTCAAAACCAGGTCTAAATTTACATGAAATCCAATCAGATATGGACAAAATTACAAATTCATTTAAGCTATAATAGTGATTGAAACTGACCCTAAATATAGACCTATGGGTTCTGGTGTATTTTAAATCCTTAATCATTTTTTCTCTGTTCCACAAGTTCACTCCTACCCCCCATTAAATATATTCTCAATTGCTTCTTCACTTTCCCCTGATTATAAATTGTATCTTCTTTGTCACAGGCTGGTGAGATGGAGGGATCCTGTACACGGCTTGGGAAGCTCTGTTCTGCATGCACAAGCAGAAGGAAGAAACTTGGAGTCAAAAATCTCGCTTTCCATACCTGTCATCCACTCTCGTACAACAATCCTAATAACTAGACACGGGTATGTGTCACAGGTGAGGGAATGAAGTTTCTGTATGGGGGATGGGGAGCCAATGTTTAATGGGAACAGCTGGGGAAAGTGAGAAGGTTCTGGAGAAGGATGCAGTGATGGTTACACAACAATGCGAATGGACTTAATGCCACTGAGCTGTATATTTAAAAGTGGTTTAGCCAAGGCCAGATGTGCAGTGGTCAGACATCAGCCTACAGACCAAAGGGTCATGGGTTTGATTCCTGGTCAAGGGCATGTATCTCGGTTACAGGTTCCCAGCGCTGGTCGGGGCACGTGTGGGAGGCAACCAATCAATGAGTCTCTCTCACGTCCGTGTTTCTCTTTCTCTCCTCTCCCTCCCTTCCACCCTCTCTAAAAATCAATGGAAAAATATCCTCTGGTGAGGATTAAAAATAAAAATAAAGCCGAAACCGGTTTGGCTCAGTGGATAGAGCATCGGCCTACGGACTGAAAGGTCCCAGGTTCGATTCCGGTCAAGGGCATGTACCTGGGTTGCGGGCACATCCCCAGTGGGGAATGTGCAGGAGGCAGCTGATCGATGTTTCTCTCTCATCGATGTTTCTAACTCTCTATCTCTCTCCTTTCCTCTCTGTAAAAAATCAATAAAATATATTTTTAATAAATAAATAAATAAATAAAAAGGAAGAAAACAGGCAAAGTGTTACAAGTAATCATCTCAGACAGTAAGATAGGTGGTTTAATTTTCTTTATAATTTCTTATGTTTTCCAAATTGTTTCAAGAGACTATAAATTATTTTTACTAAAGATCTTATGGACCTTTATTAATAGAAAAGTACTTTTACAGAAATTTTAAGAAAATATGTTTTCTGATGGCACATGACATAAAAAAATTTCAAATTTTCTTGAAAGTAAAAATTCCTACATATTCTTAATGTGATATTCTGAGAAGGGCACAAAACATCACTTCTGTGGCATTCCTGCCAGGTAAGCTCATTCCATGAGGAAATAACAGACAAACTCAAATTCTGAGCTGTTCTACAAAACAAACGGCCCGTCCTTTTCCAAAAAAGTCAAATTCATAAAAGATAAAGGGAGCCTAAGGAGCTGTTCCAAATTAGAGAAGACCAAACGCAATGCCCATTCCTGCACTGGATCCGGTATCAGACTTCTTTGTCCTTTTGCTAAAAGGACATCACTAAGACAACTGGTGGGATCTGAACAGTCTGTGGATGACATAATTTAGAGAATTCAACAGAACTGCACTGAAGTTACTAAGTTTGATAATGGAACCATGATTTTAGTAAATACATTTGAAGTATTTAGGGATAAAGGGACATTCCTGCACCTTCCTCTCATCTAAAATGACCAAAAAAAAGTTGTATGTGTGTGTGACACACAGAGAGAGAGAGAGAGAGACTATGAATGTGCAGGGGGAGAGATTGAGAGAAAGAGGAGGAGGAAGAGGAGTATAACAGAGCAAATGTGGTAAATGTTAACATTTGGGGAATCTGGATAATAGCTTATGGAAACTCTTTGTATAATTCTTGCAACTTTTTGTAAATCTGAAATTATTTTTAAAGTAAAAAGAAAAAAAAAATCCCTCCATAACCCCACATCCCACCCTCCCCCTCCCCCTAGCCTTGCCTGCATGCATGATTTCATTTAACAGGCATCTTTCCATGTTACTATATAAAGACCTATTTTATCCTTTTTAAAGACTCATAGTTTTGCTACTAAAAAAACCCTGCAAACATGAGTTTGTGCCTTTGAGCTATAATTTCCTTATGTTCACAGAATGAATTCCTGAAGTTAGGAAAACAAAACACAAATGCTTCCTAAAATAAGCAGCTCTGTTCAGAAGCTCTTTATAAGCATGCAAACAGGCCATTACACAGCAAATTCGAAGAAATCACCAAAAAAGGCAGAATTAAACCTTTTTCTAGCCCCCACCTCCAATGTGGGGGCATATACACCACCTCAATGTTTTGAACGTGTAACTGCCAGGGAACAGATCTGCAGAAGTTGCCATCTGCTCAGTTCTCTCGCAATGAGCTAGTCTGCTGGACTTTCTTGTTTTTTAGGCTTGTTTTAATGGGCTCTAGTATAGCTTTACAAAGCTAAATTCTTTACTTAAAACTTGTAAATGGGATTAGTAGTCAAGAAGTTAAAGGACTGCCGGCTGGTGTGGCTCAGTGGTTGAGTGTCGGCCCATGAACCAGGAGGTCACGGTTCAGTTCCAGTGAGAGCACATGCCGGGGTTCCGGGTTCAATCCCCAGGAGCGGGTGTGCAGGAGGCAGCCGATCAATGATTGTCTCTCATCATTGATGTTTCTATCTCTCTCCCTCTTCCTTCCTCTCTGAAAGCAATTTAGAAAACAAATAAAAAAATAAATTCATCAATAGTCTACATAAATAATACTAAATCAAAAACATAATTATACCCCTAGCCTAAACTACAAAAGAAAATCTGACCACTTGAACATACTCCTGTGCAGTATTTTTATGAGTGCTTTTCATAGTTAGCAGTAAAGAATTCATTTTTTATCGTAAAATCATTGCCTGAACCAAGGCTTAACGTCATTTAGGAGGTAAATGGAAGATCCTTCATGTGGCACCTAAGGTAGTATGACTTGCTACTTAGACTGCCAAATTATTCCCAGGACTGGCACCACAGAAGGCCACGAAGGCTAGCAGTGCTCTGAAGACTGTACTGGTTCCTAAACCCTCCTGGCCCAAACCTGTTTGCAGTACATACTTTTCTTCTGTGACCTTCTCAGCTGTGAAGTCCGCCTGCCTCTCGGTCTCATAAGGTTGATATTCCCTGTAGGATCTCCGCTCGGCTCTATCCAGTGTCACCTCTGTCCCCCGGCTATCATTCCATCCTTGCTGCTCCCCTCTTCTAGGAGTTCGCTTCTGGCCTGCAAGCAAACATCAAAGGGGAGAGGTGAACATGAGGTCTACAGCAGCACGTTATTTACAGGTACTTTCACATTTCACTCTTCTCGAAACCAATGTCATGGGGAAATGTAGAAGTTTAGAGAAGGAAAGTTGCTGATATTACTGCAGCCAGCATCAACTACTTTTTAACAAAAGTTTTAAGTTACTATTGAATTAGTAACTGGCCTACCAAAGCTTTCTCGTATGTCCTGAAAAGCATGATAAAGTTAAACAGACTACACCAACTAACCTGCAAGTATAGGTATTGCACAATGACTCTGTGATAGCTAGGGATATAGATAATTGCTAAATCAGCAACGTTTCACAAAAGCAGCTTTACTGAAACATGGCAGCTAAGCTACATCCAGAAAATGTTAGGATATCCTGTTCTTTAAATTTTTTTTAGAACCCCAAGTATAGTTTCTCATCAGCTGCCGGGAGCTGGTCCATCCTTGCTGTTTCAAGGGACCTGGCATATATGGCATACGGTTCTTAATATGTTTGCTCACCTTCTTGGCACTACGTGTTTTAACCAAGGTCTCCTCTCTGAGAAAGGTTGTTTCCCCAGGTAGGGATTTTCCCCTGAAGTTAGGGAGGGAATAAAACCCCTCAACTAAGTGCCAGGCGGGTAATTAATCACTTTAACTACTAACAATCATGCTTAAGTTACATAATCTTTACTCCCTGGAATGGAGATAAGAAACGCCCTAACCTTTGTAATAGAGATTGATAGGATTGAATCAACTGGTATAAATACAGATGTAACAAGACAGCGAGAGACAGAACTTAGAACACAGAACTTAGGAGACAGGACTTAGAAGACAGGACCAAGAGAGACCGAACCTAGGCACAGAACCTACACAGAACGTTCTCTAGAGACAGAAGGACTTCGCTGGAGAGAACATGGCAAAAGATCCTGGACTGAACCTGACTACAGAAATTGGCAAGACAACCTGACTAGAACCTGGTGACTGAACCTGGCTGGAGAACCTGGACAGAACCTGGCTGGAGAACCTAGCAAGAGAATATGGACACAGAACCTGGCTGGAGATCCTAAGCAGAACCTCTCTGGAGATCTAGACCAGAACTTGGCTGGAGATCCGGGCTAGAGATCCTGGCTAGGCTGCTGATCAACTGAACGCTGTCTCCGTGTCATTCCTTCTTCGCCGACTCCGTCCACACCTTTGGGGACCCCTGGACCCGCTGGGGTTGGACCCCGGCAATCAGCTACTAAGGTCTTTGTTTTTAAATACAGCTATTACCATTATCTTTTTTTTTATTTAGAAACAGATTTTTCTGCTATTTCCTGGTATTTATGATCATACTTCTCAAATATGAGGCCAAACTTGTCTAGCCAAATCATACATGGGCCAGTTAGGGCCCAAACAGGCATCTCCCATGTGTGGAGCCAGAACTCAGCTGGGGCGGGGACCAGGCCATTCCAGCCTTTTGCTCTCTCCTCTCACCACACTCTACTCCCCTCCAGTTCGATGCTTTAACAATTTTAAGCAGAGTCTGTGTCTGATAGGCATGTAATACCTGGTAAACATGTTCTGAAGAATGTCACTTCAAAATCATCTTCTAAAAATGTTTATCTTTCCTTTGTATACATTTAAAAGGTCCCCATCTCAAACATTATTTATAATTTTATTATAGTACCTTTGACTTTTCTATAAATTACCCTTCAATTGGTTGGTTATATGGCTGTAAAAATGTTAAATGTATTTGAATTAATGAGTATTTTTTAAACAGCTGGTCTCCACTCCAAGTTAGACAAACATGACTCTTAAGGAAGATGTTTACACATATTTTTCCATGTTCCTACTTAATATTTTCTATCTAAATTTTATAATTTGGACACATGTATTAACAAAGTTCCAATACCCTGCAAATATTTCATTCTTTCTTCAAAACCCAAAGCACAAAGACAACAGAGGTACAATTGTTTCCCCACAATTCAGTGCTAAAAGATTAAGACTGCAATTGAACCTAGCTGTTTTCTGTGCTGGATCAGCAGCTCCAAGTGGATAATGCAAACACTGAATTTAACTAGCCTTTTCCACTAAAAGGCTGGCTCACGCAGTCTGTTCACTGATCTAACGCCAAGCCCACGAAAGGACAAAATACAATAAAATTTTCAATGAGATTTCTACAAAATAAAGTTGAACTTTGACTCAAAAACAATTGTTCTGAAAGCCTAAGAAAAGTAAAGATAAAACAGCCCCTGAGGACTTCAAGGACAAATTTATTGAGCAAGGCTCACACCAGGGTCAACGTACAGTTGACTCTTGAACAACTTGGGTCAATTGAAAAATCCACATGTAAGTGGACCTGAGGAGTTCAAACCCAAGTTATTCAAGGGGTCAACTGTATATTACTAAATAGTGAAGGACTTAAAAACCTCAATCAGAAAATCTTATGATTTCCGCATCCTTTTGAGATTAATAAATGTTTCCATTATATGTCAAACATGTTTTGACTTTGTTTCTTGACTCACTAAGTATTCACTCACAATATTCTAACTAAATTAAATTTGTTGAGTGATAGAGAAGAACAGTCCATATAAATTAGGGCTACAAAACTCTGAGAGTAGCTCTCTAACATCCATTACAGATAAACTTAGTACAGTAACTGCGTAGACAGAAATTAATGAGCTGTTAGCTCCTGAAATAACACATACTTGAAAAAAAAACTAGAAAGACAAAATTTCCATTCCAACACCAAAATTAAAGCTTTAATATAGTTCTCAAAACCCAGATCACCTGGATCATGAACAATTGACAGAAAAAAGTTATCAACATACTAGATTACAAAGCTAAGTGAAAGAAGCAGACTGAAACCCAGTTTACATCAGTTAAATTTAGAAAGAAAAAAAAAATAGGCCCAGCTGTGGTGGCTCAGTGGTTGAGCTTTGACCTATGAACCAGGAGGTCAGGTGCGGCTGGATCCCCAGTGGGGAGCAGGCAGAAGGCAGCCGATCAATGAGTCTCTCTCATCATTGATGTTTCTATCTCTCTCCCTCTCCCTTTCTCTCTGAAATCAATAAAAATATATTTTTTAAAAAATAAGAAAAAAGAAATAATTTCGTGCATTAATGTATATAAATACGAGGTGTTAACAGCAGGAAAAATAAAGGATTTCCACTTTACTTCATACATTTCTAACTTGTTTAAAATTTTTTAACAAAAATGCATGGCATTTTTCATTTTAAAAGGGTTAAAAAGTGATATGTTAGTAGCACTAAATGCAGTTTAATTTAAACTGCATTAAAATAAAGGGGGAGGAAAAGCTCAGCCTTGCTCTTTTATTACCATATTCGTCTAAATAAACGAGAAAAAATATAATACCACATGTACATCATATCTCAAGTCTCACTCTATTTAAACACGCTCATGAACTTACTGGCCTACCAAGGGGTCTTGAAATAACTTTTTAAATAAATTCAATGTATTATAGTGACTTATTTCCAAGCATATCGCGGGACTGCGCTTTCACAGCTAAAGGTAAACATTACCTAGCTGCAGGAGTCAGAGAGCGCCCCAGTACTTCCATCAGCTGTTTTCCCAGGGTGGGGATGCACAAGTTAACTTTTCGGTCATTTTCCCATTACAGTTGACAGTCACTATTATATGAGGTTCAGGTGCGCGCATAGTGGTAGGCATTTATGTAACTTACAAAGTGACCCCCCGCGTGAGTCTCCATATTACAGTATTATTGGCCGTGTTCTCTACGCTGAACTTTACGTCTCGTAACCATCCTGGAACTGCCAATTTGTGGGATGCACGATGTTTACCGAGCAGGGCGCTAGCCCGCAGAGCCGAGCCGCAGTGGTGGAACCGCACGCCTCACTCACAGTCCTCTGGGGCAAACCCGAGGGCCCATTTCAGGAGAACGGGGAGCACAGGTGCGCTCTTGCTGGCCCCCACCGAGGCAGGTCAGGGGAGGCTCGATGCTCGCGCCCCTCCCTCCGCCGAGACAGCGGGAGGGGACTCCGAGGAGCCGGGTGGCAAAGGTTACCGGAAGCAGCGGAGGGAGTGACAGGTCACACCTCCCACCGCCGCCACGTGCGGCATCCAAACATAACGCCGGCCGAGCGCTGCAGGCTCCGGCCAGGGGACGGGCTGCAGGCGCGAGCTCGGAGGCGCCCGGGACCCCGCGCCACGCTCCGCATTCGCGGGCGCCGACGTCACCGCCCCCGCGGTCACCCAGGCCCCTCCGTCACAGAGGCCGTCGCGCCTCCCCCCGCGACTCCTCACGCACCCGGACTCCCGCCGCGCCGCCCCGGGCGCCCGACCTCCCCCCACGCCGCCTGAGTGGGGCTCCCTCCACCCGCGCCTCTCCCTTCGCTCCCGCAGAGGGTGCGCGGCGGGCGGCGGGAGTCCCGCGACCCCGTCCTCACCCGCACACCGCCCAGCAGGGTCCCCTCACTTTGCCCAGCTGGCGGGGCTCGGCGCCGGGTTCTGCGGCCCCCACCCCGGAGGGGCAGGAAGGTCAGAGCGGCGACAGCGCCCGCCCGCGCTTCCCCACCCGCTCGGGCTACCGGGACCCTCCGGTCCCCCCGGCCGCTCCAAAGGCCCCTCCTCTGGGGAACAGGTTCCAGCGACCGCAGCGTGCAGAGGGGTGACCTCCGTGACCCCGTCCTCCTTCCCCTCCCGCCACCGCGCTCACCCGGGGGCGTCCAGGTGCCCGGCGGGGCGCGCGTCCCGGGCGGCTGCGAGCCGCCCCCGGGGCTGTCGGGCTGCTGCGCGCCGGGGGCCGGGAGGCCCTTGCGATCCTTCTGGGACTCCCGCCGGCCGCTGGCCGCGCCGGGTCGGTGGCCCGAGGCCCCGGCCGGGCTCCTGCCGCCGCGGTGGCCCGCCCCGGCCGCCGCCGCCGCCGCCGCCTCGTCCCGCCTCTTGCGCTGCAGCTGCTGCTGGCGCCGGCGCTCGGCCTCGCGCAGGATGTCGAACGGGTCTGACTCGTCGTCCAGCAGCTGGTGGAAGCGGTTGGCCACGACGCAGCCGAAACTTTCCTGCATCACGGCGGCCGCGGCCACAGGGCTCCCCAGAGAGCCCTTCATGCCGCCGCGGCCCTGCGGGCCCGCCGGGGACAGCCCACGCGAGCGAGTCTCAGCGAAGCCGGCGGCGAGGACCCATCACGCCCGTCGCTGCAGCCCTCCCAGCCCGGTGCCCTCCTTGCCCGCGCGGGCCCCCGCGCAGCCCCCGATGCCCGCCCAGCCGCCGCCAGACAGCCAATCAGGGCACGCAGACACGCCCCTTGTCCTACGGGCACGCCTGGAAGGCCAATCAGAGGCCGGCTTCTGTCACGTCCTGCGACCTCTATGCCCCACCCCTCGACTCACAGGGAGGGGCGGAGCCCAAGGGGCGGAGCTACTGGGAGGAGCGCGGAGTTTGTGGTCCAGGCAGGTTCGCCCGTGTGGGTGCGTGGAGACCACTTGCGTTCTCTCTGGGACTGGATTCACAACATTCATTATTGGCTACTCTTCTTTGAAGTTTGTATATTCATTTATCCATTGAACACTCACTGTGAGAGTTTTCGGCCAGTGATGAGGGCTGCGAAAGAATCCACAGCTAAAAGGAGAGCCCAGCCGCCTGCTCAGTGGTTGAACGTGACCTAGGAAGGTCGCAGTTCGATTCCTAGTCAGGGCACATGCCCCGTTAAGGACTTGATCCCCAGTGCGGGGCGGGCAGGAGGCTGCCGATCAATGATTCTCTCTCCTCATTGATATTTCTCTCTCACTCTCCCTCTCCCTTCCTCTCTGAAATCAATAGAAAAAAATAAAAGGAGAGAGAAATGTAAAGAGAAAGTTTATTTTTACTTTCCCCAAAGGGAAAGGGCTGTGCTAATCAACGCCAGGGCAAAATACAAAAAAAAAAAAAAAAAAGCTGCCCTTCCTTTTAAAGCCTTGGGCAAGGAAGGCAGGGAGGTTTTTCTGGCTGCTGCTGTCGCTAGGTGACATTGAGCAGACATCAGGGGAGTTGGCTTTGTTAGTTCTTTAGGAGACAATCCCGGCAGATGTCCTAGGGAGGTGTCTTATCATGATTTTTCCTCAGTCTGTATAATATTCCTAGAGCAAAAGTTGTGAAGAGTTTAAAAGAGGTTTGTTTGAAGGGAAATGGGTTGTAAACTAATTATCCCTGGGTTGTATACCAGCAGGGAGAAGTGTATGCAAAAATGTAGCCTTGAAAGTAACTTGTCTTATAGTTTGAACAGAGGGAATGTTTGAACCAGAGGAGCTAACAATCCTGAGGTTTAATTACCAGGTGCTCCTCATAAGTTGTGGAAGGCTACAGCAAAGAAAAAGAAAAGCCTTCTTTTTTTTCCTTCCTAACACTATGTGCCAGGCATTATGTTGTAGGAGATACTAACTCCATGACTTATGGATCTCACAGTATATAGACAGAAAAGTGTGCTGAAGGGAAGGCACAGACTTCCCTAGGAGATGGAAAAGGAACCTGAAGCTTCCCCTACTAAGTGCTGATTAAGCTGCCATCTGAAGGATGACAAGAGCAGGAGCAAGGGCAAGTGAAGAATCTTGAGGTAGGTTAGTGCACAGCCCAGGCACACGCTCAAAGAAAACCAGTGACCTGGGTTGCAAAGAGTTGGGGGAGGACCTTGTTTGGTCTTGACATTGTTCTAAGAGCAGTGAGAAGCAAATGATAAACATGAGCATATACTTGAAAAGGCTACCCTGAAGGGAGGTCAATCAAGCAGAAGATTGCTGCAGAGCTCCAGGAAAGAGCAGATGATGGAGACTTGGACTAGAATGATAGCAGTGGAGGTGAAGAGAGTAGTAGATTCAAGAGCTATTTTGCAGGTTTTATCAATAGGACTTGGTGCTACACTAGATATGGATGAGGACGAGGAAAAGGAGGGGGTGAGATGACGTCTGTTTTTCTGGTGCAGCTGGAATGGTGGTACTAATCACAAAGAATTAGAGCACTGGAAGAGAACACTGATGAGAATCATGAGTTTACTCTTGAACATGCTGAGGTATGGGGTTCTGTTTGTTTTTCTTGTAAGATATTTAACTGAGGCCTAGAATTCAAGGAACACCAAGCTCAGCCCTGGCTGGGTGGCTCAGTTGGTTGGAGCCTCATCCTCTACCCCAAAAGGTTTCAGGTTTGATTCCCCATTGGGGCACATACCTAGGTTGCAGGTTCATCCCCTGTTGGGGCGCATATAGAAGGCAACCAATTGATGTTTCACTGTCACATCGATGTTTCTCTGTCTCTCTCCCTTCTGTTAGTGTTTTGGATGGTGACACAGGCTGTGAAAGAATTCACAAGTAAAAGAAAAGATGCAGAGAGGAAGTGTATTTTACTTACCAAGCAAGGAAAGGGCTGGTTTATCATTCGTCAATACAAGGCAAAAAACAAAGGGTGCCTTCCACTTTTAAAGAGTAATGACTGCTGTTGCTAGGTGACAAGGAAGGGTGGGGTTTGTGTTGAAGTTGAGCAGATACCTGGGGCTGTCTTGAAAAGTTACAGGAGAGAAACCAAGATGGTGGTATAGGTAAACACCAGAGTTTGCTGCCTCGAACAACCACTTCAAAAATACAACTAAAAGACGGAACGGACATCATCCAGAACCACAGGAAGGCTGGCTGAGTGGAAAGTCTACAACTAGAAGGAAAGAGAAAAGCATACCGAGACTCAGAGGAGGAGCAGTGCAGAAGTAAAATACTAAGGTACAGAGGCGCACAGGAGTGGGCTGGTGGCTGAGGGCGCGGTTGTCGTTTTCAATCAGGAGGGAGTCTCAGGCTCTGAGCTCCAGTTCTGGGTGAGTCTCTGGGGACCCAGACTCATATGGGAGAAGCGGGACCGTCTGGCATCATTCGGAACTCGAGGGCAGCTTTCTCTCGAAGGGGCTTGCACAGATTGCCGGGACACTGAGAAGGGGGCCGTGGAGAGCAGCCATAACTGCCAGCCCCGTCCAGTTGATCCTGTGGGACCCAGCCCACCCAAGCCCTGCAGCGAGGCTTTTGCTGGATAGCCTAAGGCAGAGGCTAGATTAGCATCTCCCTAGAGATCCAGGAGCCAGTGTACCCAGAGGTCAGAGTGGGACCATCCAGTTTGCAGCTCCATGGAACCATAAAGGACACACTCAGGGGCAGACTCAGTGAGCATCAAAGCCCCACTGAAGCAAGTCTTGCTCCAGAGGGGTGTCTCCAGCACAGAAGTTCTCCCACTGCAGACACAGCTGATTCTCACAGCCAATTGGCCTGGAGGTCAATTCCTCCCAGTGATACCTACAACAATCAAGGCTTAACTACAACAAGACTATGCACAAAGACCACAAGGGGGTGCACCAAGAGTGTCCTCCTCAGGTAATTGGGGAGGCTGAACCACTGGGCCCTAGAGGACACTTAGCACAGAAAACCACTTTATCAACACAGGGAAGCATAAAAAATGCGGAGACAAAGAAAAAGGACACAAATGACAGAAATGGAGGAAAGAAAATGACTGGATATAGAGTTCAAAACCACACTTTGAAGGTTTTTCAAGAATTTTCTAGAAACTGCCAATAAAGTTAATGAGACCTACAAGAAATCTAATAAGACCCTCGAGGTTGTGATAAAGGACCAACTAGAAATTAAGCATGCACTGACTGAAATAAAGAATATTATACAGACTCCCAACAGCAGACTAGAGGATAACAAGAATCAAGTCAACGATTTGAAATACGAAGAAGCAAAAAACACCCAACCGGAAAAGCAAAATGAAAAAAGAATCCAAAAATACGAAGATAGCGTAAGGAGCCTCTGGGACAGCTTCAAGCATACCAACATCCAAATTATAGGGGTGCCAGCAGAAGAGAGAGAGCAAGATATTGAAAACCTATTTGAAGAAATAATGACAGAAAACTTCCCCTACCTGGTGAAAGAAAGAGACTTACAAGTCCAGGAAGCGCAGAGAACCCCAAACAAAAGGAATCCAAAGAGGACCACACCAAGACACATCATAATTAAAATGCCAAGAGCAAAAGACAAAGAGAGAGTCTTAAAAGCAGCGAGAGAAAGAAACTCAGTTACCTACAAGGGAACACCCATACGACTGTCAGCTGATATTTCAACAGAAACTTTGCAGGCCAGAAGGGAGTGGCAAGAAATATTCAAAGTGATGAATGCCAAGAACCTACAACCAAGATTACTTTATCCAGCAAAGCTATCATTCAGAATTGAAGGTCAGATAAAGAGCTTCACAGATAAGAAAAAGCTAAAGGAATTCATCACCACCAAACCAGTATTTATGAAATGCTGAAAGGTATCCTTTAAGAAGAGGAAGAAGAAGAAAAAGGTAAAGATACAAATTATGAACAACAAATGCACATCTATTAACAAGTGAATCTGAAAATCAAGTGAATAATCTGATGAACAGAATGAACTGGTGATTATAATAGAATCAGGGGCATAGAAAGGGAGTGGACTGACTATTCTTTGGGGGGAAAGGGGTGAGGGGGGTGTGGGAAGAGACTGGACAAAAATCGTGCACCTATGGATGAGGACAGTGGGTGGGGAGTGAGGGTGGAGGGTGGGGTGGGAACTCGGTGGAGGGGAGTTATGGGGGGAAAAAGAGGAACAAATGTAATAATCTGGAACAAATGTAATAAAGATTTAATTTTTTAAAAAAAGAAAAGTTACAGTTTGCTTTCCAGGAGGCAGTCAGGGAGGTGTCTTATCAGTGTTTTTCTTAAGCCTGTAAAACATGCATAGAGCAAAAGTTATGAAGAGTTCAAAAGAGGCTTGTTTGAAGGGTGTGGGGCAGGGGGCGGGGTGGTGGTGGAAGGAACTTTCTGCTAACTTGAGACTCTGTGTTGTGAAAACAGAAGGGAGGAAGAGATGAAAGAATGCAGCCTTGAGAGTAGCTTATCTTATCTTGCAGTTTGAACAGAGTGGCTGTTTAAATCAGGGGAGATAACAATCTTGGAGTTTAATTATCAGATGCTTGTCTTAAGTTGTGAAGCAAAGAAAAAGAAAGTCCTTTTTCCTGTCCTTATACCTTCCCCCCTCTCTAAAATCAATAAAAATATGTCCTTGGGTAAGGATTAAAACAAAGAAAGAATACCCAGCTCAGAGAACTGGAACTCTTGCCAAGGGCCCATGCATACACTCTTGGCTGCCCATCTTTCCCTCTTGTATTTCCCCAGAACCTGTATTTCGGTAGGGCATTGGATAGCTATATGCCCCAGGGGAAGTTGGGCCCTCTTTCAGCCTCAAAGTTGGTTAATCTCAAATCATGCAGTGCACTTCCATTCCCTTGCCAATGATTAGTGTAGGAATAGGCTTGTGGTGCAAATCTGGCAGAACAGATGGGTGGTGAATTATTCTGGAGGATATCTGGGAACTTTTTTCTTATACCTAAAAAGGGATTGGGAAGGGGTCTGCCATCTTCCCATTCTGTTCTTTGGTCCTGGTTACAGGAGGAGGACATGATGCCTAGAGTTGCCATTTCTTGTTATAACTATGAGGATGGCAGAGCAGAGGGATAGAGAAAATCTAGTTCCTTGATGCTGAGCTGCTGATTTTCCTGCTCAGGAACCTACCTACCTCAGACTTATCTACACTAATAAAAGAGAAACATGCAAATTGGTGTCACTCTGCTATGCCCACCAGCCAATCAGAATGACTATGCAAATTAACCCAACAAAGATGGCGGTTAATTTGCATATGCAGGTACAGAGCCAAGACTGAGGATGACTGAAGACTGAAGAGGCTTGGCTTCTCCACTGCAGCTGGAGCGGAGAAGCCAAGCCTCGCTGCTGCGGCCGAACCAAAGGCCTGGGTCCCGGGTGCCGGAGGGAAACCAGTGCTGGCAGCCAGCGGAAGGAAGGCCTATTGAGTGAATCTTTGTGCAACGGGCCTCTAGTTATTCCATAAGGCAATAAATGTCATTATTGTTTAAGCCACTCTAGGTTGTATTTGTCTCTTGGATCCAGAAGCACCCTGTTAGAGCATCTCGCTCAGGAGCACCCTTGCCCTTTTGTACTTTCCTATAATAGCAAATGGAAAGGGAACCCTTAATCCTGACTGCTGCCTGGTCTGTGTTTTACTCACTCAATTTTCTTTCAATCCTGAGGAGGACAGGATGATGCCTGTCTTATTCATTGCAATGTGTATTCCCAGTGCTCAGCATGCTAGGTGGTTGTACAGTAGGTCCTCAGAATTTTTTGAATGTCTGAAGATTTTGAGATATTTGGTCGTCTCCTGCTTTGTCAGCATAGGTTTATGATTCAAAGACTATATTTTTTACCCAAAAGAGCTGAGAGCAGGTGCTCAAAGAAAAACTTGTACCTGAATGTTTGTAGCAGCACTACTCACAATAGCCAAAAGTTAGAAACAACCCAAGTATACATCAACTGATGAACGCATAAACAAAATGTGGGCCCTAGCCGGTTTGGCTCAGTGGATAGAACGTCAACCTGTGGACTGAAGGGTCCCAGGTTCGATTCCGGTCAAAGACATGTGCCTTGATTGAGGGCACATCCTCAGTGGGGGTGTGCAGGAGGCAGCTGATTGATGTTTCTAACTCTCTATCCCTCTCCCTTCCTCTCTGTAAAAAACAACAACAACAAAAATGTGGCACAATGGGTTAATATTTGGCTCTAAAAAGGAATGAAGTATTGATACCTGCTGTAACATGAATGAATCTTAAAACCATTATGCTAAGTGAAAGAAGCCAGACACAGATATTGTATGATGTTATTCATATGAAATGTCCAAATCCATAGAGACAGAAAACAGATGAGTGGTTGCCAGGGGTTCTGGGGAAAGGGGGTGCGGAGTCACTGCTTAATGGGCATGAGGTTGCCTTTTGGGGTGATGAAAATTTTCAGCAATTATATAGTGTGACAGTTGCACAAATGTGAATGTACAAAGCACCACTGAATTGAACACTTTAAAGTGGTTAAAATAATAAACTTTATGTGTATTTTACCACATTTTTTAAAAGCATATATTTTGGAGTTAGACCATGATTTGAATCCTGGCTTGGCCACTAACTACCTTTGTGACCTTGGCCATTTTCATTTCTGTGCCTCCATTTTCTGTAAAATGAAGACAATAATGCTACCAACTCTAGAGGGTTATTGTGAGGTGTAGGTCAGATAACACATACAAAGTGTTCAGCACCATGCCCAGCACAGAGTATAAATTCTCAGTCACAGTCATTATCAACATGGCTACCATCATCATCATCATCATCATCATCATCATAATTTTGAATCAGGCCTAAGACTAGGTAGAGTCCTAACAACACTCATCATTATGAGGTGAATGAAATTTTCAAAGATTCTTCATATGACAGGATCACCAGATGCACCAGGAACCATGCTTGGAGATGAACCGCTTCAAGCCGAAGTTGTCACTGGCATGTTTAAGCTGCCCATCGCCAAGCCACACCATCAAGGAACCATTGCCACTTGAGAGACGGGCCTGTCATACTCCTAGTGAACATCTGGAGATATCCCACTCCCCCATTCTCCTCCTATCCTTTCCAACATAGCCAACCACGGCAAGTTCTTAAGGCATGCCCTGTGAGTACTCCATTCTAATTTCCAAATCGTGTTTTAAGCAGTTCCCAGCCAACCAATCCTGGTTGCTTCAGGATTAAGAATACCTTTACAACCACTGAAATAGAGATGGTGGCCTCTAGCTGGTATTAGCTCCTATGGGGCTGAGAAGTAACGTGGAACTTGCTGATGGTGACTGTTTAAGCAGCCTCACATTTTTCCCTGGCCATTTTTCTGGGAGATTGCATCCATGAATCCATCCCTAAAATACAACTTCACCACATTAGCATGAGTTACTGGTAACATTATGTTGAATGTGGTCAGTTCAATAGACTGAACTTGCTAATAATTCAAGATAAAAAACTCTCTCTAGTAATTATAATACCAACCAGAAAAAAAGAAACCGATGAAAACCACACACACACACACACACACACGCACACACACGCACACGCACACACACGTGCGCGCGCGCGCAATCATATAGCTTAGATAATTAGATAATAAGGCATACAAAAAATCTGAGGTGTAGATGCTGAATCATACCACCTTCGCTTCCATAGCCATTGTTTATTGGCACCAGTGGAAATGCAGTGAGGTTTAACTGCATATAAAATGTAAATTACATTGAGTTACTTAACATATGACTTCCATTAGGAATAATAAAATACACTAACATCTTCCATATTGACTTAAATACACAGAGAGATCAGTTCAGAGTTTAAAAAACTGTAGCTTTATTACTTTTAATTACATGCCAGAAGCAACACGTGGATGAGGGCCAAGGCCGAGGGGCCCCTCAGGCGGTAAAAGGTGTGAGTTTCTGTGAATCACCAAAGAGCTGCATTCCATTTACTCAGTTTTACATGTAGATGACTGCTATCTCTTTGCTTACCATTTCTCTCTCTAAAATTAGGATGATTATAATCAGTCCTGCACTCCTCATATTTTGATGGGAAGATAAAACCAAAATTTATAAGGTAAAGTAAAATTTAAAAGGTAAAGTAAAATTTAAAAGGTAAAAAATTTTACATTTCTTACAATTGTTTCTACTTGATAATATATGCAAGAACAAAAATATTTTTCTTAACTCTAAGAGGGTTTCATCTGTCCTTTATGCCTGCTAAGCTGATTGTGATAAGATCAATTAAATTATAGTTTCTGGTTTAGTTGTTACAAGGTTGATAGGTGAATTCGAATTCAGTTTCTCACAGCAAATGAATAAAGCAAGTGCACAGTCTCAAAGTTAGGAGTTGTAGAACCTGCACCATTAACAATCAAGATGCTGTAAGGACTTGTAGCAAGCCCGCATCCATCCATGTGACCAGACAGAAGATGCTGAAACCTGGAGAGGACCTATGACCAACCTACTAATGTTTGTCACTGAGGTTCTCCCAGCCTTCTTTCCGGTGACGAGATGTTGCAGCACCACCGAGCTTTGCATCCTCAGAGCCCTGTGCCCATAGCCCAGTTATTTTATTCTCTCAAAGTTCCTAATATGAAAAATTTGATATAAGTTATAACTTTCATCAAGGCTGAATTAAATAATTTTGAATTTAGAACTTTTTGGTCCCACATTTCTTCTGGATTCTTCCAGTTGTGAGCGACAGAAAACCCACCTGGAATAAATAAAACAAAGGACTTGGTTGGCCCACGAAAAAAAGGCCAAGAATGAATCAGGCATAGCTTGATTGGGGTAAACCATGTCAGGGCCTGACCTCTCTCTCTCTCTCTCTCTCTCTCTCTCTCTCTCTCTCTCTGCCCCTCCCACTTTCTCTGCTTTATTTTCTTCTGCACTGGCTTCCCTTTTGCTAGTTTCTCTTCATAGATGGTCCCAGCAACGCCGTGTTTAAGGCTTACAGTTGTCAGCCCAGCAGGAAAAGGAAGAGGACCGTAATGTCCACACTGGCAGGGGTCCCAGAATTGGACGTTTCTATAAACAAAGGTATTTCATTCTCTCACCAGCCAGGCCCAGATCACCAGACCAAGCTGGAGTCTGGAGTCAACCCCCTAAACACCGAGGCTGAAAAGGCCTAAAGTGTTCATTGAACGTCACAGAGGTAAGGAGTCCTAAAGCTGGTGTTGAAACCAGGCCCCAAGTCCAAGTCCAGGCTGCTTTCCTGTGTTAGCAAAAATATAATTAGCCAAAGCGGGGAAACCCAGTAGGCTGTTCTCTTCTGTGCTGGCTCAAAAAGTCTCAGCGAACCCCATGGGCTCTCAAGACCCCTCCGAAGTCCCTGCCCAGCGTCCTACGCTGCCCCAGTGACCGGCCCTCCCTGAGGACCCCTCCTGCGGCACCTGAACACCTTCCCACACCCCTCAGAGGTCTTGCTCCTCAAAGGCACCGTCTCTCCTTTGAGGTTCCCAGTCCCAGCCAGGGGTGATTGGCAAAGGGGCAGTGGTGGCTTTCAAGGGGATGGGCCCTGCGCTCGCCCAGCATGTCTCAGACACGTGTGCAGGCTGAGACTGTTAGCGCGAAGCGAAGACATCCGCCGGCCTCACTGAGCGTCAGCTGTGTGTCCGGCCTCACTGAGCGTCAGCTGTGTGTCCGGCCTCACTGGGCGTCAGCTGTGTGTCCGGCCTATCACGAGACAGTGGCAGGGGCGGGTTCTGTCCCCTTTGTCTTTCATTATTCATCCCAAAGGAGTTGGCCATCCTTTACTTTTTGTTGTTGTTGTTAATCCTCATCCGAAGATATTTTTCCATTGATTTTTAGAGAGAGTGGAAGGGAGGGAGGTGAGGGAGAGAGAGAGCGAGAGAATGCGTACATCTCGACTGGGGCGAGGGATCAAATCTGCAGCCCAGGTACGTGCCCTTGACCGAGAATCGAACTTGAGACCCTTCGGTGAGTGGGAGGACGCTCTCATCATTGAGCAACACCAACCAGGCAGCCACCCCTTACTTCTGTTTTCTCGTATATACATTATATATCTTTTCTGATTAAATGTTTACAGATATGAAAAATAAAAAAGCCCCAAATATCACCAAAATATGTGATAAGAAAGTCCTCATAATTTGTCCATCCACCCCACCCTCTCAGAAAATTGTTAGTAACCATTTGGCATTTTTTTTAAAAAACCACATATTTAATGGACTTGATTTTTTTAGAGCAATTTTAGATGCACAGCAAAATTGAGCAGAAGGTGCAGAGGTTTCCCATATTCTCTCTGCCCATCCCAGGCACAGCCTCCGCTGTCACCATCTCCTCAGGTGGGACATTTGCTACACTGCGAAGGGATGAGGCGACGGCTCTCAATGAACTTCACTTTGCCACACTCACGTAACTGTGCAGTCCCCTCCCGTATTGCATCTGGACCGGCTGGGACCTGCCAGTGGAGATGGTGCTGTGCCCATTCTCGGCCTCACCTTTCAGAGGAATGGCGGCTTCCATTTCTTTTTTCTAGGAACTCTCCTTGGAAATTGGCTGTCAAGCTGTGAGAAAGCCCACAGCCACGTGGAAAGGCCCCCCGAGAGGGGAGAAGCCCTAACCTACGATGGGGAAGGAGAGAGAAACTCAGTCATTCTTGCACCACTGGCTTGAGCGCAGCCTGCCATGTGACTGCAGCTGCGGGAGACACAGCAAGCAAGCCCAGCAGAGTTGCCCAGTTGAGTCCAGTCGACCCACAGAATGCACGGTCATAGCAGGGTGTTGTTTGGAGTCACTGGGTTTTGGGTTTGGAGATCACTGGGCTGTGAGGGGAGTGACGCAAAGAGGCCCCGTGTCCTGGAAATTCTCCCGGCAGCGAGGGAAACAGGAGAACGAGGCAGATAAAGAGCGGAGCAGGAAGCGAAGTTTCTGTAGCACGAAGGGCAGTTTCCCTCAACAGGCATTCAGCTAAAAAGACAGCCCTTCTGCTTGTTCTCCCTGGTCAACTACATTTTTCAAGAGCCTCATGCTATGCAGCTTAAGTAAGTTCTTTAGGTCAAAATTCAATTTATTAAACAACAAAGACTGAAGACAGTGACCACATGGTGAAGATGTAAAGATAAAAATCGATGGATACATGAAATGGTCAATATTTTCTTTTGACCTCGGCAACAGAGGCATAATAGGCTTTGCTATTTACTAGAAAGGTTATTTTAAATAAAAGCAACCACGTGAAGACAAGACACTGAGCACACTAACTCTCTGAGCTTGGAAAAGATGGTGAGCTCCTGCAGCCTTCTATGGATGAGAGACCTTGCTTTCTCCTCCACACTTTTCACAATGACCGAGAGGATTTTCTCTCCTGCCCCAGGACCTTCCCTCTGTTATTCTTGGATCAGCAATCAAACCCATGGCTGGCCTGGGGAAATGCCGTGGAAATCAGCAGCTGCTGCGTCAGCCAGAGGTGCTAGGAGCTAGCTTTCCCCAGTGTGGCTCACTCTCTAAATTCCTGTACATCCCTGCTCAGATGTCTCCTTATCAGCGAGACCTCACCCGACCAGCTTGATTAAAGCCCCCTTTCCCACTTGATGTCCCTCTACAGGATTCCCACTGCGTCACCTGTCTCCCTCCACCGGAGCCTGGAGACTTGGTTACCGCTGCTCTGTCCTCAGTGCTGGCAACAGCTGTTGGCACATACTTGGCATTCATAACTGTTTGTTGAATGGACGGGAGTGGAATGACTGAGAACTTACTTTCAGCTAAATGGAAATGCTAAGCAACACAGTGTACTGGACCCCTTTGCCTAGCATCACAGATCATTCCTGCCATTCTAGTGAGTCTTTTAAAGTGGCCGAGTTTCCTAAGTCAATACATAATTACCCTCTTAAGGCTGAGTGAGCATTTGAAAGGCCAATATCTAAATCGTTCTGCCGATCCGACATTTCTGCTCTTGACATTCTTGTTTAGCAAACGTTGTGATGGGGCATACCATCGACACGCGGCCCGGGAGAGGCCAGGCTGGGTGAGCACTGAGCGCACGGGAAGAGGAGTGGACCGGGTGCCACCCTAACCCCACCCCGAGGGGCCAGAGGGCTGAGCAAAGCCACTTCATCTCTTTGAGATTTTTTTCAGCCTTAAAATGCAGAAACCCCTGTAAGTCTGCCTAGTAGAGATCCTGTGCTGGCCAAATAAGAAAACATGTAATAGTGCTCTGCATCACGAAATGCAAGGTGGTAGACTCCTGTCACAGTAATAACCAGTCCGCAGCTTTTGAACACCTGGTATAACCAGGGGCCTCTGCTGCTACCATGAGAGAAGTCTACCCCTAACCTCACAAATAGGCTTTCCCTTTAGTTGGGGGAGAGGGGCGGCATGTACATAAATAATGTGCTCATTTAACTAGCAATGCAATCATTTCCAAAATGTGCTCCAAATACGAAGGCAATGTTTAACACAGTTGGCTGACTCAGGCTGTATCCCGGCATGTTAGTTTATATCAAGCAGTGTGTGGAGCAATAGACCCCATTTAGCAGGCACTTACCTGTTAGAGACCATCCCTCTGCGTATATGTGTCCTATTGGGCCTTATTCTTTTGTTCACATGGCTTTTAAAACATTTATATAATATGTGAATATTTCCACTGGGAAAAATGAAATATAGAAATGTACCAAGAAAAAGAATAACCTCCCTTTTCATACCATCAGATATTATATTAGCTTTCTCTTAAAACACACAATAAATTAATATCAACAAGGGGGAGATAGCCACTGGGGCAAGAAAAACTTTAAAACCATATGAGACCACTTTGCAGACTTCTATGCAAATAATATCCTAGGGAAGTTTAGAGGAGCAAAATCGAGCCCATTAGAGTTAGCATAAAGAAACTAATTGCCATAGAAGAAACAGAGAAAACTATTAGGTAACCACATCAATAAAAAGCACTGGGCCCATATGATTTCACAGGGGCATTTCACCAAACCATCCATCTAGCGCATTAAAAAGGCAGGAAACTTTCTAATTTCTTTTATGAAGCAAATATAACACTGATATCTAAATTAGATATAGTCCAAAGAAAGAAAACTATTGGCCAATCATTCATGAATATTGATTTGAAAATGCTAAACAAAATATTTGCAAAAAGAAGTTAATACCACATTAAGAGAATAATACACCATGACCAAGTGGGATTTATTCCAGAAGTGCAGATCTGGTTTAGTATCTGGAAATCAATTAATATCATACACCATATTAATAAATCTAATAAAAAGTTCGTAATCTCCACAGAAGCTGAAAAATGAACAAGTCAACACTTATTCATCATAAGAACACTCAAGAAGATAGTAATTAAAGAAAAATTTCTTAACATGGTAGAAAAAATGTATATATACATATATTACTCCTAAAGCTAGTTTCTTACTTAATGGAAAAACACTGCAGGCAATTCTTCTAGGATTGGAAACAAGACAAGGATGTGCCCTGTCCACCACTATCCAACATTGTGTGAGAGGTATTAACCCATGCAATTAGACAAGATAAAGCAATTAGAGGTATCAGGATGGGTAAAGAAGTAAAAATATCTCTATTTGCAGATGATATGATAGTATACTGTACTTGGAAACTTCCAGAAAAATCAATGATATAATTAAACAATAAAAGAATTCAGTGAAGTGGCAGGATATAACATTAACATACAAGAATCAATAGCTTTCATATACACAAACAATAAACAGAAGACATAATGTTAGAGACAACCTCATTTACCATAGCAACTAACAAGATTAAGTATTTAGGATTAAATTTAACAAAAAAAAAATGAAGAAATGCTACAACACTACTGAAACCTATGAAAACAGACTTGAAAAAATAAAAAGACATCCTCTGTTATAGGGTAGAATCACTGAACACCATAAGGATGTAAGTTCTTTCAAAGTTAATTTGTAAATGTAATGCAATCCCAACAAAAATACTAACAAGCCATTTTATAGGGTCAGAAAAGTTGATGCTAAAGTTTATATAGAAAAACAAACATGCAAGAATAACTAAGAAAACCCTGGAAAAGAAAAACTATGTGGGGACTAATTTACTACCTATTAATACATATAAGTCACTATAATTAAAACATATAAGTCACTATAATTAACACAGGGTATTACTGGTAAGTTAGTAGGCAAATGGATCAGTGGAATAGAACATAAACTTAAAGTTAGACCCAAGGCCCTGGCCTGGTTGGAGTGTCATCCCGTACACCAAAATATTGCAGGTTTGATTCTAGGTCAGGGTGCATACCTAGGTTTCCGGTTTGATCCCCAGTTGGGGTATATATGGGGGGCAACCTATAGATGTTTCTCTCTCACACATCTATGTTTCTTTTTCTCTCTCTCTCTCTTCCTCTCTCTTTAAAAAAATTAATAAAGCCCTAGCTGGTTTAGTTCAGTGGCTAGAGTGTCAGCCTGCAGATTGAAGGGTCCCAGGTTCGATTCCAGTCAAGGGCATGTACCTTGGTTGCAGGCACATCCCCAGTAAGGGGTGTGCAGGAGGCAGCTGATCAATGTTTCTCTCTCATCGATGTTTCTAGCTCTCTATCCCTCTCCCTTCCTCTCTGTAAAAAATCAATAAAATATATTTAAAAATCAATAAAAACATATCCTCAAATGAGGATCTAAAAATCCTATCTAATAAAAGGATGATATACAAATTAACCATCACTCCGTCACAAAGATGGAGGTGCACATAGCCACAAGATGGCAGCGCCCAGTCCCCTCAGCCCGCTGGAATCCCCCAGTCCTGGGGGAGGGTGGATGGCTGCTGAGAGCGGGCAGTGTGAGCAGCCTGGCAGAATGCTTGCTTCATCGCTGTGGCGACAAGGCAAGCCTTCCGCTCTGGCCCGGAGGGCCTCTGGGCAACACGCGCGTGCGGCCTTCTACATGGAAGCTCGGCAAGCACGTCCCTCCCGGGCGTCCCTTAGGGTTGCTCTTAGGTTGTCTTTCCTCCTGTGTCTGGAGGGAGGCTGAGGACCCGCTGTTGCTGGGTGTTGCTGTCCCTGGGACTACAGCACCACAGGCTGCAGGGCGCTGGCACCCTCCAGAGCTGGACGCTGCTGTGGGGAGCAGTGCTCTGGGATCCACCTGCACCCGGCATGTTCGGGGGAGGCAGCTGGGAGCAGACAGATCCTGGGCTCGGGGAGCAGGGGGTGGGGTAGGGAGCAAGCGGGAGGAGAGGTCAGGGTGATTCATTCCAATGGATCTCACTTCAAGGCTTCATTCAAATGCAGAAAGCTCTCTGGTGACATCAGGGCCTCGACTCACCTCGGGCTTCTCTGACTCCCCCACCCTTAGGCCACAGCTCACCACCTTCAGGGAGGGAGGATGTTTGAGACACCGGCCTGTCTGGGTGGAAAAGAGTGCGGAAGCATCCCTCTGTTTGCTTCTGTTTTCTCTTTGTAAATCCCATTTCTGGCTTTCTACACTCTTTCTAAGGGTGACCTGGTTTTTGACAGCAAAAACAGATTCCTCTACAGTTTCACAGCAGACCTCACGGACTGATTCTGTTTCCTCACCCTCAGAAACCAGCAGGTGTATACGTGTTCATGTAAAAACATTCAAACCTGTAGAGAACTTTTATGAGTTTACTTGAGCCAAACTGTCCACACTTTCCAAGAAGCAGAATCTCAAGGGGTTGGGACAATGATCTAGAGAATGGCTGTTTTTTGCTTTGTTTTATTCATTCTTCTTCTTCTTCTTTTTTTTTTTTTTTAAATATATTTTATTGATTTTTTATAGAGAGGAAGGGAGAGAGATAGAGAGTCAGAAACATCGATGAGAGAGAAAGATCGATCAGCTGCCTCTTGCACATCGCCCACCGGGGATGTGCCCGCAACCCAGGTACATGCCCTTGACCGGAATCGAACCTGGGACCTTTCAGTCCGCAGGCCGACGCTCTATCCACTGAGCCAAACCGGTTTCGGCTTCTTCTTCTTTTTTTAAATTTAATATCTTTTCATTGATTTCTGAGAGGAAAGGAGCGGGAGAGAGACACAGAAACATCATCAGTGAGAGAGAATCACCAGTCGGCTGCCTCCTGCACGCCCCCAACTGGGGATTAAGCCCACAACAAGGCAAGCATCCTGCCCCATCCACAGAGAGCCTCTGGGCAGCAGGTGCGGAGTGGCCAGGCCCCGCAGACAGCAGAGAACCATAGGGAGTGGGCCTAAGCCGTCAGGGCTCCGGATTGGAGAGGGTGCAGGTCAGGCTGAGAGACCCACCCCCCATGCACAAATTTCATGCACCGGGCCTCTAGTTTATATATATATAAGGCTAAGCGACTGTCCGACTGTCCAACCTGTCGCTATGATGTGCAATGACCATCAGGGGGCAGACGCTCTGACTGGTAGCTATGACGTGCACTGACCACCAGGGGGCAGACACTCAACGCAGGAGCTGCAGAGCTGTGGTGACTTGGCAGCTATGCTTTTCGGGTGACACACCCCAGGATTAGAGAGGAGGGAGCCTGATTCTGGGGTGTGTCACCCGAGAACCACCCTCTTGCAATCCAGGACCTCTTAGGGGATGTTGGAGAGCTGGTTTCGGCCCAATCCCCGCAGGCCAGGCTGAGGGACCCCACCTGCTGGAGGGACCCTGCTCACTCCACAGACACCCTTCTGAGCTGTGGTGCCACCCCAGGTGCAGCCAGCCAGGGAGGGACTGCGGGAGGTTGGCTCTAGGGTGTGTCTGGCCCGTCTTGAGCAGTCCTGTCCCACCGGCCACCTTCTAATTAATTTCCTTTCAGTGTGGACAAATCCATGCACCAGGGCACTAGTAAATAAAATAAAATTAAATTAAACCCAAATACATTTAGAAACAGTATATGACAGAGGTGGCATCTTAAGTCACTAAGGTAAAGATGAAATTTCGAATAAATTTGTGTGACGAAAAAATTTTAAATCAAGTCAGAACACAACTGACAACCCGGAAGAAAGTATTTAGAGCATATACGCTATAGACAAAAGACCATCTATATATATAAAAGGCTAATATGCAAATTGTCTGCTCGGGAGTTCGACCAGGAGAGTAGGAGTTTGATCGCTCGCTATGATGTGCGCTGACCACCAGGGGGCGGTGCGGAACATGGCGGGCGATCAGCAGCGGGATGCTGAGAGAGCGAGGAAGGAGGAGGTGGGGAGGCGGGGAGGCCAGGCTAGGGACCCTACCCTGCAAGAATTCCGTGCACCAGGCCTCTAGTAAAAAATAAACAAAAAGGCCACCTCACATCTCTCAGGCCCGAGCTCTATTGAGCAGATCTCTTCAGATGCTGTCTCTCCTCCTAACAGAAGGGGTTTGGTAACTCCGTGGAAACGCAGGTGCAGTCTTCCCAGTGTAGCACCAAGTCCTGAAGATGTGGGTGTGACAGGATGGTCACCCCAATGAACACACTTGGGCTTCACACTATCACCTCCCCGTTTCTAGTATTATTTATATACTAGAGGCCCAGTGCACGAAATTCATGCACGGGGGTGGGGGTCCCTTAGCCCAGCCTGCACCCTCTCCAATCCAGGACCCCTCAGGGGATGTCTGACTGCCTCTCGCAATCCGGGAGCGCTGGCTCCTAACTGTTCGCCTGCCTGCCTGCCTGATTGCCCCTAACCCCTCTGCCTGCCTGCCTGATCACCCCTAACCACCTCTGCCTGCCTGCCTGATCACCCCTAACTGCTCCCCTGCTAGCCTGATCACCCCTAACCACCTCTGCCTCGCCCCACACCTGGGACCCAGGCTTCCCTCCCTCTGGCCAGCTTCAGGCACCCAGGACCCAGTCTGGCTTCATCTGGGCTGGCCGCAACTGCAGAGGACCATGGGTGGACAGCTTTGCCCAGGCTGCAGCTGCAGGTGCCCGGGACCACGGGGCCGGTGGCTTGTCCCTTTCCCAGGGCCGCAGCCTGGCTGGTCCCCATTCCTCTTTCCCCAGTGTTGAATGTCTGAGCTGTTATGGCATGATGGCGTGAGGGTGGGATGACTATTTGCATATTAGCTCTTTATTATATAGAATATAAAAGGCTAATATGCAAAGTGCCCCCGCAGGAGTTCGATTGGAAGACTGGGAGTTCTATTGCTTGCTGTGACATGCGCTGACCACCAGGGGGTGGCACAGAATGAAGGAAGGCCCTGGCTGGTTGCTGGCAGCCGCTAGGGACCCTACCTGTGCATAAATTTTGTGCACTGGGCCTCTAGTCTATACTAATAATAGCCTAGGTGGTCATCACGCCCTCATGCCATGATGCCCTCATGCTGCCACAAGGCGGCTGCGTGCGCAGTGGGTGCGTGCCGGTGGGCGGGGCTGTGTGTGTGAGGAGGTATGCACGGGTCGGCAGGGACTTGACGTTGTGTGTGCGGTGCAGAGGCGGGGCCCGTTGACCGCTCTGTGTTGGGAGCCATGGCATAAACAATTCCATCTTAGAAGTAAAAGTTTCCAGTTCCCAGTTACTGGAAACCACGTGTGTCCTGCGGTTTGGCCAACAATTAAGAATAATCGTCACATAACACCAACAATTAAGAATACCGTCACACACCACTTGTCACACACCACATGCAAACAGCTTCCACTTGCTGATAGGCTATTACCATAAGCTTTGCTACCCACCCCTGCTACCCACCCCCACCCCTGGAACAAATATATTCTGCTGCTGTAAAAATAAAATTTGAGGCTTGATCAGAATCCTGTCTTGCCTCCATTTCTTCGCATCTCCTATCCTCTCATTCCCTTACAGGCACCTTCACGGCACCCACGTTGCATGCCCCGCGGGTCGGGGCAGCTCTGCATGGCGAGGCTTGGGGGGTCCCGCGGCTCCGTGTGCCGGGGAGGTGCAGGACCCCAAGCTCCAGCCTACCTCTTTGGGGTAATCCATTGAGGAGCCCCGGGGCCCAGGTCTCGCGTGATTTCACGCGTAGGGTCACTATATAAAGAACTCTTAAAAATTAAGGGGTATCACACCCACAAGAATGGCTACTATAAAAAAGACAGATAACAGCAAGTGCGGGAGAGGATGTGAAATCAGAACCTTCATACACTGCTAGTGGGAATGTAAAGTGGTGTGGTTGCTTTGGAAAACAATTGGACAGTTCTTCAGAAAGGTAAACATACAGTTGCCATATGACCCAGCAATTCCACTCCTGGGTATTACTCAAGAGAAATAAAAATATACATTCACATAAAAGCTTGTATGTAAATGTTCTTACCGCCACTCTTCATCACAGACAAAAAGCGGAAACAACCCATTGTCCATGAACTGATAAATGGATAAACAACATGTGCTCTTTATCCCTGCAGTGAAATATTTTCCAGCCATAAAGAGGAGTTAAGTACTTATGTGTACTTCAACATGGATAAGCCTTTAAACCATGCTAAGCGAAAGAAACCAGTCACAAAAATTCACAGTGAGGGATGTTCAGCAATGTAACTGACCAATTCTCTTTGAAGGTGTCAGGATCATGAAAGACAAAGAACCACTGCAAAACTGTTACTGACTGCAGGGACAGAAGGCCAACCGATAACCTGTTCTCTTCTCTGTGAGATTCTAGCTAGGTCGTGGAAGGAAAAAGTGGAAAACTGATGAAGTTTGAATAAGGACTGTAGTTTAGTTAATAGTATTGTCCTAATGTTAATTTTCTGGTTTGGAGCATTGGCTATGGTGATAGCATTAGGGAAAAGTGAGGGAGGGATATTTGGGAACTCTCTCTACTATTTTTCAGCTCTTCTGTAAGTCCAAAATCGAGGTGAGTGGTGAATGCACCCATTTCCTAGCCCTATTCAGTATGAATTTAAAATGACTGTAATACACACAGAAAACTTTTCTGTGAAATTAAGCTTTTCTTACATACTTTTTATTACACAAATGTGTCTACATAAGTAACAACAGGTAAACTAATTTGTCAAGTTTTTTAACATACGCATTTGAGAAACCTACTTTATATAATGGACTTTTGGCTTTCATGGACACCCCCTTGCCCAAATTAGTCCATTATATGGAGGTGTTACTGTAATGAAGCTTATGTCTTTGGTGGAGCATAAGAGAATCAATATTAGTTCCTCTCAGCCACTGGTCGCAGTCAAGGCAGTGTGGAAGGGTAAAACTGCCCCATCTGCTAATGCTGCTGAGGTGGGGGTGTTCAGGAATGCTGAAAGATGGGCTAGCCCCCCAAATCACCACCTGTGTCAACAAAAGCAATTCTGGAGGTAACGATAGTAAAATCCACTTGTATGAATAGTTGAAACTGCCTCAACCTTGTGTAAATTTTACTAAAGTGTTTGCTGTTTTGTATTGACCTGTAACATACACTCTAAGTAAAAACATCATGTTTGCTATGAAAGATAGTAGAAGGCAAGTCCCCTGGCACGGCCTTCCCACCAGAACTGTCACTCCCAAACACTCTCATGTGAGAATTTTGGTCCCTTGTGTCCCTACTTTACTATGAGTTCTGCAGTCACAAGCTGAGGAGGGTTATCAGGTCATCCTGTGTTATTCGACTGTTCACAGGGATTTGTATCTGGTTAGCCAAGTTACACAGTCAGCCAAGAAGAAATTTACTATGCTCCCATGAGGGTAGGAAGGGGCAGGACGTATTTTCTATGTGGTTTACGTGAGCCCCAAATTTACATTTGTATGGTATGAAGTTGTAGTCCTCTCGTTACAAAGTGTCTTTTGTAGGTTTGAGTCACACATCATGGCCTATGTCGGTGTAAAGTTGCAACCGTGCAGTTTTCATCAGCGTCTTCTCAACATGTGGTACGGGAGTCGAGAGCCTGGACCACACAGTGGGAAACTCACTCAGCCAGGCTTCAATGGCAGTAGAGGCTGATTCTTCACCCTTTCCTGTGTCCACATCCACAGGCTTCGTCCACTGGGGAGGGGCTTGGCTGGAGGACACCCAGCAGGAGCAGATAAAGTTGGGGGCCCAGGGCAGAGACCCTGATTACCAGGTCTACAGGTGGTACTAAATCCAACAAAATGAAAATTGAATTCCAATGAAAAAAAAATAGGACATGATAAACAAACAAGGAATAGACAACTATTTCATGGAATAGAATAGACCCACGCTTAATGGGACCCAGCATATAATAATTGTAACAACACTGAGAACTTTGTGGAGAGCTCACTACATACCATATTCTCTTTGACCCCACTTTACTTATGGGGAAACTGAGTCTTAGAGAGGTACATATAACGCCCATGTTGTCAAAACAGTGCATGGCTCTGCTCTTTTTTTCTTTTATTGATTTCAAAGAAGGGAGGGTAGAGAGATGGAAATACCAATGATCAGAGAGAATCATTAATCAGCTGCTTCCTGCACACCCGACACTGGGGATTGAGCCCACAACCGGGCATGTGCCCTGACCAGGAATCCAACCATGACTTCTTGGTTCATAGGTGGGTGCTCAACCACTGAGCCACGCCGCCCAGGTCATGGCTCTTCTCTTAACGACTTAAATATTTATGATAAAGGTAAAAGGATCTCAGTTCAGTGGGGAAGGGATGAACCTTTCAATAAATAGTGTTGGGGAAATTGGGGTAATACTACCTGCTATAACTCCGGTGGTTTAACAATCCTATCTAATAAAAGACAAAAAGGGTAATTAACCATACCTCCACTACGCTTCCCATTGGCTAAGCAGCGAGATATGCAAATTAACTGCCAACCAAGATGGCGGCCGGCAGCCACGCAGCTGAAGCAAGCAGGAGGCTTGCTTGCTCCAGTGATGGAGGAAGCCAAGGTTCCCTGCCTGCCGTGGCCCGGCTCTGAGCTTCGAAAGCAACAATGTTTCAATTATAGAAGCCAAACAAACCCCAACTACCTGCTTTCAGCCAGCCTCAGCCTCAGAGCTGGGAGCGCCAGTGACGGCAACAGAGTTTCAATTCTAGAAGGTAAATAAATAAATCCCAGAATTAAAAAAAAAAGAAAAAAAAGAAGAGGCTGGGAGCTTCAGTTGCAGGCCAGCCTGAAAACGGCCCTCAGCCCCTCACCCAGACTGGCCAGGCACCCCAGTGGGGACCCCCACCCTGAAGGAGGTGTAACCAGCTGCAAACAGCCATCAGCCCCTCACCCAGGCTGGTCAGGCACCCCAGTGGGACCCCCATCCTGATCCAGGACACCCTTCAGGGCAAACCAGCCAGCCCCCATCCATGCACCAGGCCTCTATCCTATATAATAAAAGGGTAATATGCAAACAGCAGAAAGACTGGGAATGACTGGTCACTATGACACACACTGACCACCAGGGGGCAGATGCTCAATGCAGGAGCTGCCCTCTGGTGGTCATTGCGCTCAGCCACAAGCCAGGCTGATGGCTGCCAGTACAGTGGTGGTGGTGGGAGCCTCTCCTGCCTCCTCAGCAGTGCTAAGGATGTCCGACTGCAGCTTAGGCCTGCTCTCCGCTGGCAAGTGGACATCCCCCGAGGGCTGCTGGGCTGTTAGAGGGATGTCTGATTGCCAGCTTAGGCCCAATCCCCCAGGGAGCAGGCCTAAGCCAGCAGGTGGTCATCCCCTGAGGGGTACCAGACTGTGAGAAGGCACAGGCCAGGCTGAGGAACCCCCCCCCCCCACCCCCAGTGCACAAATTTTTGTGCACTGGGCCTCTAGTATAAAATATTACTTCTTTCTCACTTACAGTCCAACATGGGTGTTCCTGACTGGTGGGGGCTTCTCCTCCAAATAATACTGTAGGGATGAAGATTTCTTCAATATTAGGATATTTCCACTTTCAAAATATGGTTTGCAAGGGTGTGTGCTCAATTGCATCACCCAGAAGGGGAACGAGTGTGGAGGATGGGAATGGGAGTATTTATGGGCCAGGCCTAAATGAGGTCCATAATTTCTACCCACATTACGTCACTAGAGCTTAGTCACATGGTCACACTCCACTGCAAAGAAGGCTGAGAAAGGGAAGTTGCCATGTGCCCAGGAAGAGGAAGACCTGTGTGGGTGAGCATCTAGCCATCTCTGCCACAGTTACCCACTGAGGTTTCAAAAATAAGCTAGATTTGGACTTCATATTCTATCCATGATAAATTTAAGGTGGGTTAATAAGCTAACACCAAAGTCAACTATGAAAGAGGCAGAACAAAATATTTTTAATAATCTTGGGGTTGGAAAGGTCCTTAACAAATCACAGAACCCAGAAGCTATCAAGGAAAAGATTGTCAGATTTAACTGCATGAAAACTAAAAATATCTGAACAACAAAAGATACTGTAAACAATGTAAAGGAAGTAATAGTTTACTTTTCTTTTTTCTTTTTTAAAAAATATATTTCTTTATTGATTTCAGAGAGAAAGGGAGAAGGAGAGAGATAGAAACATCAATGATGAGAGAGAATCATTGATCGGCTACCTCCTGCACACCCCCCATTGGGGATGGAGCCCGCAACCCAGGCATGTTGCCCCTGGCTGGAATCGAACCCAGGACCCTTCAGTCCGCAGGCTGACGCTCTATCCACTGAGCCAATCCGGATAGGGCTACTTCCTTTTCTTAATACAGTTCACATACATCACTATATTTATACTCAACAATAGATAAATATATATAATATACAAATATTTAGAAATCTTTGAGAAAAAGACAACTCAATGGAAAAATACATCAATGACATGGACAGGGAATTTTCTGAAGAAAAAATCGAATAGCTGCCCTACCCGATTTGGCTCAGTGGATAGAGGGTCGGCCTGCACACTGAAGGGTCCCAGGTTCGATTCTGGTCAACGGCATGTACCTTGGTTGCGGGCACATCCCCAGTAGGGGGTGTGCAGGAGGCAGCTGAATTGATGTTTCTCTCTCATCAATGTTTCTAACTATCCCTCTCCCTTCCTCTCTGTAAAAAATAAATAAAATATATTAAAAAAAGAAATAACTCTTTAAAAAAATCGAATAGCTAGCAATACAACATAATCAAAGAAGTGCAAATTTAAATAATAAATTATTTTTGCCCATCAGTTTTGCAACAATAAAAAATATTTATATACTCAGGATTAAAGTGAATGTGAGAAAATAGGAACTGATTTACACTATTGGCAGAAATATAAATATAAAATCACAGCATTTTAGAAAGGCAATTTGGCTATACCTATCAGTTAAAAAGTTCTATAGCATTCAACCCAGTAATTTTCCAACCCAGCAACATTTTGCACATGCACCTAAGATGGTATAACTAAGAATGTTCATGGCATCAATCTTTCAAATATTAGAAAAATTGAAGCATTTAAATGTCACAAATACCCAAATATCTCTTAATGAGCAATGACGGTATTGCTACTTTTCTTACAAATAGCTCTTTTGGTTTCAAGTAGATCTAACTTGGGTTGCAAGCCTGTCAGACCAGGTGAGAAAACAAAGACAGAATTAATAAAAGGAAACAGGGTTGTCTAATAAATTCAAAGCCAAGATTAGAACCTGGAACTGGTCATCGAACCCTCTAGGGACTCTCTACACATAATGTGCTTCATCCCACCAATCCTCAAGTGTTCTACCTGATCCTTACCCAATTCGAATCAGGTCTGCATTGAAAGACCTACTTAAGCCAAACTTCAAATTCTCAGTAAGTTTTTTTTATTACCGTTTACATACATCACTATATTCGTTTCTTCTGTAGCAACCAACTTGTACTTTTTTGTTTTGTTTTGTCTTTTTGTCCTTTTGTTCTCCTTTGTTGTTCTTATAAACCCTTGTGTCGAGGTGTACTTCTTTTTTTAAAATACATTTTTATTGATTTCAGAAAGGAAGAGGGATAGAAACATCAATGATGAGAATCATTGATTGGCTGCCTCCTGCACGCCCCCTAATGGGGATCCGAGCCCACAACCTGGGCATGTGCCCTTGGCCGGAACTGAATCTGAGATCCTTCAGTCCACAGGCCAATGCTCTATCCACTGAGCCGAGGCGGCCAGGGCAACCAATATGTACTTCTGAATCCCTTCACCTTTTTTGCTGCTCCCCCAAACCCCCTCCCATCTGGCAACCAACAAAAAGGTCTCTGTGTGTCTATGACTCTGTTTCTGTTCTGCTTATTCATTTTGTTTTTAGATTAAATTTTTGGTAGATATGCATTTATTGCCATTTTATTGTTCATATCTGCCAAACAGAACATTGAGAAAATTATTTTGGAGAATTTTAATGGTAAAATATCTTCCTGTGAATCTCAAAACAACTGATCAGACATTTTTATCCTATTTCACCTATGTGTATTTGTAAAGTTGTCTTATCTGCACTCGTAGCTGTGGAGACAAATTATTGAAAAGGATTTATGTTATGCTCAGACTCCTACGCTAACTAGGATAAAAGCAACCAGGCAGCTTCAAATGCTCTTATTGACAGTGTATTTCCAAAGTGAAAAAATAATTTTGTTTTGTTTCAAGATTTTATTTCGAAACTTTGAAGTCCATTTAAAAAAGAGGGTTTGAGGTATATAGCTTTCCCAGAAGAGGCCTACATTTTAACAATAGGAAAAACTATTGTAACAATGTAGTAAGTGTTCTGAGATGGGTCTTAGTATTCTTCAGAGTCCGTATATACTACGGGCTGGTGGCCAGGTCTGGGGCGGAACAGACACCAGGAATATGGTGATCCACACACACTTCAGACAGCTTTCTAGTTGCAATAAAATGGAGCCAAGCGAGCTGCATGACCTCAGCTTTGCTCCTGCGATCACCCTCTGCCCGCTTCACAGGCTCCTGGCGTGCCTTTTATTCTCTGGTGGCAGAGGGCACATGGAGTTGCCAGGTTACGGTTGGTGAAGAGTCATTTTTAGAAACAGAAAGTCAGTGTTCTGTTCTGAATGATTCATCTTGCACTCTGGGGCATGTGAATGTTAAACAGTTAACTATCAGTTGGTGCTTAATCTGTTAGATCTTGTTCAACCCATAATTTGAGTGCTCACTTTTTCTTTTTTTACTTTAAGTATGAAAGAGATGGATTATATTTTCCTTCCAGCTGATTCAGAAGTAAACGGCGCAATCCTTTGGTATTAGTGAAAACAAAATGAATGTTTATTAAATTAAGTGGAATGAGAGGTGAACTTTCAGCTTTCCACATCAACTATTAAAGTATCAAATTGGATTTAAGCCCTAAAACCTGAAAGTTTTGGAATATGAGGAATGTGACTAAGAAACGTAGGGACCCCATTTTTTAGCCTCTTCTTTTTGTTCAGCAGATGTGAGGTATAATCCGTCGGCAGTTTTCAGAGGCATCCTTCCAAAGGATTTATCAAGTTACGTGATTTGGGTTAGCCTCAAGTTTTCTCGTATGTAAAATGGGAATAATAACATCTGCCTCACAGAACAGTTGATATTAGAATGTAAGTGAAGCATCCATTTTATTATTGTAGGCCTCCAGGAAATGTTAGCTACCTACTATTTTATTTATTGAAAGATACTTTTACTTGGTTCAAAGTTCAAAAGATACAGAGTTATATGCTGTATCTTTTGAAATCTTTTCCAGCCACATAATTCTCCTTGGAGTCAACAGATGTATCATTTTCTTGTGTATCTTGCTATTCTGCTTAACTAAAAGCAAAAATGTATATTCTTTCCCTATTTTTTAAAACACATGAACGAAATCTTACTAATTCACATTTTTCCTTTTTATCACTTAAACTGTATCTTAGAGGTTGTTCATATCAGTAACATTTTTTAATAATTGTGACTAAATTAGACATAGCTGTGTATCAGCGTGTGTGTGTGTGTGTGTGTGTGTGTGTGTGTGAGAGAGAGAGAGAGAGAGAGAGAGAGAGAGAGAGAGAGAAAGTGCGCGAGTGAGAGAGCTAACGTGCTCTAATTGCCAATTCTAACCCTTGACTACTGGATATTCATTCATACATTCATTTTATTAATTCATTCAACAGATATTTTTTGAAGGCTTATCGCGAGTCAGGCTAGGCTCTGGCAATACAGCCAAGAGCAAATGACACAGTCACTTTTCCCCGTTCTAGTGACTACGAGCTGGACATTCCACTCTGTGTGGTGCCTCAGCCTACCCTGGCCCTGGGGGGCCACTGTCAGGCTCGGACCTGCGTGGTTGTCCCGCATCCCTCTGGCTCGGGGTGTGGTCCAGAGGCGAGGGCGGGCGACAGGAGTCTGGACAGCGGGAACCCTGTGGGGAGCCCGGAGTCCGCGTGGATCCAGACGCAGGGATGAGCCAGAGGCCTGGAGACTGGGGGACACCGCCGGCGGGGGTCCTCAGGCGACTTTGGGGCCTCGGTCCCAGACGCGAGCGGACACGCCCGAGTTCGTGTCCCTCCGCCCGCAAGCAGCGCACGGGGACCTGGGAGCCCAATTCCTAAAACCCCACAAAGATGGGCTCCACGGCCCCGCTCACGAGGTCGGGACGGATGCCCAGCTAAGCCTGGGGGCAGTCAGGGGCGAGGACAGGGTCCGTTGGCAGCGAGCTCACCGCTGGGCAGACGGACACCGGTTAAGAGACGCAGCACCACTGGGCGTGTGGCGAAAGCTCGTGCAGCGGGAAGGCTTCGGACCCGCAGAGCCAGCGGCGGGAGCCGAGCGCCGGGAGGACGCGCCGGTCCGGGGGCCCCAGACCTTTAAACTCGGGGCGCGCGGGAACCACAGCCCAACAGCCGCAGGCGGGTCGCCAGCCAACCACCGCCCCGGGCCCGCCTCTCGCCCAACGCTTGTCCAATCAGCAACTCTCTTGCCTCCCGCCCCCGCCCGTCCCTGTCCCCGCGCGCCTCCGCCCCTACGATCCTCCCCGGGCCGGCGGAGGCGGGGCCCCCGGCGGGGTGCCGGGGCGAGCGCTGACGTCCACGCTCCCCGGGAGTTTCGAACGCAGTTGGCCTCCGGGCCAGAAAAAACACCAGCGGCGGCCAATGGCCGGCTAGGAAGAACCCGCGCGCGGCGCCGGCCCCGCCTCTCTCGGCTGGAAAGAAATGCCGATCCGACCATTGGTTCGCGGGACCTGTCACTCCTCGCTGCGGCCAGTGGGCAGGCGCCTCGCTGTGATTGGTCCCGCCCAGGCGCGAAATGTAACGCGGGAAAAGTCCGAGTGGGGACCGCAGCAGCAGGTTGTTATTTTGGGGGTTCGGCGGCGTGAGTTTTGCTTTCCTGTCCCCGCCGGCCGGGCCGCCCGCTCTTCCCGCCTCTGCCGCCTGCGTGTGAAGAGAGGAGGGCGGGCTGGTCCCGGGGCTGGGGTCCGCCCTGACCCCGGTGCCCGCTGAGCTGCCCGGCTCCATCGCTGGCCGCCGCACAGGAGGATTCCGGGAAACGTCCGCGGCCATGAGCCCGCGGGACTGAGAGCCAGCGACTCGGAGCAGCGCGGGCAACGGGAGCGAAGGGCCAGCGGCTGGCGGAGCTGCGAATCGGGGAAGGGCGATGATCCGGGGTGTGGAAGTGCCGATGGCGGACCACCCGCCGCCGCCGCCACCCGTCATCTTCTGCCACGACTCCCCGAAGCGGGTGCTGGTGTCGGTCATCAGGACGACCCCGATCAAGGCCACGTGCGGCGGCGGAGGGGAGCCGGAGCCGCCGCCGCCGCTCATCCCCACCAGCCCCGGCTTCAGCGACTTCATGGTGTACCCGTGGCGCTGGGGCGAGAACGCGCACAACGTGACGCTCAGCCCGGGTGCCGCGGGGGGCGCCGCCTCGGCCGCCCAGCCCGCCGCCGCCGCCCAGCGCCCGGGGCTCCGCGGCCGGGGCGCGCCCCAGCCCGCCGCCTCGGGGGGCGAGGAAGAGGAGGAAGCGAGCAGCCCGGACAGCGGCCACCTCAAGGTGAGCGGGGCGGGCGGGGCGCGGGGCCGCGGGGCGGTTAACGGCGCGGCCGGGAGCTGGCAGCGCCCGCGGACGCGGCGGGTGGGGCGGGGCCGAGTTTAAAACGCGAAGTTGCGGGGGCGGGGGCGGGGGACCGGACACTGACGTCACTGCCGCGCGCCAAAAAACGGGCCCCTGCGGGGGGTGGCGGGGCGGCGGCGCGGACGCGGGGGGAGGCGGGCGGCCGCCAGCAGGTGCAGGGACCGGCGCGCGGCCCGGGTCGCGGAAGCCGACCGCAGAGTCCGCTGGCCTGGGAGGGAGGGAAGGAGCTGCCCCCTGGAGCTTCTCGGGGTGCGGGAGGGAAGGGGCTGCGCAGCCTCTGCTCCATCACCGCAGATCCCGGCCCCGACCCCGCCACAGAGGCCTGCGGAGGCAGCCGACGAGTGAGAAGGCGCGTCGGGGAATCTTCGGCCGCGGAAGTCGGGCCCTCGCCGCCCCCCGTGCATCCAGCGACCTCCTCTGCTAGGCGCTGAAGCACAGTGGCCTGCGACGCTGTAGCCGCTGACCTCGGATTGATCGGCTCCGGGACTGTTTAGCGCTGGGAAGGGTGTGCCTGCCTGGTGCAGACCTACAGTTTACGGATTGGGCAGTTGAGGCTGAGCTGGAGCCTGGCGAAGGGACCTCCCCACGGGCGCTCAGCTGGGCAGTGGAGAGCTGGAGCTGGGCCTGGGGCTGGGTTTCTGTGGCCCCTGGTCCTGAAGCCTGTGTTCCGGCTGCCTCTCTGCGTACATGTACTCAGCTCTGTAGACTGTCAGCTCCAGGGGGGCCGCATCATTTCTCTCTGGTAGACCGAGTACCTGACACACTGTAAATGTGGAGTAAAGGTGCTCGGGAAGTAGTTATGGAATGAATGAGTGGTGCTACTATAAGTCACTGTTCAGAGTCTGTGTGTTAACTGACTCTATAAGATAAGCATCTTGCCAAAGATAAAACAAGTAAATTACCTCGTGGGTAACTACATCTGTATTGGCAAATACTGTATTTATAAATTGAAACAAGTTTGATCATTTTACACTCAGTAGCAAAGATGTTGAAACGCCGTGTTGTTTGAGCCCCAAGGAAATTGATACACTTTGTGTTTCTAATGTCATTGTTATTAAAGAGCTATAAAGTTACAAAACTAGGAGCTTTGACACACTTCAACGCTTGAAGCTGCACTTCAGTAAAAGTTCGAACAAGCAGTATAAATGTTCACAACAGTGCTAAGTGAGTTTGTGAAGGAACCAATCACTCTTGGCTATCTCTAGGTACCCCTTCGTAAGATGGATAGATATCATATATATATATATATATTTATTTTTTTTCTGGTGTTTAGGCCTTTTTAAAAAACATGTTATATAGTTGAGCAACATAAAGGCATACATGCACAAATACTTGTGGAAGGTTTTGGAATTATTTCATTAATTATAATCTAATTTGGGATTACCCAAGAAGATTAATGTTATCCTAGGCAAATGAAATCTGTATATATATGTTTCTTTTGGCCTAAAACAGACTTATTTTCACACAAACCTTTTATAAAAGTTGCTCACACAGGTTTGGATTTTATTTCCACTTTGTCCACCTCTTTTCAGAGCTAAAATATACTGGCAGTTATGAAGAATGTGTAAAAGTGAAAAGGCTGTTTTATATTTCCTCAATCTTTCATATTGTAACTGTTTGATAAATTATTAGATGAATTGATTCTAACTTGCCCTTTCATCAATGAACAATCCAAATACAACTCCAAAACTTCACTCATTTAAGCTTCCTCACCTTGCAGGGTTGGGGTAGTTGGGGCAGGGTGGGGGAGTCTGGAATATGCCTTTATTTAAGGAAGTCACCTAGTATGATTTGTGATCGTATCTTCTAAAAACAGGGTGGCCGTCCCCTTTGTTTTCCTTCACTGAAAGTACTTATATGGTAGTTCTTCATCGCCACATGCTCATGGTGAAGCATACTGACTGAATCTGCTTACTTTGGGGAAGATGGGACACAAGTTTGCAATAAAGCTGGTGCTAGTAGCACACTCCCTGCTACCTCCTCCTCAGTATGCAGGTTAGAGGCAGCAGCAGCTGTGGGTATGAGAACATTTGTGTTTGTTGGTTGTCTGTTGCTGCTGCTCCCAAGGGAGGTGCCTGAGTCCTGCACTCCTGGTATAGCTTCTACTTGTTCCGTTTGTTCTTCCCCTGCCTGTGGGAAGAAATTCATCGTCTAGCCCAGTGGTTCTCAACCTTCCTAATGCCGCGACCCTTTAGTACAGTTCCTCATGTTGTGGTGACCTCCAGCCATAGTTATTTTCGTTGCTACTTCATAACTGTAATTTTGCTACTGTTATGAATGGTAATGTAAATATCTGATATGCAGGATGTATTTTCATTGTTACAAATTGAACATAATTAAAGCATAGTGATTAATCACAAAAACAATATGTAATTATATATGTGTTTTTCCAATGGTCTTAGGCGACCCCTGTGAAAGGGTCGTTCGACCCCCCCAAAGGGGTCGCGCCCCACAGGTTGAGAACCACTGGTCTAGCCACTTATTTTGGCCCCTAAACACAAGATTGCTTAGCACTTTTGTGGGTCTAATTACATATTAGCATTATCTTCTATAGAATTTTGGGAGGGAAGGGCAGGTCTGATTTCCCTTTGCCATAAGGTATTCCAAGCCTCCCCACCTTGTGCCCTTGTACCCTCTCCCCAACCGCATTAATGAGGTTACTTCACTGGCTTCTTCGTGCTTAGCCTCAGATACCATTCACCCTTCAGGACCTGCCAGCTGCCTATCCTGCTTCCCCTTTCTATCATCCCATGAACTCTTCAACCATCTGATAGCTGATTAGTACAGAGCAATTACTTCCATATTAAACACAACATGTTAACACATTGCGTACCGCATAGAAATTTCTAAGACATACGCCAGGGACCGCACGTTTTTGGGCAAACTGCACGTTACTTAAATCATCATAATGCACTTTAGGTGTTGTTTTTCAATAATTACAACATTTTTATTTACAAAAACAATTAAAGTTCCTAGTACTTTTTTAACGTATGGTACTGCGTAAAACATTTTCCTCTATGAAGAGGGACCAAACAAAATTTACATAAGTATCTAGATTTGCGCCTTTTTCCATGGGCGTGAAAAACGAGAACACTCGTGAACGGTCCTTAACAGATGGCGCACGAAACACGAGAAAACTCCTGAGCGGTACGAAATGTGTTAAAAATGGAACTCCCATTTGACCCAGTGATCCCACTTCTAGGAACATATCCCAAGAAAACAGAAACACCAATCAGAAAGGATATATGCATCCCTATGTTCATAGCAGCACAATTTACCATAGCGAAGATCTGGAAACAGCCTAAGTGCCCATCAGCAGATGAATGAATTGGAAAACTGTGGTACATCTACACGATGGAATACTATGCTGCTGTAAAAAAGATAGAATTCTTACCATTTGCAACAGCATGGATGGAGCTGGAGAGCATTATGCTAAGTGAAATAAGCCAGTCAGTGAAAGAAAAATACCACATGACCTCACTCATTTATGGATAGTTAAGACCATTATAAACTGATGAACAAAAATAGATACAGAGGCAGAGCAACATCGAACAGACTCAAACTACAGCGGGAAGGCTGGGGAGGGTTTGGGGGGGGGGTGTGTAAGAGATCAACCTAAAGACTTGTATGCATGCATACGAGCATAGCCAATGGACACAAGACACTGGGGGGTAGGGGAGGCCAGGGGAAGGTCAAGGGGAGAAAAAAAAAGGAGACATATATAATACTCTTTGTAATACTTTAAGCAATAAAACAAAATTAACAGAAAAGAAAAAGCTAATAGACACACACACACAAAAAAAAAACAGTATGGTGATTACCAGAGGGAAAGGAAGATTAGGGAGGTAGAAGAGGGTAAAGGGAGGATAAATGGTGTTGGAAGGAAACTTGACTTGGGATAGTGAACACACAATACAATATACAGATGATGTATCATAGAATTGTACAGCTGAAACATGTCATTTTATTAACGAATATCACCCCAATGCATTCAATATTTAAAACACACACACACACACACACACACACACACACACAAACAACATGTTAACGTAGTAGCTAGGCTCTGTGTTGAATGTTTTGAATTCCTTTCCCAATTTACCTTGTTTACCTGATGAAGGAGGAATTAGAGAAAAGAGTCCCCAAGGTTAAGATTAAGTTAATATCCTATAGTAAGTGGCAGAACTGATTGGGACCCTCCACAGCCCTTGTACTTAATCCCTACATGATAATGCTCCCATGTATAACATGTATGAATTGACTTTAGGGGTTTATTATATTTCTAATATTAAGCTAATGCAAGGAGACTGTACACATACTATCGATACCTGTCTATATCTTAATGGAGATGCTTTATGAGGGTACAGACACATTCAAATTAAGACTTGGAAAGTTTTGCAGATAGGTCAAGGTGGGGGATAGAGTTAGGATGCAGGTATGGGAGCCATAGGAAATTTGTATCTAAATCTGATTTCGAAAAGGGAAATATGATAAATTTTACATTTTCTCTTTCTTGTCAATGTACATACGCCTCTCTGAGACTGATTTTCCTTTTCCTTCTATGTTACTTGAGTACTTGATTTGAATTTTACTTTGTATAAAAATGCGTCAAAGACTTTTAGTTCTTTAGTAATTACATGAATACCAAGTTTTAATACAACTTTATCTTTTAAAAATATTTTTATTGATTTCAGAAAGGAAGGGAGAGGGAGAGAGATAAAAACATCATTGATGAAAGAGAATCATTGATCAGCTGCCTCCTGCATGCCCCCCACTGGGGATTGAACCTACAGCCCAGGCATGTGCCCTTGACCAGAATTGAACCTCGAACCCTTCAGTCCTCAGGCTGACGCTCTATCCACTGAGCCAAACCAGCTAGGGCTTAATATAACATTTTCTAAAGCCTAAGTAAATGTGTACATTATGTTAAGTGGGTTGAGAAATAACCCAAATTTTATTAAATAATTTTAAAGTTAGTTATTGATGTTGAGAACTCAAAACATTTATCATGAAATAGTTTAGAAAACACTTTCAAAAGTCATTAATCTACCTCTGGAGGTATTGAGATTCTATTTAAAAAATTTACTGAAGTACGAAACATTTTTGGCAATTTAATCATCTTGCTTCTTTCTTGTAGCTTCTTTTGCTGCACTTGCTACATAATAACAATGGGGTGTCTTGGAATTTGTTAACCTTTCCTTGCAAATCAAGCAGTCTCAACAAGATTTCTCTCTTAGGCTACAGGTATGTTTGGTTGCTGATGAGACTATTATTGTCAAAATGTACCTGGAAACGTTTTCTTATTGCTAAGGCCAAAATGAAAGTGGTCCTTTTTAAGTAGCACTGCTTATTTTTTATTTTTTATTTTTTTTTTGCACTGCTTATTTTTATATGTATTTACAAGATGCTCTTTAGCTATTGATTTTAGGGCATTAGATCATTACTTACTTGCCTGGCCTAATTTTCTTAGTTCAAAGAATGCACTTGGTGGAGTCTTACTTGTATATGGCTAAGATGTTGTATTGTATTTTTTTAGCTATCTATTTCTCATCTGGAAAATATACATGCATGGTTTGTAGGTGAAACAAGATCTTAAAGAGTTGCTGAAAGCAGCCAAATGATTAACTTTTAAAAGTATATCTCTCTCCTTACTAAACATGCTTGTTTATTTATTTTTTTTTACCAGAAACATTGAAAATAGAAATGGGTGATTTAAAATTTTTATATTGATGAACTGATCAGTTATTTGAAATTGTAATAACCGGCTGCACATCCCAGCCAGCCCTGTGGTCCTGCCGTGCCTTTGGCCAGGGCCTTACCAAAATGCCATTTCAAATAGAACACTCCATGGGAACCATGATGTTTGCCTCTCACAAATTTGCTGGGGATAAAGGCTCTTTAACAAAGGAGGATCAGAGAGTACTCGTGAGAAAGGAGTTCCCTGGGTTTTTGGAAAATCAGAAAGGCCGTGAGGCTGTGGACAAAATAACGAAGGACTGGGCCAGTGCCGAGACGGCAGAGTGGCTTCCTGAGCCCCTCTTCACTTAACTGCTAGGCTGCCATCGTTGCAGGGACTGTTTGTAGAATACAAGAAGCAGAAGAGAAAGAAGCAGGCAGCACTGAGCAGTTCTCCGCCCTGATAAGAGTTCTCCCAGTGGGTTGCTTAAGGAATTTCTGCTCCACAGCTTCCCCCTGTGTAAGGCTTTGATGAGCAGATTGGGATCCTTAGGAAATCTACATATATAAAAGGCTAATATGCTAAGTGTCTGACCATTCGACCGGTAGCTATGCTGCACACTGACCACCAGGGGGTAGATACTCAAAGCACAGGCATGGAAACATGTAACAGACTGCTGAATCTCAGAGGGAAGGGGGAGGTGGGGGGGTGAGAGGAGATTAACCAAGCATCTCATATGCACACTAGAGGCCCGGTGCACAGATTCATGCACCGGTGGAATCCCTCGGCCTGGCCTGTGGGGATTGGGCCAAAACTGGCAGTCCAACATCCCCCGAGGGGTCCCGGATTGCGAGAGAGTTCAGGGCAGACGGAGGGACCCCACTGCTGCACGAATCCGTGCACCGGGCCTCTAGTGTACAAATAAAATCCCACCCCCATTTGACAGGAGAAGGAAATGCCAATTAAAGCTAGAGGAGCTTTTGATTTTAATATTGCTTGTATCTTCTTGCCTCAATAAACACATTTGTTTTTTAGTTCTTAAAATGAAAAAATAAAATAATTATAATAGTCAACAATATATTTTTTTGGTATTTAAACAATATTAGGAACCCTGCCTGGATAGCTCAATTGATTAGAGCATCTTCCAATTCACCAAGGTTATGAGCTCAATCCCGATTCAGCGCAATGTTCAAATCAATCAATGAATACATATATAAGTGGAACAGCAAATTGAAGTTTCCCTCCCTCCCTATCCTTCTCTCCATCTCTCCCCTTTCTCTCAATAAATACATATATTAGGAAAGGGATTCTTTCAAGCAGAGGAGTTGTATCACTAAGGGTTTTAATTAACCTGATTTCATGTTCAATTTCTTAACAGAATCACCTTTTTTATGCATCATATATGTTACATTTATTTTTTTAGCATTTTAAAAACAATATTTAAAACAATTATTCATGATTTGACCATAACCAGCAACAATCTTACAATTATTGCGGCTCAATAAATGATGGCAACAGATTCTCTAATTTTATTCCGATCTCCCTTTGCTGATTCTGGATGAACAATTTTATCAAGAAAGACTAGTGCTGCTTGTAGCTATAGTGAGGATTATAGCCAAGGAGTAAAGAAGATGAAGATGAAAATATTTGATAATCAGCAATAATTGTCAAATTGATTTGCTAATTTGGACTTAAACATAAGTAAGTCAAGTTCCATTTAGGACGTTGCCAATTCTGAGTTTCATTATAAATGGAAACCATGTGGTGGCTTTTTGAAGCTTGTGCTCAGAGGTCACACAAGTAATTTGCCCTCTCATGTTATTAGCCAAAGCGAGTTATGTGGCCAGGTTGGCCTTATTGGGGCCCACAGCAAGAGAGGGCAGTGAATCAACACCAATAAAAGAGAAAAATGGTAATTGGCGTACGACGATACCCTTTTCATTGGCTAATCAGGGCTATATGCAAATTAACTGCCAACTGTGATTGGCAGTTAACTGCCAACAAGATGGTGGTTAATTTGCATATGTAGGCACAATGCAGGGAGGCGAAAGGGAAAGCAGGAAGAAGCCCCCTGCCACTGACAGTGATCAGAAACCCGGGGGGCAGCTAAGAGCTGCCCCCCAGCCATGATCGGAGAATCAGGTGCCTTTGCTGCCCTGGCCAGTGATAGCAGGAAGTAGGGGTGGAGCCAGCGATGGGAGCTGGACACGGTCGAAGCTGGCAGTCCTGGGAGCTAGGGGTCCCTTGCCTGGGCCTAAAGCGGAGCCCACGATCACAGGGCCGCTGCAGCTGCGGGTCCCCGCTGCCCGGGCCGGACGCCTCAGCCAGAGGCTTCCTGCAGGGGCAGGGGCAAAGCCTGCAACCACGGGGAGCTGGGGGTCCCCTGCCCAGGCCTGACACCTCTGCCGGAGGCCTCAGGCCTGGTCAAGGGGCCGATCCGGTGATTGGTGATCGGAGGGTGATGAGGGTCAACTCCTCTGGCCGAGGCATCAGGCCTGGGCGGGGGGCTGAGCCGGGGATTGGGGGGATATGATGGTCCCCTTGCCCAGGCCTGAAGCCTGGGTCAGAGGCATCAGGCTTGGGCGGGGGGTGGAGCAAGCGATCAGAGGGAGATGGGGGTCCCCTGCTCAGGCATGATTCCTGGGCCAGAGGCCTCAGGCCTGGGCGGGGGCCAGAGCCAGTGATCGGGGGGAGATGGGGGTCCCCTGTCCAAGCCTGACACCTCTGGCGGAGGCGTCAGGCCTGGGCAAGGGGCCGATCAGGTGATCGGAGGGTGATGGGGGTCTACACCTCTGGCTGAGGCATCAGTCCTGGGCTGGGGGCAGAACCAGTGATGGGGGGAAATGAGGGTTCCCTGCCCAGGCCTGACGCCTCTGTCAGAGGCGTCAGGCCTGGGCAAGGGGCCGATCCTGCGATTGGAGGGTGATGGGGGTCAACGCCTGAGGGCTCCCAGTATGTGAGAGGGGGCAGGCTGGGCTGAGGGACACTCCCCCCCCCCCACCCACCCAGTGCACGAATTTCGTGCACCGGGCCCCCAGTCTATAATAATAAAAGACCAGACGTCCTTCCTTACAAAGTCGGGCCCAAGGGAAGCCAGCCTGGGTCCCAGGCACCTATGGGTGGCTGGAGGAGGGAAGCAGAGTGGGTCCCAGGTGCCTGTGGGCGGTCAGAGCAGGGATGCCGGTGCTGGCAGTCGGGGGAAGGGAGGCCTACTCTTGCACAAATTTTTGTTCATTGGGCCTCTAGTATTTTTATAATATAATCTGCCACTGTGCCTTTGCACATTCCTTTTTTTAAAAATTGTGGCAAAAAATACAACATAAAATGTATCATCTTAACCATTTTTCAGTGTTAACTATACGTATTGTTGCCTAGTAGATCTCTAAAACTTTTTTTATCTTGTAAAACTGCAACATTACTAGTATACCCACTGAACTCTTTTCTCCCTGCCCACAACCCTTGGCAACCACCATTCCACTTTCTGTTTCTAAATGTTTGACTACTTTAGCTACGTCATGTAAGTGGAATCATGTAAAATTTGTCTTTTTGTGACTGGCTTATTTACCTGAGCATAATGTCAAGGTTCATCCATGTGTAACATATGGCGGGATTGCCTTTTTCAAGGCTGAATCCCATTGTATACACCATATACTTATCCATCCGTCTGTCAGTGCACACTTAGGTTGTTGTGGAAATAGATTTTAATATCTAAAGAAAAATTTAAATGTGATTTATTCTGTAAGGTAACTCATCCATGTTGAGATTGAGCTTTTCAAGTAAATGTTTATAAAGTGTAATTCAGTAACATTTAATAAATCACAGTGTTATGCAGTCACCACCTATATCAAGTTCCACAACAGCTTCCTCACTCTAAAGAAAGCCCTGCATCCCTTAAGTAGCCACTCCCTACCCCCTCTACAGTTAGTCTCTGGAAAGCACCCATCTGTTTTTGTGTCTGGACCTACCTAGTCTGGATGCTTCATCACATGGAGTGATACAATGTGTAGCCTTTTGTGTCTGGCTTCTTTCACTTCGCATACTGTTTTTGAGGATCATCTACCTTGTAGCATGTATCATTTCTATGGCTTAATAACATTCCGTTGTAATGAAAGAGAAGAACTAACAACTGACACCAAAGAAATACAAAGGATTATAAGAGGTTATTATGAACAACTATATGCCAACAAATTGGACAATTTGGAAGAAATGGGTAAACTTCTAGAAACATAAAATTTTCCAAAACTGAATCAGAGAATCCGAATAGACAGATTACAATTAGTGAAACTGAAGCAGTAATAAAAAAAAGAAAACTCCCAACAAGCCAAAGTCCTGGACTGGATGGCTTCACAGGTGAATTTTATTAAATATTCCAAGAGGAACTGACGCCTATCCTCAATTCCAAAAAGTTCAAGAAGAGGGAAGGCTCCCAACTTCATTTTACAAGGCCAGCATTAGCCTAATTCCAAAATCAGTTAATGACACTAGAAAGAGAGAAAATTATTGGCCAGTATCTCTGATGAGCATAGATGCTAAAATCCTCAACAAAAGATTAGGCAGTTGGATCCAGCAATACATTAAAAAGATCATGCACCATGATCAAGTGGGATTTATTCTGGGGATGCAAGGTTGGTACAGTGTCTACAAATCAATACAAGTGACACACCACATAAACAAAATGAAGGATAAAATCCACATGATCATGACAATAGATGCAGAAAAGGCATTGCATTTGATAAAATCCAGCTCCCATGTATCACAAAAACTCTTAACAAAGTAGGCATAGAGGAAACATACGGCAAGGTAATAAAGGCCATATATGACACACCCCCAGAAAACATTATACTCAATGGGCTAAAACTACCACCATGTCCTTAAGATCAGCAGCAAGATAGGGAGGTCCGCTTCCACCACTCTTGTTTAATATAGTACGGGAAGTCCAAGAGAGCAATCAGACAAGAAATAAGAGGCATCCAAATGGAAAGGCAGAAGTACAACTCATTATCTGTAGTTGACATGATACTGTATATAGAGAACCCTAAAGATTCCACCAAAAAGCTAAGAACTGATAAATGAATTCAGTAAAGTATTAGGATACAAAATAAATAGAAAAAAAAACACAGTTGCATTTTTATACAGCAATAATGGATGTTCAAAAGGAAAACTAAGAAAACAATCCCATTCACAACTGCTTCAAAAAGAGTAAAATACCGACAAGTAAAATTAAGGATGTAAAAGACCTGTACTTGGGAAAAATTATAAGACAGTGAAGAAAGAAACTGATGAAGATACAAATAATGTGGAAGCATATACCACGTGTTCATGGATAGGAAGAATTAACATCATTTTATTGTCCATACCACCCAAAGCAATCTACAGAGTCAACACAATCTGTATCAAGATAACAAGACTAGAAAAAATATTCCAAAAACTTACATGGAACCAAAAAGACCCCGAATAGGCAGTGACCTTGAGAAAGAAGAATAAAGTTGGAGGAATTATGCTATCTGATATCAAACTATACTACAAGGCCATAGTAATCAAAACAGCATGCTACTGCTCAGCTGGTGTTGCTCAATGGTTGAGCATCAGCCAGGAGGTCATTGTTCAATTCCTGGTTGGGGCACATGCCCAGGTTATGGGCTCCATACTCAGTAGAGGGTGTGCAGAAGGCAGCTGATCAGTGATTCTCTCTCATGATTGATGTTTCTATCTGTCCCTCTTCCTTCCTCTCTCTGAAATCAATAAAAACATATAAAGAATATCTTAAGCCAGCATGGTACTGGCATTAAAAAAAAAAAAGACGTAGATCAATGGAACAGAATAGAGAGCTCTAAAATAAACCCATGCCTTTATGGTCAATATTTGACAAAGGAGGTAAGAACAAAGAATGGGGTAAAGATAGTTTATTCAACAAATGGTGTTAGAAAAATTGTACAGATACGTGCAAAAAATTGAAACAAGACATTGTACCACCTGTTAAACTTTTCCACTGTGACTGAACCCTTTACATTCTTACACAATACACAAGAATAAATTAAAAATGGATTAGACTTAAATGTTAGACTCAAAATCATAAAATTCCTAGAAAACATAGGCAGTAATATCTCAGCTATTTCTCATAGCAATAATTTTTTCTGATATGCCTTCTTGGACAAAACAAAAGAAAAAAAATGAACAAATGGGAGTACATGAAACTAAAAAGTTTTTGCACAGCAAAGGAAACCATAAAGAAAATGAAAAGACAGTGCACTGAATGGGAGAACATATTCACCAATACACCTGGTAAGGTGTTAACATTCCAAATTTTTTAAAAAATATATTTTTTATTGATTTTTTTTTACAGAGAGGAAGGGAGAGGGACAGAGAATCAGAAACATCAATCAGCTGCCTCCTGCATACCCCCTACTGGGGATGTGCCTGCAACCACGGTACATGCCCTTGACCGGAATCGAACCTGGGACCCTACAGTTCGCAGGCCGATGCTCTATCCACTGAGCCAACAGCTAGGGCCTCATTGTAGTTTTGATTTGCATTTCCCTAATGACTAATGATGATGGGCTTGCTGGCCATTTGTATAACTACTATGGAGAAATGTGTATGTCCTTTATTCATATTTTAATTGGGTTGTCTTTTTGTTGAGTTGTAAAAGTTCATTATGTGTGCTCGTTTCTAGACCCTTATTAGATATGTGAATATCAATCCTATTCTTTTTGTCGCTCATGCTTTGGATGCCATATCTGAGAATCCATTGCCAAATACAAGGTCAGGAAGATTTATTTCTGTCTTCTTTTTTTTTTTAATTTCTTTATTGATTAACATATTACATATTGTTATTTCTGTCTTTTTAAGAGCTCTTTTAGTTTTTAGCTCTGCCACTTCGATGTGTGATACATTTTGAGTTAATTATTTATATATTGTATGAACAGGGGTTCAACTTCATTCTTTTACAAGTAGAAATGGAGTTATTTTAGAACCATTCGTCGTTCTTTCCCCATTGAGTGTTCTTGGCCCCCTTGTTGAAAATTAATTGGTCATAGATAGGGGTTTATTTGTTGACTTTCAATTCTATTTTATTGGTCTATATGTCTTTCCTTATGCCAACACCACACTGTCTTGATTGTTGTTGCTTTATAATAGGGAAGTGTGAGTCCTTCTTTTTTTTGTTCTTTTTAAATTGTTTTGGCTGTTGGAGCCTCTTGCATTTCCATATGAGCTGAGGATTGCTTTTCCCATATCTGCAAAAAAGGTCTTTAGAATTTTGATAGGGATTGCATTGACTCTCTAGATGGCTTTGGGCAGCAATTGCTGTCTTATCTTAAGCCTTTGGATCCAAGAACTGTATCTCACAAGTTTTGATATGTTGTATTTTTGTTTTCGGTCATGTCAAAAGTATTTTCTAATTTCCCTGTGATTTCCTCTTTGATCCATTGGCTGTTTCAGTGTGTTGTCCAATTTCCACATGTTTGTGAATTTTCCAGTTTTTCCTTCTGTTACAGATTTATAGTTTTATTCCATATGTGTCAAAGTAGATACTTTGTATGATTTCAGTTTTTAAAAATTTATTGATAGTTGCTTTGTGGTCTGATATGGTGTGTCCTGGGAAATGTTCTATGTGCACTAGAGAAAAATGTGTATTTTGCTGTTTTTGTGTGGGATGTTCTGTGTATGTCTGTTAAGTATTAAGTCTCCCATAACTTTGTTGACTTATCTAGTTGTCCTGTCCATTAATTAACAGTGAAAATCTCCAGCTATTTTTGAACTATCGCTTTCTACCTTCAGTTCTGCTACTTTTCCTTCATACAGTTTGGGGACTCTTATTAGGTATGTATGTGTTTATAACTATTATCTCTTTTTCCATTTTTCACTTTTAACCTATCTGTATTTTTGAATCTAAAGTGAGTCTCTTATAGACAGCATATAGTTGGATTATGTGTTTTTTTTTAATCCATTCTGCCAATCTCTATCTTTTAATTGAAGAATTTACTCTGTTTACATTCAAAGTGATGGCTGATATGGAAGAATTTACTTCTGCCATTTTGTTATTTTCTATATGTCTAGACCTATTTTGTTTCTCAATTCCTCCATTACTACCTTCTTTTTGTTTAACTTATTTTTTTGTAGTGTAACATTTTCATTCATACAACCTTAGCTTCTGTAGTATAAAAAACTCTGTTCCTATACAGCTCTTACCCCCTTTCTGTTATTGTAGTTGCAAATTACATTATATTGTGTTCCCATTAATATAGATTAAAAATTTTTTATACTTTTGGCATTTGTCTTTCAAATTATATAGGCAAGAAAAGAGGAGGTACAAGCCAAAAATACAATAATTCTGACTTGTGTTGTTACATTTACTCGTGTTCGAGTGCAGCTTTGAGTTGTTTTCTATATCCTTTTATTTCTGCCTGAAGAACCCCCTTTAGATTTATTGTAGGGCAGGTCTCCTAGCAACAAACTCTCTTAGCATTTGTTTATGTAGGAATGCTTGATTTCTTCATTTTTGAAGGATAGATTATTGGTGACTTTTGTTTTTTCTTTCAACACTTTAAGCATGTCTTCTCACTGCTTTCACTAGTTTCTCCTGGGAAATCAGTTATTAATCTTATTTGTGGACCCCTTGTATGTGATGAACTGCTTCTCTCTTGCTGCTTTCAAGATTCTCTCTTTGTAGTTGTCTTTTGATAGTTTGATGTAATGTGTCTCTGTGTATCTGTTTACCTGGTATTCTTCTTAAAGTTCATTGAGCTTCTTGCATCTTTAGACTTGTGTCTTATCAAACTTAGGAACTTTGCAGCCATTATTTCACCAAATATGCTTTCTGCTCCTTTCCCTCTTGCCCCTGGGTCTTCAATTATGTTGGTATACTTGGTCTCAATGTTTGTGTCCTCCCCTGAAGAATTGTGTGTTCAGATCCTGACCCACAAAGATGGTGGTGTTGGGGAGTGCTTTGGGAGGTGTTTAGGTGGTGGGAGCCCTCATTAATGGGATTAGTGCCTTCATCAAAGAGGTTCTGGGAGAACCCTTTCTCCTTCTCCCACGTGTGAGGACACAGTGAGAAGGCGCTGGCTAGGAACCAGGAAGAGGGCCCTACCTGATCATGCTGGCACCTTGACATTGGACTTCCCAGCTTCCAGAACTGTGAGAAAGAAATGTCTGTGTTTGTAGTTACCCAGTCTGGTATTTCATCATAGCGGCCTGAAAGGACTAAAACACTTGATGTCCTACAGGTGTCTTAGGCTCATTATTTTCTGTTTCTATTTCCCTAACTCAGTGGTGGGGAATCTGCCAAGGGCCATTTGAATATTTATAACACTAGAGGCCTGGGGCACGAAATTCGTGCATGGGTAATCTCCTTAGGCCTGGCCAGTGATCAGGGCCGATCTGTGGGGCAACTGGCGGGGCGATCAGGGGCCCTCACTGGCACCCACCTTGGCTGGCTGGCACTGCCCGCTCGCTGGCCCTGCTGCTGCCAGTCGGGGCCTGCGGGCTGGGGGGCAGCTCCTGCGTTGAGCATCTGCCCCTTAGTGGTCTCAATGCGCATCATAGTGATCGGCCATTCGGTCAATTTGCATATTAGACTTTAGGACTAGAGGCCCGATGCACAAAATTCGTGCAAGAGGCTTGGTCCTCGCAGTGGTGGCAGCTTGCCTCGGCCCTCACAGCCCCGGCTTCGTCCGGAAGGTCGTTCAGCTGTCCGGTCTAATTAGCATATTATGCTTTTATTATAGAGATCATTCACAGGCCATATAAAAGTATCAACTTAAAAATTAGCCCACTATTTTTGGTCATACATTTAATTAACTCACCCTAATGTCTTGGTAGGGCCAGACCAAATGATCTGGTGGGTTTATACTGCCTGTGGACCAGATGTTCCCATCCCTGCTCTAACTAGATAATTTAAGTTGACTTATCTTCAAACTTGCTAACTTTTTCTTTTTGCCCTTTTAAATCTGCCATTAGTGATCTCTAGTCAAAATTTTCATTTTAGTTATTGTAACTTTTAGTTCCAGAATTTCTTTAAAAAAATAATTTGTTTCTTTATTGATATTCTCTATTTGTTGAAAGAGTGTTCTCCTGATTTTTTGTTATCCCTTATTCATTTAAAGTTTTTGTCTAGTAATGCCAATGTATGTTTCTATTAATTTTTTCTCTATATGAACCATGCTTTCGTTTCTTTGCATGCTTTATAATATTTTGTTGAAAACTGGATGTTTTAAATATTATAATGTGGTAACTCTGAAAATCAGATTCTTCTCTCTTAGAATTTGTTTTTATTGTTTGCTGTGGATTCTAGTTGTCTGGCAGGTTTTCTAGACTGTTTTTGTAAACTCTACTTTGTTATGTTTGTTCTCTAAAGCCTGTTTCTTTAGCTTGTGATCAGCTCATCCTTTGAGAGAGATCTTGAATGCCGGGAGTCAAAAAAAGAAAGGGAAAAAACCTTGTAATTGTTGCAGAATGGCTCTGTGCCTTAGCTCTTTTTCTCTGCCTTAGTCTTCATTTCCCGCTGTGTTGAGCCTAACATCAGCCGAAGGTGAAAGCTTCCTGCCTTTTTAGGTCTTTTCTGGCCATGCTTCCCATCCTGGGCAAGTGTGTGGCTTTCTCAATTCCTGTCCTTAGGCTTCAAGGGCACTTCCCAATGCCCTAATTTCCCAAAGACACTCTCTCCCCAGTGTTTCCTCCCAGGCTTTTGGCATATTTGTTTGCCTCAGTTGAATTCTTTTGCCCCAGGTGGCAGCACATTGTCAGTTGCCTCACAGAGGTTTTGAGTAGCACTGTTATACCCTGGAGAATTCTAAGTTAGATCAAAGACACCCTGCATCAGTCCTTCAGGTCAAACAGACACAATTCTTTCATAATAATGTCTGCTCTGCTGTGCTCTGCTCTCTCTGGAGCCAGGGACTAGGTTCCCATGCTGAGAGTGAAGGCTGCTGCTTCAAGACCACTGTGTGGTAAGGAGAGGGGCAAGGGCAAGTGCAAAACGCTGTAAAGCTTTCCTACTATTTCAAGTTGCTTTTTTCTTTACTCAGTGTTCACTGAGTTGCTGTGATTTCCTGGAGTTGTGACAGCTGTTTGTGACAACTCGATTTTTCAGTGATCTGGGGAGGGATGGGTCCTTGAAACTATCTACTCTACCATTGTTGGTGATGTCACTCAAGAAGGAGTTTAAAAAGTCATTTATTATGATATTTTGCTATAATGAGTGGAGTCCAAGAAATATAATAGTGTTTATACAAATTGTTTACAGGATGGAATCCGGCGTGGTCGACCCAGAGCAGATACTGTCCGGGATTTAATAAATGAAGGAGAGCATTCGTCCAGCAGAATTCGTTGTAACATCTGTAACAGGGTGTTTCCACGGGAGAAATCGCTCCAGGCTCACAAAAGGACTCACACAGGTAAGTTGAGCCAATTTTAGAGAATGTCAAAAATAATACCTAACTGAAAGCTGATTTGATGTTTGGGCTTATCAATTAATTTTTTTAATTGCCTTATATTTTCTCATTGTAGTTTTTTTTTAAACAGGCACTGTGTAAGTTACAGGTCCAAGGTTTGTGGGCCTGATACTTCAAAAGAAAGGCCAATATTCAATGGATCAGAGTTTTGAAGTAAGGAAAGGTTCATTGAATGAGAAAGCCTGGCTTGAGAAGATGAACTAATTATCAAATCCATTTTAAGAAGAATCTGGAATTCGGGCATCTTTTATTGTTAAGGGAAGGGAGGAGGGGCAAGGCAGGGATGGGTGTAGGCAGGTAGGTGTTGAAAGGGATCCAAGGAAGAGTAAAATTTCCCAATCCCTTTGTTCCCAGTTGGTCTTGGTCCATTGACACCCACCCCTCCCCGACCCCACTGATCTGAGATCTGAGTCCAGTTACGGAGGCTCCTGGGAATTGTACATATTTCCTACCTCTTGGGGGTGCGGGGCAGCACCCTCTGTGGCAGGGGCTGCTCTTGCAGAAACTCTAGCTCAGTTGGTTAGAGCATAGTCCTCGCTATGCCAAGCTTGTGGGCTTGGTTGCCGGTCAGGGCACATCCAAGAATCAAGTGGAGCAACAAATCAATGTTTCTCTCTCTCTCTCAAATCAATAAATAAAAATTTAAAAAAAGCACCCAATACTGCAAGCAGAATACCTCTAGGTAATGATCATACCTATAGCAGGAGCTGTTAGGTGAAGGCCAAAAGAGAGAGGAAGCATTTCACTCTTACAGGTAGTCTGTTTATTTTTTGGTGGAAAGTGATGGCTTTCTGAACCACATGACTTCTGAAGTTATAGGGCAATTAATCTAGAAGTCAGAGGAATGTTATTACTACATTTCATGTTATCCTTCTACCTCGTTGAGTTTCACTTGATAGGCCCTTGTCTATATAATTGTTTAAACAGACTTGTAGGCCATATACTAAAATAGTAATTGTCAAATTTTTAATAAAATTTCCAGAGCCCTCAGTGTGCCGTGCAAGTGTTTCACCTAGCCATCAAATCCAAGGTGAAGCATAACTTTTCAGAATTAATGTATTATATGCAGCTATTTCAAGACTATCATACATCGCTATTTGTGTTGTGTAGAGAAATGATACTGGCAATTAAAATACCATATAGAAAGAGAGCAAAAAATATAGCGTCCTTGCTCTTTCCACAGAGAAAGGTGGCCTCAGAAGGAGCCTTATGGTTCTAGTCATGGCATCTAATTGTTCACAGTTGAGGAGACTGAGGTACCAAAAGGCAAATACCACTGCTTACACCCTCTCCTTCCCTGAAGTCTGCTGGCCCCTGGAGTAGCACATGTGCCTCGACTAATCTGAAAATGGGCAGTGTGTGTGAAGTACACTTGAATGATAAAAAGAGAGTAAATGATGTCCTTAATACTTTCTGATACCGAGTACATACTGAAATGATAATATGTTAGATACAATGGGTTAAATAAAATACACTATCAAAATTAATTTAACCTGTTTTTCCTTTTTAATGTGGCTACTAGAAGTAGTTTATACTTTATTTCTGTTGGGCACTACTGGTCTGGCATTTGGGTTTTTAACTCTTAGTCCCCTATTTTTCCCACTATGGTCATCACCTATTTCTTTTTTAGTTTTTGAACATATTTTAATGTTATCTAGAATACAGCTAAATCCTTAGCTAAATTCCTAAAAAAGGGTAAAATTTGAATTTTGAATCATAGACTATGGTGTCCAAGAAGTTTTGACTATGAACCATTCATTAAAACAATTATTTAGTGAATATCTGATTTTGAGAATTTTTAAAAAAATTTTCACCTGAAGATATGTTTTCATTGATTTTTTTAAGAGGGAAAGAAAGGGGGGGGGCAGAGAGAAGTGTGAGAGAAGAGAGGAAATATTGATGTGAGAGAGAAACATTAATCTGTTGCCTCCCATAAGCGCCCCACCTGTGACTGAACCTGAAACCTAGGTATGTGCCCTGACTGGGAATCGAACTCCCAACCTTTTGGTGTGTGGGACAACGCTCCAACCAACTGAGCCACCAGGAGGTAGTTGCTATGACAAAATTCTGCCCTGGCCAGAACAGAATTTTTGTATTTTTAAAAAATCTGAAAAATGGTGGCAGAGTAGGAGGATGTAGCACGGACATGCTCCCAGGAACAAGCTGGAATTACAACTGAAATACGGAAAGGCTTCTGGAATAATCAACGGAAAACTCGCAGTGGAGGACCCTGGTTCCCAGGGACCGAAGGTGGAGACCACATAGAGATTGGTAGGAGGGGTGGAGGCGTGAAAGGGCTGGCCGGGCACCCACAGACGGCAACTGAAGTCCGGGAGAGATATTTCAGTTGTGGGGGGGAGCCATTGAGAACTCAGGAATCTAATCCCGAAGATGGGCTTCCCCAGCAGAGAGCACCAAACTGAGGAAGGTACTCACATAACAACTGACTGTGAAAAGCAGTTGGGTGCTGTCTGCCAGGGAGTGGCAGCTGGAAGTTCCGGCACCCTCTTAAAGGGCCAATGCACCTTGTGCTCTGGCAGAGGGAGGGTGAAATGGACTGGAACTGTGAGAGCAGAACCCAGGCCTGGGGACTCGGGGGATAGAGCTCAGAAGGCAGACACCTCAAGTTTCCTGGGCTGAGTCATTCTCTCATAGAGCGGAGGACATCTTTCCCTACATACCCGTCTGCCTCGCCTGGGGGGAAGACAGTCAACACACCCTATTGTAAAACACCTTGCCCTGAGGCCACTTAAGAGTTTAAAAGTAACAGTTAGCCTCCAGGCAGAAGCAACTGCCCCACCCTGTTGAAAAAAAACTCTCGGCACACCTGAGGATGATTGCCTGGGGGCAATTCAAGCCAGAATCCTATTAGTCTGTAGGCAGAGGCGGTCTCTGGAGGCTTTGCAGGCTTTTCGTCTTTGCCTGATCCAACTAGACAGAAACAGCTTTTAACACTGACCTGTGCTAGAGATTGAGAGGTGTAGAGGACCTACCTAATACATAGTCACAAACCCAGACAACCAAAATGAGAAACAAAGAAACAACCCCCAAATGAAAGAGCTAGCGAATTCTCCAGAAGAAGAGATAAGTGAAATAGAGATAAGAAATTATCTGAAATAGAGTTCAAAGAAATGATGTTAAAAATATTCAACAGGCCCTGACCGGTTTGGCTTAGTGGATGGAGCCTCAGCCTGAGGACTGAAGGGTCCCAGGTTCGATTCCGGTCAAGGGCATGTACCTTGGTTGTGGGCACATCCCCAGTCGGGGGCATGCAGGAGGCAGCTGAATCGATGTTTCTCTCATCGATGTTTCTGACTTTCTGTCCCTCTCCCTTCCTCTCTGTGGAAAATCAATAAAGTATATTTTTTAAAAAATACTCAACAGTATGAAAAAAGATATAGTAACTATGAAAAAATAACAGTCTGACATAAAGAATGACATAACACAAATAAAGAAACATTGGAAAGAATACACAGCAGATTAGGGGAAGCTGAGGATCGAATTAGTGAATTAGAAGACAGTTGAAAATATCACTCAGAGAACCAAAAAGAAAAAACAATTTAAAAAAAGGGGGAAAGCTTAAGGGAGCTGTGAGACAATGTGAAACGTAACAATATTAGAATAGTAGGTGTGTCAGAAGAGGGAGAAAGGGAGAAAGGAATAGAGAAGGTGTTTGAAGAAATAATGGTAGAAAACTTCCCTAACTTGGTAAAGGAAAAAGTCACACAAGTTCAGGAGGCACAGAGAACCCCAAACAAGAAGAACCCAAAAAGATGCACACCCAGACACATCATAATTAAAATGCCAAAAGTTAAAGACAGAGAGAGAATCTTAAAGGCAGCAAGAGAAAAGAAAACTGTTACCTACAAAGGAGTTCCCATAAGGCTAACACCTGATTTCTCACCAGAAACTCTACAGGCCAGAAGGGAATGGCATGAAGTACTCAAGGTGATGGAAAACAAGGATCTGAGACCAAGATTACTATATCCAGCAAGACTATCATTCAAAATAGACTGTCAAACAAAGAGTTTCCCAGACAAAAAAAAGGCTAAAGGAGTTCATCACCACCAAGCCAACATTACAAGAAATACTAAAGGGATTGCTGTAAGGAATTGCTGAGAAGAAGAAACAGAGAGAGAAACCTAGTCATACCGAATTCAAATGGCTATAAATAAGTACCTCTCAATAATCCTAAATGTAACTGGATTAAATGCTCCAATCAAAAGGTGTAGGGTAGCTGAATGGATACAAAAACATGACCCAACTATATGCTGTGTACAAGAGACCCACCTCAAAATAAAAGACAGACACAGGGTGAAAGTGCAGGGATGAGAAAAAAATTTCCCATGCAAATGGAAAAGAAAAACAAAAGCTGGAGTAGCAATACTCATATCTGACAAAATAGCCTTTAAAAGCATCATGCTAAGCAAAATAAGCCAGTCGGAGAAAGATGAATATCATATGATCTCACTCATTTGTGGAATATAAGGAACAACATAAACAGAACAAAAATAGAGCCAGAGGGAAAAGATATTCTAGAAGCATAATAGAAGTAATCCTGTTATTTGCAGATTTTTAATATTTCCTACAACTTTTGTGATATCATAATATGTTAGTATAGTTTTGGTAATATTATACTTAAAATCCTTTTATTCTTGAAATATTAATGTTTATTGCATGTAACATTTAAAATCATTTTTCTTGAGATGTTTATTACATGTAACATTATTATATTTAAGATCGTTTTTCTTGAAACATTATGGTTTATGTAACATTATTGTATTTTAAATCGCTTTTCTTGAAATTAATAAAAATCTGGAAGAAAAATCTAATTAATTTGAAATACCCCAAGTAATTGGTTTGCAGGCTGTGGAGTACATGTTGCCAGTGTAGATAAGATTCAAGACCATGTGGTATAATGAAAAGATCTCTGAGTCCCAGTCCTGATCATTAATCCACTGTGTGTCACCTGATACTTCCAGGTATCGGTCTGCTATGCTGTATGTCAGGAAATTGAGCCCAAGATCATGGAATAGTTAAGATCTAATAATATATACTTTATAAAGAGCTTCTCTCTTACTATTTTAAATAATCCTCCTATCTCCTGTGTTTTATTACCTTGTGTCCAACTATCACAACCATTTAGTACATTTCTAAATAATGAGAAATTTAGGGAGGACTGGTTCCTGGTCTTTGAGTTGTATTGGAAGAACCAGAATATAATTGTTGATCAAAGAATAATTTTTCAAGAAATAATTATTTAATTATGACTGAACAACATTGTTGAGCACTTCCTCCAGCCTAGCACTGTGTTGAGTATGGGAATTAAAGGGAGTATGAGGTGTTGTGCGTCTTTGTATAAGGAGAGTTCCATGACCCACGAGCAACACAGGATACCAAGTGAAAGGATACAGAGCTTCCTTATTTGGAGGTAGGAGGAGTTTCACTGAGAGCCTACAGGATTGAGAAGGTCTGAATGGGCAGAGAAGATAGGATTTGCAAGGAGTAGAGCAAGATGAGGAACTGTCCTAGCTGGAATGAATCTCGGGTGAAGTAAAGATAAGCCCTGCCCCTTAACCCAGTAGCTACATTGCGCATCTTCGGGGACCAATTAGAAGTCAACAGATAATTATTTATTTATTTATTTTTGGTTAATCCTCACTCAAGGACATTTTTCCATTGATTTTTTATTTTTATTTTTTTTTAGAGCGAGGGCAAGGGAGGGGGAGAGACAGAGAGAGAAACATCTCCGTGAGAGAGACACATCAATTGGTTGCCCCCCACAAGTGCCCTGATGAGCCTGCAACTGAAGTACATGCCCTTGACCAGAATTGAACCCGGGACCCCTCAGTACACAGGCCTACCCTTTATCCACTGAGCCAAACTGGCTAGGGCTCAGTAGATAATTTTTATTTGTCCAAGGAGTGTAGTCGGTTTTGGGGTGAGTTAGGAGGTAGTTGCTATGACAAAGGCAGGATTTCTGTGCCAGCTGTTTTGGAAGTACTGTGCAGGTGGAGTGACTAGAGGACAGCCAGGGCTTGTTCAAGGTGGAGGGGCTGCCAGTCGACCAAGGCAAGTTGCAGGGGGAGTAGGAGTGGGAGACATTGTAAAGAATCTGCAAGAGGTGATTTGGATTATGGGGAGGAGAAAATATGGGCTAAGCTGAAGATGATAGCTTCAAGGATTTGAACCTGGGAACCTAAAAGCTCAAGGCCTAAGGAAAATACTGTGCTCCCAGTGGACAGCTGCTTCAGAGCATGGAAGTGCTGCCTAGCATTTTCACTTGCAGTTCTATAGAGGCTGATGTGTTTTATTGTTGTTTGGCATCCTGACCCTTATCAGGGGTGGGGAGCGTCCGGCCCATGGGCTGTATAAGGCCCGAGAAATGATTTGGTCTGGCCCTGCCAAGGCAACCGCAGGCAGGACTCGAAATTCAATAAATCTAGGCGCTTTTTTCATAGCAACATAAATATATGTTAAGTGAATTATATTATAAGTAACCAAATGGCCCTTGGCAGAAAAAAGGTTCCCCACCCTGATCTGTATAGAGGTTGATTCTCTCCCCCTGCCCCTCTTCTAACCTTATTTTCTCGGAAATAATATATCCCATCTGTCTACACAGGTGAGAGACCCTACCTGTGTGACTATCCTGACTGTGGCAAAGCCTTTGTTCAAAGCGGACAGCTCAAAACGCACCAGCGCCTTCACACGGGAGAGAAACCTTTCGTTTGTTCAGAAAATGGTATGATGTTAGGAGTTAAGTTTATGTAATAACTAGTAGTGAGTTAGTAGTTAAAAAATAACTTTTGCTTGAATTTTTTGGGAGGAGAGATTTTTTAAATCAAGATTTTAGAAAACATGTTCAATTTCTGAGGAAAGATTGATTTTTAAAATATTTTTAGGTGAAAATCTTAAAAGGCAAATAAAAATACTATATTCAGTTGTAGGCAGTAGAAAAATCTATGAAAGCAAATACAGCCTTTAGAGTAGGCTTTTATGTTGATTTTAAACATTTTATCTGTTAAACTCAAGAAAGCATGTTGTCTGCATTTTCAGTGAAGGGGGAAACTTTTCCATTTTATTTATTTATTTTTTTAAAGTATATTTTATTGACTTTTTACAGAGAGCAAGGAAGAGGGATAGAGAGTTAGAAACATCGATGAGAGAGAAACATCAATCAGCTGCCTCCTGCACACCCCCTACTGGGGATGTGCCCGCAACCAAGGTACATGCCCTTGACCGGAATCGAACCTGGGACCCTTCAGTCTGCAGGCTGATGCTCTATCCACTGAGCCAAACCGGTTAGGGCGAAACTTTTCCATTTTAACACGCCACTGTTAGTAATTTCTTGTCACTTTTCTGAAGTGATTTTCTTAACCTCTTCTCACAGTTTCTTAAGATGTTTTTCTTGTGCACATTTTTGGCAGTTATAATTAAAATTCAACGCAGTTCTGTTTTGTAGCTCTGTGGTTTTCTTATTATTGTCAGTTACAGATGTCTTCAGGCTTTTTATCTAGTGAATTTGCTGAAGCATATACTAGTTATATCTGGATTTCTGCCCTAACCCCACATTGTTCAAGAGTCAGCTGTACACTGATTGCCTTATTGATATTGAATATTTAATTTGCTTTAAAAATTGTTTGTTACCAACAAAGCTAAAGGTCACGTTTTCCTACTTAAACTTTGTTCAAGCTTTGTTCATCTTTTGGGATGTTGCCTTATGAGAGAGCCTGAGAATAGAATCCCAGGGTCGGAGGGTTTGACCATATTTATGACTCATGCAAATGAATCACTTCCCAGGGGGGTGGCGTGCATTTATAACGCAGTGACCGAGAGGTGAAAGACCATTGCCGCCCCCCTCATGAGCATTGATAAATACTGTGCTTAGGGTTTTATTTCCTCCTCCACGTTAGAGAATGCTGTCTCATGGTCTTACTTACTTTTCTGAGCGTTTCCCATGTGGGCCGCAGTCCCGATGCTAATGGGTGTTTCCCTCTGTGCGTTGCAGGCTGCCTGAGCAGATTCACCCACGCCAACCGCCACTGCCCCAAGCACCCTTACGCCAGGCTGAAGCGGGAGGAGCCCACCGACGCTCTCAGCAAGCACCAGGCGGTGGACAACCAGGCTGCTGCCGAGTGGTTGGCAAAGTAAGGCTCCCCTGGACCACGGCCACCCCGCGCGTGGGCTGACGGGACTGCCGAAGTTCTCTCGTTTTAAATAAGTTGCTTCTATACACATTCTATGAAATAACTTGAAATGGTGCTTTATCTCTTTAACCACAGGAGTGTTATTAGGACCTGTGTGTGATAGAAAACTATATGATATTAATTACTCTTGAGTAATTAATTGTCTGTACCACAATGTATTTTAAAAGCAAGAGTTTTCCCTCATTTAAAAAGGATATTTAATGCATATTTCATTTGTTAGTGCAACGCCTCTTCATTTTCTTATATTAGAATTAGATCTGTGCTGTTATTGTGGGGATATATGTATATCCATATTTCCCCATATCTGTAGATACAGATATACGTATATGGGTAGAGCTATATAGAGAGAGATGTTCCAAGAATCACCCAGTTTAATTTTTTTTAATGGCAGCGAGGGGGGGGGCAGTATAAAAAATGTTCCCTAAGGGTATTTTGACGTAAGGAGTCATCTCTTCTACACAAACCGCCAGCTGCTGACGGTGCCACTCTCTCGCTCTCTGGGCTTCCTCTGCCCTTGGGACAGTCTAAGCCCCTGAGTGCTGCTGAGCTCTGCCTCCCTCTGCAGTGCCGTGCTCACTGCTGCCTCTGCAGGTGTGCTGCTTCCCTCTTCATTCAGCCACGGGACTTAGCCTTCATTTCTTGCTCAGGTTAAACCTCACTTCGGGGATCACCAACCCCAAACACAGGTTAGACTCCTTAATAGATACTTTTATAACACACTGTATTTTCCCTTTCAAGACTTCCATGGCACTCAGTGTCCGGCTCCCCTGCTGCACTGAGCTCCACAGGGCAGGGCTGTGGCTGCCTTGCTACTGCATCACTTCCTACCCCCACTCCCTCCTCCTGGCTGGCCTCCACTGCCCCCTTCTCTCTCATTTGGCCCAAGCCAGAAACTTTTCAGTCATCCTGTCTTTATCCTCTCTCCCATCTACTTCCTTAACAAGTCACATTCAGCTACATCATCCCTCTCAACCCATTCTCCCTGCTGCTTCCACGGGATCTTTGTAAAATGCTGTGTGACCCTCAGTACGAAGCCTAAACTCTGTTATGGCATTCAAAGCTCTTCCGTACCTGGTCCCTGCCGACCCAGTTAAACTTACCTTTTGCCACTCTCCTTTTCTAGTTGTCCTTCAAGTCAGACCGAACTGTTTGCATTTCTTTTTTTATACCTCTGAGTATTGCCACAACTTTTCCAGTTTGAGTAGCCTGGATTTCCTGACATCTAGTAGTTGTCCTTTTTTTTGTATCTAATTTTAAAAACAGGTTTGCTGAGGTATAATGGACATACAGTAAATTGTAAATATTTAAAGTGTGCAATTTCACACATTTAGACACGTTTGCATCTGTGAAATCATCACCCATCAAGATCATGAACATATTCATCACTCCCAGCATTTCCTCAAGCCCTTTCAGAATCCCTCCCTCCCACTTTGACCTGAACAACACTGACCTACTCCTGTTACTATGCATTAGTTTGCATTTTCTAGTGTTTCATACAAGTGAAGCCATGCAGTATGCACTCCCTGTTTGTCTGGCTTCTTTAACTCAATTATTTTGAGATTCATCCATGTGTCAATAGTTCATTCTTTTTTATCACTGAGTAGTAATCCATTGTGTGGATATACTTCAATTTGTTTATTCAGTCATCTGTTGACGGACATTGGGTTATTGCAGGGTATAAATAAGGCTGTTATAAACATTAATATACAAGTTTTTGTAGGGGCATTTTTGGATGTAATGATACTGTCATTTATTTCTTTAATTTACCAAGTTTGCATTTTCTCTTGTGAATCACCATTTGGCCATGTCATAGAATAATGGTGGTGTTCTTAAATTTTTGAATAAGTTCTATGTGTTACAGATATTAATCTGTAAATCATATTTTGTAAGTTTTAAGTTTCTCTTAGTTAACTCAGTCAGAAGTCACCATCCCTCTGTGGATTGTATAAATAGGTTTTTAATGTTTATTTGTTCTACTATTTCTATACCTTAGTGCATTTTACATATGATCTTTAAGGCATAGTTTAATGGCAAAAACACATGATTAGAGAGTTGAGTATGAGACCCAGAACTGCCAGTTTTTGAAAATCTGAGAAAGTCCCTCAACTTCTTGAACTTGTATTGTTTCCTCTGTAATGAGAAATGTGAAATCATTCTGTAACTTTGGGAACTAAAACGCATTGAATACCGCGGTAAAGAACACTTTTTTAAACAAGCAAAGTAAACCTTTGAGGATGTCAGCTATACCCTCTAATTCACGCGGTTGCATGTCCCGTAGGTATTGGGAAACAAAAGAGCAGCGCACCCCCACCTTGAAGGGAAAGCTCGCGCAGAAGGCGGACCAGGAGCAGCAGGACCCTCTGGAATACCTGCAGTCGGACGAGGAGGACGACGAGAAGAGCGGGGCCCAACGGCGGCTGCAGGAGCAGCGCGAGCGCCTGCACGGAGCCCTGGCGCTCATCGAGCTCGCCAACCTGACCGGCGCGCCGCTCCGCCAGTAGCCTGCACACTGACTCCCACTGTACAAAAGTACTGCCCAGCATACTTCAAAAGTAGATCCTTGGGCATAAGCTAAGCACCTTATTTGCTTACCATAGGCTGCTATTCTGTAGAAATTGATGAAGAATGTTATTGCCCCAAAATATGGGGTGAGAGAGAATTGCACTTTTTTTTATATGGTAATGGATTGTTGTAAAGTTTAAAATATTTTGTAAATATGGGACTTCTAGTACAGGGTAGGAAACTACGTATTGTGGGAAGCTAGATTTTGCAAGTTTAATGCATTCATTGGAAGCAGTTTTCACAGGAAGCACTTTCAGAATAAGACACTTTTAGAGAAAAAAAACAAAAGCAGAATGGGACATGTAGCCAAAGAAGGTTAGGAGAGATTATTTATAAGATCATTTTTAACAATTTGTACTAGTACGTTTAACAATACTGTCAACACTGAAGTAAGTGAGAAAGTGGAAGATGTGTGAAAGATATTTTTAAATTGCAAAATAGTGTGACTAATAAGACTAGAGAAATGGAAAACTGCCTATTTCAGAAGATGTCCTAAGTTACGGATTTTGAAAGAAAAGTAGATATTTGAGGATCTTGGTAAGATGCATAATAGTTCAGAATTTTTAAAATTGGAGTAAAATTGGTCTTATTCTATCTTTCTGAGGCTTTACAACTTACTATGATGTTTAGTTTTGAAAAGCACTTGTTATCCCTCTTAACTTGGGAACTTTTGCACATTTCATATTTCTCATTTGCTGAAATTGAGTGGTTAATCTTGCAAAGTCTAGGTAACCTGGTAATTTTTTTTAATATGGGCCCTGTACTGAGATTTGGCACTTGGATTTTTATTAATAAAAGGGACATCTACAGGGTTGTTTTGTAGTGAACTGTTTTAGATCTTTTGTTAGCAAACACTAAATTTCAGTTGTACTGCTTGTTTAGAATTATTAGCAAATGAAAGCCTTCTATTTATATTTTCAGTGCATAAAGCCACCTTCTTGCTTTTCAGAATAACATGCCAAACTATTTGTGCTCACTAAATTCAAGTATCAGTTAAACACTGCAGAAAAGATTAGCTACTCAAATAAGTAGGCTTCTGGGATAGTTTTAACTGCATGTGTGTTAACTTGTGTGGTGGTTTTAAACCATTTTTCCAAATAGATGCCATTTTTAAACACCACTTTATGTAATGAAGCATGAACAGGAAAATCAAGAGCTGAGCAGTTCACCTCCTGTATGTAGGCAAAAGCCTCGATCATTTTAGCCTCTGTTTTAAGTAGAAACTAACATGAACAACAGAAATTTTTATAGATTGCTTAATTGGAGTAAACCTCAGAATAATAGAGGGAAACATGGCTCTCCAGCGCTTTTTACTTTGTAGCTGACAGATATGGTTAAACATTATCTAAAATATATGCTTCTTTCTCCCCAAATCCCAGTGTGTTGCAGTCACAGTTTCACATGTAGCTGTGGGGAGGAGAGGGATTAAATGCCTTGAAAAGGAACAAAAGTGTGAAAGATGATAACAAATAATGTATATGATGAGGACATACTTTACAAATGTAATCCTCAGTACAGTAAATTACAGATCTTGAAGGATTTTTTAAATAAGAAAATTTATATTTGTAATGGTCTAAGAATTTTGTTTGTAATCTGATATATAGAATTTTAACTTGGAGCACTTATAGGCACAGTAAAAGAGACTATAGCATTGAATTTTCTTGGTTTAGCTGTCAGCATTTTTCTCTAGATTTTTCCTTTCAAGTATGATTTAAATGAATTATAAAAAGCAACACTTATCAGTCTTGGGAAATCTAAAATTTGGTGAAATTACATAAAGAAGGAAGATGGTAAGAATTTAAAAAATACAAATACTTGCCAATTCAAAAATAATACAATTTAAGGCCTTCAAAAGTAAGGGCTTTTGTTTCTCTGGTCAGCTTTTGTCAACTATAATAGTTATATTCACATTCTTTATTTGTATAATTGAAAGTTTCAGAAATTATTACAACTATTTACTATAGAAATATTTAAAATATACTTCAAAAGTAGATTCTTGGGCATAAGCTAAGGGTTTTTTTTGATATAAGCTATATACTTGGACAAAATACATTGGCATTTAAAATCTGAGGTGTGTTAGGACTGCTTTTTGTTTTAAAAATGTGGTTTACATTCAAATTTTTGAAGTGTTTTATGCTTCATATGGCTAAGCTATAGTTTGGCAGAATTAACAGCATAAGAAATAAACATGCTGTAATTTGAAAAGATGCTTTGAATAAAATTTTAATTTACAGTTTAAAGTACATGCTCATTCTTGAACCCTTTATAATTTGTTTTCCTAACAAAAATATAACAACCATGATTTAAAAAATTAAGATTTAGAAAGAAATGTCACCTGTGGCTCTACAGGCTTCTTTTATTATTTTGATACATTTTACATTTCACTAGAGGCCTTCCTTCCCCTGGCTGCCAGCACCCGTTTTCCTCCGGCACCCGGGACCCAGGCCTTCGCTCTGGCCACAGTGGAGAAGGCAAGCCTCTTCCTTCTGCATATGCAAGTTAGCCGCCATCTTTGTTGGGTTAATTTGCATACGCATCCTGATTGGCTGAGTGTAGTGGAGTGATACCAATTTGCATGTTTCTCTTTTATTAGTGTAGACTAGGGGCCCGGTGCATGAAATTCGTGCACTGGGTGTGCGTGGGGGGGGGGGTAGTGTCCCTCAGCCCAGCCTGCCCCCTCTCACATACTTGGAGCCCTCAGGCGTTGACCCCCATCACCCTCCAATTGCAGGATCGGCCCCTTGCCCAGGCCTGACGCCTCTGGCCTAGGCGTCCGGCCCAGGCAGCGGGGACCCGCAGCTGCAGCGGCCCCACGATCGTGGGCTTCGCTTTAGGCCCAGGCAAGGGACCCCTAGCTCCTGGGACTGCCAGCTTTGACCGTGCCCAGCTCCCATCGCTTCCTGCTATCACTGGCCAGGGTGGAAAAGGCACCTGATTCTCCGATCATGGCTGGGGGGCAGGGCAAAGGCGGCCCCAGGGCCGCCTTTGCCCTGCCCCCCAGCTCTTAGCTCCCCCCTGGGTTTCCAATCACTGTCAGTGGCAGGGGGCTGCTTCCTGCTTTCCCTTTCGCCTCCCTGCATTGTGCCTACATATGCAAATTAACCGCCATCTTGTTGGCAGTTAACTGCCAATCTTAGTTGGCAGTTAATTTGCATATAGCCCTGATTAGCCAATGAAAAGGGTAGCTCGTACGCCAATTACCATTTTTCTCTTTTATTAGTGTTGATTCTGGTCTCATTCCAGTCATCTTTTTAGAATAGTTGGAACCATAGTATGAGTTGCTTTTTCTTACTTTAAAATGATGGCCTTTTAGGTTATAGATATTCATTTAACTTTCTCATCTGGTTCATTAATAGTGTTAAAAGTACACTGGTGTACATAGTGTTGCCAGCCCTATGGCAGATCTTACATTAGGTAAATCAGGAATGGGATTTCATTTTACTTCTGTTCAAGATGTGTTGTATCTGGGGGCACCTGAGTCAAGCAGATCTTTGCATTTTTCATGACTTATTTTTGGTTTATCTTTAGTTCTGCACTGGAAATGGCAAGGTGCAACCTGGGGCTTTGCAAAAGAATTGCAACTCCACTTCTGACGTCAACTGAGTAAGGATGAGATTTTAACAGCGATATGGTCTTGGAAGTATGGACATAGAAACAAATTAAATGCAAATATTAAGGCTGTCATTAAAAGTGACTTCATGTTTTGCAGTCAAAACTTATTTGAGACTCACTGGAAACTTCATTGATTTTTTAGGAAATTAACCAAAATGACTTCAAGTTCAGATGATTTTATTCAACTTGCCTATGAATGTGGGGGGCTGTTTCTCTCTTCTCCATGTCCCGCATGGAAAAGGAAACAGTCCATTTGCTGAGTGGAGGAGCTGGGGATTAAGAAATTAAAGAAAGACCAAGACGCAGAAATAGATTTTAAGCTGGGGCCAGGTGGGCGCCATCCTCTCTGATGGAGAGGCGGCAAAAAGCGGGCTGAGCCACACAGCAGGTTTATTTTAAAGGCCTAGATTTACATATCTAGTTCCGCCCCTGCCTGATTAACATGTCTACCCTTATTGGGGAAGCATGTTCCCAGGGCGTGGCTCTGCCTGTGCTCTGAGTTCAATTGACAATAATTATAAGAAAATGCCTAGGTGCCTCCCAGGCAGCCCTCTACATATGAATTCATTTTCTATTTTAAAATGGTCTTGTGTGTTTTTTCTTGTTTTGGGTAATGTGGACTCTTCCTGCCTTTTTTAGTGCTAGTCATTTGTCAAAAGTTCTGCTTTAGTTCTTATCAGTGTTGAAAAGATTCTTGGTTGTTCAGTGCCTACAATGGAAAACCAATTGTATGGCATGGATATAATTAGGCTCAAACATCTAAGTTGAAATATTTAGCTTTTCTGAAAAGCTAAGATTTCAGATTTTTAAAGTTAATTATTTACAGTGAAAATATGGGACACTAAAAATTGCCAAAGCAGGTGGACTCTGGTCAGAGCGGGCGGTTCTGGGAGGCTCGCCTTCAGTTAACGTCACCAGCACACATGCTTGGTTGCTGTCGAGAGAGAGAGAGAGAGAGAGAGAGAGAGAGAGAGAGAGAGAGAGAGAGAGAGAGAGGGGGGGGGGGGCGTGGGCGCGGCGAGAGGCAACTGCAGAAAGCCCGCAGAAGCGAGGGAGCCTGAGCCCGCGCTCACGCACCAGCCCTCCCACTCCCGGGCCTCCCGAACGGAAATGAACACACACACACACACACACACACACACACACACACACACACACGAATGTTTGTGGAAACGTTTTTTTAGAATCGCCCTAAACTGGAAACAACCCGCATGCCCACCAGCTGGCGAGTGGACATATTGTAGTGCTACTCAGTGAAAAGAAACGTGGGTGAGTCGCCAAAACGAAAAGAGGGGGGAAAGCCTTAAAAGAGGACACAGGAATTTCTAGAAAAGGCAACTCTAACCCATGGCAATAGAGTAACTTCTGATGGACTTCATCCGGCAAAAAGGGCCCCGGGGGGGGGGGGCTCTGTCTGGGTGGTGACATGGTGTATGCATTTGTCAAAAACAACACACTGTGACTCATAGAATCTGCATTCCATTTTGTGTAAATTGTACCTTTAAAAAGTATTGCAGAGAAAAAGCAAAACCAACCCTAAAACTTAACTGCAGCGTTTCTCCCCAGAGGAGGTGCGGAGGAAGGCAGGGCTCCCCCAAGCCCGCTCTGCCCCCCGCCTCCCCGCCCCCAACAGGTGCCCCGCGCGGGCTCCCGGACCAGCTCCCGCCGCGCGGCTCCTCCGCGCCCGCAGCTTTGGGGCGCCGGCCGGCCGCGCCGACACTGGGGTTCGCTGGGCCCCTTCCTGTTTGGACTGCGCCCTCTCGGGGCGACGGGGCGGAGACGGAACTGGGGCGGGGCGGCCCGGAGTGGGGCCGAGGCGGGCGGCGGGCGGCGGGCGCGGCGCGGGCATGACCCGCCAGGCCAATGGCGCGGGCGCGGACCCCGCCCCCGGCCGGCTGCCCCCCGGGATGGCCCAGCTGCTGTCGGCGCTCTTCTACGGGACCTGCTCCTTCCTCATCGTGCTGGTCAACAAGGCGCTGCTGACCACCTACGGGTGAGGCGGGCGCCAGGGGTCCGGCGGGGTCCGGGGGGGCGCTCAGCGGCGACCCGAGCCCGCACTGTCCGCGCCGCCGGCGGGGATGGGCGCGACCCGCGAGGTCCCGCGGGGCCGGGAGTGGCGGGGCCGCGGTTGCCCTCGGGGCGCTCAGGCCGGGCGGGCGGGCGGGCGGGGCCGGAAAGCGGAGTCCCAGTGCCCACGGGCGGCTGTGCTCCGCACCTTGACCGGGTTTCACAAGCCCGGACCTTCTGGGAGCCCAGCCACGCCTCGCCAAGTCCCCCTCCCTCGTGCGGGACGGCCTGGCCACTGCTTCCTCCCGCGGGGCAGCTCGCGACGCTGTGCTGCGGGAAACTTCGTCCCAGTGCTCCTAGGTGCACCCATGAGCTGAACAAGTGAACACGTTTAAATATGTATCTAGAAGATACTCAGTAAGCATGTCAGTCCTGAGCGGATAAGCTCATTTGTACTGTGTGATCTTTCTCAACCGACCGGACAGCTGGGGAAAACAATGCCAAGTTCCCATGATCACTGTCTTGGATTGAGTGTGTGCTAAACCAGCAGATTTGCGGTTCCTTGAACCTTCTTGTAAGGACTAGAAAAACCTGTTTAATTCTGCTGTCACAGGAGCAGCGTTGAAAGCTGTGAATTCAGACCCAGCTCCACCTCCACCGTGTAGTGGCTGTCCCTCCTGGGACAGTTAACAGTTAACAGTTTTCTCAGATGCAAAAGCTGGGTAATTACAACCCTGTAAGTTGCCTCCCAGAGCTTCGCAGGACCTGTCATAAGTGAGGCTCTTCGTAAACTATACTTGCTACAGACTGTAAATCAGCATTTTATAAAGAGCACAAGGAGATGCCAGAGCATCGTCAACCTTCTTATAATACTTGAGAAAGTGGACGCCCACATGAGCTGGCTGGTTACACCGGCCACATACTTACTGAGCAGCACCTACTATGCGCCAAGCAGTTGCAGGCACCAGGGAAGCAGCTGTGAGCAACACAAAGCCTCTGCTGGGAGGTCCCAGTTAGTGGTGGAGACAGAAAATAAACACGTGGGTTCACGAATCAGCAAGATGGTTCCAGGTGTGAAATGTGAGTGTCCGGGTGGATGGGTTGGTGCTGCAGCATTCCAGACAGCGGGGAAGGTGTTGAAGGGGCCTGGGCGTGGCCTGCTGCGGGAACAGAGACAGGGGCTGTGACTGGAGCTGAATGAGCAAGTGGGAGGAGGAGAGATGTCTGGGAGGTGGGCAGGGAAGGCAGGATCAGCTCCTTCATTCAATAATATTAATGAAGCAACTGTTTTGTGCCAAGGACTGTTCTAGGCACTTGGGATACAGAAGTGAGTAAAGCAGATCAACATCCCAAGTGTCATAGAGCGTACATCCATCCTCCCAGAGCTTACATGGAGCTTTCTAGTGAATCCTATATAATAAAAGCCTAATATGCTATGTGTCCGGTCGTCTGATCATCCATTCAACCAATCAAAGCATAATATGCTAATGATATGCTAAGGCTGATCACTACCAGGGGGCAGACAGTCCACTGGTCGACCAGTTGCTATGACACCCAGTGACCACCACAGGGCAGATGCTCCAACCAGTAGGTTAGCTTGCTGCTGGGGTCTGGCCAATAGGGACTGAGCGAGATGGGCTGGACATGCCCTGTAGTCCTCCTGCGGTCCCTCTCTGGCTGGCCAACCTCCCGCGTCCCTTCCTGTCCCTGATTGTGCATTGGTGGGGTCCCTCAGTCTCCCTGCATCCTCTGGCAATCTAGGACCCCTCGGGGGATGTCGGAGAGCCAGTTTTGGCCCGATCCCACAGTTTCGGCCGAGGGACCCCACTGGTGCACAAATTTGTGCACTGGGCCTCTAATTAAGAAATAAACTGCTAGAATTTATGTCATGGCAGATGTGGCTGTGCAGTCAAGAGGAAAAAAATCAGGCAGGAAACAGAATGAGGTAGGGAGTGTGGGCATGGGAAAGCACTCCGTGTTGTCACGGTCAGTGAAGCCTCACCAAGGAAGTGACATTTGAGCCAAGACTTAAGTGAGATGAGTAAGGAGCTTGGGTGGGAACGAATGGTACTAGATGGGTCCCAGGTGATGGGTTGGTAGGTTGTGTAGGGCCTTTGCGGCCACTGTGGGGGCTCTGAGCTGGTTGGGAGCCACTGGGAGGAGCAGAGGAATAGCAGGGTCTAAATCACTCTGCCTGCTGTGTTGAGATCAGATATTGGAGGACAAGGGTAGAAGCAGGGAGACCTTCAAACCAAACAAATTATTTTAATTGTAGTCTGAATGCAATTGCAAGTCCCTGGGAAGGTTTTACAAAGGGAATGCTATGACATAACGTGTTTTTAAGATTTCTTTGGCTGATGGGTGGGTGGAGAAGTAATGATATTGGGAGCAGGGAGAAGAGCTAGGAAGCAACTGCAGTATTCTAGATAATTCTACGAGATTGCTTGGACTGGGGTAGGGTTAGCATGGGGTATGGGGGAGCAATAGATTTTGGGTATTTTTTGGTGGGTCTTTGGCTGTTGATACTGCTACCAGGTCTCTCCCAGAGTTGCAGCGTGCTTGCTGGTGTCCATGGGAAACACAGACCCCGCTTTGAAGAAATCAGAATAGCCCAATGGCTAAACCTGGGTCATCTAACACATGCAGTGGAAGCCAATGAAAAAAAACACGTGAACGCCTAGGGTACAACACGAGAGATCCCTGTTCGTGGGCGTGTTTGGGAGTGGTTGGGCGTTGTGCCAGACGACACGAGCAGCTCAGCCCCGCGTTCTGAACCCGAGTGAGCAGGTGTACTTTCTGGCCCGGTAGTCAGTGCCTCCAACACGGGCCTTCTTGTTGGAAGAGGGAGCAGTAAGCACCGCGGGAGCGCTTGGAAGATGAAGGGCAGTGCCCAGCCAGGAAGAGGATTACGGAGACAGCCCATGCTCCCGCCTTTCCATCTTTAGCGTTTCGAGTTCCACGATTGAAGGAGAAACTAGAGTTTTTGTCTCAGGGAGACAAAACCCTTGGAACCCTCCTGTGTAATCGGTTCACATTTCTGTAATGCAGTGTGTTATGCAATGGGAGAACCCTGTTCAGATAACACGGTCCATTCTCTCGTCTCAGCACGCTTCAGGAGCAGGTTTGGGGGGAGGAGGGTTGGTGTGATTTGGTTCTGGCAATAACCATAGACATCTGATCTGAGCATTAGCTGCTCGGGCGATGTCCTGTTGTAGGTTGTACAGGACGACCTCAGTCCTCACCACCTTCACAGGTCAGGGAGCTGTAGCTCAGGGGACGTTTTTTCTCTGATTTTGAGCAGATTGTGGTTGGGGTACAAGGCGGATGGTGGTCTTAGTTATTTGTTGTAGTTATTTTATTTGGTTTTAGTTCAACATCATGCTATCTTTTCCCGGTTGGACAGAGGTCGCTGGCGGCCTGGAACTGTCAGCGGGTGCTGGGATGAGCGGGGAAAGCAAGGCTTTCAGATTCATGGTGGCTGTGCAGGTGGTCAGCTGTTTTGTTGCCGTTTTAATGCTATTTTTTAACAGCGGTTCTCAACCTGTGGGTCGCGACCCCTTTGGCGGTCGAATGATCCTTTCACAGGGGTCGCCTAAGACCGTCCTGCATATCAGATATTTACATGACGATTCATCACAGTAGCAACATGACAGTGATGAAGTAGCAACGAAAATAATTTTATGGTTGGGTCACAACATGAGGAACTGTATTTAAAGGGCCAGAGGTCAAGAACCACTGCTTTATGACATGGAAACGTAGAAATGATGCTTTAAAAACACAGAGCTAAATGGCATCCAGCTCACAAGCACGGCTGTGTGTCTCTCTTTCTGCCTCCCGGGGCGTGGGGCTCGCCCAGCAGCGGGTCCCACACCCGCCCGGTGATGTGAGGTGTCTACACCAGCAAGAGCGGCAGACGGCATCCGGGGGGGAATGGGAAGTCGGCGGTAAGGAACGAAACCAGTTCTCAATTTTCTCAGAACTCTGATGAAAACGTGACTCTCCGGAAGACGCTGCTCCCAGCCAGGGGCCAGAGCGGCGGAGGGGTCGGTGGCTCCCCCTCCCGCCCCTGCACAGGCTCCCTAGCGACTCCTCCCCGCCCCCCGCCCCCCCACCCCCCAGCACTTTCCTGCTCCCAGTGATGGGACCCGAGCCCCGTGACTCGGAGTGGAGAGGCCTGGTCACCCCCTGGCTGCAGCGTGCACGTGCAGCACCCGGAGCCATGGCGGCTGGTCCCATGCCCCTGCCCGTGCGGCTCCCAGGGCCACTGCTCCAGCCTCCAGCGTCCACAGGGCCAGCCCTGGAAGCCAGTGACTGCCGTCAGGCCCCCACCTGGGCTGTCGTGTCCAGCACCGCCGCCTCCTTTCATCTGCCTCCTTCCTTCAGAGCTTGGGCAGCTCCGGCTGTCCCCAGAGAAAAACCGCGGGGCTGGTGGGTTGGACGCTGAATTGTTGATCAGGAACCTCAAACAGCCCTCCTTGTCCCAGAAATGGCTCTTCCAGGCCTTGCTCTTGATGTGACACCTCCACACCCCTGTCCTCCTCCTGCTCTTTAGATGGATGGATTGAGGACAGATGCATAGATTGAATTACTTTTTATATAAACGGGTCCACACTGTAAGTGTCACATAGTTACTCACCTACACTAATAAAAGAGAAACATGGTAATTGGTGTACGACCGCTACCCTTTTCATTGGCTAATCAGCGAGATATGCAAATTAACTGTCAGCCAAGATGGCGGCCGGCAGCCAGGCAGCTTGAAACTAACATGAGGCTTGGTTGCTTCAGTGACGGAGGAAACCAGCGTTCCCCGCCTGCCGCTGCCTCTGAGCGGGCAGTTTAAGAAACATTGTAACAAATACCACCGGACTTCAGCCAGCAGATTCGCAACATTGTATGCAAAGGCCAGAAACCTACTTTCAGCCGGAGGCCTAAGAGCTGGAGCCAAGCCTCAAGCTAAAGCTGGCCCAGAATAAAAAAAAAAAAAAAAAAAAGGAAAAAAGGAACGTTTGGGAGCTTCAGTCACCCCCAGCCTGAAAACAGCCCTCAGCCCCTCACCCAGACAGGCCAGGCACCCCAGTGGGGACTCCCACCCTGATCCAGGACACCCTTCAGGGCAAACCAGCCAGCCCCACCCATGCACCAGGCCTCTACCCAATATAGTAAAAGGGTAATATGCCTCCCGGCACCGGGATCAGCGTGACAGGGGGCAGCGCCCAAACCCCCTGATCGCCCTGCGGCTCTGTGTGTGACAGGGGGCGGGGCCACAACCTCCCTATCCACCCTGCTCTGTTCGTGACAGGGGAAGGCGCCCCAACCCCCTGATCGGCCCTGCTCTGTGCCTGATAGGGGGGAGCTCCCCAACGCCCCCCCACCACAGGCCCTGCTCTGTGTGTGACGGGGTAGAGCCATAACCTCCCCATCGGCCCTGCCCTGAGTGTGAGAGTGGCGGTGTCCCAACCCCCTGATCCGCCCTGCTCTGTGGGTGATAGAGTGGTGGCACCCCAACCCCCCCGCTCCCCCACGGCCCCTGCTCTATGGGTGATAGAGGGCAGTGCCCCCCCCGCCACCCCCACGGGCCCTGCTCTGTGTGTGACGGGGTAGAGCCATAACCTCCCCATCAGCCCTGCCCTGAGAGTGACAGTGGCGACGCCCCAGTCCCCTGATTGGCCCTGCTCTGTGGGTGATAGAGGGCGGCGCCCCAACCCGCTGATCCGCCCTGCTCTGTGTGTGACAGGGGATGGTGCCCCAACTCCCCTATCGGCCCTACTCTGTGCGTGACAGGGAGGAGCTCCTCAACCCCCTGATGGGCCCTGCTCTGTGCATGACAGGGTACGGAGCCCCAACTCCCCTGATGAGCCCTGCTCTGTGCGTGACAGGGGGCAGCGCCCCAACCCTCTGATTGGCCCTGCTCTGTGCGTGACGGGGGTGGCACTGCAACCTCCCCATCGACCCTACCTTGAGTGTGACAGGGGGCGGTGCCCCAACCCCCCAATCGGCCCTACCCTGAGCGTGACTGAGGGTGGCATCGCAACCTCCCAATCCGCCCTGCTCTGTGCATGACAGGGGGCGGCGCCCCAACTCTCCAATTGGCCCTGCTCTGAGCCCGACCAGGGGCTGCACCTAGGGATTGGGCCTGCCCTCTGCCACCCGGGAGCAGGCCTAAGCCAGCAGGTCGTTATCTCCCGAGGGGTCCCAGACTGCGAGAGGGCACAGGCCGGGCTGAGGGACGCCCCCCCTCCCTCCCGAGTGCACAAATTTTTGTGCACCGGGCCTCTAGTCTATAATAATAAAAGTGTAACATGCTAATTAGACCGGACGTCCTTGTGGACGAAGCCGGGGCTGTGAGGGAAGCCGGGTCCTGGGTCCCAGAGGGAAGCTGGTGCCGGCAGCTGGGGGAAGGAAGGCCTACTCTTGCACGGGGCCTCTAGTTTATTTATAAATAGTTTTCCTGAATCCAAAAAGGAGTTGGGAAGGGGACTTTCACTTAATTACTAAATTTTTTTGAGGATCACCTACATCCTCCCCATCACTTTTTATGATGAAAAGTTTTAAGCGTACAGAAAAATGGAAAGCAAAGTACAATGAACACCCATATGCACACCACTGAGATGCAAGGGTTAACATGTTGCCAATTGCATTTTTTTCTCAGAACCATTGAAAGTAAGTTGCAAACATCATGATATTCACCCTGAAATACCTCAACATGCCTCTCCTGAAATGTGGATATTCTTCTACGTAGTTATCATTTTTTCTGTTAAATTTAGCAGCAATTTCCAAAAATAATCTAATACCAACTTTATACTTATTCCTATTGTCCCCAAGAAGTTTTTATAGTTGTTTTTATGAAGTTTTTAAGTTGATTGGAATGAAAATCCAATCCAGCTTCATGCACTGCATTGAGCTATGTCTTCAGTTTATTTCCATCTGGAAAAGGGCCTCATTCCACCCCTTGGCCAGCTGTGTGTAAAATGCCCCATGGTCTGGATTTCCTGATTTATTTCCTTAAGTCTCACTGAGTTTATTTTCCTCTATTCCCTCCCTGGAAGTTAGATCTAAAGACTTGATTACAGGCAGATTAAACATTCTTGGCAACACGACTTCATTGCTGACCCTGTGAACTTCCTGTTACATCTTATCAGGGTTGTCTCCCATTAATCATGCTGCCTGCATTTGAAGTCTTAATTAAGGTGGAGAATGCAAGTTGCATGTAAGTATGAAATTTACTTCTAACTGATTTGAATGGAGAAAAGAGAAAGTTCAACTAAAAGAATTGTTGACTTTCAAGTATATATTTCTTCACTACAAGAGTTAATATTTCTTATAAGACCCCTCTAAGATTTAGAGGTCATGAAAAACATTAAGAAGTTGAAGTGATTATGTTAATTTATAAACACGTTTCAATCTTTGATAATATGTATAAACTCTCTGCTGTGAAAGGTGACTCCTGCACACTTCTCCCTCCACCCCCTCCTCTAAAACTTCTTTATAATGTAGCATCCGGTGCTGTAATTATAATCCCAAGTTGTTTGACTCTGTTCTGTTAGATGGATACAGTGATCAATAACTTTACCACAATGTCTCCGTTCCAGGGTTCTTCATGTTGATTTGACTCCTAATGGGTGCATTCCCTTGTCAGGTAGTTTTTTTATGGAGAGTTCATGGCTGCTGTGTTAATCATGTTCAGCATTCTTAACAGATTTTTCTGCAACAGGTGTGCCTTTAGATCTGAAGACTCAGTTTATTTATTTTCTTTATGCCATATAAATGACTTTCTTTTATCTTTAAACTAGTGGCTGGGTACACAAAATTCGTGCACATTAAAAGGGAATTAATTAGAGGAAATATTTTAATATTGCTATTTGCCTTTCCTCTATAATAGAAGTGTCAGAGATAAAAGAAAATTAATAAAATGTATATGAAAATCTCCCTCCGGTCAGAGTCTGGGGCACGCCTCGGGACCCAGAGTCAAGTTCCTCCCCAGCCGCATGCGCCTCGAAATCCGCAAGACCCAGCCCCAGCCAGCCCCACCCCCATCAAGCCCCGGCAGGCAGGGCATACAGTCTCAGGTCCCGCGTCAAGCCCTGCCGGGTGGGGGGGGGCAGCCTCAGGTTCCCCGGCACAGGTTCCCCGGTGGGGGGAGAGCGAACCTGCGACCCAGGTCCGTGCCCTTGACTGGGAATCGAACCCTCGACCCTTCTATGTGTAGGCTGTTGCTCCAACCAGTGAGCCACACCAGCCAGGGCGTCATCATTTTCTTATTAAGGTGTTCTTTAGCTGGAAGCAATTATGAAGAGTTCCTTCTCTCCATGTGTTATATTTTCTTCTAGGCTGGGCTCTTTGTCTCCCTCCTGAAAGCCTTTTGTTGTTGTTGTTTTACTCTCTGTTTATATTGTTGTCTTTTATTTTGTTTGCTGTCCCAGGTTGTAATCTGCAGCAGGCAGACTCTGAGATTGGGGGGATGTATCTGATGGCACTCTGGGATCCGCTCCAGCGCAGGGGATGAGGGAAGCAGGGTTAGGCAGAGGGAGGTGCTGTGCTCACCACAAAGCTGATCCCACTGTGACAGAGTTGTCCTGAGTTGGGGCGAGAGGCCGTAGCCTTTCTACCTCTGCACAGACCAGCGGTTGGAATGCAGGCTGCTCTCAGAGAGGGCGTGTGCCATGGGCAAGGCAGCATTTTTCACCTGAGGATGCATGTGGGCTCCTAGGGAATGAAGCTGCAGTTCAGAAGAGGGTAGATATCTGGTTGGCACCAAACCCAGCGTCCATCCGTTAGAGTCAATTTTATTCTCACGTGGTATTGTCCAGATATTTTTCTGATTTTTCATTCTCTTCTTACCTGTCTGAAATAGGTGTGTTTCCTTCTGATAGGCAGATCGAGGGTGAGGTGGTTTGTTTTTTTAATTTCCCCCTATTTTTGTAGGTTGGGAGCCAGTGGAGGGTCGGACAGTGGGTGAGCCCGGTGAGGTGGTGGGCTGCCTTCAGGATGGTGTGAGGTGGGGGTCAGGGTTATGCATCTACATTGCCCAGAGCCATTTGTGGAAAGACATCTTCTCCCCATTGCTCTGCACTGTCACCTTTGTCACGAGTCAGTATATGTCTGTGTCTGCCCATCTCCGTTCTCTGCCATTGGCCTGTTGGACTGTCATTGTCCGGATAGCACCCGTCTCATTTCTTGTAAGTTTACGATGGATGCTGACATCCAGTAGAGTCATTTCTTCTTGAAGACTATCTTGGGCAACCTTTGCGCTCCTTGCCTTTCTATCCAGCTTTAGGATCACTTGTCAGTTTCCACAGAGCACCTGCTGATGTGTGTACGGAGATCGCGTGGATTGTGGGGCTCAGGTTGGGCATGATGGTCCTTGCTACAAGTGGGTTTCCAACCTGAGAGCGTTATTAGGGCTTCTTATTTTTTAAAATATTGACTTACAGTTTTCTATGTAGAGGTGTTTCTTGGAAATATTTTATTAGTTTTATACCTGGGTATATTATTTAAAAAAACACATCCAAAATAATGTAATGAATCACCATGTAGCCATCACTCAGTTTCAATGGCTTTGTTGCATTTATATCTCTCCTTTGCTCAATCCCACCATTTCCTCCCAGCTTATTTGGAAGCAAATTTAAAAATATATTGCTCCAGCCGGTTAGGACCAGTGGATAGAGCATCGGCCTGCGGACTGAAGGGTCCTGGGTTCAATTCCTGCCAAGGGCACATGCCTGGGTTGTGGGCTCCATCCCCAGTAGGAGGTGTGCAGGAAGCAGCCAATCAATGATTCTCTCTCATCATTGATGTTTCTCTCTCCCTCTTCCTTCCTCTTTGAAATCAATAAAAATATATTTAAATATATATATACTAGAGGCCTGGTGCACAAAAATGTGTGCACTCGGGGGAGGGGGTCTCTCAACCCTCTTGCAGTCTGGGAACCCTCGGAGGATGTCCACCTGCTGGCTTAGGCCCGCTCCCTCAGGGACCGGGCCCAAGCTGGCAGTCAGACATCCCTCTGGCAGCCCGGCAGCCCTTGGGGGATGTCCACTTGCCAGCGGGGAGGAGGCCTAAGCTGCAGTCGGACATCCTTAGCGCTGCTGAGGAGGCGGGAGAGGCTCCCATCACCACTGCTGTACTGGCAGCCATCAGCCTGGCTTGTGGCTGAGCAGAGCTCCCCCTGTGGGAGCGCACTGACCACCAGAAGGCAGCTCCTGCATTGAGCGTCTGCCCCCTGGTGGTCAGTGTGTGTCATAGTGACCAGTGATTACCAGTCCTTCTGCTGTTAGGGTCAGTTTGCATGTTACCCTTTTATTATATAGGATAGAGGCCTGGTACATGGGCGGGGGCCGGCTGGTTTGCCCTGAAGGGTGTCCTGGATCAGGGTGGGGGTCCCGCTGGGGTGCCTGGCCAGCCTGGGTGAGGGGCTGATGGCTGTTTTCAGGCTGACCACAGATTCTTTAGGGTGAGGGGTCCCCACTGGGGTGCCAGGCCAGTCTGGGTGAGGGACTGAGGGCTGGTTTTAGGCTGGCCAAGCCCCCCGGCGGCAGAAGCTCCCAGCCTCTCCTTTTTTTCTTTTTTCTTTTATTCTTGGATTTATTTACCTTCTATAATTGAAACTTTGTAGCCTTGAGTGGAGCTCAGAGCTGGCCAGGGTGGGCAGGAGGGAAGCCTCCTGCTTGCTCCAGCTCCGTGGCTGCCGGCTGCCATCTTGGTTGGGTTAATTTGCATATAGTCGCTCTGATTGGCTGGTGGGCATGGCTTAAGGTGTAACAAAGGTACAGTCAATTTGCATGCTTGTCTTTTATTAGTGTAGATATCATTATAGGCATTTCAATATGTTTTCTAAGACATAAGAAGGACTCTTGTTTAAAAAAAAAAACATCACCCAAGGCGAGGAGGCGACGTTGCTTCTCCTGGCCTTGAAGCTGCCAGACCTGCCCGCACCACGGGGGTGTGGGGCCCACGGGGAAGGCTGCGGAGGAGGCCATGCAGGCCATGCCCACACAGGCCCGCTCAGCTCTGACACCAGGAGGCACGGAGACTTCTGAGGAGTGGGCCACTGGTCATTCACGCCAAGCAGCCTAGTGGACGGAGAGCCAGGGGTGGGCAAGGGCCCAGCAGGCTGGGGCCAGGGCTGACCAGAAGGACCTGGCAGCAGAAATCACTGAAAAGACTCAGGTCGTCATGGACTATGAGAGTGGACAGTCCGGCCCTAACCGGGCTCTGGGCAAGACGGAGAGCCCTCGGCCTCAAGCTCTGCGGGAAGGACGGGGGATGCCGATGGAGAAGGGGCTGAGGGCAAAGTGAACACAAAGCCTCAAAGTCCGAGCGACCGGCCACTTTCCTGGGGGGGGGGGATGGGGGTCTCTGCCTGCGACCACCGCGCGAGCGTGGGCCTCTCCATGGGGCCAGCGGAACACGGGTCAGCCCTGCAGGAACCCCTTCCTCCCCAACTGCTGACAGACAAAGCCTTGCTGAGGGTTTGCCTCTGCTGATGGTTTTTCCTCCCTAACCTCAAGTTGGGGTGCAACACCGCCGGCCTCGCCCGCAGTGTGGGGTGTGGCTCCGGGGGCTGCGTGGGCGGCCCTCGCAGGGCGGGTCCAGTGCAGCACCAGGCAGGTGACCCTCCTCTCCGGCTGCTAGAGATGTCACGAGCGGCTGCTGCCCATAAAACAAAACGCCCAACGTCATTTTGTACCTGAAAATGTAGAAATAATTCCTTGCACCATAAAATACCCAGTTAGCGTTAGTTGGTGTTTTTTGGTGCTAGTGTAAATGATATCTTTAAGATTTTCATTTTCTTTGTGACTTCCTGGTATAGAGATATTTTTTATATGTTGGTCTTGTATCCAATAATCTTGCCCAAGTATTCATTACTTCTGATAATTTTTCCCTTGGCTTCCTATGTACACAATCGTGATGTTTGTTAATATAAGGACAGTCCAGCTCAAGGGGCAATAAAGTTTGCCAGGTTTTGCAACCATCCGTTTAAAAAGTAAAAGAGAAACCAACAGATAAAAAGTGAACGAATTTGATGTTAAGATTTCATCTAAGGTGGAAAAAAAGTTGAAGACTTTTTAAATAACGCCTATCACTGTGTATTATAGACTGCCCTCAAATTTTTATGAGTTGCTAAAATCACTTGTTATTCTATGTTTTGTTTTGTTTTATAGTTTCCCATCACCAATTATTCTTGGAATTGGACAGGTAAGTGGAAAAAAAAGTCAACCTCTTAATTAGTCAGTACACTTGGTGCAGTTTTCAGTGCTTTTGTGTATGACTGATGACTGTGGTTTACAAATGTATTCATCTGATCATGGTACTTTTGGTGAAGTAATATGAAATAACACATATTTTATATCATTCTAGAATTTAGGAACAGTGTATCTGTAGGAAAAACAAGTACTGATTTTAATTTCCTTAATGGAATTGAATTACTTTAAAACAAGGGGGCAGAAGACTGCAGGCTCCAAGGTCTGTCTGGCGGGTAACAAAGGAATGGCTGGGGCCGGGGGTGGTACCGGGAACATAATTACCATTGAGATGTGCACCTGCGACTCGGTTGAAGCTGGTGTGCCAGAGAGGAAAAGGGTGCGGAGACGAGTACGGCCCACGGGGCCCTGATTATCAGAACTCCAGAGTTTTTTCAAGAGAAGCAGGTGTTTGAGTTTTTATGTCAGATCTCCCGTTGGTAAATGCCAGCATTGGATCCAATTTCACAAGACTCTCGATGGGCCAAACAGAACATGTTTGCTTCCTGTGGTTTGTGATTTTTGTTCTCAGGTATAAGGTTGACCTGGAAAATGTTTCGGACTAACCTGCTTGGCTGTTTCTGAAATTTTCCATTAATATTAATTTGTGAATTGTTTATTCTTTTGGTCATAGGCTGGTGATTTCCATAGACAAGTGGTAACAGGCATCAGAGGTTTTATTTTTCCTGCTTTGCTTTAACTTATAGGGAGAAAAAAATTAAAATTATGGAAATTATATCTTGTTAACTGTAATTGTGAATCTGGAAAAGCTGTCATTTATATGATTAAACATTGTTCTGGTTCCATGTTTTGCAAATAAGGTACTCTTTGAAACATCATGTTAGGGATAAAAACAAACAATATATTTCCTTAAGGTGAAAAAATATGTCATCTTTATATTTCATTGTGAAAATACGTACAAAGAAGCATTTAAAAGATTAGCGATAAGCTGTCCTTTGTAATCCCTGAGGCAAATAAAACCACTGCTGTACTCAAGGTAAATAAAGGCTTTTTGATTTTTAATGTTGGGGGAAGAGGCCAGCAGACCTATTTTTAAAAGTCTGAATTACAGAATATTTTAAATAAGTGTTAGTATATTTCTGTAAGAATTATAAAGTAACTCATAAATACAAACCACAGTTATAATTCAGCATGGGTTCCAGTTATATGAATCTATCATAAGTATTAAGTTTGTAAACTTATTGGGATCAAGGTTTAGGATTATGACCATGTTGAAGGAGTCTTTAAATTTTTGCATCCTAGTCCTAGCTGGTTTAGCTCAGTGGATAGAGCATGGGCCTGCATACTGAAGCATTCCAGGTTCGATTCTGGTCAAGGGCACATGTCTGGGTTTCAGGTCCGATCCCCAGTAGGGGCTGTGCAGGAGGCAGCCGATCAATGATTCTCTCTTATCCATTTTTTATTTTATTTTATTTTATTTTATTTTTAAAATATATTTTATTGATTTTTTACAGAGAGGAAGGGAGAGAGATAGAGAGTTAGAAACATCGATGAGAGAGAAACATCGATCAGCTGCCTCCTGCACATCTCCTACTGGGGATATGCCCGCAACCCAGGTACATGCCCTTGACCGGAATCGAACCTGGGACCTTTCAGTCCGCAGGCCGACGCTCTATCCACTGAGCCAAACCGGTTTTGGCGTCCATTTTTTAAAAAATATTTTTATTGATTTCAGAGATGAAGGGAGAGGGAGAGAAATATAGAAACATCAACGATGAGAGAGAATCACTGCCTCCTCTCCCGTATTGGGAATCAAGCCTGCAACCCAGGCATGTGCCTTTGACTGGAATTGAACCTATGATGCTTCAGTCTGCAGGCTGGTGCTCTATTCACTGAGCAAACCAGCTATGGCAGCTATATTGCTTTTTGATGAATCTGTTTTCTTCTGATGTCTTTGTACCTCAAACAGTCCACATGTTTTGCTGAAGTTTCTTTCCCCCCCTTTTTTAGATGGCGGCTACCATAATGATACTGTATGTGTCCAAGCTAAATAAAATAATTCACTTCCCTGATTTTGACAAGAAAATTCCTGTAAAGGTATGTGAGTAAAAGGACATATAGCTCTGATGGAAGATGTGAAAATATTACATAATGGCCGTGACCTTTGCAGTGGGGTTCAGGATCTGAAGGCGGGACTGACGCACAAATGAAAATACTATACATTAAAATACTATAATATGAATTTAGAAGGCATTGGAGGCCAGGCGGAGCCTCTTTCTTGTAGAGATACACCAAGACTCGATCCTGTCTGCTTTTTATTCAATTTTAGATACACATCTTGCCCTCTAGCAATGCATACAGGCATATCAAAGGTAAAGTTTGGTAAATAGTAAAAGGATTATCAGGTTAGGGAATTGCCTTGAGTCACCACTATCTCAACACGAACAATCTAACAATTGGTGCTTAGCATCAGCCCTACTAACGCCTAAGGTCCAACGGCCTTCCACGTTCCTTGATGCACTCTCATGACAATATTGGCAAGTGGTGGCTACCTGAATCTCCCCCTTTTTGTTTTCTTAATAAATCTTGAAAGGTGTATGCCATCTGCAGGGCTCAAGTCCTTTTAAGACTCTTCATTCCGTGTCTGCAGACTAGAATTAAACACATAAGAACAAGATTGAGACAGACAATAGTGGTTATGCTAAGAGGCAGATGTAAAGAGATCCAGCATTCCTGGGGCTCCCCACATTCTGGGCTTCCACTTCTGGTCCTGGGGCTGCCACCAGAACTACTATTCCCAGAATTCCTGGTGCTCCCCCGCTCTTGGTTTTCCCTTCCTGCTCTGTCTCTGTCCCATGGCCTCTCACTCTGCCAAGTCCTCCAAGCCACCAGCTCTCCCACTCTGCTGTCCATCTGGCAGCTTGGGGAACCCCAAGCCACTCCACTGTCCACCTGCTCTCCCGCTCTGCTCTCCGCCTGGTGGCTTGGGAGCCACGTCCCCCCAAGCCGTCGGCTCTCCCGCTCTGCTCTCCACCCAGTGCCTGTGTATGCAACTTAACCAGCCACCTTTGTTGGGTTAATTTGCATACTCACTCCTGATTGGCTGGTGAGCATAGTGGAGGGATGGTCAATTTACATGTTTCTCTCTTATTATATAGGATGTTTTGCCTTAACAACTTTGAGATTTTGTTTTTTTATTTTTATTTTTAAAATATATTTTTATTGACTTTAGAGAGGAAAGGAGAGAGAGAGATAGAAACATCAATGATGAGAGAGAATCATGGATTGGCTGCCTCTTGCATGCCCCACACTGGCGATCGAGCCTGATACCTGGGTATGTGCCCTTGACTGGAATCGAACTCAGGACCCTTCAGTCCGCAGGCCAATGCTCTATCCACTGAGCCAAGCCAGGTAGGGTGAGATTTTAAAGTCAATTATTATTACCCAAGGCATTTTCCTTGGCAAATTCTGTAACAGAGATAACTTACTGACTTACAGTGGCTTTAATGTTAAAGTATTACTTTATTTTATTTTCCTTTATAAAAACAGGAGTGCCCCCAGGACCCGGGAGGTAACCTTGGAATGCAGTCTATTATTATTCAGGAACTACCCATTATTATGGAAACACTGATCTTGTTGCCCAAACACAGCCTGTATATTTTCCTTGTTTCATTTTCGCCATCTTCCAAAGAAATAGAGTCTGGGGTCTACTTTATACCATCCGTGAAGAGATGGGGCTTAGGCCAAGAGGCCACCCAAAATCGGGTGGGGCGCCTGCCCCTTAAGCTAGCCTTTTTCTCTTCAGTGGTGTAGAAGTCCCAGATAGCATCCCTAAATTGTGAGAAATGTCTCATCTATCCAAATGTCAAATGACGGACTGGGAAATAAAAACATGGTGAAAATGAGATTTTTAAGAACGCCCCCAAGAGCGGGCATCCATTTGGCAGGATCACCAAGAGACTTAGTACTTAATGGGCTTGGCCTTTTTTATTTACCTCTCTTTGTCTAGGGAATTTTCCTAGGATCTGTGTTATCAGCCACTTCTACCGCTTGTATTCTATCTTTCCCCACCCCCACATCCTGTTTGCTCTGGGGAAATTTAGTAATGGCCTGGTCACCTACAGTTTCTTTTCTATGAAGATAAATTAAAGCCATGCTTAATAGACTAACAATAAACAAATTACAAAATAACAACAGACCCCACGGAAATACAAAGGATTGTTAAAAAATACTATGAACAACTCTACTCCAACCTGCGGGAAATGGACATATTCCTAGAAAAATACAACCTTCCAAAACTCAATCAGGAAGAATCTAAAAATCTCAATAGGCCAATAACTATGGAAGAAATTGACACAGTCATCAAAAAGCTTCCAGCAAACAAAAGCCCGGGGCCAGATGGCTTCACAGGGGAGTTTTACCAAACATTCAAGGAAGAACTAAAACCTATCCTCCTCAGACTACTACAAAAAATTCAAAAGGAAGGAACACTTCCCAGCTCATTCTATGAAGCCAGCATTACCCTAATACCAAAACCAGAAAGACAACACAATGAAAGAGAATTACAGGCCAATATCCCTCATGAACATAGATGCCAAAATCCTCAACAAAATCTTAGCAAATCGGATCCAGCAGTACATCAGAAAGATCATACACCATGACCAAATAGGATTTATCCCAGGGATGCAAGGATAGTACAATATCCGCAAATCAATAAACGTGATACATCACATAAAAAAATTGAGAGATAAAAATCACATAGTCATATCAATTGATGCAGAAAAAGCATTTGACAAAATCCAACATGCTTTCTTGATAAAAACCCTCAGCAAAATGGGAATAGAGGGATCATACCTCAACATAATAAAAGTCTTATATGACAAACCTACAGCCAGCATCATACTCAATGGGCAAAACCTAAACTCATTTCCCTTAAGAACAGGAACGAGACAGAGATGCCCACTTTCACCACTTCTGTTCAACATAGTTCTGGAAGTGCTAGCCATAGCAATTAGACAAGAAGAAGAAATAAAAGGTATCCAAATTGGAAAAGAAGATGTAAAACTGTCATTATTCGCAGATGACATGATACTGTACATAAAAAACCCTAAAGACTCCATCAAAAACCTATTAGACTTGATAAATGAATTTGGCAATGTATCAGGAAACAAAATTAATGCCAAGAAATCTATTGCATTTCTATACACCAATAGTGAACTTTCAGAAAGAGAGACTGAAAAAAATCCCATTTACCATCGCACCAAAAAAATTAAGATACCTAGGAAGAAACTTAACTAAAGAGGTAAAAGACCTCTACTCAGAAAACTACAGGACATTGAAAAAAGAGATAGAGGAAGGCATAAACAGATGGAAGAACATACCATGTTCATGGATTGGTAGAATCAACATCATTAAAATGTCCATCCTACCAAAAGCAACCTATAGATTCAGTGCACTCCCCATTAAAATACCAATGGCATATTTCACAGACCTAGAACAAACTCTCTGAAAATTCATCTGGAATTAAAAAAGACCTCGAATAGCTGCAGCAATCCTGAGAAAGAAGAACAAAGTAGGAGGGATCTCAATCCCAGATATCAAGCTGTATTACAAAGCCACTGTTCTCAAAACTGCCTGGTACTGGCACAAGAACAGACATGTAGATCAATAGAATAGAATAGAGAACCCAGAAATCAACCCAAACCACTATGCTCAATTAATATTTGACAAAGGAGGCAAGAGCATAGAATGGAGTCAAGACAGTCTCTTCAATAAATGGTGTTGGGAAAATTGGACAGATACATGAAAAAAAAATGAAACTAGATCACCAACTTACACCATACACAAAAATAAACTCAAAATGGATAAAGGACTTAAACATAAGATGGGAAACCATAGAAATATTAGAGGAATTCACAGGCAGCAAAATCTCAGACATATGCCGAAGCAACTACTTCACTGATACAGCTCCTAGGGCAATGGAAACTAAAGAGAAAACAAATGGGACTACATCAAAATAAAAAGCTTCTGCACAGCAAAAGAAACCATCAACAAAACAACAAGAAAGCCCACTGCATGGGAGAACATATTTGCCAATGTTATCACCGATAAGGGTTTAATCTCCAACATTTACAGGGAACTCATACAACTTAACAAAAGGAAGATAAACAATCCAATCAAAAAAATGGACAAAGGACCTAAATAGACACTTTTCAAAAGAGCACATTCAGAAAACCAAGAGACATATGAAAACATGCTCAAAGTCACTAATCATCTGAGAGATGCAAATCAAAACGACAATGAGGTACCACCTCACATCTGTCTGAATGGCTATCATCAACAAATGACAAGTGCTGGAGAGGATGCAGAGAAAAAGGAACCCTCCTGCACTGCTGGTGGGAATGCAGACTGGCGCAGCCACTGTGGAAGACAGTATGGAGTTTCCTCAAAAAGATAAAAATGAAACTCCCATTTGACCCAGTGATCCAACTTCTAGGACTATATCCCAAGAAACCAGAAACACCAATCAGAAAGGACAAATGCACCCCTATGTTCATAGCAGCACAATTCACCATAGCTAAGATCTGGAAACAGCCTAAGTGCCCATCAGCAAATGAGTGAATTAGAAAACTATGGTACATCTACACGATGGAATACTATACTGTGGTAAAAAAAAAAAAAATAAGGAATTTTTACCATTTGCAACAGCATGGATGGAACTGGAGAGCTTTATGCTAAGTGAAATAAGCCAGTCAGAGAAAGATAAATATCACATGATCTCACTCATTTGTGGAATATAATGAACAACATAAACTAATGAACAAAAACAGATCCAGAGACAGAGAAGCATCGATCAGACTGTCAAACCTCAGAGGGGAGGTAGGGGAGGGTGGGGGTAAGAGGGAGAGATCAACCAAAGGACTTGTATGAATGTATATACTAGTAAGCATAACCAATGGACACAGACACCAGAGGGGTGAGGGTATGAGCGGGGGTTGGGTACAGGGGGTAATGGGAGGATAAGAACACATATGTAATACCTTAATCAATAAAAAGTAAACAAAAAAACCACACACCACACGTGGGTGTGGGACCAGTCCATTCCATGTCTCTGCCACTCCTATCAGTCTCCATGTGCCTTCTTCTTGAATTCTCTAGTTGTAGAACTTCCATTCAGCCAGATTTGAGGCAGTTATGAAAGACGGTTGTTCTGTATTTTAGTTTTAATATTGATGTGCTTGCTGGCGGAGGTGAGTGCCATTGTTTACCTGTGCCACCATCTTGGTTCCTCTGTCACAATATACTAGTATCTCTTGACAATCAGAAAATAATTCAGGAGCTCAGGGTTCAGTAAACCTAATTCAAGTACAAGGTGTGTTGTTTGATTTAGATAAATAATTATTTTAGGCTTTTAAAACAAAGTAATGTGGCTGGGATACACATTTTTTGAAGGGGTCACCAATCTTGTGACATTCCAGTGAGAGATATAAACCACCTTTGCCTTTGTCCAGAAGAGTGAATGTAAGCACAGATAACAGAAGTTTGCACACCTTTTCACAGCCTTTTGAACTTGATGCATAAGCTGTAAACACCCATCCTTAACTCACCAACCAGAGGCCTCTACTCAGGAGAGTTTTTAGTCCAGCGCCTTCCTTTAGAAGCATAGTCTATTAATATGGACAAGGTCAAGAGTTCTGTTTCTATCCAGCTCCCTCATGAGTATGGGTGTCAGTGTCCACCTAACCGTTTTGATCACATGGAGAAACTTGTGAATGTATTTTGGGTTCTGGACAGTTCACATGCATTGCAGGGAAGGGAACTCAGAAGTACTTGCTTACCCTGCTGGGGAGTGAATGTCACCGTTTTTATACCTACAGGAAAATATGTAATTGGGGTTCTAACCAAATATCCATTCTTTTTCATCGAAGCTGTTTCCCCTGCCTCTCCTCTACGTTGGGAACCACATCAGTGGATTATCAAGCACCAGCAAGTTAAGGTAGAGTGCAGGGCATTGGTTGATGGGAGGTTCTTCACTTGTTGGCCTCTAATGGTGCAAAGACCAAGTTTGATTTTTAAGATGTTGCTTGTGCTACATAATGTTATTTAATAATTGCAGAAAATAAGGTGGAGTTTTGACTTTAATTTGTTAATGCTTTTATAAATGTTCAAAAGCTGATTTTTTTTTTTTTTTTGGTTTATGTTCAAGTCTGAACATAGAAAGTGAGATCTCTAGAAGCAAGATAAGGGGGTGACTTATTCAGGAAGAGCCATTTCTGTGTAACTTTTGGTTTCATCAGTTTTATAGACGTCGAAACATTCTCTTCGATTTGGTACAGGTCAGGCTTGGTACAGGGAGAATGAAATAACAGGCATTATTTTCAAGTATGTGCTATACACTTCTGAAATTTGCATTTATATTTATTTTAGGGCCCATTGATTGACTCTACTATTGTTAAAAGTCACTATAAAAAGTAAGGATGGAAGTGTAGAAAGAGCCAGTCATCATATAAATGAGGAAACCGGGTGTGAAATATGTGGCCTAATGAACACATCATAGTCACTAATCTTGTGACAGAGATGTAAATAATTAAGTTTGTGCAAAGGGTGAAAAAAAAATGGAGGAAAATGTCCAGCCGGTGTGGCTCAGTGGTTGAGCATCAGCTCATGAACCAAGAGGTCCCCAGTTTGATTCCCTGGTCAGGGCATGTGTCTTGGTTGCAGGCTCAATCTCTAGTTGGGGGCGTGCAGGAGGCAGCCAATCGATGATGTTTCTCTCTTATTAACGTTTCTATCTCTCTGTCACTCTCCTTTTCTCTCTCTCTAAAAACTCAATAAAAACATATTTTAAAATGGAGGAAAACCTGCCTGTATAGTAAGAGGAAACGAGGCAGATGGGAGGTAGATCAGAAGGAAAAGGACATATTAAACGAAGAATTGTGAAATTAGAACTGTTACCTTTCACTCTTGTTTGGAAAGGACAGGTGTGGTCATGAAAAAAAAAAAAAGTGCCCTGGCCAGCATGGTTCAGTGGTTAGAGCGCCGGCCTCCATCAAAGGGTGGAGGGTTTGATTCCTGGTCAAGGGCATGTACCTGGGTTGCAGTTTGATCCCCAGTCCCTGGGCAGGGCATGTTTGGGAGATAACCAATCGATGTGTCTCTTTCACATGATTTCTCTCTCTCTCCCTTCTCTCTCTCCCTCATACCCTCTCCTTTCCACTCTCTCTGAAAAATCAATGGAAAAAATATCCTTAGGTGAGGTTTAAAAACAAAACAAAAAAAAACACAAAAAAATAAAGCATGAAATACTGTTTTCAGATATACATTTTATTATTTTATTTTTCAAAATATATTTGTATTGATTCCTGAGAGGAAGGGAGAAGGAGAGAGAGTTAGAAACATCACTGATGAGAGAGAATCACTGATGGGCTGCCTCCTGCACACCCCACACTGGGATCGAGCCCACAACCCAGGCATGTGCCCTGATCGGGAATGGAACCATGACCTCCTGGTTCATAGGTTGACACTCAACCACTGAGCCACGGTGGCAGGGCTTCCGTTATACATTTTAGTTTGTTTGTTGTTTCCTTCTGGGATCAGGGCAATCATTTTTCCTTAATTGTCTCAAATTTGTTTTAGAGCTCCCTAAGGTGGGTGTTTTTGCTGTCTTAACATGTGTCCTCTTCGGCTTCCTCTGAGTTTACCTTCAGCTCTGGGGGAGCCCTCAGCTAGCTGACAGCTGCCACCTCTCACATTCGGAGGCTCCGCCTCCCAGATGAGGGCTTCTTTTTTTAGTGATCCTAGTGGAAACATCTTTTAAAAAAAAAAAAAAATTTGTTGGGTAACATTGCTTAATAGCATGATATAAATTTTGGGTGTACAACTTTATAACTTTATAATACAACATCCATATACTGTGTTGTGTGCTTACTAGCTGACTTCTAGTCTCCTTTTGTTACCATATACAGGGTGGGGCAAAAGTAGGTTTACAGTTGTTCATATGGAAAATAATACAAAGACTAAAAAAATAATAATACAAGAATGAACTCTGTGTTTTGCATACTTGCAGCTGTAAATCCACTTTTGCCCCACCTGTATTTGACCCCCTTTACCCTCTGTATCCTCCCCTCAGCTCCTTTCCCCTCTGGTAACCACCATTCTGTTGTCTCTATCTGTGAGCCTTTTTCTTTTTTAATTTGTTTTGTTTCTTCATTTGTTGCTTTTTTGTTTTATATTGAATATATGAGTGAAACCACATGGTTCTTATCCTTTCCCATCTTACTTATTTTACTTAAGAACTTTCCATGTTGTTGTAAATGGCAGTATTTTATCTTTGTTTTCATGGCTGAGTATTATTTCATTGTATATATGGACCACATCTTCTTTTTTGGGGGTAGATACCCAGAAGAGGGATTGTGGGTCTTATGATAGCTCTATTTTTAATTTTTTGAGGAACCTTCATACTGTACCAGTTTACATTCCCACCAGCAGAAAAGAGTGTCTTTTCAACAATTAGTGCTCAAACAACTGGACATCTACACACAGGAAATTGGATTTAGACACAGGCCTTACACCTTTCCCAGAATTAACTTCAAAATGATCGTACACCTAAATGTGAAATGTAAGCTATAAAGCTTCTGGAAGAAAACTTAAGAGAAAATCTAGATGGCCTTGGGTTTGGCAATGAGTTTTTAAATACAACACCGAAAGTACAGTCCATTAAAGAAAAAAATGAAAGCAGAACTTCATTAAAAGTTAAAGCACTTGCTCTGAAAGACAGTGTTAAGAGAATGACATGCCACAGGCTGAGAGAAAATACTTGCAAGCACATATCTGATAAAGGACTTATATCAAGTAAATGAAAATTTGTGAGTTCATAATGACAGCAAAAACAACTCTCACTGGTTACCAATGAAGGTGACAGAACACTATTATGACTCTGAACCTTTATACATGATGCTTTTATCCTGTCTTTCCTGTGTGAAATGGTGAAAATTTGTATTTATTGGAGAAGTTTAGACAGAAAATGCAGAAGGTGTGATACGGTTAGAAAGTCACCATTTTGCAATTTGGAGTGGAAATAATGGGTCTAGATCAGTGGTTCTCAACCTTCTGGCCCTTTAAATACAGTTCCTCACGTTGTGACCCAACCATAAAATCATTTTTGTTGCTACTTCATAACTAATGTTGCTACTGTTATGAATCGTAATGTAAATATCTGATATGCAGGGTGGTCTTAGGCGACCCCTGTGAAAGGGTCGTTCGACTGCCAAAGGGGTCGCGACCCACAGTTGAGAACCGCTGATCAAGATGATAAATCACCATTAGGTGAAAAATTGGTGTTTACTTGTCCCAGCGTCATTTGTTCAAAACACTGTTCTCTCCCTGTTGTATTGTCTTGGGACCTTTGTTGGAAATAATTGACCATAATTGTGCGGATTTATGTCATTTTTTCATAGTTACTATATCTTTTTTCGTGCTGTTGAGCACCTTTACTATCATTATTCTGAACTCTATTTCAGATAAATTTCTTATCTCTGCTTCATTTATCTCTTCTGGAGAATTCTCATGTTCTTTCATTTGGGGGTCGTTTCTTTGTCTCCTCATTTTGGCTGTTTGTTTTGGTTTGTGGCTATGTATTAGGTAGGTCCTCCACGCCTGTCACTCTCTAGTGCAGGACAGTATCAAAGGCTGTTTCTGACTACTTGGATCAGGCAAAGACTCAAAGCCTCCAGAGACCGCCTCTGCCTACAGACTAATAGGATGCCGACTTGAATTGCCCCAGGCAATCATCCTCAGGTGTGGCGAGACTTTTTTTCAACAGGGTGGGGCAGTTGCTTCTGCCCGGAGGCTAATTGTTACTTTTAATCTCTTAAATGGCCTCGGGCAAGGTGTTTTCCAATAGGGTGTGTCGACTATCTTCCCCCCAAGCAAGGCAGATGTCTATGTGGGAAAGATGTCCTCCTCTGCATGAGGGAATGACTCCCCCAGGAGACTGGGGGTGTCTGCCTTCTGAGCTCTAACCCCAAGTCCCCAATCCTGGCTTCTGCTGACACTGCTCCAGTCCACTCTGCCAGAGCACAAGGTGGGTGGCTCCACAGGGAATTTTGTGTGTTGGTCCTTTAAGAGGGTGCCTGTATTTCCAGCTCTCTCCCTGGCAGACGGCCACCCTGCTGCTTTTCACGACCAGATGTTGTGTGGGCACCCTTCTCAGTTGTGGTGCTCTCTGCTGGGGATCCCAGCTTGGGGATTAGACCCCAGAGTTCTCAGCGGCTCCCCCCACAGCTGAGATATCTCTTCAGAACTTCAGTTGCTGTCTGGAGTGCCCGGCCAGCCCTTTTGCACCTCCACCCCTCCTACCAGTCCCTATGCGGTATCAGGGACCTGTGAATCTTCCATGGATTATTCAGGAAAATTTTCTGTATTTTAGTTGTAATTCCAGTTTGTTCCTGGGAGCATGTCCGTGTAGCACCCACTTACTCTGTCACCATCTTTAATTCCAGTCTGATGCTGAGCTTCTCAAGACTCCATGGCAGCGACCAACAGCTCGACTCACTTCCAAAACAATTCCCAAGGGGGTGCTCTGGCACCCAAGTCCTCTCTTTATTGGACTGTTGCTAGGGACGCTTCTCCTAAATACTTTTTTTAAAAACTGATTTTTAGAGAGAGAGAAAGGGAGAGAGAATATAAATCCATGTGAGAGGTTGCCTCCCACACACACCCTCAAGGATTTATTGATTGATTATTGATCCTATTCCATTGGTTATATGTCTATCCTTAAATGAGTACTGATTATTGTAGGTTTTTAGTAAGTTTTGAAGTTCAGTCCACCAATTCTGTTCTTTTTAAAATATTGTTTTGGCTTTCTAGCTTTCTTGCTTTTCCATGTTAATTTTAGAATCAGCTTGTCAATTTCTTGGGGGAAAATGCCAGCTGAGGTTTTGATAGGGAGTGTGTTGCATCCATAGATCCATTTGGGGGAGTATTTCCATTTTAACAACAATAAGCCTTCTGATCCATAAACATGAAGTGTCTTTCTATTTAATCATCTTTTATCTTTCAGCAATATTTTGTAGTTTTTTTTCCTTTTTTCTTTTTTGTAATTCTTACCTGAGGATATGTTTTTAATGATTTTTTAGAGAGAGAAGAAGAGAGAAAAACATCAATCTGTTGCCTCTGGTATGCATCCCGGCCAGGGCTCAAACCTGCAAACTTCAATTTCCTGACTGGGAATTGAACCAGCAACCTTTTGATGTATGGGATGGCACGCCAACCAACTGAGCCACACCAGCCAGGGCTATTTTGTAGTTTTTAGTGTAGAAGTCTTACACTTCTGTTGTTAAGTTTATTCCTGCCCTAGCTAGTTTGGCTCAGTGGATAGATAGAGTGTTGGACTGCGGACTGAAGGGTCCCAGGTTCGATTCCAGTCAAGGGCATATGCCCGGGTTGCGGGCTCGATCCCCCGTTGGGGGTGTGCAGGAAGCAGCCTATCAATGATTCTCTTGCCGGGGTCCAACCCCAGCGGGTCCAGGGGTCCCCAAAGGTGTGGACGGAGTCGGTGAAGGAGGAAGGACACGGAGACAGCGTTCAGTTGATCAGCAGCCTAGCCAGGATCTCTAGCCCAGATCTCCAGCCAAGTTCTGGTCTCGATCTCCAGAGAGGTTCTGCTCAGGTTCTCCAGTCAGGTTCAGTCACCAGGTTCTAGTCAGGCTCTCCTGCCAATCTCCGCAGTCAGGTTCAGTCCAGGATCCCCTGCCATGTTCTCTCCAGTGAAGTTCTTCTGTCTCCAGGCTCCGTGTAGGTTCTGTCTTCTGAATTCTCTTCTAAGCTCTGTCTCCTGAGTTCTGTGTTCTGAGTTCTGTCTCCAGCTGTCTTGTTGCATCTGTATTTATACCAGTTGATTCAATCCCATCAATTTCTATTCCAAAGGTTAGGGCGTTTCTTATCTCCATTCCAGGGAGTAAAGATTATGTAGCTTAAGCATGATTGTTCGTAGTTAAAGTGATTAATTACCCGCCTGGCACTTAGTTGAGGGGTTTTATTCCCTCCCTACCTTCAGGGGAAAATCCCTACCTGGGGAAAACAACCTTTCTCAGAGACCTTGGTTAAAACACATAGTGCCAAGAAGGTGAGCAAACATATTAAGAACAGTATGCCATATATGCCAGGTCCCTTGAAACAGCAAGGATGGACCGGCTCCCGGCATTCTCTCTCATCATTGATGTTTCTGTCTCTCTCTCCCTCTCCCTTCCTCTCTGAAATCAATAAAAATATATTTTAAAAAAATTATTCCTAAGAATTTTGTTCTTTTTGATGCTATCCTAGTGGAATGTTTTAATTTTCTTTTGGATTGTTCATTGAGAGTGAATATAAATACAATTGACTTTTGTAGATTCATTTTGTTTCTTGCATACTTGCTTAGTTCATTAGTTGTAATAATTATTAAATGAGTTCCTTGGGCTTTTCTAAATATATATTCTCTGCAAATAAAGATAAGTTTCTTTCTTCTTTTCAAAACTGTATGCTTTTTTCCCCTTCCCTGTCTTTCTTTTTGCCTAATTGCCCTCTTTAGGACTTCTATAATAGCGAATAGACGTAGTGGTGAGAGAGAACCTCCTGGTTTTATTCTTAATATTAGGGGGAAAACATTTAACTTTTGATCATTAAGTGTACCTTACTGCTTTTCTTTCATTAATACTTTTTTAAATCCTCACCTGAGGGTATGTTTATTGACTTGAGAGAGAGAGAGGGAGAGAGTGAGAGAGAGAGAGAGAGAGAGATTGCCTCCCATAGGCGCCCCAACCAGGGATCAAACCCACAACCTAGGTATGTGCCCTGATCAGGAATGGAAGCCACAACTCTAGGTCTACCAGATGCTCCAACCAATTGAGTCACCTGCCAGGGCCCATTTAATGACTCCTGATAGATAGTCCCAGTTTGCTTTGCCAAAGGGTCCATTGGTTCTTCACATTGTATACTAGCTTTAGCACAGTTTTGTAGTAGTTGGATGTTATGATGTTTTAAATAGCTAATGAGTGAAAGTGGCATGAAGTATTTCACCTCCATTTTTAGAATTATTTAATGTGATTTGTTAGTAGTAGTGTATGTGAGAATTAGATTAATTCCTCATATTCATTTGGAAAATCGGTGCCTTAAATAAAAATGTGAAACACGTGAAACCTTTTTTGGTGTCTGATGGGATTCTGCTTCATCTTTCCTGACAGCTTGCCGATGTTCACCGTGCTCAGGAAGTTTACCATCCCGCTGACTTTACTCCTGGAAACCATCGTACTCGGGTGATTGCTTTTTCCTCGGTTCCTCCGACTCCGCCCTCCCTTCCCTGTGGTCTTTTTCCCTAGCAAATCCTCAACATCCCGTCCTCTTTCCAAACAGTGGATTTGAATTACTAGTAGCTGTAACTTAAGGACAAATAGTTTAACTTAAAAGCAGTCTCCTGTTTTCATGATTCCCTACCAACTTAATGAATGATTTGTTTTGTTTTATTAATCTTCACCAGAGGGTATTTTTGCCATTGATTGTCCCACAGAGAGTGGAAGTGAGGGGGAGAGACAGAGAGAGAAACATCGATGTGAACGAGATAAGTCAGTTGGTTGCCGCCCACACGCACCCTGACGGGGACTGGGGATTGAGCCTGAAACCCAGGTACCTGATCTTGACCAGGAATTGAACCTGGGACTCTTCAGTCTGAGGGCCAACACTCCATACACTGAGCCAAACTGGCTAGGGCGAGTGATTTTGAGAAAAATCCTCACCTGAGGATATGTTTTTATTGATTTAAGAGAGAGAGAGGAAGGGAAAGAGAGAGCGAAACATTGATGGATTGCCTCCCAAATGCATCCCCAACTAGGGATGGAGCCCACAACCTTTGGTGTATGGGATGACGTCCAACCAACTTTGCCACACTAACCAAGTCATGAGTGATTTTTTTTATTGTAGTTTTACATGAGAAAAATAATGAATGTTTGTGGTAGATTTTTATAAAAAGCCACCACCACCACCAAATAGATGTAAATCTGTTTCCTGATCCAGAGGGAATGTACACTGATTTTGGAATACAGAGGAACAGTTGTCCACACCAAACTGTTAGGGTAGGAGGGAGGTGAGCTGGGATACCCATTCTGATGCAGAGATTATGATGTGACATAATCAGAGGACGTTGATTTTTATAATGCTGGTTTAGAAATTTCTCATAAGGATACTCAGGTTGACATTCACAAAGGCCATTCCTGATTTGCCGTGAAGATTATTTAGCCATGAAATTTGGGTGGTGGCCCAGTGCTTTAAGTCCTGCTGTTGAATTTTATCTTACCCTTTGGGTGCTTGATAAAGTACATACCGACTAGCCCTACCGGCACGAGCTGTCCTGCATTTTGTCTCAGCATCTCTCCAGTGAGAACAGAGAAAGACACTCATAACCAGATTAAGGCAGTTGCTTAAGAAACACAGTAAATTTGGTTTGACGTACTCATCTCCTTAAAGACACTTTTCCAATGCTTTCTCTAGGTAAAGCAGTATTCCTTAGATTTTAGCTATAAAACGGTTAACAATGTCTATTGTCAGTTTGTTTTAAAAATAGAATCCATATGTTTTCACGCTCCTTCTTTCCTTGGTCTGTCTGTCTGTCTAGCTAACCATCTATTTATCTGTGACAGGAAACAGTATCCCTTGAACATCATCATCAGCGTCTTTGCCATCGTTCTCGGTGCTTTCATAGCAGCTGGGTAAGACTTTGGGCAGTTTCTGCTCAGTAACTTCTTTGTGTCTTTGACAATAGGCCCAGCCCGCTCTCACTTTTATTTCCCATCTGGCTGAGCAGCCAAGAGACAGATCCGTTGATGTCAGGGGGACCCCGTGTGTTCCTGTGAAAGCCAAGCTGGATTCCATGTGGGCCAGAACATGCCCGAGGCTGTCCAAAGAGAGCGTTATACGACATTAATGCAGCTTTCCTTCATAAAAAGGACTGAGCTGTTTACTTTCATTACTGAGTATTTGTCTTCAGTATAAAATTTTACTTGAAAACTTGGGCATTTGATCAAGAAGAATAGCCGATTCATAAAGCCCTTGAGTGCTGTGTTGCCTGAGGAGTCAGTATTCCAAGGGCAGAACCTCTCATGAAAAGCTTAGGTATGTTTGAGACCGGAGCCAGTGCCAGGCATGCCTCCGATCTCACTCCCTGATATGCAAGACCAGGAGTGAGAACTCCACGTTGGCATTTGAAAGCCCATCTTAATTGTGAAGACTTTTGCTCAAACAAAATAAGACGAGTCAAGTAGCTAAGAAAGGGGTGTGCTCTGTTAGCGTGCCCTCCTCCCACAGTGCTCCGGGGTCTCCACGCAGCCTCCCTTTCTGGGTCTCAGAGCTCGGTGTGAAACCGCTGACCTAGAGCCAGTGGAAGACTTTTACAGAAACTGGTTTGTAAGAATGTCTGTGAGCCCGTGGTGAGGAATGGCACTTCGGGTGCTGCATGCAGGGAAGCACATTCCAGAACCACTTTGTGGAAATTCAGCTCATCGTTAATCTGCGTGGCACCCTAATGAGCGGGAAGGGTGGCGTGCTTCCCAAATGTCCAACACAACCTGGGAGCCAGCTGGGAACATGAGTCTCGATTTCCCCCCTTCTCAGCACCCGCAGGCTGGATACCATCCTGGTGGGTGACAAGTGCAGTTCTGAGCTGTAGGCCAGCTGAGACCCCACCTTCTCCCTCTCACTGAGATTAACTCATCCAAATGCAAGTAATCCTAGGATGGATGTAGTTGGATCAGCCAACTCATGCTGCTGTAACAAACAGTCCCCACATCTCAGATCGGTGGTTTAGCATCCCTCACAGAGTCTGCTCCCGCACGCTGCGAACCAACACCAGTTCATGCTGTGTGTGCTCTGCTCAATGTAGCTTCAGGGATCCAGGTTGAGGGACCCTGCCTCCCCTGGGCCAGGAGAGGGCCCGTGGGGGACGGTGCACCAACTCTGCACACTTTGGCCCACAGTGATGAGTTAATTCCTCTGACATTTTATTTGCCAAATCGAGGCACATGTCCAGAAGAAGTTGAAATAGAATGTGTGTGAACAGCCCTACATGAGCCACAAGGGTTAACCATGAATCTGCGCATTTATAAACAAGTAAATTCTTCTCAAACCTCTGTGCTTTTACTACTGGCCTAAACAGATGACGTTCGGAACTACGCCCCCACCCCCAGTCCCCGAGAGATCTGAGAACTCCGGGGATCCCTCAGCTCCTGAGGACCTGAGCTCCACCTCCCTCCCTCCCTTCCTCCCTCCCTCCCTCCCTCCCTCCCTCCCTCCCTCCCTCCCTCGGAGAAGCCTGGCTTTTTGCTCATTCAACTCTGCCAAGTTAGGGAACGGCCACCTTTTAAACACTGAGCCAAATGTGCGCAGGCGGGAGGTTTGAACCCTTATTTTGAGAGAGACTATTTCTGTGACTGAGCCAGAGAATTCTGATTTACGGTGATCTAAAATGAATTTACTTTCTCACAAATATATTTGTAGATGCTAATGCCAGTGGAAGCTTCAAGCAAAATCTAGTTTAATTTGTGTTCGTATGTTGGTGCAGTTTTGGCCCCTCTCTTCTCCCTCCTCTTTGGTTAGAAATCATCTTGTTTTGATGTTGGAGGGCATCAGGGTATGCTGCTCCAAAGTAGGCCACTTTGGCATAAGCATTATTTTGAGCGGAAGGCGGTGGAGAGTCAACAGGTGTAGGAATTCTCTGCCCTCCCCTTTCTGCCTACACGTTTCCTGGTGGGGTGCCCGGTCCTCCCCCAGGAACAGGAAGGCAGTTATTGCCTCGGGCAGTGAGGAGTCAGCATGACAGACCTCCCTCAATAACCAACCCTGCTCCTCCTCAGCTTCCCCAGGGGTGGCCCGGTCCCTTTCCTGCAATGTGTTTGTTCCTCCAAACCCAAACCCTCTTCTTTGTTTAAATGCTTTATAAGCCCCCGAGTCCACAGCTTCATGGACTTCTACTTCGTCTCTGTGGACTCTGTACACATAAAATATGACTACAATTTGCATACCCAGTTCTGCTGCTCACCTGTCCATTGCCAGTCACATTCGCAGGCCCCAGTCACCGACCGTGAGAGGGCAGAGGGCCTCCTGGGCAGTGTCTGTCTGTGACTTAGGAATGGGTCTGATGCCGCCTGCAAGGTCCAGGGCAGCGGGACAAATGGCAGCCTGGCTGAGCTGCTGTTCTCTCTTCCCTACGCCACACGCCCCCACACATTTTCATGCTCGTCTCACCTATTTAAAGTGGGAATGAAGGAGAAGATCTTCAAACGAGTGGGAGGAGGGGGGGCCTCAGAGGAGCCGCAGAGAGAGCATGGGCCCCTGCTTGGCCTTTTGGACGGACAAGGTGCTGGGGGTGCGGTGTGTGACTGGGCACCAGATGGAGGCGTCAGTTTCTCCAGCGACTCCTCTTGCCCCAGTCACTGCCCAGCTGTCCCCACGGCTGGACCCAGGGATGGGCCTGTTCGCTACCATAAGCCACGGCCGCTGGGTGTGTGGGAGAGTCATTCCCCTTAGAAAAGCTGGGCTCAGCAGACATGCCAGCTGGTCCGTCAGCAAAAGAAAGGGCTTTGCAGTTACAGGACCGTTAATGTCCTCTGGGTGTAAGCCATTCGCGATGGAGGCGAAGCCGCCTGATGGCCTGGGTTTGTTTGTCTGGAGGCCAAGCAGAGCAGTGGGCGTTCACCGCGGGGGGCGGGGGAGGGGGGTAATTCCTAGCATCACCGCGGATCTGTCAGGGAAAGATGGACCAGGCGGCCGTGGGGGCCAAGCTGTGAGCTTCTGAACCACCCTCCTCTCTCTCCCTCCCAGTTCCGACCTGGCCTTTAACTTGGAAGGCTACGTGTTTGTGCTCCTGAATGACATCTTCACGGCAGCCAATGGGGTCTACACGAAGCAGAAAATGGACCCGCAGGTACCGTCTCTCCCTCCTGCGTCTCAGGCTGGGTCATCTGGCCCCTGACCTTACGTGAAAACAGAAAATGAGTTGTAAAGTTGGCAAGTAATGTAATTTACACAATGTCCCTCATTTCTTTTCAGTGATCTTGTCCATATAGTTTCTTGTGACTCATCGCCTTGCAAAGTTCTGGTTGAAAATTAGATTGGACAGGAAAAGATGCCACTCTTTTGAAGCAAAGTCAGAATATATAAAAGGGATTGTTTTGAAAGGCAAATTGAAGTTAAAAGCAGCTTTTCCCCATCATCCTCTGCGACAGGGAGACTGAGAGCACCTCCAGCGGGAGAGTCTGGGATGAGGGCCACAGTGAAGCCTGCTGCTTCCCGGGCCATTGTGACTACCAGCCTAACTTCCTCAAACCTCCGTTCCCTCCTCTGTGGGCGAGGCAGTGGCTAAGTCCTGTCCGCAGTCCCGAGGGGCGGGTGGGCAGATGAGCTTTTCTTCTGAGTTGCTGCCCCCGTGGAGGCCCCAGCGCTCTCCCCACCCAGCTGTTCTGGAAACTCTGAGGATGAGCCAGACATGCGTTCCTTTGTTCCAAGTTCTTTGTGTCGCGGGAGGGGGCTGCTCTGATGACAGGCTCATTCGCGGGCTGTGTTCACGGCACTGCCTTTCTCTGCACAGCTGATGGTGGCAGTTTTACAAAGCAGGCTTGCTGCCTTTTGAGAATCACAGTATGTCACCCTGTATGGAAAGTGGTGGAGAAGTGGTGGAGCCACTTTAATGAAGTAAATTTATGGGAGATTGGGACATGAGATACCTGGTATCTTAACCTGCGGTTCTTCAATGGGAAGAACAGATGTTTCTAAGGAGTTCTGTTTATATTAACTTTTTTTTTTTTTAAGAGCTCACAGGGCCAAAGCTGGAACAATTTTCTCTCTCTCTCTCTCTCTCTCTCTCTCTCTCTCTCTCTCTCTCTTTCTTTCTTTCTTTTTCCCTCCCTCCCTTCCTTCATTCCTTCCTTCCTTCCCTCCCTCCTTTCTTATTGATTTCAGAGAGGAAGGGAGGAGAGAGAGATAGAAACATCAATGATGAGAGAGAATCATTGATTGGCTGCCTCCTGCACGCCCCTTACTAGGGATCGAGCCAGCAACCCGGGCATGTGCCCCTGACCGGAATCGAATCCGGGACCCTTCAGTCCGCAGGCCGATGCTTTATTCACTGAGCCAAACTGGCTAGGGCAATATATTAACATTTTTTAATGTTCTTTATTTTGCCCCAGAGTTCCTTTTTTTTTTTAATATGTTTTATTGATTTTTTACAGAGAGGAGGGAAGAGGGATAGAGAGTTAGAAACATCGATCAGCTGCCTCTTGTACGCCCCCCACTGGGGATGTGCCTGCAACCAAGGTACATGCCCCTGACGGGAATCGAACCTGGGATCCTTGAGTCCGCAGGCCCACGCTCTATCGGCTGAGCCAAACCGGTTAGGGCCCGAGTTCCAATTTTTAATAGCTTGCTTTAAAAAAAGTTGGAATGTCAGAGAAGGGTGGAACCTTGGAGGTCATCCATCTCCCTCCGTTTTATTTGTCCTTTTCGTGTGAAACAAATGTTTATTCTGAGATGACGTGCACTTGAAGGGGAGCACTTTATGTCAGAAATGTGCTGGAAATAGTCCGCTCCAGAGCTGGTCAGGGTGCACCTGCTAACCGCACAGGCTCGCGGTAGCGATGGGCCGGCTGCTGAGCGGAGTTTCCGTTGCCGCAGGAGCTGGGCCAGTACGGAGTGCTCTTCTACAACGCCTGCTTCATGATCGTCCCGGCCCTCATCCTCAGCGCCTCCACCGGGGACCTCCGGCAGGTGAGCCCCCCGCCGGCGGTGTCCGTGTGGAGCCTCCGGTGCCGCTGAAGTCAAAGGGGACAGCTTGCGGGATTCCATGAGCGCGGGATGGCCGGCATCCCAGTCATGCCCTTTCCTGGGCCCGGCAGGTGGCTGGAGGCTTTGGGGGAAGCCCCACGAGAGTCCGAGGGTGGGTCTCGCTGCCCCTGCTGGTGTGGGGCGCCTGGGGAAGGGAATTTTGGCGTTAAAAGTGAGCTTATTTATGTATTACCTTGGTCATGGGCATTTTAAAACCTGGACAAAGGAGAGAGAATAACTCAGTGAACTCCGGGCCCGCCCAGCTTCCACGCTGCTGGCCCCTTTCCATTCACCTGGCGCCCCGCCCCTGTGCCCCACTCCCACCCCTGGAATGTTTTAAAGCAAGTTCCAGACATCGAGCCCTTTGTCCCCTTACCCCAGGCTCTGTGTGTAAATCTTGAGAAGGTACTTTTCTTTCGCTGTCGGCCCTGCCCCCTCCCGTAGGCGCTGCGCACCAGCGAGGGACAAACACGGGGTGGGTCAGTGGGAATGCAGGGGGCCCAGCTGGAGAGAGTGGGGGCCGGCTCTTGGGGGGCGTGTGGGCACCAGCAGCGCAGGAATGCCGCCCTGCCAGCCACGCCGCCTCCAGGACCGTTGCTGGCATCTTAGGCAGATGTTTAAGTTCAAGTGGAACACTAGGTGCCACGCCCTGCTGCGGCGTCAACCCTCGCGCTGCTGGGCCTGGGCGTCCGAGCGGCCGGGCAGCGATCCTGGAGTTGGGGTCAGCGCGGTGGGGAGCACTCAGGCTGAGGCAGCCCCATCTGCTGTCCTTCCCGGGTTTGAAGGCTGCGGCTCCGGGGCCTCCTGGGCTGATGCAGGGCTGATCGTTGTTTCTGAAGCTGAACTGTCTCACTTGCACAATTCCTCTCGGAAAACCAGGGGGCAGCAGGTGGGCTTGGCAGCGGCGCCCCTGGAGTCAACAGCCGCGTCCGTGTTTTCTATGGAGAACTGCCCAGCAGCACCAGCTTTCATGCGGGGCTCAGTGTGGGTGCCAGCACGCACCCCCTCGGAGGAGCAGGCAGGACGGCTGAAAGCAGTCCCTCTTCAGCGCCATCCGCAGGCTTGGAGCCACGGACAAGGCGAGACTATGAGCCTCGGTGCAGTGCCCTCACCGCTTGTCCCATGTCATCGCCACGGGACTGAGTTTTCCTTCGAAGTCCCTGAGTCCCCCTGTGCTGACAGGTGGCGTTTCAGGGCTGTTGCAGATAAGGCCTGGGTTTCTTCCTTGAAGTAGAAATCTAGAAATTCCTAGAAACTCGTTCAACAGCTGATTGAAACTAAAAGCATACTTCCCGTGGGAACAATGTCATGAATGGCATGGTGACCAGACACGGAATTTTAGGTACCCGTGAGCAAACCGGCTAAACAGCATGTGATGACACGCCACTTCCTCCTGCCCGCCCGCCTCCGTCCGTGTGATCAGGAGCCCCCGGAAGGGCCTTGCGGGTGGAGGGCCTTTTCCTCGCCCACAGTTGAATCAGGACAGCTTCTCCCCAGGGGTCATCTTCACCGGGGCTGCCTCCGTGTCAGATTGTGCACCAGACACCAGGGAGAAGCACTTTCTGTGCAGAGGTGTTAGTCTGCAGTAGGGCACTGCGCTTCGCTGGCCAAGTGTGGTTTGCACCAGGAGTCGATTCGTGAATCAGACTAAATGTCAGCTTCTGTTGTTGGTGGCAGGAGCCCTTGCGGAGTCGGTTTTCCTGGCTGACTGGAGGGGGGCAGTGGTGTGTGTGTGTGGGGGGAGCCGCTGCGTGGGGGTCCCTCCTGGGCCGCACTTCACAGGCAGCTGGTCTGCCAATAGCAGCGATTGCTCACAGATGGGGCCTCTGTGAAAACACTCAGTGGGTGAACTTTCTTTAGTCATTTGAGTCAAAGTACTTATTTATTTTTAAAAATTATTTTAAAAATTTAAAATCCTAGTTGACACACAGTGTTGTATTAGTTTCAGGCGTACAGTGTATTGATCAGACACTTACGTTGATATGACTTAAGAAGTGATCACCTGGGTAACTCCGGCATCCGTGACCCTGACACCATATGTAGTGATCACAGTATTATTGACTATATTCCCCAGGCTGTAATTCACATTCCTGCGGCTGTTTCTATGCCTGGCAATGTGCCAAAGAACATTGAGTGTGTTACAGTTGATGAACTACAAGTATGCCTTTTTTATGATTAGAAAGTCCTTAAATGCAAAATGGAAAGGATTCATACACCAACACATTTTTACAGTAATCCTCCTATCTAATAAAAGAGAAACATGGTAATTGGCATACGACCGCTACCCTTCCCATTGGCTAATCAGGGTGATATGCAAATTAACTGCCAGCCAAGATGGCAGCTGGCAGCCAGGCAGCTTAAAATGAACATGAGGCTTGCTTGCTTCAGTGACGGAGGACTCCAACGTTCCCCGCCTGCCTTGCTGGCCTCTGAGCCTGCAGTTTAAGAAACATTGTAACAAATATAGAAGCTAAACAAAACCCCAGAAACCAGCTTTCAGCCGGCCAGGATCTCAGAGCTGGAGTTATACATTGTTTCGATTATAGAACGCAAACAAACCAGATACCTGCTTTCAGCAGCTGAAGCCTCAGAGCTGGAGCCAGGCTAAAGCTGGCCCAGAATAAAAAAGAAAAAAAGAAAAAATGGAGCAGTTGGGAGCTTCAGTCCCAGCCTGAAAACAGCCCTCAGCCCCTCATCCAGGCTGGCCAGGCACCCCAGTGGGGACCCCCACCCTGATCCAGGACACCCTTCAGGGCAAACCAGCTAGCCCCCACCCATGCACCAGGCCTCTATTCTATATAGTAAAAGGGTAATATGCCTCCCAGCACTGGGATCAGCGGAGCCGCGAGGCCTCCTGGCACCCGGATCAGCATGACAGGGGGCAGTGCCCAAACTCCCTGATTGCCCTGCGGCTCTGTGTGTGACAGGGGGCGGGGCCACAACCTCCCTATCCGCCCTGCTCTGTTCATAATAGGGGAAGGCGCCCCAACCCCCTGATCAGCCCTGCTCTGTGCCTGATAGGGGGGAGCTCCCCAACCCCCTGATCACCCTGCAGCTCTGTGTGTGACAGGCTGCAGCGCCCCAACCTCCCCATCGGCCCTGCCCTGAGTGTGACAGTGGCGGCGCCCCAACCCCCTGATCAGCCCTGCTCTGTGGGTGATAGAGGGTGGTGCCCTAACCCCCTGATCCGCCCTGCTCTGTGCGTGACACGGGGGAGCTCCCCAACCCCCTGATGGGCCTGCTCTATGCGTGACAGGGGGGAGCTCCCCAACCCCCTGATCGACCCTGCTCTGTGCGTGACAGGGGGGAGCTCCCCAACCCCCTGATTGGCCCTGCTCTGTGCGTGACAGGGGGCAGCGCCCCAGCCCTCTGATTGGCCCTGCTCTGTGTGTGACAGGGGGTGGCACCGCAACCTCCCCATCGACCCTACCTTGAGTGTGACAGGGGGCGGTGCCCCAACCCCCCAATCGGCCCTACCCTGAGCGTGACTGAGGGTGGCATCACAACCTCCCGATCCGCCATGCTCTGTGCATGACAGGGGGTGGCGCCCCAACTCCCCAATCGGCCCTGCTCTGAGCCCGACCAGGGGCTGCACCTAGGGATTGGGCCTGCCCTCTGCCACCCGGGAGCAGGCCTAAGCCAGCAGGTCATTATCTCCCGAGGGGTCCCAGACTGCGAGAGGGCACAGTCCGGGCTGAGGGGACCCCCCCCCCCCGAGTGCACAAATTTTTGTGCACCGGGCCTCTAGTAATAAGTATAAAGGAAGAAGTGCTCTATTGTTACTCCTGAATTATTTTCTGTGTTTAAATAAACGTCATGCTACCTTATTTTTTTTAAATGCCACCCACACGGCCTCGTCATCATGAGAGACAAAGCTAAAGCCTGTCCAACTTCCAGGGGCAAAGCACCCCGCCTCGTGACTCAGGAACCTTCCCCCGTCGCCCCTGGTTAAGTGGCGTCAGGAACAGAGAGCTTCCACTCACTGTTCGCACACGCCTGCCATCTTCGGGGAGGTCAGTGCTTCAGTTGGGGGAGTGTGGCTTCCTCCTGCTCCCCATTTATCTGACTTTCAGACACAGAGCCTCCCGTGGTTTCTGTTTGGTTTTGACCTTAGTCCTGGCGTCAGCCATGGGGATGCTCCTGCCCCTTGATTGGCCTGGGGCTTGCCAGTCAGTATGACAGGTTTGTACTCATTGCATACTTTTCTTTCACAAGTAAGCATTTTTGTTTTTTGAAAAAAGTTTTAAGATGGAGACTTTCCAACCTATGCAGAAGGAGAGAGAACAGTGTAACAATCCCCATGTACCCAGCAACCAGTTTCAGAAATTATCAACATTTAATGTGTGTCTTTTTTTTTTTTTTTAATCCTCACCCAAGGATATCTTTTCCATTGATTTCCAGAGACAGTGAAAGAGAGGGGAAGGCGGGGGTTGGATGGGGGGAGGAGAGAGAAAGACATTGACTTGAGAGAGACATTGATCGTGCACTGACTGTGGCTGGGAACCCTGCAACCTGGTACATGCCCTTGACCAGGAATCAAACTCCCGATCCTTGGTCCTCACGCTGAAGTGCTAACTGCTGAGCCAAACGGGCCAGAGTGTATGTGTCTTTTTGATAAAAGAGGTGGGCAAAGCACCACTAATGAAATGATGACAGTGAAGTATGACAAGGTTGTAGTAATCAGAGGAGAGAATTCTACTTAATTGGTTTAAACAATTTGAATTATAAACTTAAGGATTTAAATAATTTTGAACATAAAATTATTAGAACTTGGCTAACAGTATTGCTTAACAGAAAGTGAATAGAACTTACATTTAATCATGTTATTCAGCAATACTTACGTATAGTCTTGAGTCACCTTAAAATTATTTTGGGAGGCGGGCAAGAGACAAATCATGAATAAATACTCCTTTTTATTGTCACCTGTCATTTCAAGAGGTTTGATTTTATTTTCTCAGCTAGGGACTAAGAGCAGAAAGCGAGTCCTAAACTTCTCTGTCTACTGGCTCCTCCACCAAAGCTATTTATTGCTTCATAAATAGCAAATAATTGTTTACTTGTTTATGATACTTCCTAAGTATTTGCAAGTTCTTGAAAACTTAAAGTTTTCTTAAGTTCATAATTAATAATTAATGCCAGTATTATTTTTTTAAATATATTTTATTGATTTTTTACAGAGAGGAAGGGATAGGGATGGAGAGTCAGAAACATCGATGAGAGAGAAATGTCCATCAGCTGCCTCCTGCACACTCCCTACTGGGGATGTGCCCGCAACCAAGGTACATGCCCTTGACTGGAATCGAACCTGGGACCTTTCAGTCTGCAGGCTGACGCTCTATCCACTGAGCCAAACCGATTAGGGCTAATGCCAGTATTATTAATTTTATAATAAACTTTCTTCTAAGGTTATTTTATAGAAAGCAAACCTAACCTGATTTTGTGACTACAATTTTAGTGGATTTAATGATAACCATAGCAACATAGCTACCATTTTGTTCTTGTCACCCGCAAGGTTCTAAACAATTTTATTAAATCCTCAGGTCGATTTTTTGAGGAAGTTTTAAGAAAATAATCCTTATTTTGTAAAATGAACCTGAGGTTTTAGAGAAGAAAAGTATTTTGCCCAATCTCACATAATTGGTACTGCCTAGGATTTAAAAAAATACAAATTTTCTCTTCGGGAAATTGATTCCTGTAATAAATAAAATGAATGATTTGGTAAAACCAGTAGCTCTAAACTGTAATGTTATTAATCTCATCATTCGTTTCCTTCAGGCTACTGAATTCAACCAATGGAAGAATGTCCTATTTATCATACAGTTTCTTCTTTCCTGTTTTTTGGGGTAAGAAATCATAGATAAGTACAAGCTTTGGTCTATGGCATCTCTTGACAGGTAATATAAAAAAATATACATTCTCTCTGTTCTGTCAAAATTCCTTTGTTTGGGCTTCTCCACTTTTCTCTGGAAAGGACCCCTGTAGCAGAGGGGTGGACTGGGACCCATGTCACATGCCACATTCTATTCCAAACATGATGTTGCCTATTGATTTCCGACACTTAGTTTGACATGAAGCCAGCAGTTGGACATCCCCCAAGGGGTCCTGGACTGCAAGAGGGCGCAGACCGGGCTGGGGCACCCTCCCCTCCCCCTGTGCACGAATGTCATGCACTGGGCTTCTAGTGTTATTATAAACTTGAAGAGAGACTTTTTTTCACTTGAACTTTACTATGTAACCATTCCATGAAGGGAATCAAGAAGTGAGCCCTCGGGGGGAGCTGTCCTGTAAGTGCTGTGGCCTGTGGAGCTGGGTGGGAGCTGTCACTCTCTGGGGCTTGACCCCATCTGTGTACAGTTCCATATACCCCCCCCCCCATTTAATAATGTGCTTTTTAGAAAACAAATACTCTCCTGTTAAAAGTTTTTAATATACTATTTTATCAGTACTCACTTTGCAAATGAAATGTCCTAAAGCATAGTAATTATAAATAAATTAGTAAAAATGATGAAATCATTAACATTTTGGATTTCACCCAACTTTAAGGATGAAAACTTGGTAGGTCTCAGGTTTTTTTTTAATTTAATTAAATCTTTATTGTTCAGATTATTACATTTGTTCCTCCTTTTACCCCCCATAACTCCCCTCCACCCAGTTCCCACCCCACCCTCCGCCCTCACTCCCCACCCACTGTCCTCATCCATAGGTGCACGATTGTTGTCCAGTCTCATCCCGCATCTCCCTCATTCCTTTCCCCCTCAAGAATAGCCAGTCCATTCCCTTTCTATGCCCCTGATTCTATTATAATCACCAGTTCATTCTGTTCATCAGATTATTCACTTGATTTTCAGATTCACTTGTTGATAGATGTGTATTTGTTGTTCATAATTTGTATCTTTACCTTTTTCTTCTTCTTCCTCTTCTTAAAGGATACCTTTCAGCATTTCATATAATCCTGGTTTGGTGGTGATGAACTCCTTTAGCTTTTCCTTATCTGTGAAGCTCTTTATCTGCCCTTCATTCTGAATGATAGCTTTGCTAGATAAAGTAATCTTGGTTGTAGGTTCTTGGCATTCATCACTTTGAATATTTCTTACCACTCCCTTCTGGCCTGCAAAGTTTCTGTAGAGAAATCAGCTGACAGTCATATGGGTACTCCCTTGTAGGTAACTGACTTTCTTTCTCTTGCTGCTTTTAAGATTCTCTCTTTGTCTTTTGCTCTTGGCATTTTAATGATGATGTGTCTTGGTGTGGTCCTCTTTGGATTCCTTTTGTTTGGGGTTCTCTGCGCTTCCTGGACTTGTAAGTCTATTTCTTTCACCAGGTAGGGGAAGTTTTCTGTCATTATTTCTTCAAATAGGTTTTCAATATCTTGCCCTCTCTCTTCTTCTGGCACCCCTATAATTCTGATGTTGATACACTTGAAGCTGTCCCAGAGGCTCCTTACACTATCTTTGTATTTTTGGATTCTTTTTTCATTTTGCTTTTCTGGTTGGGTGTTTTTTGCTTCTTCGTATTTCAAATCATTGACTTGATTCTTGCGATCCTCTAGTCTGCTGTTGGGAGTCTATATAATATTCTTTATTTCAGTCAGTGCATGCTTAATTTCCAGTTGGTCCTATATCACAACCTCCAGGGTCTCATTAGATTTCTTGTAGGTCTCATTAAGTTTATCGGCAGTTTCTAGAAAATTCTTGAAAAACCTTAAAAGTGTGGTTTTGAACTCTATATCCAGTAGTTTGCTTTCCTCCATTTCTGTCATTTGTGTCCTTTTTCTTTGTCTATGCATTTTTTATGCTTCCCTGTGTTGATAAAGTGGTTTTCTGTGCTAAGTGTTCTCTAGGGCCCAGTGGTTCAGCCCCCCAATTACCTGAGGAGGACACTTTTGGTGCATCCCCTTGTGATCTTTGTGCACAGTCTTGTTGTAGTTAAGCCTTGATTGTTGTAGGTATCACTGGGAGGAATTGACCTCCAGGCCAATTGGCTGTGAGAATCAGCTGTGTCTGCAGTGGGAGAACTTCTGTGCTGGAGACACCCTTATGGGGCAAGACTTGCTTCAATGGGGCTTTGGTGCTCACTGAGTCTGCCCCCTGAGTGTGTCCTTTATGGTTCCACGGAGTTGCAAACTGAATGGTCCCACTCTGACCTCTGGGTACACTGGCTTCTGGATCTCTAGGGAGGTGCTTATCTAGCCTCTGCCTGAGGCTATCCAGCAAAAGCCTCCCTGCAGGGCTTGGGTGGGACGGGTCCCATGGGATCAACAGGGCAGGGCTAGCAGTTATGGCTGCTCTCAGAGACCCCCCCTTCTCAGTGTCTCGGCAATTGCTGCAAGCCCCTTCGAGAGAAAGCTGCCCTCGAGTTCCGACCGATGCCAGACAGTCCTGCTTCTCCCGTATGAGTCTGGGTCCCTAGAGACTCACCTGGAACTGGAGCTCAGAGCCTGAGACTCCCTCCCGATTGAAAACGACAACCACGCCTTCAGCCACCAGCCAGCTCCGCATGCACCTCCGCATCTTAGTATTTTACTTCCGCACTGCGCTTCCTCTGAGTCTCGGTATGCTTTTCTCTTTCCTTCTAGTTGTAGAATTTCCATTCAGCCAGTCTTCCTGTGGTTCTGGATGATGTCCATTCCGTCTTTTAGTTGTATTTTTGAAGTGGTTGTTCGAGGCAGCAAACTCCGGTGTTTACCTATGCCACCATCTTGGTTTCCAGGTCTCAGTTTTTTAAGTAGGTCTTTTGAGGACACTAAAATCATCACATCATTCCACCAGCTAAGTGTCTGAACTGTGGAATCAGATGGTCTGTGTTTCAGTTGTGGCTTTGCCACTTATTATCAACTAGAGGCCTGGTGCACAAAATTCATGCACGGGGTGGGGGAAGGGTGTTCTCAGCCCGGCCTGCACCCTCTCCAATCTGGGACCCCTTAGGGGATGTCCTATTGCTGGTTTAGGCCCAATACCAGGGATCGGGCCTAAACCAGCAGTTGGACATCCCTCTCACAATCTGCGATTGCTGGCTCCTAACCTCTCGCTTGCCTGCCTGATTGCCCCTAACCACTTCTGCCTGCCAGCCTGATTGCCCCCTAACTGCTCCCCTGCTGGCCTGGTTGACACCTAACTGCTCCCCTGCCATCCCGATCATCCCCAACTGCCCTCCCCTGCTGGCCTGATTGCCCCCTACTGCCCTCCCTTGCCAGCCTGATCTCCCCCAACTGCCCTTTCCTGCAGGCCTGGTCACCCCTAATTGCCCTCCCCTGTTGGCCTGATCTCACCCCCAACTGTCCTCCCCTGCTGGCCTGGTCACACCCAACTGCTCTCCCCTACAGGCCTGGTTGCCCCCAACTGCCCTCCCCTGCCAGCCATCTTGCGGTGGCCATCTTGTGATGACATTGCACATGACACCACCTAGGCTTTTATTATATAGGATGGTTCTTGGTTAAATTATTTAACCTTGTTGAGCCTCAGTTTTCTTACCTCTAAACTGGGAACAATGAGCTAAACTTTAGCTGCTAAAGTATCTGATTTATAAGGTGGGCTTCTGTGAACTGAATGAGCAAAGAGCACTTAGAGCAGTGCTAGACACATATAGAAATGCTCAATATGTATTATATATTGTTAATATTTCTGTTTCTTGAGGCCAGCCTGTTCAGTTTGGCTGTCCTCCCTCTCTCTCTCTCTCTCTCTCTCTCTCTCTCTCTAATTCTCACCTGAGAATATATTTTTATTGATTTTAGAGAGAGGAAAGGAAAGAGAGAGAAATATCGATCGGTTGCCTCCTGTACCCACCCCAACCGGGGATCAAACCCACAACCTAGGTAGGTGTCCTGCCCAGAAATCAGACCTGCAACCTATGGGACGACGCTCCAACCAACTGCACCACGTGGCCAGGGCTTGCTGTCCTTTGTTCATTCCGGATAGATTTGGGTCCACCTTAGCATGGATTTGAGAGTTTTCTTCTGTGGTGTACACTTTACTCCAGGGTTCAGTGTTCATTCTGAAGCTGCTCTAGAGAGAAGCTTCTATTTTGGCCTGGAGGGTTTTCCAGAACTTTCTGCAGTTTCCCATTTAAAGGACACTGGGATGGGCCCATTGCTTCTTCGCTGTAGTAGCAACCAGTGTGAGCTCTGAGAACGTCCTTGGGTTTCAGAACAACTGGCGCTGGGCTCGGGCTGTCCCTTCTCTCAGGTCCCTGCTCAAGGGGCGTCCACCCCAGACCCCAGAGGCCTCAGACCCTCAGCCTCCTACGTATAGTCACTGCTTTCAAGTTTGCATTTCAAACTTTTCAACCACCGAGCCTCTATTCCAAGTTGAAAATAAATTTAAAAAATTATAACACTTTAAAAATGTGATTTGAAAGCCAATGGAATGGTGAAGAAGAGGGGCTTTTCTTTGGCGAAGTGGTGAAGGACTCAGCGTTAAGAAATGCTGTTTGTAATCAGGAGTTTGTGAACAAAGCGTGTGACGGAGTGAAGGTGTGTCAGGAAGATAAGCGGGCTGTGGGCGCGAAGTTGGTAAAACACAGATGGGAAGTGAGCTGAGGAGCTGGGTTTTAACAGCTGGTCCTGCCGGTCTTCTTAATCTCGCTGAGAAATGACAGGTCCCGATTCATTGATACCAGCCACGGGCACCCGCCCCCAGGCCCGAGGACAATTATCCTAATATGTTTCTGCCCCAGTAACAGGCCCTTTAATCCCACGGAAGCAGTAATGTATTCCTTAATAAAAACACAAAAGCATCAAGTTTCCCTACTCGGGGGATAAAAAGTATTCTGTTCTTTGAACCGTCATTGATACTGGCGAGATGCGGCACACGAGAGAAACAGGACACTGTGGATTGCTGGGCGAAGGGATGACAGAGCTTTGAGGTTTGCAGATATTGACATAATTCCCCAGCAAACAAATCTTAGTGTATGATCGATGCTCTACAGTGATGGCGAACCTATGACACGCGTACTCATTTTTTTGGTTGATTTTTCTTTGTTGAATGGCATTTAAATATATAAAATAAATATCAAAAATATACATCTTTGTTTTACTATGGTTGCAAATATCAAAAATTTCTACATGTGACACGGCACCAGAGTTAAGTTAGGGTTTTTCAAAATGCTGACACGCCGAGCTCAAAAGGTTCGCCATCACTGCCCTAGGAAGACGGGCCCTATTCATCCCATGACCAGCGTCCTCACACATCACGGAAGCCTGGGGTTGGAGAGTCCTACCAGAGATGGCAAGATGAGAATTGTTGACATTCTTTGAAACCTGGAATTATAGAACAGCAATGTTCTGGGTACCATTGTGGTCGGTGCAGGAGTGTTCAAGTGCCTTTTAGTATCTGAACATCTGTTTTGAATTTCTATATACGCTTGTGCATGGGATGGTAACCAGAGCAGGTTGTAAATGAGGCCATTTAAGTTCTGTTTGTGACTGCCGCCAGCGTGCCAGGCAGGCTTGGGTAAATATTTGTGTATGTGTGTCATTTGCAGAAACAGGAAGAAACCTTTGAGCAGGGGTTCTGGTCCAGGATTGTCCACATGGGCACCTCTATCCCCTGGGCATAGCTGGCATCTGCTATCTAAATAGATGTATATCATATACTAGTGACTGGTGCATGAAATTCGTGCGGGGGGGGGGGGGGGGGCGGGGGTCCCTCAGCCTGGCCTGCACCCTCTCCAATCTGGGAACCCTTGGGGGATGTCTGACTGCTGGCAGTCAGACATCCCTCTTGCAATCAGGGACTGCTGGTTCCTAACCGCTCACCTGCCTGCCTGCCTGATTGCCCCTAACCACTCTGCCTGATAGCCTGCTCACCCCCAACTTCCTCCCCTACTGGCCTTCTCACCTCCAACTGCCCCCTCCCACTGGCCTGCTTGCCCCCAACTGCCCCCCCCCCCCGCCAGCCTGCTTGCCCCCAACTGCCCCCCCCCACCCCCGACCAGCCTGATCACCTCCAACTGCCCTCCCTTCCTGGCCTGATTGCCCCTAGCCTCCTCTGCCTCAGCCCCGCCACCATGGCTTTGTCTGGAAGGTCTCCGGGAAGGTCTCCCAGTCTAATTAGCATATTACCCTTTTATTAGTATAGATCTGCTATTATTTTTCAAATGGACACAGATGATATGCAATTTAAAAAATGCAGAATGGGAAAAAGCTGCTGAGTATTTGCAGTGCTTTTCAATATCTTTGCATTTTATTCATCCACAGGTGCCCAAATCAAAACTGTCATATGCAGGTCGGCTTTTTGGTGTTAAAAGTGGTGTGGTTTCCTTTGGACTGAATTAATAGAAGTTCTTTTAGTTTAGAACCTGGGTCTTTACCAAAGGATTGCACAGGTACTTATTTGCATATAGAAATACATTATGCTTCTTAGGAAAAAAAACAACACTACTTTGATCTCAGTGGTTTTATATTTATCCTCTTTGGGGACACCTAGTGGTTACACTAAGAAGTGCAGCCTTTCTGTGGAGATGCCATCTGTTACCAAGATCTGCTGGCTAATTCAGGCCCCCCCCACCCCCCCACCCCTCCATTCCCCCACCCCTCCATTCCCCCACCCCCCCCACCCCCGCCAATGCCCAGGATGTTAGCGAGGGGGCTCCTCCCCAGCTGGCCAGTGAGTATCCTGGTTGCCCACACTCGTGGTAGATGGACGTTGGAGTCTTAGCTCCAAGGTGTCCGTGATTCTGAACACAGCCCAGGTGGTTTCACTAAGATGTGGGATGGAGAAAATGCGCGACCAGACCCCTGGGGTAGGAACCAAAGTGAAAATAAAACTAAAGGACGTCCATGCTGGCCCTGGTGTGAGGCCGCAGTGCCGGTGCGGAAGCCTGCCGGACGCTTTCCTGTGTCCGAGTGGGGTGGTCCCCTGCCCTGGGCTGCTCTCTCTGATGCAGACTCCGAGCTCCTGCAGAGCAGGTGCTGGGGGCACTGTCTCTTACCCCCGGGCCCAGCAGAGCCGCCACTCACAAAGGCTGCGCTTTTTAATCTTTTCATTTTATGCATGAGCAGTATTATTCACAGTTCCTCAGGGCTCTACATTAAATGCTGAATTTATTAAAAATGTAAAAATTAAAACGGAGATTTCGTTAAGCCTTTCATATATAAATACTGCTGCTCTATTTATAAAGCCAGTAATTTCTGCATGAACATAATTTTACTTTCATTATTTGATTAATGGTTTGTTTTCTAAAGTTTAACTGATTCAAATCTCCTAAACAATTTACTGTAAATTAGTTCCATTTACAACTTAGTGAATTAAAAGGTATTTAACCTTTTAGAACTGCATTTACAATCTGCTTTACCTGATTTCCCCCCAGTACTTTCAGGCCCTAATGCGGCCCTGGCAAAGCTGACGGACCTGGTGGCTTTGCACAGCAAAGCAGCCCTTTGAAACCTGAGAAACCAAAGTCGAAAATGTCGTAAATCAGCTTCTTTTCAACATGCGAGTAGCGCGTACCAATTTACTCAGATTCCCCGACTCCTTTCAGATGAAACCTGCAAGTCTGTCAGCTGCACATTTCAAATTAAAGCCACACAGGCCAAGATGGCAGCTTCTCTCACTTGTGAAATTATTGCAATTACCTCGATAACAGACATTTTCCTGAGAATTACAAAATTGAAGATTGTAATTGCGTCTGTTCCTCAGCCTTATGTTAACGCGTGATGTACTTTAATCTTTGTTCTCTACCACCCCTGCTAATCTACACTAATAAAAGACAAACATGCAAATTGACCTTACGTCTGCTATGCCTTAAGCCACGCCCACCAGCCAATCAGAGTGACTATATGCAAATTAACCCAACCAAGATGGCGGCTGGCAGCCACGGAGCTGGAGCAAGCAGGAGGCCTGGTTGCCCCAGTGATGGAGGAAGCCAAGCTTCCTGCCTGCCCTGGCTGGCTCTGAGCTCTACTCAAGGCTACAAAGTTTCAATTATAGAAGGTAAATAAATTCCAGAATAAAAAAAGAAAAGAAAAAAAGGAGAGGCTGGGAGCTTCTGTCGCCAGGGGGCTTGGCCAGCCTGAAAACGGCCCTCAGCCCCTCATCCAGACTGGCCAGGCACCCCAGTGGGGACCCCTCGCCCTAAAGAATGTGTGGCCAGCCTGCAAACAGCCCTCAGCCCCTCACCCAGGCTGGCCAGGCACCCCAGCGGGACCCCTACCCTGATCCGGGACACCCTTCAGGGCAAACCAGCTGGCCCCCACACGTGCACCAGTCCTCTATCCTATATAATAAAAGGGTAATATGCAAACTGACCCTGACAGCAGAACAACTGGGAATGACTGGTCACTATGACACACACTGACCACCAGGGGGCAGATGCTCAATGCAGGAGCTGTCCCCTGGTGGTCAGTGCACTCCCACAGGGGAAGCTTTGCTCAGCCACAAGCCAGGCTGATGGCTGCCAGTACAGCAGTGGTGGTGGGAGCCTCTCCCGTCTCCTCAGCAGCACTAAGGATGTCTGACTGCAGCTTAGGTCTGCTCCCCGCTGGCAAGTGGACATCCCCCGAGGTCTGCCGGGCTGCCAGAGGGATGTCTGACTGCCAGCTCAGGCCCAATTCCCCAGGGAGCAGGCCTAAGCCAGCAGATGGACATCCTCTGAGGGGTCCCAGACTGCAATAGGGCATAGGCTGGGCTGAGGGACTCCCCTGAGTGCACAAATTTTTGTGAGTGGGCCTCTAGTAAAATAATAAACATCTCAGGCCAAACGCCATTACTGTTCTGATTCTCACTAGCAGTGAGAGATCTGGGCCTGGACTGGAGACTGAGCGCTGACTTCCCGCAGGATTTATCCTCCAGGCGCACTGGCTGAGTCCTGTCTTAGGGTTCCCTCTGCTCCTGCCTTCCAACTGGGATTTGGCTTTAAAATCCAGTGTTGTTCTCTCCCCCCAACCCCCGCCCCATGTTGATTGTGATCTCTGTCAGCATTTAATCACCCAATTCAAGTGGGTGGTATGTTGCACCCCACTTGGGTTGAAGCCAGTTTCCTTGACTCCTTGGTTGAAACAAATCTCTTTCTTCCTGTCCCTGTGGCTGGGTTGTAGATTCTCTCCTGGGCGGATATATTCTCCTGTCTGGTGCCTGGGCACAGTCTGTGGTCATTTTATTGACAAGTGGGTATGAAGTACTGACAGGGTCGACTGCCTGTCGCGTTAACTTTGGTAACAGGCGCAGGGGCGTCACTGACATGGACACCCATTCAGGTCCATCGCCTTTGTCCAAAGCCAGCAGCTACTTGCCGATTTTCCCTCCTGACACCTGTGCTTCTCAGCGCTGGCTGCTGGTGGGCTTCCTCACGGAGCCGAGACTGCCTGCGGGCCCCCCGCCCCACTGGAAGGAGGGCTCTGCCAGGCACCACTGTGTGGAAAAGGGCACCAGGTGCCTGGCTGGCGGCCAGGGGTTAGAGTGCGGGCTGTGCACTGGAGGCGCTCAGGTTCAATTCCCAGTCAAGGGCACATGCCTGGGTTGCAGGTTCTATCCCTGCCCCGGTCGGGGCATGTGCAGGAGGCAGCTAATCAATGTGTCTCTCTCACATCGATGTTTCTATCTCTCTGTCTCTCTCTCTCCCTCTCTCTCCCTCTCTCTCCCTTCCTCCCTTCTACTCTCTCTAAAACAACAAATCAATGGAAAAAATATCCTCGGGTGAGGCTTAACAACAACAAAAAAGTGCACCAGGTGATTCTGATGCACAGAGGGGATTAAAGCCCAGTGCTGTAGTGTAGCTGGCAAACAAAAGATTTCAGATCGTTTAAAAAAATCTCCTTGTTCTTACCCCCTTTCTGAGGAAACGAGTGGGAAAGAGACAGACAACATGAAAAAGGCACTTAAGGTAGGAAGTCTGGCAAATGCATGATGGACCCTTCTCCTGTGAAAGGGCAGAGTTAAAAAGACGTTTTAATATGTAGGTTCTAAAGCCCATTAAAGTGCCCGCGGGGTCACTCGCCGACTGAGGCAGCCCGTGGTTCTCAGTGCTCAGGTGTCGCTCCCTCGCAGGTTCCTGCTGATGTACTCCACCGTGCTGTGCAGCCACTACAACTCGGCGCTGACCACCGCCGTGGTGGGAGCCATCAAGGTAAGGGGTGAAGCCGGGGATGTGGAGTGGAATCGGGACTTCCCGGGAGCCCAGTCTTCGCCGTCGAAACCGAGTTTGATTTTATTGTTATTAATGGAGTAAGAAGGGAGGCTGTGACATTTCCACCTGTGCCTGGGCGATCACTTCCTCCGTCTTCTAACCCAGAAAACGGAGGGAGGACTAGTTCATTGGAAAAGGGGAGGCACATTATGATGTTTTATTTTTTTAAAAAAATATATTTTATTGCCAAAACCGGTTTGGCTCAGTGGATAGAGCGTCAGCCTGTGGACTGAGAGGTCCCGGGTTCGATTCCGGTCAAGGGCATGTACCTGGGTTGCGGGCACATCCCCGGTGGGGGATGTGCAAGAGGCAGCTGATCGATGTTTCTCTCTCATCGATGTTTCTAACTCTCTCTATCTCTCTCCCTTCCTCTCTGTGAAAAATCAATAAAATATATTTAAAAAATATATATATATATTTTATTGATTTTTTACAGAGAGGAAGGGAGAGGGATAGAGAGTCAGAAACATCGATGAGAGAGAAACATCGATCAGCTGCCTTCTGCACACTCCCCACTGGGTATGTGCCCGCAACCAAGGTACATGCCCTTAACCAGAATCGAACTTGGGACCCCTGAGTCCACAGGCCGACGCTCTATCCACTGAGCCAAACCGGCTAGGGCACATTATGATGTTTTAATTGGGGGTCGTGCAGGGGCATGGTCTGGGAAATGGAGTCAAAAGCTGAAACATGGCCAACCTCCCGTGCTCACCGAGACGCCCTGCCATCTTCACGTTGGTTTCCTGGGAGGATCTGCCGGCGAAGAAAGGGAACCCTTGTGAAGAGGGCTGCTCAGTGACAAGTTGCCCCGCTCACGTGGGCCCTGGGCGTGTGTGTGTGTGTGTGTGTGTGTGTGTGTGTGTGTGTGTGTGTGTGTGCAGGCAGCTGAGGGCACACATGGATGAAGTGGGCAGGGGTCTGCGTTCGCTTCCACGTTGCTTTGTCTTCCTACTCACGTGGACTAGGTGGGGAAGCTGCCTGGGCCTGGGAGGCTGTCCGCAGGCTGCCCAGAGGCCTCCTGGGATACGCGGGGCAGAGCGCGGCCTGGAATTGATGAGACGTCTCTGCTCCGTTCAAGTTTAGGGTCGATATAATGAAAGTTCACGACCCAGTGATGGTAGAGAGATGGGGTCTGGAAAGTTGGTTATTACCCAACTCTTACCTCTGCTTCCTGTGTGTGAAGCATGATTAATGCCATCTTCTGTGATTGCCATGCCATAGTTCACTTCATTTTTTTTTTTATCTGCAATGGATTTTTATTCATTCATCCAACATTCTGTGAGCACCTACTATGTGCAAAGCAACTAAAAGACTTAGTTTCAGATTTCACCATGGACATTTCCCCATGTATTTTCCCCCTAAATTCTTCACTTTAAAAATGACTGACTGTCTCTTTCCCTGCAGAACGTATCCATTGCCTACATTGGGATGTTAGTCGGTGGAGACTACGTTTTCTCTGTGTTAAACTTCATAGGGTTAAATATTTGGTAAGTGGGGTTTTTAAGTGAACTCATTTTTGCAAAATATGAATTTGTAAAAGTCTGACTAATATATAATAATAAAAGCATAATATGCAAATTGACCGAACGACTGAACAGCAGAACGACCGTCTGGACGACCACGCTATGACACGCACTGGCTCCAGGCCAGCCAAGGTGGATGTGATGTGATTGGTTGAGGGGCCCCACCATCGCCTCACGATCGCCCCGCAGAGGGAGGCCCAGGCCACCCTCTGTGCAGCCATCAATCGCGGATCCACGGCTGAGTGGGTGCGGCCTCCCGCTGCTGGGCAATCGATCGCAGAGCCCCGTGATCTATTGCCCCACAGAGGGAGGCCCAGGCTACCGGCCAGCAACACTGTGGTGGGTGTGTGGGGCCAGCCAGCAATTGCCCCACAGAGGGAGGCCCAGGCCAGCCAAGCGATTGCACACCACGCCTTTTGCCCAGAGAGGGAGGCGACCAATGGTGGGGAGGGGCATGCAGCACCGCACAGATAGCAGGCAGTGGCAGTGGTGGAGGCAGGGCCAGCTGCCAGCAACCGGGGGGAGGAAAGCCCCGATAGGCCCTGATGCCAGCCAGGTCTAGGGACCCTACCCGAGGGGTCTTGGATTGCGAGAGGGCACAGGCCGAGCTGAGGGACACCCCCTCCCCCCGCCCATGCATGAATTTTGTGCACTGGGCCTCTAGTGTGTTATAAGTGAAGGAGTAGTGTTTTGACATGCCCATTTCTAAGATAATTTCACTTAAACCACTCAGTTCATCTGTTTCCCCTCGTGTGTCAGGAGTAATGAACATTCCAGGGCTGAGGTCAGCTTTAATCCACGTGCCTTCCTACAGGAAGAGCCCCCGTCTGTCTCCCTCTGGTGCAGTGGCCTCGTTAAACTCGTGCACGTCAAAGCGCCACATGCTGAGGATAGCGGGAGGGAAGACCAAAATACTTTTAAAGGGCATTTTGGGGTCCCAGACATGGGGCGCTATTTTAGGATAAGAATGTATAGTTTATTCAGTAATAACCAAGTGCTTATTTTCTCAACCAAGTTCTGTGTTAGATTTGATCTGCTCTTTTTTTTTTTCTGCCCTCAAAGATTTCTGAAATAAGAGGGGTAATTCTCACCAAGTAACCTACAAACAGGGATAACACCGGGCTCGCTAGCTCCCTTCCGAGGAAGCTGACTGCGTACAGAGGTGGGGCAGCTGCCGGGGTTCTTTATCGTCCCCTCTCTCCTCCTCTCAGCATGGCGGGGGGCCTGCGCTACTCCTTCTTAACCCTGAGCAGCCAGTTGAAGCCGAAACAGCCTGTGGACGAAGAAAACATCCCCCCGGATTTGAAGAGTTAGACTCCGGCAGCCTGGCGGCTGAGGGGTTGTTCCGACCTTGGACGTGGGCTGGCCTCTGGTCAAAGCAAGGAGAGGAACATCTGCAAAACGCAAAGAGAACCTACCTCGCGCGCTGCCAAGCGAGCCACGTGGCCGGAGAACTGCGTCCCGGCAAAGCCTCGCCGGCCGAAAGGGAATCTCGGAATAAGCCAGTGGGTAACCGGCTGTCCCACGGGGTGCGGCCGCTCTGCTGCCCCGGGGCTGCAGGTGCCTGCGAGGTGCAAGGTGCTGGGAGGGCGATGGCTTTCTCACCAGCACCTCGGCCTTCATGGCCAAGGTCCCAGCCCAGGCGGTGACTGAGTGCTGTTCGGTTTAAACAGGCGCATCTTTATTTTCACAAAATTACCCAATTAACTGCCGGTACAGACACCTGTTAGCTTCGATTCCGTCTTCCATGTTGGTGTTTTCCCAATCGTCAAAGTGAAATAAACAATAATCCATACGCACGCCTCCTGCTCTGTGTGACATTACGGTGGGCAGGCAGGAAAAGGGTCAGTTCTTCACTCTGCCTGGGGGGTGACCTTCCTTTTAAGGCCTGTGCTGGGGAAAGGTACAGAACAACCCGGTGGAACACACCACAAGATCTCGCGTGCCCTGTGATGTCTCACTGGGTCACCTCTCTCCTCGTCTCCCCCCAGGCGTGTTCAGGGGCGGTGACAGTCAGACCATGTGCACTTTAACCAGAGGCCTGTTTCCTTCCCTAAGCCTGTCTGGCTGCCGGCCCGGGGTGTGGGAAGGCCCCCTAGTGGATGTGAGTTATTATTATTCTTCCATCACAAGCTGGGGTCGGGGTGCAGGGCAGGCCTCAGTCTGAGCAACAAGAGCCCAGGGGTCTTGGTGTCTGGCACGAGGTGTGTGTGTGTGGGGGGGGAGGCTGCAGGAGCAGATGGCTTGGCGCCCCTTTCCGGCAGCCCCCTCTATGGCAATCCTCTCCCTGCAGTGTCTGGGCTCCTAGCCGGACCCCAGAGGGTCAGGGTGCGACCCAGGACTGGGCCCTTCAGCAGAGGCTGTGGGCGCCTCCTGGGGGTTCAGGCGCTCCCCTTGCTCTCTGCAAAAAGGCATTATGTGCCTCTGGACACTTCAGACAACACAAGCATGATGCAGCAGAAACGACAAAAGTAACAATCTCAGCCTGTTAACTGGGTCAGGACCCTCTGTTGCTCACAGTGCGCCCCAGAGCCCCACTGACCCCCCACAAGGCGTCCGCTAGGCCACCTGCTCTGCTCAGGGCAGTGGGCCTTCTCCTGGCTCTGCCGCAGGGCCTTTGCTTCAGCTCTGCCCTCTGCCTGACATTCTCCACCTGGTTCCTGCACTGTCCTCCTCCCAGCCCCTGCTGGAGGGCCATCGGCTCAGTGCCCCCTCTCCAGTCCCAGTTTACTTCTCAACATGCCCCAATGCCGGGGTTCTTGTCCCAGCACCACGAAGGGTTCAGGAATTTGGAGAATGGGTTCTGCGTAGATGACATAGGAATCCGGAGACTAATAAAGAGTCCAGAGCCAGAACCGGTTTGGCTCAGTGGATGGAGCGTCGGCCTGCGGACTGAAAGGTCCCAGGTTCGATTCCGGTCAAGGGCATGTACCTGGGTTGCGGTCACATCCCCAGTAGGAGATGTGCAGGAGGCAGCTGATCGATGTTTCTCTCTCATCGATGTTTCTAGCTCTCTATCTCTCTCCCTTTCTCTCTGTAAAAAATCAATAAAATATATATATATATATATATATATATATATATATATATATATATATATATATATATATATATAAAAAGAGTCCAGAGACGAAATATAATTTTGAAAGGCATTGGGGGTCAGAGGAGCTTAGCTAAAGGAGCTAAGTTCTAAGGTCTTAAGTCTAAGGTCTTAGGTTCTCCCTATGCTTTTTATTAACACAATTTGTCCTGAGGCGAGGCAGAGATATACACTTCAAAGGGTACAGGGTCCATGGTCAGAATGGGGAAATTAGCCTACGGCTGTTCAGGTGTTTGGCCAGTAGGAGGCAATAACATGTAGATTAAGATGCCTTTTAGCTGTCTGTCAGCCACAATCAGTTTCCTATTCAAGTTTGGGGAAATGCCTTAAGCCATTCCCAGATGCAGCCATGCTGAACATGCTGGAATTGGTTCCCGGTACCCCAAACCAGCTACACCCCCACGCCCCCCACCTACACACAGCCCCCCAGCATCCTCCCAAATCCAGCCAAGCTTCTAATTTCCCTGCTGTTCCCAGGACGGCGAGGCCTTCAATCCTCCTCCATCTCTTGTGGTTTAGGGTTAGAACCGTCTTTCCCCACTTGTTCTTTTTCTTGACGGCGACTCTCCAAGGCGGCCAGGCGCTGTCCAGAGGCCGGCCACCGTTTTCACTCCTGGTGAAGTTGCACTGGCATCACGGGTCTCGTGTGTCTATTAAGTGGGAGTGAGCTCTAGACTGCGCTGCTGGATCCAGCGTACGTTATATTAATAACAATAAAGTGAGTTTAACATTCTCCTTCTTGGCCAGACTGGCTAAATGTCCCTGCTCAGGAGCCCATGCGCATTGGGCCTTGCTGGACATATCAGAGACCCCCAGCGCCTGCCCCAGGGCAAGGGGATAAAGTGGGCCTGGCCTCTCCATTGGAAAATTTTATTTTTCCCCCTTTGCAACTAACAAGTGATCTGGGGGTCATGGGGAGGGGGAGGTGGTCCATAATAATTTCAAGAGAGTTCATTTTTGAGCACCTACTGAATGCAGGCACCACGCAGAGCACAGGAAGAGAAGGACTGTAGCCTCCTGGTTGTGGGAGCGCAGGTGTGGGTCTGTATGCCCACTCAGGCTGTGGGGCTCCAGGATTATGACACCCGACAGGTAGGTGTGGAAGGCTTTCCTCAACCTGTGGGTGCCAGCTGAAGTCTCCTCCCTTAGCACACGATTCATTGAGAACAGCCGCCCCACAAGCTGCCATGTCCTGGCCTTTGTCGGAGGCCCCATGTGCCTCCCTGAGGCTGGGCGCTCAACATGAGGAAGCAGAGCAGACGCCCCCTTGCGTGTTAGCCCGTGTCCATGCTGGTGCCCAAGTTCTGTGAGGGCAGGGACCCTGCCTGTGTGACCAGCACTGGCACTGTGTGCTCATTTCCAGCAGACGGAGGTGTCCATCGTCCTTCAGGGCGGCTGCTGAGGGTCCTGGCCCCATGGCCCCTGTCTCGGCTCCTGCCTGGTGCGCTCCATGCGGCCAGGCCCTGCCTAGAATGTTGGAGCGTGTGGGGGCAGTGGAAGCGCGTGGCATAGAATGAATGTTGGGGTGTAGGCATGCTAAGTACATAGCACACTTTTTTTTTTCTTTTTTTTGTTTTGTAGATTTATTTTCAAAGGGCACAGAAACTTAGACAATTTAAATACAAGTTTAAACAGAATTGCTCTGTTGATGTCAGCAATGATGCCAAAACTGGTTTTCTCGGCCAGACACTCGCCTCTGTCTTCTTGGTGAAGAAAAGGGGTCTGATACTTTATTTATACACATCCTTCTTATCTGCAATGTAATCTACAATTTCTTGTGGACACATCAATTTCTCCGCATCTATATCAGGAATTTCAAACCCTGCGCGAGCGCCGAGCCCGGAGCACGGGGCCTCGACTGGGTCTCCGCGGGGCGCAGCGTGGTGCTGAGCGGCCGGGCGGCGGCCAGCGCGGGAAGCCGGGGCAGCGACGCCAAGGCCGCGGGCAGGCGGCGGACACAGGAGGAAAGGACACGAGCCGCCATGGCTACGCCGACCCAGCTTCAGTACATAGCACGCTTTATAGAGGAAGGAGACAGCCGGGAGGGATGGCAAAAACCTAAAGACGAGAAGAAAATCGCGGCTCAGCAAACCACTCTTCCCTCGCGCCGGGGTTCAGAGTGACCGTCCCCAGCCGGCGAGTTGCTGGTTCCGAGCCTGGCACCCCTGGCACCTGGCATAGCCGCCCTAACGCCAAATCAAGCTTTGAGGGGAGAGGCGGGGCGCCACGACACCCTATGACGCCAGATGGGGCCCATGCGCGCACCAATGGGCCTGGCCAAGCTGGCCACGGTCATGAGGCGTCAGGGAGCGCCGGGCGGAACCCGCAAAGATTTGCAAAGAGCACTGACTCCAGTTTGCGCTAGGCTACGGATTTAAAAGCGAAGAGAAACGTTCCCTTTAAAGTTACAGCGATATAGTTTACGCTTCTATTTGACCTGGCTTCTTACGGCGCCACATCATACAACATCTCCTACCGTTGCGCTTACTTCAGGTGTCTTTCATCACGTAAATCCCTCATCTATAGACTAGTTTTACCGTCCAAGCACGTCCTAGAGCCGCGGGGCATTGTGGGTGCAGTATGCAAAACACCGGGCAGACGCAGCCCCGCCCCCCGCCGCATCCCCACGCTCCTGGCGGGTGGGCGGAGAAGGGCCGCTCTTGCCGGCGCTGCGACTCGCTGGCGTAAGCCGGCGGCGGAGGCGGATGGCGGCGGCGGAGAGGCTTTTGTGGGGTTTATTCTGAAGGTCAGAGAACAGGCCACCCCAACATATGCCATGTTGTTATATTGATGATCTTGACCTGCCGATGCTTGAAAAACAGCAAATGCAAGGAGAGGTTTTCACTGGTCTCCTGCTCTGCCTAAAATCGGACCCCCCCAAAAGGTTCCCTTGATGGGAAAAGTGCCATCAGCCAGTGAAGACTGACTCCTGTCACAGGACAGGAGACTAGAAGTTGACATCACACCCAAACTTTGTTACAAACTCTCTCCCCCCCCCCGCCCCCCCCATTCATCTTTCCTAAAAATCATGTACTCTCCTCTAAGAGGCCTACATCTCCCGTCCCCTCTCCCTAGAAAGAAGGTATTTAAATCTGGATTCTAAGCCACTTTGGGAAGTTATTCATTTTTCTCTGGGATCTCCCACATATACACGAGGTACACATGTTAATGAACTTTGGTTTTTCTCTTGGTAATCTGTCTTTCATGACAAGGGCCTCCGCCAAGAACTCAGAAGGGTAGAGGAAAACTATTTTTCCTCCTCCATAATTCTGTCTCTGGAAATCAAGTCCCGGGCTGAACAGTGAGTTTGGCTCAAGTGCCAAGCAGTCCCAGCTGAGGGGAGGGATGCTTCTAGGGGGAAATCAATGATACTGGCATCAAAGTAGGACAGAGGGCACACGCATGGGTGCTGGTGGGAGTTTAAAGTGGTTCAACATTTTTGGAGGATGATTTGGCAAAATCGATAGAAATGTTCAAGGTACATCCAAGAGTCTTCTTCTAGGAATCTCATCTGCTGAGATAAAGCATTAGTGCATAAGCCCTAGTCAGAACCCAGGATGCTACTGCGGGCTCCCCTTTCATGATAGGAAAACCTGCTAACAACCTGCATTTTTAGGCAAGGTGGCATCCTATCTAATAAAAGAGAAAAATGGTAATTGGCGTACGACGATACCCTTTTCATTGGCTAATCAGGACTATATGCAAATTAACTGCCAACTAAGATTGGCAGTTAACTGCCAACTAAGATTGGCAGTTAACTGCCAACAAGATGGCGGTTAATTTGCATATGTAGGCACAATGCAGGGAGGTGAAAGGGAAAGCAGGAAGAAGCCCCCTGCCACTGACAGTGATCGGAAACCCAGGGGGGAGCTAAGAGCTGGGGGACAGGACAAAGGCGGCCCTGGGGCCGCCTTTGCCCTGCCCCCCAGCCATGATCGGAGAATCAGGTGCCTTTTCCGCCCTGGCCAGTGATAGCAGGAAGTAGGGGTGGAGCCAGCGATGGGAGCTGGGCACAGTCGAAGCTGGCAGTCCCAGGAGCTAGGGGTCCCTTGCCTGGGCCTAAAGCGGAGCCCACGATCATGGGGCTGCTGCAGCTGCGGGTCCCCGCTGCCCGGGCTGGACGCCTAGGCCAGAGGCATTAGGCCTGGGGAGGGGCGGAGCCTTCAACCGCGGGGAGCTGGGGGTCCCCTGCCCAGGCCTGACACCTCTGCCAGAGGCCTCAGGCCTGGTCAAGGGGCCGATCCGGTGATTGGTGATCGGAGGGTGATGAGGGTCAACTCCTCTGGCCGAGGCATCAGGCCTGGGCGGGGGGCGGAGCCGGGGATTGGGGGGATATGATGGTCCCCTTGCCCAGGCCTGAAGCCTGGGTCAGAGGCGTCAGGCTTGGGCGGGGGGTGGAGCAAGCGATCAAAGGGAGATGGGGGTCCCCTGCCCAGGCATGATTCCTGGGCCAGAGGCCTCAGGCCTGGGCGGGGGCCAGAGCCAGTGATCAGGGGGAGATGGGGGTCCCCTGTCCAAGCCTGACACCTCTGGCGGAGGCGTCAGGCCTGGGCAAGGGGCCGATCAGGCGATCGGAGGGTGATGGGGGTCAACGCCTGAGGGCTCCCAGTTTGTGAGAGGGGGCAGGCTGGGCTGAGGGACACTCCCCCCCCCCCCACATACACACACCCAGTGCACGAATTTCGTGCACCGGGCCCCTAGTCTATACTAATAAAAAGGTAATATGATAATTAGACTGAACATCTTTCAGACGACATTCCGGACATCCTTCCAGACAAAGCCATAGTGGCAGGGCTGAGGCAGAGGCGGTTAGAGGTGATCAGGCAGGCAGGGGAGAGCAGTTAGGAGGATCAGGATGGCAGGGGAGAGCAGTTAGGAGGATCAGGATGGCAGGGGAGAGCAGTTAGGAGGATCAGGCAGGCAGGGAAGAGCAGTTAGGAGGATCAGGATGGCAGGGGAGAGCAGTTAGGGGGATCAGACCATCAGGGGAGAGCAGTTAGAGAAATCAGGCCAACAGGGGAAAGCAGTTAGGGGGATCAGGCCAGCAGGCAGGTGAGCGGTTAGGTGCCAGCAGCCCCGAGGGGTCCCAGATTGGAGAGGGTGCCGACCAGGGTGAGGGACCCCCTCGCTCCATTGCACGAATTTTGTGCACTGGGCCTCTAGTTTATATATATATATAAAAGCCTAATATGCTAAGTGTCCAACCATTTGGTAGACCAGACGTGGGCAAACTAAAAAATAGTTTGAGTAAAACTAAAAAAAAAAAAGACCGTACCCTTTTATGTAATGATGTTTACTTTGAATTTATATTAGTTCACACAAACACTCCATCCATGCTTTTGTTCCAGCCCTCCAGTCCAGTTTAAGAACCCATTGTGGCCCTCAAGTCAAAAAGTTTGCCCACCCCTGTGGTAGACTGTTGAATCCTTTGCTCGACCAGTCGCTGTGACGCACACTGACCACCAGGGGGCAGACGCTCCAACCTGTAGGTTAGGTTCTGCTGGGGTCCCGCTGATCGGGACTGGGTGAGACAGGCTAAACGTGCCCTGGAGCCAACCTCCCGTGGGCCCTCCCTGGCATGTAAAATATTTCTTCTAATTAATTTCCTTTTGATGTGTACGAATTTGTGCACTGGGCCTCTAGTCTTTTTATAAAGTGAAACCTGACTGTGCATATTCCCGGTCAGGGACTTGTAACAATATTTTATGGCTGAAGGTCATTCGTTAGAGTGAACGTAATTTACTGTGAAAAACGTCAGCATAGATATTGTTATCAGAGAAATGCATGGATTGCCTTTCTCCTTCGTTTAGGGTACCTTTGGAAAAAAATTTCTGGAGGCTCCCACAGGAGAAAGCTTTAGTTGCATGAAATTACCAGGTGTATCGGTTAGTAATGTGGATTTTGTAATCAAAACATGATAATTTCAAGAAAAATATCAACAGTGCTTTATTCAAAGTAATGTCCATTGCTAGCTACACATTTCCCCCATCTTTCAGGTAACTTGTGGATACCGTCCCAATAGAACTTTTCTTGTTTTGAGGCAAACCATTCAGAGACCCAATTTTCGACTTAGTACTTTTTTTTTTTTTTTGCAGGATTCTATTTTATTTTTCAATTATAGTTTACATTCAATATTATTATTATTTTATTATTATTATTATTTTAATTGCTTAAAGTATTACAAAAAGTATTACCAATATCTCCTCCCCCCCCCCCACATTCCCCCAGCCTCCCCTACCCCCCATTTTCCATAGTGGCTGCACCAGTCTGCATTCCAACCAGCAGTGCATGAGTGTTCTCTTTTCTCCGCATCCTCTCCAGCACTTGTCATTTGATGATTTGTTGATGATAGCCATTCTGACAGGTGTGAGATGATACCTCATTGTTGTTTTGATTTGCATCTCTCAGATGATTAGTGACATTGAGCATGTTTTCATATGTCTCTTGGCTTTGTCATATATGGCTTTTATTATGTTGAGGTATGATCCTTCTATGCCCACCTTGCTGAGAGTTTTTATCAGAAATGGGTGTTGGATTTTGTCAAGTGCTTTTTCTGCATCAATTGATATGACCATGTGTTTTTTTTCTTTCAATTTGTTTATGTGATGTATCACGTTTATTGATTTGCGCATATTGTACCATCCTTGCATCCCTGGGATAAATCCTACTTGGTCATGGTGTATGATCTTTCTGATGTACTGCTGGATCCGATTTGCTAAGATTTTGTTGAGGATTTTGGCATCTATGTTCATAAGGGATATTGGCCTGTAATTCTCTTTCATTGTGTTGTCTTTATCTGGTTTTGGTATGAGGGTGATGCTGGCTTCATAGAATGAGCTTGGAAGTGTTCCTTCCTCTTGAATTTTTTGGAATAGTCTGAGGAAGATAGGTTTTAGTTCTTCCTTGAATGTTTGGTAAAACTCCCCTGTGAAGCCGTCTGGTCCTGGGCTTTTGTTTGCTGGAAGCTTTTTGATGACTGCTTCAATTTCTTCCATAGTTATCAGCCAATTGAGATTGTTAGATTCTTCCCGATTGAGTTTTGGAAGGTTGTATTTTTCTAGGAATATGTCCATTTCCTCCAGGTTTTCTGGTTTGTTGGAGTAGAGTTGTTCATAGTATTTTTTAACAATCAGTTGCATTTCTGTGGGGTCTGTTGTTATTTCACCTCTGTCATTTCTGATTTTGTTTATTTGGGTCCTCTCTCTTTGCTTCTTGGTGAGCCTGGCTAGAGGTTCATCAATCTTGTTTATCCTCTCAAAGAACCAGCTCTCAGTTTCATTGATCTTATGTATTGTTGTTTGTTTTTTTTTTGTCTCTATGTCATTTATTTCTGCTGTGATCTTTATTATCTCCTTCCTTCTGCACACTCTGGGCTTTTCTTGTTGCTCTCTTTCTAATTCTTTGAGTTGTAGAGTTAGATGATTTACTACCATTTTTTTCTTGTTTTTTGAGGTAGGCCTGTAGAGCTATAAACTTCCCTCTCAGGACTGCTTTCATTGTGTCCCATAGGTTTTGGATTGTTGTGTTTTCATTGTCATTAGTTTCCAGGATGTTTTTAATTTCTTCTTTGACCTCGTTGGTAACCCAATCAATATTTAATAACATGCTATTTAGCTTCCAAGTGTTTGAGTGTTTCCAATTGTTTTTACTGTAGTTTATTTCTAATACTATGCCATTGTGGTCTGAGAAGATGCTTGGTATGATTTCAATCTTCTTGAGTTTGGGGAGACTTTGCTTGTGACCCAATATGTGATCTATTTTTGAAAATGTCCCATGTGCACTTGAGAAGAACGTATATTCCGTGGCTTTGGGGTGAAATGTTCTGAAGATGTCAATTAAGTCCATCTGATCTAGTGAGTCATTTAGGATTGCTGTTTCTTTGCCAAATTTTTGTCGAGAGGATTTATCCAGTGATGTCAGTGGTGTATTATAGTCCCCTACTATGATAGTATTGTTGTTGATCTCTCCCTTGCTATCTTCCAGGAGTTTTTTTATGTATTTGGGTGCTCTTACATTGGGTGCATATATGTTTATCAGAGTTATATCCTCTTGTTGTATTGATCCCTTTAGTATTATGAAGTGGCCTTCTTTATCTCTTGTTATGGCCTTCACTTAGAGGTCTATTTTGCCCGATATAAGTATTGCTACCCCAGCTTTTTTTTTTTTCATTTCCATTTGCCTGAAAGATACTTTTCTATCCCTTCACTTTCAGTCTGTGTTAGTCCTTTGTTCTGAGGTGGGTCTCTTGTAGACAGCAAATAATATGGGTCATGTTTTTTTATCCATTCAGCCACTCGATGTCTTTTGATTGGAGCATTTAGTCCATTTACACTTAAAGTTATTATTGAAAGGTACTTGTTTGTAGCCATTTCTATTTTTTGTGGCTGTTTTCTTTCTTAGCTTTTTATTTCTTCTTTTTACACCAGTCCCTTTAGCATTTCTTGCATTGCTGGCTTGGTGGTGATAAACTCCCTTAACCTTTTTTTGTTTGTGAAGCTTCTTATTTCCCATCCAATTTTGAATGATAGCCTTGCTGGATAGAGTATTCTTGGATTCAGTCCTTTGCTTTGCAACACTTTGTAAATTTCCGTCCATTCTTTTCTGGCCTGATGTGTTTCTGTTGAGAAATCGTTTGATAATCTAATGGGAGATCCCTTGTATGTAACTTTCTGTCTCTCTCTTGCAGCCTTTAAGATTCTCTCTTTGTCCTGAATATTTGCCATGGTAATTATGATGTGTTTTGGTGTGGGTCTTTTCGGGTTCATCTTGCTTAGGACTCTCTGTGCTTGTGTTACTTTTTCTTCCCCACATCAGGGAAGTTTTCTGATATTATTTCTTCAAATAGGTTTTCTAATCCTTGTTCCTCTTCCTGTTCTGGCACCTCTATTATTTGTATGTTGCTTCGTTTCATGTTGTTCCATAGCTCCCTTAGGCTCTCCTCCTGTCTTTTAATTTTTTTTTCCAATTGCAGTTCAGTTTGGGTGTGTTTTACTTCCCTGTCTTCTAATTCGGTCCTCTGCTTCTCCTAGCCTACTTTTGAAACTTTCCATGGTGTTTTTTATTGCAGCTATATCACTCTTTATTTCTTCTTGATTCTTACATAAGTTATTGATTTTTTTCATCCATTTCTTCTTGATTCTTACATATGATGTTGATTTTTTCCTCCAACCGGTTTATGCACCCTAGGACCCTTATTCTGAATTCTTTTTCTGACATATTGCATGCCTCTGTTTTACTTAGCCACTTTTCTGACAATTTCTCATTTTCTTTCCTTTAGGGGTTTCTTTGTCAACCCATTTTTGGTCTCACCCACTGATCTAGATGTCAAGTCATGCAGGGGCTGCTCCTTGGGTGGCAGTGGTTCCTTGGGCTGCAGTTTCCCCTCTGGTTGTTGCAGTAGTGGCTGTTCCTCAGTTGGCAGTGGCTCCTCTGGTGGGTGCTGTTCGCAGCAGTGGTGTCTCCTCTGGCTGGTAGGTGAGACTGCTCGCACAGCTGCTGTTCCTTGGACAGGGGTGGGCTGATCACGAGGCTGCTGCTATTCAGGTCGGGTGGGCTGAGCATGGCTGCTGCTCCTTAGACAGGAGCGGGCTGTTCACGTGGCTTCTGCTCCTTGGATCGGGGCTGGCTGCATGCTGCTGCTGTTCCTCAGATGGGGCAGGCTGCTCGTGAGGCTGCCGCTCTTTGGACAGGGGCAGGTTGCTTACAGGGCTGCTGCTCCTCATATGAGTGCGGGCTGCTCGTGCAGCTGTTGCTTCTCAGATGTGGGGAGGGCCGCTTGCATGGCTGCTGCTCCTCAGGTGGGAGTGAGCTGCACGTGTGGCTGCTGCTCCTCAGATGGGGGAGGGATGCTCACCCAGCTGCTGCTCGTCGGACAGGTGCAGATTGCATGTGGCTGCTGCTCCTTGGACCAGTGTAGGCTGCGCAGGGCTGCTGCTCCTCAGGTGTGGTCGGTCTGTCTGTTCGTGCAGCTGTTGCTCCTCGGATGGGGGCGGGCTGCGTGGGGCTGCCGCTCCTCAATTGTGGGCAGGCTGCTCGTGTGGCTGCCGCTCCTCAGACGGGGCAGGATGTTCACGTGGTTGCTGCTCCTTGGATGACGGAGTGGGCTGCTCACACAGCTGACAGCTGCTGCTCCTTGGACTGGGGTAGGCCACGTGAGGCTTCTGCTCTTAGGCCTGGGACAGGCTGCTCATGGGGTGCTGCTCCTTGGACTGGAGTGGGCTGCTCACGTGTCTGCTGCTTGCATGGTTGCAGTGCCCCGGGCTAAGGCGTTGGGCTGGTCAGGGGGGAGCACGCTTCAGAACTCACAGGAGCCTGCGCCCAGGGTGGCTGGAGATTCGTTGATCGTGGGACCCCAGCTGAGGTAGCAGGTCCCTGGCAGGGGTGTCTGTAGAGTCCCAGGTGTTATCTGAGGGCACCCTGGGTGGGGGTGGGGCCTGGCTCCCAGTTACAGCAGCTCTCCCTTTATAAACACTAGGCTTCTGAGGACGAACCAGCCTCCTGGAACTGCTTACACGGTAGCAGAGGCTGCCTAGTTAGGCGAGCCCGTTTAGCCTGACCCCGAAGGTCCTGCGGGATCTAGCTGTGCCTCACTCACATACACACATACACATCCCACATGACCACACACTCCTCTTTTGGTCCCTCACTGACTCTCACTCTCTCCCTCACTGCCACCTTCTTCCTGCCTCTGTAGTTGGGTCTGAGGTGTTATTGACCCGTTTGTGGATGGAGTTTCCTCTCCAGGTGTCTGGTTATGAGCTGACTCTCTAACATCTGGCCAGACAGGATAAAATTCACTTTGACAAGACACAACACAAAGGGACCAAAGCACGAATGCACTCACAACAATAATAACCCTATTATCAGTGACCACCTGAGGAAAGAGGATTGGGGCGAGAAAAGAGAACATAAGTGATATCGAAGAGAGTGAAAAAGATAGAAGAGAAAAGAAGAAGGAAGAAAAGGATATCATATATATATATATATATATATATATATATATATATATATATAGCACCACAGAACCAATACATAAACAAACAAACAAAACAAACAAAAATAATAGTAATACTAAAAATAAAAAGTAAAAATAAAAAAATACAAACACCAAACCCCCAGGAAAGAGGAGGGGGCAGAATCTGTAGATGCTGAGCTCATATATAGAAGATAAGGTTAAAAGTTGAATGAATATGGGGAGGATCTCAGTTCAGTATAGAGAAAGTAGAAAGGGGATGGATGGATAATAGGAAAGAGAATGAGAAAAAATAATAATAAATTTATAAAAAATTTGATTTCAAAAATGGTATAAAAATAGCAAATAAAAATAAAATAAAATAGAGTGGTGGAAAGATAATGTGAAAAGAAATAGAAAATAAAGCAACAAACAAAAACAGGAACAAAAAAAACAAAACAAACAAACAAAAAAGAGATAACCAAGTAATAAAAAATAAAATAAAAATGAAAAAGTGAAGTGTTCCTTTGGCTGGCTTAAGATCCCAATCTTCTGTGCTGTAGTGTTTCTCTTTAGTCCCTCTTCGTACGTTCTGAAGTGCTGCTCAGAAAGTGCATGTGCCATCGATCCGAACAAGTGGTAATCTGAAGGAGCAAGGTCTGGTGAATACAGCGGGTGGGTTCATACTTCCCAGGCAAGATCTTTTAACGAGTCTTTAACTGGTTTTGAAGTGTATGATGGTGTGTCATCATGAAGCAAAATTACTTTGCCATGTCTTCTGGCCCATTCTGGTTGTTTCACAATCAAAGCGTGGATTAAATTGATTATTTGTTGTTGGTAGTGATCACTATTAACGGTTTCACCTGGTTTTAGAAGCTCATAATACACTACACCTTCCTGACCCCACCAAACACAGAGCACTGTCTTCTTTCTGAAGCGATTTGGCCTTGCAGTCGATGTTGATGGTTGACCTGGATCAACCCATGATTTTGTGCATTTGGGATTGTCAAAATAAATCCACTTTCATTGCCAGTCACAATTCGATGCAAAAAAAGACTTTCTTTTGTGCTGTTGAAGCAACATTTTACTGATGACTTTTTGGTTTTCCATTTGTCTTTGGTTCAGTTGATGTGGCACCCATTTTCCTTCCTTTAAAATCTTTCCCATTGCTTGTAAATGATCATAAATTGTTTGCTGAGCAACGTTTAATCTTTCTGCAAGTTGTTTTTGAGTTTGACACTCATCTTCATCCAATAATGCTTATAATTGTTGGTCTTCAAACTTTTTCGGTTGACCTGGATGTTCTTTGTCTTTCACATCGAAACCATCACTTTTAAAGCATTTAAACCAGTGTTCACAAGTATCTTGAGATGGAGCGTGTTCACCATAAGCTTCCCGAAGCTTTCAGCACTGCCATCAGAGCAGGTAGGCTCCACTGCCTCCTCGTTCAGAGATCAGAACAGAGATGTGGATCCTCAGTGTCACTGCACAGAACTTGATCCTTCAGGTTCTGCGCCTGCTGCCTGGAGCGTAAGCTACGAGTCGATGGGAGTGGGATGACTGCATGAGGAGCTCTGTGAACCCACTTCCCAGGGAAACCAGCAAAACCAAAGATGACTATAAAAAATTTAGTCTCTTGAAATTGTCCTAAGGTAGCAAATGGAGGACATTGATTCAAAAAAACCATGCCCTAACCAGTTTGGCTCAAGGGACAGAGCATCAGCCTGTGGACTGAAGGGTCCCAGGTGCGATTCCGGTCAAGGGCATGTACCTTGGTTGCCGGCACATCCCCAGTAGGGGGTGTGCAGGAGGCAACTGATTGATGTTTCTCTCTCATCAATGTTTCTAACTCTCTATCCCTCTCCCTTCCTCTCTGTAAAAAATCAATAAAATATATTTTATTTAAAAAGATGCAGGGAAAAAAAAAACATTTAAAAAAAGAAAAAGAAAACCTGGTAAAACTCGGTAAGAAGAGTGAGAGGCTGTGGCATTTGAGTCTTGCCCCAGCCCCTACCCAGCTTGATGGACGCTCCATCCCAGGTGGGTGTGGCCAAGAAGGCGGGGCTCACTCTCTTCCCAGCTCCCAATGGAGTGTCACCATAGCTGAGTAGGAGGGCAGGCCACCAGCATCTCTCATTTTCACATTGAAGAGGATCAATTACTGGTGCGTGCGCTTAAGGATAGGGCCACCCTCCACCAAGCCCTGCCCATAGGATGGAGGCTCTCCCCCAGGGGCCGGAGGCCAAGAATACTGGGTTCCCAGTCACCCTCACTCCAACGTTTTTTTATATATATTTTTATTGATTTCAGAGAGGAAGAGAGAGATAGAAACATTAATGATGATAGAGAATCATTGATTGGCTGCCTCCTGCACACCCCCCACTGGGGATCGAGCCCGTAACCCAGGCATATGCCCTTGACCCTTGAGTCCGCAGGGCAACGCTTTATCCACTGAGCCAAGCCGGCTAGGGCCTCACCCCAACTTGATGGTAGGGCAGAGGCTCCATGCTGGGGAGAGGCAAGCAGACAAGACCAGGCGAGGCTGCTACCCAGCCTGGCACATACAGGAGCAGGTCAGAGGCTTTTCCCAGAAGGTGCAGTCTGTGCAGTAAAGAATTTAACCTCTTATCCAAAAAGATGTCTGGCTTGGCCCTGGGCTTCTGGGAGATAATCCTAATCCCTTGGCATGTTAGGCCTGATGAAATGTCATTGTTTGCTTGGGGACTGTGGGTCATACCGGAGAGTCTAACAATGTGATTTGAGATGGGGGCCAGCCTTACCTGTATGTGGTCTGACCACACCCGAAAGACCCATACTGTGGTGTAGGGTGGGTGCAATGGGTGATGCCTGGGGGTGCTGGAGACTTGAGGTCGCCACTGGGCATCAGTCACGCCTCTGTAATGGAGCCATGATGTAGAACGAGGTGATAGGATAACCACTCTGAACACCGAGGTCTGGGTGGGTGTCCCTTGTCGGGACTCCATGCCTATGCTCACATCTCGGTGCAGGGGAAGTCACGTGTCCTGACTCCATGGAGAGAGCACTGGCAGCTCCAATGAGGTACTTCCTCAGGCGCCTCTCTCTGCGCTCTCAGCCCTCATGGTGTGCTGATGGAAGACTGTTCCGGAAAGTTGGCTTTTGTGGTACTAAAAATTACTTGAGGGTGAATTGTAAAGACGTTCCCAGGGACTTGGGGATTTTTGTTTAGGACAAGCCCTTTCGGCTGAGTCCTTGTGCATTTTCCTCTCAGACTTGGGGTATTGGCCTGAAGAGATGGGGGTGGGTAGTGTTCCCGTGGATGTAGTTTTGAATGGGATGGTCTAGTACTTTGCCGGAGACCAGTCCCAGCATGTCATCATTTCAAGAGTTTCATCAAAAGGTTGATGAGACTTGGGGACTCAACAGGGTTGAGTCACACATGTAGTCACCTATTGGGAACGGCTAAAGGCATTTCCCCAAACCTGAATAGGAAACTGTGGCTGCCAGACAGTTAAAGGGCATCTTAACCTACATGTTATTGCCTCCTACTGGCCAAACACCTGAACAGCTGTAGGCTATTCCCCTGACAATGGACCCTGTACCCTTTGAAACCTTACCCTTTGAGGTGTATTATTATCTCCACCTTGCCTTAGAACAAATTGTGTTAATAAAAGCAAGGGTCCTAGACAAGGAGGGATTCTTCAGTTCCTTTAGCTGAAGGTCCTCTGACCCCCAATGCCTTTCAAAATTATATCTCGTCTCCGGACTCTTCATTAGTCCCTAGATTCCTATGTCATCTACGCACAACCCCTTTTCCAGATTCCTGAACCCTTCTTGATGCTGAGACAAGAACCCCGGCAGTACGTGTGTATTTTATCTGGGAAACCAACCGAGGATATTGCTACGGCCTAGATCAGTGGTCGGCAAACTGCGGCTCGCGAGCCACACACGGCTCTTTGGCCCCTTGAGTGTGGCTCTTTCACAAAATACCGACTTCTGCACATGGGCCATGAAGTTTCGATTGCACTGTACGTGCACGCCCGCATGTGGTATTTTGTGGAAGAGCCACACTCAAGGGGCCAAAGAGCCGCATGTGGCTCGCGAGCCGCAGTTTGATGACCACTGGCCTAGATGATGGGGATTTTCTAACTGTGGTGTACTCTTCTGTTGTGATGGTACCTTCTGGCCTCAGATGGACTGGGTTTACATCCAAGCCTCCCAATTCAAACAAACAAACAGAGTTATTGAGGTTTTATTAAAATACTATAAAATGTTCCAGTTGTAAAGTGTATAATTTAATGATTTTTTGGTGAATTTTTAGAGTCATGCAACCATCACCACAATCCAGTTTTAGAGCCTTTCCATCACCCCCCCCCAACAACCCCTCATTCCATTTGTAGTCAACCTCCACTTCTATCCCCAGCCCTCAGCACTCACCTGCTTGCATGCTGTGCATCTTAACCAAGTTTTGCCAGTTTAATCTACCACCACTAATGCATGAAAGAGAATGCCAGTTTCTTTTTTAAAAATATATCTTATTGATTTTCTTACAGAGAGGAAGGGAGAGGGATAGAAGGTTAGAAACATCGATGAGAGAGAAACATCAATCAGCTGCCTCCTGCACATCCCCTACTGGGGATGTGCTGGCAACCAAGATACATGCCCTTGACTGGAATCGCACCTGGGACCCTTTAATCCGCAGGCCAACGCTCTATCCACCGAGCCAAACCGGTTAGGATGAGAATGTCAGTTTCACTGGGTAACTGCTTGAAGTTCTATTTACTAATTTATATGTATGTAGCATTTTATTCATTTAATTTAAATTTTTTTTTTTTTTCATACAGATAGAATTACATGATTCTGTGTAGTTAGTTCTCTGACTTCAGTGTCCCAGCCTTGGAGCCGGGTCCCCAGTATGACTGCCCACCTGGCTGTGTGGCCTTCCACAATCATGCCCCACCTTTCCGTGCCTCCCTCTCCCGTCTGTAAAGCGCCTACTCCCTTCGGGCTGACATCTGCCAATTCATCTGGGTCACCCTGAGGTAAAGGCTGTTGAGGGAACACAGGTCAAAACCTTAGGGATTTTGGCCTCAGTCAGGGAACCTGGCCGGGAGGTCTCCAGCTTCTGCAACTACTCTGTGCCCTGAGCCCACAGCACTCACTGATCGAACCAGGCTGACCCCTGGGGAGACTGCAGGGGCTGGAGGACCAGTGGTTGCAGGGGTCTCAGGTCCTGGGCAGGAGTCTGAACCCAGAGATATTTTTAAAATATATATTTGTATTGATTTCAGAGTGGAAGAGAGTAGGAGAGAGAGAGAAACATCAATGATGAGAGAGAATCATTGATTGGCTGCCTCCTGCGAGCCCCACACTGGGGATCCAGCTTGAAACCTGGGCATGTGCCCTGACCGGGAATCGAACACTGACCTCCTGGCTCATACGTTGACTCTCAACCACTGAGCCACGCAGCCGGGTGAGAGCCCAGGGTCTTGGTGTCTGGCACGAGGTGGGGGGGGGGGGGGGGCTGCAGGAGCAGATGGCCCTGGCGCCCCTTTCCGGCAGCCCCCTTATGGCAATCCTCTCCCTGCAGTGTCTGGGCTCCTAGCCGGACCCCAGGGGGTCAGGGTGCGACCCAGGACTGGGCCCTTCAGCAGAGGCTGTGGGCGCCTCCTGGGGGTTCAGGCGCTCCCCTTGCTCTCTGCAAAAAGGCATTATGTGCCTCTGGACACTTCAGACAACACAAGCATGATGCAGCAGAAACGACAAAAGTAACAATCTCAGCCTGTTAACTGGGTCAGGACCCTCTGTTGCTCACAATGCGCCTCAGAGCCCCACTGACCCCCAACAAGGCGTCCGCTAGGCCACCTGCTCTGCTCAGGGCAGCGGGCCTTCTCCTGGCTCTGCCGCAGGGCCTTTGCTTCAGCTCTGCCCTCTGCCTGACATTCTCCACCTGGTTCCTGCACTGTTGTCCTTCCAGCCCCTGCTGGAGGGCCATCAGCTCAGTGCCCCCTCTCCAGTCCCAGTTTACCTCTCAACATGCCCCAAACCAGCTACACCCCCACGCCCCCCACCTACACACAGCCCCCCAGCATCCTCCCAAATCCAGCCAAGCTTCTAACTTCCCTGCTGTTCCCAGGACGGCGAGGCCTTCAATCCTCCTCCATCTCTTGTGGTTTAGGGTTAGAACCGTCTTTCCCCACTTGTTCTTTTTCTTGACGGCGACTCTCCAAGGCGGCCAGGCGCTGTCCAGAGGCCGGCCACCGTTTTCACTCCTGGTGAAGTTGCACTGGCATCATGGGTCTCGTGTGTCTATTAAGTGGGCGTGAGCTCTAGACTGCGCTGCTGGATCCAGCAGCCGCCGGCACGTGGGGCTTTTACAGCGTACGTTATATTAATAACAATAAACTGAGTTTAACATTCTCCTTCTTGGCCAGACTGGCTAAATGTCCCTGCTCAGGAGCCCATGCGCATTGGGCCTTGCTGGACATATCAGAGACCCCCAGCGCCTGCCCCAGGGCAAGGGGATAAAGTGGGCCTGGCCTCTCCATTGGAAAATTTTATTTTTCCCCCTTTGCAACTAACAAGTGATCTGGGGGTCGTCGGGATGGGGGAGGTGATCCATAATAATTCCAAGAGAGTGCATTTTTGAGCACCTACTGAATGCAGGCACCACGCAGAGCACAGGAAGAGAAGGACTGTAGCCTCCTGGTTGTGGGAGCGCAGGTGTGGGTCTGTGGGGCTCCAGGATTATGACACCCGACAGGTAGGTGTGGAAGGCTTTCCTCAACCTGTGGGTGCCAGCTGAAGTCTCCTCCCTTAGCACACGATTCCCTGAGAACAGCCGCCCCACAAGCTGCCATGTCCTGGCCTTTGTCGGAGGCCCCATGTGCCTCCCTGAGGCTGGGCGCTCAACATGAGGAAGCAGAGCAGACGCCCCCTTGTGTGCTCATTTCCCTAGAGCCATTTTCAGCAGACGGAGGTGTCCTCCTTCAGGGCGGCTGCTGAGGGTCCATGCAGCTGTTGTGCCCAGATTTCAAGGTTCCCAAGACCCCCAGGGAGCCAATCAGTCCGATGCAAAAGCAAAGAGTCCTTTTAATGCAAGCCGGTTTGCGCTCCCCGTTCACCAGACCCACCGACACAGCGGAAAGTCCAGTGGCCGAGAGAGGGAGGCCTGATGGGACAGGGGGTTTTATGGGGGGGGGGGAGTGAGGGCAGGAGAGGGCACTGTGGGCCCCGCCGGTTGGCCAGGCGCGAGTCGGTACAGGATGTGGTCATAGTGATGGCGTGCACTTCCCTCGATTATTATTGGTTAGTCCAGAGAAATCCTGGGTGTGGCTAGCAGCGGTGTCTTCTGGGAAGAAGCACATGGCTCTGTCCCAAAATGGAGGACCCAAGGCAAGATGGAGGGCGCAGTCCTCGCAGGGCTCCCGCTGCTGTCGCTGGAACACGCCGCAAGGCAGGATGGCCCTTCCGCACAGCACTCGCAGCCGGCCTATGGGCGGCCCAGCTCCGGAAGAGCAGCATCCGCTCGGAGCAGGCCCGGCCCACGAGGCCGGCGCACTGCAGCAAGGCGGCCTCCCCGGGCTAGGGCATGCGCCCCACTCCGCTGCCGCCGCTGCCGCACTGGGGCCGGGGGTCCACGCGGCCCACGTGGGCCCGGCCCGGGGGGCAGCGGGCGGGTGGCAGCCTGCGCTGGGCACCCACTGTGGGCCAGGGAGCCGATGCCCGAGGCCGCCAGCAGCACTGCCGGGCGTGCCTCATGGGGCCAGCGGCGGGCCGACGCAGGCCCCGCCCCCCTGACCGGCCCGGGCCGGATGGATCCCCGGCCCCAGCGCCGGTGGGGAGCCGACCACCAGACCACGGGGAAAGGAGGAAAGAGCCAGGCGGTGAGGCCTTCCGCTCCCACGACCTCCCCCGGGTCGGTTGCCGCCCGGCCCCACCCCTCCGCCCGCTGCTGGCCACGCAGCCAGGCCCTACCCCGGGCGCGGAGGGATTCCAGAGCCCAGCGGCCAGACTCCTCCTCCCGCAGCGCCCGGAGAGGCGGGCGGTCCGCCTTTCACAGCCAATCTTGAGTGTGGAGGGGGCTGTTGGGGAGGATGACGAAAATAAAAAAATCCCTTGGGAGAAATAAAGGCAGGTGTCACAGATGAGAAAACTCCAAAATTCGGCTCAGCAAACCACCCTACCTACCCTCAGGCCGGGCTGCCCTCACCTTCAGTGCAAACCAAGCCACTCTCCGTCCAAATCAAGCCACGAGGGAGGAGGCGGGGCCGCGACAACGTGCGACGGCATGTGTGCCCCTCACCTAGCCATGGCCAATGAGCCTGTGAGCTTAGAGAAAGCATCGCTGTCGCCAGGCACCCGACCAGATTTGTACAGAGCACAGCAGCGTCTCCGCACGCACAGCATTTAAAGACCAAAAGTTAAATTCCCTTTACAGTTACAGCGATAATAGTTTACGCTTCCATTTGACCTGGCTTCTTACGGCGCCACATCAGAGAACATCTCCTACCGTTGCGCTTACTTCAGGCGTCTTTCATCACGTAAATCCCTCATCTATTGACTAGTTTTAACGTCCAAGCACGTCCTAGAGCCGCGGGGTATTGTGGGTGCAGTATGCAAAACACCGGGCAGACGCAGCCTCCTCACCCCCCCCCCCCCGCCTCATTCCCACGCTCCTCGCGGGCGGAGAAGGGCCGCCCTCACCGGCGCTGCGACTCGCTGGCGTCAGCCGGGCGGCGGAGGCGGATGGCGGCGGCGGAGAGGACGCCGGTGGCGGCCGGGAGGCGCCTTCGGGGGCCCGCGGGCCGGGAGGGCGCGACGCCCGGACCCAGCGGCGGCCCTGCCCCCGCGCGCGGGCCCCGCACCCGCAGCCCAAACCCCAGCCGCTCATCCACGTGTGCGACCGGCTCTTGCCCGCGCCCTTGGTTAAGATGGCAGTCGCCTCCTCGCGGCTCTTCCCGCCCGCCTTCCGCCGCTTCCTCGGGTTCTTCGTGTTGCTCAGGTGTCCGTGGCCTCGACACCCGACTCTCGACCGGCGGCCGGATGCACCCCCAGACTTGCAACCTCTGACCCCGCCCCGGACAGCCCGCCCCTTTCACGGGGGTCTAGACAGTCCTATCCGACCGTCGGGTCCCTCCCCTTAGCGCCGCCCAGCTCCCGACCCCCTCCCGGACCCTCACCCGTGGGGGCACCGGATCGCACTCCGGACTCCGGTCCCCTCCCGGCGGCGCCCGCGGCCCCCCCCTCCCCGCGGCCCAGCCCCCGAGGCCGGAGCCCCGCCCCCCTGCCTGGGCCCCGCCAGCCCTGCTATTGAAGCAGGAATTTGGGGGGAACAGAGGCAAGCGTAGGGTTTTTTAGAATTGGGGTCCATGGAAAAGCGCGGGGCTGCAGACTGGGAGAAGGTACATTTCCATAACAAGGAAGCAGGTGCAGTCACACGTCCATAAGACAGGGGAGCAACATTGGCATTTACATAAGACAAGGGACCTGGAAGTAGCCAGTTAAAGGTCTATATTTACAAAATAAACAGAAGGAAGCCCTTCATTCAGATGGAAAAGAAGAAAGCCCAGAGGAATGGAAGGACTGTGAGGAAGGAGGGCCTTAGCCAGGGGTGGGCAAACTTTTTGACTCGAGGGCCACAATGGGTTCTTAAACTGGACCGGAGGGCCGGAACAAAAGCATGGGTGGAGTGTTTGTGTGAACTAATATAAATTCAAAGTAAACATCATTACATAAAAGGGTACGGTTTGGGTTTTTTTTTAGTTTTATTCATTTCAAACGGGCAGGATCCGGCCCCGGGGCGGTAGTTTGCCCACGGCTGGTTAGCAACCAGTATAGTAACCAATTCGAAGGGGAATATTGACCAATCAGAGGGGATATCGGGACACAGGAACTGCAGCCTTTATAAGCCATAGAGAAAAGGGACTTATTGGGACCCTTTCCCCCCCTCCCTACAGGGAGTCTGTACTTGTTCTTCAATAAATTTCCATCTTTGCTATACCACTTTCTGTCTGTGGACTCATTCTTTGATTCCGGTGGACAAAGAATCCGGGTTCCGGTCCAAAAATTCGGTATCAGATGGTGTGTTGGCTGGGGATTTCTCCCTAAGTCAGTCAACACTCTTCACTTCGAATGGTGAGTAGCCACGGATTCTGTCTCTTTTCTGTTTCTGGTATGATTTTGGAGGCAGAAGGCCGCCCACCAGTAACTTAAACTTGGCTGCCGTCTAAAAAGCAGACATCTCTCTCACTGCTTCTTTTTTTAAAAATATATTTTATTGATTTTTTACAGAGAGGAAGGGAAAGGGATAGAGAGTTAGAAACATCAATGAGAGAGAAACATCGATCAGCTGCCTCGTGCACACCCCCTACTAGGGATGTGCCCGCAACCCTGGTACAAGCCCTTGACCAGAATCGAACCCGGGACCCTTGAATCTGCAGGCCGATGCTCTATCCACTGAGCCAAACCAGTTCGGGCTCTCACTGCTTCTTTCTGGATGAATTCTCCAGGGCCAAAACCAAAGCGGGCATGGGTCAGTCAAGTAAAGGTCACTAGGACAATTGCCGCTAGAAGAAAAAGCCTCCTATGAAAGGATACACTGGTGCCCCGTCGGGTTAGAGCATTATGCTTCCGCCAGTTGCAAGTCAAAGCCCGGCCATAGACTAAATGAGTGCTTGGGTCTCTGCCCAGCTCCGAGGATCAGAGAGGCGATTCTACCCCCGGTCTGGGATTCTCGGATGTTCTTACGTAAGAACCACAGCGGAGGTGCTGGGAGCGAATCTCTCCATGGTGTGCAGACCGCCTCAATAGGGTTTTAACAACACATGTAATTAAAGTCTGCCCCGTCCAGGGGATGCATACAAGGTTTGGTCACCCAGCATCCTTGGTCCTCGCGGCTGTCTGAGACAGCTGGGAGAGAAACTGAGATATGGTTCCAAGAACAGCACATTTCTGACCCACTACATATGTCGACTCCTCTGGCCCAGATCCCAAGCAGGTTTTAATTGGAGAATCATCTGCCTTTTCTTCTGCTTGCTATCTCAGTCAGGTCAAATAGTATCCAGCCAAGACCGCTGCCTCCGCGGTCCAGGACCCACTAAGCTTAAGATCCTAAGTCACCATTTGTACACGCCCTTATGGTAAGGGTCCTGGGGAAAAAAATTCCTAGGCAAGAGTTAAGAAAGGAGAGCCAACTAACTGTTTTCCACCCTGTAGAAGTTTTAGCCTTTTCAGAGAATTCAGCATTAGAGCCAGACAAGCTGTTAAGTTATCTCATTAATTACTGGGTACCTCGCTTCTCGCCTTCATTGTGATTCTGTAAAATGCTCGCACCCTCTCGGGAACATTCTGAAAAGTCTCATTTTCGCCAGATTTTATTTCCCATTCCATTTGAAATTTGGAAAGGCTTTTGGTTAAGCGCACCAACATTACCACAGATTCAGAATTGGGACAACTAATTTTAAAGGACAAATGTATCACTCAGGCTATCCCAGACATCAGGAGGTTGCAAGAATTGGCTATTGGTCCCGAGTACTTTAAAAATCTCCCGAAAGTTACCACCTCTGTGTTCTATAATAGAGACCAGAATGGGGAAAAAGGAGAAATGGGAAGCCAGGCTAAAGCCAAGGCTCTTAGTGCCACGCTTAGGCAAGGCAAGGACCCCCAGTCAGAGCCCAGAGGCAAAGGGTCAGTCCCGGTCACCTGCTACAACTGTAGACAGGTTGGACTTATGCGCCGGAGTTGCCCAAGGGGCGTGGTGGACTCCTGAAGCCCTGTCCTGCCTGCCAAGGAAACCACTGGAAGTCAGACCACCCCTGGAGACTGAGGTCCTTTGGGGCAGGGCTGATGACCAGTTGGCTCAACAGGACTGATGGGGCTCGGGGTCTCTCAATTTGGTTCATCAGAGGACCGCCACCTCCACCCAGGAGCCCTGGGTAAGCCTGACAGTTGGGGGGCAAGGAAATTAATTTCCTGCTCGATGCTGGAGCCACCTTCCGTGTACTCCTCCCAAACCTTGGCAAACCATCCGCAGAGGCTGAAGCTGTTACAGGCATGCCTGGGAAGCCAAGAAAGAGATCTTTTTCTCAGCCTTTAGGGCGCAGCTGGGGTAAGTGGTTCCTTTCCCATGGCTTCCTGATCCTGCAAAAAGCCTCACATTCACAAACTTACACTTTCAAATTAGCTTCAGAATCTTTAAATGTTAACCCAGCAGAACAACCTTTGGTTCTGAGTGACACACAGCCCTACACGGTGCAGAGGCAGAGAGCTTTCTATCTTCATAAAGACGCCGAAGAGCCATCCAAGCTGGCAGCCTAGGTACGTCGCAGCAGATAAAGAGACGCTCACGTTCAAACCCCGCCATGTGTTCCTCCTGTCCACAAGCAGCTGAGCCCCGGCAAATTGGGATGTTCCCCGTCTTTAAACAGGCTGATTCAAACATCAACATGAAACATTAACAGAAACACTCTCAGACACAATATTTACAGGTGTGCACAATCCACAGACACTCTGCAAAGCACTCCATTAAAAGCAATGTCTCTTGTCCCAGGTTTGGGACTGGCCCTCCCCAGAACCTTAGCATTTTCCAATGGACCATTTTGGCCATGTGGCTTGCCCGATTGTCTTGCATTCTCCTTGTGTCATTTTCACTATTTTTCAAAGAAAAACCGTCTCAGGGCCATTCTACAGCATCCATGAAGAGGTGGGCTCAGGCCAAGGGCCACCTAAGGTGAGGTGGGGCGCCTCCCCTTGAACTAGTCTTTCCTCTACACGGTACAGAAAGTCCCAGAAGCACCCCTTAATTTATGAGAAGTGGCTCACCTTTCCAAAAGCCTTCGTGAGCCTTCCAAAAAGGCCGAGGGGTTTTGTTATCCCCTTGTTTAATGGTGGTTAATTTAGAGTAGTTAACAGGCTTTATTTTACTAAATTTGAGACCTTCTATAGTGCAGAAAAAAATCAGGCGTTTTCTTTTTAAGGTTTGTGGGTCAAACTTATCCCAATTCTTGAGGATACATCCTAATGGACTGTCTTTTTGTAGTGTAGAAAACACTTCCCATCTGAAATAAGTATAAAAAAAATAAAAAACATGCAAGGATGCCTGCCATCCTTGTATAGGTGACCTACACAAGGTCCGCGAGCAGTCGCAGACAAGATGGACAGGTGGACCATGCACTTACCACCACTTCACATCAGAAACACTATCCTCTCAACCCTGAACCTCTAGAAGGACTCAATATTCTAATAGGCCATCTATTCTAGAAGCCCAGAGGAATGGAAGGACTCTGAGGAAGGAGGGCCTTAGGAATCACTGTAGTAACCAATTTGAAGAGGAACATTGACCAGTCGGGATATCGGGACACCGGAACTGCAGCCTTTATAAGCCATAGAGAAAAGGGACTTATTGGGACCCTTTCCCCCCCTCCCTACAGGGAGTCTGTACTTGTTCTTCAATAAATTTCCATCTTTGCTATACCACTTTCTGTCTGTGGACTCATTCTTTGATTCCGGTGGACAAAGAATCCGGGTTCCAGTCCAAAAATTCGGTATCAGATGGCGTGTTGGCTGGGGATTTCTCCCTAAGTCAGTCAACACTCTTCACTTCGAATGGTGAGTAGCCACGGATTCTGTCTCTTTTCTGTTTCTGGCATGATTTTGGAGGCAGAAGGCCGCCCACCAGTAACTTAAACTTGGCTGCCGTCTAAAAAGCAGACATCTCTCTCACTGCTTTTTTTAAAAATATATTTTATTGCTTTTTTACAGAGAGGAAGGGAAAGGGATAGAGAGTTAGAAACATCAACGAGAGAGAAACATCGATCAGCTGCCTCGTGCACACCCCCTACTAGGGATGTGCCCGCAACCCTGGTACAAGCCCTTGACCAGAATCGAACCCGGGACCCTTGAATCTGCAGGCCGATGCTCTATCCACTGAGCAAAACCAGTTCGGGCTCTCACTGCTTCTTTCTGGATGAATTCTCCAGGGCCAAAACCAAAGCGGGCATGGGTCAGTCAAGTAAAGGTCACTAGGACAATTGCCGCTAGAAGAGAAAGCCTCCTATGAAAGGATACACTGGTGCCCCGTCGGGTTAGAGCATTATGCTTCCGCCAGTTGCAAGTCAAAGCCCGGCCATAGACTAAATGAGTGCTTGGGTCTCTGCCCAGCTCCGAGGATCAGAGAGGCGATTCTACCACCGGTCTGGGATTCTCGGATGTTCTTACGTAAGAACCACAGCGGAGGTGCTGGGAGCGAATCTCTCCATGGTGTGCAGACCGCCTCAATAGGGTTTTAACAACACATGTAATTAAAGTCTGCCCCGTCCAGGGGATGCATACAAGGTTTGGTCACCCAGCATCCTTGGTCCTCGCGGCTGTCTGAGACAGCTGGGAGAGAAACTGAGATATGGTTCCAAGAACAGCACATTTCTGACCCACTACATATGTCGACTCCTCTGGCCCAGATCCCAAGCAGGTTTTAATTGGAGAATCATCTGCCTTTTCTTCTGCTTGCTATCTCAGTCAGGTCAAATAGTATCCAGCCAAGACCGCTGCCTCCGCGGTCCAGGACCCACTAAGCTTAAGATCCTAAGTCACCATTTGTACACGCCCTTATGGTAAGGGTCCTGGGGAAAAAAATTCCTAGGCAAGAGTTAAGAAAGGAGAGCCAACTAACTGTTTTCCACCCTGTAGAAGTTTTAGCCTTTTCAGAGAATTCAGCATTAGAGCCAGACAAGCTGTTAAGTTATCTCATTAATTACTGGGTACCTCGCTTCTCGCCTTCATTGTGATTCTGTAAAATGCTCGCACCCTCTCGGGAACATTCTGAAAAGTCTCATTTTCGCCAGATTTTATTTCCCATTCCATTTGAAATTTGGAAAGGCTTTTGGTTAAGCGCACCAACATTACCACAGATTCAGAATTGGGACAACTAATTTTAAAGGACAAATGTATCACTCAGGCTATCCCAGACATCAGGAGGTTGCAAGAATTGGCTATTGGTCCCGAGTACTTTAAAAATCTCCCGAAAGTTACCACCTCTGTGTTCTATAATAGAGACCAGAATGGGGAAAAAGGAGAAATGGGAAGCCAGGCTAAAGCCAAGGCTCTTAGTGCCACGCTTAGGCAAGGCAAGGACCCCCAGTCAGAGCCCAGAGGCAAAGGGTCAGTCCCGGTCACCTGCTACAACTGTAGACAGGTTGGACTTATGCGCCGGAGTTGCCCAAGGGGCGTGGTGGACTCCTGAAGCCGTGTCCTGCCTGCCAAGGAAACCACTGGAAGTCGGACCACCCCTGGAGACTGAGGTCCCTTGGGGCGGGGCTGACGACCAGTTGGCTCAACAGGACTGATGGGACTCGGGGTCTCTCAATTTGGTTCATCAGAGGACCGCCACCTCCACCCAGGAGCCCTGGGTAAGCCTGACAGTTGGGGGGCAAGGAAATTAATTTCCTGCTCGATGCTGGAGCCACCTTCCGTGTACTCCTCCCAAACCTTGGCAAACCATCCGCAGAGGCTGAAGCTGTTACAGGCATGCCTGGGAAGCCAAGAAAGAGATCTTTTTCTCAGCCTTTAGGGCGCAGCTGGGGTAAGTGGTTCCTTTCCCATGGCTTCCTGATCCTGCAAAAAGCCTCACATTCACAAACTTACACTTTCAAATTAGCTTCAGAATCTTCAAATGTTAACCCAGCAGAACAACCTTTGGTTCTGAGTGACACACAGCCCTACACAGTGCAGAGGCAGAGAGCTTTCTATCTTCATAAAGACGCCGAAGAGCCATCTTCGTACCTAGCTGGCAGCCTAGGTACGTCGCAGCAGATAAAGAGATGCTCACGTTCAAACCCCGCCATGTGTTCCTCCTGTCCACAAGCAGCTGAGCCCCGGCAAATTGGGATGTTCCCCGTCTTTAAACAGGCTGATTCAAACATCAACATGAAACATTAACAGAAACACTCTCAGACACAATATTTACAGGTGTGCACAATCCACAGACACTCTGCAAAGCACTCCATTAAAAGCAATGTCTCTTGTCCCAGGTTTGGGACTGGCCCTCCCCAGAACCTTAGCATTTTCCAATGGACCATTTTGGCCATGTGGCTTGCCCGATTGTCTTGCATTCTCCTTGTGTCATTTTCACCATTTTTCAAAGAAAAACTGTCTCAGGGCCATTCTACAGCATCCATGAAGAGGTGGGCTCAGGCCAAGGGCCACCTAAGGTGAGGTGGGGCGCCTCCCCTTGAACTAGTCTTTCCTCTACACGGTACAGAAAGTCCCAGAAGCACCCCTTAATTTATGAGAAGTGGCTCACCTTTCCAAAAGCCTTCGTGAGCCTTCCAAAAAGGCCGAGGGGTTTTGTTATCCCCTTGTTTAATGGTGGTTAATTTAGAGTAGTTAACAGGCTTTATTTTACTAAATTTGAGACCTTCTATAGTGCAGAAAAAAATCAGGCGTTTTCTTTTTAAGGTTTGTGGGTCAAACTTATCCCAATTCTTGAGGATACATCCTAATGGACTGTCTTTTTGTAGTGTAGAAAACACTTCCCATCTGAAATAAGTATAAAAAAGTAAAAAACATGCAAGGATGCCTGCCATCCTTGTATAGGTGACCTACACAAGGTCCGCGAGCAGTCGCAGACAAGATGGACAGGTGGACCATGCACTTACCACCACTTCACATCAGAAACACTATCCTCTCAACCCTGAGCCTCTAGAAGGACTCAATATTCTAATAGGCCATCTATTCTAGAAGCCCAGAGGAATGGAAGGACTCTGAGGAAGGAGGGCCTTAGGAATCACTGTAGTAACCAATTCGAAGGGGAACATTGACCAGTCGGGATATCGGGACACAGGAACTGCAGCCTTTATAAGCCGTGGGGAAAAAGAACTCAGTGGGACCCTTCTCCCACTCCCTATGTTTTCAGATGTGTTCTACATACTTTTTTTTTTTTTTTAAACATTCTCTTACTATGTTTAAAAAATTTAGCACGGTCCTAGCCGGTTTGGCTCAGTGGATAGAGCATTGCCTGCAGACTGAAGGGTTGCTGGTTCAATTATGGTCAAGGGCACATGCCTGGGTTGTAGGCTCAATTCCCAGTAGAGGGCAGCTGATCAATGATTCTATCTCATCATTGATGTTTCTATCTCTCTCTCCCTCGCCTTTCCTCTCTAAAATCAATAAAAATATATTAAAAAAGAAAACTTTAGCACGAAACACATTTATCAATGCTTACCATCTAGTTCACAAAATCACTGGGAAGGGGCAGCAGCTATATCTGAAAATGAGCAGAAATACCGAGAGGCTGAGTGGTGGGGGACACAGTGGAGTCGCCCCTCCCAGGAAGTTCACATTCCTCCTCCATTTACTCTCTTCTTTCGGAACTCTAATTATTCAGATGTTGGGTAATATTATTTCTGGAACTTCTATTATTCATCCCCTATTAGCTTTTTTCCCCCTCATAATTTCTATTTCTTTGACTTTCCTGTTTACAAAAGGATTTCATTAATTTTATTCTTCAGCTTTTCTACTAATTTTTTAATTTTTTGTTCTATTTATTTTTATTTATTTATTTTTATTTTTTTATATTTTATTGAGTTTTTACAGAGAGGAAGGGAGAGAGATAGAGAGTCAGAAACATCGATGAGAGAGAAACATGGATCAGCCACCTCCTGCACATCCCCCAGTGGGGATGTGCCCACAACCCAGGTACATGCCCCCGACCGGAATCGAACCTGGGACCCCTCAGTCTGCAGGCCGACGCTCTATCCACTGAGCCAAACCGGTCTCGGCATGTTCTTTATTTTTATTTTTAAATTTCACATTTCTAATACAATTAAAAATGAAAACCTTTAAAAGAAGTTAAAAATTGTTGGCCAATTCTGATGGTGTGTTTCTCAGCTGCCTGTGCAGGCCTATGTAACCCTGTTTTATGGGTCATCCAGGGTTAGAACTGCTGTATCTTCCTGATGAACGGACTAATCTATATTTCTAGTAATACTAATGTGCTTTAATGCCTGTTGTGATTGATATTGATAAAGCTGTGCCTTTTTTCTTTTGGTTGGTGTTCCATAGATATATGCAATGTTTTTTCTCATTTCAGTTTCAACCTTATGTTTTGGGTGTGTTTCTGGAAGATAGCATGCAGCCCGGTTTTAATGTACTCCTCTTGGGTGTTCTTGTCTTTAACGGAGCGTAGCGGTACGGACACTTCTGAAATCCTGCAGATATTATGATTACAGTGTAATCATTGTGTTCATTTAGCCAAATAACTCAAAGGATCGCTAATATTTTAAAAGCACAAGGAAACCTGTGAAAACTTGTTGGACTTTTATTTAACGTAGCTAGGAAGCATACAGCAGGAAGACAAAGGAGCTCCTGTTGTGATTGATATTTCCCCCGTTTTCATTTTTAAATGTAGCTTGTGGACATCTAGTTGGAGCCTTCGGGCTTGAGATCGCAGGAGCTTGCTGATGACTGAAAAAAAGCAGGATAAGATTAGTAGTACACAAAGGAATCCAATTAGGTACCAGGCAGTGTTTTTTAACATATTCCATGGATTAAATTCTTTTAAATCATCCAGCAGTTCTTTCGCCAGTTTTGCCAGAGATATAATTTCATCATGACTATTCTGAATGGCTTGCACGTTTGTGTAGCTGCGCTAGGTCTATACTGATATTATTATGATGCCATATTCCCTGTAGGTGCATCTTGATTTTATTCCAATCCCATAGAGAACTGTTATAGCGGGCTGAAGTCACACAAATATATGTAAAAGCAGCATGGCATTGCAGCTGCTGTCTAATCTTGATAATTTCTCATTGATTACCTCGTCCTATCACTACAGCTTCCAAAGCATTTAGCTTTGTTTCTAGCCTTTTGTCTATATCTTCTTGATCATGAAATGTAGCCGAGGTGTTCTGAGCCAATTTATTGACAAACTTTGCGTTCTGGATGCTTTGGGTCAATGCAAAAGATGCAGTTACAGCAGATGCAGTGACAGTAACTATGGTAACAATACCAAAAATAATAAGTCCCAAAGCATCCTTTTCCCGGGACAGCTGATTGTGTAATTCCTGCAATGCCTGAAGGCCTGCATCATGATACCATTTTCCTCTTATGTTGGTAGGAAGCATAATAAAAGAAGGGTGCTTTAAAATTAATATATCTTCATTCAAGTTATGCCTGGAAACACAGCTGGTAAGGTTACAGTAATGGCATTGGACAACATAATGGGTGTCCAATCTGGTGATGTTCACATTTCCAGTTATCAATACATATGGGGACTGGACACAGGCTCGTGAGCCATAGCAAGGGCTCGATGTACATGCTCCTGTAGTAGTAGCTAAGAAAGAGCCAGTAAAATTAAGAAAGTCAAGGGCAGCGGCTACACGCCACAGATCTTTCTGCAAACCTGTTTTCGTGGCCAGGGCGTTACCTACAAAACCTCCTGGTGACATAGGCTGGTGATAGGGATATTTAGCATCAAGCCTGTGGGTCCAATCCAATACATACAAGTCAGAGCCAGAAATATGTCTCACTGGCACAGGGTTGGCACAATCTTGCCATTGAGGAAATGCTCCCAGCTCAGTAGTGGTGCTATTAGGGCAGGAGGGGAGCGGGGGATGCTGATCAGACAGCCATCGGGTGGCCTTAGGAAATCCTAGTGTAGTAACTGTCTGAACATATTTTCCCATATCCCAAGGGCCTGCAATGTTAGCAATGTTTGTGCCTCCATAGGACGTCTTATTTTCTTGGCCAAGCTGCAAACATCCTGAAGTCCCCCTTTTAGATAAACAAATAGGGAGCTCCCCGCTGAAGCCATTATAAGAGTAATCACCTTGGGAAGAAGGAGTTCTATGCCTGTCGGAGCTGCCCCCCGACCATATTGGTGTTCTTAGTAAACATTGGCACTGATTCTCCGGTCCAGATGGCTGGATTGACCACAGGGGGGTCTGGAACATAAGTCCAGTAAGTTTCTGCTGCAGCCATACCTACCTGGCAGCTGACAAGCGCCAGCATAGCAACAGAAAGGTTGGAGGGGGTTACCTGAACCCCCTGTTCTTTCGCCACGAGCATCGGTGGTCAGTTTCTTCAGTTGACACTAGCTTTTGGGTGGCCTTGGCCAGCTGCCTTCTGCTTTTCTCCTTCGGGGCTGGTGGCTGAGCTGGCATCATCACCGGAGGTGTGATCTTCAGCTTCTTGAACGGCGGGATGAGCTGTTCTCCTAGGAGGTCCATGGTTGTGACGCACTGCTTGCTCTGGCACCCAGGTGGGGTTAGACGCACCTTCTGGAAAGATACAAACATGGCCTCTTCCCCATGTTTGGATCTGGCCCTCTCCACTGCCCTGTTTATAAATCCTCCCATCATGCCATACCGGCAGATGCCACGGCACCAGGACTTTGATGACTCTCGGCTGCTGTGCGACCCTCATCGTCACAATTTAAAAAATTGAAAGTGTGAAGGGCATGATTTAACTGATTCTGTCGAGTAGGATACCTTTCTGTTTTTATAATTGAGTCTTTAAGGTTCGATTAGCTCTTTCTACAATTGCCTGTCCTTAGGGGTTATAGGGAATTCCTGTTTTATGCATAATTTGGTATTGCTTGCAAAACTGCGGAAAGGAGCTAGTACAGGCAGGTCCATTATCTGTTTTTATCTCTAGGGGCCGTCCTATGACTGGAGAAGCCGCTAGGCAGTGGTTAATTACATGCTTTGCACTTTCCCCTGTTTGGGGAGTAACAAAAATGAAACGTGAGCATGTGTCTGTAGAGACATGGACCCACCGAAATCTGCCAAATTCAGGCACATGAGTAACATCCATTTGCCAGATTTCTTAGGTTTAAGCCCTCGGGGATTTACCCCCAATGCTGGCACAGGGAGGAGGATAACTGCCGGGGTCCAACCCCAGCAGGTCCAGGGGTCCCCAAAGGTGTGGACGGAGTCGGCGAAGAAGGAATGAATGACACAGAGGCAGCGTTCAGTTGATCAGCATGGTTGGGTTCTCTTGCCTAGTTCTATTGCCAGGTTCTATAGGTTCTCCAGCCAGGTTCAGTAGCCACGTTCCCTCGCTAGGTTCTCCAGCCAGGTTCTGTCTGAGATCTCCAGCCAGGTTCAGTCACCAGGTTCTAGTCAGGTTCTCTTGCCATATTTCTGTAGTCAGGTTCAGTCCAGGATCTTTTGCCATGTTCTCTACAGCGAAATTCTTCTGTCTGTAGGTTCTGTGTAGGTTCTGTCTTCTGAGTTCTGACTTCTAAGTTGTGTGTGTTGCTGTCTTGTTACATCTGTATTTATACCAGTTGATTCAATCCTATCAATCTCTATTACAAAGGTTAGGGTGTTTCTTATCTTCATTCCAGGGAGTAAAGATTATGCAGCTTAAGCATGATTGTTTGTAGTTAAAGTGATTAATTACCCGCCTGGCACTTAGTTAAGGGGTTTTATTCCCTCCCTAACTTCAGGAGAAAATCCCTACCTGGGGAAACAACCTTTCTCAGAGACCTTGGTTAAAACACATAGTGCCAAGAAGGTGAGCAAACATATTAAGAACAGTATGCCATATATGCCAGGTCCCTTGAAACAGCAAGCATGGACCGGCTCCCTGCAAATTCCCACTTTTTTATTTTTTAAAAGCAGGCATTAAAAAGAAAAACCCAAAATGCTCTCTTGTATCCATTTTAAGAGTAGGATTGGCGCTTTCCGCTACTACCTGAGTCCTGATCTATCACCCCAGGGAGAGCTTGCCAATCCTGCACTTTCCCGGGGTGGAAAGGCTGCAGTGGGGTTAAGGATAAGGCTCCTTGGGCCTACCTTCTCCCATGCCGTTACATTTACCTTTCCTTCCTCAGAAAAGCATGGACATACTTCTTGTATAAAACGTTCCGTCTGACTGGGAGTAACCTTAATTCCTCTGCTAGCAAGCATATGTGTTAAAAGATCAATACAGAGTCTTATTTCTTTAGACTCAGTATGGCACATCTTCTTAATCTAAAGATCAATACAGAGTCTTCTTTCTTTGGACTCAGTATGGCACATCTTCTCAATCTAAGTTCTGTACTATCCACCTTCTTACCCTACTTATCCTCTATAGGGGGGTCTGTAGCACCCTGGTGGAGTCCTATCCGTCCCGAGTGTGGGAGTTCTCAATGGGGGGGGCTTACCTACGGGAATCCTTTTCCAGGGGTTCCCAAAGGTGTGGACGGAGTCGGCGAAGACTATCCACCCTTTTCCTATGGTGGAGTCCTATCCGTTCCGAGTGCGGGGCGCTTACCTAGGGGTCCCTGTTCGGGCGCCATATGCCAGGGTCCAACCCCAGCAGGTCCAGGGGTCCCCAAAGGTGTGGACGGAGTCGGCGAAGAAGGAATGAATGACACAGAGGCAGCGTTCAGTTGATCAGCATGGTTGGGTTCTCTTGCCTAGTTCTATTGCCAGGTTCTATAGGTTCTCCAGCCAGGTTCAGTAGCCACGTTCCCTCGCTAGGTTCTCCAGCCAGGTTCTGTCTGAGATCTCCAGCCAGGTTCAGTCACCAGGTTCTAGTCAGGTTCTCTTGCCATATTTCTGTAGTCAGGTTCAGTCCAGGATCTTTTGCCATGTTCTCTCCAGCAAAGTTCTTCTGTCTGTAGGTTCTGTCTTCTGAGTTCTGACTTCTAAGTTGTGTGTGTTGCTGTCTTGTTACATCTGTATTTATACCAGTTGATTCAATCCTATCAATCTCTATTACAAAGGTTAGGGTGTTTCTTATCTCCATTCCAGGGAGTAAAGATTATGTAGCTTAAGCATGATTGTTAGTAGTTAAAGTGATTAATTACCCGCCTGGCACTTAGTTGAGGGGTTTTATTCCCTCCCTAACTTCAGGGGAAAATCCCTACCTGGGGAAACAACCTTTCTCAGAGAGGAGACCTTGGTTAAAACACATAGTGCCAAGAAGGTGAGCAAACATATTAAGAACAGTATACCATATATGCCAGGTCCCTTGAAACAGCAAGCATGGACCGGCTCCAGGCAGATAACACACCGAGGGCATTGCTTAACGATTTGGAGAGCCTGCTCTCGGGAAATATGGAATTCCCTGCGCAAGGCAGAGGCATTTTGACGATGCAGGGCATGCGAGGCCTATGCCATGGAGGATGGAGTGACCTCCTCTACTGAGGCGACGAGACGATCTACTTCCTCATTACCTGCAGCCAAGGGACCCGGAAGGCCAGAATGGGGTCTAATATGGCCAATAAAACATGGAAACCGCCGTTTTCGAATAACTCTTCGCAAGGTGATAAACAGGTGGAATAGCTCTTCAGAGTTCGTATGCCCAATGGTAGCAGTTTCAATAACTGTAGCCATTCCAACTACATAAGCACTGTCACTGTAGATGTTGTCAGGTTGAGGCAAAGTTTTCTAAAGCATAAATGAGAGCTTGGATTTCTACTCGTGCAGAGGAGTAATTTGCCTGAATTACTTTAGAACTCTATGAAATCCGGCTTTCCCTGAGCTGGACCCGTCAGTGAAGACAGTGCTTGAGGGAGAGGTTGCTGCTTAACTATTTTTGGAAAGATAAAAGTTGTAACAGACAAAAACTGTAAAATCTTATTAGCAGGATAATGATTTCCAGTTTGACCAGGATAGTTAGCAAGAGCTGTTTGCCAATTAATAGAGTGTTGCCATAGCCAGCTTTGCTGTGCCGTGGTAAATGGCACTATAATGAGGGAAGGTTCTTGCCCTACTAATTGAACTAGCTGTACCGTGCTTTCGATATGAGTTGAGAAACTGAATCATGAAATGGTGTTAATACTTTGGTCGGAGAATGGGCCAGTGGAGCCATTCTATTACCCCCGGGTCCTGCAAAATGACTCCCGTGGGAGTGTGAGTAGTAGGGAAAATTAACAGCGGAAGGGGAGTAGTTAAATCTACTCTTGCAAGCTGAGCAGCATGAAGGGCGGCTTCTACTATGGTTAAAGCAGTACCAGCTTCAGCAGTTCATTGTCTGGGAGAAGATGGTGGGGAATCTCCTCGAAGAACATCAAAGGAGCGAAATCTGCAGTAGTCAATTTTAATGAGGGACGGATCCAATGAATGTTCCCGGGTAATTTTTGAAAATCATTTAAAATTACTAATGTATCCGTCCAAATTTGTAAGCGTTGAGAATGCACAGTACGTCCTTCAATTAAACTGCCTTGATATTGAAAAGGAGAAATTTTCTGTACCTTTTCTGGTGCAATACACAGTCCCATCGTTAAGAGAGAGTGGTGTAAGTCTGCAAAAGCTTTATGAAGAGTGTCTACATTCTCATGAGCCAGCAAGATGTCATCTATATAATGGATGATGTGTGCCTGGGGGTGCTGCTGCCTTTTGGGGTGGAGCGCTGCATCCACAAAGTCCTGGCATAGCGCAGGACTGTTAGCCATTCCCTGCGGCAGCACTTCAGCAGTATCTCTTCGTTGGCTCCTTAAAGTTTATTGCAGGGACACTAAATGCAAATCCAGTGGACACTGGATGCGAAGGTATAGTGAAAAAACAATCCTTTAAATCTAGAACGAGTAGTTCATCATTAAGAGGAATAGCAGTAAGTGAGGGCAGCCCCGATTAAAGGGGGCCCATAACCTCCATGGCCTTTATTGCTCGGAGATCTTGCAAAAGTCTCCTCCCACCTGATTTTTTCTTAATTGCGAAAATAGGTGTATTCCTTGGACCAGCCTTAAGTTGTTCTTGTACTATTGTGCTAGAAGCTGTGCTGCTTGAAGCTTCTATCCAGTTAGGGGCCATTGATCAACCCAAACAGGCATGTCTGAAAGCCAAGTAATTTTTGCAGCAGTGTTGGGTCGGAGAGACGACCAAGGCCCTAATGAAAAAGCTGTGGCTCCCTGTATCCTAGCCCTCTTCTCCCTTGCCGGGTGGACGTGGGGATAACTGCCTTGCTGCCTTTTAGACCTTTAACAGGATGATAAAGTCCTTGCCTTGACATTTGAGCTGTGACCACAGCGTTGGGACTCCTCGGCAGGAGGGGCAGTGGGGGTTGGTAAAAGCCATCATGAGCACCAAGCACTAGGCAGGTGTGAAAGATGAGAAGAAAAACCCGGCTCAGCAAACCACTCTTCCCTCACGCCCGCGTTTCCTCAGTGAAAGGGCCCGTCCCCAGCCGGCGCAGTTGCTGGTTCCGATGCCTGGCACCCCGGCTAGAAAGCCGCCCCGAAACGGCAAATTGGCCAGTGAGGGGAGAGGCGGGGCACCGAGACACCCTATGACGCCAAATGGGCCCACAGTGGCCCATGGGCCTGCCCAACGCAGGGCTGCAACATGAGACGCCACAGGGCATCGGGTGGAGCCCGCAGCGATTTGCACAGAGCACAGGTGGCCAGTGTCCTCCATAAAGTATTTCAAGGCGACCGTTCAATTCCTTTTACAGTTAGAGTGACATACTTTACGCTTCCATTTGACCTGGCTTCTTACAGCGCCACATCCGAGAACACCTCGTACCGGTGCGCTTACTTCAGGCGTCTTTCATCACGTAAATCCCTCATCTATTGACTAGTTTTACCGTCCAAGCACGTCCTAGAGCCGCGGGGTATTGTGGGTGCAGTATGCAAAACACGGGGCAGACGCAGCCCCCCCCACCCCCCACCCCGCCGCATCCCCACGCTCCTGGCGCGCGGGCGGAGAAGGGCCGCCCTCGCCGGCGCTGCGACTCGCTGGCGTCAGCCGGGCGGCGGAGGCCGATGGCGGCGGCGGAGAGGCGGCCGGTGGCGGGCCCGCGGGCCGGGAGGGCGCGACCCTGGGCGGTAAGTCGGAGCACGCGGCACCCGGGGGCCCGGACCCAGCGGGACCCTGCCCCCGCGCGCGGGCCCCGCACCCGCAGCCCAAACCCTAGCCGCTCATCCACGTGCGCGACCGGCTCTGGCCCGCGCCCTTGGTCAAGATGGCAGTCGCCTCCTCGCGGCTCTTCCCGCCCGCCTTCCGCCGCCTCCTCGGGTTCTTCGTGTTGCTCAGGTGACCGTGGCCCCGACCCCCGACTCTCGACCGGCGGCCGGTAGCACCCCCAGACTTGCAACCTCTGACCCCGGCCCGGACCGCCCGCCGCGTTCACGGGGGGTCTAGACGGTCCGATCCGACCCGTTGGGTCCCTCCCCTTAGCAGCCGCCCAGCTCCCGACCCCCTCCCGGACCCTCACCCGTGGGGGCACCGAATCGCACTCCGGCCTCCCGTCCCCTCCAGGCAGCCTCCCCCTCCCCCGAGGCCGGAGCCCCGCCCCCCTGCCTGGGCCCCGCCAGCCCCGCTGTGCCACGTGGGTCCTCAGCCTCGGGAAGACCCCTCCCCCTCCTGCCCTCTCCAATGTGAATTTCTAATAAAGTCTGAGGTTCAGCATTATGTCCTGCGTGTGCACACTAGCTGTCGCATTTCTCTGTAATTTTCTGCTTCTGTCTTTTAGCCCTAAGATGTTGATGTTCTTTGACCTTTTGTTTCAGAAAAACCGGACCAGAACCAAACAGCGCTCTGAGAGTTTGGAGTTACACTGTATTCACCGGGCGGGCTTAGGGAAATTAACCCAAATTCTAAGCAAAGCTACAAGCAGAGCTTCCCTTTTTATAGAAGAGCCAGCCCTTTGTGCGCCTGCTGGCGGCGGCCTTGAAAACTACACGGTTCTATCCAATTAAAAACTGCACCTGGCATGGCATTGGGTGTATCTAGTCTAGTCTCTGGCCTACAAGGTCAGACAGCCAAGTCTGTCTCCCCCACTATTCAAGCAGGCCAGGAAGCCAAGTTATTTTTCCAGAATTAGATAGAGGCCGACCAAAGAATAGCGGAGAATGCCAAACAGCAGTTTTACAGAATCGGGGTTTGCCTTCACACTTTGACCTGATCTTATGCCCTGAATGTGGGGCTCCCTTGGGGCCCATATCTAGGCGAGGCCTTACCGGACTTGGTGTCTTCTCCCAGTTCCACCCGCTGCTTTGCATTTATTTCCACTGGTCTCCCCGTCCCCCGACTCCCCCCCCCCCCCACACACACACGCACACACTCGGGTGATGGGAGAGGCCACTGGAGCTTGGTTACTGGGTCCTGTGTGGTCCTCACATGGCCCAGTCCTCTCTCCTCCCACACCAAGCATGGGCATGTTGCAGTGAACTCCATAGATGCTCGCTCTAATCTGAGGCCTTACACTTTTAGTCCAGGGGCCAACTCTTTCCCACCTGTGCAGGCCTTTATAGGACCCCACACGTGCTGTCAGAACACCTGCCTGAGCTTCCCTAGGTGTTCAGAACCTTTCACCTGATCTGTGTGTGAGAGGCATGACCAAGCCCTGGGAAGGCTCACAGGAGAACATGGTAACCAACGCAGGCCTGTTGACCATCAGCAGCCACGTGCCACTGCTGGCCCCATCCCAGCCGCCTGCAGGTTCAGTGTGGGCAAAGTGAGTGGAAGCCGCAGCGCTTTAATGTGTTTGCAGACCCCGCAGGCCGTCCGGAGTCTTCCTGACTGAATTGAGTCAGCATTTCTCTGCAGGTAGACTAGCCTCCGCAGAGGTCCTCTGCCCTCACCACCTAATCTGCCTCTTACACATGGGAGTGTTTTCATTCCTGCTACGTCACTACCCCAGCTAAGCCAGCCCCGGGACCAGGAGGGAATAAGGTCCCATTTTATGACACTGCGCTCTGATTTACAAGGCACCCCTTTAACCCGAATCTAATTCTGTTTGTTGATGATTCATACTGGAAAGATGAAAAGGGGAATTTCCAAGCTGGTTATGCTGGTCCTACCCAATATGAACTGCTCGGAAGGGGAAACCTCCCTGAGTCTCCATTAGCCCCACAACACAGCTCCATGCTCTTACCAGAGCCCACAAGTTATCAAAGGACACATTGTTAATGTTTAGACCAGGGGTGGGCAAACTTTTTGACTTGAGGGCCACAATGGGTTCTTAAACTGGACCGGAGGGCCGGAACAAAAGCATGGATGGATTGTTTGTGTGAACTAATATAAATTCAAAGTAAACATCATTACATAAAAGGGTACGGTTTGGGGTTTTTTTTAGTTTTATTCATTTCAAAAACGGGCCGGATCCGGCCCGCGGGCCGTAGTTTGCCCACGGCTGGTTTAGACTGTCATGACCGCTGGTGTGCCTGTGAGGTCATCCATGATTTTGGAGCGTTAGGGAAACAAAGGGGTTTTCTTATGTTTATAAGAACCCCCATAAAAAATGGGCACCAATGCCCTGGCCAGTGTGGATCGGTTGGTTGGGTGTCATCCTGTGCACCAAAAGGTTGATTTCCACTCAGGGCACATGCCTGAGTTACAGACTCCATCCCTGATGGGTGGCTTTCAGGAGGCAACCCATCTATGTTTCCCTCCCCCTCCCTTCCCTCCCCGCCCCGCTTCCTCTATCTCTAAAAATCTTTTAAAAAAGGGGGGGCAACCAGTAGACAGCGATGCTCTGACCTTCTGAAAGGACTGTCACCAACACTGGGGCTCTCACTGGAAGGCCCGCCTGCCTGTTGGAGAAAGGCCCTCGCTGACTTTCATGCACAGGCAGCAGCACAGAACCTTCAAGGTTGTGACACGTGGATAAAGTCTATTCTGCTTCTGCAGAAACAGGCCCAGACCTCTGCCTTCATACTTGGAATTATCCCCGTTCCTGTCGCCCTCAACCATCAGGCAAGGTTGAGAGAACTAATGGGCTCCTCGGACTTAAAACCTCTAAACCTGCTGAAGCTGCTGGAAGCCTCAGGGGCTGCCCTGGGTCTTGCTGAGTGTGCGCAGTAACCCCTCAGGGAAACAAGCTCACCCCACACGCGGCGGTCCCCGCAGACCAATGTACATCGGCGACAGCTCTGCTGATTATCCTGGTCAGGCTAATGGGTTAAACTAAAGTCTGTCAGCAGGTCAAAAAGCTTTTCCAGATTCTGACTCAGAGGATCCTGGTGGTCAGGGTCCAGGGCCTGGTGGCTGGGTGTTCTGGACCTGCCATCAGAGGAAGACAGCCCTGGACCCCACTGGAGGGGACCTCACCGTACCGGGCTGCTGACCATGGGCACTGCCACACACCAGCAGGCTCTTGGCCTGGGTCTCCATCTCCAGCTGAAGGTGCCGTCTGCCAGCTGGTGCTGAACAGACGCTGGCGACCTTGGACTCACATTGACAAGAAAGAGAAGTAGCTGACTTCCACTCGGGATACTGGATCAGGACTCCATAGTTTAACCACGAAACTGTTTCTTTCCCCCTGTCCTTCCTTTACTCTGGCACTGGCCTACAGAGATAATGTCCTCATTCGTATATCCCAGGCCACTGTTCAGGGGGCTCCCTTTCAGACTGCTCGATTCATCATCAGATATTCTGACCTATCCCTGACGCGAAAGACACCTGCTACTCCCTGTGAGCTGTTTCTCTTCTACCCCAGTGTCGCTGCAGACTATGACTGCACTCCTCCAGCCCCAGAAGTCTCTTATCAAGGTCAACCGTTATGGCCAGAACACCCAGTGCCCGTTTTCACCTTTCTCTAATGAGACCTGTACTTAACCAATTTGACATAAATACCTATGTAAGCCTTAGTTCATGTGCACCCCTATGTTTTTGTCATTATGTACACCACATCTGCCTCCAATCACAAAACGATCTCACCAGCAGCTCCCATCTTTGCAAGTGATTTAGAACAACTTTTATTTCAGGTTAAATGGACTTCCCAAATGCGCTGGACACCTGACTGACCCGTGGCTTGAATGGGCAAATGCAACAATTCCTGCTACTGAGTTCATTGGCAATGCCAGCTTAAGGGGAAGAGCTGTGGTCATTATCATTCTCCTTGGGCCTATGAATGCCCAGATGGCTGGCACATAACCAAGCAATGCCTCTTTGGTTATCTGTGCCCTAAACTGTTCACAAATGAACTGAGACACTTTATTGGTCAATTCCCTTGAGTTTACATCATGGAGTTAGAAAAGACCTTCCAGGAGGCAGTCATGACTCAGGGCTTGCTTCCTTTGGCAGGGCCCTACGTCCCTGGTTGGGAGTAAGCGTAAATGAGGTTATGGTCAGGAACCTCTCCTTAAACTTGAAAATATTGCTGAATCCACTGCTAAGACAGTAGCTGCCCAACAACAAAAAATTTGTAGACTCCAGTTAAGGTTGTTCTTGATCATGAAATAGCCCCTGGTTATCTTCTAGCTGAACATGGAGGGCCTGTGCTGTAGCCAGCACAACTGCTGAGCCTGTATTCACACCATGGGGGAAGCTGAAGTCAGTTACATAAGATCACGGAGCGAGCCGCTTGTCTTACAAGGGTGACTCCTTCAGTGGAGTCTTTCTTTTCCTTATTTGATTTTCAATGGTTTGGGTCTGGGGACCATGGCTCTGAAGTTCACTCCAAAAGTTGGAAATTAACCTGCTTATAATAATCATAATGTCCTCCTTGATGTACTGAGTTCTCCCAAAAGCTTTAAATGCATGTTCACAGCTGCTAACCACCAAGCAAATGATTTCCTGAAGATGGGAACACCAGAAAAGGAAGGAAGAGAATGACTGACTGAAAAATTATGAGCCTACAGTCATGACCTGTGAATACCACACAGAGGGTATAAGAGCTGTGGGGACTACAGTGCAGTAGCTGAGAGGGCCACGGATCCCTTGAATTTAGATCACACCTCTCAGGCTGAGAGTCTGATCGAAGAGGTGGGAGAGGGATTTTTTAAGGAGACAATAGATCCCAAGGGAGTCACTTGTACTAGGTCCCCAGTCAGCAAACCAAGACTTCGTACCTAACCTAATTGCAGTTGTAGCCTCTCCCAAGAATGTAATCTTTAACCAGTTAATTCGCGTTACCTGGTCAATACTAGTGAGATAGTCAATCTGATAGACCCCTTCTGTCTTCCATAGGTAGATGAACTTGCCTGAGACAATCCAACCTTTGCTGGAAACTTCCTTTTTGAATAGTTGAATAAAGCCAACTAGATCTTTAAACTTAGGTGATTTTTTTTTAACACCGGCATCTCTTACTTTCCTCCCCAGGGCTCCTCTTCACCCACAGGCACTCACAGGCCATCTGATATATGGGCAAACCTGGAAATGAGGGAGATCATACCCAAGGGGGCAAGCTTGATCAATGGGCACAGGAGCCAACAGGCAACACACTCTACTTCTATATGTAAGTCAGAAGGGTCTGAGCTGCATTCCACAGTTTCTCAGGACGAAACCTCGGTCACCCACAGCAGTGACCAGCTTAGGGACACATCTGTGTCTTTCCATCTTGTCCCTGTTCAGTCTCCCAGTGCCAACCCAACTCCTGCTCATTGGAGTCACTTCCCAGAGTGATTGCCTTTACTAGGCCTTCATATCAGGAAGAGCTCAGGCTCAGAAGGTCATGCTATTGACTTGTGGGTCTTTTAGATTCCATCTCTCAATATAACATACTGTTATCCTATATAATAAAAGCCTAATGTGCAAATTGTCCCCTTGGGCGGTTGGTTGCTCACTTGCTATGACATGCGCTGACCACCAGGGGGTGGTGCAGAACATGGTGGGCATCAGCGACTCGCCGTGCTGGGTGCTGGCAGCGGTGGCAGTGAAGGTGCTGCTGGCTCTGATGGGCCTGATAACAGTGGGACTGTGGCAGGATGGTGGAGCAGGTGAGTGGGAGGTGCCAGGCCAAGGTGGGTGCGAGCAGGGACCCGATTGCCCAGCAGATGGCGACCAGCGGAGGTGGGTGGGCACGCTGGCCGGCTCCCAGGTGCTGAGGGAGCTGGGCAGGGGGCCCAGCCCCCATCGATTGCCCTGCAGGCGGGATGGTGGAGCAGATGAGGGGGCAGCACCAGGCCACGGTGGGGTGCCAAGCAGGGCTACAGGGCTGCAAGTCTGGGAGCATGAGCTGGGGCTGCAAGCCTGGGGCGCACACTGGGGCCCGATCCCTGTAGGTCACCCCGAGGGACCCCAACCATGCACAAATTCATGCACTGGGCCTCTAGTATATATATAAGTACGATATATTTAAAGTTATAAAGAATGTCTCCTTTTCTTCATAGCTCCTTTAAGTTAAGAAGCTTCAATCATTAGATTACCTCAGTTTCTCTTAGAGCAGCGGTTCTCAACCTGTGGGTCGCAACCCCTTTGGGGGTCAAACGACCCTTTCACAGGGGTTGCCTAAGATCATCGGAAAACACATATATAATTACATATTGTTTTTGTGATTAATCACTATGCTTTAATTATGTTCAATTTGAAACAAAATACATCCTACATATCAGATATTTACATTGCGATTCATAACAGTAGCAAAATTACAGTTATGAAATAGCAACAAAAATAATTTTATGGTTGGGGGTCACCACAACATGAGGAACTGTATTAAAGGGCCGCGGCATTAGGAAGGTTGAGAACCACTCTCTTAGAGCAACATCTAAGAGATCCTCCATAGCTGGTAGAGAAAAGATCTTAAATTTTTTCAAGTTGGAAATTGTCATTTAAAGGGTTGCAATGAACTTCTGTATTTTAGGATGCAGGCTGTTCTTTAACGCCAGAAACAACATTTTGATGAATCTTTTAGTAATGTTAATGCACCTACCACTCCCTCCATTATGGTATGATGCTAAGTAAAGGAATGAACAAACAAAACAAAACAAAACAAACAAATTGATAGATGCAGACAACAGATTGGTGGTTACAAGAGGGGAAGGGGTCGGGAGGAGAACAAAATGGGCCAAGGGTGTCAAGTGTATGGGGACAGATGGAAACTGGACCTTTGGTGGTGACCATGCTATAGTGTATACAGATGTTGAATTATAATGAACCTCTGACACTTATATAATGTTATAAACCAATGCTACCTCAATTAAAAAAAGAGTCTTTGCCATTCTGTGGATGGGGAAGTGGGTATATACAGAGTAACAGTGGACATTAAATGACAGTACATTTTATTATGAAATGTCATTACCGAATATCTGTAGATGGGGGTCCTTTAAATTAGTCTCTCTACTCAGGTATGTTTTTGATTTTTTTCTTAATATAAATTTTTATAAGTGCAAAACTTTTAAAAGAAATGATAAAAATTTATTGAAGACATTAAGAAGGACTAAAGGGAGAGATATGCCCTGTTTATAGGCCGAATGACTCAATAGTGTAAAAATAAATGCTAGTTCTCCTCCAGTTCAGCCCCAGTAGAACTGGCCCCAGTGATTTCTGCAAGGTTTGCTAGCATTCCAGTGGGGACTTCCTGTCCCAGGCGGCAGTTCCGCTACCCAGCCTCCTCCTCCTCACTGGGCACAGCTTCTCAGGGCAACCAGAGAACCTCACCATCCAGGGGGCTGCAACCACACTCCCAGTGAGGCCTCCTCCCAAGTTGGTTTGTCCCTTAGATATTCTGCTTCAGCCATTGGGTGTTCTTTTGCGTTCTCTTTTATATCCTTTTAGTTGCAAATTCCTTATACGTAGTGAATAATTTTTATATTGTGTAGTCCCTGTTTACATTGCTATGTGGTTTGTGTCTCTTAAGTGGGTCTGGTTGATACACCATAAAAGTAAAATTGAACTTGTACATATGTAATATGTGTGACCGGCTATTGTGCGTGTGTGTGTGTGTGAGAGAGAGAGAGAGAGAGACTTGCACATGTGTGGCAAGTACAAATACAACAGTATTCACAGCAATGTTGTTTAGCACAATCTAACACAGAGCAAATCCAACAGGAGACAGCTTGGCTGTGCGATGGGAGAGAAAGAGAAAAGTCAAAGGTATCTCCAAGGTTTCTCACGTGAACAACCGGAAGATAAGCGCTGCCATCTCTTGAGATAGGCAAGCCTGGCAGTTGGAGACAGTATCAGAAACTGGTTTTAGACGTGTTATGAGGCATCCAAATGGAGGTGTCAAGCAGGCAGTTGGGTATGCAAGTCTGGAGGACTAGCCCGGGTTGTGCATTTGGGGGAGTGCTCAGCATACAGAGTCCCCACAGTCAAGAGGTTGGGTAATATCACAGACAAGTGTGACATGGGGGCACTTCTTGGATGACTGCTGCAGTCTCCCTCCTCTGCCGCAGACGTCACGCCCACCCTCTATCTCCACCGCCCGAAGGTCGTCTTTCAGCATCCAGTGACCTTGTGAAAGCAGAATTCAGATGCTGGGACTTCACGGTCTCAGCCTCTCCAATGGCTTCCTGCTGCTTTGGACGCAAGCCCCACTCCTCCGCAGAGGCCCTGGCTGCTGCTACCCCGCCCCCCTCCCCCCCCCCCCCCCCCCCGGCCCCCACCCCGCTTCTCTCCTGTGCTCTGCGCACTGGCCCCGGACTCATGGGCCTCTCCCATTTCCCTGCATCTGCGCTAGCTGCCCGGCCTGCGGGAGGGGCACCCTCATCTCTCCCGGTTCCTTGTTTTCATTCACATTTCAGCTCCAAGGGCCCCTCTACCGCATTCCTTCCCGAACACTCTCTCTAGGGCAGTGGTCGGCAAACCGCGGCTCGCGAGCCACATGCGGCTCTTTGGCCCCTTGAGTGTGGCTCTTCCACAAAATACCATGTGCGGGCGCACACGTACGGTGCGATTGAAACTTCGTGGCCCATGAGCAGAAGTCGGTTTTCGGAAAGGAGATAGACGAAACAAGTATACAAGACGAGTGTGGCTGGGAGAGTCGGAAGGGGTCGACCTCAGCGAACGTACCTCAATCAGATTGAGGACGTTTTTAGCAAAGGCCAGCTTAGGAGTCCCCTAATTAAGTTAATAACAATGTACCTACCTATGTAGTTTAAGTTTAAAAAATGTGGCTCTCAAAAGAAATTTCAGTCGTTGTACTGTTGATATTTGGCTCTGTTGACTAGTGAGTTTGCCGACCACTGCCCTAGGGTATTTGATCACGAGTCACCCTAACGGGACACTCAGAAGCACCTTTTTATGGCACCGATATCTGCCAGCATGTTAGCTCTCTGCATATCATCTGTCTCCCCTCCGAGGCTCTCAGCTCCCCCAGGCAGTGGCCCAGGCTTGCTCTCCATTGTGTGTCCCCAACGCCATGGACTGCTACGCCACCTGGGAGGCGGTCAGACATATTTGCTGAATCAACGTCTTACAGGATATTGCATTCTTTTTAGCTTCCAAATCAGGGGGAGAACCTTGAGCTGCCATTTTCATTTCGTCCACGCTTTATCTTTCTTCACATCCTTTCACTCCTTCACCAGCTCCCCCGGTCACAAACTCCCAACAGTGCTCTAAAGATATTAGAAAGAATACTTTATCACAAAGCCTGTGAATCGGAGGATTGTGTAAAGAAGTTACTCTAATCTAAAGGTCCGCGCACAGCGGAACTCACCCGGTGACTCCAGTAGGTGCCTGACCCGCCTCCCCAGCAGCTGCGCCCCAGGAGGCCCAGCGGGTGGGTCGGGTCTGCGAGGCCTGGGAGCCTGAGCTGTGGTGCCGTCATGGGGGAGGCCCTGGAGCACGTCTTCATTCCCGTAGGGCTGCTGGTGTGCCTGGTCTACCTGGTAAAGTGGGCGAGATTCTCCAGATGTATTTTCCTGCACTTCTGGAAAGTTCTGCCAAGGTCTTTCCTGAAGTCAATGGGCCAGTGGGCAGGTAAAGAAAGCGCTCCAGTCTTGGGTGTGGTTGTTCCTGCTTATTATTGTTTGTGTCTCAAAAGGCATTCTGCATCTTTTTCCTTTGAGCAAAGATGGACTTCCTTTGGGTGATTTTAAGTTGGGTGGGGGCGGGGTGTCTAGAAAGCACGAGTAGAATTAGAATTGTTGGGCAAACAAGACGGGGTCTGGGAGATTAGCTGGAGTGGACTGTGCCCGCCACCCATGTGCTTGTCCGCGGACCCCACCAGCTGCACTGTCTTCCTTGGAGAGTTTCTGATGATTCAGATATAAATGCTGCAGACGCTCCTCATCCTCCTCTCCGATTTCCAGAAGCCCAGAGAGCCTCCGTTTTGTTACAGGGTGTTTCAAAAGACTGAAATCCAAATAATTTTAATTCACTTTATTGGAAAAAATTTTTCTCCGAGCCCTTTTGGGAAGCGAGGGTATTACAAAATGCAGGCAACAAAGATCTCTGTGGAGACACCTTTTGAAGATAGAATCTGGGTCTGGTGTGTCCCAGGCAGGTTAACTGCTACCTCCTAATGGGACTTATTCCTGGGACTGCTGGAATCTAGCCCCTGTCTGGGTGTAAGGTAAAGAAAGCAGGAGGCTGTGGTTTCATGTTACATTTCCAAGTTGGGCACCAAGACATCCAATGGCCTAGAAAAAAAATTTAAGCAGCTTTAGAAATACCATGCCAAGCCAAATAGGAGAAATCGTAAGCCGCTTCACAGGGCTGCCAGATAAATACAGGATTCTCAGTTAGATTTGAATTTCAGATAAACAAGGAGTAATTTTGTAGTGTATGACACCCCAAATGCTGTGTGGGACATATTTATACTAAAAAACTATTCGTTGTTTACCTGAAAATCAAATGTAACTGGGCATCTCGCCTCCTTATTTGCTAAAGTGGCAATCTGACAACTTCAGCAATGGAAACGGAAAAATTACGATATGAAAATTGTTAGGAGTGGAAAATGGGTTTTGAACTGGGGCATGTTCCATTTGCAGTGCGTGTGAATGCTCTCTCGCATGGGGGCTGCACGCTGGGTCCATGAACTTGCTGGGTGCTCGACCTTGAGGGTCCGGACCCACATGCTCTGCTCTTACAGATGCAATTGCCCATGCCTGAGGGCGCTGTGAACTCTACAAGTGCTGCCCATCAGTGCTGGGCAAAGCCCCGCTAAGAACACTCGGTGCAAAAAAAGTTCACATGGGGCTAGAGACTTAGCATTTGTCACTCAAAAAACATAATCTTAACCTGTCTTCTGAATCAGTCCTGAATAGTGTTATAATTAGCAGGAGTAAAATGTCTGTGGGCATAGGCAGATATTGGGAGATAATACAGGTCAAATGGGGGTGGGGGTGGGGGTGGCGGGAGACAAGAAGAAGATCCAGTTACTAGAGACTGAAATGTCAGCTCCTCGGGGCCCTGTTGTTGGCTGGCGAATCATGTCAATGGTATATCCTAACAGACTTGTGGCCGCAGAGTCAGCCAGCCTGTGCTCAAATCCATCATCATCACTGAGCAGCACGGCCTTGACCAGGTTAAGAATGTCCTCTCTCTTGGCTTCTGATCTAGGAATTAAGAATAACGATTTTCCCTACTTTAGGGCTTGTTTGAATATTGAGATGATGCATCTATAACACTTGAAGCAGTGCCTGGCAGAAAGGAAGCTCTCGATAGATGCCAGCCATTTATTGATGCCATTATCTTAACTATAGTGCCGGCCTCGTCCTGGGTGATTTCTGATACCCCCGTAAGAGAGGGGAAGTGGTGACGATAACCCTGAGCGTGGTACTTCTAGTAAGAGGGGCAGGTAACACCTTGGATTCGCTCAGAGGTGCCTAATTAAACAGATGACGCCATTAGCAGTTACTAAGCCCGGTGCCCCTGCCAGGGTGCTGCTGGGAGCGTGCACAGCTTGGTCTGCTCTCACCTACAAGTGTTGGGTACAGAAGGATGAGAAGGCCCATCTGATAGTTCTATCTGAATCAACAGGCCACTGAGCACTGACTCTTCAGGGCCCTCTTTTTATTTCAGCCTCTTCTTGCATTTCTGTGTTTTCCTCTTTGTTAAGTTCCCTGCCTTCCATGGGCATTGATTGCCGCTGGTCTGAGGGGGAGGAGAAGGGAAGGAGGGAGAACTGGACTTTTAGGAGGAACCTTGAAATGTCCCACAGTGACAGCTGGCTGTGTGGGCAGAGAGATAGCAGGTGCACTGCTTGCCCTTGATGCGTTAAGGCTTGGAAATGTCTAAACCCCTATGGGGTCTGAAGGAACTGTTCCCTGCCTGGGTGCTTTGTTTCATTTTGGGGTGTGTTTTCATGGCCTCACCAATCCCTCAAAAGGAATAAAAAAAGTTTCATTGTGAACGTTTAGTGAGGGAAGTTGAGTGCTGCTTTGGAGTATTTAAAAAAAAATATATATTTTTAATTGATTTCAGAGCGGGAGGGAGAGAGAGAGATAGAAACATCAATGATGAGAGAATCACTGACTGGCTGCCTCCTGCAGCCCACAGCCAGGGCATGTGCCCTTGACTGGAATCGAACCCGGGACCCCTCAGTCCACAGGGCGACACACTATCCACTGAACAAACCGGCTGGGGCTGCTTTGGGATATTAAGTGTCCTAGGGAGGTGGCCTGCAAGAACACACGGCCAGCTAGATAGAGGACTGTAAAGGTTAACCTTCCCTTTGGAACCATTTCTGCTTTTTGCAGTGGTCACTGGAGCAGGAGACGGGATTGGGAAAGCGTATTCGTTTGAGGTGAGTTGTGTTCTCGGCCTTCTCTGCCTCCTGTATTGAGCACATTATAAAGCAGCAGACATTCATTATGAAGGGACATATTTTCTGTAAAAAAGGAAATTTGAAAGTCATAATCTCACTCCCTGGATACCTTTAAAAAATGCAATGATATTCAAAGGTGGCAGTATCTCCCCTTAGGAGTTGTTTTACAAATACAGGGGCATTGTTATTTTCTAGTGGAATTGTACCACAAGCATCATATACTTAAGCACAATTTCAAAAAAGTATAAACTGCTTTTCTTTTATGTACCCTTTACATTATGCTTAGGGCATATATTGATTTAAAACATTAGTTGTGTAGACACAACATATTATCTATAACTTTAATTCCACGAAGATTAAGGGGCATTACAACTATTATATAAAGAGAGGATCTGATAGGGCCGAGTCGCTGCAATATTAGTGTCTTTCAGTGTTTCTCTCCAGGCTTCTTGTTGCTCTGCAGATAGATCCATAGATAGATTGATTGATCGATAGACAGGCACCTAGGGAATAGATGGGTACCTTTAAAAATACTTTTATAGCATGTGCAGTCTTACATGCTATTATTACTGTATTATTACAAATTCCCTTAATGAAGTATTGTTTTCCTGGAATTCCTATGTATTTTATTTCTTACTGGTGTCATTATACTGAACAATGTGAAATACAAAAGAAGAAATACTAGTAGAATCTTAGGAATTATGAGGACGACTGTTAAAAAATCAGCGACACCTTAAAGATAGAATCAAATGCGTTTGCGTTGTGAAAACTACATCCACCAGCAGTGCAGCACCCAGGTGTTTTCTTGTCCCCGAGGCCTTCATCATGTCAGATGCTAAACCACCTGTGTGAGAGGACAGTGCAAGGTGCATGGCAGGCACTTGACAGAAACTGCTGGGACTTGAACAGACCTAACTATTCCAGTTAGAAAAGCTCCCGGTGCTGGTCTTTTGGGACGGCCCCACCCCATCCTGTATCCTCTGCCCATAAGTTCCTGGGCACAGACATTGTGTTCCAGCTCTTCGCTCTTATCCTAACTGGTGACTAACAACTTTCTGACGGCCAGTGGCTGCTCCAGGCTCAGCGGGTGAGTGTTGAGGTTGGGGAGACTGTTCAGCAGCCACTTTCCAAAGTCTTGTGTCTTCCATTCCCCAAACGAGAAGGATAATTTTTCTCACTGTTTGCGTTAAACCTGTATCACCTTTTATATAACCATTTCCACCTTAGACCAGGTTTCTGGCCTGACCCCTCCTCCAAAACATCCACGGCTGCCCTCTCAGTTCTCGGCATTGCCCGGAAACGTGGGTCCTTCATGATTTTCCAGATTCTTTCCTCAGATTCATGCTGACTTGGCCTGCTCGTGGTCCCCGTGATGCTTGAGACTCAGGTACTTTTCTTGCTGTAGAGGGGACCCGTAGGGACGCTCCCCTTAGCATTCGTTTCTTACTGTTTCCGAAAGCCGTGGCCTGGGCGTCAGACGCTGTGGGTCCAGCCCGCCCTCTGGCACTCACTGTCGGGAGACTTGGGACAGTGACACACACACTCCTGGGCTTCTAGTCTTCAGCAGCCAAGACACACCTCCCAAGAGCCTTCAAGCTCTAAGTTCTGCTTCTGTCCTACACTGATTCTTGCTTTGCTCTTCTCCTGGTGTAACCTTTTCCTGTGTTCTCTGTTGTCCTTCGCTAAGGCTGGGAGACAGGTTTCTGGGCTTCCTCCTTCCCTTCACGCAGGCTTTTCTCCTTCCAGCGAGCCTGCCCTTGCTCCCTGGTAGGTGCTGCTCCAAGGAGAGCAGTGGGGAGACAGGGTGCTGTGGACGGTGATGGCTGGGAGCCCCAGCTGGGAAAGGGTTAGCCATCTCCGTGTCACACCCTGCCTTCCATGCTCCCTGCAGAATCTCCACATCAAAACCCGGAGGCGATGGCAATCCCACTGGGCTTTTTAAAGGTTAAATGGGATGAGGAGGGCGAGGTGCTTTGCACAGAGTAAGCTCCTCAAGGGCAGCCACTGCTATTTTGGGTGTTTAAACTGTTTTCTTTACCGAAAATTCCTTTGTATTTTTTTTAAGGAGGAAGAGGAGGGAATGTACTGTACTTACCATATTTTTACTTTTTCCATTCTTCTTTCTTCCTCCCTGAAGCTCCAAGAGTCTCTCTCTCTCTCTCTCTCTATATATATATATATATATATTTATATTTATATTTATATTTATATTTATATTTATATTTATATATATTTATATTTCAGAGAGGTGGGAAGAGGGAGAAAGAGATAGGAACATCAATGATGAGAGAGAATCATCAACTGGCTGCCTTCTGCACACGCCACACTGAGGATTGAGCCCGCAACCCCGGGTACGTGCTCCACACTAGGGATTGATTCTTGGTTCATAGGTCAATGCTCAACCACTGAGCCATGCAGGCCAGGCCCAAGAATCTTTCTTTTGTTATTTCCTTTCTATTAAGAGAACTTCCTTTAGCTATTTTTTTTAAGAAAAGTCTGCTGGTGACACATTCTCTTTGTTTTCCTTCATCAGGGAATGCCTTGACTTCCCCTTTGTCCCTGAAGGGCACTTTTGCTGGATAAGTTACGGTTGATAGTCCTTTCTTTCAGCACTTGAAAAATGTGGTGCCACTCAGTTCTGGCCTCAGAGTCTCCGATGAATCTGATGTCATTCAAATTGTTTTTCCACCATTAAAGAAGGAGTTGTTTTTCTCTCTCACTGTTTTGAAGATTTTTTTCTTAGTCTTCAGAAGTTTAGTTTGAAAGACAAATTGGGAGCCGAAAACCAGGAGTACAGGCTTTATTAGGGGGGAAAACCTGCCGGGTTGTCTCTCAAGGGGAGAGCAGCAACCCGTGCAGAGGTGAGCACCCCTTTGAGGGGAGGAAAGGGAAGGAATGGGGGCTTAGGGTACTCAGCAGGCGCTGATTGGTGGCTTAATGTATGGTCCATATAAGGTACATGGTTAGGCACTACGGTACTGAGGGACAAGGGCTGAGGGTATTTGGCAGGTACTGATTGGTGGCTTAATGTATGGTCCATATAAGGTACATGGTTAGGCACTACGGTACTGAGGGACAAGGGCTGAGGGTATTTGGCAGGCGCTGATTGGTGGTTCAATGTATGGTCCATATAAGGTACATGGTTAGGCACTCAGGTGTTTCCAGGCTGCAGGTTACGTCATACTCTGCCCACCAGCTGGGAGAAGGGAGGATCTGTCATTGTTACGATGTTGCTTGGTGTGAATTTCTTTGGGTTTATCTTGTTTGAGGCTCACATAGCCTCTGGAATATGTAAGTTTACATCTTTTCACAAATTTGGAAAATTTTCATTCAGTGTATCTTCAAATAGTTTTTCTGCCCACCCCTCTTCTTCTGGAATTACAATGACATGGATGTTAGATCTTTAGTATAAGTGTCTGAGATGCTGGTCATTTTTTTTTCCCCCAGTGCATTTTTCTCTGTTGTTTTGATGGGTAATTTCTATTGTTTTACCTTTAAGTTCATGAATTCTTTCCTTGGTCCCCTCCATTCTGCTATTGAGCCCATTCATCGAATTTTTAATTTTTTTAAAAAATATTTTATTGATTTTTTTACAGAGAGGAAGGGAGAGGGAGAGGGATAGAGAGTTAGAAACATCGATGAGAGAGAAACATCAATTCAGCTGCCTCCTGCACACTCCCTACTGGGGATGTGCCTGCAACCAAGGTACATGCCCTTGACCAGAATCGAACCTGGGACCACTCAGTCCACAGGGCGATGCTCTATCCACTGAGCCAAACCGGTTAGGGTCGAATTTTTAATTTTGGTTATTGCATTTTTCAGTCCTAAAATTTCCATTTTGTTCTTTTCTCATATCTTCTATTTATTTGCTCAAACTTTGTATTTTCCATGGGTTTTAATTGTGTTCATCCTTGCTCATTAAGGCATTTTTACGATGGCTGCCTTAAAATCCTAGTCATATATTTCCAACATCCGTGCCACTTCAATGTTGGCATCCGTTGATTATTTTTACTTCACCCAGATCGAGATCTTCCTGGTTCTTGGTGCGATGAGTGACTTTTGATCGAATTTTGGACATTTCTGATTTTATGTTAAGGCTCTGGGTGGTATTAAACCTTCCGTTTCAGGTCTATGCCAGCATTGCTGCAGCAGGGTGGGGCCGACTGGTGCCCACGGGTGAGGGGAGGCCTCGTCTCCCACTTGGCCTTCATTGGCACACGCTGCTGCCTCATTCCTATGGGCTGGGGTTGGGGTGACCCCATTAGGCCAGTCTGGATGGGAGGGGCAAGAGTGCCCCCTCACTGCTCCCAGGAAGCCTCCAGTGGCACTTGGGGAAAGGGCCTCCTTAGCATGGGGTTGGGGTGGGGGGTGATGGTGCAAGTCCCGCCCTCTCTGCCTTCCCTGTTATCTCCCAGGCGAAGGGAGGGAGGGAGAGGGAGCCTTGGCACTGCGAGTGGTGGTAGAAGTTCAGGTTCTGCTGATGTTGGGGTGGGGGCGGGGGCGGGGGCGGGAGGGGGGCTTTGATGAAAGTCCCCGCTCCCTCCTTGGCTCCTCTGACGCCGGCCTGGCTGGGGGGTGGCCACTGTTACCGCAGCCATACTGCTCTGTGGGTAAGGGCGCTGACAGATGGCGAGGTTTGGCTGTGGTGACAGAGAGACCCGGTGACAGTCCTGGTTTTCCTGATGAGCAGGTGGCTGTGCTCAGGTTCCTTCTGTCTCGTCTTGTGGCCTTTGCTCTGGTCTTCAAAGCTGGAGCGGGGCCATGAGCATGCCTGTGTCCTGAGAGTCCTGTGGCCAAGCCCGGCAAGAAAGGCCAGGCGTCACTCGCCACCTGCCCGTGAAGACATGGCAGGTGTTAGCGCCCCCTAGCGGTCTCCGCCAGCGTGCACACCTGCACGTTTAGTTCTTGCTCATGACGGCGCTAATGGAGTCCTGCTGTACACAACCTGCTCTCAGCTTTGCTTTAACCCTTTACTAATCCAGGGTGGAGCCCTGCCTCAGCAAAGCCATACAGACACCTGCGTCCTCGTTAATGACCGTGCGCCTCTTCATCCCAGGGTGTGCCTCGTCTCTTTCATCAGCTTCTTAGGGATGGGCACTGAGGTTCTTCATTTTCGCTTTTACAAATAATGTTTAAGATCCACCTTTGAACATGTACTCACTCACATATACATCCCTATCGGTAAGATAGCTGGCTCATGGGTATGTGCACTTAAATATTGGGTACCACTGCCAAATTGTTCTCTACATGGCAGAACCAATTTTAATCCATTCCACATTACTATACATTTTAATATTGATGTAAAGTATGCATTTAATATAACTTAAAATATTGTACATTTTACTTTTTGTCACTCTGATGTATGTAAGTAAACCTGTACTCTTGGCTGTTAATGCCCAGAGAATGCTAGAAGCAAAATGCATGACTAAGACTGTCTGGTTTTATGCCTCCACATCTGGGCAGCTCTCGTGCCTCCCCCAACATCTGGGCTGGCATGGATGCCGGCACTGCTCCAGCCCCAGGGTGGCAGACAAGGGCAGTCAGAATTCTTCTCAAGGCGGCCTCCTGGAAGCCAAGGGAACGGCACAGAGCTGGGCCTTGGAGGAAATTCACTTCCCGGCTCTGCTTCAGACCAGCCGGGAAAAACAACTGCCGCCCCTGCTCTTGACCGTCAGCACACACTTACTTGGCACATATGATGGTGCCTTACGCCGTCTCAGCGAGGAATTTCTTCTTCCGAACGTTTACATTGCTCGAGTCTAAATTATTCCCGCTGCACTCTCAGCTCATTCTCTCTCATCTTGCCTTAAATGAAAACAGTAGCTTTTAATTATTTTTATGTTCCCCTGGATTCATTGCTTTGTTCCTGGGTGGCTTGCCTTCAACCCATTAATTTTGTTTCAGGTTTTGAGTAGCCTGGGTTCATTGTACTATGCCATGACGTGTATGTGTGTGTGTGTGCGCGTGTGCGTGTGTGTGTGTGTATAATGCATAGGCTTGATTATGAAAGATAATAAAATGAGTACTGTGTCCCTTATCACACAGCTTAAGAAATAGAACACCAGCCCTAGCCAGTATGACTCAATGGATAGAGTATTGGCCTGTGGACTGAAGGGTCCCAGGTTCAATTCTGGTCAAGGGCACATGCCCAGGTTGCAGGCTCAATCCCCAGTAGGGGGTGTGCAGGAGGTAGCCTATCAGTGATTCTCATCATTGATGTTTCCATCTCTCTCTTCCTCTCCCTTCCTCTCTGAAATCAATAATAATGTATTTAAAAAATGAAATAGAACATCATTCTCATCCTTGAGACATTCCATAGTCACGACATACCTTTGTGTCCCTCCCTCATCCCCACTCATGTAAGCACAGATCATGATCATTGTGTTAAAATGTCCTTACTTAGAGCGTTTTATTACATATGCACGTGACCCTAACAATGTGTTGGTTGCACCATTTGTTTTGATTTCCATGCAAACTGATTCAGATGTCTTCTGCAACCTGCTTTTGATGGATCAATAGCATGCCTTTGAAATGCATCCAGGCTGATGTGTGTAGAACACGGTTCACTCATTTTCATAATTATGTAGTATTCCATTATGTAAATATGTCCCGGTTTAGCTACCCTTACCTCTGTTGACGAATATTTCTGCCGTCTCTGCTTTGCTGCCACAAACGCATTGCCCGTGTCTCCAAAGGGCTCCTCGAGAACGTGCCCAGGAGCAGAATTGCGGGCTCAGAACTTAGGCAGAGGCAGCATTGCTCGGTAACGTTGCCTCCAGTCTGGTTCCAAAGTTTCGGCGTTGAGGTGATAGCAGCCTCATGAACCGAATAGGGAAATGTTATCTCTTTTATCCTTTTGGAATTGTTGGGTTTTTTATTTGAATGTTTGATAGAGTTTATCTGTAAAACCACCTGTGGCTGGAGTTTTCTTTGTGGGACAATTTAAACTATTTACTTATATCATTATCAGCATCACTTCTTATTTATATGAATATATCATATTGATTATTGCTATTATTTTTAGTGACTATATGACTATTGGGTTTTTAATTTTTTTTGAATAAGTCTTGGACTTATATTTTTCAAGAAATACATCCATGACACCTAAGGTTTCAAATGTGTTGGCACATACTTTTTTTTGAAAACATTCTCTTACCATGTTTAGAAAACTTTAGCACGAAACACATTTATCAACGGTTACCATCTAGTTCACAGAATCACTGGGAAGGGGCAGCAGCTATATCTGAAAATGAGCAGAAATACCGAGAGGCTGGGTGGAGGGGGACACAGCGGAGCCGCCCCTCCCAGGAAGTTCACATTCCTCCTCCATTTACTCTCTTCTTTCGGAACTCTAATTATTCAGATGTCGGGTAATATTATTTCTGGAACTTCTATTATTCATCCTCTATTAGCTTTTTTCCCCCTCATAATTTCTATTTCTTTGACTTTCCTGTTTACAAAAGGATTTCATTAATTTTATTCTTCAGCTTTTCTACTAAATTTTTCATTTTTTGTTCTATTTATCTTTAAATTTCACATTTCTAATACAAATAAAAATGAAAACCTTTAAAAGAAGTTAAAAATTGTTGGCCAATTCTGATGGTGTGTTTCTCAGCTGCCTGTGCAGGCCTATGTAACCCTATTTTATGGGTCATCCAGGGTTCGAACTGCTGTATCTTCCTGATGAACGGACTAATCTATATTTCTAGTAATACTAATTTGCTTTAATGCCTGTTGTGATTGATATTGATAAAGCTGTGCCTTTTTTCTTTTGGTTGGTGTTCCATAGATATATGCAATGTTTTTTCTCATTTCAGTTTCAACCTTACGTTTTGGGTGTGTTTCTGGAAGATAGCATGCAGCCCGGTTTTAATGTACTCCTCTTGGGTGTTCTTGTCTTTAACGGAGCGTAGCAGTACGGACACTTCTGAAATCCTGCAGATATTACGATTACAGTGTAATCATTGTGTTCACTTAGCCAAATAACTCAAAGGATCGCTAATATTTTAAAAGCACAAGGAAACCTGTGAAAACTTGTTGGACTTTTATTTAACGTAGCTAGGAAGCATACAGCAGGAAGACAAAGGAGCTCCTTGGAGAGCATTTGATAAGCGGGGCTGTATGCAGTCAGTCGGGAAAGGAATGTGAAATCACATGGGCAAGATAGGTACCAGCCGGGCTCCCTTTCCACGGGGCAGTGATCGCGCCACCCCGGGGTCAGCCTCTCGGCCAGCTTCCGAGCCTGCAGACGCCTCTGTCCCTGGCCTTGTTCCAGGGCAGTGGTTACCTGCCCCAGCGTCAGACCAGGTCAGGCAGCTACTGGAAAACGTTCGAGGGTGGTGTTAATAAACAACCCAAGCATTAATGTTTTGCCTGTATCAAAGTTTGGGATGATGTTTTCCTTAACGATTTAACAGCAAAATTAATTTTTTTTTGTCACAATGTGTGCATTATGGCCTTATTAATGTGATAAGGTTAGGGGTAATGTTACCTGCAAAACAAACTACAAAGGCTAGAGGCAGTTGTAAAATAAACATTTGTACACAAGAAAATTAAACTGTGGCATGGGTATTGTAAAAGTTAGAATTGGCATAATTAGCTTAATAAAGAGCAAATGGTGGGGGATGACACATCTACCACACTCACTTTCATAAAGATGGAGGTCCGCCCCGGAATAAAGCCTGTTTCATAAGACAAAAAAATACACAAACTTCTTTGTGGTAAGCCACTAAAATTTGGAGTTATTTGTCACAGCAGCTACTGTTATCCTAACTAGTGCAAATTAACAAGAAATGCCCAAGATTTACATGAAGAAACTTTAAAAGTGTTTAGAAGAATGTATGAAATCTGAATAAATGGATACCATATTTATGGATGAGACATCTGATTACAGCCAAAATGTAACTTCCACCTAAATGTCTCTAATTTTAACATACTACTTTAAAATGTATACAACTTTATCTGTAAAATCACACTAAGAAGATTAAAAAATAACATTTTGAAAGAGAATAATACAGGGTAGGGACTTCCTCTATCAGACATCAGATACCAAAGCTTTATTGTAAGACTATGATTAAATCAGAAGTGGCCGTGTCATTTAAGTAACAAACAGGTCAATGAAAACAGAACAAATCGAACAGAAACAGACCCATGTACTTATGAAAATTTTGCATCTGACTAAGTTGGCATTCAAATCAGGAAAGAAAGGACAAATAGAAAAATGTCGTTGAGACAATTAGCCACCCATTTTGAAAAATATAATGCTAGATGATTTTAACCTCACACCTTTTTCAAAAATAAATGACAATAACCAAACAAACTACGAAGGGTTGTAGGAAAATCTACTTATATCCTTGGAGTTAGAGAAAATCATAAGAAAAAAATTAACAAACCCATCAAGTCACAAACTTGATAACATTAAAATAACCTATCATGTATGCCAAGACACCATAAACAAAGGAGAAACACTGCTACATATACAGTAGGCAAATAATTATTATCCAGAATATATAAAAAACCTCCCATAGATTTATAAGAAAATGACAAAACACCAGTAGAAGGATGGTCAAAGGGTATATACTGGTATTTCACACATAAACATACAAAAAGATACTCAGCCCCACCATTAATTGGGAAAATTACAACAATAAAACAGAGGTCCTCAAACTTTTTAGCATGAGACTGACGTGCTACCTACTGCGCTAACGAGGCACCTATCCTCAAAACTTTTTAAACGGGGGGCCAGTTCACTGTCCCTCAGACATTCCACACATGAGCACTGCGGGCCCGGGACGAGTCAGCTGCTAAGCAGGACAGGCAGCGGTGGCAAAAACACCTGGCAGACCGGATAAATGTTTTCATGTTTTTGGTGGGCCGCATGTGGCCCGCAGGCCGTAGTTTGAGGACCCCTGCAATAAAAGGATATCATTTCTTGACCATTAGATTGGACAATTTTGAAAAGTTTGTTAATATAAACTATTGGCCAGAGAGTGGAGAAATAGCTATAATTTTACTTTTGATGGTACAGTTTGAAGGGAGGACATTTAGGCAATACTGTTAAAATTTAAAAAGCATAGACCCTTTAACACAACAATTGCACTTGTCTATCTACTCTAGGAATTGGTTCACTTGTATATACAAGGAGCTATATAGGAAGGTTTTCTTTGTAGCAGTATTGGTAATAAGAAAGCTTGACAACAACTTAAATGCTCACCCATATGAGCTATAAGCACCTGGAAGCAATAAGGAGAGCCAAGTGGCTCAGCATGAACTGATGTGGACATGGGTCAATGCTCAGGGATGAGACTCAGCATCACGTTAAAAAGGTAGCACTTACAATGCCATTTGTAAAGTGTGCAAAGAAAGAAAACCCACAACACACACATTTACTTCTGTATGTTCTTATATGTGCGTGTAGATGCTGAGATAGAGTTAGGAAGGATCAACACCAAACTCCAGGCAGGGAGAGCCTGTGGTGGGTGAGGAAATGGCACTATGGTGGCCTCAGGGACGCCTTATACAACGAGAATGCACTGGTGTATTCAATAGTATAATTTAATAAATCAAAGCAGAAAAGTATGTAGACACTCAGGCTTCCACCTCAGAGATTTTTATTTGGATGGTTTTGGTAGGAATTGGTGTTTTTGGACATCTTCCTGGTTGATTCTGAGACCAGTGGCTTGAAGATCGAATTATTGGTTATTGTAGACCCTATATTATAGTCTTTAATTTGGCTTCTTATGTTTCCTATAACATTAATTCCTCATTGCAATGCTGGCATAGTGCTCGCTTTGACCACATATGTCCTAAAACCGGATTGATATAGAGAAGACGTGCCTGGGCCTGTGCAAGGGTGACATGCAAGTTCATGAAACATCCCATACATTTGTCAACATGGAACATTTTCTGTTGTGTATTGAAACGTGGGGTTTGAGGTACAGACTTCTTCTTGTGGCTTCTTGTCTGATGAAGATGAAGAATAAATTCATGGACTAACGGATTTCTTTAATAAAAATGTAGAAGTTTATTGGAAGCATATACAAACTCCATCTGGGCAGAGGTGTCCCAAAGGGGATCCCCTTAGGGAGGGGCCCCCAAATGGGGAAGCCTGCTCTCTCTCTCTCTCTCTAATGGAAAAAAAAATCCCTCCTGGTGTCCCTTTGTCTCCGGTTTATATATGTTGCAGTTCTTTGTTTGAACCTGACCCTCTCTAATTGGACCTTTCATTAATTTAGGGTCCCCATGCTTTCCTCATTGGTTACTTTGTTACAATGTATCAGTTTCAAAGGCCAAAGCCCAGTGGTGCCCCCTCTTCCTCTCCCCTTGTCTTGTAACATTCCTCTATTCTCTGTGAAAATATGTTTCCTTCGTTCCATTATCCTGTGATTTTTCTATATCCTCGGTGAATGTATGTCTTCTCCCTCCTTCTCCTGTGGCATTTTTCTGTCCATTGGACAAGTAAGATAAGCATTTTGGCGTCTCCAAGCTGCTCAGGTCAGGACTGCTTTTGATCTACCTTCTAATTGCTTTAATTGCTCATCCTTCACATATGCATGCCTCCCCCATGGACACTCTGTATTCCCAAAATCAGCCTATTTTGTCCCTAGAATTCCTTTCAGTGTAATTTACCACAATTTAAAAAGTAACAGTATAAGGCATTTAATTAAAACCATAGAGAAAGATTTTTTTCCTTAATTAAATCTTTATTGTTCAGATTATTACATTTGTTCCTCTTTTTTCCCCCCATAACTCCCCTCCTCCCAGTTCCTGCCCCACCCTCCGCCCTCACTCCCCACCCACTGTCCTCATCCATAGGTGCACGATTTTTGTCCAGTCTCTTCCCGCATCTCCCACACCCCTTCCCCCCCCAAGAATAGTCAGTCCATTCTCTTTCTATCTCCCTGATTCTATTATGATCACCAGATTATTTATTCACTTGATTCTTAGATTCACTTGTTGATAGATGCATGTTTGTTGTTCATAATTTGTATCTTTACCTTTTTCTTCTTCTTCCTCTTCTTAAAGGATACCTTTCAGCATTTCATATAATACTGGTTTGGTGGTGATGAACTCCTTTAGCTTTTCCTTATCTGTGAAGCTCTTTATCTGACCTTCAGTTCTGAATGATAGCTTTGCTGGATAAAGTAATCTTGGTTGTAGGTTCTTGGTATTCATCACTTTGAATATTTCTTGCCATTCCCTTCTGGCCTGCCAAGTTTCTGTTGAGAAATCAGCTGACAGTCGTATGGGTACTCCCTTGTAGGTAACTGAGTTTCTTTCTCTTGCTGCTCTTAAGAGTCTCTCTTTGTCTTTTGCTCTTGGCATTTTAATTATGATGTGTCTTGGTGTGGTCCTCTTTGGATTCCTTTTGTTTGGGGTTCTCTGCTCTTCCTGGACTTGTAGTCTATTTCTTTCACCAGGTAGGGGAAGTTTTCTGTCATTATTTCTTCAAATAGGTTTTCAATATCTTGCTCTCTCTCATCTTCTGGCACCCCTATAATTCTGATGTTGGTACGCTTGAAGCTGTCCCAGAGGCTCCTTACACTATCTTCGAATTTTCGGATTCTTTTTTCATTTTGCTTTTCCGGTTGGGTGTTTTTAGCTTCTTCGCATTTCAAATCTTTGCCTTGATTCTTGTGGTCCTCTGGTCTGCTGTTGGGAGTCTGAATAATATTCGTTATTTCAGTCCGTGTATGTTTAATTTCTAGTTGGTTCTTTATCATAACATCGAGGGTCTCATTAGATTTGTTGAGGATCTCATTAAGTTTATCAGTGGCTTCTAGACAGTTCTTGAGAGACCTTAAAAGTGTGGTTCTGAACTGAATATCCTCCATTGACAGTTTTGTCCTATTTCTTTGTCTCCGCATTTTTTATGCTTTCTTGGTGCACCCCCTAGTGGTCTTTGTGTGCAGTCCTCCTGTAGTTAAGCCTTGATTGTTGTAGTTAATACTAGGGGGATTTGACCTCCAGGCCAGCTGGCTGTGAGAATCAGCTGTGTCTGCAGTGGGAAAACTTCTGTCCTCTAGGGAGGTGCTAATCTAGCCTTTGCCTGAGGCTATCTGGCAAATGGCTCTGCGCAGGGCTTGGGCGGGGCGGGTGGGTCACTCGGGCTCGGGATCAACAGGGTCGCCGGAGAGAGCAGTTATGGCGGCTCTCAGTTCCGTCCCTAGGGGCTCTGCCTCACAGAGTCCCAGCAACCGCTGCAAACCTCGGAGAGAAAGCTGCCTTCGAGTTCCAACTGAAGCCAGACAGTCCCGCTTCTCCCCTTTGAGTCTGGGTCCCTAGAGACTCTCCTGGATCTGGAGCTCAGAATCTGAGACTCCCTCCCGATTGAAAGCACCAACCGCGCCCTCTGCCGCCAGCCCGCTCTGCTCGCACTCCGTACCTGAGTATTTCACTTCAGCACTGCATCTCCTCTGAGTCTGGGTATGATATTCTCTTTCCTCCTAGTTGTAGAATTTCCACTCAGCCAGCCTTCCTGTGGTTCTGGATGATGTCCGTTCCGTCTTTTAGGTGTGTTTTGATTTGGTTGTTCAAGGCAGCAATCTCCGGCGTTAACCTATGCCGTCATCTTGGTTCTCCTATCAAAACCATAGAGAAAGATTTTAATGAACTAGGTCCTTTGTCACTAACTCAAATGTCATCAGCCTGTTTGCACGATCATTGGTTTTCCTTCTGTCCTCAGGCAAAGATCTAATTTTGCTCACGTGTAGCATTGTTTGGTGCGAAGCCCGCGTTAATGCATGCCATTCCCGTCCTGCGTCCCCCGGCCCCCAGGAGTCAGGCAGTATCTATCCCGAAGAGACTTCCTTGCGGGTCTCAGGGAAGCAGGCACGTACCCTCCAGCTGGGAGCCAGAGGGCAGGCGACAGGGCTCAGGCATGAGCATGTCTGTGCAGAGTGAACCACAAGGAGAGCGTCCTTGTGAGCAGGAAGCAGCTCAGGAGGTGCTGCAGGAATCGGGTCTCTATGGAGCAGTGCTGCCCGGGCTGGTATGTAACTTATAGTCTAGTGGCTTCCAAACCCCGATTTTCAGCACCGCCCGCACCCGAGCGTCCTGATGAGAGGGCGTCAGGCTGTGGTCTGTACAAAAGGGAACGTGGACTAGTTCCTCGCACGTCATAAACACAAGCAGGATTATGTCATGTTTAGCCTGGCCCAGGGCAGCTGTTTTGCCCAGAACGCAGAAATGTCTGCACATTTAAACCCAGAAAAAGCAAGCACCTCGCCTTGGGACCCAGTGGGTGATGCCCCAACTCACCTTTCAGGCAAGCCTTCCTGTCTGCTGACTGTCTTCTCTCTCTTGGTTTTCCCCTCCCAGCTAGCAAGACAAGGCCTCAATGTTGTGCTGATCAGCCGGACGCTGGAAAAACTACAGGCTATTGCCGTGGAGATTGGTGAGCGACCCCAAGGAATGAGGGAAGTGTCTGTGAGTGCTCTGGCCAGGTCTGCTCTGGTCCTGCTTGCAGAGGCACCGCCAGCATCCCCCCTGCTCCCTGAGGCCTGGGGCGCGGGCCCTGCTGCGGGAGCTCAGTTTGCAAAGCTAAGTGCAGGCTGTGGAGGGGGCGTTTCGTTCACGGCTGAGTCTCTGGCGGGCGAGGCAGGATCAGAGCAGCGCCAGTAGGTCTGCTCTCTTCTCTGGTCCCGCGTCCTCATCTCTAGAATCAGACGTCCCCATCCAGAGGCCCAGCTTCCTGGGGGCTTCTGCCACTCCCTGTGGGACTTGCCTTCCACGTGTCTGTGCTCTGCTCCGTGCAGGAAGGGGAGGGGCGACGCTTCGTGGTGACACTCAGATTTAAAAAAAAAACCTTGGCGCAGGGCTGCTGTGCGGCTGTGAAGACTGCACTGCACAACGCTGGGAGGCCGCACTCACAGGACAGCGTGTTATTATCATGACACCTCTGAAGTGTCCTTAGCTAATGACCATCACAGTATCCCTCTTTGGGATTTGCATTTTAATGATTAATTATTAATTTAGTAGTTAATACACTCCTTAACTCACAGGAATAGGCCTTTAATGATAAAGACTTGGGAAACCACGGCAGGCCGCCTGGGGGACAGTTTGTGTCCCTGAGGCATCAGGAGGCGGACGGGGTGGCTCAGTGCCCTTGGGCCGATGAATTCTGTGTCTGGATATCAGAGGTAACTCTGACCAGGATTCGGGCATTCTTCAGTGCTCCTCCCGCAATGTTAAAGTGTGATTTTCATCGGCCTCTTAAAGAGCAAGCAGTGTCTTCAGCCTGAGAGCATCCCACCCCCAAACTATGCCTCAACATCACTTGCCCCAGAAATATTGGGTCTGGCTCCAGCGCTGAGGGGGGCAGCTGGTGACATCTGTGCTGCTTCCACACCTCGCTGAGCTCCTGCACAGGCAAGTTCACCGCACGAGGCTAGTTCACGCGGGAGAGTGGCAGGGCCTGGCCAGGAGCAGTGCGGGTGCCCCGGGCAAGGCACTAGCGACTCAGCTGGCTTCTCCTCTGGAAAATGCAGACAGCACCTACGTGGCACGGTTGGAGAGAGGATTAAAATAGGAGATGGTGCAGGTAAAGGCTTGGTGAATGCTAACGTGTGGGCAAATGCAGAGGGTGGCTGTGTCTCCGGAGGGACCCGGCGCGGCACAGGGGGCATCACACTGTGCCTGCAGCCCTTAGGCCAGGCCTCTCCACAGAGCGAGCACCAGAGTCAGCTGGGGCGTGGGTGCAGAAGACCCCTGGCCTCCCAGGGTGCCTGGTTCTCTAGGTCCCGGGAGGAGCCTGAGGTTTTGTGTTTCTAACCAGTTGCTGGTGGTGCTGATGCTGTGTTCTGGGGACCCCGCTTTGAGAATCACTGTGTTAAATCTAATGCGTGTACTTGTTACTGTGGTAACGCTCAGACTCACCCCTCTAGCACATGCCAGCTTTATCCGGGCTACTTCTTGTCTCTAATGGGGTGGTGGGCTTGTGCTCATAAACGTCGCTCAGGCTGCGTGGGAGCGCAGGGGAGCTCCACGGGCAAGAGGGGATTTGAACTCGTGATCACTGAAGAGTAACATTGTCTTGAATGCAGAGCGCGCTACAGGGAGGAGTGTGAGGATCATACAAGCAGATTTCACCAAGGACGACATCTATGAGGATATTAAAGAAGAACTCAAAGGCTTAGAAATTGGAATTTTAGGTAAGCAAATTGCAATGCTCAGAGCGTGCTGTAATACGTCAGAGCAATAACTACCTCGGTGACCCTTGATTATCCCACGGTGGCTTGAGCTTAACCCATAACTGTGTTTTAAGCTGTGGCATTAACGAATATTAAAGTTCAGTTCTTCAAGAGGCATTACCTGACTAACAGATGTATATAGAGCTTTAGAATGTATCAGACCTTCCCGACCGCCTTCCCTAATGTCAGAGAGGACGAATGTTCTCTCACCGACTGACACTGACATTCGGCGGGAAGAGGGAACCTCAGAAACACGCGCCTGAAGGACCAGTTACCCAACACGCTTGGCTGTGATTGACGCATGAAATGGCAGCGCAGTGCGCGTACTTGTGAACTGATCACCTTATTCAGGACACAAGACGATGTTTCTTCTGTGATGATTATAAACACGCTATTTCATCACTACGCACACAGTACAATGTCTGTATTGTGCATAGAAAGAAGGTTTGATTTCTAAAGTTCCTGCTGAATTAAGAAAAAAATTACTAATTCTTTTTACTAATAACAATGAAAAACATATTGTTGCAGAAAAACTGGAAAGAGTAGAGAAGCATATAAGAGAATTATGAATTTCTTAAAATCCTGACGGCCCGAGAGAGCATTTTGGTGCATATCCTTCCAGATACATATTCTCATATGTCTACATGGGTCTTACGTGTTTACACATATTTATTTACATATTTACTTGTTTTAAATTTTGTTCTTTCCATCACCACCTGTCCCGTCTGTGTGTTGTGCGTTTTTAAAAGCCGTTCATCACACACACTTTCCCCTGCCTTCAGCTGAGCAGCCGTGGTTGTGAGTGACTGCACTGCGCTCCAGCCGGGCTGCACCCCATTCCCTTCATGTGCTTCCTATCCCTGGATCATGATCTCTTCCCTCGGATCTGTTTAGTTATCAAATCATGTCACAATGAACGACCTGGGGTATCAATCTTGTTGAAGGTATTTTCTTTTTTAAAAAAAATATTTTTATTGATTTCAAAGAGGAAAGGAGAGGGAGAGAGAGAGAGAGAAACATCCATGATGAGAGAGAATCAATCAGCTGCCTCCTGCATGCCCCCTACTGGGGATGGAGCCCGAAACCAGGGCACGTGCCCTGACCGGGAATCAAACCCTGATCTCCAGGTTCCTGGGTCGGCACTCAACCACGGAGTCACGCTGGCCAGGCATGAAGGTATTTTCCTAAAAACACCTTCCAAGAGAAGAATTTCTGGGTTGAGTGTAACTGTTTTTAAGGTTTTCAACAAACATTTGCCACTGGCTCTTCTGACATCTTTTTGTTTTGCCTCCCCCGGCAGTCAACAATGTTGGAATGATCCCCAGCCTTCTGCCACGCCATTTCCTTAACACACCGGAAGAAATCCAGGTACAGCTGTGCTTTCTGTGGCGCCCTCCTCTCAGCAGGGCCGGGGAGGGTGTCTGGACAGAATTCTGTGTCCCAGGGGGCTGTCTGGAGGGTTCCCTTTCTTCTCATCTTAGTACTTGGTCCACAGCAAGGCATCCCTGCTCATGGCCATTTCTAAGATAAGGTCACCTCTCCCCTCCTCCGCACATCAGCGCCCGCCGGCTGCTGCCCTAGTCTTTGGGGCTCTGTGCTGTGTTTCATAAGGGGTAACCCTGCCTGGAAATTTTATGGCTGTGGACGCAAGTGGGAGAAGCTCTTTGGTTTTCTTTGTCTTCCCAGGTAATAAAATTTGTTCGGAGTTCAGCGTGAGGGAAGTCAGTGATACAAACTCTGCGGTTGAGGTATTGATTCTAAGTTCAGCAAGCGTGGCTCAGACCCCTGGCCGCCATTGCTGGCCATGCGTGCATTTGGTGCATTTAGCAGCCCTGGAAGGTACTCCTTGTTACGTCTTCCAGGCTCTGACCTTTGAGGTCATGGGGTCATATCCAGGCTGTCGCGCTCCCAGTCCCCCACTGTGCAGGCGTTCCCATGCTCCCATGTGAGTCCGAGAGGAGCGGGCGGAGTGCCCACTGCTGGGCGTAGCTGCACACCCTTGCCACGCCCGCCTCTCCATTAAGCAGATGCCATTCTTGCTTCTTTCTCTGTTCATGTCTGTACTTGTGCCCGTTTCTGTGTCTACCCCTCTTTCCCTCTCTGTCTGTCTCGGGAGACTCTACTAGTTTCTTTATCTGGCCTCTGTAGCCCGGAACCTCCGCCTTGTTAGACAGCCACTGGCCTTTCTTTCTTTTTTTAAATATATTTTATTGATTTTTCACAGAGAGGAAGGGAGAGGGATAGAGAGTTAGAAACATCGACGAGAGAGAAACATCGATCAGCTGCCTCCTGCACACTCCCTACTGGGGATGTGCCCGCAACCAAGGTACATGCTCTTCACCAGAATCGAACCTGGGACCCTTCAGTCCGCAGGCTGACGCTCTATCCACTGAGCCAAACCGGTTAGGGCGCCACTGGCCTTTCTGTTCTCGCTGCCGTTGTCCCCAGGCCCACGCACGCTGCCCCCTTCCTCCAGCTGGGAAGTAACCGCTGCCTTGGAAAAGCTGTGTCCACATTCCTCTTTACAGATTTGAGGAAACTCTTAGTAATTGACTTCGTTCAAGGTCACACTGCACAGATGCACGGCACGGAGGGCAGCCGTTTCCCAGCCCTGGCGCAGGCGCCCTGAGCTTCCAGGAGGAGCCGGTGTGCCGGCTGGGCGAGTGGGGAGCAGCTCAGACGCCTGCCTCCGCCCACTTCATGTTTCTTTTTTTTTAAAAAAAATATATTTTATTGATTTTTTACAGAGAGGAGGGGAGAGGGATAGAGAGTTAGAAACATCGATGAGAGAGAAACATCGATCAGCTGCCTCCTGCACGCCCCTTCCTGGGGATGTGCCCGCAACCAAGGTACATGCCCTTGACCGGAATTGAACCTGGGAACCTTCAGTCCGCAGGCCGACGCTCTATCCCAGGGGTCCTCAAACTACGGCCCGCCCGTGGGCCACATGCAAATACAAATATTGTATTTGTTTCCATTTTGTTTTTTTACTTCAAAATAAGATATGTGCAGTGTGCATAGCAATTTGTTCATAGTTTTTTTTAAACTATAGTCCGGCCCTCCAACGGTCTGAGGGACAGTGAACTGGCCCCCTGTTTAAAAAGTTTGAGGGCCCCTGCTCTATCCGCTGAGCCAAACCGGTTAGGGCCACTTCATGTTTCGTTAGCACCGACTGCACGTCAAGAGAACGTCTCAGCTGATTTGTGGTTGTGGTTGTTCATTCCAGAGCCTCATCCACTGTAACATCACCTCGGTAGTGAAGGTACGTGACCAGTGTACGTGCCGAACGCATTCACGTGGAGCAGCTCCCGGCATGTGGCAACGCAGGACACCCGGCCCTTCCCTGTGGAGGGGACTCTCTGGACTTGAACTGCACTTGACTGCGAGGCCCACGCGTGGCCTTTCGGTTGTCTTGTTCTGTTTTCACCAAGCGCAGGGAGGGATTCATGCTCCCTCGTGTTTGAGGCCTATTTCTGCCTTCCGTTCTGCCACATGTCAGAACATATTAGACCTGACGCTGCTGAAACTGATTCTGGATTCCAGGGTGACTTTTTAAAAAATTCACTACTTTCCTCTGATTTTATTCTAGTAAATAGAGGAAAAGTCGCTCTGTTGGAGAAAAAGACAGAGGGCAGGCATGGATTTTATGGACTCCTGTTCCATAAGTACTTGCCAATTGGAGTTCATGTATCTCTGACTCCAGCTCAGCCACTAGCTGGCTGGGCAGCGCTGGGCGTGCTGTTTAACTCCCTGGAACCTCAGATTCTTCATCTGCTAGAAAAGTGTGGCACTAAGTGTGTCGGGTGCTGTTCTGCACAAGCGTCAGTAGGCACGACGGCCACGGAGCTGAGCTGACTGTGCCCTGGAGAGAGTGGGGGGGTGGGGGTCGGGGGTGTGTGGGGGGAAGGGCCCTCCTGGGCAGGCGGCTGGGGGAAGGTGCTGCCGAGAAGCAGGCCCAGCCGCGCCTGCTGAGCGGATGGCACTTCTGTGTGAACACAGGCTTCTCTCCTCTGAATGGCTTGTGAGTGAACCCTGGGCTCTGAGACCCCACTGACCCCACAGCCGGTGCCTGGCTCAGGCCACAGCGTTCACAACTGCGCCTGGCGCCCTGTGGCCATTCCCCAGGCCCCGTGGAACCACAGCAGGGAGCCAGGTGTGACCCCCGGCTTCATGGGTCTGGACCCTGGCTGGGAGCAGCAGGAGGCTCAGTCTCATCTTGAGGACATGGACTGGCCGCGGAGGACGGCTTTCCCACAGGAGAATCAGCTGCTCGCGACCTAAGGGGAGGGGATGGATGCTGAGTAGAGCCAAAAATTTTTTTTCAGGTGGATAAGTTGGGCTGACAAAAATTGTTTTTACCATTGACTGTTTTTCTGTAAGCATAGTGGTATTTTACGTAGCCTGCCCAGTGTTCATTGGTACACACATTCTTTTAGGCTGAGCAATCAATAGCTTTTCAAACTCCCAGCTGATGTAATTGTAAGTTTTATATTTCCAACTGTTGTCGGTAGTCTTATCACTAAAATCTTTCACATTATTTGACACGTGGATCTCTCACTCTTGGTCCATTTGATCAAGGGGCTTCCCAGATGTATTTGATAACCCTGACTCCTTTAGCAGAGGGATGTTTTGATTTGCTAAACAATTATTTTATATATTGTTAGACACTGACTTCCCTAAATAACAGAGAAAACACACGGGAGGTTAGCTTATACGCATGCCACCCCAGCTGTCCACGCTGGTGGGAGGCATGACAAGTATCCCTTATTCCATTATTCCACAGGAGCCGTCTGGGAATAGGAGAGGCCCCTGTCAGGGCAGGGGTGGGAGCTGAGCTTGTGGGCAAAAGGAAGGTGAGATCAGAGACTAAATATTGGGAGCTTTGTGACAGAGACTCACAAACCCGACGTCCTCTCTCTACCCGGGATTGCTTCCCCCAGTGAGGCTAGAGCATTCAGCCGGGAGACTGAGGACCTGCTGGCGTGCTCCTCAGTGACGTTGGAAAAGCCAAGGAAGGGTGATGACAATCTAGCCCTCATCCTTTTCTCACCTCCCTTCAAATCCAGGTTTTCAGGAGGCAGTCCCGTGGGTTCTAGGGACCACCCCCCACTCTGGAGGCCCCGCAGGTAGGGCGTGGCAGGGACAGAGCCCCCCCGGAAGCTCCTGGGGCTCCCAGGCCACGTGCAGAGACTGGCAGAGCTAGTCCTCTGGCCCTGGGCCTTTTGATTTCTCTGCTTTGCCCCACCTGTTTGGTTCCTCTCTGTCTCAAACCTGCTCCCCAGACAGGGCCCCCGTCCACTCGGATGTACGTTTGAGAACCCTTTAGCCCACACAGTTGCCGCCTCCTTAATTCTTAAAACGTGCGCCTTACAATTACGATGTGAAAAGCTCTTTAACGGGATGTTTAAGCTCCGGAAGTTGCAGAAAAGACCTCTTTTGGGACAGAAGGTTGGGAGGGGGAAGGGACTTCCCAATACAGTTGTAATTCTGACAGACCGACAGACAGACATGTCTGTCTGGGGAGCTAGCACAGACCACCTGCAGGCTGCTTATGCGGCCGCTGTTGGATTGACAGGTGTCCTCCCCGGTACTTGCGACGCTCATGGACACCTGCGTGATGTCCTGACGCCCCCCAATCCTAACTCAAGGCTGAGGCTTGTGATGAGCAGCTCCGCTTGCCTGTCTCCTGGGGTAGAGAGTATCTGGGGCCCTCAGTGCTGACCCCACACCAGGACAATTTCCATAATTTTTCACTGCCCTCGTTTTGCAGGAAGACTGGAGCTTTAGCAGGAGAAACCAGAGGCCTCTGAGCAGTTGGCCATTTTCTGAGTTGCGTCCTGTAGGTTCCGGCCTGACTCTAGTGTTGCCAGAATGACCCCCAATGCGTGTGGCCATCTGAGAAGATTAGGCAGTTCCCCAGCTCCCTCCCACACCCACTCCCCCAAGTTGCACGCCCATTGCTATTTAGTTCCTTTGTCAAGGCTTAACGTTGACCTTCTCTTGTAGATGACCCAGCTCATTCTGAAGCACATGGAGGCAAGGTAAGGCCTTTCTTTGAAACGGTGGAGCACACGGGCTCCCTGGCCTGGCCGGCGGCGGGTGTGGAGGCTGGGGCTGGGGCGCCTCTGGCTGCGGTTTTAACAAGTGATAACACTGTGATGACAGGACATGGACATTACAGGGGAAATAACATTCTGCCCAGGCCAGCTTTGCAACACACAAGCATATTGAAGGTCAAGTGTAACATACACTGGAGGGAGGAAGAGAACAGCGGATTCAGCACACATTGTAGTAAAAAATTAACTTACGTTGAGCATAAAAAAAACTTCAGAAGTTGGCCTGAGACCAAGACCATCTCTTTGTTATTATAAATTTCAGCTCTTGTCAGAATGAATACTCCAGTTTAGTGGTAAAAATCAGCACCCCATCAGCACCCCAGCAGCACCCCATCAGTGCCTCCATTTACGCCACGTCTTTATCACCCTGTTACCCACCCATGGGAGCCGGTCTCACGCACCCACGGGAGCCGTCCTCACACACCCACGGGAGCCAGTCTCAGGCCGTGTCCATGAACAGCAAGTGGCCGATGGCTTTGTCCTCCCTCGAGGAAGCGAGGCTGGCCCTGCTACTCTAATGTGCAGTTTCCTGGTTTTTCTGGATCAAACCGGTCTCATTGGGGTGGATTAAAGGGATTACATTTCCAAAGGGCACTTAGGGAACCCCGGGACTTGTGAGGACGCCTGTGTGAGCAGGTGATGGGCCATCCAGTTCCACCCCAGACTGACGGCATCTGCCTTGTTGTGGGTCGTCATGGGCAGAAGGGCCCTGAGCGCCTGTGCCCGCGCTCCAGGGAGAAGGATCCCCTCCCCTCCTGTCTGCGCTCAGTGGGTTCCTGCGTTTCGGCGGGGGCCCCTTGTTGCAGCAGAACCCGTTCCCGGTGGCAAGCCCTGGCCCCAGCCCTCGCTCACTGCCCACTGACTGCCCAGGGTCACCATTGTGCGGCCGTGGCCCTGAGGGAAGCAGAGCGGGGTTCCCCGGCGCGCACACGAGCTCCTTGGTTTCTTCCTTTGCACGGAGCCCCCAGGCAGCGCAGCTCCTGAAACGTTGCTTCTTTGCCTTTTAGGAGGAAAGGGCTCGTCCTGAACATTTCTTCCGGGGTGGCCCTCTTTCCCTGGCCTTTCTACTCCATGTATTCGGCTTCCAAGGTGAGCGACAGCAGAGTTCCAGGCTCCTCCTCCCTCCCCTTGCTGTTCCCGCTTGCCATTTTCCTGTGGCCCATCTGGCCAGTCCATGGGCAGATCGCCAGGAGGCGCTCTCCTGTGTCCAGGGCGGAGCTAGTCAGCAGGGGTTTGGGTGCATAGACCTCCTGGCCTGGGAGCCCTGCTGTCCACTGTGGTTTCCTCCCTGCCCTGGAGGCCTAGCCAGGTGTCCCCGTGCCCTCGTCTTGAAAACAAACTCGGGGGGGGGGTGCTCTACACAAGGGACAGCCCCCCACCCCCGGGTTGGGTCATGTATGTGCAGTGGCCCGAGGTATGTATTTATCCCCACCATGTATGTTCCCATTCATTGCGGGATCTCTTCTCAGACCAAGAGATGAAGTCCTAACTCGCATCAGAGAAGCGGCACGTTTTAAGACAACGTGGTGGGCTCCTGCGGGGCCCCCGGAACCTGCAAAGTTGGTTCTGACGGAGAAAGCAAGCTCCGGGCCCTGAGGTGTTTCTCCTTCTCGCTCCAGGCTTTTGTGTGCACGTTTTCCAAGGCCCTGCAAGCGGAATATAAGGAGAAAGGAATAATTATCCAGGTGAGGCTGACAGTTCGAGTCCCCTGAAGAGATGCTCCAGGTCCCCGTGGAGCCAGCCACTGCCTCCTGCAGGGCTGGTGCTGAAGTGCAGCGGGAGGAGTGGTCTGCATGACTCTCCGGGGTTCCTGCGACCCTTGCACTGGCCGCTGTGCCCTGTGGCTGCGCCTGCTGCCACCCTCTGCCGTGCCCTGGGCTGGAGCAGGAGACGGGGCAGGGTGAGTGAGTGCCCAGGAGCGCTGTCGCCCCTCTTGCTACCCGATGCTGCATCACGCCAGAAGTTGGGGCCTGGTCGGCCATGCTTTCCTCTCTACTGTAGGTACGGGAGACGGGCTTGTGTGGGAGGATGGTGGAGAGGGAAAGAGACACTGGGCATCGGTCCACGTCGGAAGGGGTGGGGTGCCCCCCTTGCGGGCTGCTCATCTGTGCTGGGCCCAGAGGTCCTCACCCCTGGCTCTGAGCAGCGGGCAGAGGGGCTCGGCCGCCCCTTCACCCACAGCCGCACACCGATCGGGCTGTCCTGCTGCCTGTAGGCTGGGCAATAGGACATCTGTGTCAGCGATGTCCATGCGTTGGCTCACAGCACGGAGTCCAGTGATTTCTAGGACCTGGAATAAAAGCTGTATTTGCAGGGTTTTGTTGCTGTTGGGGAGGAAGTTGTACGGCATAGTATTAGAAGTGGAAAGGCTCACTCACTGTGACATCTTTTTTTTTTTAATATGTTTTTATTGATCTCAGAGAGGAAGGGAGAGGGAGAGAGAGAGAGAAACATCAATGATGAGAGAGAATCATTGATTGGCTGCCTCCTGCACGCCCCCTACTGGGGATCGAGCCCACAATCCGGGCGTGTGCCCTTGGCCGGAATCCAACCCGGGACCCTTGAGTTTACAGGCCAACGCTCTATCCACTGAGCCAAACCAGCTAGGGGTCACGTGACATCTTTAAAATCATTGGTGTGCATGCGGATTTCAATTAAAATGCTCACGGGTATGAGACGATCTCAGGTGGCTACGTTTTAAATTAAGTAAAGTTTATTCAAAAGGCAGATATGAATTAATGGTGAGAACTTTGCAATTAACATCGACTTCTGCCGCTGAGTGACGGGAACAGCACACCATGCCGCTAGGCCACTCGCTCTTTGCCCGGCTGACTGAAGTCCCGCCCATCAGGGACTGCCCTTCCTGCCCATCTTCCAGCTCCCGCTGCAGACAGATTCCTTTTGCACAAGTGCTACCCCGTGCAGGCTGTTCGCTGCAGTAAAACATAACCCTTTACACCTCACTGACTTCCAACCACAAAGATTCATTTCTCATTCATGATGCGCATCTACGGGGAGCTGCCAGGGCATCAGCTCGGGGCAGTGACGCAGGGACCGGCGGATGGAGCAGCTACTCCGTGGGGGTTGTGAGCTGACACGCCAGGGCAACGTGGTAGCAGTTCTAGAGGGTTTTCCATTGATAACGAAGGGCTCTGGCTCAGAAAAGACGCCGGTCACTTTTGCTCACACTCATGGGCCAGATCTGGTCACATGGTCCCACCCAACCGTGTGTAATTCTATCATGTGCCTGGAGGAGAAAAGAACTAAAAATACTTGGTGAACCACACGAATGCTTACCAGAGCTACCTGCTTACTAGTCATATGACAGGCTTGGCATCACCATGATCTTGAGAATTGTGGTGAGAGAGGCTGGGGCTGCTGAGTGAGTGGGTTCCGTGGGGCAGCAGGGGTGGGAGGAGGTGGGGGAGGGGAGGGGCCCCTTCCTGGAGGCAGGAGCCTCGGAGCTGCTCTCCTAGCCAGTGAGAGAAGGTGAAAAGGCTCTGCGACCTTTCGGAACCACTGGGCTCTCCAAACACTTATGTAATGGGTGCTCAATAAAGATTTGTGAATTGGGCAGCGAAGCAGGCACTAGAGACTTGAGTTTGATTTTCAAATCCCAGCTCTGCCACTTGCCATGTGAGTGATCCTGGAAAACCTGCTGAAACTCCGCGAGCCTCCGTTTCCCAGAATCACCTGCACAACCCCTACTGGGGATCGAGCCCCCAGCCCGGACCTGCGCCCTTGACTGGAATCAACCCGGGACCCTTTGGTTCCCAGGCAGATGCTCTACCCTCTGACCAAAACAGGCCGGGCGGCACTTTGTTTTATAAGTGACAATCCAAGGAGGAGACGTAAGTGGGTTACAGGAAATCCACTGGTGATAGATGAGAGAGGGAGGGAGGGAGGGAAGGAGGGAAGCAGCAAAGAGGGGTGGGGAGTGCGGGGACCTCTGGGATTGGATAAAAAGTAAAATGATAGACGCATACTTCTTTTTTAAAAAAAATATTTTTATTGATTGCAGAGAGGGAGGGAGAGAGAAACATCATCGATGAGAGAGAATCTCCCCATCTGTAAAAAGGGCATGTTTACCATGGCTGCTCACTTCTCTAGGTTCTTATAAAGATCTAATGAATGAACAAATATGCACATTTCACCCCGGTTTATGATGCCCCTGTGCTCCACAATGAGGTGTTTTGTGAACCAAACCCCACTGTGGGAATGAAAATACTTACTATTTCCCCACCTGGGAGTGGGTTGGGAACGCATGCTCCCGCATCTCTCCAAGAGGAACAGGGTGAGATCGGTGGAAGAAAGTGTTTTGCCGATTAACGACGATAGCGTTCATTTCCATGAGGGCCATTCAGTCGTGTTGACTGATTCATAACTGATTCATTCATAACAGTGTCATGTCAGGGGTGATGTGAAGAAAAGCTGACATGATGAAAATGGCAAACGTGATGTGAAGAAAAGTAAAACCAAGAAAACAAGCACGGACCTTTTTTCTCTAAAGATGCCGAGCTCTGTGTGTCTGGGAGAAAGTCAGCCTCCTGCCAGGTGCGGGGGCCGTGGATGGAAAGAGGGGGTCGTGAAGTGCAACCCAGAGGCTTTAGTTGCCCCATCGTTGGCTGTGTGTGTTAGAAACACACGTCTGAGAGAGGGTTGCCAGATAAAATACAGAACACCCAATAAAATCTGAATTTCAGATAAATAAATGAAAATTTAAATGTAAATATAGCCCACGGAGTACTTGGGACATAGTTATACTGAATTTTTAAAAATTTTAAAAAGTATTACATGTCTCCTTTTCCCCCCGATTGACCCTCCCACGCCTGCCCCCACCCCCAGTAAACCCCCCACCGCCCCATTGTCCGTGTCCATGTTAATATGCATGCATACAAGTTCTTTGGTTGATCTCTAACCCACCCCCCTCCCCTGCCTTCTTTCTGAGGTTGGACGGTCTGATCAGTGTTTCAGTCTCTGGACCAATTTTTGTTCATCAGTTTATGTTGTTCATTATATCCCACATATGAGTGAGATCACGTGATACTTATCTTTCTCTGACTGGCTAATTTTGCTTAGCGTAATGCTCTCCAGCTCCATCCATGCTGTTGCAAATGTTAAGAATTCCTTCTTTTTTACCACAGCATAGTAGTATGTTGTGTAGATGTACCACAGTTTTCTAATCCACTCATCTGCTGATGGGCACTTAGGCTGTTTCCAAATCTTAGCTATTGTAAATTGTGTTGCTATGAACATAGGGGTGCATATATCCTTTCTGATTGGTGTTTCTGGTTTCTTGGGATATATTCCTAGAAGTGGGATCACTGGGTCAAATGGGAGTTCCATTTTTAATTTTGTGAGGAAACTCCATACTGTCTTCCATAGGGGCTGCACCAGTCTGCATTCCCACCAGCAGTGCACGAGGGTTCCTTTTTCTCCACATCCTCTCCAGCACTTGTCGTTTGTTGATTTGTTGATGATAGCCATTCTGACAGGTGTGAGATGGTACCTGATTGTTGTTTTGATTTACATCTCTCAGATGATTAGTGACTTTGAGCATGTTTTCATATGTCTCTCTGCCTTCTGTATGTCCTCTTTCGAAAAGTGTCTATTTAGGTCCGTTGCCCATTTTTTTGATTGGATTGTTTATCTTCTTTTTGTTAAGTTGTATGAGTTCCCTGTAAATTTTGGAGATTAAACCCTTATCGGATGTAACATTGGCAAGTATGTTCTCCCATGCAGTGGGCTCTCTTGTTTTGTTGATGGTTTCTTTTGCTGTGCAGAAGCCTTTTATTTTGATGTAGTCCCATTTGTTTATTTTCTCCTTAGTTTCCATATTGGTAAAGACATTGCTACAACATATGTCTGATATTTTGCTGCCTATGGAGTCTTCTAAGGTTTTTATGGTTTCCCATCTTATATTTAAGTCCTTTATCTATTTTGAGTTTGTTTTTGTGTATGGTGTAAGTTGGTGAACTAGTTTCATTTTTTTGCATGTATCTGTCCAATTTTCCCAACACCATTTATTGAAGAGACTGTCTTGACTCCATTGTATGCTCTTGCCTCGTTTGTCAAATATTAATTGAGCCTAATGGCTTGGGTAGATTTCTGGGTTCTCTGTTCTGTTCCTTTGGTCTATTTGTCTGTTCTTGTGCCAGTACCAGGCAGTTTTGAGAATAGTGGGTTTGTAATATAGCTTGATATCTGGTATTGTGATCCCTCCAAATTTGTTCTTCTTTCTCAGAATTGCTGTGGCTATTTCGGGTCTTTTTTTATTCCAGATGAATTTTTGGAGAGTTTGTTCTAGGTCTGTGAAATATGCCATTAGTATTTTAATGGGAATTGCATTGAATCTATAAATTGCTTTGGGTAGTATGAACATTTTAATGATTTTGATTCTGCCAATCCATGAACACGGTATGTTCTTCTATTTGTTTATGTCTTCCTCTATCTCTTTTTTCAATGTCCTGTAGTTTTCTGAGTATAGTCTTTTACCTCCTTATTTAAGTTTATTTCTAGGTATCTTAATTTTTTTGTTGCAGTGGTAAATTTTTTTTTTTTTTTAGTTTCTCTTTCTGTGAGTTCATTATTGGTGCATAAAAAAGCCATAGACTTCTGGGTGTTAATTTTGTATCCTGCTATATTGCCAAATTCATTTATTAAGTCTAGTAGTTTTTTGATGGGGACTTTAGGGTTTTCTAGGTACAATATCATGTCATCTGCAAATAATGACAATTTTACGTCTTCTTTTCCAATTTGGATGCCTTTTATTTTTTCCTCTTGTCTGATCACTATGGCTAGTAGTTCCAGTGCTATGTTGAACAGAAGTGGTGAAAGTGGGCATCCTTGTCTTGTTCCTGTTCTTAGGGGAAATGAGTTTAGTTTTTGCCCATTGAGTATGATGTTGGCTGTAGATTTGTCATATAAGGCTTTTATTATGTTGAGGTATGCTCCCTCTATTCCCACTTTGCTGAGAGAGTTTTTTGTTGTTTTTTTTTAATCAAGAAAGGGTGTGGATTTTGTCAAATGCTTTTTCTGCATCGATTGATATGATTATGTGATTTTTGTCTCTCAATTTGTTTATGTGATGTATCACATTTATTGATTTACAGATATTGTACCCTCCTGATATCCCCGGAATAAATCCCACTTGGTCATGGTGTATGATTTTTCTAATGTAATGCTGGATCCAATTTGCTAGAATTTTGTTGAGGATTTTAGCATCTATGTTCATCAAGGATATTGGCCTGTAGTTCTACTTCTTTGTGGTGTCTTTATCTTGTTTTGGAATAGTGTAATGCTGGCTTCATAGGAAGAGCTTGGAAGTGTGCCTTCCTCTTGAATTTTTTGGAATAGTCTGAGGAGGATAGGTTTTAGTTCTCTGAATGTTTGGTAGAACTACCCTCTAAAGCCCTCCAGACCAGGGCTTTGTTTGTTGGAAGATTTTTGATTACTGCTTTAATTTCATCGGTAGTTATTGGCCTATTCAGGTTTTTTGATTCTTCCTGATTGAGTTTTGGAAGCTTGTATTTTTCTAGGAATATGTCCATTTCATTTAGGCTGTCCAGTTTGTTGGAGTAGAGTTGCTCATAGTATTTTTTTTTTTTTTTTTTTTACAATCCTTTGTATTTCTGTGGGGTCTGTTGTTACTTCACCTATTTCATTTCTGATTTTGTTTATTAGGGTCCTTTCTCTTTGTTTCTTGGTGAGCCAGGCTAAAGGCTCATCGATCTTGTTTATCCTTTCAAAGAACCAGCTCATGGTTTTATTGATCTTTTGTATTTTTTTTGTGTGTGTGTCTCTATGTCGTTTATTTCTGCTCTGATCTTTATTATTTCCTTCCTTCTGCTTACTCTGGGCTTTTCTTGTTACTGTCTTTCTAATTCTTTTTTAAAAAAAATATATTTTATTGATTTTTTTACAGAGTAGGAGAGAGGGACAGAGAGTCAGAAATATCGATGAGAGAGAAACATCGATCAGCTGCCTCCTGCACACTCCCCACTGAGGATGTGCCCACAGCCAAGGTACATGCCCTTGATTGGAATCGAACCTGGGACCCTTCAGTCCACAGGCCGACACTCTATCCACTGAGCCAAACCAGTTAGGCCTCTTTCTAATTCTTTAAATTGTAGGGTTAGGTAATTTATTACCTTTTTTCTTGTTTTTTTGAGGTAGGCCTGCAGAACTATGTACTTCCCTCTCAGGATTGCTTTCACTCTGTCCCATAGATTTTGGACTGTTGTGTTTTCATTGTTGTTTCTTATCAGGATACTTTTTATTTCTTCTTTGATCTCTTTGGTAACCCAATCATTGTTTAATAGCATGCTATTTAGCCTCCAAGTGTTTAATTTTTTTCATTTTTTTATTGTAGTTGATTTCTAATTTTATGCCATTGTGATCTGAGAAGATGCTTGATATGATTTCTATCTTCTTGAATTTGAAGAGACTTTGCCTGTATCTCAATATATGGTCTATCTTTGAAAATGTCCCATGTGCACTTGAGAAGAATGTATATCTGTAGCTTTGGGATTAAATGTTCTGAAGATGTCTAATTCCATCTCATCTAGTGAGTCATTTAGGATTGATGTTTCTTTGCTGATTTTTTGTTTAGAGGATTTATGCAGTGGCAAAATTCTTACTTTGTCTCTGGTGTTTGCCAATTTAATTATGATGTGTCTTGGTGTCGGTCTTTTTGGGATCCTCTTGTTTGGGACTGCATAATAGGGTATTAAAGTTGACTGTATTGCTGGCGATCTCTCCCTTGATATCTTCCAGAAGTTTTTTTTATGTATTTGGGTGCTTCTGTATTGGGTGCATATATGTTTATCAGAGTTATATCCTCTTGTTGAATTGCTCCCTTTAGTATTATGAAGTGGCCTTCCTTATCTTTTGTTATGGCCTTCACTTTGAGGTCTATTTTGTCAGATATAAGTATTGCTACCCCAGCTGTTTTTTCATTTCTATTCACCTGAAAATTTTTTTTCCCATACCTTTGCTATCAGTCTGTGCTAGTCCTTTGTTCTGAGGTGGGTCTCTTGTAGACAGCATATATATGGGTCATGTTTTCTTACCCATTCAGCTACCCTATGTCTTTTGTTTAGAGCATTTAATCCATTTACGTTTAAGGTTATTATTGATAGGTACTTGTTTGTTGCCATTTTTATTCTTTATGCCTGTGTTCCTTCTTCCCTTCTGATTTCTTCTTTTAATAGCAGTCCCTTTAGCATTTCTTGCATTGGTGGCTTGGTGGTAATAAACTCCCTTAGCCCTTTTTTGTCTGAAGCTCCTTATTTCACCTTCAATTTTGAATGATAGCCTTGCTGGGTATAGTATTCTTGGATTCAGTCCCTTGCTTTTCATCACTTTGTATATTTCATTCCATTCCCTTCTGGCTTGATGTGTTTCTGTTGAGAAATCAGTTGATAGTCTAATGGGAAATCCCTTATAGGTAACTTTTTGTCTCTCTCTGGCAGCCTTTAAAATTCTTACTTTGTCGTTGGTGTTTGCCAATTTAATTATGATGTGTCTTGGTGTCGGTCTTTTTGGGATCCTCTTGTTTGGGACTCTGTGCTTCTTGAACTTGTGTGAGTTTTTTCTTCCCAATATCAGGGAAGTTTTCTGTCATTATTTCTTCAAACAGGTTTTCTATTCCTTGCTCAGTTTCCTCTCCTTCTGGGACCCCTATTATGTGGATGTTGTTTCGTTTTGTGTTATCCCAGAGCTCTCTTAGGATCTCCTCCTGCTTTTTAAGTTTTTTTTTTCCAGCTGCTGCTCTTCTTGGGTGTTTTTTCCTACCTTGTCTTCTAGCTTTCTGGTGCAGTCCTCAGTTTCTTCTAGTCTACTATTGATGCTTTCTATTGTGTTCTATGTCATTCTTCATTTCTTCTTGGCTCTTCTCCATTTCCTATTGATTCTTACACATGTTGTTGAATTGTCTTCCATCCTTTTCAGTGTCCTTATGACCATTGCTCTGGATTCTTTCTCTGACAAATTTCTTGCCTCCATTTCATTTACTTCCTTTTCTGGCTATTCCTCCTTTTCTTTCATATGGGGTCTGTTTCTTTGTCTCCCCTTTTTGCTCCTTCAGGGTGTCTGGTTATGTGGTTCACCCTCTACCACGTTGACTGAGAGGTACAAAATACAACTCAACAAGACACAACACAGAGGGAACAAAACAAGAATGTATTCATGACACTGATAACCCCAATAAAGGTGACCACCAGAGAAAAGAGAATTAGGGGAGAGAAACGAGCACAGAAATGATATTGAAAAAAGGAAAAAAGGTAAGAGAGAAAAGAAAAAGAAGAAAAAAGAAGGGGGAAATATATGTATATGGGGATAAGAGTCCACAAAACAAACAAATAAACCAAAAAATGCAAACCACAAACACCCAGAAAAAAGGGGGGAACTGAATCTGAAGAAGCACAGCTTATTTCCAGAAGGTAAGGTAAAGGAATTGAATGAGTGGGGAAATGGCCACAGTTCAATATAGAGGAGGTAGAAAGAGAATGAGTGGATAAGAAGAAAAGTAAAAAACAAAATAATAATTAAAAAATTCTTCCATTTCTTTAATCTATTATCTATCTATCTGTATATTCATCTATTTTTGGAAAAGGAGACTAGAGTAGAGAGCAAATAGGCTTGAGTTTGGTGAGTGTAACTAATTAAGCAACTAGGAGAAGAAGAGAGCAAGCAAGGGCAGGAAAAACAAAAGCATAAAAAATGGCTAGTGAAGAAAGAGAAAAGAGAAGTGTACAAGGACTTGGAGGAGGGGAGAGGAAATTAGATATATGAGTAAGCCAGCAGAGACTAGTATAATAGTAACACGTCAGTAAAGCAGATAAAGAAGATCAATTTTTTTATAAGGAGTAAAAAGAAAGGAGAGAGAAAAACGTTCTCCAGGCGTCCTCTGTCCTTTCCAGCCACAGATCGTCTCACCAGCTGTGTTTAGTTTGCCAATTCCGGGTGGACGTTATTTGATTTAGTTGTTTCTTCTATCTGCTCCATGAGAAGGTGCAGGACACATCTGCCTATTTGGACGCCATTTTGTCTCCCCCAGTTATACTGAATTTTGTTGTTGCTGCTGTTATTCTGGATTCGGTTGAACTGAGTGTCCTGCACTTTTATATCAAAGCCTGGCAACCATGCTCGGAGAGCTGGCTCATGCCTCAGCCGTGTGCACTCGGGGCACCGTGGTGTGTGGCCGAGGCCTCCCCTGGCGTGAGTGGCAAAGGGAAACCAGAGGCTGATTGCCAGCGCTGTGCCGCTTCTGTGCCCGTGCAGTGCCCCCTCCCTGTTTCGAACCCTGGAACTTCTGACAGGATGGCTGGAGTTGGGAAAGGAAGGGATGGGGAGATGGGGGCTCACTTCTCAGGGATGGGCAGATCGCTCCTGTGTTACAGCTTTATTTCCCATTGTAGGTGCTGACCCCCTATGCTGTTTCAACCCCAATGACAAAGAATCTCAACACCAGCCTGATAACCAAGACTGCCGATGAGTTTGTTAAAGAATCGCTCAATTACGTCACATTTGGCGATGAAACCTGCGGCTGCCTCGTCCATGAAATCCTGGTAATTGATAACTTCTCCTTCTTGAAGCGAGTGAGCACAGGTGTGCAGGCGGCCCTGCGGGCTGAGCCAGCTCTTCCTCCCTCTTGGAGGCCTGGTGCGCCCCCAAGGCGGGCAGTCTCACCCCTGGCTGCCTCACTTCTCCCTCAGAAAGGAAGGAGGCTCCAGAGCTCCTGGAAGAGCTGGCTGAGACCCAGGGAGCGTCTCCATGGGGCTACTGTGGCCCTGACCCCCTGTTAGTAAATGTTTAACTCTGGCCCTCCTCAATGGCTATGCCAGCAAAATGGAGAAACACTGTTTGGAGAATACAGCGGGGCCTTGAGTTTAATTCGTTCTGAGACTGAGCTCATTAAGGAGCTCGTTAAGGAGCTCGTTAACTCAAATTACTCTATCAACTCAATGCAAAAAATCTGCCGAGAGACAGCTGGTATCTCAAAAAACTCGTTAGTCGGGACACTCGTAAGTCAAGGCCCCACTGTAGTACCTTTCCAGACTTAGCTTATTATTTACAATCCCCCCAGACATCTTCTTTGTATTGGTGATCTTCATCCCAAAATCGAAGTGTGCTTCTCCCTCCAAACACGCCAGTGGATCAGGGAGTTATAGCAGTTTTTAAAGTTCACTACCTAAGGACGACCTTTGCCCAGGCCATTGCTGCAACTGACGAAGACGCTGATGCAATTTTGGAAAAATTACATCTTCAGCTGCTTCAGGAGCCTTGCTTGGGCTTAGAGCCATGGTCGGCAAAGTGCGGCTCGCGAGCCACATGTGGCTCTTTGGCCTCTTGAGTGTGGCTCTTCCACAAAATACCACGTGCGAACGCACGTACAGTGCGATTGAAACTTCATGGCCCATGCGCAGAAGTTGGTTTTCGGCCTGGGCGAGTCTATTTTGAAGAAGTACTGTTGATATTTGGCTCTGTTGACTAATGAGTTTGCCGACCACTGGCTTAGAGTGATGCCACCAAGGAGGGTATGAGTGGCACCTGGAGGAAGACACTCAAGAAGTTTGTCCATGACTTCAAAGGGTTTGCCAAGATTGAGGAGGCTGCAAGAATCCACAAGGCTGTGGCTGAGATGGCAAACAGCCTTAACCTGGGTGTGAATGAGGATGACAAGGAGGAGGAGCTCCGAGGGGTGGTCTGAGGAAGTGGCTGAGGAGGAGTTGTTGGAATGGGATGCATAGCTGAAGAAGAAGCCAGGGGAAAGGAAACTGCAGGAGCAGAAAAAGAACCTCTAAGAAAATTCATGGTGAAGGTTCTAGCAGAAGGTTTGCAGACCTCAACAAGCTTCTTTAAAAGTTGTTCATTAATTTAAAAACACCACAAGTTTTTCACTTACAGAGAAGAATGCTCATGTTGCATTATCTGCTCACAAGCAAGTCTATGATGAAAACAAAATTTTAACAAACCACCATGGACATATTTCCGAAAAGAGTGACACCTCCTCAAGCGAGCATGTCATTGCCCCTGAAGACCTAGTGGGACAGGATGTGGGGGTGGAAGACACTGATAGTGATAGTGACACTATCCTGACAGTGACGATCCTGGCCCTGTGTGCGCCTAGGCTAGTGTGTGTTTGTATCTTAGTTTTTTTGTTTGTTTGTTTTGTTTTTTATTTACTTAAATTCTTTATTGTTGAAAGTATTACATATGTCTCCTTTTCTCCCCATTGAGCTCTCCCCAGCTGCTCCCACCCCCAGCACATGCCCTCACTCTCCTACTATCTGTGTCTATTGGTTATGCTAATATACATGCATACAAGTCCTTTGGTTGATCTCTTACCCCCTCTCCTCCCCGACCTTCTCTCTGACGTTTGACGGTCTGTTCGATGCTTCTATGATTCTGGGTCTATTTTTGTTCATCAGTTTATGTTGTTCATTATATTCCACAAATGAGTGAGATCACGTGATATTTATCTTTCTCTGACTGGCTAATTTTGCTTAGCACAATGCTCTCCAGGTCCATCCATGTTGTTATGAATGGTAAGAGTTCTTTCTTTTTTATAGCAGCATAGTATTCCACGTATCTTAGTTTTTAACAAAAAAGTTTAAAAAGTAAAAAAAAAATTAAAATTTAAAAATAGGAAAAAACTTATAGAATAAGGATATAAAGAAAAAAATAATTTTTGTACAGTTATAAAATGTGTTTGGGTTTTATGCTAAGTGTTATTGCAAAAGAATTGAAACTTAAAAATACTAAAAAGTTTATACAGAAGAAAAGTTATAGCAAGCTAAGCTTAATTCATTACTGAAGAATTAAATTCTTAAAAATAAATTTAGTGTATCTTAACTGTATAGTGCTTAAAAGTTTACAGTAGCAAACAGTAATGTACTGGGCCTTCTAATTCACTCACCACTCACTCACTGACTCACCCAGAGCAACTCTAGTTTTCTGAGCACCACTCATGGTAAGTGTTCTATACAGATGTACCATTTTTTATCTTTTATACCATATTGTAACCATATTTAACATTATTAAATATACTTTTTCTATGTTTAGATACACAAATACTTATCATTGTGTTATAATCGCCTACAGCATTCAGTACAGTAATAGGATGCACAGGTTTGTTGCCTAGGAACAATAGTCTATACCACACAGCCTAGGCATGTAGTAGGAGGTACCAGAAAGCATGTAAGTTTGCTTTATGATGTTCGCACAATGACGAAATCATCGAATGATGCATTTCTTAGAATGAATCCTTCTTGTTAAGCGACACATGACTGTACTAGAAGATTTTGGGACTTACCTTCAGTAGTCAGAAGAAATATTTTTTTGAAATGATAAATATGAACTGAGATGTTTTAGTTGTAATTTCCTTGTTCTCCTTTTCACCCAGACACTCATGTTTTTGTCTATTTAAGGCGAGCTTTCTGAGCCTGATCCCGTCTTGGGTCATCTACAGCAGCTTGGTCAAGAAGCTACTCCTGACTCATTACACCAACTACCTCAAGAGGAACGCCAACATCCGATAGTCTGGGGGCCTGATGGCCATCCAGCATCATTTTCTTCACCAGGTTCTGCACTGACTGCAGAGGACCAAGGAGCAGACCGTCACCCATCACCCCCTGAAGCTGGAGGTTCATGCCACAGACATAGTCCCTAGAATACAATTTGTGTGCCAATTAGCTCATGTTAAAATCAAGGCCAAATGGAGACAGGCCTTGAAAATTCCCTGAGCAGATAAAGCCAGCTTATTCATACAAGCAAAACTTAGTTTAGCTTATTTTGTTAGACTAAAGATGGGACTCAGGGCAGGCCACCCTCAAATATGTCACTTTGGCATATTTATGATTTTGAATTAAAATTACTTAAATAGCAAGAGTACTCTGACCCTCCTTTGCCTTCTGTGACCATCTTTGGAAAATACAATGAGCCACACTAATTAATCTCAATATAAGTTGTTTATTCCAGCACATATCAATTATGGGGAGTTGGCATTTCAACTATTGGTGGAACAACTTAAGGCGTAGACATTGTACTTATAAACCTTCACATCAAACCCTGGTGATGTGGGGAAGAACTTCCACAACCAGCAGCCTGAGTTAGAAACATCGATGATAGAGAAACATGGATCAGCTGCCTCCTGCACACTCCCTACTGGGGATGTGCCCGCAACCAAGGTACATGCCCTTGACCGGAATCAAACCTGGGACCCTTGAGTCCGCAGGCCGACGCTCTATCCACTGAGCCAAACTGGTCAGGGCTAATCCTGGGTTTTGAATGATAGATTGTCCACAAGCTTTTTGAGGGCCTTTACATGAAGAGAGAATTTCCTCAAAATAAAGGCCCCAAGATGTGGGGCTGGCTTATGAAACAAGGGTAGAAAAGCTCTGTATTTTAAGATTTTTATACCCATCACCACTAGCACTAGCTAATAGCTAACATTTGTTGAGCACTAATAATGTGTCAGGGACCATGTAATCCTCATTACAACGTAGGAAGGAGGAACTATTATTACTGTTGTCTTCATTTTACAGATGAGGAAACTGAGACACAAAAAAACTGAGTAACTTGCACAGGTTCAGCGAATCAGTGAGTGGCAGAGCTGGGATTTGAACCTGGGTCCCCTCCCAGCATATGTACTAAAGCACTACGGTGGCGCCCTGTCTTTCCGGGATGAGGTTCTTTAATTGGACTTAATGGAAACGGGTGAACCCTATTCCCCCTAACCCTGTGTTTTTTGCATTCACATATTGTGAAGAGAGCTGAGGAACCGGGCTTCGCAGCCAGGCCCACGTGTCTCCACTCAACACTGACCACTGTCCCGATTTACTGTTGTCTGGGAATCGTTTCAGAGCAGGGAGCCTTGCCAGCTTTCACTGAGCTTTTGTTTCCGCCGAGGAGTGCTGGGCTCTTGCTTCTTGCTTGATTCCCTTCTTTTTGTTTGTAGGGTGTGACACCCCAAGGAACATCGGCAGCTGGTGGTTTTGATAGAAGCATGTGCCCTGTGTTTGCCCAGCCTTCCATCTGTGCTGCCTCCCGCCTGCTAAAGGCCGGAGGGTCCCCCTGCCACACTTGGTTGGAGCTGGGAAATAAGATGATTATGGGCTGCTGCCTGGAAACAGTTGGCAGCTGCTGCTGGGGCTGTTTCCTGGCGCGTCATTCATTTCTTGTTCTTGTGGGATGGGAACCAGAATGCCCCGCTTCAAAAAGACTCCTTTAGCCATCGCTTGCCAGAAAAAGCTGAAGACAGTCATCCAAGGGTCAGCATGATTTTAATCATCTTTGTCTGCTTCTGAGGCCAAAAAAACATGGTTATTCTCACTGTAGTTTATCCACTGTGCGTAGGGCTCAGCCTGTCTTGACTTGCTAGTGCCCTCTAGTGGTCTGGGAGAGGACTGTTGAGTCTTTGTACCTAATCTTGCAGGAATTTTAGAACAGAATCCAACTTGTGGAGAAAAATCCCCCCCCCCCCCCCAAAAAAAAAGTAGTTTCTTTTTTAAAAAATTGAGGTATAACTGACATATAACATTATATTACTTTCAGGTGTATACCATAATTATTTGATGTACGTGTATATTGCAAGATAATCACCACAAGTCTAGATAACATCCATCACCACACATGGTTATAATTTTTTGTTCTTGTGATGAAAACTTTTAAGACCTACTCTCAGCAACTTTCAAATATACAATAAAGTATTATTAACTATAGTCACCATGCTGTACACTATATCCCCAGGACTTATTTATTTTATACTGGATATTTGTATCTTTTGACCCCTTTCACCCATTTCTCTCAGCAACCCCCACCCCCAAACCTCTGATAACAACCAGTCTGTTCTGTATTGTTGTTAGAGTCCACATAGAGGTGAGATCCTATGGTACTTGTCTTTTTCTGTCTTAGCATAATGCCCTCAAGGTCCATCCCTCAATCTTCTTTTTTTGAGCTCCCTGTGAGTGTGCGTAGGTGAGTCATCAAAAAAGAAAGACAAGGAGGAGAGTTGCACTTACTCTGGCCAGACGGCTGAGGGGCCAGCGCACTTAGCCACTCTGGACTCTAGTTACTTCAGTAAAATTAAAAACTTTGACTACATAGTCTATAATTTTCTACTTTGCTCTTTTAGACTATACATTTCAAGTAAGTTTTGGAAATAAACTTTCTTTCTCAATCTTTAAAAAGTATTTTTATTGGTTATAAACATACTAGAGGCCTGGTGCATGAAATTCGTGCATGGGTAGGGTCTTTAGGCCTGGCTGGCTATCAGGGCTAATCTGTGAGGGGCCGGCAGGGCAGTTGGGGCCCCTGCTTGCACCTGCCTGCGTCTGTTGCCGCCCGCTCACCTGCTCCACGGTCCCACTGCAGTCCCGCTCTCATCGGGGCCTGGGGGGCCAGCAGCGCGCCAACACCAGCCATGTTCTGCGCTGCCCTCTGGTGGTCAGCGCACATCTAACTCCCAGTCAGTCGAACTCCCACCCATGGGGACAATTTGCATATTAGCCTCTTATTATGTAGGATATGCAGTAGGAAATACAATAACTATAGAAAAAAGAGAAGAAAATAAAAGTCACCATTTATCCCACCACCCAATATTAACCATTCTTCACTGATTGTAGATTTTCTTTTGTAAATTTTCTGTGTGTAAGTGAATGTGTATGTGTGTCTAAATGCAGATTTTACATTTTTGTCTTTTCCCTTACTATTACAGCAGGAGAGATCCTTGTGTTAATAAGTATTCAAAAGATTATTACAGTGGTTACCTAATACTTATTCATATGCCTGAACATAATTTATTTTACCATCCCTTTTGCCTTGCATTTAGGTACTTTCAGATTTTTAAAATCTTATAGATAACATATAACAATGTACAGCCTTGCATGTGCATCATTTGTGGTTGTTTTGAGTATTTTTATAATGGTTTTATTAATTCATGTATATACAATACACCCACTTACACTGTACACTTAGATTATTTTTATTATATTCACAGAGTTGTGCAAACATTGCCACAAACAATTTTAGAACATTTCATCCCCCCACATAGGAACCTCAGACCTGGCAGTTACTCCCCCTTCTCCATTCCCCCTCCCGAGCTCCAGGCAACCACTATATACATTATGTCTCTATGGATTTGCCTATTCTGGACTTTTAATATAACTGGAATTGTATAACATGTGGATTTTTGTTATTGGCTTCTTTCACTTAGCATAATGTATTCAAGGTCCATCCATGTTGTAGCATGTATAAGTACTTCCTTCTTTTTTATTGCTGAACTAGAGGCCCGGTGCACGAAATTTGTGCACTGGAGGGGGGAGGTCCCTCAGCCAGGCCTGTGCCCTCTCGCAATCTGGGAGCCCTTAGTCAGCAGTCGGACTTCCTTAGCGCTGCCGCTGTACTTGCCAGTCATGAGCCTGGCTTCTGGCTGAGTGGCACTCCCCCTGTGGGAATGCACTGACCACCCGGAGGCAGCTCCTGCATTGAGCGTCTTCCCCCTGGTGGTCAGTGCATGTCATAGCGACCGGTCGTTCACCCGTTCGGTCAATTATTATTATTATATAGGATAATATTCTATTGTATGCCTAGGCCACATTATCAGTTCATTAGTTGAAGGACATGTAGTTGTTTCCACTTTTGGGGCTATTATGAATAATGCTGCTATGAGCATTTGTGTACAAGTTTTGTGTGCATATGCGTTTTCTCTTCTCTTGGGTATACATATCCCCAGGAGTGGAATTGTTTGGTTGTGTGGTAACTGCATGTCTAAACGTTGGAGGAGCTGCCCAGCTGTTTTCCGCAGTGGCTATGGCGGCAGTGTCTGAGGCTCCAGTCTCTCCACATTCTCGCCAGCGCTTGCCCTGTCTTTTTGACCATGGCCATCCCAGTGGGTCTCATTGTGGTTCCGTCTTCCATTTCCCTGGTGGCACGTGATGTGGAGCATCGTTGCAGGTGCTTATTGGCCATTTCTGTCTTCTTTGGAGAAACGAATACTTGGATTGTGTGCCCATTTTTAAAGGAGGTTGTCATTTTGTTATTGATGTGTGAGCATCTTTCCATTTCTGATTTCTCCTTGAAGTAGGATTTCTGGATGAAAATATCTAAACATGTTTTAGAGTTCTGAATACTTACTACCAGTTGTTTCTGGAAAAGTCGTATAACTGTGTGCATCCACCTTCAGCAGTGGTTCTCCCCGAGGGCGTGGTTTGGTCTCTGGGGGGACCTTGTGCAGTGCCTGAGGACATGTTTGGTTACTGCGCTTGGGGAAGAAGGGTGCAGCTGGCGTCTCTGGTAGGTGGAGGCCAGCCATGCTCTGACCACCCCGCACCGCACAGCACACCCCTTCCCTCCACCCACGGGCTCACCCGGCCCCAAATGTCAGTCGTGCTGATGCTGCGAATCTTCGATCTTTGTTTATGAGGGTGCCTGTCTCAGTGTGCCCCTGTTTTCTCCCATCAATTCCTGGTTTGAGAATTGTGTTAAATCCCACCTGTTCGGGTGATTAGTCATTATACTTTTTAATTATCCCCCTTGGGATCAGCGTGTCTGCCATTAATGCAAACAAGAGTGCGATACATTCAATTCGTTCCCGCCAGTACTTGTTGAGGCCTACTATGTGTTCCGTATTGCTAGACCAGTGTGGGTTATGGAACAACAGGACATTTACTATTACTAAGGACGTAATGATAACATGTTTACTACTGCTTTTGAGACCTACTGTGTGTTACAGATGTGCATTTTCACTCTGCACAGCAACATGAAATGCGTATTGTACCAGATAGCTTTAAGTGGGAATTTATAATACAGTGGGGCCTTGACTTACGAGTTTAATTCGTTCCGTGACGAAGCTCGTAACTCAAATTACTCGTATGTCAAATCAAAAAGTGAACGAGTGAGACACGTGATGCTGGGCTGATGTTGTGGCGTTCACTGTGACGTTCGCGGCTCCAACTAGCGGTGGGGTATCTGAAGCTGGCTCGTAACCCGAATTTTAGCTCGCAACTCAAAGCAAAAAATCGGCCGAGAGACGGCCCGTATCTCGAAAAAGTCTAGTGGGGACACTCGTAAGTCAAGGCCCCACTGTAGTGTAACAGAGACTTCCATGTGGCTTTAAAAAGGAAGACATTCATTTCTCTCTTGCATGAAAGTCTGTAATGGGCGGTCCGGGGCAGGAAGGGCAGCTCGGTGACTGACATTTTAACGCGCCCGGGTTCCTGCCCGCTTGGCCTCTCTTCCCAGGGTCTCCAGGGGAGCAAGCAATGTGTGTCCGGCTCATTTTCAGGGAGGTTCCTCGGGGCGGGCACGCGGCACATTCTTTAACTCTCACAGGCAGCACTCAGTCGTGCAGCCGCAGGAGCTGCGAGGCGGGCTGGCTTTCGGGACCCTGTGCACATCTCAGGACCTCTGTGACTGCGGGGGACAGGGCACCGACACGGGAGACAGCCGCAGCCTGCGCACGCTTCCCTCCTCTCACAGACAAAGACATGGGAGTCCAGGGACACTAAACTGTCATAAGTTAGCTCTGCCTGGTAACAAACATTCATGTTCTTCTGGTTTTGTTATATCGCATCACCTTTCACTTCTCATTCTAATGAGGTTGCAAGGCATGAATCAAGTGTAAACAAGGCTAGCACTTTTAAAGTGTGAGATTGCGGCAGGGAGCAGTAGCCCCGTCCTGGCTGTGGTGTGAGACCTCCCGCTGGAGCTGGGACGCAGCCCTCCTCCGGGGAGAGCGTGCGGGAGCCTGAGGGGCAGAGGCCCCGGCTGGGCCAGGGAATGGGCAGCTGATCGAAAGGTTGGTTTGGTTAAACAACAACAACAAAAGGCTGGTTAAATCTGGGAACAATAGAGGAAAACACATACCTTCAACATTTTAACTTAAGAAATTGCTATAGAAAATTCCAAACATACAGAAAGAATCAGAATAGTATAATGTACCCTCTCCATACTATTCAACAATGATCAACGTCGGCCATTCTTGCTTTATCTCTAACTTCATCTTTTCCCCATCCCTCACTCAAGTTTTTTTTTTTTAAATATATTTTTATTGATTTCAGAGAGGAAGGGAGAAGGAGATAGAGGGAGAAACATCAATGATGAGAGAGAATCATTGATCAGCTGCCTCCTGCACGCCCCCAACTGGGGATTGAGCCTGCAACCTGGGCATGTGCCCTTGACCGGAATCAAACCCGGGACCCTTCAGTCCGCAGGCTGACACTCTATCCACTGAGCCAAACCAGCTAGGGCCCTCACTCAAGTTTTAAAATTCCATTTTCTTTAGGTAAAATTTACATGCATTAAAATACACGAATCTTAACTGTACAGTTTTGACCAATGGAGACAGTGTGTGATCCATAACCCTGTGGAGATACTGAACATTTCCTGAGCTCTGTCACTGTAGACTAGTTTGCCTGTGATAGAATTTTACATGAATGAAAGCACACAGGATGGCTTCTCCCACTCAGGATCGTGTCTGCGAGATTCACCCATGTTGTTGCACTCATTGCTCTTTGCTGTTGAGTATTATTTCATGTAGGAATACGTCACCATTTGTTTATTCATTCTCCTCTCGACAGAGGTTTGGTTTTCCAGTTGGGGTTAGCATGACAAATGCTGCTTGAACATCTTTGTAAGGATTTCTGTGGACATGTGTTTTCATTTCTCTTAGGCTTATACCCAGGGGTGAATTTACTGGGTCAAGGGGTAGGTGTATTAAACATTTTATTTTAACTTAAAACATGTAAAGTATAGTCCTCTGCCAGTCTTTCGATGTGGGCCAAGGGCTTTCTGTTAAGTACGGCTCCACTGATTGGAGCCGCAGCTTGTCTTTTTTACATAAATCACACCAGTGGTGACAATAAATAGTTTTTATTTCTTTAAAAAGGAACGAGAACTTAAAGACATTAAAAAGCAATCTGAATGCAGAATTTTTTTGGATGTTCAAAATCCCCCCCACAATTTCTTACAATTACCTTGTCCACAGCTAATTCTACTATAATCATTTTTATCAGGCTGCCCCTATTGACTCTTTCCAAAGCATTCACCTTAGTTTTTATAATAATAATAATAATAATTCTCTTTTCATACCAAGACTTTATTGGTGTATATGATTTGTAGTTCAATTGTGTAAGTACAATAACAAACACAACTGAGAGATTTGGGGAGAACGCAGTGCCTCTTCATGAGCACAGAACTTGGCGGGCAGGTGGCAGAGAGGACAGGTGCGCAGCAGGGAGGAGGGACTGGACTTGTAGCAGACATTTGGGAAGCGCGTGCACGGATTCCCCGTCAGGCTGTTTTGCAGAGAGAACAAAGAATGCCAGTTTGCTGTGGTTACTATTTCTGGGTGACGAGACCTCCCACATTTAGCAGCTTAATGCAGCTCCTTTATGAATGTGAACAGGGTATGTTGGAAAGACTTCTGTCTGCTTAAAGACGCAGGCAGCCTCAGCTGGGAAGGCTTGATGGATGGAGGTGACAATGGCTGAGGACCGGCAGCACCTGGAGGCCTCTCTGTTTCACCTCTGGCCACTGCTGTGCGCTACTGGCTGGGACCTCCGCTGGGCTGCCAGTGGAAGCCTCTCCATGTGGCTTGGACGTCCTTCCGGAGTAGGCGTCTTCTTACGTGGCAGCTCTCCTCTCCTTTTCTCACCACCGGTTTCTCTCTCACGCCTCGGTCCTTATTATCAGCACACAAACACGCTCTCGTATGTGCCCTTAAAGAAACATTCCTTCCTTGTCTCTTAGTCATCCTCCCACTTCTGTGTCCCCTCTCTGCTCCCTTCATGCAGCCTCTTAAAAGAGTTTTCTTTTGTCACTGTCTCCACTTCCTCAGTCCCCACGCTCTTTCCAACCCATTCCACGCTCCCTTCACCCTGGTCCCACATGTCCACTGAGACTGGGTGCCACGGTCAGCAAGGACCCTTATGTTGCCAATCCAGCGGCCACTTTTTGGTCCTTATTTTGATGGCCACCCATGGACTCTTCTTGAAGCATCGTTTTCATGTGACTTCACCACACCTCACCCCAGCTTCCCTCCGCCTCACGGGTGCCTGCTGAACACTTCTGCTAACTTACCCTCCCCCAGCCGCGGCCTCAGCACATTTTCGTTTGTTCATATCCCACAGAACAGTTGTCATTATAAAGACATGTTCTAAGTCCTTAAAGGTTTTAAAGAACTTGTCTCTAAAACCACCTGGACCAGCATATTTTTTTTTTTTTTGAGATGATTCTTAGCTGATACAGTCAGCTTAATACATACCTATGAACTCATTGATAGTTTCTCTTTTTCATTTGCCTGAACCCTCCCTGCTGTTGGATGGTGACCTAAAGCTTGGACTGCCGGCTTAGATGGTTTTGTTTATTTATTTATTTGACACTTCATGGGCCCTATTCTTTTCATTCTGATTCATTTTATTTCAGTCAGGTCTAGAGGATGTTGTTCTATAAGAAGAATGAGGGTGTTTGCAATGCTAAGCAGTGGCTCCTTCCCACACAGGCTGCAGGCTTCCAGGAATAAAAGGAAGTGTAAGCTCTCCAGGGCCTTGCACACTCCTCTCCCGCCTGGCGGAGCTGCAGGATTGCTCGAATGGGCCTGGGACTCTGCTCTGCTTTGCTTGGGCAGTGAGCTCTCTGGGCCTCACCTCTCCCGGCGGGAGGCGCTGCACGGGCTCGGAATCCCACAGGTTCCCTGGCCTCCTGCCCTCCACTGGTGGGAAGGCCGGTGGCTTCCCCAGGCCCCTGGCTGGGCAGCTGGCTCTCCCTGATAACTCCTAAACTGCTGGCATCCACTCCCAGGCGTGTGTCCAAGGGTTTGCACATGGCTCTGCTGACCTGGTTCCTCTGGTGCTTGCCTGATAGCAGGGACCGTGGGATACCGAGACCTTCCTCTGCAAGGCGAGTGCACGGTCAGTCTCCAGCAGAGCCCTGGCCTTGGAGCCCATCCAGGAGAATAATGCTGATTTTCCCGCCCAGTTTTGCCAGGGGCATGGGATAATTTCTGTTCCCCACATTTCATATGTGGAAGTCCTAAAGCCCAGGACATCAGAAGGTGGCTGTGTTTGGAGATCAGACCTTTAAAGAGGGGAGTAAGTTAAAATGAGGCCATGAGGGCAAACCCTAATCCAATCTGACTGGTGTGCTTCTAGGAAGAGGAAATCTGGGCACACGGAGAGACAGCAGGGCGCTCACACAGCGGAGAGACCACGGAGGAGAAGGAGGCCATCGGCAAGCCAGGGAGAGAGGCCTCAGGAGAAACAAAACCGGCTGACGCCTTGCCCCTGGACTTCTAGCCTCTCGAACTCTGAGAAATAGATTTCTGTTGTTCGAGCCACCCCGTCTGTGGTGTTTTGTTATGGCAGCTGAGCAGGCTGAGTCACCCAGTAAAGCCTGTTCCTTAGCCCATGATATGGGACGTGCGGGATTTATTCTAAGCCCAGTGGCTGGCAAGTAGGGGGTGTTTAGAACGGGCCTGATTTGCATGACCTGAACCTAAACTCCTGCCTAGTCCCACAGTAACAAAACAAAACAAAACAAAACTAATGCATATCAAGAGCTGCCATTAGAAGATGTCAGTAGTGTAAATGTAACGGAGGAGTAGCTGAGGGAGAGGGAGCTGCTACACCAGCACCAGCACTTGAGGGCAGCCAGGCCCAAAGATCTCATTATATTAAATTTACAGGGAAGAAAACGGAAGCTCCGGGGAGGTAAGCAGACTGCCTATGTTCTACTCTAAGTGTTAGGACCAAGTCCAGAACCATCACAATGCGGTGTGGAATGCGACACTGCTTTACCCATCACCCCCCGAAAAATAACACAGTGCATGCTGGGAAGTTAAGATCCAGCTACTCCTCCCCCTGGTGGCCAGTGGGTGCATGCAGCAAGACTAAGCTGCTGGGGTGGCAACATGAACCAGATGAGGATGTTTCTTCCCCAGAAGACTTCTGGCCTGAATCGCTGCGCAGTGCGTAGAGGCAGGAGTGTCAGTCACTGACCAAGGCATGACCGGATTCCTAAAGGGGAGAACGAGCTTTATGGCTGAGAATTTCGATTTAAGAGAGGGCTACGCGTGGTGGTAGGGGTCAGATGCACCATTTTGCTTAGATTGGATGTTCCGGGGGCGGCTTAGGCTGTGGGGAGATGATGTTTTTGAAAGGTTTGCTTTCCCAAACTGCTGCTGCAGTGGTGTTTCTCCAGCTTGGTGTTGCCTGTCGCGGCGCCAGGCAGTTGACTGTCCATAAATATTTCCAGGAATGCCTGGCTGTGGAGGACGGTGCTGGGTGTGGACTTTGGCTGCTGCTCCTCCCGCTATGTCCTCCTAAACCACTGGCTTCCAAACCTGGCTGTGCACTAGAGTCAGTCGGACAAGGTGGAAAGAGATTTGAAGGCTCTATTCCCGACGGCCTGCATTAGCCTATTTCGGAGGGGCACAGCCCAGAGATCTGATGTTTGTTGTTACTGTTTCTTTAAACAGCTTTTGTTGCGGTGACATCTATACTAATAAAAGGGTAATATGCTAATTAGACCGGATATCCTTCCAGACAAAGCCATGCTGGTGGGGCCGAGGCAGAGGCAGTTAGGGGGATCAGATAGGCAGGCAGAGAGGTTAGGGGCAATCAGGCAGGCAGGCAGGTGAGCGGTTAGGAGCCAGTGGTCTCAGATTGTGACAGGGATGTCCAACTGCGGGTTTAGGCCTAAATTGGCAGTCAGACATCCCCGGAGGGGTCCCGGATTGGAGAGGGTGCAGGAGAGACACCCCCCCCCCCCCCGTGCATGAATTGTTATTACTGTTTCTTTAAACAACTTTTTTTGAGGTGACATTCACATACAATAAACTTGTTCATATTAAAAGTGCATAATCTGATAAGTTTTGAAACTATCGCCACAATCAATCACGATCACCACAGCTTTGATTGCTACCTGTTAAACTATTGTTTAGGCAACCCAGTCTGCAGTATTCTGTAATGGCCGCTCTAGCAAGCGAGGCCCCCAAACTTCCTTGTGCCCCATCCCAACCCCAGGAAACCACTGATCTGTTTTCTGTCATTATAGATTAATTGCCATTTTTGAGAAATTTATATACATTTCACCCAGGCAGCCAGGTGGAAGCATTCAGTAGGATGTACTCCTTTTTGGTCTGACTTCTTCCACTCGGCATAATTATTCTGGAATGTATCCATGTCGTTGTGTGTAGATCATTCCTTTTCACTGCTGAGTGGTATTCCGTGAATCGGCTGAACAGCCATTTACTTATCCAGCCACCTGTTGATGGATGTATGGGTGCTTCAGTTTGGGGCTATGACAAGCGAAGGTGTTAAGAACATCCATGTCCACATCTCTGTAGGGACATATACTTTCATTTCTCTTGGGTAAATGCCTCAGAGAAGAGTGGCTGGGTCATGTGATAGGTATATGTTTATATATTTTTAAGGAACTGACAAACTGTATTCCAAAGCAGTTATGCCATGTTCTATTCCCACCCACAGTGTGCGAGAGGCCCAGCTGCTGTGCACGCTTCGGGACCTGGGTTGTTAATGGGCTCCCCGGGGATTGTGGGGCAGCTCGCCCGTACCAGCCTGAGACTGTTCTGGGGCCGCCCCAGTCCTGGCAGCTGGGTGGGGGCCGGTGGGTGGGAGGGTGTGGAATGCAGGGCACCTGGCTGAGGCCGGATGAAGCATCAGACACCTGAGCTGTGCGCTGCTCCGAGATCCTGCAGTTTTCTCCTCCTTCATCCGTAGCGTCTCTGCCCGTTGAGATCCTAACATCAGGCCTACCTCAAAGTCTCTCTCTCTTGTCTCTCAGACCCTGCTTCTCCCGGACCTCTTTTACCTGATGCTGGGAAAGGAATATGGGGTTTAGAGTTAGGTACGTGTAAGTTTTCAATGTTATTTAAGCTCTTATATGCGTGTCCTATCTGCAGAGGGAAGGTAAGAGACCTGGTGCTTGGGCCCTTGGGAAGTACCGGGTGGTGGGTCTCTGACGGAGAGGCCCTCTCTCCCCGCCACCTGCTCTGCAGTTCCACCCGGAGGCACTTGGCTTCTTTCCCTTCGGGGCGGGAACCAGCCCCCTCAACTTCACTAGTACCCCCTGCACAGGACTCTGTGTAGGTCAGTGGGTGGAGGCCTGTGTCTGAGGAAACTGCCAGCTCTCTCTCTCTCTCTCTCTCTCTCTCTCTCTCTCTCTCTCTCTCGGCTGGGACACTTGGACTTCTTGTTGGGAGCAGTAGAATCCTCTGCCCTCCTGGGACCCCCACCGGGTGCCGCTGGCTCTGCTCCAGAGGTTCTGTCATCTTGCTGGGTCGACCCCTCCCCCCCTTTCCCCCCCATTGAACCAGCAAGTACTTACGGTGTGTCTCGTATACCTGGCCGTGTGCAAGGCGCCGGAGACCAGGTGAAGCTGGCCTGCAGCGATGGGCCAGCTGGGGACACAGACAAGTCACCATGGAACAAGGTACAGTCACAGCTGTGAGAGCCGGCAGCGAAGAGGGGCCAGTGCGAGCAAGTCTACTGGGCATTCGTGCGTCCGGAGGAGCCTGGGGAACAGGGCTGGGACTAAGGCAGTCAAGTGAGGCGCCGGATTTAAGGAGAACTCACTCCCAAGTTCACAGCCCCAGCGGCCTCAGCTCCGCGTGTTTCTTTTCCATGGAACTGAAGGTTGGAACTAAAGGTCGGCCCCTGTTCGGGCACAGAAGACCTCGCTCAGATTTTGCTGTGAGTAAAGAAGTAAGGGAGAGAATGGGATTTAGGAAAAGCAGTTCTTGGTGGATCGGAATCTTATTTGGGTGAGGACATACGCAGCGCAGGAGGCCGAGGATTCAGTCCGGTTCAGGGCGGCTGAGAGGCGCAGGCTGCCCTCACCTGCCTGCAGGGTGCGAACGCGCCGCCCAGGTGCTCAGAGGCGCTGCTCCGCCAGGGGGCGCTGCAGACGGACGGCCTGCCCGCCCGAGGTCAAGGCTTCGCTGTACCGCCCCCCCCACGCCCTCTGCACCCCGAGGCTCACAGCTCCCGCGAGGTGCAGCTGAGCTGAGCCCCATTTCAGGCACGAAGCTCTGCGCTCTGCATCAGGGCGCCTTTATAGCTCCTGGAACTCAAGGAAAATAAAAAACGTCCATCTTCAGCATCTAGGAATGGGGTGCGGCCTTCCCTCTCCCCACCTCCCACCTTGGCCTTTCCCTGAGTCACCCACTGTGTGGCTCATGGCCCTGCAGGAAGGCACAGGCATCTCAATGCAAAAATCACTGTGTCCTGGGACCTGGGGGCGGAGGGTCCACTCAGTGACCCCGGGGCCGGCTCTGGAAGTGCCTGAGCTCACGATTCTCCTGCAGCGGCGGGGCCAGCGCCGAGGGGCCGGGCAGTGTTTGTGAACCGGTGAGTGTGAACCCGTGAGTGTGAACGGGTGAGTGCGAACGGACAGGGTCCTATGAGGGGGCACGGCCTCTCCGGGCAGAAGTCAGCCCCGCAGCGAGGCCGCTCCCAGGAGCCACCACGTGGCCACCGCATTTCGGAGGCCCACGGCACCCACGGCGGGCCAGCCTTGAGCCTCGTGGAGGAGGAGGAGGTCCCCGTTCCGTTCCTTGCGGCCCAAGACCCCGGGCGGGCGAGCTGGACGGGGCTGCGCAGGGCGCGGAGGGCGCGGTGCTCCCTCTACACCGTGGAAGGTGGAAGCCGGCGGCACTGCCCTGCGTGCGCCTGTGTGCAGGGAGCGGCCCCGCTGCATCACACCCGTTACTCCAGGCATCTGACCGCACCCTGTGATGAAAGCAGCCGTTTTCAATTTCTCCTCCCTTGGCAGAGGACAGACTTCCAGCCCGTGCGTGCGGGAGCCCCAGCGCCAGGCCTGAAGCCTGCGGTTTCATTGCGCGTTGGGAACGTCTCCTTCCAGTCTCAGCTGGGCCGCAGGCCCACACCCGCTCTGGGGTTGCAATGCCTTGCAGTTAAACTTCCAGGTCCTGGGAGCGGAGGTGGCGAGTGCCGGCGCCCGCGGGAGCCGGCCGCCTGCCGCGCCCCGAGCCGCCGCAGGAGGGCAGTGTGCCTCCGCGTTAGGGCTCCTGGCTCGGCCTGGGGTCCACCCAGTTCGCCTTTCTCAGTGTGGATTGTGAGGCATTAGAATGGGTTTGGTTCATCGCTAAGTCTTCCAGAAGCGAAAACAACCAAACCGGGGGCTGGACAAAGAGGGTCCCGAGTACCGCGGGGGGTGGTGGGGGGTGGGGGGTGGAGAGGGACGGAGGGAGCAGCGTCTTGCAACTTTTGTAAGCACGGCCTCTGCTCTGGCTGACTCAGCTGGGGCGTCTGTCCAGGGTCCCTTCCAGAACCCCAGCTCCAGCCACTTAATTGGGGACCAGGCACAGACCTCGACTGGATAGTGTTTCAGAGTAACACTCCCTTGGGACAGTGTGGTCAGGGGCCGGGAAAAGCTTTCCTGGTGGTCAGGCAGAGTTCGGTGCCCAGGAAATTGGTCTTTTGCCTCCAAGAGCAGTGTGAGAGGTCAGAGGCCAGCGAACAGGCTGGGGCCTCCACCCAGGCCTGGCGGACACTGCCCAGAGGCCGGCAGAGGGCATCTTCCCAGGTGTACTCAGCACTGGGCTTGGTGAGAGAGACACCGGTTTAGGGCACTGGTTGGTTTTGTAGCTTATCTTTTTAATGAGTGATGTTGTCTTTATTTAATTTTAAAAAGTTTCAATTACAATTGACAGTCGGTATTATATTAGTTTTAGGTGTACAGTGGTTAGGCATTAATGTAAGATTTGAGGTGATCCCCCTGATATGTCTAGTACACCTCCCCCCAACACACACACATGCACGCACACACACACACGCGCGCGCACACACGCACACACACACACACACACCCACACACCCCAGTCCTGGTTTCCTGAACAGATCATCCCTGTAAATCTGCAGGAGACGGTGGCCCTGACCTTCCTGGCCTCCCCAGGCGGGCCCAGCAGTGCGCCCACTCTGGCAGGCACCCGCCCAGGGCTGCTCAGACCCCGGGGGGAGCACCAGCTGCTGCTTTCAAGTTAAAAGCCACGGCTCTGCTCTGGCTTCTGTCGGACAGAGCTCTGGCTTCCTCTCAGCTAGCTGGGGGGCCTGCTGCCGAGGTGACCTGCAGGCCTTATCAGCACTTATCTTTCAGCAAAGCCCCTCTGAGGCCCGGCTCTGTGTGCGTCTGGCTCCCTGACAGCTGGAGGGCAGGGCAGGGCTTTGTTCCTTGTTCCTCCCGGCTGCTGGGAACTTTGCTGACAGCGAAAATCTATCCCATGAGTTTGTAGCACAGGCTATGAATATGGACACATTTTCTTTCTGAAAAGCATTTTTTTTGTTATAAAGTTAATACACATTTAATTTTTTAAAATGTACTCTTTTGAAATAATTGTTGGCTTATAAAAATGTGGAAAAAGCCCTGACCGGTTTGGTTCAGTGGATAGAGTGTCGGCCTGCAGACTGAAGGGTCCCAGGTTCGATTCCGGTCAAGGGCATGTACCTTGGTTTCAGGCACATCCCCAGTGGGGGGTGTGCAGGAGGCAGCTGATTGATGTTTCTCTCTCATCGATGTTTCTAACTCTCTGTCCCTCTCCCTTCCTCTCTGTGAAAAATCAGTAAAATATATTAAAAAGAAAAAAGCAAAACTTGGATTAAAAAAAACGTGTAAAAGTTATACGAAGAATTCCCACCTACCCTTCCCCAGAGGCCCCGAAGAACGGCATTTGAGCGTGAATTGCAGACAGGACGCCCCTTTAGCTCTCAGCGCTTCAGCCTGCATGTTCTAAAGCCAGGAGCGCAGGCCGAGGACCAGCCAGGAAGGGAATGCGGACACCGTCACCCACAGCCTGCATTCCTGTCTCCCTCGTGCCCACTGATGTCCTTTTCTGGATCGCACTGGGGTGCTTGTTGGGTCTCCAGGCTCTAATCCGGAATAGCTCTCTCAATGGCCTTGTCTTTTATTTTTATTTATTTATTTATTTATTTATTTATTTATTTATTTTAAATATGAAATCAACATCTCTTTCTTTTTATTTTTAAAAAATATATTTTATTGATTTTCACAGAGGGGAAGAGGGATAGGGGGTTAGAAACATTGATCAGCTGCCTCCTGCACACTCCCCACTGGGGATGTGCCCGCAACCGAGGTACATGCCCTTGACTGGAATCGAACCCGGGACCCCTGAGTCCACAGACCGACGCTCTATCCACTGAGCCAAACCGGTCAGGGTGGCCTTGTCTTTTATTATCTTGACATTTTAGAAGCGCCTACACCAGTGATTTTGCAGGAATTCCCTGAATTTAGGCTTGTCTGGTCTTCTCTCTGGATCAGTCTGGGCAAAATCCTACAGGACGTTCTGTCAGGAGACGCTTAATGTCCTCATGTTACTGAAGTTAGTTACTTTTTCTGCTGCATTAAGTGATGTCTGCCAGGATTCTCCAAGTACAAGTTATAGTTTCCTCTTCATGATCAATAAGTATCTTGTGAATATCCTATTTCTCATATACCTTGTCCATCCTATATAATAATATGCTAAGTGTCCGGTCGTCTGGTTGGCCATTCAACCAATCAAAGCCTAATAGCTAAGGAAATGCTAAGGCCGCTCAACCTCTCGCTATGACATGCACTGACCACCAGGGGGCAGATGCTCTGACCAGTAGGTGAGCTTGCTGTTGGGTCTGGCCGATAGGGACTGAGCGAGACAGGCTGGACATGCCCTGAAGCCCTCCCACAGCCCCTCCCCTGCTGGCCAACCTTCCGTGTCCCTCTCTGGTCCCTATCATACACCGGTGGGGTCCCTTGGCCTGGCCTGCTCCCTCTCGCAATCCGGGACCCTCAGGGGATGTTGGAGAGCTGATTTTGGCCCGATCCCACAGGCCAGGCCAAGGGACCCCACTGGTGCATGAATTTGTACACCGGGCCTCTAGTTTCAGATAATTTCACAAGTAGAGTCAAGGAGAAGGAAAAACGCCATTCATAGCCCCCTCCCCCACACACTATTTTCACAGCCAGCATTTGCTCTTCTTACTTTCACTGGAGGCTCTGCTCTCTTGCCCCTGATCCCTAACGCCAGGAATAGTGTGTCCTGCGGTGATGTGCTCACAGGCCCCTCCCACCCTCCTCCCATTCCTCTGGCGGCCTTGTGGGCACTGCCTGCATCTTAGGTCTGGCACGGGGAGGAGGGGGATGCGTTAAGTAGGTGAGCCTTTTAGCCCCTGAGACTCAGCACCCAGAGGCTTCCCTCCAGGTGGAGGAGAGGGGAGTGAAGGCAGCCGCCAGGAAACCAGGGCCCTCATCACGTGAGGACCACAGAATGGCCTTGGCCAGCCTTGTGTCCACGAGTGCACCAGGAGCTCAGGACTTCCTGCCCATCCTCCCGGAGGGACCTGAGAGGCCAGAGGGCAAGGCGGCCAGTAATAGGGGAGCTAGCGCGGTGGGAGACGGAGCACAGCCCCCGGGCAAATGCAGGGAAACTCACGTCTTAGCCCACCAGTGTGCAAGGCAGCCAGGGACTGACACATCAGGCTTGAAACTCACTGGCGTGGGGCTATTGGTGAGGGTGGCTGGGGGTGGGGGCTCCCCAGGCTTCCCCGCCTGCTGCAGGGGGCGTACCTTGGCAGAGTAACAGAGCAACATCTGAGAGGCGGGGCTGGGGTGGCGGGGAGGGTGTGGAGAGGGGGGACACAGAGGTACACCGTTCATCAGCAAGTCCAGGGAGCTCTACGTCCAACGTACGTCTCTGTCCACTCATTTTGAGTTCTACTGCTGCCTGGGCCACCCTCCGGGCCCTGGCCCCCGGCCCCCGTCCTCACCCACCTTCCTAAGGCAGTAGCCTCCCACAGTTCTCACTCTCTGACAATGAATTCCCCGCATAGTAGCCAAAATGATTTTTTAAAAATATGAGGCAGACTAGCCATTCCCTTGCTTGAAACCCTCACCAGCTGTCCACGGATGGATCGGGCGGCGCCCGTGCTCTGCCCGTGTGTGTTGGCCCCGCGTGATCAGGACACATCGGACTGTACTTTCAGTGCAAGGGGTTCGGGAGAGAAGGAAGGGGATGTTTTACTGAGCAGCCACTATGCCGACATCCGAGCTGTGTTGTCACACACGGATGTTCATTGAGCATTGCATCCTGTCCTCCTGCCACATCCCCTCATGCCCGCCCACCCAGGGCACCGGCTCCTTTGGGTCCCTGGGCCCTGCTAAGCTGGCCCCACCTTGGGACCCTGTGTACCTGCTGCCCCTTCTGCCCCGAATGCTCCTGCTCCAATTATACACACTTGCTGCTGCTTAGCATTCAGGTCTCAGGTCAGAGGTCAGGGGTCAGAGCTCGGATCCTCCGGTGGGGCCAGGAAGCTGGCTGGTGGAGTCAGTGGGGACAGCGTCCATGAAGCTCAAGCCTCGGAGTGCGCAGTGAGCCCAGGGCGGCGGAGGTGGGCGGGCGCCGGGCTGCCGGGCGCGGCTGGAGGAGGTAGACCGCCCGCGTGGCTCTGCAGGTCCCGGAGCGGTGCTGAGGGTGGTTGACGCGATGCCAGTGAAATGTGTAGCCGTCGGGCAAATAGCGGGACTCTGCGCTGGCCCTCATGGGGGGCTGGACGCTGTCACTCAAGTGGAAAATGTTGTTCAGGAAACAGTGCGGAGGTCTTGGTGCCGATAAACGGATTTGGGAGCCCCATGAGAACGCTGGTCAGGCGGCAGGAACCCATTGGTTCCCATGGAATGAACTTTGGCCCGATGAATTTTGGCCAGATAGGAACGCAGGAGCTTCTCTCCAGGTTCAGGGGACATGAAAACGCCCCGGGTGTGAGGAAAGGGACCGGTGAGTTGCCTCCCCCGCCAACCAACACCAACAAGCACATCTTGAATTTTCCAGCCACTTCCAGCGTCTGGGAATTAAGCTACCGGCCAGCCAGTCCCCTGCCCTAGAGCTTGGTGTGGTCAGAGGGGACCTGGGCGCTTCTGTCACAGGCCATGAGCTTGAACAAGGTTGGGCACTGGCCTCAGCTCCTGTGGCTTCTCGCTGCCTGCTCCCCGGTGCGCCGGCTCGGTCCTCCCCGGCACTTGCTGCTTGTTCGCAGGGATTCTCAGAGCACCTTTCTCCCCTCCGCACCCGGGTCACTGGCCACCTGGGCCACTGTGAATACATCCACAGCTTGAGGTTTTGTACGTTCGGCTGCAAACACCAGTGAGCCTGAGCCTGTCCGTGCACTTTCCAGGGAGCTTCTCCCGCCCGCTGCTCAGCACCCAGACAGGTTTCCTGCAGCTCCTGGGCGGGTGGGGCAGCCTCCAGGTCACACTTTTATGTCTGATGTCCCACCATGGGTGGTCCTGGGTGCCATCTGTCCCCAACCCCCCCACAGGCTTCAAACATTGGAGCTCAAAGGTGCCAAGTTCAGCAAAACCCCGGGGATAAGATCACAGCTTCGCAGCCCTCCCTGGGTCTGTGGCTTCATTTAGATTTGGTGTGATAACGATCAGTTCTTTGATGCGTTTAAAAGATGTTAAAAAAAGCAAAGAAAAAGTTATCAAGGTTTTGGCTGTGGGAGGGTGGGGTGAATGCGAGCCAGCCGAGCACCGAAGTCTTAGCAACTCCGCACCTTTCCCTCTGGGTCTTGCCCGTCAGCCCTGTGGGCAGTGGCTCCCGAGGGTCTCACTTGTATGGAGGCTGTCCTTCCTGGCGGCTCAGGGTGGGCGGGGCCCGGGGGCTCAGCATTGGGCCTGACGCCTCCATCCTAAGATGTCTCAGGAGGCCTGCTTGGGAGCAGAGGGCTCTCGTCTAGGGATGTGAGACAAAGCTCAAGAGGGACCATGTTCTTTTCCTGGAGGCTGAGACAAAGGACGTTAGCTCCGAGGCTTTTAGCAAAGATGGGCATGTCCCTCCATCAGCTTTAAACCAGATGAAAGAAGTGCCCGCCCCATCCCCAGAAAGGAGGGTTTCAGTTCATTGTTACCGCTTTGTGCCTCTCAGGACCATGCCTAGAGCCACTGGACACCACACGGGGCCTTTATCGTTTGTGTGTGTGTGTGTGTGTGTGCACCAGTATGTGTGTGTGCTCACTGGTGTGGACGCACCGGTGTATGTGTGTGTGTGTGCGCGTGCACACAGGTGTATGTGGAGGGGTTGTGTGTGTGTGTGCATGCACACAGGTGTATGTGGAGGGTGTGTGTGTGTGTGCATGCACACAGGTGTATGTGGAGGGTGTGTGTGTGTGCATGCACACAGGTGTATGTGGAGGGTGTGTGTGTGTGCATGCACACAGGTGTATGTGGAGTGTGTATGTGTGTGTGCATGCACACAGCTGTATGTGGAGGGTGTGTGTGTGTGTGCATGCACACAGGTGTGTGTGGAGGGTGTGTGTGCGCGTGCACCAGCTCCAGGGCTGCGTTTCTGCGGCCGAGCAGCTGCTGTGGGGTTCTCAGTTCTAACTGGAGGTGGGGGGGTGTCCAGAGCGAGTGGGAGAGCGGGAGGAGGCTGTGAGCTCTGGACACGGGGGCGGGGGGGGGGGCAACTTCAGGAAAATTCATAGACAATAAGGAGATAATACATTGCACTTTCAAATTTTCATAGTATTTGAATATCAGCTCAGTTGAATCTCAAATTGTCACGCGTAGCGGCAGAGTAAGCACACCCGGATGTGACAGGAGGAAAGGGGAGCTGAGGTCCCCGGGAAAGGGCCCTCGGCCTGCACGGTGCCCAGGGGACCGGCTGGCGTTCCAGGGAAAATGCTGTCCCGGCTCGCCCGGCGCTCCAGGGCCTTGCTGGGAACAGGCGCCCAGAGTCCTGTGCTGGGGCCGCGGTGTCCTCCGCCCTGGGAGCTGTGGCCGATCGGTGGGCGGCGGGAGCCACCTGCAGGTCCACCTGTGGGTCGCTGGGGTGAAGGTCGAGAGCGCTCTCCCGGTGAAGTCGGCCATGTCCCGGGCTCAGCTTTGAATAAACGATTAAGTTTCCCTGTTCACACTGACGTCCAGAAAAGCCCACTTTACGGAGACCCCCCTGGCCCCGGGGCGGGAGGACACGCCTTTCCCATTCCGTCTCCGCGCTGGCTCGTCCTGTCGTTCCCACGCTCTTGCAATGTGTCCGTTAGAGCGCTGTGCTCTGTGCTCCGGACAGACCACCTGAAAGGCTCCTGGAAACAAGTCCCCAGAGAAAGAGAGAAGGAACGAATGCGTGAGCAGGTCAGTAAATAGGGCGGGAGTACGTGTACAAGCTGTAGATGTTAAAAGAACTTGAGAACCAAATGCTATTGCGGGCCAACCAGTCATTGAATGCTTCATGGATGCAGCGATATCTGAGGCCAAATGAATTCAAAATAAATATGGAAGTGGTACGAAGCGAAGAAAGCAATCCGAACAAAAGAATGAAGTCGGGAACGGGGGTGGCATTTGCTCAGCGTTAAAGGCCGTATGAGTAAAATGGTGGGAGAGAGCGGGTACGGAGGTGCGCCAGCTGATGGGTAAAAGCTGGACAGAGAACTTGAGTGCGATTCAAAGACAAAGACTTCGTATGGACACGGCGGGTCAGTCACATGAGTTTATCTCCTGTCCCTCCAAAGAAACTCACTCAGATGACAGGAAGGGAAATGCAAGGGTACAGTACACCCGTAAGTGCCAGCATTTCAGCGGGAGAGAGATTTGGGGACGTCTAGGGAAGACAGAGAGCAGCAGGAGAGGTGGAACGGGCAGAGCAGGCGCGGTCTGTGTATCCTAAGAGTTGGCAGAGGGGAGGCAGGTGAGAGAGCTTGCTTATCGCTCAGACCCTGTCAGCTCCCAAAGGTCCTGGGTCCCCTGGACGGTGGACCCAAAAGCCAGCGGCTGGTTACAGGTCTGGAGGAAGTTGCCCGTGGACGCCGGCTTCTACCATCCTCCCCCGAAGGAGGCTGGAGGCTCATCTGTGGGACCTGGAGCCAGATCGGCTCAGGGCCAGAGGACAGCAGGCCCGGCAGAGCAGAGAGGGGTCGGACACGGAGCCGACGGTGCCGTCTTCATGTGGAGGGTGGGGCCCCAGCTTTCTTATTAAACTTCTTTGCTCTCAGAGCGTCAGAAGACAAACACATCGCACCGGCCTTGTCACAGGCAAAAGTGGCCTGTCACCACGGCTGCCTGCGGCTGTGGGCTTGGCGGGGGCGTGGTCGTGGATTGGACCTTTGACCCGTGGCCAGTTTTCCAATGTTGGGGACTAAGTGCATAATCTAAACCAGAAGCCCCCAGGGAACGACCCTTCGCCCTGATTGGCTGTTAAGACGAGCAGGTCTTGATCACTTTAAGGGAAGGTGTCCCTCTAGACCAGTGGCTCTCAACGTTGGCTGCACATTTAGAATCACCTGGGAATCTTTTTAACATCCTGATTTCTGGGCCTCATCCTCCGGAAATTCTGTTTCTTTGCTACTCATGTTGTGACCCCACCCCATCACAGAGAAACAGAATTTCCGGCGGAGGAGGCCCAGAAATCAGGATGTTGAAAAGATTCCCAGGTGATTCTGATGTGCAGCCAAGGTTGAGAACCACTGCTCTAGACACAGCCACAGGTTGTACTTAATCCAAGTGATTCCCCAAACCGGGTTCCATCATAGGGGTACCTTCTGCTGGCCCCCACTCGTGGTTCTGTCCCTTAGCAAGCAACGGAAGTCCCCGAGGGAGGGCGGGACGGAGGGGAAAAGGACGGAGCCCCAGAAGCCTCTCTGCTCTCACTGCCGTGGGTGCGGGGGCAGGACCTGAGGGCAGACCCCCGTCAGTACAAACATAGGCGGCCCACTGCGGCCTCCGGCCTCCGATGTAAGACACAGCCTTGGAGGCTGAGCCGCCCGCAGCCTGTCTGCGCTGTTCCCCTGTTCCCCGCGGTTCCCCGCCTGCCCGAGTATTCGGAAGTTACTTGCTGCTCCGTCCCTTCGTTTATTTGTGCTTCAGTTTAAGGTACTTCAAAGAGTGGCCCCAGTGCTCACTTCTCTTGCAATAGCCTCCCTTTCAGATGGCTATTAACGAATTTCAAAGGCAGCGTCTGATTCCGACACCAGTGGCTCCACGTTGAGGAGGCAGGAGGGTGTGTGGGCGCGGGCCGAAGGCAACAATGGGACTGGAGCACAGAGTGGCCTCAGAGGCTGACCCGGGAGGGAGGAAGAGGAAGAACATTGTGCTGCCAGACGGCTGTTTCGTGGCCGGCAAACCTCTCCATCCCCGGGCCACTGGCCGCCCGTGGCCGCCCTGCCTCTGCCCCCATGGCCCGGGCTGGCGTCCGCACCGCACAGGGAGGCCCTGTCTGTGGCGGGCGTGTTCCCATGTGGGTTCGGGTAAAGGGCACGGCCCCCCATTCACATGACTGCCGCCTGCGAGGAGCGCTGAGCCGTTAGCGGAACACGAAATGGGACGCAGGGTTTTGGGGCCTCTTTTGATGGGGTGAGCGCACTCTTGGTCCCTGACCGCTCGACGGCAACATGACATTCGTTCCGAGAGGAAGCCGTCCATCCGGGACCTAACGGAACCGTCTCCCGTCCTCAGCCAGGCTCCGAGGGCGCAGGGAATTCTCGCTCCTGAAAGACTCACTGAGGAGCTTGGAAGTGATTCAAAGGAGCAGAGTTCTTTCTTTACCCAAACGAGGCGCTCCTGTGAGAGTCTGATTTGTGCCAATTCACCTCAGAGAGAGCAGCCCCGACACCACGATACAGTGTTAGAGACGTGGCCCATGGCCAGAGCCGGCCGCGGGGAAAGCAGAGAGACCCCGTCCTTGCCCTTCACGGCCGGTCTGAGACCCTTGCCCCGGGCCCCAGTGGGGAGGTTGAGGCCCTTGGGTCTGCGCCTCCAGCTTTTGTCCATGCTGTCACCCACACGGTGCCCTTAAGCAGCGCTGCTGTGGCTCCAGGCCTGGCTGTTCTCCGTTGTGATGGGCTTTCATTAAAGCGCCTCCTCCAGTTTCCCCTGCAAAGACATTTTTCCAACTTCTGGAAACTTCTGACACCTTGCAGGGGGTGTGAGGGGCACAGTGGTGCTGTGGGCTAGAGAGCGCATCCTTCAGAATATGCCAGGATGTGCTGCAAAAACAACCGAACCCCAGATCTCAGTGGTTTGAAAAGAAAGGCCTATTCCCCCCTCACATCAGAGCATCGTGGAGCCGGCACCTCTGCTCAGGCCAGCTGTGCTCTGGGTGCCGGCAGCAGGAGCGCCTTTGCCTGGCTGGCTGGGGAGACGGAGGGAGAGAGATGGCCCCATGTGCTGGCTCTGGATGCTTCGCCTGCCTTCCCCTGACTAGCGCGGTCACGTGGCCATTCCCACCTTCCCTGGGAAGGGACTACCAGTCCTCCCTGAGGAGGGGCCCTGCGGGGAGGCAAGCCGGGCGTTCCACGGAGCCAGCAGGACTCACACTGAAAGGGGCCTCTGTCCATTCTTGGTCTCTGGCCTGAAGTTAATGGACAACACTCAGCTCTCTATGCCAGTTCCCAGGAGAAGCCTGAAGATGATCGGCAGAGAGAGGCGACCCGCAAGCCTGGCACTGCTGCTCCCCAGAGGAGCACACGGAGGGAAGATATTTTTTTCCCAGTCCCACCCTGCCTTTGAAGATGAGCCACACATAGAGGCCCCAGCTCAGGCCCAGGCCTGCCCAGCCTGGCCAAGCCACACTCCCCTCCCAGGCCCGGGAGGGCCCGCCTGCGTACCCTGGGTGGCCCGGCCCTCCGGAGGCATCTTCCTCCAGCCCATCTGGACCCCAGAGCCCAACCGTCTTGGCCGAGGCTGCCCAGGGTGTCAGTCAAACTCAGGAATATTCTTGAACCATGTAGGGCTGGCAGGGCTCCCTCCGCCTGACAGATGGCGCGCACATGCCGGGGGCAGCCCGGCTCTGCACATCAATCTCTCTCCGCGGGCTTTCAGCACATCCTTCCAGCCAAGGGCCCTCTCTAGCTTCCCCTCGCCTTTGTAATTCAGGGTCTCTTCTGCAGGCTGGGGACGTGGGGAGGTTTTGGGGGAGGAGGGGCAGGAGTTCAGGTGCTGCTATCAGAGGCTGTTAGGCAGATAATCAGATTTCCCCCAGGCTGGATCTGGGCGGCCTCGGCTGATCGGCCACCAGAGTGGCTCCTCCTGGGTGGGCAGAGAGGCCCAGAAATAGCACCAGCAACTGGGAACCATTTTGGGTTTGTAAGATCGGACCCAACCGTTGTAACCAGGCTTCCCTCGTACTTTGGATTTCAAAATCAATCTTCTTTCACATCCCCTCACAGAGCGAGAGCATGCCGGAGAAGACAGCTGTACACCGTCTCAGGGCTGAGGGAGGGGTCTCTGTGAGCCCGGGTGGCCCCTGGAGACATGGACACACAGGGCAGTCGGCAGTCTGCTCAGTTGCGGGCTGCGCACCTGGGTAAGGTCTGAGCGTCCGAGTCACCCCAGGCCTCGGCTCATTGTCACGGCCTCAAAGATCATCCACACACCACAGACGCCGGCACCTTTCCCCGGAGCTCGGCTCTGGGCAGCCTCTCCCTTCGGCACGCCTCCATCTGGATGTCTTGCAGCATCTCAGACGTCCCACATCCGAAACCAAACTCCTGATTTGTGACCCGAAGTGTGTTTCTCTTCCGGTTTTCACGATTTCGGTAAAGGTTGACACCTTCTCCCTCTGCTCCAGGCAGAAAACTGGACATGAAGCTTGGTTTCTTCCTTCTCTCTCCTCAGTCCACCCTGCCCTTCACACATCTGTTCCACCGGCAAATCCTTTCCAACCCGTCTCACACCGATACCTGGAGTCTGTGGGCTTCCCTTTGCCCTCACGGTCACCAGTCTTACCCAAGCCTGCATCGCTCCGCCTGTGGCAATAGCATCACTTCCGCTCTTGTCCCGTCTCCAAGTTGTCCTGGATTGTTCTCCATGCAGCTCTTTCTGCGGCTGCTCGAGGCGGCCTGGCTCTCACCCCGCCCCCTGTTGCGCTGCTGTGCTCCCTGTCTCTGCTCCCTTCCAGCGGCTCAGGCCCCTTGCGGTCCCGCGATGTTGCTCAGAGTCTATTTAGCCTCAGGGACTTTGCACATGCGTCAGCCACTGTCCGAGTTGCCGACGTTGCCTCTCCACTTGACTGTCATCCACTTTTTGGTCATTTAGGTCTCGGCTCAGAAGTGCGTAGCTTGAGAGAGAGGCCGAGCTGACTCTGGAAGGAGCGATCGGAGGGAGGCTCAGTGCCAGGCCAGGGCGTACAGGCTGAATACGGGGTGGGCGGGGCGGGCCGGCTGACGCTGCCTGGAAGGCCTTAGCGGGCACGTTAGAATGCAGACAGGCCCTAGTCAGCGGGCCAGATGGAAAGGCGATACGATGAGCCAGGTGAGAGTTTAGAAAGGCCTGAACGGGGGAGGTGGCCCAGCTTCAGCGGAGTGACAAGGGGCCAAGAGCAGGTAGGTGGTGGGGTGGGTGCACTTGGGATTGCTGACGCCATCACCTGAGAACCTGAACCTGAGGCGGAGAAAACTCTACCAGTTGCTTTTCTTCTTCCACCCCCTTCACTGGCTTCCCCTCAGGGGCTGGCATTTACAGGTTAGGTGATTGGGGGCGGGCCTGGACTTGGGGTAAATTACCCATGCTTAGGTGAAGTAACTCTGGCGTCTTACACAGGTGCTTGAAGAAAAGACGTCAAGGGCAGAAAGCGCCGAGTTCTGTCCAACACCCCAGCCAAGTGAGAACCTTCTGGAACACCAGGTGAACCACTGCTTACCAAAACTCGCATGGTGTGTGCCGGGGCAGCCCGCGGTGTCCTTGACGTCTGTCCTCACGTTGCTCACCGACACTGGGTTTTGCTTTCTCGTTTCCTCCTGCAGCGGCGCGTCTTCTCAACTCAGCGCCGCCCTGTCCTGGGTGCCCTTGGCCTGTCCGCCACCTGCATGAGTCGCGAGCTCCTTCAGGCCAGTGCGGAGGCAAAGGTCTTATTTTATCCCCCTCCCCCCCCGCCCCCCGCAACTTGAATCCATCCACTGGGGAGGCTTCCCCGCTTTACAACCTTCATTCACTGCGGAACGTGCGAAGCCACGCTTAGCGGGAAATGAACAGAAAATGCCCGTTTTGGGAAATAGCCCGAGGCCTCTAGCGAGAACAGAGATGGACGGACGGACGGATGGACGGACGGAGTGGGAGAAGCACGGAGCCGCTGGCCTCGCTGGATCCAATCGCTTACACAGGGACACAAGCGCAGGTGTAGGGAGTCTGAACATTCGTGACGCTTGAGACATGAAGCCGGCATTAGATATTAAAACAAAAAGTAGGCGCAGTGTCTGTTCTACATCTACTTTGTGTAGATGTGAGTGATGTATTATCCCGTAGGACATGCTCAAACCCTGAGTGAAGCCACAGTTGAGCAGTCCCTCTTATTTTTGGTGATACATCTACAGGCCAAGATGTGGCCCCAGCAGATCAAAGGGAAGGGAAGGGAGCTGGGCGTGACCCATTTGTGGTATCAGAGTCCTCACCTCCTGGCTCACTCTGCTGAGATTTGGAGGTGATACGGGGACACGGGAGTTTGAATGAGATTTACGTAGTAAACCCCCAAAATGTTTATCCTTGTAATGAAGCTCAGAAAATATACATGGCCCTAGCTGGTTTGGCTCAGTGGATAGAGCGTCGGTCTGCGGACTGAAGGATCCCAGGTTCGATTCCTGTCAGGGGCACATGCCTTGGTTACAGGCTTGATCCCCAGTAGGGGGCATGCAGCAGACAGCTGATCAATGATTCTCTCTCATCATTCATGTTTCTATCTCTCTCTCCTCTCCCTTCCTCTCTGAACTCAATGAAAATATACATGAATTTTACAGGGGCTTAACATTTTATCTATTTCCCCCTCTATCTTGATTTTAATAGGTAAAATGCACAATATTTAAGAAGCAAATTTAAAAGGGTACACAATGAGCGATAGTATGCATTGCTCACCGATCACCCTCGGCCATCAGTTGCTTTTCTCTTGTACCGGAGATGACCCCACACCCGTGTGCGTGTGTGCGTGACTGTGTGTCTGTGTACACGCTAAAGAACGTAACTGGTAGCATGCTACAGCCACTGCTCCGCACCCCCCATTGTGTACGCACACATTTCCCTCTGGGACTGACATTCCCTGCTGGATAAATGAGCCCAGCTAGGACACCCTTCTGTGAGCTACGCTATTAGTAGCCGCCAGTTTGAGCCCACTTTGCTCAGTGTGGTTCCTATTTCAGTTGCTAAAGAAAAAGAACCATAATGCACTTACTCCCCAACTTCCTTTCAGCTTCCTTAGATATTAACCTCCATTTCCTCACGTTTGTTCAGTGTCTCTCGTCTTCCCATAGCTTCCCCCCTCCCTCTCCCGCACACACCCTCCACTTCAGCTTGGCCCCCTAAGAGCTGGTCCTGCTCCGTCTGCCATGTTCTCATTTCTTTCTGGCAACTTTTCTTCTCCCTGAAGAACGAGCCAGGCTTTCCATGAGGCGGCCCCTCCATCAGTGATTGACGCAAGATGCTCTTTTTGGCAACTGGAGGCCTGTCTTTTTGGTGTAAAATATAATAGTATAGAGGGTTCTGCTCAGAGCCGAGGCTATTTCTGGACTGTAGGGAAGTGTTGCTCATTCTTCCAGCTTTCCCACTGCGGGGAGAGAGGAGGTAGGCGTGAGCTCTCCCGCACGTCAGAAAGGGAGCCAGCCGTTAGGCGAAACGAGGTTTGTCACCATCTTGTCCCCTCTATTCCGACAAGGAGCAGTTGTCTGACAGACCGAGCGCAGGGAGAAGGGAGAAGCAGGCAGTCATGGGAGCGGAGAGGAGGGGCGATGAGACACTGAATAAACCTGAGAAGATGGAGGCTAGTTACAGAAGCAGCTTCCGTGGGAAGGGCCAGCAGCCAGAGGCAGCGGCTGCAGATGGAGACGATCGCTGCACCTTGAAGCCGAGGAGGAAGGACTCCCCCCGTCCCCCGCCCCTGCCCCGTCCTGGCGTGGACCCTGTGCTCAGACGTCAGTCACCAGTGCTGCCTTCGCCTGCCCGGGGTCACGAGCAGTGCGGGCCGGTGGGAAGCGGGCAGGCGGGAGAGCAGGCCCTGGGCAGGGAGAGAAGTCTGAGGTGCTGCATCTGCCACACAGAAGATGGCACTGTGCTTGCTGGGGCAGCCAGGCCCTGGCCCAGAGGCCAGGGAGCGGACACGGACACGCCCGCCGCCTCTCGGGGGCAGGAGAGAAACCGAGGGCCCGCAGATGGGCATGCCCTCCGCTGTGCTCTTGGGGCTCTTCCCCACTGAAGGCTCCTGACCACCCGGCCCCCACACCAACATTTCTCACCCCCACAGCATTGCTCGTCTCCGTAGCAGTGTCACCTGCTAATGTGCTAGTTTCCTTGCTATCTTATTTTATTATTTTACGTTGTAGTACTTTCCACCTCCTCCATCAGAATATAAACACCGCCAGGGCAGAGATTCTGGTCTGTGTTTTTTTAAATTTCTTCCTTTCTTGTTCACTGCAGTATCCCCATTGCACGGGACAGGGCCTGAAGCATTTGTTGAATGAATGAATGGATGAATGAACGGATGAATGAGTGAGTGAGTGGGTGAGTGAGTGAACAGACAGCTAATACGAAGATCCTTTGGATCTAACCAGGCCAGGGAGGGGTTGGCGTTTCCTGAGCAAAATGATGTCAGATTTATTATCCCATAAGCAATCTGGCCACTGTTACATGCACTGAAGGAGCATGAATCTCTCCTGCAGGAAAGAAAGCAGCACCTTAGGAAAGAAATCGATCCCTGCTGACATAGGACGTGTTTGCTTTCGGATGTGTTCAGAGCAAATCAGCCGGAGCTGAATGGAAGCTGCTCACTGCCCCGCGCTTGGCCCCCCCCCCCCCCCCGCCAGAGCCCACCACCACCCCCACCGCCACCACCACCACCCCCACCATCATCTCTGAGGACCCCACAGCCAGGCCTTCCTCCTCTGAGGGTGGGGGGCTCTTCTCAGGGCAGAAAAGAGAACGGGCAGGGAGTGGGGACAGCTTAGGAGCCTGTCTTCCTCCCAGGAGTGAGGCCGGAGGGGTGGCCCCCCCATGGCACCCTCACACCACTCCCATGCGGCTGGGAAACGGCAGATTCCTCAGAGGACAGCTTTCTCACCTCCCACCCAGCCTCATGATGAGCCTCATGGTCTTGCCTGCACTCACCCTCACCTTCCTCGGCTTCCGGCCTTGTCTCCCCCCCACCCCACCCCCGCTCTGGGGGCTGATTCCCCCTCCGCCCCAGCCTCCTCTGAGCATCAGGTGCTGTCCAGCCTCCATCAGTGCAGAGGCCCCTTGCTGTTCTGAAGGCAGATGTTTCTAACTCTGGACCCTCAGGGCAGGGGGTGGGGCTCCAGGCTTCCTCATTCCCTGTTTCTGCTTCTCCGTGTCTCCATCCCTCTTCCTGCCGAGACACCACCCCCCCCCCCCCCCCCCCGCTCCTCTGAAGACCCGGCAGGAGCTGTGCCCCTCTGGCTCTTACAGTGGGATCCCCGGCCTGGCCTCTTGGTTCTCCTGGGTATGGACTTGGGCCTGTAATTGCCCTCCGCCCACAGCAGGCCCGCTCTCAGGGACCTCAACATCCGTGCGGATGACACATCCAGTGCTTTGCCTCCTTGTCCTTGACATTTCACCACCAATGACCCTTCTTTCCCTCCATTTTGACCAGCCACTCCCAGGGCCACACACTGAATCTTGTCACTCGCAGAAGTTGTTTCATCCGAATCTCATTTTCGAACACCCCGTTCTCTGGCAAGCCCTCCCTCTTGTCCTGGTCTCTGGCTGTTGAAATGCCTCCATCTATTGAGATGTCCCTCCATCACACCTTACACTTTCTATGGGTAAGTCTGCTCACAGGCCCCCTTTCCTCATTACCCACCTAGATTTCCTGGGCAAAGGAATGACCACCCCCTTGCTCTCCCGCTGGCATGCTCTGTGAGGGAGACTGCATTTTCAATCCATGTGGCCCTTCCCCATGCCCATCGAGAGCCACCATCTAACTTCCTGTCCTTGAATCTGAACTGGCTCATGACTCGGTTGTAAGTGAAAGGATGCAGCGGAAGCAGCCCTGAGTGAGTTCCAAAGCTGGTTTATGGCCACGCGGCTTCCCCCTCATTCTTCTGGGCTCCTCACTCTGGGGGAGCCAGCCAGCTCCCCAAGTAAGGCGTGCATCGCCCTGAACAGCCCATGCTCCTCCTAATGGTGCCGGAGGGAAGACCGTGTGTGAGCCTCAGTGGACCCAGCCTTCCACCTCCTCCACCAGGTGCCAGACAGCAAGCGAAGCGGCCTTGAGGCTCCAGACCAGCCTGCTTGCCAGCTGCGCGCCCTGAGTGCCCTCTGTCATGCCATGAGGAGCAGAAGAACCGTAGCTGAATCGGGCCTGAATTCCCAACCTGTGAAACAAAATAAAATTGTTCTTTTCAGTCGCCAGGCTTTGGAATATCTTTTATGCAGTGATCATAACAATAATATTCTACTTGAAAACTCAAGCCTGGTTGCACACAATCTGTGTTCCTATCCCCGAGCAGTGGGAGAAGATCGCAAAGTAGGGGTGACTGACTTCACGTTCAACAACAAATGGACACGAAGCCTAACCATCCTGCTATTTCATACGTCTCCTCCTGCCTCAAATCTCCTTCACGCCCTTCTTCTTTCCCACGTCATCCAAGGAGAGCGATGCCAAGCAGGAAGCTGGATCTATGATATGAGTCTGGAGTCCAGGGGCATGATTGGGGGGAGAGAGAAACATTTGAGAGTCCCAGGGTATAAGTAGCATTTGACTGCATGCAGTCGGATTGTATCACCAGGTTGGGGTGTGAATGGAGAAGAGAAGAGATTTGAGGACGAGCCCTCAAGCTCTCCAAGGTTTAGAGATCCAGCAGAGGAGGCCACAGAATGGGCTAAGAGAGGCATTGGGGCTAGAGCACAGTCACGAGAGGGTATTCCAGAGAGAAAGAGCAGAATGTTTTCAGAGGGCACGCCCTTGAGCAGGTGCGGGGAGATAAGGGAAAGAATGGAAATGGAGGGATGGTCTGGCCCCTGGAGCTTTCTCCGTGGCAATAGAAGTGGAAGCGAGAAGGTGTGACGGATGCGTCTGGATTCTAGATTGGATGCTGGGAAGAGGAGGGAGCTCCCGATGGACGGTGTTTATTTTCTGTGACGTATACATGTTTACGTCACATATGTAGGCACCCCAGCCTTCATATGTCTACGACACAGCTCCTTCCTCGCCTCCAGGCCCGCTCCTCTCCAAGCTCAGTGAGTGGTTTGCCCAGCCACCCCCTCCTTCGCTTCCTCACTTTCTCTCACATCCTAAGTCCAATCCAACGGTAAGTCCTCTGGCTCTACCACAAAAGTGTGCTCAAAGCTGACCCCTTCCCACTGATTCTGCCACCCTGTGTAAGCCGCCCTCCCCCCACTACCCGGTTACTGCTCTTGCTTACCTCTCCCTCTTTCCCCAAATCCACGATCCCCAGAGCTCTGACGGAGAGAAATGTAAAAACCACAAATCAAGTTTGACAGCCCCCACCTAGAACGCTCCAGTGCAGCGGTTCTCAACCTGTGGGTTGCGACCCCTTTGGGGGCCGAACGACCCTTTCACAGGGGTCGCCTAAGACCATCGGAAAACACATATATAATTACATATTGTTTTTGTGATTAATCACTATGCTTTAACTATGTTCAATTTGTAACAATGAAAATACATCCTGCATATCAGATATTTACATGACGATTCATAACAGTAGCAAAATTACAGTTATGAAGCAGCAACGAAAATAACTTTATGTTTGGGGGTCACCACAGCATGAGGAAGTGCATTAAAGGGTCGCGGCATTAGGAAGGTTGAGAACCACTGCTCCAGTGGTTTTCATCATGTGCTCTGGGCATCCATCGGCATTGAGTTTGGATTTGGTAAATGTTGGATTTGGTCAAACAGAGGACTCAGCTGGAGAAAGAAAACTGAGATCCTACAGTCACCTCACCAAAGTGCTCAGGTCCTAAAATCAAGGTTACAATTAGAATTATTTTTCCAGTCACATGAATGAGGTCTTGTGAGACACTGGAGCAGGTTCATGGTGAGAAAATGGTCTAAATGGTCCTGTAAGGGTATCACCTGCTGTCTCCCATGCTAGTGCCTGTGCTCAAAAGCTGGGGCCATGGGACTCTTGCAGAAGAAATAATATTTAAATGTCAAAATTTGATCTACCCACTAGGCTTTCACTGATACCACCCTCGCTGGGACAGGAAGGGTTGCCTTGTTACCTGCTCCCCACAGAACCTCCACTGACCCTGGGAGGACGTGGCCTTGTTAGTGCTGAGTGGTGGTGAGAGCCCGGACTTTCCGCGGCCTCCTGACACTACCCCACTGAGGAGAGGGAGCTGTCTTTTAACTGCATGTCGGGGCGGAAGTCCAGGCTCCCCATGTGGTCCCCACTGACACTGTAGGGGTGTGGTGGGCTGGGGAGAGCCTTGTGTTCCCAATGTGTTGAAAGTTCTGGCTCCCCACTGGCCTTCTCTGACCCACCCTGGTGAGAGGGCTGGGCGCCTTGTTAGTTTGATGAGGATGGAAGTCTAGGCTGCTCAGCCTTTGCTGGCAGCAGGGTTGGGGGGTCTCCATGTTTTCTGTGGTGTTTGGAAAGTCATTGCCAAGTGTCCCAGATATCTGAGTCCAGGCACAGTGGGAAGGGTGAGATGAGTGACTGTAATTCCCTCCCAGTGATTTTGGGGGATGGAGGACTCTGATCCGGTTCTGTGGAATCTCACACTGAGCCCAGAGGAACTGGTGGGGTTGAGAAGTCAGTTGAGGGAATAGCATTCATTTATTTTATTCATTCACACAACGTGTATTAGTTCAGTGCTGCCCATGTGTCAGAAACTGACTGGGTGCAAAGAATACAGGCCAACTGCTGTCATGTAGATTGACATTAATTATGGAGATCATTCTAGATGTCTGTGTGAAGCCAACAGAATAGAGTGATGTGATAAGGAGTGAAACAGGTGGTGGGGAGAGACCGGAGCTCATGACACATGGAATGGACCTGAAAGACTCAGAGGAGCTGGTCATGTGAAGAAGGGGGCGGACATTCCTGTGTGCAAAGGAAGTGACGAGGCCCCGAAGGGAGAATGAGCCTGGGGAGATGGAGATAAGAAAGGCCAGCGTGTCTGGAGAGGACAAGGGGGGAAGAGTAACAGGAAATGAAGGCTCCGAGAGGTAGCAGGTGAGGCCAGCTGGGCCTCTTAGAGTCTGCAGTGAGGACTTTGGATTGTAGTCTGTGTGTGATGGGAGTCACTTAGGTTTCAATCTGGGGAATAGAGAAGACTCATTTCATTAACGTGTGCCTAGCAGAGTTGAAATAAGTTTTGCCACATTGCTCTTCTGAAGAAGAACGTGGTACAAATAGCTGGTGGCACATACCTGGCGTCACAGGTAGTGGCTGGGTGAGGGGTGGGTGCACTTCCATGAGGGGCCCTTTAAGGTGGGACAGAGGGTCGGTGGCCCTGAGCGCTTCAATCATTGAGAAGACCAGAGAAGACAAGATTCTTAGGGAGCAGTTCTTGGGAATGCAGAGGAGGCTTCCTGTAGTGTTTTTTTTTTTTTTTTTTTTTTTTACATACTTCACATGGGAGGTGGGATCCATGTCCCCATCCCATGAATCTGGGCATGTTTGTGACTGTTTTGGCCAAGAGAGTGTGGAGGAGCGATGCTATGAGACTTCTGAGGCTGAGTCAGAAAAAGCCAGGCAGCAGAACAGGTGCTCTCGGAGGCCTGAGCCACCACACAGGGAGTCCAGCTCTCCGGGGCAGGCAGGCCCCAGAGGCCACAGGCCACAGTCCCAGGTGGGCTCAGCCTCCAGCCATCCTCGCCAAGGTGGGGACACGACAGTGAACCACGGAACACCATGGAGTGGCCTCCGTGCTGCCTCACCAGACTGAGCGCCGCCCAAATTCCTGGCAATGAAACCTGACCCATAAAATGATGAGATACCAAAAATGGTTGTTTTAAGCCACGAAGTTTAAACTTAGGGGGTAGTTTGTTAAGGAGCAATAGTAACTGGAACAAGGTCCTCTTGCTCCGAATCCTACCTCTCTTATCCACCCCACCCTGAGGAAGCCTGGGAATGGAACCCTGTTAGAGGCCATGCCAAGGAACGGACGCTCCCACTGGCACCTGCTAACACTCTGTGCCGGAGGCAGCGATTGGCTTCAGTGAGACCTGAAATGGTAGCGCACCAGGTACTTATACCATGATCTTCTTCAGAACAGAGGACTGAAGGTCTCACCTCACAGGTAAATTCAAGATGGGGAGAGGGCCGAATTTCAGACAGGCCCAGGTAGGACCAACGTTGGCCCACACGGCCCTAAATAGACACTTAGGGGTAGGGAAGGAGCAGAAAGTCAGGATGAGATGAGACTTCAGTGATCTGCTTTTCCTCTCAGGTCGCGTCAGACGAACATGCTGTGAGGAATGGAAAGGGCGGTTGCACAGGGTCCCTAGGCTTCTTGCTGTAGACTCTGGCACTCAGAGTCTGGGGTTCCAGGCATTCTGTCTGCAGAAGGCGGGGCTCTTCAACCGTGGCTGACCTGAGGGCTGGGACCAGCGCCCCACAGGAGGGCAGTGGCGTGCCCGTGGCTGCAGCTGGTCAGGCGGGCCCTCGTGCACATGCTTCTTAGGGTCACTTCTCAGGGGCTTTCCATGAAAACACAACTCAGTGTTCAAAAGACCCTCAGCCACCTTTGGAGGCTCATGCCCAAGGCCACCAACCAAACACAGTGGACCACGGGCTCGAGCGGCTGCAAGACCCGGACTGGTTCTGGCTTCCTGTCATCTTGGTTTGAGAGGTGAGTCCATTCTGAGACAAAAATATGGGCAGTGCTTCCAAATAAGAGAAATCAAAACTCACCATTCTCCTGCTTTCGCTAGTTTGTGAAAAGAAAAAGCCATGCTGGTCTCAGGCTTCTGGGTTGGCAGGGTGAGCCCTGGACTGGCCTCGTTTCTGAGGGTCACCGAGTGAGTTTATGAGTGAGTGTCTAAGGAAACCCCAAGCGAAAGAGAAAACATCTTTGGCAAAATGACCGTGGGCAGCCGTAACAGGTTTGGCTCAGTGGATAGAGCATTGGCCTGCGGACCGAAAGTTCCCAGGTTCGATTCTGGTCAAGGGCATATACCTTGGTTGCGGGCACATCCCCAGTGTGAGGTGTGCAGGAGGCGGCTGATCGATATTTCTCTCTCATCAATGTTTCTAACTCTCTATCTTTCTCCCTTCCTCTCTGTAAAAAAATCAATAAAATATATATTTAAAAAAAATGACCGTGGGCATGGGGCTGTCTTGCTTCAGAACAGATTTCTTATGAGGATTCCATGTGACTGTTCCTAGTGGCAGTAAGAGTTGAACCCTTTTATGCTTTATAACTGGTTCTTAAGCTGGCCTCATTTCCCGAGGTGGGGAGGCTCAGCACAAAGGCAGGAGGGCCAATGAAAGGTCAGAGGTGACCGGAGGGTCCCCTGGCCACTGGATACCCCCTGCAGGTCACTCCACCGCCTCCCTGACAGCAATGAGGTAGAGGCTAACAGCCGTAATGGAGGTTTCCGCTCCCCAGCATTCATTGACTCCACTTTGGTCGTTGTATCTTTAATTTCTCTTATATTCTCTTACTTGCTGTTAAATACTTTGGGAACATATTTCAGTTATGTCCATAAATTAGCTTCTCAAGAATATTCACATATATATATATATACACACATGTGCATGCATTTCTATTAGTTTTGTCTCAATGTTCTGTGGTTCACTGGTTCCCAGTTGGCATATTTCTTTAATAGCTAGCAAGTGTCATGCTACGAGGATTTTATGGAATTAGAAAAATTGGAAACCATACCATGGGTTTCCCACTTCTTGTGCCCATACCTGACATGCCCTATGGCATTAGCCATTGATATAAGCAACATGTGGATGCCCATTGTTTTAACGTAGGCAGAACATCTTAGTAATAATCTATAATAACAAAAGCATAATATGCTAATTAGACCAGTAGCCCGATGACCTTCCGGATAAAGCCGGGGCTGCGAGGGCCAAGCCCCTTGCATGAATTTTGTGCATCGGGCCTCCAGTAAAGGCATAATTCTGGTCCCTGAAAAAACAGAAACATCTGCCGATTGCTCATTATTCTTAGGTGCCAAGACCCGAAATTGTAGTTAATCTATTTGTGATCCATATAATTCCACGGAATCGCAGAGATGGGAATCTAAATTACAAAATGCTCTCCTCAAAGGATTTTGTATAAGGAGATTAATGGATCTTTCCTCTTCGCTGTAAAAACTTAGTGAAACAACTTCTTCCATTAACATACAACAATAACCGAGTTTCCGACCATCGATTTGCTGAGAACAGTCGTGTGAACTAACATATACCCAAGCGATTGGCTTTCAGTTCATCTGCTCTAACATTTTGGGTCACTGGGTCCTGATGCTGAGAATCCATCCTGCCTGCACGTGCCCTTCTACTGCTCAAGCTCCACCAGGAGGCCGCTGACTTGTGCCCAGTGTTGCCAGGGACAGGGCGTTGAGGGATCTGCTATGAAGTCACCTGGGAGCGGGCCAGCGGCCGGTCACCGTCCCCTCCCTGGACAGGGGGCTGCTGCGCAGAAGGCTCGGGCCCGTGCAGAGCTCCACATGCCGTTTCGTTTATTATTTCTCTTTATTGCTTCTGTGCTGGCAATAAAGTCGGGGTCATAAAATTAGAGTGCGGTCGCCACATCCGGTTCCCGGTTTCCATGTCCTGTTGGCTCCCCGAGCCCCTGACGGTGCCCCTGGGTATTTTCACCCGTCCCCGCTGAGGGTGGTGGAGGCTGACAGCGTCTAATTTAAAAAAGGGGAGAAAGCCAAGGTTGACATTTTGAGGCAAACATCTGCCTTATATGGAAGAAAGGTTAGTTATTTACGGCAAATTTGCCATCTTGACAGCCCTTCTCTTGCAGGAGGACTGTAGGCCCGGCGGCCTCAGGCACCCGCAGCCGCAGCCCGGACCACCCAGCGAGAGCCAGGCCTGGGCAGCTGCCCCCAAGCGGGCGCTGGGCCTCTCCACCACCCTGGTCCCCGCCCAGCAGCCTCCCCAAGCCCCGGCCAACCAGCCCTGGTCTGACTTCGGTCTCCGCTGGCCACGCCTTTCGAAGGGGCAGGGAGAGGCTGCCTGTGAAGAGGGAAAGCTCAGGAGGTCTAGCCTCAAAATAGCCTGCAGAGAGGCTTTCTTTGTTGCTCCTTCAAAGCTGGGCTCTGATTAAAAAAGGGAAAGAAAAACAAACAGGCAAACACTCCCCCCCCACCCCCAACCCCGCAGAGCACATTCCCCTGAAACACAGTCTGACATGTCTGCTTTGCCCGGGCCAGGAAAATAGAGTTGATAACTGCCTGGGGTGGGGGCTGCATGCACATGATCTCGCGTGATCTTTACCACCGCGGGGTGAGGGACAGGTGAAAGGGGTAGACCTACCTGTCCCAGGTCACACAGCTGCTAACTCCCCCAGCTCATGCCCCTGACCCCCATGCAGTGTTTTTAAAATTAATTAATGTATTTATTAGCTGAATGCATTAAATAAATAAACCTGAGAAATGAAAAAATAATAAAATTAATGAATGATTTTTTCCACACCATTTGTCGCCTCTATGACTGACCTCTTCCACCTCCCCTCGCCCCTGTCCCCAGGCGGTGTTTTTGTCCTTGAAGGTAATGCTGCTGGCCTGGCTTGGAGAGGCGCCCTGCAGAGCAGTGGTTCCTACCAGGAAGCGATTTTGTCCCCCAGGAGGCACTGGGGGTGTCTGGGGACATTTTTGATGCCACAGCTTGCATCTGACCCAGGATGTTACTAAACACTTTGCAGGACAAACCCCACGACCAAGAGTTATCTGGCTAAACTGCCAATAGTGCTTTTATTTTGTGACATTTAAGTTTAATGTGGTTTATTATGTGGTGAATAATTAGAAAAAGAGGAACTGGAGGGTGAAAGTGAAACAGCTCCCATAAATTGTTACCCAAGGCAATGCCAGCCCATATCCTTCTGCACAAAGCGCTTTGGAAGCCAACCGGAAGCCCACAACACCTTCTCCTTAAACCCGGGTGCGGTGTGCACCCCGGGCTCAGCATGGGGGACAATGGGCGCTGCCTTCCCGCTCTGTGTACTCAGCCTCTCCTCCCCCTTTGTGACAACTGCCCCTGGATCGCCAGGACATCCCAGGTGAGCTGCTGTCACCCAGCTCCTGGGGCGGAGCATGCTGACTCCAGCAAAAGGGCCGTCTGGGTATTTTCTGGGACTGCTGGGGTCGCGGTGCTCCTCCCGAGGGGGGGTGGGAGTGAGGTCAGAGGCCAGGAGCAGCTCTGGCCATTTTTCTACTCTGAGGGGAGCCCTCCTGCTGGCCACACCCTGATGCAGGCCCGCACCCGGCGCCTGTGTGAACCTCCGTGTGCGGCCTGCCTCCTCCTTCCTCCTTCCCCACCTGCCAGCCTCCCCGGGAGCAGCCTCCGGGCTGACACCCTGCTGCTCTCGCTCAGCCTCCGCCCTCTCCTCCAGGGGCCCCTCCTTGATCACCCCGACTTCTCCCTCTGCTCCTGACAGTGAGGGCTGAGGCAGATGGTGTTTTTTCTAATCCTCCCAATAGGTGCGAAGCCGCTGGGAGGAGGCTGTGCCTTGCGGGCATTCCCCTGTGCGGGGTGCAGAGCACACCCCACGGGCTGTCTGAATAGGTGGGAGGGCTGCCGCCCGCACAGGGCCTCCCAGGGCCAGGGACGGTCCGAGTTGTGTGACTCCGTTGGGATAAGAGAACAGATGGTGGCTGGGATGACAGGCTTTGTGACGCTATACTTCCCCGTCCCTCTCTGCCAGCCGAGGGACCACGCGTCTGTGTGACATTCATGATCTCGTGGCTGGTGTCTCAACCTACTTACTGCACCGGCCTGCTTCCCTGTCCTTCCTGTGGCCATTTCTTAGTGCTTCACGCAGCCGCCCCACGTCTCAGCGAGGGAACCGCTGGCGAGTCCTTCTCAGCCGGACCTGGCCGGGCGGCCTGTCAGCCGCGGGCGCTCGCTGGCCGGTGAAGAACACCAGGGCAGATGAATGCAGAGGGTAAAGGGAAACAGGCATTTTTGGCTTTAAACTCTGCAGTTGGTCAGGGTTGGGGCCGTCTTACCCACAGCCATTCCGGAGGCCGCTGTGGTCCACAGCCCGGGCCACCGGCCGCAGGCGGCTCCTCGGCCCGTGAGCCGTGGCTGTGCAACGGACATGAGCTGTCATGCAAAGCACATGCTGGGTTGCAAAGGTTTCGCCTGAGAAAAGAAACGGACAATCCATTGTTAATTTTTCTTTGCGCATCAATCATAGGTTGGAATAATATTTTGGAGATACTTGGTTTAATAAAATATATTATTAAAGTGAATTTCATGTTTCTCTTTTTTTAACGTGGCTATCAGGAAATTTAAAATGACATCTGTGATTCCCATTGTATCTGTGATTCCCAGCGCTGGGCTCCTCAGAGTCTTCCGCAGGGTGACTTATGGGTGCTGAATGATGTTTCTGACCCTAAAGACATCGCTTGCATGGGACTGCGATGGCTGAAATCCCGCGTTAGCAGCTCCTTCCTTCAAGGCTCTGGGCCCTGGGAATTCTCAGGGGGGGGGGGGGGGGGGGATGAGCCATTTGCTTCTTGCAGGTTTTCAAGGGAGGTGAGTGCGGGTGGACTCTCCCATTCAGAACTTCAGGGAAGCAGCAGGCGGAGGGGTGGGCCATTTCTAAGGCGGTCACCTGAGTGCACAAGGCTTCCTTGAGCCTAATTTTTTTGTTTGGTGCCACTGAAGTGACTTTAATTTCCTGATATAAAGGATTGGATTCCTTAAATTCTGAGGACAACACTACTGGTTTTTCAAATCATTTCCTGAAAAGAACTTAAATGAGGAAAAAAAATGAGCTCAACAAGAGATATGGAAAAGCTAACAAGTCTGCCACATACTGTGAGGCACTTGGAATTGCCTGTGAGCCTTGGGAGGACCAAGGCTACAGAAGATTCGGAGCTTCAAATGCAATTCCAATCTCTCTCTTCCCCTCTCTTTAAAATCTCCTTGCGTAAACTAACTCAACTAACAACTCCCCCTCCCGCTCCTCCTCCTCCCCCTCCCCTCCTCCCCCTCCCCTCCTCCCCCTCCCCTCCTCCCCTCCCCCTCCCCTCCCCCCTCCTCCTCCTCCCACCTCCTCCTCCCCCCTCCTCCTCCTCCCCCTCCCCTCCTCCCCCTCTCCTCCTCCCCTTGCTTCTTCTCCTTCTGAACATGGAAGATGATGACGCAGTTTCTTAGAACAGAGCTGACCCTTAGAACGCAGCTCACCCACTTCATTAGTGACCCATGAGGAAGCTTTCCTTGTTAAAATTCTTATTAAAACGCTGTGAAGTCTTAAAGTTACTGAACAAGAGCCGCACCAAGGGGCCTCCCATCGCCTTCCCTCCGGCGTCAAGGCTCCCTCAGGGACCTTCTGGGAGAGTGAGCTGTGTGGTGTCCTCTGTCCTCTTCACTTTCTCCCATTTGGTTTCAACCCCATTCCCTCCTGTCCTCCCCCTTCTCTGTCCATTAGAAAGGCTAGGAGAAAAGTGATTTTTAAAGTTTTTAGTCAAGACCTTTTTTTGGAGCCAAATGTCTGTTAGGCCTGTGATTGGAGTTTTTTCTAAAGTCTGACACTTGACTTGAGAATATTGTCTGAAATTGGCCTCAGAAATATATTTGTACAGGTGATTTGCAATCTAGTAAAATGGTTTGGCTTTCTTTTGCTTCGTTTATGTATTTTTAGAACACTGCCACGAATTCCTGAGATGAAATAAAAGTTTTCAGTAATGAGAACTTGAAAGGAATGGGTCTCTGTTGGTAGGCAGTTTCTGGTGGCTTCGCTCCCTCTCTCCCTTCCCTTTGCTCCTCCCCCTCTCCCTTCCCTCTCTCCCTGCCTTCTCCCCTGGGGTGACTCATGGCCCCCAGCAAGGGTGAAACGTATGCCTGTCTGGACCATGTGGCAACCCCAGGCACGCTTGCAAGGTCAAAGGTGAACAATGTGCAGTCCCTGCCACCAAGAAGCAGTCCGCAGTCGTTTCTGCAGGCTGCAGGCACTTGTACGAATTTGCTAGTATCCTGTGTCCTAGGCACGCTCCCAGCATGCCCGTTTTCCTGGGAACATTTAGTGCAGTCTCGCCGGCCTCCAACTACCAGCATCTGTACCTGTGTCATTTCCAGCCCTGCCCCTCAACTACAGCGAACCACACAGCCCCGACGACCCACAAGAAGTGCAGAACTGTTGGCCTACCAGTGGCCTCAGCAAGGGAGCAGTGTGTAAGACCCTTGGGGCGACCCTGGGGAAATCAATTAAACCACACGCTGGAACTGTGAGACGGGCAGGTAACCCAGGACGGCATGGGTGCTGCGGACTTAGGAGCTGCCTCAGGAGCCCCTGCCTTGGAACGCAGGCCTCCTGACCCAGCAGAGTAAGAGCGCGTGAGTGACAGCCCGCTGTGCCCGTCCCTTCCCGACGCCATTCCAGTGGCATAACTTCAGTGGCTTGAAACAGGCCACGGTGAGAGTATTTATACCGCAGAAACTGGCAAATACTACAACCAGGGCTTTCTTTCTTATCTTCAGAGAGTCTGCTGTTAAACACTGACCAGCATACCACTGGGCTGACCTACCCTCATCCTTTAAACTCAGGTTCCCAGGCCACCTCCCCAGGGGACAGGCCCGAGGCCGGGCTGAGCGCTCAGTCCTGCGTGCCTGCCTGAGGGAGAGCTGCTCCGAGCTCCAGCTGACTCTTGTTATTATGTGGGATGCGGAGCCAGTGTTAACATCTTCTAAGTTCTTCAAGAGCAGCCGCAAAATCCAGAATTTTATGTGAAATCTCAATTTTAAAACGCTGGCAACTAATTCAAAAAAATTTTTAAACATTACTCTGGCCAAACAAAACACATCTGTTGGCTGGCCATGGCCATGGGCTGCCAGTTTGCCATTTCCAGTTCTAACCAATAAACACGGCTTTGTGTCTGTGTTCCTTTCCCTGGATGCCCTCGGGCCTGTCAAGATGCCGCTGCAATGGCAGCTTCTGCACGTTTCCCCCCAGCCTCCCGCCTCGCAGCCATCTTCCGAAGACGAAGACGAAGACGACGGTCTGAGTGCCTAGTTCCCCTTAAAGAGAGTGCTTCCGTGTTCATATTTGTGCACACACTTCTTCTCCTCTGGTAGCTTGTATCTTCCCTCAAGATCAAGATGTCTGTCTTGGCCATCTTTGCTTCCCTGGAAATGGTCAGCATGCCCCTGCATGTAGTAAACATTCAACAAATACTCGGTAAAATTTAAGACTGGGAACTCGGAGATGTTTACTTGAACCACATTTTATTCTTCCCTTGAGAACTGTGACTCGTCTACTTGGCCAGGAAGACCAAGAGGTTAGATGGGAAATGTCAAAGCCATGCTGACAGCACTGGGGACGTTTCTCATCATTCCTCCGCTTGCGAGACATGCTGAGGGAAACCTTGATTTTCTTGTGTGTGCGTGGACGCATGTGAGCGGGGGTTTCTGGGTTAAGTACTGTGGTCCAAAGAGGGGCACCCCCATAGTCAGGATTGACGAAGGTGCTAGGATATAGAGCGTTGTCCTATTTAGTTAAGCTTTTTTACTCTTTTTTAAATCAAAAGAACACTTATTAAAACCCAAGTCATGATGTTTTCTAATGCTGGCATTTATAAGAATGTGAACGTGCCTTTTAATTTTAAAGTATGCCTCACAGAGCAAGGTGCAAGCACTTTGGCACAAACCTCAAATTAAAATTTGACAGTGATTACCTTCCCTCCTCATTTTTTCTGGGCTGTTTTAAGTAAAGACTCTTCAGTTCTTTTTCACGCTTTCAATACTATAGGTTCATAGAGCTTGTGGCTCTCATCTCTTCAGGTTCCCTTGAAATCTTCAAATGTCCCTGGGTAATCTTTCCCTGACTGCTTTCTGCTCATTTCAGAAAAGAATTGATTAGTTATCTCTAAATTCCAGGAATTACAAGCGTCCCCCCCCCTTTTTTTTTTTTACCGAGTTAGTTACCTACTCTCTGTTTTGTGTGTGTGTATTTTTTTTAATGGTATTTTTTTCTAAGCAGCACAATTAGAGCTTTCTGCTCTCAGCTGGTTTCTGTTTTCTGTTAAAGGGCTTAGAATTAGAAAACCCCCAACTTATCAGTACTTTCTGTTAAAAATAGATTTAAACCAAATGGTAAAATGATATTAAATACAGATCCAAAGATTATCTTCTCACATTAACCATTGATTTCAGTTATTTGCATACTTTGGAACGAGGTGGTAAAAAATGAAAGTGTGGCTGCTCATTCTTTTCACACAGACTTATAAGTGCATTTTAAACTTTTCAGTTTTTTAAATGATAAAAATTTGTCTGAAAATGTCACTGAAACAATCTGTGTCATTTAAATGTAAGTTGAGTTTTTTTTTCTCGTAGTTCAGAAAGATTTCAACCCTGCTAGCCACTCCAGTTATCTTACTTCTAAGACCTTGCAGGTCCCTGTGCATTGCGTACGATTGTAAAGCAGGTAATGCGTTTACTCAACACATCTCTGTTGAGGCCTGCTCAGTGCAGGGGGAAACAAAACAGACAGGCCTAGGCCTGCCCCGTGCAGCCAACAGTGTGCGGCCAGGCCGGGAGTGAGCCTGCATCTTCGACGTTGCTACGATCACATTCTAACGCCAATGGATCAACAGCTTTGAGGTGGACTGTGATTACTTTCAATTGCCCGTAAGAGGTGAGCTCCATGAGATCAAGACCTCAGTTATTAGGTTTGAAAGGAAAACCTCTCCTGTTTAAATTCATCATTAGTGTCCATTCACTCCACCAGCTGAAGTGCCCGATCTCTGCTCTTCACTCATTACCCTTTGCTTCACCGAGGCAGGCTGACCTTAAAAGGGACAGACTGGACGTGTGTGGTGGAGCAAACTTGTCTCCGTCATGGGGATGATTGCCTTTGGCCTTTGCTCCTCTTAGCTAAGCCTGCGCCTTGAGCTGGAAGGATAGGAGGTGTCCTTTTTTGAGGCTGAAATTATTTGGAAACAATGTAAGTTAGACAGTGAGTTTTGTGGTCATTTATGTCATTATTGTCCACCCCCTCATGCACCCTCTCATTATTGAACATTGTCCTTCAGGACGGTAATGGTATAGAACCCAGAAAGCCATAGGCCAGGGGGAGCAACAGCCTTGGATGATCTGAATCCAGTCCCGCCCTTTGACTGAGGCTCAGAGAGGTGAATTGCATTCCCAAGGGCACAGAATTGGTCACGGAGCAGGACCCGTCTCTTGGTGTCCATAGGGAGAATGATGCTATCAGCATTCCAACCCCATGTTTTATGGCTCTTTATCTTGTTGCCCTATTATATTTTGTTATCTATAATAATAAAAGCATAATATGCTAATTAGATCGGACAGCTGGACGACCTTCTGGATGACCTTCCGGACCAAGCTGGGGCTGTGCGGGCTGAGCCCCTTGCACGAATTTCGTGCGTCGGGCCTCTGGTAGGTATATGATATTAACGTCACTGATGTGATGTGTTCATTTACCGGATATGAACGTTTTAAGTTTTATCCAGTGAAGGGCACTTTTTTTCTGCTCAGTTCACGACTGCTCCTGAGTTGGCGTATCTTCAGGGCAATGCTCACCATTTGTTCCTTTTGCTGTGAACAAAAGGGGGATGCTGTTTACAGCAGTTGATTTTCCGGAGGCCAAAGGAAAGGGGAAAGCAAAAGGCGCTGGAAGTTCGCACATGCTGCTTCTTACTTACGCTCTAAGTGAGTTAGTTGACCTCGGGCCTTTCCACCTCCTGTTTCTGTTCCACGGAGTTAACAGTGGTCACATGGCTATAAGGAAGTGATTGAGGTAGAACTGCCAGACCCCGGGGAAAGGGAAGTATTATATGCCAGATGGGTAATAAGTGAGGACTTCCTTCATCTATTAGGTTGAACCACATGAAATTGTCAATATTGCTCCACTTTTGACCTACAGAAATGGTAATTTTATATGGCTTAATCTAATATGATCTTCACTTCCCTCCTTCTTCCTCCCCTCTTATTCTCCAAAGGCCTTGCAAATATTTTTTCTTGGCCTGGTGGCACAATCATTTCTTTGACTTACTATCAAACTGGTGTTTCTTCTCCTTATCACGAAAGGCTTTTAGCCTTTTTGGAGTGTCAAAGATGAGCTCCTCAGAAGACACAATCAGATTCAACCTCAGCTCAAAGGGAACACTCAAATGTAGCTATCAACCAAAAAGCCTGTGTTTCATCAGAAAAGGAAGCTGCTTAGTTGTGCTCCTCAGGTAACCAAATTTGCGTGTAATCAATGGACAGCTGGCCAACTGATAGGGGTCTATTGGCCATGGAGAGGCAGATAATACCACCACAGGTTTTTGAAGGACTAGTTCCTATGATGAGTTTCAAAATCCCAACTGACTGCCTCAGTCCCTCTATCCTTAGGATAGAAGAGCCAAGGAAATGTGCATAAAATCAGAAATAAATGCAAGGTTGGCCATGAAGGCCCATAAGCCTTGTGATGGATCTAGTTCTTAGCTGTAGAAATTGAACAATAAGACAACAATTCTGGAAAAATACTTAGTGTCAACTAGTGCTGGGGAAGGGAAAGGGGAAGCAGGATGAATTGGAATGTTATTGGATACTAGCGGCCCGGTGCACAAAATTCGTGCATGGGTAGGGTCCCTAGGCCTGGCCGGTGATCAGGGCCGATCGGGGCCTTCCAGCCGCTGGCTGGAGCCTTCCTTCATTCCGCGCTGCCTCCTGGTGGTCAGTACACATCATAGCGAGTGATTGAACTCCGGGTTTCCCAATTGAACTCCCAAAGAGACACTTTGCATATTAGTCTTATCTACACTAATAAAAGAGAAAGATGCAAATTGACCATATCTTCAGGACGCCCACCAGCCAATCAGGAGTGAGTATGCAAATCTATCCAACAAAGATGGCAGGTTAATTTGCATATGCAGGCACCGAGTGGCCAGGAGTGGGGTGGGATGCTTGTGTTGTCTCCATGGCGATGACACAGTCATCCCGCACCACCCCCAGCTGCTCCGGGCCTCTGGGCAGTGTGGGAAGGTGGAAAGGTGGCTCCGGGCCAGAACAAAGTCAGTGCCAGCAGCCAGGGGAAGGAAGGCCCATTCTTGCATGAATCTTCATGCACTGGGCCTCTAGTATATATATAGATTATTGTTCTTCTTTTACACATTGAGCAGGTTGTTTTGTTTTTAATCCTCACCTGAGGAAATGTTTTTATTGCTTTTTAGAGAGAGAGGAAAGGGGAGAGAGAGATAGAAACATTGATTGGTTGCCTCCCACATACACCCTGACCAGGAATCAAACCCTAACCTTTTGGTGTATGGGACGACGCTCCAACCAACTGAGCCACCCAACCAGGGCACGAGTAGATTTTGTTAATAATACCTGGCCCTAAGGAAAACTCAATCTTGGCTGTGGTTGAACCAATGGCTTTAGATTCTTCCTGAGTCCCAGAAACCCTGCGATGCAACCCAAAGTACTCAGCCTTCTCCATCCTTCACTGACAGAAGCGTGGTCCAAGACTCGAACTTTTCCTGTAACTAGCACGTATTTATTGAGCAGGTCTTACCCTAGACCCGTGGTTGGCAAATGGCGGCTCGCGAGCCACATGCGGCTCTTTGGACCCTTGAGTGTGGCTCTTCCTAAGCCTTAGGAGGACCCTAATTAAGTTAATAACAACGTACCTACCTATATAGTTTAAGTTTAAAAAATTTGGCTCTCAAAAGAAATTTCAATTGTTGTACTATTGATATTTGGCTCTGTTGACTAATGAGTTTGCTGACCACTGCCCTAGTCCAGTGGAAGGCAAGTGTGGTCATCAAGTGGGAAGCATCAGCATCACCCAGAGACTTGTGAGAAACACTACCTCTCCAGTCAACCCACCACTTGATAAAGCATGGGCCCTGGGAGTGGGGCCCTGGGCGTGGGGCCCTGGGAGTGGGGCCCTGGGAGTGGGGCCCTGGGTGTGGGGCCCTGGGAGTGGGGCCCTGGGTGTGGGGCCCTGGGAGGGGGGCCCTGGGAGTGGGGCCCTGGGAGGGGGGCCCTGGGTCTGCGTCCTAGCAAGCCCTCCAGAAGACTCTGGAGAAACGCTATGATGGAGAATGACTGTCCTGGGCACAGGACATGGACGAGCGAGCAGCTCTCTTGGGCGTGGTCTCAGTGTCTTTGTTCTTGTGCGGTAAGGGTTATAAAATGTGCCTGACAAACTGTTTCTTAGAAAAAAATCTTTAAGTTTGCCAACCCGTGAAAAGGAGGCCACATTGAGGAAATGATGAATTCATGTTTTGATGAAATGTCACCATGTTCTCTGAAGCTAGGCCACATATTAGGAAATTCTGGAATTGTTTAGCCATGATGTAATCTTGTAATTTTGCTGTGAACAAGTTTAAGAGCCTGAAGAAGATTTTCCCCTTAGTTTCTAACTATAACCTGCAATGGAGTTTTGATATTAGAAACTAATGTTCCGTGGCACTGTCTCCACCTAGGAACTGAGGGTAAAGCTGAAAACTCTGCTATCGTTGCTGTCTAAAAAGCATGGCCGGTTTGGGTTTGGGTTTTGTTTTCTTCCTTCCCTCTTTCCTTCTCTTTTTCCCTCCCTTCCTCCCTCCTCTCTCTCCCTCCCTCCCCCCCTCCCTCCCTCCCTCCCTTCCTCCCTCCCCTCTTCCCTCTCTTCCTTTCTATTTTATATAAAAAATTTTAATCTGATGAGATGTCTCTAACCTCAGGCACTCAACTAAATTTAGCTCACACACCTGGTTTCTTTTATAGAATAGAAACAATAAAGGAATAAGGTTGTTTTATAAACATTCATTAAAAACACACACATACTATCATGAAGAAGGAACCTTTCTAAATATTGGTTTCCTAAATCCCCCACAAACAATGCCTTCTGACTAGTCTCCTATGAAGGTAAATAGCAGTGGAATCAGAGTCAAAATATTGCCAGAGTTTCTGCCTCCCCATGCCTGCCCACTAGGTAACACGTGGTGATTTGCCAGTCTCACCTTTTGCGTGGCCTATTGTCACCTGTGCCAAAGGAGAACCGGGCCTGCAGCCTACTCAGTTGTCAGCTGGGTTCATCATTGGCCCCTCCATCCCTTTACCCTCTCAGGTGTTGTCTCCTGCGCCATCTCAGGTACGCTGCCAGAGAAGGCCTTGAAGTCGTGGTACATCCAGGGCATGGAAGAAAGTTCCGACGGTAGAATTTCAAATGTCAACCATCAGGCAGGGCACTGGGGGCCCCAGGCCGTCCTTCTTGGGTAGATGTGGTAGACCAGCTGGACCAAGTGATGTTGGTGGCTTGTGTTTCAGGCTTCTCTTCTGGGGAATTACAACAGCACTTATTCGAACAATTGGGGGAGCTATTGCCCTTCTTCCAACCTTTCAAAGTCAGAGCTATGACAAGGATGAAATGTCTCTCCCAGCAGATAAGTGCGATTTAATAGCAAAGTAGGAGATACTTTATACACTGAACTTGATTGTCTTTGAAAAATAGGATTTATCTCGGTGGCTCACAGAGAATTTTTAGGGCCATGAAACTGCTCTGTACTGTAATGATGGGTACATGTCATTTACCAACTATGGATGATGATGGGTCAGCGAGGTGTATCCGCTGGAGCAGGTGTCCCACATTGGGGGGGGGGGGGGCGGGGGGGGGAGGAGGGGGTGCTGACAGTGGAGGAGGCTGTGGCCGTGGGGGACACGGAGTATAAGCAAAGTCTCTGTCCCTCTGGCTCCATTTTGCTGTGAATCTAAACTGCTCTAAAAATAAAAGCCTTTCTTTACAAAACAAAACAAATAGACTTTATCCTTAGAGAATGGGAAAATGAATTTGAAGGCAAATGTTTTCCCTTCCAGTCTGTGTAATACTCACCAACCTGCAGCTGGGAAAGGAGGAGAGGAATTTGGATGCCAGTCAGAGATCATGTTGAAGCAGATGATTTAGTGGCTGAGGGACAGTGAGTGGATAAGCAGAAAGGCCAGGCGGACACATGCAGCTATGCACATGGCCATGTAGCCAAGTCTGAGAAAGCTCGGGAAAATGAAAAACAAAAACAAACACCCAGCCCCCGCTCGCTCTGCAATAACAAAACAGCCCGGTCAGCAATTCCTATGCAAGACCCTGGTGCCCCACCGGCCGCCATGCAGGGCGCGCTGGGGAGAGCGGCGCGAGTGAAGGGCTCCTCTACGGACGTGTTCCAGGGGGTTGAGGTTTCCCAAATCGCCTCCATTTGCACAGCTGACCCGGGCCTGGAACCCTGGTCCAAGGCCCCGGCGGCAGCCCGCACGGCCCCGCCCTGCCCGCGGCCGGAGGGCTTGGGAGGCCCATCTGGTCCCTGCAGGCGCAGCCTGGTTTGCCTTTTCGGTGACATTCTGTTTACGCAACACTCTTTCCCCGCTGAAGGGGAAAGCTGAGCATTTTCTTCCTTTTGACCATTTGTAGCTGCTTTTCTCTGTCACCATTGAGAAGAATCAAACTGCGGGCAAGTCAAGGGAGACGAAAGCCCGGACGAGAAAGGCGGGCGGGGCTGGCCCGACCCGCAGTCCCCGCGGCACCCACATTCCTGGGGGCGCGCCCCGGAGGCCGCGCCGTGGGTGGGCTGCGGGCTGCGCGTCCCTCTCGGAGCTGCCGCCGCGAAGGCGGATGTTTGTTGTTTGAGTCAACAGCCGGGTCGGAGGCGCAGGCGGCGGCCCCCCCCCCCCCCCAGGCCGCTGCCACCCACCGCGACGGGAGGCGGCCTCCTGCGCACCCATCCCGCGGGCGCGGAGAAGCCCTGCCCGGGCCTGCGGCGGGAGCCGCGCGGCTCCTCCACGTTCTCGGAGGCCCCCCGTCCCCCATTGTCTCCGGCCCAGCAGGCCCGAGGCCGGGACATTCGGGGCGACCCCGTGCAGCTTCCAGGGCACTTGTCACACGCCATTCCGGCCCCGCCCGACCTGCTGCCCCAGCAGCTCCAGGTTTCTGCAGCTTCGCAGGTGACTGGAGGCCAGGAGCTGGGCGGGGCTCCCGGGAGCAGGGCTCTCGGTTCTGTGCTCCCAGCGCACCCCCAGCCGCACCCCCAGCCGCAGACCGGAGCTCCCAGCAGGCGCCCCGAGCGCCTTCACAGAGAGCAAGTGATGCCCCTGGGAGGGCAGCTGACGGTTTGGGTTGGATTTTCCTCGCCTCCTGGCCAAGCCCTGGGTGGGGGGAGGTGAGGGCTGTGGGGAGAGGCGAGGCCTCTGAGACAGCCGGACACCTGGCACACTGCTTCCTGTTTTAGGAGGACGAGAACAAGGCGCACACACTCTTTGTCTTCCCCGGTTCTTAGCCCAGCGGCTCCTACACTCCGAGGACCTAGGGGGACGTGGGGTGGGGGGCACACTTTTGCCCCCAGGGGACACGTGGCCATGTCTGTAGATAATTTGGGGGACGGTGCTACTGACATCAAGTGGCTGGAAGCCAAGGACCCTGCTAACCTCCTGCCCCGCCAAGCACAGCCCCCCCCTGCCCCCAGTATTACCCAAATGGCAGTGGTGGGAGGCCCAGACCCTGCCTAGGGAAACTCTTTGGTTCCTCCTTGCAGCCACCTCCTAACAAGTCATTTCTGGTAAAGTAGCTTTGACAGCCCAACACGACGCCTCCCCGTGCTCCCTAACGCCTCCCTGATGCTCCTCCCCGTGCTCCCTAACGCCTCTCTGATGCTCCTCCCCGTCCTCCCTAACGCCTCCCTGATGCGCCTCCCCGTGCTCCCTAACGCCTCCCTGATGCTCCTCCCCGTGCTCCCTAACGCCTCCCTGATGCTCCTCCCCGTGCTCCCTAACGCCTCCCTGATGCTCCTCCCCGTCCTCCCTAATGCCTCCCTGATGCGCCTCCACGTGCTCCCTAGCGCCTCCCCTGCATTCTCTTACCCGGGCTCCCTAGTGCCTCGCCAGCTCATCTTCTACTGCCAGACACTTGTCTGTGCCACAAAGCCTGACTTATGCTATGCAGGTGGGGACATGGCCTCAACACCTCCCTATCTTTAGCCTTTAAGACCAGAACTCTGGGTTCCACGCTCTGAGGTCATTGCTGTTATGCTCGTACTTCAAGGTGTGTCCAGTGTCTGCAGGCCCAGCCTGCACCAGCATCGTGGCTCCACCTGAACCCTTGGCTGGACGCGTGTGAAGAGAGAGTTAGGACGCTGAGAGAAGTTTGAAAACCACCACTTGCGATTTTCTGGCTCCAACCTGGTTCTTTGAAAGTGGCTGAGTAAGGATGTTTCTGGAATGTAATGAGTAGGCGCTACTCTTATCATTGGTGTCCCCACTACTAGGATGGGTCTATGCGATGAAGATCAACATTGGACACTTCTTAGCTTCCTAACCCCACAGAATTGAAGTAATTAAAACCGGAAGTCGTGTCTTGGGGCTGTGCTGACTGTGATTGTGGTGGTTGGTGTGATGCTGAGAAGGAGCAGGCACTGAGTGGCCAGGCGGGAGGAGCGACACTCAGTTTACAATGTGCCAGACTAGGGGTGGGGCACACACCAGGGGCAGATGCTCCTGTGCCAGGCACAGCCCCTGGTGCTTAGGGGTGGGAATTAATATCTAATGCCTCTTCCCCTCTTATCTGTACTTGCTCAAGATTGCTAGTTAAGATGGTTAAGCATGACCGTCTTCTCCCGCGTGGCTTAGGGCAGACCCTGACCTGGTGTTGGACTGAGTGACGATGTGGAGAGGCGTGGCGGTGACGAGAGGGAGAGCGTGGGAGAGCAGCCACCTGCAGGAACGCCCAGGAAAGGGTATTCTTGCTCTTCCTTGGGAAGGGCACTCAGACTAAAGCACCTGGAACATCAGTGGGGAAGGGCAAGCTCCAATAGCTAGAACGCTCAGGGGGAGCTGCGTTGCAGGTCTTTCCCAGCACACGAGACCTTGCGGGATGGGGGTGCCTGCTGCCCCACGGAAAAGCAGTGTGAGGCCATTGGCACTGGACGGGCGTCACCCACCTTGACCAGTGGCTCTCAGCCAGGGGCCTGTCCTGCCCAGAGGACACTCAGCAATGTCTGGAGACAACTATTGGTTGTCACAACTGGGGACGTGGGGTGCTACTGGCAACTAGTGGGTAGAACCCAGGGGCGTTGCTAGATATCCTACAACGCCCAGGACAGTCTACACAACAAAGAAGGAGCTGGCCTAACGTCAGGGCACCCCTGTGGGTCAGCCATGGGCTTAGAGAGAGGGAGATGCTTCTTGGGAAAGACTTCAAGGTGAGGTCCTGTGGCGGAGCCAGGATCAGGAAGGTCCGTGGGGTGTCCAGGCCGCCGAGGGACACACTGTAGACACAAGCCACCCGAGCCTCCGTGGGATGTACTGGCCTGTGTCCTACTCTGCAAATGCAGCACCAGGGAGAGCGAAACCCCAGCATATTTGCTTGCATATGATTCTCCCCAAGCCAGGGCCTGTGAAGGGGGCCGGGTGACTTTCTGTAGAGAGGACACGTGAAAACCTCCGCTACGCCCTGAGGGACCTGGAAGAACATGTGAGCGTCAATGCTGCCAGGCTCCTCCGAGGATAGGGGCCTTGCCTGAGTACCTGGGCCGGAGGACCGGCCCTTCCTTTGCCGGAGGATCTAATTCAGAGCACAAAGTTGCGTTGTCAGTGCCAGTGGCAAGAGCCAGGTTCAGGGGAGAGGGCAAGGCACATGGGAGAATGGCTCAGGGCGGAGGGATGGTCTGGGTGAGCACGTGGGAGCATTGCAGGCCCGCCTCTGAGAGAGGCGCTTCCTTCTACGTCGGACCTTGATACTGCCTGTCCCGCGCTGTCCAGGGTCTTGGGAGAAGAGCGGGTACTCTCACTGACGCCCAGAGTCCCCTGAGATTCCCAGCCGGCAATCTGTGGGAGCTTGTCCTGGGGTGGATGCACTCTTTGTAATGCCTTTAATCATGCCATGACGCGAGCACAAGCACCGGTGGCACCAGGGTGTGAGCCATCTTGCAAGGAGCCGCCCTGGATGCACACCGCCCACTTGGAGAACATACACACCACGCCCACGTGATATCCTTGTATTCGAGAAGCAAAAGTCTTTGGAAATGAACAGATTCAATTTGACTCCAGTTCTGAAGGACTTTTAATGATCACTTCACTTTTTGAGTTTTTAAAAAATTCTATGGAGTTGTTAAAGGATTGAAAGAATCCCTGTGATGTAGGTTGCACAGTATCTGGCCCAGAGTAGTAGAACAGGGAAGCTGCTTTGATTAGTATAATTACTGCTGTTATTCCAGGCCAGGGAAGCCTGAGCTCATATGATATTTCGCAACTGGCAAATAGGGTACACGTAGTTACTGTTCTTTAACTATAATTGCCTTTTAAGGCTTCTAAAACTTCAGTAATATTTATAATATGTAACGTGTGCAGAGATGAATTAATTAACACATAAACCCAACTATTGCCTAAAAAAGAAAAGGTTATGAGATGGATAGTTTCTTTAATACAGTTGGCCCTCTGTACTTGGTAGTTCCACATCCCGGAATTCAACCAACCTCTGTATTCGTTCCATTGTTGCTGACTTGTACTAGGTAGATAGGCCTAGGATGGTTGGGTTTGTACTGAACATGTATATACTTTTTTTTCTTGTTACTATTCCCTAAACAATACAGTATAACAACTATATACACATCATTTACATTTCACTGGGTATTTTAAGTAATTAGAGGTGATTTAAAGTATATGAGAGGATGTCTGTAGTTTATGCAAATACTATGCCATTTTATGCAAGGTGAAATCCCCAGAATTTAGTATCTTCAGGGAGTTCTGCAACCAGTCCCCCTTGGATACTGTAGACACTGGAAAATAAATCCTCTTTGAAAAAGGAGGTAGTCTGAAACTCATACTCTAAATATAGTAATATCACCTGCATCAAAACGTCACCACAGTTTCTGTCATTCGGTGAAGTGCTCAGTGAGTTAGCTGAGATGCTATTGCCATAAACTGGAACCTGACAAGGCACTAGTATCACAATGCTTTTATGTTTTACACTTTACTTTTCAAAGCTTTCATTAATTCTGTAATTTTGTATTCGCTATCTTAGAAATAAGTATAAAGAAAGAATAAAGGAAGCAGCTTCCCAGGCTCTGCATTTGAATAAGTTGGAGGAGTGGTCTGTTTGAGTGTGTAAGTGTGTGTGTGTGTGTGTGTGTTGGGAAGAAGGCAGTTCAAAAAACCATTACCCATTTGGATGATCTTTTTGGATAATGTTTAGATTTAGGACCCGGTAGTTGGAAACTTTAAATCCCACACTGATATAAAGAAATTCAGCCTGGCCCGTGTGCCTCACCATCCCCAGTGGGGGCACAGATGAGAGGGAACTGATTGATATTTCTCTCATACATTGATGTTTCTCTCTTCCTTCCCCTCTCTCTAAAATTAGTAAAAAAAAAAAAAAAAAAAAGACAACATTATCTACAGTTTCCAAAAATGTATGTGTATCTGTTTTCTTATTATTTAACTAGAGGCCTAGTGCATGAAATTTGTGCATGGGGGTGGGGGGTTCCCTCAGCCCAGCCCGTACCCTCTCCAATTGGACATCCCTCTCGCAATCTGGGACCAATGGCTCCTAACTGCTCACCTGCCTGCCGGCATGATTGCCCCTAACTGCCCTCCCCTGCCAGCATGATCTCGCCCCCAATGGCCCTCCTCTGCTGGCTAATTTGGTTCTGTTTCTATGCCAGTCAGCATCAAAAGCTCTGCCTCCTAGGCAGCCATTGGCTCCCCACAGCACCCACATCTGATTGGTCAGTTCCTATGCCAGTCAGCGTCAAAAGCTCCACTTCCTAGACAGCCATTGGTTCTTAACAGCACCCACATTTGGTTCTGATTGGTTGGTTCCTATGCCAGGCAGCATCTCCAGGCCTATCTCCGGGCCTGATCAGAGAGGTGGGGCTGAACAGCAGCCTCCAAAGAGGCCGGGAAAGAAAGAAAGGCCCAGCTGCTGGCGAAGCCCAGAAAGAAAGAGGGAAAGAGAGAGAGAGAGGCAAGTACTGATCAACAGCTGCCACTGAAGCTGTGGATCAGACTCTGCCTCTCTCTCTGGGTCTCAGCCCCCTGGGCAGTCAGTGCTGGGTTGCCAGGCTGACTGAAGGACTTCTGGGTTGGTCAGCCTTTGGTTGTGATCAGTCATTACAACCCTGGGCTGTTATATATCAGGATACCTATATATTAATTCTTTAATATTTATTGAATACATTCAATGTGGAGAGAAAGATGCTGAGGTTGGACAGGCATTGTGGGGGATACAATGTATAGGACAAAGTCCCTTTATTTCAGAAGTTTATATGAGAGATGAGAGAAAATGCCCCTCTCTTCCTTTTCTCTTTGAAATAGTTAAGTGTGGAAGAGATTGCTAGTTGTTCTCCAAACACCCATTCTCATCTTGCCAGTGGAATATAATGGAAGTAGAGAGTGAAGCCTTTAAATGGAAAAGATGTGTCTTTTTATTCCCTTTCCCCTTCCTGGTGGAAGTCAGACATGGTGGTGGTGAGCCACCATCCATGAAAGAGAGCATGGCAGAGCAACAATATGGAAGGAACCTGGGTCTTGCACGTGGGGCTGCCGCAGCAGGCCAGGGTGCACAGGCCCAGACAATTCTGGCAAGAGAAATCAACTTGTATCTTATTTAAGTTGCTGTTGCTTTGGCAGTGGAAGCTGTCTGCTAATTACTACAGGAAGTGGCAGGGCCTGAGTGAACCCTAAACATGATCCTGAGATGAGCAGTCAGAGGACACGTTATGGAAGATCTGCACCCGACTTGTTCTCTGCTGTTAGAATTTGTAGAAGCAGAGGAGAAAGTCAAGGTCACTTAAAATAGTTCAAAGAATGGGCCTGTTTGGCGATGGCAAGGAGGTCAGGCCAGCCAGATGGAATGGGAGTACAGAAGGAGAGCCTGGCACATGGGCTATGGACAGGATTTGGAAAGCCTGGAATTCCCAGTGCAGAGTTTCAAAACTTCTCCTAGAAGCAACAAGAAACTCTGGAGTTTTGGAAGCAAATTGAAAAGGAACTCCAGAGCTGGCAATCTTACTGGTGGAAGGAGACCATCTGGGGACTGGTCCAGGGGTTTTCCAGCTGTGTTCCACAGACGTCCAAGGCTCCAGGGGCACCAGGAGGGGCTGACTAGAGGTGGGGAGGACCAGGAATCCTTGGCCCTCTTCCTAATTCAACCAAGGAACCGCCACGCTTTTCTGTTCTTTGTAGACTTGGGGCTCCTGTACAGAGTTTTACCTGAAGAAAGAGCCCTCGGGGCCCAGCCCTTGGGAAGCCATGGGTTGTAGGAGGCCTGGGAGGCGGCAAACCCAGCCTGTGGCCTGTACTCCATGGAGGATGCATCGTGTTTAGGAATTCTGTGTTCACAAGGCTAGGAGCTCTGGATTCATGGCCTGCAGGCATGTTCGGCTCCCCTGCGAACTAACTGATGTTAAGCCTCAGTTTCCTCACCTGTAACATGATAACATAGTCCCTTCCTCCAGGAAATGTGGGGAGGCAGAAGTTAATGTATGTAGAGCACAAAAATCATTGCCTCACACATATAAAATGCTCAATAAACATTGGCTAGCGTTGTTACCTCTGTGTTTGTTATAGATGATTAAGCCACTGTTGATAGGTAGGGAGTGGAGGACAAAATATTGGCTGAGACTAGCAGAAATGTGTGGCTTTCCTTGAAAATTCGCAGTGGGAATTAGTTCTGGGTTTGGGGGATGAGAGTATAGTTGATGTTACTTCGGTGAACGGGTAGCTATCACGAGAGGTGATAGATGACGGGAAAAGCACTGGCACAGCTCTGCACAACGCAGCATTTCCTTAGCGCTCAGCACGTCCACCGGCAAGTTTTCCTGACTTGATGTCAGGAGGAAAAGGGCTTTCATGGAAGTGAATTCCCTAGAGACAGTTCTCTCCATGCTGACCCCATGCTTCCCCTGTTCTCCCCCACCCCTGCCCCAGAGGACTTAGGGACTTCCCTTTCTTTCCCGTCTGTTTTCACCTGTGCTTCTCCCGGAATCCTCTCTCCTAGCTGTACAGAAGAGCCATGAAAGAAGATGAATCTCTCTTGCTCTCCAAAATAAGTCCGCAAGCCTTCGGCCATTTTCTTTCTTTTTCCTTTGTTTCAAGGGTTGTAACTGCTTGTAACTATCAGGAACAGACAGGATCAGAAATAATAATAAACAATGAGAACATTACAAGTTCCCAAGAAATCTATAAAATTCTGCTCAGCATTTCTGGCCTCCATTTATGTGCAATAAAGACACCCTCCCCCCCCCCAATATTTTCTATGACTTCCTTCTTAGATGTGTCTCTGAATTTCTTCTAATTCTCATCTTGGAAATGGATCTGTCCAATTTTGAGTAGGTGAGCCGTAGATCAAACAATGTAGACTATCTCAAGAAACACACACACACACACACACACACACACACACACACACACGGCATATTCTAAAACTCCATATGAACAAGAAGATGAAAAAAGGGTGACATCACCTTTTAGAGAGCATGTTGTATAAGGGTGACATGAGACAGAGAAAGTGAAATCCCTCCCTCCCTCCCTCCCTTCCCTTCTATCTTTCATTTTGTCCTCACTAGAGGTCAGAGGTCCTCAAGGATAGACATTCCCCCTGAGAAGGCTGCCAGCTGCATCTTCTTCCTACCCCTCCTGTTTTCCCTTCATCCTAGACCAGGGTGGGCAACCTTTTTGTGAGTGCATGCCAAAACCAGCAAAATCTCTGACTCAAAATTTGCGTGCCAACCCTAATTTTTTGAGAACATGTTATGCCTACTTGATATCTCTTAAGGTGTATGTATGTGAAGAACCTTGAAGAAATAATAAAATTCATTCAAGCGACAAAAATACAGTATATGATGATGAAAAATACATTTATTTTTTAGTGTATACATGTACACTGATAGTCCGACAGAAAACTTTATGACTCCGTTTGATATTATCAGTGGGACTTTTGCTGCTGCATCACTGATGACAGAGATTTTACATCAGGTTTATATTTCTTGACCTTCAGAGATAGGCACGAGCTACTACTTTCATCCGTCAGGCTACTCCTATTATGAGACTTAACAAAATTCATCACTGAGAACAAAGATTCACAAGCATATGTGGATGAAACCAAAACACTGGTCGGATCTAGGCAGGCAGGGAGAGTTAAGGCAGAGGCATAGAAATTGCTCTTCCCCTCTCTCGTCAATCCATGTCCATGGTCTTTAAGATAACTTGTTATGTAAAATTATTTATTTATCTAAGATGAATTTATCTGAAAAATAAAAAGTTGATATTAAGAAAAAAATTGTAAATGGAGGATTATAAGAGAGGGTTTCGTGTGCCAGCAAAAGTTACTGGCGTGCCATGTTTGGCACGCGTGCCAGGGGTTGCCCACTCCTGTCCTAGACATTTCAAGTTCCCATCTCCGCCTGGAGGTGTGTCTGAACTCCATGATGTCCATCATCTGTGGCCCGCCCCTTCTCCAATGTTGTGTGGTGTTTGCCCATCTCCTTGGCAGTGGTTTTCACAACACCGTCACTGGCCTAATTGTGCTTTTCTGGGAGAGCCTGTACCAAAAGACACAGAGGGACTTTTATTCAGAGCCCCTCAGGCACGAACAATGTCACCTGTTCATATAGCAACAGAGGGAGGCGGGAGAGGTGAAGGAAAGATTAGATAATGATTAAGAGATGATTATTGGAATAACTTTTTGTCTAAGAAAGTAAATCAACATGCTTAGTACGTAAAGCCTTAAATGTGCTTCAAAAATAAAGTTTATAGTTTCCAAGGGAAGAAAAGGATTGTTGCTTCTCTATTTATAATGATGTTAGGGTCACCCCCAATGTTAGGTGACCTTGAGTCCGATTTTCACACGGCTCAACCTTAAAGCTACAATGGGCTCGGGGTTAACGCGGCACAGGTGTCGATGTCAGTGTTTGTCTCCCCAGAGGTGGTTCTGTTGAAAAAGCCACTTTATGGAGGTGATTTCTAACAACTTAAAAATTAGAAAAGTTACTCGAAGTAGAAGAGGAACTGAGCCCCTGCAGCCAAAAAATGCCTTTGCAGTTTGGTCCCTTCATGCTGAGCTTCATTCATTTTTGAAAGGAAACCACAAAAAGGCCCCTCAACGGGGTGGGAGGCTCTCAAGGTGGGCAGGGGTGGTGGAGCCACAGGGCGCCGGGGTGGGGGGGGTGGGGGGGTGAGGGGCGCGGAAAGGGGGGGCGCTTCTGTGGCTGAGTGCCCTTGGGCCAGTGGACGCGCACCAGGACTTCTTGCCTCAGAGACATCTCTCTCTTCTCTAACTCCATCTTCAGTCCTGCCAGGGGGAAGCGAACTCGAGTTGCTCCTGGCCTCTTGTTTTAATGCAGTTGTTTCCGGCTGTTTGGGTGCGTGGATGGTATGGGTTGTGCTGAGTGTGTGGAGTGAAGACCCCACCTGTTATTATTTGTGTATTTGAGCCCCAGATGCATCTCGGAGAGCCGTCCCACATGTGGTCCTCTGAGGCCAGGGCCTAATGAATCCAGAAGCAGGAAAGGAAAGTGTCCGGCCCCTCTCAGAGGGCTCGCTATGTTGTAGTGTACCCCGCGAATCACATAAGGACGCCTCAAGAAGTTGAATTAAGGAGCCACATTTATTTCAGAGCCAGCGGCTACGAGCGGGCAAATGCTCTCCAAATCTCGAAGCCCCGACTGGCTATAACATCAGGCTTATAAAGGCAAATATGACAAAGGTATTGATTACATCTCGAGGTTTGGAATGAGGAACCTGGTTTGCAAAAGCAGTTTGTTACAGAAGCTAAAATTGAGCAAGTTAGTTAGTTATCTATGAAGATTAATTATAGTTTCAGGTGTTGGGACCACTGAGTCAACGGAAACACATTTTCTGGAGCCATTGAAGCAATTGAAGCAATTGTGTGTCCTGGCCTCCAGGTGCAGAGGAATGTGTTTTGAAAGACCAGTAAAACCACAATCAATGGGGTATTCAATTGAATTCAATCGGGTGGGATGATTTGTATAAGTTCAGAAAATAAAGACAACTTCGCTATCGTTTTAGCAAGCCAATAAGTACAGAAGCCAGAACAGCAGGGTTAAAAATTAAACAGTAGTTTTTGCCTGAGGTGACTGTTACCACACTTCAGCTAGCTGACTCCACACCTTCACTGAGCCCTTTCGCATCGTAGGCTCAGGTGAGAGGGGTGACGTGTGGTGGAGAGAGATGCAGAGAAAGCCAGGCGGACTCATTCCTGAGCTGGCCACAGAGGCAGCCCACAGCGGCGGTGGGAACCAGCCTCTCCCGTTGGGGGGATTCTTTGCAATGCATCAGGGGGACCACCCCTTGCTGGTCGCATCCCAAGCCCTCTTCCCCTTCCTTATCCCCAACTTCAACTCGGTGAGTGCTGCCCTGCCCACCTAAGGCCCCTCCAAAGGACAGGGGCTCGGTGCGCCTGCTCTGTTCCCCACGCCTTGCGCTCCGTGAGGGGCCGTGTCTGCCCACTTTTCTCATTCTCACAGAGGTACCTGCAGCTCTGTGGCTGAATTTGATCCACTGACGTTCCCTATGAGACCAAGTACCTAAAGGAGGCTGACTGAGGAGAGGAAGGAGCGCTGATGCCTGCAGCACCACCCCAGGCAGGGAATGCTGGGTGGAGGCCTGAAGATACCCCCGGGCTTTTGGAAAGCCTCACTGAGCACAGATGTGCACGCGCCTTCCCCTCTGACTTCCGGCTGTATTTTACATTTGCAAAAGCAGCCGAGTTTTCATTTGGGGGGAACTATGATAAAAGCCAAAATGTTTAATATCTTAGGACAAAAATTGGAGCTATCAATGACCAAGTGCTTCTGCTTTGGGCATGAAACATGTTGCTACATTCTTGACTTGGCCATTATTTTAAAAAAATTATTATCTTTTTTTAATCCTCACCTGAGGATATGTTTTCTATTGATTTTAGAGAGAGAGGAAGGGGGGGGGAGAGAGAGAGAGAGAGAGAGAGAGAGAGAGAGGAAGAGAGAGAGAGAGAGAGACATGGGTTTGTGGTTCCACGTATTGATGCATTCATTGGTTGGTTCTTGTATGTGCCCTGACAGAATCAAACCCACAACCTTGGTGTTTCAGGGCTAACAGCTGAGCGACCGGCCAGGGTCCCCGTGGCCATCTTTCCAGTTGCTGCTGTTTGCAGTCCCGGTGTCCCTCCTCCCACGTGGCCTGGAGGACCTTCTTGCTCAACAAGCCGGGCTGCTCCCTGGAGAAGAGCTGCACTTCCGCACAGATGGGCTTCGGGAGAAGCAGGCTGAGACCAGGTCAGGCAGCTCCTGAGGCGACACCAGGCTGTCTGCGGGGCCAGGCACGCGGGGATGCAGGAAGACTCAGCTCGTGGAAACCTTAAAGGAAGTGGCTGTGAGTGGGGTGACATTGCAGGCCTCCGGGGAAAGAACAAGCCAAAGGTGTTATTGAAACTCCCATCCTTTCTTGAGAAAAACAAAATCCTGCATTAAACACAGCAAACAAAAGGAGGGCCGGCTTCCCTGTGGGCCGGACAAAGGGAGGCCTGCGGTTCTTCTCCAGCACAATTAACATTTGCACTAATTGAAGGTGCATTCCTGCCTTCCGGTTGATGCTTGGCTGCTCCCATCAGTGGCATCTGACTCCTGCCTTTGTCCCAAGAGGCAAAAGAAGCAAAGACCCCTCGCCCAGCCTTGCCTTCCCTCCTGCCCCTGTGCTTCTGGTGTTCAGGGGCGCGGACAGGCGGGGGCCTCCACAGCAGGCCTTTCCAGCCACAGACGCCACCAGGAGCTGCTGGCTGGGCTGTCGACAATGTCGTGATTCAGCCATTTTTTGGAAAAGCAAATGGACTATTCTTGATCATTGCTTTCAGTGACTAGTGAGAGTACTACATCCATTGTTTGTACACACCTGTGTGTGTGTGCACACGCCCACACCTGGGCCCTCAAGCCCACACTCGCTGCATCTCCCCAACCCCGCCAGCTGCACTTTCTCCAGTAACAGGAGTGGTTACTCTGGTGGGAAATGCGAGATTAAGCTCTGAAGTGATTTCCTTAGAAATCAGTAGGAAGAATTTACTGGAACTTTTGTTTAAGAGGAAAAGTTTGTTTTCCCTTGAGGGTTTGCTCCAAAAAAAGCAGCTCTCACCATATGTTTTCCTGGAGGCAGAGGGGACACAGCGTACAGTCGAAGGCTGACTAAATCCTGGAGCCCTGACCTCCACTGGCAGCTGGTCTCCAGGATCCTGGAAAGGCCTTGCTGGCCCGTCAAGTAGAAGGTTGTTGAGGAAAGTCCTGGGCAGACTCAGTGGTCAGAAGTATTGGAGTGGCCAGTAGCTCGATCTGCGATCAGTAAGATCCCCGCCCGGGACAGAGGAGGGGATAAGTCTATAAAGAGTTTTTAAGATTTTCTGAGCCAGAGGTTTACACGTTTTAAAGTAAGGCGATGGTCAGCCTCTGAACAGTGACCTGAACATGGCCAGTGGCCTGGCCAGGGCAATGGATACTGATAGAGAGCCCTAGGACCGTAGGGTCAGGACGCAGAGCCACCACAGAGTTTCTGTTTCACGCCTGGCTTCCTCATAGAATTGTCACTAAGCTCGTTTGGCCACGGCCTTGCCTGCCCTTCTCTTAAAGCAGCGGTTCTCAACCTGTGGGTCGCGACCCCTTTGGGGGTCGAACGACCCTTTCACAGGGGTTGCCTAAGACCATCAGAAAACACATATATAATTACATATTGTTTTTGTGATTAATCACTATGCTTTAATTATGTTCAATTTGTAACAACAACATGAAGAACTGTATTAAAGGGTCGCGGCATTAGGAAGGTTGAGAACCACTGTCTTGAAGTGTTAAAGTTTCCAGGCAGTAACAGTTTATGGGCTACCTTGGTAATCCCTCAGAGGGACTATCATCAATTCATTTATTTATTCAACAAATATGTAACAAGTGCTGACTCTGTCCCTGGCCTTTTTCTGAGCCCTGGGGAAATGATAATCAATACAATGCCCAAATCCCTGTCTTCATGGAACTTACATTCTAACTGGCTGTGGGGGAGGTTGGGAAATGCGAGGATAGAAAAGAAACAAAATAGGTCAATACGTTAGCTGGTGAAAATGCTACTATGAGTAACAGTAACCTGTAATTTACATTTGCACGAGGCTTCATAAGTTCCACGGGCCAGGGCCTGCATGTTCTGTGCTATCTTCACAAGAACAAATGGCCTGGAGGTTAAGGAAATCCCAGGGACAGATGATGGAAAGGGGCTTCTCCAGAATTAGGATGCAAGTTGTACTGCATATGTCCTTCCCTTCTAGCTAACTGAAGGGACGAGTGACAGCTCACATGGCTGTCTCTTGGGTCCTCAGTGGAGACTAGAGCAGAGTGCGGGCTTTCCCGCCCCTGGCAGACGGGATCTGGCGGAGAGCGGGCGAGGCAGCCTGCTTTCCAGTTTGAACACCAGGGTCAGTCCATGATGGAGACTCTGGCTTCAGGGCCCCCGAGGGTTGGACAGAAATAACCACAGATGGACGGCACCAGAGCAACCTAGTCCTGGAAGCCAGGTCCGTCCCCGGTCGGGTCCAATACTGCTGGGGAGGAGGCAAACGCTTGCCCCTCCAGACATTTTCAGGTGGAACACGTGCCTGCAGCCCGGGCCAGGCCCTGCCCACACCGCGAGGCCGCGCCACAGAGCTGACCACCAGAGCGAGTGTTTACTTTTGTCATATGCCGTGCTTCCTTGTACCAGGAAGTCAAATTCCCCCATTATCCCCTCACCACCTCACCTGTTCTTCCTGCCGTAAACGGGGACAAAAGAGAACCAGATGTTCTAAAATAGTCATCAATAGCCCTAGCTGCTTTGGCTCAGTGGATAGAGCATCGGCCTGGGGACTGAAGGGTCCCAGGTTCGATTCCAATCAAGGGCTTGTACCTTGGTTGCAGGCACATCCCCGGTAGGGGGTGTGCAGGAGGCAGCTGATCGATGCTTCTCTCTCATCGAGGTTTCTAACTCTCTATCCCTCTCCCTTCCTCTCTGTAAAAAATCAATAAAATATATTAAAAAATAAATAAAATAGTCATCAATATAATTAAATAATTTCAGTAGCTTTCTTTGAACTCAATTTGGAGAGAACCATGGAGTTTTCATTCTCGGGGGCGGGGGCATTCCGAGGAAACATGAGTACTTGGCGCGGACACTGGTGCACCACATGGGAAACAGAAGAGTGGGGGCCTTGAAATCGGGCAGAACCGGAGGTGACTGCCAGCTCTGCACGCTCTTAGCCTCGGACCTCAGGCTCGATTTTTAAACCTCAGGTCCCTTATTGACCACAGAGAGATGCGGTCTCCCAGAATGAATGGGGTAATGTGGCATCCACGAGACATGGCAGCAGCTCAGCGACTAGTACAGGTCAGTGTCACCCCATGCAAGGTCAGGCTTCGCTAAGGCAGCTGTCCACACTCAGCAAGGGAAGAGTGCGGGAGAGACCGAGTGAGAAAGGTGGGCAGCTCCAGCCTGTTCAAATATCCTGTTCAAACAAGGCAGCTGGAAAATCTCTGCATGTATTCCCTCTTCCACTCAATGAACTTGTACCTGGGGGCTCAGCATCAAATCTCAGCTCCCCTGCCCCCTCCCCCCCGAGACTGCGAACATCTCCACATGCCAAGTGGGGCTCTAGAGTTAAAAGCTGCGTACATTTCAGACCCCGCACACCCTAGCTGCACTCCAACTGCATCATTGTCATCGGGGGCTCAACTAAGAAACGACAGTCAATGGTCGTTGGACACTATGCAATTTTTGTTGTTTGTTCTTTAACCAAAGAAATGTGAAATAATATGTAATTAAAAAAATACAATGTCCCTTAATATATTAGCAAAGATCTTTTAAAAAAATGATAATTCCCAGGGCTTGGCAGTGCTGATGGTATAAGTAAGCTTTTCTGGAGGACACAATAATAGGTAGAAAAAGCTAAAAATGGTCAGAACTTTTGATGCCATAATTCCACTTTTAACAATTTTTCTAAGGGGATCATAAAATAGGGCCTTATTGCTTTTTAATTAAAAAGTTCTTTGTGGCCGGCTGGTGTAGCTCAGTGGTTGAGCATTGACCTGTGAACCAGGAGGTCACAGTTCCATTCCTGGTCAGGGCACATGCCTGTGTTGTGGGCTCGACCTCCAGTGTGGGGTGTGCAGGAGGCAGCTGATGAATGATTTTGTATCATCATTGGTGTTTCTCTCTCTCTCTCTCTCTCTCTCTCTCTCTCTCTCTCTCTCTCTTCCTCTCTGAAATCAATATAAATATACTAGAGGCCTGTGCATGAATTCGTGCATCAGTGGGGTCCCTCGGCCTGGCCTGTGGGATTGGGCCGAAACCAGCTCTCTGACATCTCCCAACAGGTCCCGGACTGTGAGAGGGCACAGGTCAGGCCGAGGAACCCCACCAGTGCACAATTGGGGCTGGGGAGGGACCTCAGGAGGGCTCTAGGGCATGTCTGGCCAGTCTCGCTCAGTCCCGATAACAGGACCCCAGCAGCAAGCTAACCTACCGGTCGGAGCGTCTGCCCCCTGGTGGTCAGTGCACATCATAGTGAGCGGTTGAGTGGCCTTAGCATATCATTAGCATATTACGCTTTGATTGGTTGAATGGATGATCAGATGACCGGACACTTAGCATATTAGGCTTTTATTATATAGGATTTTTTAAAAAAAGAAAGTTGTCCACAAAGTAATTTATAAGAGCAAAATATTGCAAATAACTTTAGTGCTCAACCATGTGGGATTGCCAAATTGCATCGTTTTTTCCAGCAGATACTTCTGCACATGCCCCTAGCTGCTTCTCCCGACACATGTTCTGAATCCAGTCTGACCCAGATTGAAAGCACACGCTTGTGAAGTGACATTCCAGCAAAGCCACAGATGGCCGCCTTAGAACTTCTGGGCTACATGTTACAGCTGAAATATTACTTGAACATTTAGCTAATATTCCAATGTTCACTTGAGAACTTTAGGAGTTAAATTTTTACAGTTTGATGGTAGAGTATGGTAACTGATATCTCGGCAGCGTGCTCCTGTGACGTGTGCGTACCTGCGTGAGCCAAACAGAAGCCATTTCCAACGGGCAGCAGCGAGGGAGGCCGGTGTTTGGGCAGCTTTGGCGGGGCTTGTTCCGTAGAAGAGGCTCCTGAGTGGGGTGGGTGGGTGGGTGGGTGGCAGCATCTGTATGGCGGGTTACCATGTAAGAAATGCCTGCACCAGTGACTAAGATTTCCTTCCTTTAAACCAGTGATTTCCAAACTTTTCATCTGATAGCACACATTAACATTCTGTGGCACACACAAATATATTTTTTGCTGATATGACAAAAAAAGGTATAATTTTGATTCATTCACAAAGACAGCTATTGTTGTGTTGGCTGTTGTCATTAAAAAAAACTTTTTTAAAATCCTCACCTGAGGATATTTTCCATTGCTTTTTAGAGAGAGAGGAAGAGAGAGGGAAAGACAGAGGGAAATATCGATCTGAGAGAACACACTGATTGGTTGCCTCCTGCATGAGCCCTGACCAGGGCCAGGGTGGGGAAGGAGCCTGCAACCAGCTATGTGCCCTTGACTGGAATCGAACCCGGGACCCTTCAGTCCGCAGGCTGACACTCTATCTGCTGAGCCAAACTGGCCAGGGCTATTGTCTTTTTTTTTTTTTTTTTTTTTTTAAATTTGACCTAAAGGGAAAAGAGGTCAGGTATTGTGTGTTTTAAAAATTCTTGTGGCACACCAGTGTTCCGAGGCACACCGGTTGGAAATCGCTGCTCTAAACCAGTGGTTCCCAGGGTGACTTTGCCCCATGGGGGGCATTAGGCAACGCCGGGAGACCTTTTCAGTTGCTGTAACGGGGCAGTGGTGCTATGACACCTCCTGGGTAGAGGCCGGGACCCAGCCAACCAGGGGACAGCCAGCCACGCCCCCAAAATTATTAGTTCAAAATGCCCGATAGTGCAGACGCTGGGAAACCCTGCTGGGAACATGAGAAACCAGCGAACCTCAGGCCTTCTCGCGTCGGCGTCTCCTGCGCCTGAGCATCTGGTCGTGGAGCTGACGCCCCCCCCCCCCCCATGGCCCCCCCGCCCCCTCCCCAGTGAAGTGTGGCCCACGGGGAGGCTTTCTGAGGTCCCAGAAGCAGACCGCAGGTTGTTGCCTCCACTTAGTCAGCTTTGTTTCTAAAATGGCCCTTCAATATTCCACCTGAAAACGGAGCGAGGTCATCGGCGGTAAGAGGGCGCTGTCCGTGGGGGTCTCCACCTGCCCGCAGCCTCCCTCGCAGGCCTGTCCATCCAGCAGGGGAACCAGACCGCACAGCGGCGGAGAACAGGCGCCTGCAGGCCCCGCACACCAGCCCCTCTCTGCAAGCCACCCCGGTGGCCAGTGCCCTGCTGAATCGGCATTATTCTCCACACAGTCCGGGTGAAAATGGAACCTTTTGGCTTTCTTATCGTTAAGCAGGCTTTGAACACACAATAGCCGCTGTTCCCATTTGTTGAAACATTTTGTAAAATTATACAACGAGGCAGTTCCAGAGTCACGTCTTTGTCAAGTAGTTGATCTTTGGATGACAGGGAGTGATGAACGTTGCCCCTCCCTGCTGGCTGCAGGGGGCGATTTGGTGCCGGAAGAGCTCTGTGGACCGGCCCACCCCCCAGGGGACCAGCAGCGAGTTTGGCCGGTGCTGTCACAGCGCCCGCGGGAGTTCCGTCCCTTCTCAGGGACACCTGCCCCACACTTTCCCGGGGAACTTCCCCGCGGATGGTACTTCTTCCACACATCCATCCGCCCTGCGGGGAGGGACAGGGCCTCCGGCATCACAGTGAAGAGGCGGCCCACGTGACTCCACAGTGAAGAGGCGGCCCACGTGACTCCACAGTGAAGAGGCGGCCCACGTGACTCCACAGTGAAGAGGCGGCCCACGTGACTCCACAGTGAAGAGGCGGCCCACGTGACTCCACAGTGAAGAGGCGGCCCACGTGACTTCATCGTGACTCCACCCGTCACCCTGGTGCAAGGAGTTCAAAGCAGCACGTCGAACAGCAGCGTCCAACTGCGCAGAGCAGGGTATAATTCAGGCCGAAGAGCTTTTTAACACGATGTTTCTGGAAGGACCTTTGCACTGAGTTACTTGAGCAAATCATAAAAGTGCTTTGTCTTCACCTATTGAAAACAGTCCTTAGTAGGGCAACATTTTGTTCAAAAGTTTAGTTTTCATAGACCCCCAAACCACAAGGAATTTTCTTTTTGAAAAATTCATGTAAAGTGTGTCTTTTTGAAATTTGGTTAGTGAGAATACATGCTTTGGGGCCTTCCTCTACATACATGTAGCACTTTCTTCTTTTCTTTTCTTTCCTTTTGTTTTTTCTTAAATTAATCTTTATTGTTCAGATTATTACAGTTGTTCCTCTTTTATCCCCCCATAACTCCCCTCCACCCGGTTCCCATACCACCGTCCGTCCTTACCGCCCCCCCCCCCCCCCACTGTCCTCATCCATAGGTGTACGATTGTTGTCCAGTCTCTTCCCGCATCCCCCTCACCCCTTTCCCCCTGAGAATTGTCAGTCCACTCCCTTTCTATGCCCCTGATTCTATTATAATCACCAGTTTATTCTGTTCAGATTTTTATTCACTTGATTTTTAGATTCACTTGTTGATAGATGTGTATTTGTTGTTCATAATTTGTTTTTGTTTTTTTAAATATATTTTTATTGACTTTTTTTTACAGAGAGGAAGGGAGAGAGACAGAGAGTCAGAAACATCAATGAGAGAGAAACATCGATCAGCCGCCTCCTGCACATCCCCCACCGGGGATGTGCCCGCAAGCCAGGTACATGCCCCTGACCGGAATCAAACCTGGGACCCTTCAGTCCGCAGGCCGACGCTCTATCCACTGAGCCAAACCGGTTTCAGCTGTTGTTCATAATTTGTATCTTTACCTTTTTCTTCTTCTTTCTTTTCTTAAAGGATACCTTTCAGCATTTCATATAATACTGGTTTGGTGGTGATGAACTCCTTTAGCCTTTTCTTATCTGTGAAGCTCTTTATCCAACCTTCAACTCTGAATGATAGCTTTGCTGTATAAAGTAATCTTGGTTGTAGGTTCTTGCTATTCATCACTTTGAATATTTCTTGCCACTCCCTTCTGGCCTGCATAGTTTCTGTTGAGAAATCAGCTGACAATCCTATGGGTACTCCCTTGTAGGTAACTGACTGTTTTTCTCTTGCTGCTTTTAAGAGTCTCTCTTTGTCTTTTGCTCTTGGCATTTTAATTATGATGTGTCTTGGTGTGGTCCTCTTTGAATTCCTTTTGTTTGGGGTTCTCTGTGCTTCCTGGACTCATAAGTCTATTTCTTTCACCAGGTAGGGGAAGTTTTCTGTCATTATTTCTTCAAATAGGTTTTCAATATCTTGCTCTCTCTCTTCTTCTGGCACCCCTATAATTCGGATGTTGGTACACTTGAAGCTTTCCCAGAGGCTCCTTACACTATCTTCGTATTTTTGGATTCTTTTTTCATTTTGCTTTTCCGGTTGGGTGTTTTTTGCTTCTTCGTATTTCAAATCATTGACTTGATTCTTGCGATCCTCTGGTCTGCTGTTGGGATTCTGCATAATATTCTTTATTTCAGTCAGTGCATGCTTACTTTCTAGTTGGTCCTTTATCATAACCTCGAGGATCTCACTAGATTTCTTGAGGGTCTCCTTAAGTTTATCGGCAGTTTCTAGAAAATTCTTGAAAAACCTTAAAAGTGTGGTTTTGAACTCTATATCCAGTAGTTTGCTTTCCTCCATTCCTGTCATTTGTGACCTGTTTCTTTGTCTCCACATTTTGGCACTTCCGTGTGTTGATAGAGTGGCTTTCTGTGCTAGGTGTCCTATAGGGCCCAGTGGCCCAGCCTCCCCAATTACCTGAGGTGGACACTCTTGGTGCACCCCTTTGTGGGCTTTGTGCACAGTCTTGTTGTAGTTAAGCCTTGATTGTTGTTGGTATCACTTGGAGGAATTGACCTCCAGGTCAATTGTCTGTGAGAATCAGCTGTGTCTATGGTGGGAGAACTTCTGTGCTGGAGAAACCCTTCTGGGGCAAGACTTGCTTCAGTGGAGCTTTGGTGCTCACTGAGTCTGCCCCCAGATTGTCTCCCTTATGGATCTGAGGAGTTGTAATCTGGATGGTCCCACTCTGATCACTGGGTACACTGGCTTTTGGATCTCCAAGGAGGTGTTAATTTAGCCTCTTCCTGAGGCTACCCAGCAGGAGCTATAGAGAGATCTGCAGATTCCTCTTCTTTGTTTGGGGTTTGGAGGTGCCCAGATGAGGCCCAGCTGTGAAGCAATGCAAGCTGCTGTGGGGCCTTGGGCCTTCTTTTGGATGTTCTGGGTCTCTCTGACCCAGCTGCAGTTTGTTAGGTAATTTTAGATTGCAAAGGGCCAGGCCATTGATATTCAAAAGCCTCTGTGCACAGCTTGGGTGGGGCCAGGTCTCCGGGGAATCAACAGGGCATAGCAAACAGCTATGGCTGATCCTCAGCCCTGCCCTAAGGGGCTCCGGGTCTCAGTGTCCCTCAGTAATCGCTGTAAGCACCTCTGAGAGAAAGCTGCCTTTGAGTTCCGCCTGATGCCAGACAGTCCAGTTTCTCTCCGTATGAGTCTGGGTCCCCAGAGACTCGCCCGGAACTGGAGTTCAGAGCAGTTGGGGGCTGTGACTCCCTCCTGATTGAAAAAGACAACCTCGTCCTCAGTTGCCAGCCCTCTCTGTGTGCGCCTCTGTAAGTCTGCACTTTACTTCCACACCTCCTCTGAGTCTCAGTGTGCTTTTCTCTTTCCTTCTAGTTGTAGAATTTCCACTCAGCCAGCCTTCCTGTGCTTCTGGATGATGTCCGTTTTGTCTTTTAGTTGTGGTTTTGAAGTGGTTGTGTGAGGCAGCAATTTCAGGTGTTTACCTATGCCGCCATCTTGGTTCAGATTCTCGCTGGTCACTTTGGTGTCAGGAACAGCACTCATGTATGTGGATAACTCTAGAAATATCGTGACACGGAGGACATTTCATCCAATCAGGGGCCCTAGAAAAGTTGAACCTAAAAGCTAGGACTCAAGGGCCCATAGGTGAGGGTAGAGTGTGGGGGGTGGGGAGGGTGGGAAAAACAAGTATTTAAGATCCCGATGGCCCTTTGCTGCAGTCATCATGCAGCTTCAAGACATGATTTATTGTGACAAAGAAGCGAAGCCTTTATCCTTCCAAATCAGGATAGTGACTCCCTCTCTGGGAACCCAGGCTAGAGGCGCAAAACACCAACAAAACCCCAAACGCGACAGGCTGTGCTATGACTCCCGTCCCCAGAGATAAACGCACAGCGGCTGGCCCCTCAGCCCACCTGTACATCCCCAGCTGAGAGGCCCCCATGGTTCTGCTAAACAATCTCCCACAACCAACGAAACGTGTGATGGGCCCAAATCCACAGGACCCACTGTGAACCGGACAGCACCGAGTGAGAAACGGGAATGAGTTCTCTCCCTGTGGATCTGTCCCCGGAAATGTCACCAGGCGGCGACGGTGGGCAAAAGGCATGCGGGTCACACTCCATATCCGAACTCTTTCCTTCACAAGAAAGGCATCCGCGCACCTGCCTGTCTCCCTGTCATCACACTGGGGCTGTGCCTCCAGCCCCGGACTGGGGTCAGGAAGCGTCAGACCCCCCTTAACTTTAATTTCATTCCTTACAACAGTTTATGACAAGCCTCCCCGGGAGAGCGCGGAGCCCAGCTCTGTGGCAAAGGGAGGCACGGGCAGGGCTTGCTCCCGGGGAGCACCGCTCGCCTGTCTTTTTACCTTTCCCTCCACCGCTGGCCCTGTCCACCCGCTCCTGCCAGTCCGGACCCAGCCACGGCTGCGCCAGCAGTGTCCCGGGAGCTGCCAAGTGGGGCTGACACACAGATCCCTCTGTGGGGGCCCGAGTTCGAGGGAAAAGTAATCACCATGGAAGCATCGCCACGTGAGCTCCATGTGGTGACAAGTCCCAGGGCCGAGTCCCCGAAGCGGCGCCTGCTCGCTGCATGGACCCCAGGGCGGCGGGCTCTGTGGTTGGTGCCGCAGATCCCATCGGGGACCTAAACCCTGTAAACCCACCGGCAGCGGCGGGCCGAGGGGTGAGAGAAACTCGCAAAGAATGACAAATGCAGGGAGAGAAAGGACAGAGCGGACGGACTGATGTTTTTCACGCTGTGGAGGCCTGGCCCTCTGGTCTCAGACCACACGGCAAGGTGCACACGAGCCGGAGCGGCTGGGAGGCGCTTGGCGGCAGACCACGGCCATGCAAGCGCAAGGCATCCTGTTTCCTTGTGTGTGCTTTCCCCTTTAAATATTTACTTTTTGTGTTTTGCCAGGACACAGTTTCCATCCCATATGCAGAGCAGGCTCTTTGGGGACCTGGGGGAGCATGGGGGAGGGGGAGGCAGGGGACAGCTCTGCTCAGGGCACCTGAGGGAGGGGACCGGCTCTGTCACGCCTGGGTTGCTGGCTGTCCTCCCCAGGCTGGTGGTGAGCAGAACCTGCCACCATCCTCACGGCTGGCCTGGTGGCTCCTGCGAGAAGGGCGCTTCCTTTGCAGGAGCCCAGACCCAGGGTTGGAGGTGCACCCAGTGGGAGGGGAAGGCTGGCTGGCTGGCCTGGAAAAGCCGCGCTTTGTTGGTCTGGCGGTAGGTGGTCCCGCCTGTCAGCTCTGAGGCTGTGGGTGGGCAGGATCGTGCGAGGGAGCCACGCTGGCAGGAGGCAGAGTCTCTGGCTTGGAGGCTGCTGATAGGGCATCTTTCACAACCAGGGAGAAGGGTGGCAACGGGGGTGGGTGGGCGAAGGGAGAGAAGCTGGGAGAGGGAATGGGCGGTGGCAAATCCCCAAATGAAAGAGAAAGGTACCATATAAAAATAAATAAACTCGTCCTGGGCCATGAGCCATGTTTGAACCAAAATAATGTAAGCAATCAAACGCTTACAGTCTCTGATTCACTCCAGCTTCCAAACACATTACTTCACAGAAAATGGAAGGGTTTGAAATAAAGGGGTGTAGTCGTTGTGCAATGCGGCCACGTGCTGAGAAGGGGCTGGAGCTGGCGAATCCAGACGTCCTGGACTAAAAATACACAGCGCTGGCATGCTGTCATTGTTCTGAGGGCCGCGGGCTGGAGACACGGCCCTGCGCTCCTGGGAGGTCTCTGAGGGGCGCCATTTGTTCCCCTGGATCAGAGGAGGAGGAGGTGTGAGGGGCGCGGGCTGAGCACCGAGGCCGCAGTCTGAGCCAAGCACCTCTGGCGCTCGGCTGGCTCCTGGGAAGTAGGACTCTGCCAGGAAGAGGGGTTAGTTCACACTCGAGAAGCGTTTCTTATGACATCTTCTCGCTGGTCGCCACCCAGGGACGTGATCTGGTTGTCATTTTCCAGCGCGGCGCCTCTCGCTGCGGCTTCCACACAGACCCACAGATTCGCTGGCTCCGCTCCCAGAGCCCATCTGCAAGTCTGGGGAGGACCCAAGAGCCCACATCTCCCCCCAGCTCGCAGGTGACACTCCTGCTGCCGGTCCTCGGGCCACACCTTCGCGGGCTGCTGTTCTCAGCGAGCTTAGTGACAAGAGCCTTTATTCGACCTGGATTCGAGCTCCAGGTTCCCATAACACCGTGATGCTTCTTATTTCTTGCACTCTCCCCGCTGGTGCTGGGGCCATGGCAGTGGAGCCTGGATTGGCCTCGGAATCCTTCCTGCCAGTCCTCTTGGCTGCCACCGGCAAGCAGCCAGAGCCGACGTGCACGTAGACCTACTGGGCGTCTCTGAGTCGGTGAAATGAGCAACGGTCTAAGAGTTGGAGAACCTTGATTAAATCATGACTGGACTACTGACTAGACGGAGGGTCCCCAGATGAGATTAATCAGTTAACCTCACTGTGCTTCAGGGTCCTTCCCTGTAGAACGAGAGGGCTGGACTGGGGCCCTGGCTCTCCATCAGGAGGGTTCTCATTCCTATGGTGTCAGTCTGTTCAGGCTGCCACAACACAGTACCACGGGCTGGTGGCTTGCACAGCAGGAGCGCACGTCTCACAGTTCTGGAGACCGGAAGTCCACCACTGGCTGAGGCGGTGCCTGCCGAGTGCCCTCCTCCTGGCTTGCTGACGTCTGCCTTCTTGCTGAGTCCGCTCTGGAGGCTGGAAGTCCGAGATGGAGATGTTGGCAAGTTTGGTTCATTCTGAGGCCTCTCTGCCCGGCTCGCCGACAGCCCCCGATCGCTGTGTCCTCACGTGGCGGTTTATCTGTGGCTGAGTGTCTCTTTTCACAAAGGCGCTCATCCCACCTCATGACCTCTTCTAGGCCCAGCTACCTCCCGAGGACCCCACCTCCGCACACCATCACGTGGGGGTTAGGGGCTCCGACGAGTGAACTGGGGGGCACGATTCAGTCCATAGCACGGATGGAGAGTTGGTGTGAAACAGCTTCCCAGGCGGGTCCTCCCTCCAGAGGCTCTGAGCCGTGTGTGTGTGTGTGTGTGGGGGGGGGGGGGTGGACGCGGGAAGAGTTCTTAGCAGGCACCTGCTGTCCTCAGCCTCAAGAAGGCCTGAGAAGCCTGGGCGAGTTGCTGACGAAGTTCTCCGATACCCAGGGAGCGAGCTGTGGGATCCTCCCGACTTCCAAAAGCTGCTGGTCACCTCTGCGTCGGCGGCGCCCACCTGCAGGCAGCTGCTGACACCAGGCGGGAGCCTGGCTCCTGGGCCAGCAGATCTCTCACCCCACCCGCCCAGCTGCGTTCTGTGTCCCCACAAGCCTTGCTTAAAACTAGTCTCTGATCTTAGGTCTCTGCTTAGACTTCTGGCCTGAGCCTGCCCTTCCCGTCTGCCCGTCAGGACTTTGTAACCGCGTCTGCCACACAGTCCATTTGTCCCCTGCACCCTCGCTCTGGCGGAATTTTTGCCTCCACAGGCACTGCCATGCTCGTCCCTGCCTCCCTGCCCTTCACCCCCACTCCCTACTCCCTGGGTGCCACTGCTCTCTTCCCCATTCCTGCCCCCAGTCCGTGTCCAGGACAGAGCCCACCTCCTGTATGGACACCCCCAGACTCTGCGCAGGCGCCGGGCCTGGAGCAGTGGACGCACACTCCTCACTCGTGGAGCTGGGTTGGAGGGCGCAGCCTGGTCCCCCTCCGGGATCTGGGTTGGGCGTTCTCGGTGAGCAGGGCAAGTCATGTTGGAACTTGCAGGGAACAAGGGGACAGAGAGCTTTTATTAAAAAGTAAACACCATGGGCACAGAGGTGGGAAAACGTGTGTGTACATATTGAATATTAGGGGAACACGGAAAGACTTAGGGACCAACGAGATAGCTGGGTGTGCTCAATAAAAACGGCACCGTCCCACACATCCCTCCCGGTACTTGAGTCTAGGGGGGCTCTCTCCTTCCGGAGATGCCAGCAGTGCCAGCGAACGGTGCCCGTGGGTGGGGGCGTGTGGGTCTCCCTCCCCCGCTGAGGAAGGAGTCCGGTCGCCTCTGTTCGGTTTTCCCGATGGCCCATACACGGGCCTGTTCTTCGGCTTCTCCTTTGAGCCAGTTCTCACATCTTACTGGTTCTCTGGTGAATTAACGTGCTACATGAAATCCTGGGTTCATGCTCATTTCACAGTTCTATGAGAGTCATAGTTTTACCTTTAAAAAATCCTCTTTCTCTCACACACACACCCACATGTGCACACACAGGCCCTGCTTGGCTCGGCCGTCCGACCCTGAGTAAAGTTGAGTTTGGGGAGAAAGATAGATCGGGAACTGCTGAAAGGCGAGCCATGCAACCGGGCCGTTGTTAGGTAATATGCCTTTAAGATGGTCATTCAAACGGGGGCACTCCCATTTTGTAATTCCCCGTCCCTCCCACTGGACTTTCAGGGTGAGTAGGTGGCAACACGCTTCGATTTTTCCGGGCGCCTATGGGACTTCCTCTGGGCGTCTCGGGGTGCCGCGCAGGGGGAGTAGGGGGGACCCGTGGCCTGGCTGCCAGTCCAGCACCGAAGGCTACTGGTTGCTCTGAGTGTGGTCACAAACCTCTCGACTCTTTCAGCCGCAGGAGGCCAGAGGCTGAGCGTCAGGAATGCTTCCCGCCTGGCTGTCGCGCTCAGGCAGCTGGGCCGCTCAGCCATCCAGAAGCCAGCGCACACCTCTGGGCCACGTGCACACGACCCACACCCGCCTCTCCCTATCATAGCTGCTTCATCCATCTCTGGTCCTTGTTTTAAACCCATTAGGTCCAGGTGCTTCCTGCACCTTTCACCTTCCCACTTCCCGCTGACAGACGCGCTCCTGGCCACACTTGGGTGAGACTCTTCCGAGCGCTCCTCTCCCCCGGGCCTGTCTCCAGGCCGTGTCGCCAGCCGCCGCAGGGCTCCGGAGTCCTTCAGCGAGGACCGCCACCCTCGCCCTCTGCTCACCCTGGCCCGCCTGCAGCCAGAATCTTAACTTGGTTTAGCAAGGACCCCACCCCCTGGACGCCTCCCGTCAGAAGTTTTCCGTGCACTGGCCCCCGCTGCCCCTGGGCTGTCAGTCCCCAGCGGCCTGGGGAGTTATCACGTCTCTCCCTGTGGCCGTGGGCAGGACATCGTGGCCGCATCCTGCGTAAAGTCCTCCTGACCTTTAACAGGGTCAGAATAGTTTTTTCTTCAACTCCACTAAGGTCTGAGCTCAAAGGGGCGACTTGCCCCAGCCCTCTGACCCCAAGCAAAGCTGGCTGGAGCTGGCTGGAGCTGGCTGGGCTACCTTCTGCTTCCCGAGACCCACCCAACCCAGTGCAGCATCTCCATTCCCCGCGGCCGCCTGTCATGGCACCGGCTAGAGCACATCGCCAGTCCGCCCCCCGGAGAAGGATGGCTATTCCCACCCCGCCCCTGAAATCCCAAGGGCAAACCCTTGTTTCAGTTGCTGGGATGTCCTGGACTTAAAGGCCATGTGAGAACATCTGACCGCCCGACTGGCGGAGTGTGAGCAGCCAGAACCACACGGGCCTCCATGTGCTTCCCCACGTGGGAGGGTGACGGTCCCGCGACCCGCTCGCACGCTCCTTGGGGAGATGTCAGGCTCTAGGAGGAGAGAATTCTGCACGGTTGGGACATTAAAAAATTATTTTCCTCAGCCCCACAGAACCCAGACAGAAGTGAACCCCCAAATGTGTGAGGACCGGAGGGGGCGCAGGGAATGTGTCCCAAGGGCTGAAACAACAAACCATTTCTCCTAAAGGGCAAAGGGCGATTTCCTACGCGGGAAGGAATTTACAGCCTCGCTTGCCTTCCTTGCTTTTTTCTTTTTCCAGATTCCTCCTCCTCGTGCAATAACGGGGATCAGTGTGTCCAGCGCCCTTTCTTTTTGATGAGAGCCTGTCTCTGGGAAAGGGACCGCGCCTCAAGGACACATAAAAGTAAGCAGTAAAAACACCACACGGCGCAGCCCGCTCTGCCGGCAGGCCCCGGGCCCACCGCGGCCCCTGCCCAGGCCCCACGTGCAAGGCGATGAGAGCGGCTAGCAAGTGAGGTCAGCCTAATTAGCCAGGCTAATGTCTGGTTTCCTGGGGAGAGCTTTTGTGAAGTAATTGCCTACTTTGGGGTCAAAATGCAGTAATTACAGGTCTTTTTTTTTTTTTTTTTTTTAAACTAAATGAGATAAACAGCCTTTGAGTTTTTCCTGCAAGTGAGCCAATCACACCACGAAGCTTCTCTTTGTGCCCGGAGCGGCAGTGGCTGTTTTGACAGGTGATCCCAATACCACGCAGCTATTTATTTCTCCTGGACGGAGGCTATAAACACAAACATCGTGGCCGACGGACGAGGCTCCACGTGAAAAGGCCACCGGGTTCTGTCAGAACCGAGTGTGGGGGCTGCGTGGCTGAAGGGCCTTTCAAATGCTGACGGATGTCTTGAGCTAAAGCAGAAATTCCATCACAATTTAAAATGCTAACAGAGCAGCGGAATTAGCCACGTAAGCCAGCCCCCTTCCTCCCACTTGTTTGCTTATTTTCTCTGTGAAAATCAACAAAGAACAGCCTGGAAAGGCAGGGGAAGCTAAGGGAGCAGGGCCACAGCGTGGCCGGGTCCGGGGGCAGACAGCAGAGGCCGGGAGAACGGAGAATGGACGAAGTCCGAGCACCCCCTGCCCAGGTTTTTACCAGTCCTGGCTGGGGTGAGAGTGCTGGCCCCACAGAGAGTGAATAAATTGAGGTGCCGACCGAAATGGGGAAACAAAATCAGCATCATTTCAAGATGTTCTCACATGGCCTTTAAGTCCAGGATTTTGTTATGCCCTGAGTCTCCTTCCCAGCGCTCCCTGCGGCCAGCTGGCTAACCCTTGAAACCCCACACCCCCAAGTTGCTCACGGACCCGCAGCAATAGGACCACTGGGGAGTCTGCTTGAAATGCAGAGTCTTGGGCCCCCTTAGGCCTCTTGGGTCGTAATCTGCATTTAAACAGGATCCCCAGGCTGATTCAAGTTTCAGAAGCTCCGGCTTGAATGGCTGGTGAGAGGATTGGCTCCAGATAGGTGCGGAGACATTACCGTCTTACCTGGGAAACGTGGCACCCAAAGGGGAAGCATATAGGCTCCTTGCCTCTCGGTATCTAACGGTGCGACTTAACGCCATAGATCAGCTACTGCTTGAGTGTGTGGCTGGGGCATGTCTGTTATCACTTCGCCCCGTACATCTTCTTGGTCAAGTCAGGCACAAGGAAGTCTGGTAATTAAAGACCCGGGTAACCCTTTCAGCGTCACCACTGCTCTTAATGATCAGAAGGAACTGCCTGCTGAGCTGGGGCCCAGACGGAGGTTTTGGCAGTTCAGATACGGCCAAATCCCACAACTCACTGCGGCTTCACTATGAAATACACCAAATGCTGGCTGGGAGCTCGGCGGAGCTGCCTATGGGATGCTCTCAACATTTTTGTAGCAGCCAGGGGGGTTTTTAAGACCCTACCATAATCAACAGTCAGCAATCCCTCAGGAAAAGGAGAGGAATTAGATTACACTATAGTATTTCCATTACTTTAATGTGTGTTCGAGAACTTGAAGACCAAGTATTTCCGAAGCATTATGCAAGCAAGTTATTCCAAAATTGTCTCCTGCCTAGAAATTCTAGTTGATGACACACATTCTATTTCTGAAATCAGAGTCTCTTATCCAAACCATCCTATAGCAACTCCATTCGTAATTCTACATAAAATACACAAGAGTCACATACTCACGGCTCTCTGCCCAGCTATGGAATCAAAGCATCGTGAATGCTAGCCATTGGGCATAGGCAGCCACAACACGAAGCAGGATGAAGGACAGTTCTCATTCAACAAGTATTTGCTGAGTGCATAATGTCCAGGTACTGGGCTAGCGTCGTAAATATAACAGCAGTTAAAGTAAAAAAGTGTCTGCCATGTACCAGGCAATGAATGTTCTCTGCAGCGCTCACATATCATCTAACTGACTTCTAAAATAACCCCATGAAATAGATTTGGAGGCTGTCGTCTAGAAAGCCCAAATGGTTTGCCTGGGGTCACACAACTAGGAAATGGTGGAGTGAGACTCAGACCGAGGGAGTTGTCTCACCAGCGGGCACTCTCGATCCGAATACGATCCAGTCTCCCAGAGGACAGACTCTCCTCTTGTCCTCATGGTGCTTGCAATCCCAGGGGAGCCAGACCTTCACAACTGCCGTCGCCCTCCACATCTGTGGGTTATGTAGCTGCAGATTCAACAAACCGTGGATCAAAATACTCAGGAAAGAAATCCCTGACAGTTCCAAAAAGCAAAACTTGCATTTGCCATGTGCCAGCACTAAGCGGAATCTATGCAAATGAAGTGTAGGCACACCCTGCTGCAGCAAATATTTATGCAAATATTATGCCATTTTATATAAGGGACTTGAACACTTGCGGATTTTGGCTTGGAGTCTTGGAAGCAACCCAGCTCGGATACTGAGGGGTGACTGTAACTGCGAGCCTGATGAGTTTTACAAAAGGTTGCTGTGGTCATATGTCAGAGGGGACCAAAGGCTTCCTGCGTAAGCCATGTTGACGTTCCAGCTGAGAACTCCACGGCCAGGGTTTCCACGCCGAGGCTGCAGCAGGCAGAGGAGCCAGACTCACTGAGCCTGGGTGAGCCATGTGACGATGCTGAATTTTATTTGATGAGCAATGGAAAGGCATTAAACTAAGTGAGCGAGCGACCCAACCCAATGAAAGCGACAGCAGGGCTCAGGCTGAGTGACTGATGGTGCGGAGGTGGTAGGGGAGGGCCACGGCGCGAGGCTGCTGCGTGGGGTGGGGACAGCTGGGCCAGAGCCTTGGCCATGGGGTGGGACACAGGTTGTGAGCTGGGATCCGTGGGACTTGATTTAACCTGGGGAGCAAGGAGTTGGGGCTCCAAGATGTAAAACATAAACAGTAGAGTTTTATGTAGACCCATTAGCTGGATAGAATGTAATCAGTGTTAACAAAAATGCGGTAGTTAGCCCCCCTCCCATTTTATCACCCACACCTGGGGCCAGCACCCAGCAAAGGGGTTTCTGTGCATTTTGTCATTAATCTTTATAAGAACCACGTGTAGCCAGCAATGTCCTGATTCCCATTTTACTGATGGGAATGATGGGGCTCAGGAGGTTTACGCAGAGGGTCCTAGGTCCTAAGAAAAGTGGGAGTTGTGAAGCTAAAGCTCCATGGAGTCTATCTGATTCCACACTCACAGTCCTCAGGTCTCTAGCTCCGAACGTGTGTGAAGACAAGACTCACCAGACACCTGAACAAACACATTGCCCCGCCCACCACCCCTGCCACGCTGGTTAGCACTGGTCTGTGCTCCTGGACTGGGAGGCAAAGTGGGGAGGGGTCAGCACGCCACTTCCTTACTGGATCCTGGGTCCTCTCTGCACCCCAGTTTCCCCATTTGCCGTCTCCTTCCCCCTCTCTCAGCCATGGTTTCATTCAAAGAACTTATCACAACTTGGACACGTTATTGCATTATGTATTGATGCATTGTCACGCAGCCCTTTAAGAACATAGGCCCAGGGGGCTGATCGGCCCTGCTCTCCCCAGAGGATCCCAGAGCCAGGGCCAGCCCCTGCTCCGTCCTGCTCCTCTGCCGCCAGCCTCCACCCTCCACCCGCAGCGAGTCACGGAGATCGACTCGGACAGCTCAAAGCCTGCGCAGCATCCTTAGAACAAGCCCCACGCGGTCTGAATCCGCCTCCCCTGCTTCGCTGCCTCCATCCACCAGCCTCCGGTGGCTTCAGCCCCGCCAGTGACCTGAGCGACAGTCACCATGGGCCAGGCTCTCGGGCCACCCTCTGCCTCTTCCCTCCCCGGGCTGGTCCGGGGTCCGACAAGGCTGGGCCGGACACGCACTGGGCCGAGGTGTTGACCGGGGTGGTGGGCAGGGAAGGAGACCCGAGAGGAGGCCAGGGAGGGCTGTTGGCAGCGGGGAGGGCGGCAGCCCTGGAGGGAGCCCGGAGACTGCGGCCTGGGCAGGAGGCTGCTCCCTGGGTGGCCCCGGCCTGCGGGCTCCGTGCAGGGAAAAGGCAGCTGCGGGCGGAGGAGCCGCGGGGCCTGGACCCGGCTCCCGCCACACACGGCTAAAGTACACAGACGATTAGCAATCAGGGAGGACCTCCCTGCCGGGGCGAGGGACACAGGGTTACTCTCTGTAAACAGCCGGAAAGGCCGGCTCCTTCCCGCCCGCTGCCCTTCCTCTGAACAGTCGCAAATGCCACTGAGTGCTTCAGCTCTCCCAGCATGAGTGGGACGGAAACACACTCATGCACGCACTCACACACTCACACGCACGCACACACTCACACACACGCACGCACTCACACACACACACGCACGCACTCACACACACACGCACGCACACACTCACACACACACACGCACGCACTCACACACACACATTCATGCACGCACTCACACACACACGCACGCATGCACTCACACACACACACGCATGCACTCACGCACACACACATACGCACGCACTCATGCACTCACACGCACGCACTCACACACACTCACACACTCATGCACGCACTCACACACTCACACGCACGCACTCACACACACACACGCTCTCACACACACACACTCACACACGCACACGCACGCACACTCGCTGGCAAACCAGCACATTTCCCAAACAGGAGACCCCCAGAGCCACAGCACTGCCAGCCGTCTGCGCACAGCAGCAACCTGCCTGAAAGAGAAGCCAGGTTCGCCCGCAGGTCAGCGCAGCCCTCGGGCTAGGGGCGCATCCCTCCTGAGTTCCTTGTCCCAGCGCCTTTGTTCTGCAGGTCACTCAGAGGACAAAAGAGAGTAGTTGCCATTGCCTCTAATTTATTCCAAAATTAACGCGCGTGGGTAATGTCAGGCCCTCCTGAGAAAAGCTAGAACAGGAGTCTTACGGGGTTTTAACAGCCTCAAATCCTGCTCACATCTGTGCAGCCAGAGCCTTTGGTCTCTGCGGTGAGCGATCACAAGCTGTCCCCCTCCCCGGGCAGCCCCAGAACAACATCCTTTGGGAGCAAAGACTTCTGGCCACGTGCGACCACGAGGGCCTGGATGGCTAGTGCCTAAGCGCTACTTCGTCTTGTTGTGATGTCCCCACGAGTGACTCACAGGACGCAAGATCAAATCAATGAGTCATTTAATCAGTAAAGCCGGCGACTGTGAGGGAGAAGCAGCTCCAAATCTCGCAGTGCCCCCTTGGCCGAAACATCAGACTTATAGAGGCAACTATCACAAAGGTATTGATTACATCTCGAGGTTTGGAATGAGGAACCTGGTTTGCAAAAAGCAGTTTGTTACAGAAGCTTAGATTGAGCAAGTTAGTTATCTACAAAGATTAATTATAGTTTCACTGAGTCAACAGAAACACATTATCTGGAGCCACTGAGGCCATTTAGAATAATTGTGCTGTCCTGGCCTCCAGGTGCAGAGGAATGTGTTTCCAAAGACCAGTAAGATCACAATTAATGCTTATTCAAAACACAGTCAATGGAGTATTCAATCAAATGGGATAACTTATATAACTTCAGAAAATCAAAGTAACGTTTCTATCACTTTAGCAAGCAGATAATTACAGAAGCCAAATCAGCAGGGTTAAACTATTAAGCAGCAGTTGTTACCCAAGCATGGTTGCTACCACGCTTCCGTCTCGCCTCCAGTGTCCTCAGGGGCCCTCTCTCTGCTTCTTGCACCTGCCGCCCTCTGTCCCTTTGTCCCATGGGCACAGGCTTCCTCCCTGAGTGGAGAAGCCCCACCGGCCACCCCCTCGCCCAGGCGCTCCAGGCCAGGGCAATGTCTCCAGTAGTTCTCCAGAGCAGGGAGCAGGAGCAGGGGTCAGGGGTCAGGGAGCAGGGGTCAGGGAGCAGGGAGCAGGGAGCAGGGGACGAGGCCAGGCAGGGAATATAAACGCGTGACAAGGGGCATGTGCAGGGCACGGTGACAGATGGAGATTCCACAACCAGCTATAGCTGGTTGCAGATGGTCCAGGGTCACCAGATCCTCTAATTTTAAGAACAACCAGAAATCTGGATTCTTCAAGTAAACGTTTCTGCTTTTGAAAATGCTATGCAGCTCCAAGCAAATACATCTCAGAATCACCAGTGTTCTGCTCTCCAGAGAGTCGGGGACAAGCAGCCAAGGCTGCTCACCCATCCTCGGAGCAGTGCTGTGCAGCCCGGGGTGCTCCCTGTCTGGGAGCTGCTCCACTGCCTGGTGGTGTGTGTGTGTGTGGGGGGGGCGGGGGGGGTTGAGGAGGATGATTGACAGCCCCACTGAGCCCACCCTGCTGTGGATGAGGCCTCAAAGGAGAAGGGAGTGAGTTAGCTCTAGAACTGCCGTAGAGCTACTGTATGAACCCACAGTCCCATAGAACAATCAGAGGGAAGAAATGCTCCGTTCACAAGGTGGAGCTGGTTATTTTTGGAATAGCTTCAAAGCAGGACGAACATGTCGGACTGAGACGGCCGGTGTGTGCAGTCCCTCGCCACAGCCCCTAAGGAAGGGCCTTGCTCAGGAACTAGGAGACTCTCTGAGGCTGAGCTGGCAGCGTGGTTTCCGTCTCCTGTACGCATTTCGCCTGGTGCGGAGACAAACGCGAAGGAACCGGATGCGGCCTCCCCGTGACTTGCTGATGGTACTGGAGACGCTGCCTACAAGGCATTCTCTCCGGGGCAGGGTCTGCACTGTGATTAGCGACTTTGGGGGCCTTTCTCACTTGGGTTCTTACTGCACAGACCGTCTAATAGAAAACATGGCGGGCGTACGCTTTGTGCATTTCAAATTCATAATTGAATAATTCCGTGGCATAAACCTGAATATTCTCTTGCCCTTCATGAGGAGCTGCTGGGCCCCTCTGCCCTCAATCCTCATGTTCCGTCTCCTGGTCACAGAGCCCACGGTTACACTAGGACTACGTTGTCTCAGGCTTAACCCATTGAGCATCGACTCTAAGCTTCCGTGCGTTTACACTAACCCGGAAGGATGGTGTGTCTGCGCAGATAACAACCTGCCTGTGCGAGTGTGTGCCTGCTTCAGGTGCTGTACACACCCTTCCTCGCAGAAAATATCTAATAAGCATTATTGGCCCATTTTTCAGAGGAGGAAACCGAGCCGCCAGGCGCTGGAATGAAGCTATATTTATCATATAGCTAGTAAGTGGCAGAGGTCAGACGCCAAGAGTATCATGTAAGACACTTCGCTGCAACTAACAAAACTCCAACTCATAATAACTTAACGAGGGGAATTACTATCGAACATAGCCACCAATCTGGGAGTCAGACGGCTCTGGGCTGGTTAACTGCACAGCCCAATGACGCCATTAGGAACACCGATTCTTCCTTTCTGTTTGCTGCCCTCCACCGCTCAGCCTTCACCTTGGTCCTCATTGTCCTACGTTGGCTGCATCCCACAGACACAGCCGCACCCAGAGCCAGGGAGGCATGGCAGTCATCACCGGGCACTCACCCCTTCTCTTATTTTTCCCGTAAAGGTACATTAGTAACGCCCCATTTTCTTTCAGCTCGCCTCTAAGTTGAGAAGAGATCTTAGCCTTCGTTGCAGACAGAATGTGTATCAGTCAGGGCTGTGAACCGGTAGATTTGTCTCCATTGCAAGGGACTCAAGTCCCATCTCCGCGTATGGAGTGAGTTTGGATGTGGGAATCTGGTTGCAAAAATTACTTCAAGTCTTTGTGCCTCTGTTTCTGCATCTGTAAAATGGGGCCATGTTTGAATCTGCCTCCGAGGGTGGCTGTAAGAATTACATAAGTTATTACTTGGGAATTGCTTAGAACAAGGCCTGGCCTATTGTAAGGCTCCACCGGCTACAATTATTAACGCTGTTCTCCAAGGCTCCTCCTCCTGCAGGGGACATGGGTGAAGCTCCCTGGCGTCTGTCCGGTCGTGCTCCAAAAGAAGAGAGAGGGCTGTCCCCCGCTTCCATTCCAGGGGGGACCCACGGTGATGTGGCCCCGCTTCGCCCGGCTGGAGCATGAGCCAGCGCCCGGGGCAGGGTGCAGGGGCTGGCGTCTCAGCCAACCCTCCGGGGCCTGGGAGGAAGGAGCGGTTTTGTGCAGGAAATCAGGAGCTGCGAGCAGAGAAAGAGGGAGTGTGCTGAGCAGACGCTGCTATCAGCGGCCCACCATTCATGTTCCCTTTGACTCCTGGGGTTCTGAGCGAATGTGTTGAATACATTAGACTCCGTGTCAGCAGCTGTGGCTGTGGGAAATCTTTGGGTCCTAATAGAGTCCTTTATCCTGAGCTCCACATTGCAATCTCATCGCTAATAGTTTTTGATAGAATTTAGATGACTGAACTCTTTAGGATGAGAACTTGGAGGGACAAATGACCCCTTCAGAGGCTAACTCGGCTTTATAAAATAGACGTTTAAAAACTCTTTATTGCACTTCTTTAATGATATAAGCATCATACATGAAAAAGGTGTGTCAGAAATAGAGCCGGCAGCAGTGGTATTAGTAATGTGTGTTGGTTGAGAGACAGGAAGCACTCAAGCCAAGAGAGGCCCCGAATGCGGCTTATAGTGGCCCTGCTCCATGCACCCCCCAGGACGGGAGGGCGCCCCCCGGGTGGGAGGGCTCCTGCAGGTGCCAGCACAGAGCTGTCCCACCAGTGCTGCGGGCCTCACTGCCCCGCGGAACACGGTAGGAGCTCTGTAAAGGTTTTATGAGCAAAACTGAAAAAGTCTACAAAAGCATGTTTTCTGAGGAGCAGCACAATACAAACCATCTTCCTGAGGCCTAAGACTTGCTATAAATGAGCTGTAATGACCCCTTTATGCCAGAATTATTTCCTAGGTGTCAAAACCAGAGACCCCCACAGCATTTTACATTTACATTGAATTTTCTTTTTTATCAATAGATGGACATCGTTTTACAAGTGAAACCGTGTACAACAAGAATAGCAAAAAGTATAGCAGTTTTTGCTCACTCCACCCCACCCGCCCCATTCCCACTCCTCTGGCAAACATTTTAACTCTTTTAGTGCCTTCTTCTGGTGCTCAGCTTCATGCTGTAAACTAATAACATAGCTATTTTTTTTTGTTTACAGTTTAGATACTGTCTTAGTCCATTCGGGCTGCAATAACAAATGACCACGACTGGGGGCGTATAAACATAAAATGCGTTTTCTCATGGCTCCGGCGGCTGGGAGTCTGCGGTCAGGGTGCGGGCGTGCTGGGTCCTGGCTTGGACCCTCTTCCTCGCTGCACATGCCGGCTTCTCACTGCGCCCTACACAGCGGAGAGCAGGGAGGGAAGGCACGTTCTCTCATGGGTCTTCTGGTGGCACTAGTCCCACTGAGGAGAGCTCTACCCTCACAGCCTCATCTACTCCTCGTCACTCCCAAAGGCCCGCTTCCCAATACCATCCAATTCCAGGGGAGGGTTTCAACAGGTGATTTGGGGGGAAACATTCCGCCCATAACAGATATCCCTGTTTGCTTCCCATTTTGGAATGTAAAGCTTGACTCCTTTCATAAGCCCCGCCCCACAGTCTCCCAATGTGGTTATCGCTATAGACCAGCGGTTCTCAACCTGTGGGTCGCGACCCCTTTGGCGGTCGAACAACCCTTTCACAGGGGTCGCCTAAGACCATCCTGCATATCAGATATTTACATGACGATTCATAACAGTAGCAACATGACAGTTATGAAGTAGCAACGAAAATAATTTCATGGTTGGGTCACAACATGTGGAACTGTATTTAAAGGGCCAGAAGGTTGAGAACCACTGCTCTACATGAATTTCTGGTCCAGTCAAAATCCTGCTTTTGCAATATTATGCTTATGTAAACAGTGGAGCCATGTAGTGCACTGTGATTATTTTCTTCCATGGCCCCTGTTTTGTTTCCCTGGAAGTTAATAATTGCTTCGTTTTTTCATTTCCTAATTTGTAATGTGCTTATCAATTACCTACATACTCTCTTCTAGAGTATAAATTCCTCTAACCATTATAACACAGGTAATTAATGGGATTCATATTTTTCTTGGGGACTATCCTTCTAGAGATTTCTGTTCTAATGTATCAGGTATTTCCTCAGTCCTCCTTTCCCCATATATTTCTTTCCCAGAGCTTTCTTCTTCCTTCTTCCAGCACGACTGGTGCTTTCTTAGGTCAGCTGTAGAGCTACTGTCATCAAACTCAGGACCCACCCATCACACAGGGATGTTCATTAGTGTTGGGCATCCGTTTCCTGGATTCCATATCTTCTTCCATCTTGGAGTCGCCCCTTGCTTTGGTGAGTCACACCCTCCAACAGCTCCCTGGTGTTTTAGTTTCTGAATATGGCATGCCTGAAAATGAAAATGTATTTCTTTTGTTTTCATATTTTGATTGATGGTTTGGGGCGCTAAAGATTCTAGGTTGGAAATAATTTTGAAGGCATTACTGTTCTGGCTTCCAGTTTTGCTCCTGAAAATTCCAGTGCTTTTCTGATTCCTGACTCTTTGTGGCTACCCTCTTTTTCATTCTAGAACATAGTAAAGTCGTCCCTTTTCCCAGGATTCTGAAATTTTAAGTTGGTCTGCTTTCATGTGTTTTGTTTTATTCATTGTGCCAAGTATTCAGTGGGACTTTTCAATCAGGAATCTTATGACCTTCAGTTCTGGGAAATTTTCTTCTTTTATTTTTTTTGATAATTAATGTCATTTGGAGTGAAGAAAGACTAGCTCTCAAAATTGGTGGACTAATTTTCTCATATTTTATGTTTTATTTTCCAATTTCTTGTTTATATGTCCTTCATTTAAAATATACATTTCTTCAACTTTTATAATAAAGCTTTAAAAATGTATGGTATCATTTTGATTTGTCCCTCTTTATGTGGCATCTTGATCTGGTTTGGTGGATGCTTAATCTCCTTTGTTTCTCACGTAAAAATGAAGTACATATTTTAAAAATATATTTTGATCTCTACATTATCTCTTTCCGTTTTCCTATTGGTTCTTGTCTCTGTCTTCCTTCTCAAAGACGCACCTCAGATATCTGCTACTCCTGGAGTTCTGCCCTATTGAAGAGTGAGCAGCTAAAATGGAGATGGGAAGGCCTGCATGCAAAGGTTTTCCTGTTGGTAGAGTTCCCAGAGGGTAACTGGCTATTTTGTTCAGAAACCCTCCAATGTTGATATCTGCAGTCCGGGCTCTGGGTTGATCACTTCCCCCCCAAAGGATTCTAATTTCCTGCTATGGGATGGGATGGGATGGAGAGGGTCCGAGCCTGGCTGTCGGAGCTCCAAGCCAATTGCAGTTAGGGACCGTGGCAGGGCTTGACTCACTGTGGACACTGGGGCCTGGGTTCATGAGCCTGGACCCTGTGCTTTATCCTCTCTAGAGAGAGATCCCCCTTCTGGATGAGGGGTGGTGAGAAGGGGCCCGTAACCTCTTTTATAGGATTTCATTGAATCCTGCCGTTCTGGGCCCACTCATTCTCCCCTGAGAAACAGCCTCTGCTTGCTGAGACTTCCTGGGGTCTGTAGTGTGCAGCTGCCCACAGCCCCGGCCCAGCCCCCTGAGGCCAGGGTGCTCTGCCTCCCCTGGCTGCTCCCTTCGTCCCCACTAGATCTGATCACCGCGTTCAGAAGTTTAGCTGACCCCGCTCTGCTCTGACGCTTTTCGTGTTCTCTTTGCTTTTGTGGGTAGACGTCTTTTTATCTCTTTTCTGACACGTTAATGGGGTTGGGAGGGAGTGGAGAGGAATGTGTGTGCAATTTGTCATGTTTACATGAATTTCCATTAAGCCACAGCGTCTGAGCGCCTCTCGTCCAGATTTGGGGCAGTTCCATGGTCTCCCGGCTGTTCCCATTTCCAGTGAACGGCCTCACCTGTCATTTGGAGCTGAGGGGGTTGGGGGGCAGGTGGGGAGGATCTGCGTGGGGAGAGCCCCTGCTTTCAGTGCAGAATCGGAGAGGGGGTGAAGCAACCCCTGCTAGCCCCCGCGCGTGAGACACAGCTCGGGGGCTGCGTGGTTCTGGGTAGGCCGGCTTCTCCCAAGGAGTAAGACAGCACCCGAAGCCTTTGCTGAAGCTCCCAGGTGTGAAGCGCAGCTGGATGAGGGGACAGCCGCCGCAGACAGCCCGTGCCCGTCCGAAAGCACAGCCACTGCTCTGCGTAGCCCGGCACCTCAAAAAGCCTCCTCTGGCTCCAGCGCAGGAAAATGGGACCGGGCGCAGGGCTTGAAGCCTCACCGGGTGCTATGTGGGGGTGGGACTGCCCGGGGGTGGGGGGAGGGGGGTAGGGGCTGGGCGGAGAGCGGCGCTTCTGGTCTGAGCCCAGTTCCCAGCTGGGCCATCCGGAGGAGCGGTGCCTGTGTCTCCCCAAGGCTGAATCCCCCTGGGAAGACGTGACCAGGGACTCACCAGGCAGCGCCAGAACAGCGGTGGCACAGAGCGTCAATCCCGGAGCGGGGCCCCGGGAGTCCCTGAGGATTCTGCCCCGAGAGGCTGTTGGGAATGGTAGCAGCTGGGGCCTGGCCTCTCTTAGGCGCAGCATGTTTTATTCGGCGGGGAAGGCGCTGCGGCTTATGAATGAAGCACTGATTCTTGGGGAGCGGGTGGGCTGTTTAACTCCTCTCTTTCTCGTTCTCTGAACACAGCCACAGGCATTTGGAACTTGGCCCGCATTGATTGTATCGGAGGTGACAATGGAATCTGGGCCACCCCAAATCAATGAGTCCCTAACACGGCACACTGGCTGTTGGGACTTGTCTGCAGATCTGTGACATTGCCAGCTGGGTAAAGATTCTTTGTATAAAAACACTCATATTAATGTGTAAACTATCTCCTTCCCCGCGAGGAGGCTTATTAGAATACTGCTCTTATGTTCCTAGTTGGAGACAAAAACTTGTCCTCTGTAGATGCTGGTGTCCCAGGGTGAGGATGAGATCAGTGTCTGATCCGCAATGTCTGGCCCCGACCAAGCTCAAGGTCCTGTTATCAAGGCCTGGGAAGGGAAAGAGGTCAGCAGGGATGTGGAGGTGGGCAGGTGATCGATGGTGGGGAGGAGGTGTGTGGGTGCAATGAATAGAAAAGTGCCCCCCCCCCCCCCGCCCCAAAGCTATGTCTAAGTCTTAACCTGCAGAACCTATGCATGTGACCTTATTTGGAAATAGAGTCTTTGCAGATGCAATTATGTTAAAGGTCTCAAGATGAGATCATCCTGGGCCTCATCCAATGACTGGGCATCTTTATGAGAGAAAGGAGAGGGAGACTTGAGATGCAGAGACGTAGGGGGAAAGGCCACGTGGAGATGGAGGCAGGGGTTGGAGTGATGCAGCCACAGCCAAGGAGCCACTAGAAGCAGGAAGAGGCAGGAAGGATGCTCTTCCAGAACTTTCAGAGCGAGCACGGCCCTGCTGACACCTGGATGTCAGCCTGCTGGCCTCCAGACCTGTGAAAGGTTTCTCTTGTTTTAAGCCTCCATTTTTGTGATCCTTTTTTACAGCAACCCTAGCAAATGACCGCAGTGAGGGAGACCTAGAAGGAGGGAGGCGGGAAGATAGGCAGATGAAGAGGTCCGGGCAGGGGCAGCCATGGAGGCTGAGGCAGGGCGGGCGCAGGGCTCCCGGAGCAGCTCCCCTCTCCCTGTCTGAATCTGCTGGGGCCACAACAAAACACCACAGCCTCTGGCTTAGACAACAGAAGCTGAACTTCTCGCAGGTCTGAGGCTGCACGTGACAGGTCCCCGTGCCAGCATGGCTGGGTTCTGCTGAGGACTTCCTCCCCAGCCGGGATGTGGCCGAGCTCTCACTGTGTGTTCACGTGGCAGAGCGGGAGCAAGAGCAAGCTCTGTGGGTCTCTTCTAATAAGGGCATTAATGCCCCCAGGAGGGCCACACCCACCTGACCTGTTCTAAACCTAATTATCTCCCAAAGTCCCCGTCTCCAACTAGCACTGCAGAGAGCTCCCACATATGATTTTCGGAGACTCAATTTAATCCACAGGACTCCCCCCGCTGCATGGCTATCCCAGCATAGGTTTGGCAATGTAGTAGCTGGAACTGGATAGAACTCTGCTGCGTGAAACAGGCAAAAATACGATTGATTGAAGGATAGATTAACCTGGAGGAGAGAGGTTACATGGGGAACCAATGAGGAACACACTTGTCTTGGGCTTAACCAGGCTCTAAATAAAGTCAAACTCAACAGTTTGAATGACGGTGAAGGCAGGAATGGCAGTTATTCATAAGATCTGTGAAGTGGGGGCTGAGGGGTTTCTCTGTTTGGGTCCCTTACCTTCCTTTTCTGGGGTTCTCCTGCCTGGAGGGGGTCCCTGACTGGTTACTTTTGTGTTATGGCTGAATTGTGTGCCCACCCCCAAGTCTTTTTTTAAAAAATTTTTCTTTATTGATTAAGGTATTACATATGTGTCCTCATTGCCCCTTGTCCCCCCACCCCCCACTCATGCCCTTAACCTCTATTGTCTGTGTCCATTGGTTATGCTTACTAGTGTATGCGTGCATACAAGTCCTTTGGTAGATCTCTCCCCCTTACCACCCCCCCCCCCCACCTTCCCTCTGAGGTTTGATGGTCTGATCAATGCTTCTCTGTCTCTGGATCTGTCTTTTGTTCATCAGTTTATGTTGTTCATTATTTTCCATACATGAGTGAGATCATGTGGTATTTATCTTTCTCTGACTGGCTTATTTCGCTTAGCATAATGCTCTCCAGGTCCATCCATGCTTTTATGAATGGTAGGAGTTCCTTCCTTTTTACAGCAGTGTAGTATTCCATTGTGTAGATGTACCACAGTTTTCTAATCCACTCATCTGCTGATGGGCACTTAGGCTGTTTCCAAATCTTAGCTATGGTGAATTGTGCCGCTATGGACATAGGGGTGCATATATCCTTTCTGCACCCCCCATTCTTATATTGAAGTCCTAACCCCAATTACCTCTGAATGTGACTGTATTTGAAGGTCAGACCTCTAAAAAGGTAATTAAGTTAAATGATGCCATTAGGGTTGGCCCTTATCCAATCTAACTTATGTTCTTATAAGAGAAGGTTAGGACACAGACGTGCACAGAGGAAAGATCCTGGGGAGACACAGGGAAAAGCTGACCATCTACAAGCCAAAAAGAGAGGCTTTTGAAGAAACCAACCCTGCTGACACCTTAGTCTGAACTTCTAGCCTCCAGAATGTGAGGAAAGAAATTTCTGTTGTTGCAGCCACTCGGTCTGCGGTGCTTTGTTATGGCACCCTAGCAAATTCATACATCTTCTCCAAGCCCAGCACTTCAAGTGAAACCCACCACGCTCTACCAACAAACTCCTGATGCACAGACCACCCGCACTCCAGGCTGCTAATCCCCTCAGCCTGGTGGAGCCACCAGGGACATGCTGGAATCCCTGTTCACTCCCTTCTGAGTGTGAGACCATTAGCAACTTACTCAATCTCTTTGAATCTTGGTTTCCTTATTCATAAAACTGGAAATAATGAACTCAAATGGACATATGCAAAACTGGGAACAATGAATGCAAATGAACATATGTAAAAGGATTTAATACAGCTGAGGACCAGCCACTTTGGCACCTTCTCTAATTTTATATACTGTAGGCAACGCTTGCCATGTTCGCCACTCAGCGCTGGGCAGCCTGTCTCTTTGGAAGACATGCCAAGGTCTACGGAAGGTTGGGGCCTGCCTTTCATTGTTTTATTGTGTGCAGATGACTGTTCCAGTCACTTATCTTCTGGAAGCTAGGCGGCAGTGTGAGCTCTGCCAGACTCTCCCATTGAGGCCTTGGGCTCTTAAATAAATGACATGAAGAACTCATGGAGGTGACAGCAGAGACAAGAGAGAGGTGTGGCAACAAGGGCCTAGTGACCTGGTGGCAATGTGTACGGAACCGTGCCATAGGTGGTATCCCCAGCAGCAAGTGCTGTGGGGTGACTTTCTTTATCCCCTCTTTGTTTCTGCCTATTATCAGAACATGATCCTAGAATTCCCATTCATTTCATATATGTCTTCCAACAATTTTTTATCTTTAAATCCTAATAAATTCCCTTTCTGCGCGAGTTTGAATTGGCTTCTGTTGCTTGCCACCAGGTGCTCTCACTGGCACATCAATGCTAGTGTCCCTGCTTGTAGCCGATTTCCCTGTGCTCTGTTCTCTTTGGCCCTTCTCAGTTGGCAGTGAGATTGGAAAGTTATCTAACAAATTATTTCACACTAAAGTGAGAAAGATTTCCATAAAGTAGTAATTTTTCCGAAAGCATTTGCATTTTAAAAGGGAAGGAAATAGGTAATGCCAAAAAGCCAGAATTTCATTTAACTGTCAGTGCAAGAGTTGATGCCTTGCTCTGCACTGAAAAGTCAGGACACTGAGTTTTTGCTTGTCGGGCAAGAGTCTTGTGGACGGTGTGAGTAAGGAGACCAGGCCCTCCAAATATGGTGATTAGCCAGAGTCTGGGGAGAAGATCCACTGCCAAATAAATAAAGAAGCAGGAATCTTTTCACATTCCTGAAGGAGTGACTTTAAGGTCAACTCACTGTGCTTGGTAAATCTCGCCAGCACTTGAAAATGGGCCCTTAGCCCTTGTGATATTTACTCAGGTCTGCAGGCCATTCTGGCCACTGTAGCCGCCTGAGGTGCTTCCTACACGCCAGCCCATGCTGCCTCGGAAGGTTTTCCCATCCACTGGCCTGCCAGCCAGGATCACAGTCTCCAAGTCACCGCTCACGCTTCCTCCCCGTGGCTCCCCAGGTCCATCAGTCCACAGGCCTGCACAGAACTCCCCGCTCAGTCCACGGACCCTACTTGGTCCTGCTCGTCCTGCTCCTGGCGCCGGCTCTCTTCACAGGCTCTCGGGGATCTTTCAGCTTCTAGTTTCCTCGCCTCGATGGTCCTGGCCACCATTGCCAAATTACGAAAAAATATCCAAGTTCCCACACTATCTACAAAATATTAAGCCTGCGAGTCAAAGTCTTACTCAATCTAGGCCCTTCTTAGTTTTTTAGGAATGAGAGAAGAATTTTAATCAGTTGTGGTTTTAGGCCTCCAAGACACTAACAGATGTTGAGAAAGTGTGGGTTTCCTGGAAGAACAATAACATTGGAAAAGTTGCCACTGGCTGGGTGTTCTGCTTCTGGATATGTGTCCAATGAAACCCAAATGATGATTTTTACAATAAAAGATGTGAGCCCTATGAAGACATAGTTAACACGCTTGCTTCCTTATATTTGTCAGCAATATGATCATGATTGTGTGTCTGGATGGCATCAGAGGGAATGAATGGTAAGTTATAGCTGAGGAGTGGGAAAGGAAGAGGTGGAGAAAGCCAAGATGGAAGCAAGATGAAAAGGTTCTCTCCCTTCAAGCCCATTCTCAAATAGTAGCAACAAATACACACAGACACACACACAGAGTCTCTTTACACATCTCCTCGTCAATGCTCTTGCATTTCTAGAGCAAGCATTTCACTTCTGGGCTCCCTTGTTCTTTGGACTTCAGTTTCCCTCGTTAAAGTATTGCCCATTCCGCTAAGAAGCATCGCAGACACGGGGGAGGCCCATTAATGGTCATCTAGTCCCTCCTTTGGGCATCCCTGCTCTTCTTTTCTCCCTTTTTCCTTATACATTTTTTATTACAGTTCAACATTCTTAGCAGCGTGAGATGATCCAAAGCTCCTCAAAGCCTCCGAGTGCACAGCATCATGTGTGATACAGAGATGTCTTTGTCCAGAGATGCCAAAGTTACCACTGGTTATTTCAGATGCTGCATTACCAGCTTGGATTGGGAACTTCCTTCCACGTTGTGCGCATCGCTGTGGGCACTCTTAAATTTCTGTGTTTGGGATTAGCCACATTGTAGAGACACAAAGATGTAAGAAATAAATTGAAAAAAGGTCTGTAGAAACAGATTTTATATCATAACAGGGTAAGTTATTAAGTGTTAGAAAAATGTAAATGTTGCAAACAGTGTGTTTTATATGCTGCTTCCAAGAGTAAAAATACGCCAAATCTAGGGGGGAAAGGTATTGGCTAATCAGTTTCCGGAAGGCTCTTCCTTTTGCTCTTAGCACTGCTGTGCTGTGTTATAGGCCATGATCCTGTCACCAAAGAGAAGACAAGCTGAACAAAAGTCTTGAAGGATATGCCAACTTAAGGACTAATTATTGCCTTGCTAAACAGTGAGATGGGGTTATTATAGATTTTGGGTTATGGCAGTTAAAACGTACTTTAAAAAAAATCCTCACCCGAAGATCTGTTTCTCATTGATTCCAGAGAGAGAAGAGGGAGAGGGAAAGGGAGAGGGAGAAGGAGAGGGAGAGGGAGAGGGAGAGGGAGAGGGAGAGGGAGAGGGAGAGGGAGAGGGAGAGGGAGAGGGAGAGGGAGAGGGAGATGAGAGAGATGATTTGATTGCTTCACATATGTGCCCCAAGTGGGGCTTGAACCCTCAATCTGGGTATGAGCCCTGGCTGGAATTGAACGCGCAACCTTTCAGTGCAGTGGATGATGCTTTAGCTAACTGAGCCACCTGACTAGGGCTAAAATATACTTTTGAAAACAAGTTTCTAGAAACCAAGAATTTCCCAAATGTAAGAAGTAACTAAAAGGATAATTTATAGAAATGCAGTGTGATCACAAAACCAGCTTATAAGACAAAAAGGAAAAGAGATGATGTTAAATGAGAAACAGAATAGGAGTGGCCCTTCTGGATGGTTTTTTAAAAAACTCTTTTCAAAGCAGCTATCCACCAGACAATGCTACCAAATGGCCTGTGTATCTAGTTTTTCACAGTTCAGAAGGCTGGATGTCTGTAATCAAGATGTCAGCAGGGCTGTGTTCTTGCTAAAGGCCCCTTCAAGCTTCTGGTGGTAGCCGCAATCCTTGGCCTTCTGTGGCTCTAGTCTCATTAGTCTAGTCTCTGCCTGTGATCATAGGGTGTTCTTACTGTGTGTCTGTCTGTGCACACACTTTCCTCTTCTTACAATGACATCAGCCTTGGATTAGGTCTGCTCCAATTCATCTCAACTTGATTACACCTGCAAAGATCGTATTTTCGAATAAGGTTGCATTCACAGGTACTGGGAGTTAGAACTTCAACATCTCATTTGTAGTCCATGATATCACCATGGGGAGGAGCATGCCAGAAGTTCTTTGTTATTTATACAAAATTGGTATTTATAATAGCTATTAATACTCAAAACTGAAAACTATTCAAAATATGATTAATTTCCAGCATGACATGAGCTCCACTGGCTCAGTGAAACTGGTGAAAAACTATAAAAAACAAACAAAGCTTCTGGAAATAGTCTTAAAGGAAAACCTCTGTTTAAGAAAATTATGAAACTTTGGTTAGAAAGGTGAGAGTCTGTGCTATTTGAACCAAGATTGGTTGCTCCTTCTCTACTCCAAACTCAACAGAGTGGAGACGCAACTCCAGACTTCTGCAATCAAGAACACAGGGGTCCCTCTCCCCCAAGCACACAGAGGGGTGTGTGTGTGTGTGTGTGTGTGTGTGTGTGTGTGTGTGTGTGTGTGTGTTTATCACAGAAGAGGAGAATGGCAATGTTTTTCATCCTGTCCACAGCTACCCTCTGCTGGGATTAAATTCCACATGAGTGTGGTTGAGCGGTAGGCCTCCTATCTGCCGCCTAGCTCCCACTTGTGGAATGTAGAGTCTAGCTGGGACAAGGCATGCTGAAGACACTTACCCTGGTCACTCTTGCCCCAGCCTGTGAGATGGTGATAAGAAGATACAAGCTGAGAGGAGCTCTGGCTGCCCTTACTTCCCCAAGTTCTCAGCTCCCAGAGTGGGGTTGTCACTCAGAGAAAGCTTGCCATTGTCCCTACCCCAGCTCAAGAGCCCTGTCTCAGATATTTTGCCGAAGAATGGGGTTGAGAAGAGGAGGAAAGCAGGCCATTGAGAAAAAAAAGATACTTCCTAATATTTTCCCAAAGGAATTATTTTTTTTCTTTCTTTTAACTTTTTTTCTTTATTAATTAAGGTATTACATATGTGTCCTTATGCCCCCATGGAATTCTTTTTTAACAGTGCTGGGAAAAAGTCAAACTGAAGGTTCCTCTAAAAAAAATGGTGAAGATTGTGTGAAAGGCAATGGGGAGGAGATTCAAGATACAGACTAAACGGCAAGCCTGCTAGTTTGCAGGTCACAACCCAGGACAAGTCCCTAGGGAGTAGTCCTCTTGAAGTCAGAACAAATATCAAACACTGACCTCGGAACCAGTTCCTTCAAAGGAGCCACATTTCTTGGGCTTTGTTTGTAGAGCAACTAATGCTCCCGAGTATTGCGGAAAGCAATAAAGCAAATAGCCACCAATGAGAGGCGCTTAATAACTGGGCGTGGTCAGAAGAGAAGGGGCTGAGAACCCTAGCAAGACTGTTGTCATGCAAGCATGGCTGTGATTATACCCACGGCTGTGCTTCTTTGAGGAGAAACATCAGAGGCTTAACACTATGGGAGGGAACATAGATAGACTTTAGGAAAATAAACCAGCCACTCACTAAACAAGTAAACAAGCAAAGAACAAGAACTAATCCTGGAGAGGTGGAGTGAAGACTTATATCCAGAGTTGCTGTATTATCTAAAATGCTCAGTTTTCAACAAAAAGTTATGAGGCATGCAAACACACATTGAAAGTATGATCCATACACCTGGGAAAAAAAAAGCAGTCAAAGACACTGCCTCTGAGAGTTACCAGTGTTGGGTTTATCAGAAAAAGACTTCAAAAGATCCACTATAAACATGCTCACAGAACTAAAGGAAGCTATAATTAAAGAAGTAAAGTAAGGTGTAATGACCATATTGCATCAAATAGGCAACAGTGATACAGGGATAGAAGGTACAAAAAAGAGACAAATGGAAATTCTGGAGTTAAAAAGTACAATAAAGGAAATAATAATAATAATAAAAAATCACTAGAGGGGCTCAGCAGTAGATTTGAACTAGCAGAAGACAGAATAAGTGAACTTGAAAATAGGCCAATAGAAACTATGAAAGCTGAAGAACAGAAAAAAAGTGTACAACATACACATAATAGAAGTGCCAAAGGATGGGAGAGAATGGAGCAGGAAAAAGTATTTGATGGAATAATGACTAAAAACATCCCAAATTTACTGAGAGATATTGGTCTGTATTTTTCTTTGTTTATAATGTCTTTGTCTGGTTTTGGTAGTAGGGTAGTGTTGGCCTCATAAAATGAGATAAGAAGTATTTCATCTGCTTCTATGTTCTGAAAGAGCTTGTAGAGAATTCATACCATTTATTCTTTAAATATTTGGTAGAATTAAGCAGTGAATCCATCTGGGCCTGATGGTTTCTGTTTTAGAATTTTATTAATTATTGATTCAATTTCTTTAATAAATATTAAGATTGTCTGTTTCTTCTTGTGTGAGTTTTAGCAGATTTCATCTTCAAGGAATTGGTCCATTTCATCTAGGTTATCAAATGTGGACATAGATTTGTTCACAGTATCCCCAAATTTATTAAAAAACAATTAACCTATATATCCAGGAAGCTAGCCAACTCCAAAGTAGGATAAATGCAAAGAGAGTCACACACAGATGAATTATAGCAAAAACATTGAAAGTTAAAGACAATGAGAAAATCTTGAAAGCAGTAAGAGAAAAATAACTTATTATAAGGAAAACTCAATAAGATTAACAGCTGGCTTCTCAGCAGAAACAATGGAGGCCAGAAAGCAGTGGGATAACATTCAAAATGTTCAATAAAAAACTGTAAACTAATAATTCTTTATCCAGCAAATCTGTCTTTAGAAAATGAAGGTGAGCCCTGGACAGTGTGGTTTAGTTGGTTGAGCATCACCCCATGCACCAAAAGGCTGCTGGTTTGATTCTGGTCAAGACACATGCCCATGTTTCAGGTTTGATCCCCAGTTAGGTTGTGTGCAGGAGGCAACCAATCAAAGTTTCTCTCTCACACCAGTATTTCTCTCCCTCTCCCTTTCTGCGATATAGCTGCAAAGGCCTATATTAAGAAAAAAGGAAGTCCTGTCCGGCGTGGCTCAGTTATTGAGCATCATCCCATGCACCAAAAGTCTCTGATTGGATTCACCATCAGGGCACATGCCAGGTAAGGTAGCATGCAGGAGGCAGCTGATCCATGTTTCTCTCTCACATTGATGTCTCTCTCTCTCTCTCCCCCCCTCCTCTCTCTCTCTCTCAAGTCAATAAAAATACATTTAAAAAAAACTTAAAGAAAAGAAAGATCTTAAATCAATAATGTAACTTTCTACCTTAAGACCCTGGGAAAAGAAGGGCAAACCAAACCTGAAGCAAACTGAAGAAAGGAAATAATAATGATTAGAGCTCAAGTTAATGAAATATAATAGTGAAAACCATTGAAACCAGAAGCTGTTCTTTGGAAAGATCAACATAATTGATAAATCTTTAGCTAGATTGACCACAATAAAAATGAGATTAAAATTACTAAAATCAGAAATGAAAGAGGGGGCATTGCTACTGATTTTACAGAAATAACAAGCATTTAAAGGAATACTATAAACTATTGTCATTCAGCAAAATAACTTAGATGAAATGGACAAATTCTTAAAAAGACACAAACTAATGCAATGGACTCAAGAAAAAAACAGACAATCTGAAAAGATCTATGCCAAATGAAGGAATCAAATTATTATTATTATTATTATTATTATTATTATTATTATTTAACAAAAAAAAGCACTTGCCCAGATATCTTCATCACTGAATTCTACCAAATATTAAAAAAATTAATACCAGCCCAGCCGGTGTGACTCAGTAGTTGAGCATTGACCTACGAACCAGGAGGTAATGGTTCGATTCCCAGTAAAGGCATATGCATGGGTCAATCCCCAGTATGTAGGAGGCAGCTGATTAATGATTCTCTCTCATTACTGAGGTTCCTATGTCTCTCTCCCTCTCCTTCCCTCTCTGAAATCGATAACAAAATATATTTAAAAAAATTAATACCAATTCTTTACAAATTCTGTCAAAGGATAAAAGAGGAGAAAATGTTTCCCAGCTCATTTCATGAGACCAGCATTACCCTGACACCAAAACAAGACAATGGCAACACAAGAAAGCATAATTACATACCAATACCTTTTATGAATATGGACACAAAGTCCTCAACAAAACAGTAACAAACCAAATCCTGCAACATATGAAAAGAATTATATACACTGAGGAAATGGGATTTATCCCAAAGATGCAAGGTTGGTTTAATATCCAGTAATCAATTGATATAACACATCGTATCAATAGAATATAAACAAATATCGTAGTTATCTCACAGATGTAGAGCAAGCATTTGACAAAATCCAACACTTCACAATAAAAAGATTGAACAAATTAAGAATAGAAGAAAACTTCCTCAAACTGATAAAGGGCATTAATAAAAAACCCACAGATAAGATCATACTTAATGCTTTTGCATCAAGGAGAGGAACAAGACAAGATGACTCCTCTTGCCACTTCTATTCAACATTGTACTTGAACTTCTATCATGACAATTATTAACTAGTAAATAAAAGCAACTCTTAGTGATTAGAAAGGAAGAAACTAAACCATCTTTACTTACAGATTACATGAATGCTTATATAGGTAAGCCTAAGAAATCCACTAAAAATCTATTAAAATTAATAGTCAAGTTTAGTAGGGTTGTAGGATATAAGATCAATAACATATAAGTTATATTTCTATACACTTGCAATGAATAATCCAAAAATTAAATTAAGAAACAATTTCATTTATAATAGCATCAAAAATAAAATAAAATACTTTGGAATAAATCTAACAAAATAAGTGCATTACTTAGCCTCTGGAAACAACAAAATACTTTTTAAATAAATTAAAGATGATCTAAATAATTGAAAAAGATTTTATGTTTATGGATCAAAAGGTTTGAGATAGTTAAAGGTGGCAATGCTCCCCAAACTGATCTAAGATTAAATGCAATCCCTATCAGAATTCCAGCTGGCTTCTTTGCAGAAATTGACAAGCTGACTCTGAAATTCATAGAGAGTTTCTAGGGTCCAAGAAAAAAACAAAAATAAAAAAAGAAAATATTTGACAAGAAGAACAAAGCAGGAGGGCTCACACTTCCTTATTTCAAAACTTACTATAAAGTAATGTTAATCAAGATGGTGTGATATTAGCACAGGGATACACAAGTAGATAAATGGAATAAAATTGAGATTCCAGAAATAAACTCATATGTCTATGGCCAGCTGATTTTCCACATGGGTGCCAAGACCAACCAACAGGAAAAGAATAGTCTTTTCAACAAATGATACCAGGACAATTGGATTGCCACTTGCAAAAGTCTGAGATTGGAACCTTGCCTCACACCATATCCAAAAATTATCTCAAAATAGATCAAAGACCTAAATGTAAGCCTACAATAATAAAACTGTTAGAAAACACAGAAATGTAACACCTTGGATTTGGCAAAGGATTCTTAGGTAGACATGACACCCAAAACACTAGCAACAGAGAAAAACATAGATACATTTACTTTATCAAAATTATAAGTTTTTGTGCTTCAAAAGACACGATAAAGAAAGTGAAAAGATAACCCACAGAACGGGAGAAATCATTTTAAAGTTATATATCTGATAAGGGACTTATGTCCAGATTATATAAAGAACTCCTAACTCCTAACTCAACAATAAAACACCAACTAACCCAATTTTAAAAAATAAGTAAAGGATCTGAATAGACATTTCTTCAAGGCAGATATACACATGGCCAATAGCACATGAAAAGATGATTGACGTCATTAGTCATCCGGGAAATGCAACACCAAGTGCCACTTTGCACCCATCAGGATGGCTATGATCAAAATGTCAGGCAAATGCAAGTGTTGGGGAGGGTGTGGAGAAATCAAAACCTTCATACAGCTGGTAGGCGTGGAACAGGGTGCAGCCACTGTGGAAAATCGTCTGGTAGTTCCTTGAAAGAATAAACATAGAGTTACTGTATAGCCCAGCAATCCCACTCTTAAGTATATACCCAAGAGAAGTAAAAACATATGTCCACACAAAAGCTTGTACAAGAATGTTTATAGTAGCATTATCTACAGTTGTCAAAAGCGGGAAACCATCTCCAATTCCATCAATGACAGATAAAATGTGTTGTAACAATGCAATGGAAATATTACTCAGTCATAAAAAGAATGAAGTACTGATACATTTTAGTACCTGGATACATCTTGAACACATTGTTCTAAGTGAAAGAAGCCTGTCATAAAAGATGATATGATTCCATTCATATGAAATGTCCAGAAGAGGAAAATCTACAGAGACGGAAATTCGGTTGGTGGTTGCCTAGAGGTGGAGAAGTAGGAGCTGGCAAATAGGAGGTGATAGCTAGAGGGTAACAGGTTTCTTTTGGAGGTGATGAAAATATCCTAAAATTGACTGTGGTGATGGTTGCATATACCTGTGATTATATCAAAAACCTTTGAATTTTATTCTTTAAATGGTATTATATATAAAGTACATCTTAAATTTAAAAGGAAGAGAGACTATCCAAAGTGAAAACATAGCTGAGCACGAGAACTCCAGCAGTATAATCACCCTCCTAAGATAAGGGCAGACCAACCAAAGCTCACAACCATCTGCGATATCCCTATAAACTGGGAGAGGGAAGGGGCTGCTTTAATGTACTTCTCTTTATGGAGTGTGTGCACATGCTGTAGGCAGTCCCACCTACTTCTCCTCTTTGTTTTCCTCCTCTTCCATCATTCTCCCCCATGACACCTGAAGCGGGGGATCAGATGGTATTAGGACAGTCGCTGTTCTGAGGCATTTCCTTTCCCATTTGCCCGGCTGAAGCATGTCTGAGCGAGAGCTGCACCAGTGATGGAGGCTTTGGTCAGGCAAGGAATAGAGTCATCTTGGACCCTTTCCTGTCACCCTCATCTCGCCCCTAATTTACATGCTGCATAGTTTATTTGTAGTTAAAAAACCCTTTCTTTTCCCAAAACCCTTTATTTTTGCTTTACACAATGCACATCTACAATAATAAAAGTGTAATATGCAAATCAATCGAATGGCCAAACAACGGAACGACCCTCTGAACGACCTTTTGGACAAAGCCAGGGCTGTGAGGGCCTACTCTTGCACGAATTTTGTGCACCGGGCCTCTAGTTTATGTTATAATAGAGGCTGACTTTCTACAAGAGGCTTTTATGTATGCTTTTGATTTAAGCATCAAAAGTTCCACTTAACATAATAAATAATACCCAGCCATTAGTGTACTAAATAACTCACAGACCTCAAACGCACTTGGACTCAAATGCACTTCCTGTCCGCCCTGCGAGGTCTACCCGGTCTCACTAAGTGGCTTGAGGAAAAGCCCTGTGCTCTGCAGATAGCGAGTCTGTATTTCACTGCTCTGAGTGTAAACACATTCCAGGTTGGAGCTTACCCTGTCTCAGGTAATGCCTGCTGGAGGCCACGCACGCAGGGCCTGGGCTCTGGGATGGGGCACACCACTGGTTCGTTGGCAGGCTGGTTCTGCTCAGAGAGTTTTCTATGCTCTAAGCAAGATTCCCACTCCCACTCCCATGCGCTGTGGGAGATGTGGAGACCACAGTGTGCCTGAGTCCATCGTGCAGGTGACTCTTGCTTCTTCTCTCTGACACTGAACTCGGCTTCTGCCCTTTGTCACACATTGTCTGCCTCATCTTCATGGATGGAACCGCTATATCAGTCCACATCACTAATTTTCCTACTTTTTATAAGAGAGAGCAATAAACTTTGATCTGGTTTAAGCTGCCCTATTTTGGGGGCCTGTTTGTTACTTGGTTTAACCTTTATCCCAGCTGTTGAGTGTATCTGTACATTGGGCTCAAGCTGATAACTACAAGGAAGGCCACCTTCCTGGCTAACCTTCAGGGGTCCTGTCACTAAAGAAAGAAGGGGAGAATGGCTATTGAAACACATAATGCATATATAAATATATATCATTTAAAACAACTAAATAGATTTCTATAAAGGAGAACCAAGATGGCGGCATAGGTTAACGCCGGAGTTTGCTGCTTTGAACAACTACTTCAAAAGTGAAACCAAAAAACGGAAGGGACATCACCCAGAACCACAGGAACGCTGGCTGAGTGGAAGTCCTACAACTAGGAGGAAAGAGAAACGCACACGGACACTCAGAGGAGGCGCAGTGCTGAAGTCAAATTCTGAGGTGCGGAGTGCGCTGAGCGGGCTGGCGGCGGAGGGTGCGGTTGTTGTTTTCAATCGGGAGGGAGTCGCAGACTCTGAGCACCAGATCCGGGCGAGTCTTTAGGGACCCAGACTCAAACGGGAGAAGCGGGACTGTCTGGCTTCGGTCAGAGCGAGTGCAGCTTTCTCTCCGAGCTTTGCAGTGGGTGCTGGGACTCAGAGAGGCAGAGCCCCTGGGGACAGGACTGAGAGCCGCCATAACTGCTCTCTCCGGCCCACCCTGTTGATCCTGTGCGACCCGCCCCGCCCAAGCCCTGCACAGAGGCATTTGCCGGATAGCCTCAGGCAAAGGCTAGATTAGCACCTCCCTAGAGGACAGAAGTTCTCTCACTGCTGACACTCATAGCTGATTCTCATAGCCACTTGGCCTGGAGGTCAAACCCTCCCTGGAATTAGCTACAACAATCAAGATTTATCTATAAGACTGCGAACAAAGACCACTAGGGGGTGCACCAAGGAAGCATAACAAAATGCGGAGACAAAGAAACAGGACAAAATTGTCAATGGAAGAAATAGAGTTCAGAACCACACTTTTAAGGTCTCTCAAGAACTGTTTAGAAGCTGCCGATAAACTTAATGAGATCTACACGAAAACTAATAAGACCCTCGATCTTATATTGGGGAACCAACTAGAAATTAAGCACACACGGACTGAAATAACGAATATTATACAGACGCCCGACAGCAGACCAGAGGAGCGCAAGAATCAAGTCAATGATTTGAAATGCGAGGAAGCAAAAAACATCCAACTGGAAAAGCAAAATGAAAAAAGAATCCAAAAATGCGAGGATAGTGTAAGGAGCCTCTGGGACAGCTTCAAGCGTACCAACATCAGAATTATAGGGGTGCCAGAAGATGAGAGAGAGCAAGATATTGAAAACCTATTTGAAGAAATCATGACAGAAAACTTCCCCCACCTGGTGAAAGAAATGGACTTACAGGTCCAAGAAGCGCGGAGAACCCCAAACAAAAGGAATCCAAAGAGGACCACACCAAGACACATCATAATTAAAATGCCAAGAGCAAAAGATAAAGAGAGAATCTTAAAAACAGCAAGAGAAAGAAACTCAGTTACCTACAAGGGAATACCCATACGACTGTCAGCTGATTTCTCAACAGAAACTTTGCAGGCCAGAAGGGAGTGGCAAGAAATATTCAAAGTGATGAATACCAAGAACCTACAACCAAGATTACTTTATCCAGCAAAGCTATCATTCAGAATTGAAGGTCAGATAAAGAGCTTCACAGATAAGGAAAAGCTAAAGGAGTTCATCACCACCAAACCAGGATTATATGAAATGCTGAAAGGTACCCTTTAAGAAGAGGAAGAGGAAGAAAAAGGTAAAGATACAAATTATGAACAACAAATATGCATCTATCAACAAGTGAATCTAAGAATCAAGTGAATAAATAATCTGCTAATCAGAATGAACTGTTGATTATAATAGAATCAGGGACATAGAAAGGGAATGGACTGACTATTCCTGGGGGGGGAAAGGGGTGTGGGAGATGTGGGAAGAGACTGGACAAAAATCGTACACCTATGGATGAGGACAGTGGGTGGGGAGTGAGGGCGGAGGGTGGGGCGGGAACTGGGAGGAGGGGAGTTATGGGGGGGAAAAAAAAGGAACAAATGTAATAATCTGAACAATAAAGATTTAATTAAAAAAAAAAGTAAAACAACTAAATATAAAATAATATATATAATATAAAACAACTCCAAGCTTTATTGACTGAATTAACAGTCCAGACTCTCCCTGCTGTTTCCTTGATTTGTCAGGTCCTCGGAGGTGGTTCCGTGTTGGTGACAGAGGAGCAGGAATTTGACCAGGTTCATTGAGGGGCCCTGAGCCTCCGAGATGCAGGGCTGCGAGCAGGTGCCATCGCCGCTGTGCCTCTGGGTTGTGCCAGCCACTTTGGTTGCCAATGACCCTCAGAACACTGACCACTGGGCCTAGCTGCCCCAGAGATGGCAGAATGAGACAGCTCTTCTGTACCACTGACTGTTTCTTCCCCTTAATTCTCCATTGACAGCAGAGACCAGACTGCACCTTTTTATGAGAATTTGCGAATGTTTGAGAAAAGTGAGGTGAAATAGACCAGGAGAGCCCACAGTGAATGCCCAGACCCTTCGAGACTTCTTTATCAGGCTACTGCTTCTCCCATCAGAGGAGATCATCTAAGCACCTCCAGACTGCAGACTCTAGCAATGACTTTAAGAACCCGGGGAGGAGGGAGAACATAATGTCACCTCTGAGACCCACTGCTAGAGCTCCTGTTCTCTGTACTACATCTCTCTTCCCAGGGTGGTGACGTCTACTCCCTGCAGAGCCACCCAGGGTGTGGAATTCAACCATGGTCCCAATAAGAATTGCATAATCATCACACAGAACATTTGCCAAAGTCTGAACTTTTGACCAAGTACCCTCAGCCCAGCCAAGTCAGCAAAAACAGTTTTAGTCTCATCTCATCAACTACTCAATCTTAAACACAGTCATAAAAAAAGTGTCCTAAAAAAACGTAAATAATGGTAGAAAAATGGCAGCAGAATAAGTGGATGCTGCACGGACATGCTCCCAGGAACAAACTGGTATTAAAACTAAAATACAGAAAAACTTCCTGAGTAATCAACGAAAAACTCACAGGAGAGGACCCTGCACCCAAGGACCGAGGGTGGAGACCACATAGAGACTGGTAGGAGGGGTGGAGGCGTGAAAGGGCTGGCCGGGCACCCACAGACGGCAACTGAAGTCCCGGAGAGATACCTAAGCTGTGGGGGGTTGCCACTGAGAACTCTGGCATCTAACCCCTAAGTTGGGCCCCCCCAGCAGAGAGCACCAAAACTGAGGAGGGTACCCGCATAGCATCTGGCTGTGAACAGCAGTGGGGCGCTGTCTGCCAGAGAGTAACAGCTGAAAATTAGGCACCCTCTTAAAGGACCAATGCATAAAATTCCCTGTGGAGCCACTCACTTTGTGCTCTGGCAGAGGGAGGTGAAGTGGCCTGGAGCTGGGAGGGCAGAAGCCAAGACTGGGGACTCAGGGAATAGAGCCCAGAAGGCAGACATCCCATGTTTCCTGGGCTGAGTCATTCCCTCGCATATTTCCCACATAGACATTTGCCTTGCCTGGGGGGAAGACAATTGACACCCTATTGGAAAACACCTTGCCCCAAGGCCACTTAAAGATTAAAAATAACAATTTGCCTCCAGGCAGAAAAAACTGCCCACCCTGTTGAAAAAAAACTCACCACACCTGAGGACGATTGCCTGGGGGGCAATTCAAGTCAGAATCCTATCAGTCTGTAGGCAGAGGTGGTTTCTGGAGGCTTTGAGTCTTTGCCTGATCTAATTAGTCAGAAAGCCTTTAACATTTCTTGCACTAGAGATTGAGAGGTGTAGAGGATCTACCTAATACATAGTCACAAACCCAAATAGACAACCAAAATGAGGAGATAGAGAAACAACCCTCAAATGAAAGAACTAGAGAATTCTCCAGAACAAGAGATATGAAGCAGAGGTAATAAATTTATCTGAAACAGAGTTTGGAGTAATGATGGTAAAGATGCTCAACAGCATGAAAAAAGATATAGTAACTATGAAAAAAGATCAGTCAGAGATAAAGAATGACATAACACAAATGAAGAACACATTGGGAGGAATACACAGCAGATTATGGGAAGCTGAGGATAGAATCAGTGAATTAGAAGACAGAGTTGAAAATATCACTCAATCAGAAAACCAAAAAGAGAAAACAATAAAAAAAGGAGGACAGCTTAAGGGAGCTATAGGACAACATGAAATGTAACAATATTAGAATAGCAGGTGTGCCAGAGGAGGCAGAAAGGGTGAAAGGCATAGAGAAGGTATTTGAAGAAATAATGGCAAAAAACTTTCCAAACCTAGTAAAGGAAAAAGTCACACAAGTTCAGGAGGCACAGAGAACCCCAAACAAGAAGAACTCAAACAGGCCCACACCCAGACACATCATAATTAAAATGCCAAAAATTAAAGACAAAGAGAGAATCTTAAAGGCAGCAAGAGAAAAGAAAACTGTTACCTACAAAGGAGTTCCCATAATGCTGACACCTGATTTCTCATCAGAAACTCTACAGCAGTGGTTCTCAACCTTCCTAATGCCACGACCCTTTAATACAGTTCCTCATATTGTGGTGACCCCCAATTTCATCATTACAAATTGAACATAATTAAAGCATAGTGATTAATCACAAAAACAATATGTAATTATATATGTGTTTTCCGATGGTCTTAGGCGACCCTTGTGAAAGGGTCGTTAGACCCCCAAAGGGGTTGTGACCCACAGGTTGAGAACTGCTGCTCTACAGACTAGAAGGGAATGGCATGAAGTACTCAAGGTAATGGAAAGCAAGGACCTGAGACCAAGATTACTATATCCAGCAAGGCTATCATTCAAAATAGATGGTCAAATAAAGAGCTTCCCAGACCAAAAAGAAAAAAAAAAGGCTAAAGGAGTACATCACCACCAAGCCAGCATTACAAGAAATGCTAAAGGGATTGCTGTAATGAGAAGAAGAAACACAGAAAGAAACCTAGCCATACAGAAATATAATGGAAATAAATAAGTACCGAGCCTATCTAATAATAGACAAACATGGTAATTGACCACACCTTTGCTACACCTCCCATTGGCTAATGAGTGAGATATGCAAATTAACCACCAACAAAGATGGTGGTTAATTTGCATAGGTAGGTGTGAAGCGACGGAGCGAAGACTGAAGGCGGCTCCGGCCGGAGCAGCGAAGGCTTGAAGGCCTGGGTCCCGGATGCTGGAGGAAAACCAGTGCCGGCAGCCAGGGGAAGGGAAGGCCTATTGCACAAACCCTTTCGTGCAAAAGGCCTCTAGTCAATAATAATCTTAAACGTAAATGGACTCAATGTAAATGCTTCAATCATAGGGTAGCTGAACTGATACAAAAACATGACCCAACTATATGCTGTCTACATGAGATCCACTTCAAAACAAAAGACACACACAGGATGAGAGTGAAGGGATGGAAAAAAATTTTCTGTGCAAATGGAAAAGAAAAAAAAGCTAGAGTAGCAATACTCATATCTGACAAAATAGACTTTAAAATGAAGGTCATCACAAGAGACAACAAAGGTCACTATATAATACTAAAGGGATCGATCCAACAAGAGGATGTAACCCTGGTAAACATATATGCACCCAACATAGAAGCACCTAAATTTATAAAAAAAAATTTCTAGAGGACTTTAGAGAGAGATTGACAACAGTACAGTCACAGTAGGAGACTTTAACACCCCTCTGACTTTGCTGGATAGATCTTCCAGACAAAAACTTAACAAGGAAACAGTGACTCTAAATGACACACTGGATCAGATGGATTTAATTAATATTTATAGAACATTTCACCCTAATGCAGCAGAATATACATTCATCTCAAGTGCACATGGGTCATTTACAAAAATAGACCACATGTTAGGACACAAAACAAGTCTCTACAAGTTCAAGAAAATTGAAATCATATCAAGCATCTTCTCAGATCACAGTGGAATGAAATTAGAAATTAACTACAATAAAAACACCCCCAAACATTCAAACACATGGAGGCTAAATTGCATGTTACTAAACAATGAATGGGTTACCAACGAGATCAAGAGAGAAATAAAAAACTTCCTGGAAACAAATGAAAATGAACACACAACAACCTCAAATCTCTGGGACACTGCAAAAGCAGTCCTGAGAGGGAAGTTCAGAGCACTACAGGCATACCTCAAAAAACAAGAAAAATCAGCAATAAACTATTTAGCCCCACAACTTAAAGAACTAGAAAGAGAACAACAAGAAAAGCCCAGAGTAAGTAGAAGGCAGGAAATAATTAAGATTAGAGCAGAAATAAATAACACAACACAGGAAAACAATGAAACCTAGAGCTGGTTCTTTGAAAGGATAAACAAAATTGATAAACCATTAGCCAGACTCATCAAGAAACAAAGAGAGAGGACGAAAATAAATAAAATCAGAAACAAAAGTGGAAGAGTAACCATTGACACCACAGAAATACAACAGATTGTAAGAAAATACTATGAACAACTCAACTATATGCCAACAAGCTGGACTATGTGGATGAAATAGACAAATTCCTAGAAAAATATAATCTCCCCAAACTGAATCAGGAAGAATAAAAAAAAAACTGAATAGGCCAATAACAACTGATAAAATAGAAGCAGTAATCAAAAAACTCCCACCAAACAAAACCCAGGTCTGGACAGCTTCACAGGGGAGTTTTACCAAACATTCAAAGAAGAACACCTGTACTCCTCAAACTATTTCAGAAAACCCAAGAGGAAGGAACATTGCCAAGCTCTTTTTATGAGGCCAGCATTATCCTAATTCCAAAACTAGATAAAGACGCTACAAAGAGCCACTATCCCTGATGAACATAGATGCTGAAATCCTCAACAAAACATTAGCAAATGGCCTTGTCATCATGGGCGCCCTCAGTGTTAACTTCAGTGGCTCTTCCATGTGAAGCTTCACTGAGGGCAGGCAACACAGAGATCAGGTCCATGGCTCGGGGAGGAAGTGAGTGAGTGGCCTGCCTCTTCCTGCAGTGGCACCACCTTGTGGATGGGAGCTGCTGGTTCCTGTCAAATGCCCTCAGGTCAAATTTGTGAGAGCTTCCCCACAAATACACAGGGACTTAACCACGCTTTCATACCCAACTAAATTGTCACTCATGATTGCCTTCTCCCCCCTCATCTCCCTGGGCTGATGCTAGGCTCTGGGAGTTCACACAGGTCCTTGGAGCGCATTGGTTTGAAGGGGCCTCTGCATCTTGATCTGGACCTACCTTGCTCTTACCCTGAGGCAGAATTCAACCTGTCTGGTTCTTGGGTGGTTCTGAAGACACGCGAGGGTGCCCTATCCAGTCCCTGGCTCTGGAATCCCCTTGTTAAGGATGCAAACCTTTCTGTCTATCTCTCTCCTCTCTGATCACACTTCAGCCCTCTTCATAAGCTCAGGAAACACTCCAATGCTGTCACATGGGGGGTTTGGCGGCTCCTTAATGCCTGCACTCCATACATGTCACTAGTGCGTCACCATGATGGAGTGGAGGTTTTCCTGTGGGGTCTGATGACTCTGCTTGAAAGAGAGTGTGTCGCTGAGCCCCACCCTGGCATCCTTGAACTTAAAGAGGCATTCCATCATCTCTCCTTCTCCTGGACTAAGCTGGTGGGTGGGAAGGGCAAACGGGGGCACCCTCTTGCTTCCCCACCTACCCTCCGCAGGGCAGACTATGCTTACCAGTCTGCCTGGAATAGGGCATGTGCCCTCTGTCTTCTATTTCCAGTCTGTTGTTATGACACAAACTTTCTACTTTTATGCTTTGGCTGGAAGGTGGGAGGGGGAGCCTTTTAATGAAATTCACCCCTCCACCTTTATTCTCCTCTCAAAATTCTCAACTTTCACAAATTAGGACCTGGGCTTTCAAGGTCATGGATTCTGAGTTTCAAGCACCTACTTAGCACTGAAAATCTAAGACGTTGATTCTTCCCTCTCTGCCTCTGGCTTTGTTCAGGCAAACGGGAATGACGCAGGTAGGTGACTACGGACAGAGGGGGTCTGTGGTAACTGCTGTGTGAGGAAGTCATTTAGTATCTCAGGGTGTCATACCAATATCCTGACTATATGCGTTCTGGAGACTCATGGACATGTGAACGTTGTAACATCAGCCATGTTTTCTGCCCCAGAAATGACACCCTTCTTTTTCTTCTAAAGGAAACATATTTAAAAGTCCAAGTTCTATTTTATCACAAATCATTCTCTTAGGAAAAGGAGGCATCTGGTAACAATGACATATCTGTTTTGTTCTGTTTGGTGATATAGCAAAGGTATTTCTAGCAAAAAAAAAAAAAAAGAAAGAAAGAAAAGAAAAAAGAGGTGGAGAGAAAGAGATGGGGAGCGGAGGGGTGGGTGAGAAGAAGGGAAGTAGGAGGACACAAAACAAGGAAGAGTCTCAGCCAGGCTCAGGAGCAGAGATGGCAGATGGGCAGCTTGGCTCAGGGAGCTTCAGCAGTGAGCAGCGTTGCCTCCCCACTCCCATTGGTGTTTGGAGATGTGAGTGGACACTCTGTTGTCACAATATGGGCCCATGCAATCGGAGCGGAGGGGAAAGGCCGTGTGCACTCACATGAGCTTCTTCCCGCGCACAGGGCTAACTGGAACGCTCCCCTGTGGGAACAAATGAGCGTGTGGACGGAGCTCCAAGGCACGTGGCGCTGAGCGCCAATGGCTTCCCAGGGTCCGGGCTGTGGAGATGAAGCGAGCAGGCCCCACCCCCAGAGGCAAGGGATGCAGTCCCGGCAGGCGCTCTCACGCTGTCAAAACTGACCAACGCTCTCTTGAATCTGCTTTGAATGGATTTCCTCATCTGGGCCGGCCCACCCTCAGCTGGACGGCACGCGAGCCCTGGACGATGGGCATGCGCTGGCTGGGCGCCTGACCTTCTCTGCCGCTGCAGCTTGGCTTCCTCCTCACCTGTGAGTTCGTAAGTGTGCTTTCTCCTCTGAGGCAGGACTCGGGAGGTTTCTGTTCTTGTCTTGCCCGACCCCAGAGAGCTAGCATTTCACAGAAGTCAGAGCCTGGGCATCACGGCATCTGGGCCTCTGTTTCCTCATCTCTGAAAGGGGCCCTGCTGGTACTCACCTCCCAGGGGAGGTGGGACCAAGAGGCCAACACATGGAAAGTGCCGGAGGGGACTCCACCGCTCTGCGTGCTCCCAGCTGTGGCCTGACTCATGGCCCCTCAGGTAAATCCAAAGCCACATGGCCGCGGCCAGCAGCAGAGATGCTGGTTGATGTTTCTTGGAGACAGAGAGGATGTGGGTAAGTCATATACCGCAGGCAAAATCCTTGTTAGCCCTTCTTCCGTCTCCCCAAGGTTCCCCACAGGCCGGCCCTGGCTGCGCCGCCCCCCATCACCTTGACTGCCTTGAATGGTGCTACCACCAAAGCCCTGGTCTGTTAGATAATGGGAAGTCTCCGCAGCACCACTGTAAAATGAGGTAAGGGCTGTTCAAAGGCAGCTGGGCAGCACTACAGTAACTCCAGTTCACCCGAGGCCCACACCCAGCAGTCCCGCTTCTGCATGCCCTCGGGCTGTGAGGGTCCTGCTCATCGCACGTGGCCTGGAGGAGTGGAAGACAAAATGTGGAGCAGCAGGCTGGGTGTACAGCCGGTGGGAGTGAAAAGAGGCTCACTGCTCAAAGTAAGGGTGGGGAGAGGGCGGGGATGGCCGCATGGGCGCTGTCTGGTTGCTTGTTAGAAGTGCAGGCTGCTGCACACCAGATCTCCCAGCTCCAGGCCTGCGTGTTCACAAGCTGCCCAGGGGAGCCCACGGAGGGTGGAGCAGCACTGTCTATGGCACAGAGCGCAGCGGCACGCTCTTCCCACAGCCACCCCTGAAATGCTTGTCTTCAGGGGAAGGACAATGGGAGAAGAGGATGGAGAGAAAAGTTGATAAATAAAACTAAGGTGGGAACTACACAAAGGCAGTGAAAGTGTTTTCCAGGGGGAGGAAGGTCAATGTAGGCACCTTTTGCAAGAAAGATTGTTGGTGCAATTCAGTTTCTCCTCACTCCCAATCCTCATGCCCCAAAGGGACCCTGTGACTTGAGGACGAGCCAGAGTTCAAGGTCTCAGCACCCCGGGGCCCTGCCAGTGCACTGCTTTGGAAGTTGGGTTGCCTAGCAGGCTGCCACGCCCTGTGTTTGCCACGGCTGCCCACCAGTCCCAGTGCTCACACCTGGAGTCATGTGGAAAGAGGGAGGGGCGCTTAAGACAGAGCATTTGCAGAATCCAGAGTATTCAGCTAGAAATAATTTTGCCTTCAGTGTCTCAGTACTCTGCTTCCAGCCTGTTGGCTGCCTTACATAATTGCATCGAAGCTCTGGATGGAGGGCTGAGAGGGACTGTTAGTAGCAGAAGCATGGTTTTAAAAAGGAAATGCAGGGAAGGGAAGTGGAGCTGGAGAGTGGGAGGGACCCAGACCACTCCAGATTGCCCGCCCTGAGCTCCTGATTTTTGGAGCTGGCCACAGGACATTTTGGCGTCCTTATTTGGCATTTATTTACTTATTTACTTATGTATGTACTAGTATGTGTGTATGTTTCTTTCAATTCTTTGAAAATTTGGGAGAGCTCAGAGTCAGAAAACGCTGGGATGAGAATATATTACTGTTGCAATTACCCTTCCCAAATGGATCGCGTAGGAAACGTCACTAAACCAACTTTGCAAACAGAGGCCCACCTGCCACCCTTCATTTTCATGGCCAGTGACGAAACGCCGTGGTGGTGATGGGCCTGTCGAGATAGCGTTGTTGCCAACTAGAAAGGAGAAAATAAAGGATGGAAGGAAATGAAGACGGGTGTGGGGCAGGGCGGGGCCCTTCTTGGAAGCAGAGAGGAGACGGTTGGGGTTCCCCCCGCTCCCCAGGAGAAAACCTGAGGCCTGGAGACAACAAAAGGATTCTCTCCACTTTGCTCTTCCTTTCATCAGAGGCTCAAAGACCATTTTACAGAAATGAATGAGGTGCATCTTGTCACTATTACTATTCCTGTTTTAAAGATGGGTGCATGCCTAAGGTTATAAGAAAAATGAGTGATGGAGTACCCGTGTAATCCAGGAGTCCCGATTCTCCACACCCAGCGCTTGGGTTGAGCATGGGCTGCAGCAAAAAGTCTCCAAAAGGGGGAGAAGAACTGTGCGCCTGTGTGTGTGTGTGTGTGTGTGTGTGATATCTTTAGAATTCTGTGGTTGGCACTGTTTCATCTGTAAGACGCATGAGTCTTTCCTGCTCATCCTGCAGAGTGCCTGAGAGGATGGAAAGAGGTAAAAGGGATATGCAAATACCTTTTGAACTCTACCACGGGGTGCAAGCGTCGATATCATGCCAATGAAAGGCATGCTTTCTGTTGTGTTCGTTCCTCTCACCCCAACCCGGTGGGATGAGAGCCTCACTTCTAGGGCTCACTGCCAGCCCTGCCTTGCTCCCTCCCTCGCTTTGGTCCAGACCTCTGGTCACCCAATGCAACTGCCACGAGCCATTGTATGCCTCCAGGTTCCCAAATGTGGCAGAGTTTTCCCATCCTGGACAAAAGGTTAAAAATAAAGGCAATTGGGCGTTTATATCTACAAAGCCAAATTTGTTCAATTGAAAAAACTGTCCTTGCCCTAGCCGGTATGGCTCAGTGGATAGAACATTGGCCTGCAGACTGAAGGGTCCCGGGTTCAATTCCAGCCAAGGGCTTGATCCCCAATAGGGGGCGTGCAGGAGGCAGCCGATCAATGATTCTCTCTCATCATTGATGTTTCTCTCTCTCTCTCCCTTCCTTTCTGAAATCAATAAAAATATATTTTTTAAAAAACAAACAACAAAACTGTCCTTAATTGTGAGCCCCCGCCCTGCTTTTTGGTACTAAAATGCCATTCTAACATTTGGTGTTAAATGGTTGGTGCCAGTGGAGGGTAGGGTATTTTTGTTTCCTTAATGTGCTTTCTTGGAAAAATTACAAGCTGGCCACTTTATATGGGTCCTCCACCTTTTTTGTTTTGTTTTTAAAATGTTGTATTGGTCCATGAAATTCGACAATGTGGGGATCACAGCTACATGCTCAATTGCTTGCCTTCTGAGGCCGGACCCTGTGCCTGTGGTATGGATGGCAATCCATCTACTAGAGCTTTTATGTGACACCGATGAGGAGAGGAACTTGGCCTAGGAGGCCCATGTCTTAGGGGCGAAGCTTTCCCAGAATTCAGGTAAGCAAGTGGGCATCGGAATTCCTGTCAATGCAGGCAGCTGCCTGGCCCACGAGTGGGACCTCCACAGGGGCCTCCCCACAGAAGTCCAGGGGCACCTGCATCGCCCTGCTGCCCACAGCCAGCGTTTGTTCCCAGCGTCCTTAGTTAGAGTTAACAGAAAGACATTTTGCGTGATCATTGGGGGTAATTCAAGCCACTGCAAACGTTTGACAGGTATATTGCCCGTTAATTAGAGCTTTGTGGGAGGGCCGGCCCTCCACCAGCCATTTACAGCGTTGATTCGGAGGAAAAATGCAGTCTGAGTTCCAAATCGCTAAATTAAATCAAACTCCTGAAATGGTTCATACAAGGCGGCATCTGGGGCCCACCCAGGAGACCCCACTGAATCAGAAAACAGTAATTAGCATTTCTGTCACGTGTTCTTCGCGTTGCTCCAAGTCCCTGGGAACCCTCTGAGGCAGATAGGAAGGTGGCTGTTGGACTCTATGTAGTCACCACCTACGTGGGATCCGAGTTGTGATGGATCCAAGTATAAAGTATGCACTGTATTTCAAAGACATTAAAAAAGGAGTATAAGATATCTCATTAATAATTTTAATTGATTACACATTGAAATACCATTTTGCATATATTGTGTTTAAGAACATAGCATTAAAATTAATTTCAACTGTCTCTTTACTGTTTAAAATGTGGCTAGAGAGTGCTAACATACACATATGTGGTGGCTCACATTGTTTCCATTGGAAAGTTCGCCTCTAGACTGGACATAGGCAGGCTACAGCCCACAATCCAAATCCAGCTCATCGCCTACTGTTGTAAATAAAGTTTTATTGGAACACAGCCATACCCATTTGTTTCATGTTGACCCTGGCTGCTTTTGTGTTGCAACAGTGGAGTTGTGGAGTTGCACAGAGACCACAAAGCCTAAGATATTGACTGTCTGGCCCTTTATTGAAAACATTTGCTAATGCTTGGTATAGACCAGTGACTTCCAACCGGTGTAACTCAAGAATTTTTAAAAGATGCAATACCTGACTACTTAGTCAGGGGCACTGACCTCTTTTCCCTTCGATTGTCAGGTAAAAAAATGACAACAGCCAACACAACAATAGCTGTCCCAGGAGAAATGAATCAAAATTCTACCTCTTTTTTTGTCAGATCAGCAAAAAATTAATGTATTTTTCAGTGTGCCGCAGAATTTTAGTTATGAGTTTATGTGTGCCATGAGATGAAAAAGGTTGAAACTCACTGGCCCAGACTACCAGGGTTCGAATCCTGCTTTCCCCATGTATTAGCTGTGCGCTAGGCACGTCTCCTTATGTGTGCTTTCAGTCTTTCTGTCAGCGGGGCAATGATAAAGCAGACCTTCCTCTGAGAGGTTGTTGTGAGGATCAAATGAAACAATATGTATCAACCATAGAGTCAGTGTTCAACAAATTCGTCATCATCACCACCATTTTTCAGATGGCATGACGGGGGGTCAGACAAGTTGTGTGTGGCTCAGGGTCATAGTCACACAGCTCAATGCCATGCCTTCTAACTCATATTTAGTTATTTCATCAGAAGGCCTTTTAAAAATAAAACAAAAAGCCTCTTAAAGAAAAAAGATTATCAGATGCTGGGAGGTAAATTCATGGCTTGTATGGACCCTCTTTCTTCCCAGATGTGGCCTCAGAGTCATTCTCAACACAGCTCTCCAGGCAGTCAACACAAGTGGACTTGGCGTATGAGCTGAAACCTCGTTGTCATCCTGCTCTAGGTACATGGACTTCAAGGTCAGTTTAAAGACAAACTCCAATATAAACCACCTCTGCATATCAAATTAAAATGTATTATACTCCCTAGTTGGTTTGGCTCAGTGGATAGAGTGTTGGCCTGAGGACTGAAGGGCTCCAGGTTTGATTCCGGTCAAGGGCATATGCCTGGGCTCAATCCCCAGTATGGGGCATGCAGAAGGCAGCTGATCAATGATTCTTTCTCATCACTGATGTTTCTATCTCCCTCTTCCTTTCCCTTCCTCTCTGAAATCAGTAATATGTGTGTGTGTGTATGTGTGTGTATGTGTGTAAAATTTTTAAAAAGTGTACTATACTTTTGTGGTCCCCAAGAATTTTAGAGATTTTGAAAATCCTTGGGCATCTAATGCAAACAGCAATACTTTACGTTGACAAAATCTTTTGCAATTTCTACAATTTCTAAGACATCCATAGAAAGTTAACAGAGCAGATACAGTCACTCCATTTTCATAGATGGGAACACTGAGGTCAGAGCATTGGTGACTGCTGGCCTTTAGGAAGCTAGTGACGCCCTAACCGGTTTGGCTCAGTGGATAGAGCGTTGGCCTGCAGACGGAAGGAAGCTAGTGAGAGCAGAACTTAGGTCTGGTCTGCAGGTATCTGTGGCCACTTTCCCGTAGACCAGAATCCTCAGCTGAAGTGCGTAGAGGCCCGCCAGTGTGAATCTGTGAAGCAAGCTATTTGTGTACACATTCAGTGGGAAGAATCGTCAGTAACAAAAGGTGTACTGCCTTTCATTTTTCTTGAGACACGTAGCCTTCTGACCTACCTTTCTCCTCCTACGTGTTGATGATAATAAGGTATTTGCATTTGCTATTGAAGCAGAACACACCGCCCCGAAGCTTGGACACATTGACTGTCGCTCATGACGTTGTGGGTGGACTGGGCTCTGCTGGGAGTTCCTTTGGTTCCACGTGGTTTTAGCCAGAGCAGGGGTCACCTGCAGGCCCCGCCAGGATTGCTCGCTCCCATGGCTGCTGGCTGGGTGCCCCACTGGGGTTGCGCAGTGGAATGTACCAGTTCTTTCCAGGTGGCCTCTGTAAGAGGCCTGGGCTTCTCCCAGCGCCGTGGCTGAGTTCCAAGAGGGAGTGCTCCACGTGTGGAAGCTGAGACGGGTGTCATAGGCCTCGTTTGAGAAGTTACCAGCATCACTTCCACCACATTCTGTTGGTCAGCAAGTCACAGGCCAGCCCTGATTCGAGAAGCGGGGAACCTGACTTCCATTTCTGACGGCAGGAATGACAGTGAATCCCACGCCACCTTCACCCCCCGGCACATGGGCGCAGAGATGTGTCCCTGCTGAAGGGAAACGCGAGAGCAAACAATGGCAGGTGGCAGCTGGCCTCCTGCTTTGGCCTCAGCTAAGAAGTGAGGCCGTGGAGTCAGCAGCCGGCCCGGCCCAGGGGCTGTCGGCCCAGCGTCCCCGAGGCCCTTTCGATTTCCGAGAGAAGGCGCAGTACGTGTGTTCACGGGACGCCTCTGCTCTTTTGATGCGAGCTCAGCCTCTGCAGTCATATCGCAGGGAGCAATCTGCCTCGTGAGCCCCCCGCTTCCCACATCTGCCTTCCATCTCCGGGGGACGGCGCGTCTTGCATGTAAGCACCTGTCAGCAGGACAGCGCGGGCAGCTCGTTTGTCAGAGAATGTCGCTGCCCCGTGGTTGGAAAGAGAGGGCGGAGAAAGGGACATTAATTATCGTGAGACTGGGTAGCCGCCAGGCCAGGAGGCGCGTCTGTCACTCACTCACCAGCATTTGCTTGTCGGAGGGTCAATCAGAGTCTCCTGTGGACCAGGAGTGCGGCAGTGGCAACAGCGGTGCCAGGCAAACACTGTTTTAGACGATGCGCCAGTACTCCCTGCAGCTCTTTCCAGATTCCGGGAAGAGGGGAAAGGAAGACGGGGAGAGAAACCTGGGCCCCAGAGCCGCGCTGTCCCCCACGGGGTGGGAGAGGCCGGCGAGGAGGGGCGCCCCCTCGGGCAGCCTGAGGAGCCAGCCCCAGGACTGGTCCCTCTGCCCGAGCAGAAGGCCCTTCTACCTGCCCAGCCCCACTCGCAGCCCAGGGCCTTTCACCATGAAAACCAAACAGCCTTCAGTTCAGCGAGGAAAAAGTCCTTCCTGCACCTAATGAGGAGTTCCTTAGGGGGAAACTGTTCTGAAATCTGAACCCGGGAGCACTGCACACACTCAACTGTAAGCCCCCAGGACAAACCAGAGGGGACAGAAGCTGGGCTGGGGACCAGGTGTGCCTCCCAGGGTCTGCTTGAGGGGCTCCTGGGGTGGGGGTAGGAGCCAGGCTCTCCCCCGGCCCCGCCTTCTCTCCCACAGAGCATCTGTGTGTGAATGTCCAAGGGCGGGCGTGCGTTTGTTCACCATCCAATCATTCACCCAACAAGCGTTGTTTAGTGTCTAAAGAGCCAGGTGCCTTTTTGGGCTCCGGGAACACAGGCCCTGCACTCGAGATGGGCACAGCTATTCTTGGGGAACATGGGCTTAGCAGCCCAGGAGGACGGGGCTGTGGGTCAGAGGCCACCTGGCTCCTCCCTGACTGCCAGGTGGGTAAGTTGTGGGGCCACCGCCTGTGACCTCAGTGAGCTGTCAGGATGCAGCCATCTTCTTTTTCCAAATGTAATGAAGAGTTGGAGTCAAAACTGAAAATACATTTCCGGGGTGGGGGGTGGGGGGGGTGGGGGTAGGGGGAGCTCCACTTCCACTTCTGAGGGAAGGCAGTCTAGGAGATGCAGTTTGGGCGCCGAAATAGTGCTGTTTTCCAAATGTTTCTGAGGACTGTTCTTCAGGATATTTGAAATCACCACCCCGTAGCAAATTCCTTATTATGTGGGCAAAGTACACGTGGGAAGAGCACTAGAAACATGGACCCATGAAAGAATGAGAATTGTCATTCTGAGGACAGAATTCTGATTTGTAAGTTTTATGTAGTTAATTTGTTGCTAAATAAGACAACTGATTTTACTTCGCATGTGAGCATTATTAGAAGGAATTGAGACCCAATAGCAGCTAACATTTACTGAGCACTGATTGTGTGACAGATGTTATCTTAATAACTTCGTTGTGTTATCTCATTTAATTCTTGCAGGGACCATCTGAAATGGGGGCTCTTACTCCTCCCAGAGATGGGACCCTGCCCCCCGGTTTCCTGGTTCATAACTGGCAGGTCCTGCAATCCCTGGAGGCGAAAACCCGCCCCCTGGAGGAGCTTATGGGAACAGCCATCTGCCAGGCCCAGGGAAGGTAAATGGCAGCCGAGGAGGAAACAGGCTGAGTCCCCAGTCACTGCTTGTTAGGTGGCGGCAGGGCCGCGTGGCCTCCTTGCCTGCAGCCAAGTCCTTCTTCATTCGTTCACGCCGCCTCTTTCTCCTGCGGGGAAGGACAGCCAGTCACTGTGACCAGCTAAGGTGGCCCGCAGGCAGGGCCATGCACACTTTGGGGGACACAGAGATGAGTCAGCAAGTTTATGCTGAGAGCAGCACTTGCAGAGCAGGGTACGAAGCTGTGAGCAAAGGACGCAGTCCTGAGTGACAACAGGGTCTAAACCAGTGGTTCTCAACCTGTGGGTCGCGACCCCTTGGGCGGTCGAACGACCCTTTCACAGGGGTCGCGTAAGACCATCCTGCATATCAGATATTTACATGACGATTCATAACAGTAGCAACATTACAGTTATGAAGTAGTAATGAAAATAATTTTATGGTTGGGTCACAACATGAGGAACTGTATTAAAGGGCCAGAAGATTGAGAACCACTGATCTAAACCAAGCATGTCAAACTCACAGCAATGAATATTTTTTTGTAAGAAATGTTTTAATAAAAATTTTGTAACTTGCCGAAGCCGGTTTGGCTCAGTGGATAGAACGTCGGCCTCCGGACTGAAAGGTCCCAGGTTCGATTCCAGTCAAGGGCATGTACCTAGGTTGTGGGCACATCCCCGGTAGGAGATGTGCAGGAGGCCGCTGATCGATGTTTCTCTCCCATCGATGTTTCTAACTCTCTATCCCTCTCCCTTCCTCTCTGTAAAAAATCAATAAAATATATTAAAAAAAGAAAAAAATTTTGTAACTTAATTTTTACAATATCCTGTTATACATAATTATTAATGACAAACTACAACATTCGCTAATGACTGATTACTAGAATAGTGTTGCATTCATTTCCCTTACATGCCTTACACGCAGGTGCACCATTTCTCTCCACTAATACTAGCAGCGAATATTTTAGCAGCCGATGGCCACGTCATTCGTCTTGTACTGACTTGTTTGATGTGCGCCACAGGAAAGATTTCGCTTTCAGAGAACAAGAAAAATAGGTTTATTTGCATTACGCTTATTAATTTGTGTAGTTATTCAGTGTCTGGTAAGTTGATGTTCAAGAACAAATATTAATTTTTATTAAAATGTTTCATTACTTTATGTTACCGATGACTCATTTATTTCTGCCCTTTGTATTCAGCATGTCTCTAGAAATAAACCTACGTGTCTATGAAAATTGAAGATTTTGTTTTCTGCGGCCACATACACATAAACCTTGTTTATTGGCCCGTGGTAGCCTGTGAGTGTGACATGCGTGGTCTAGGGGGCGATGTGCAGCTTTCCAGGTGGGAAGCAGCAGGAGGCGTGGCAGTGCAGGGCCCATCACAGCCCGCAGTGGCCACAGGGCGTGGGCATGCGGGCACTCCCAGCTCGAGGCCAGAGACCCAGGGAGAGCTGGGAAGGGCCTTAGCGCCATGTCCCGGGCTGTGGTCTTGATTGAAGGAGCTGTCATTGAAGAGCCGACTGGACACGGAATCACGCTGGAGGTGAGACACCACCTAGCATGTGACACCGGAGGGGGGTGTGGGGGGGTAGGGAGAGCAAGGAGAAATGAAAGGGCGGGAAGGCCGAGGCAGGTGCCTTTCCCATATAAACCCACACCCAGTAAAATATACATAATGTGTAATAATGGAACGGATTTCAGTACCTAGCTACTTCCTTTTTGTTACCTATCTTTTTAAAAGTATTGTTTTTAAGCCAGCGTACAGGACGGCGTGGCGTGTTTAAGAAATTTAAAAGAGCAAATAGTTGTTTTTTATAAAATATATTTTATTGATTTTACAGAGAGGAAGGGAGAGGGATAGAGAGTTAGAAACATCGATGAGAGAGAAACATCCATCATCAACCAAGGTACATGCCCTTGACCGGAATCGAACCTGGGACCCTTCAGTCCGCAGGCCAACGCTCTATCCACTGAGCCAAACCAGCTAGGGTGAGCAAATAGTTTTGGAGCACTTTATCTATTTCTTGGGTGAGAGCCCCATGTGACGTGTAGACCTTCCCTGTTAATTAAAGCAGGTTTGTATGGGTGTCCCACCAACTGCTGTCCATGAACATGGACCTCCAGGTGGGAAGCTGTAAGCCCACCTGGCTACGTCTCTCAATATGCATTGCCCAGCACAGTCATTTCCCTAAATCGCCATCTGGGTTCACACACACACACACACACACACACACCCACCCATTAGTCCATAGCAAGGCTATTTAATTCTACTCTCCAACCAACTCCATTTTAGCACAATAAAACCTAAAGGGACTTAATGGCCAGCAATTGAGGGTCTGGTGAAATGTTTGTCTGGGGGAAGGATGTAAGAGATGAAGCTTTTGATCACTTTGGGAGCGACCTTGCCTGCGGGCTGGCACTGCGGTCTGGACTTGCTCTGAGTTTATAGGAGCGGCCTCCTGGCCTGGTCTTCGGGCAAAGTCACCGTCACACGTGCAGGGCCTGTGGTTCCAGAGCCTCCGCCTCAGCACTATCCGTGTTACACTGGCCCCTGGCTGCCCGGCCCGACTTCAGATGTCCATCTCCCAGTCCCTGTGGGGAACCACCTACTTCTGGTTTGGTAAATGGTTCATCATCACTGCATTCGACTTCCTTTTATGAACAATTAGGTGGATGCTGTCAGCACTGCTTCAAACCACTCTGTATCTTTCACTCCCCTCTACCCTGTAATTTATAAGCACTATGGGTCGAGAGAGAGAGAGAGAGAGAGAGAGAGAGAGAGAGAGAGAGAGAGAAAGAAAGAAAGGGAAAAAAGAAGCCTCCAGAACTTTTATTAGCTGCTGAAATGCATTAGGGTGCATAGACTTTGAACAGCACAGGAGAAGATAACCATGCCTGTAATTGGAATAACTCGCCTCAGTCCCCTCTCGGCTCCCTTTGCTAACCTCTGCATTGTTTTATCCCCAGGATTTATTGATGACCTGCGATCACCCCCTCCCAGGCCCCGGCCCGCTGGGGTGTTTGTGGGGGAAAGGGCAATGCGCGCGGCCCACTCCCTGACCCGAGCCGCCCCATAAATCAGGGCCTGCATTCGTCTGTGACGGTGAGACAGATGGCAGCTGTTGTTGGAGGAGCTCAACAGGAATCAAGGCCTGTGATCTTTCCTGTTGCTAACAGGCCTGATTTTTTATGGCTGTCAGCATCCTTGGAATGGCTGCGGGAGGCACGCAGGGAGGCGGGGGTGGGGCCGTGGCTCCCGAGCTCTGCTTTCTTCTCCCGTAAGGGGTGGGGGGGGTGGGGGGGCGAGCCACAAAGGGCTTTCCTTCTTCCCCACGGGCCGGGCCAGGGGCTTGGCCTCATATTCTGTTTCTGAAGAATTTTCTTAGAGCGTGTGAATGGCAAAGCTCAATGGACTAGTAACCAAGACCTTCCAGAAAGGAAAATGGTGGTCAGCTTCCCTCTGCCCTGGGCACAAGGACCCTTAGCCTCGCCCGACCTGAAAGACGGCAGCTGGAGTCACATCTGAAACTCAAGGGCCTCTTAGGGCGCAGGCTTGTTCCCCAACTACCTTTGATGTGGAAATACTAGTAAAAGCAATTCCTTAAGGCTACTGGTGATTCCAACGTTTGGATTGTTTGCTTTTCCAGAGGGATGGGCAGAAAATTCAGGAAGGATGAAGAGGTAGGATGTATGGGTAAAGGATGAAAAGCAAAGAGCTTGCCAGACAAAAGAAAGAAACGCCAGCCCGCTCTGAGGTACCTGATTAGGGGGTATTAGCGGCAGAGATCCGGTCATTAAGGTGGAGTTGGACCACAGTGGGTGCAGCGTGGAGTAAACAGTTTATTAACAGTCCTGTGTGGTCCAGCAGCCTGCCTCCAACACTCAACCTCCCAGCAAGAACAGTGCCGGCCACAGGGCAGGGCTGTGTGGCCCACAGCAAACAGAGCCTGCAGAGCCCAGAGGAGATAGTAATAGAATCCCAGATGCAGCCAAGTGCTTTCCAGGCAGGAGAGAGAGTCGGTTTATTTATTTATGTGGGGCTCCAGGCCTGCCTCAGACCACAGGGACACTCAGCTTGCAGACAAAGCAGATACACCCACGAAATTGCATGCAGCAAGTTCCAGTGGACGTCCAAGTTCGTAGAGACATTTGGGGTCTGCTGCGACCCTTACGGTAACTGTATTTGCTGCTGGGGGATTGAGCCTGCAGCCAATGTCCACTTCTTGAGTCTGAGTTCATGGACAGAAGTGTACATATATGACAGTTCCAATCTTACTTAGGGTCCTCTGTTGGCCAGTAAACTGACAACTACACTCAGTCTCCAGAGGTCTCACCCATTCAGAAAAGAAAATGAGCGAACATCCTCAAAGTCAGTTTACAAAGAAAAAAAAGCCACTCAGATGTTTCTGGAAAGGGCAGGTGTCCTGTCTTTCTCAAGACTGATTGTCAGGTGGGACCCCAGGTGTCAAGGGGGTCAGGGCACACAGTTTAGACCTTCTGGACTAATACAGCAGACAGCGAGGCAGGTGCGTGGGTTGTTCAAAGCATCCTTTGCTAAGAGCCAGGGCATTTGGCCTTCCGAGTCATCTCTGAGACTGATTATTGACTTCCATGTACAAGTGTGGTGAGACCCTGCCTTTATCCTTCCTTCTTCTGGGCTCACTTACAAGGAGGCAGCAGAGGCTAAACAGAAGCAGAAATATTTTGCTCCCCTTTGAGGTGACTGCTCTGATTAGGGCTCCACTTGAACGTCTCCCACCCCAGCTGTAAGGATTTGGGGGAGGCTTTTCCATGCGTGACCCACGTCCTTAGACTGGGACCCCAGGGAGGGAAGAGTCCTGCCAGCTCCTTCCTACCACGAGGGGACGTCCCACTGCAGGCACCAGACAGGGAGAGTTCCAGGACCTGAGCAGACAGAAGACCTACCGTGGAGGCAGGATAACGTCCCCCAGAGATGTCCCTGCTGTGACCCTCGGAACCTGTGACAATGTTACATGACAAAGGGGCTTTGCAGGTGTGATGAAGGGTCTTGAGATGGGGAAGTGAGGCTGCTGGGTCTGATGTCATCACAGGGTCCTTCTAAGGGAAAGAGAGAGGCAGGAGAGGTAGAGGAGCTGTGACGCCATTGCTGGCAGGAAGGGGCCACGAGCCAAGGAACGTGGGCAGCCTCCAGAAGCTGGAAAAACAAGGAAATGGACTCTCCCCTTGAGCCTTCAGACGGAATGCAGCGCTGCTGACACCTTGGTTCAGCCTAATGAGACCCATTTTGGACTTCTGATGTCTAAAACTACGAGATAACAGATTTGTTCTGTTTAAGCCTATGAATTGCGGTAACCTGCGGCAGCAGCAATCGCAAGCAAATGCACTCGTCATTCATGGAACGGTCTGTCCATGTGTCAACCTCATTGTTAAAACAGCATTGCTTCTCCTACACAGATGTCCAGCCCTGCTGTGGTTCGAACAACTCAGAAGAAAAGTGGAGCGTTGAGGTGGAATTTACTGTTTGAGAACAGATTCAGCAGCTACCATAACCATCAGGACAAGTAAATCGTGCTTATGAGAGCCGAGGGCAGGAACCAGCTAGGACAAATGGAGGGGCAGAGGCAAGGTGGGCATCCACTTTCATTCCGGGGTAATTCTGCTGTCACCGCAGTGTTTTGTAAAGGGTTCTCTGGACATCGCTGTCTTACAGGCCTGGCCCAGTGTCTGGGAAAGGCATGCTTAAGACTTTTTTTCTAATTGATAAATCTGATTTAAGCAAACACACACAGGCACACACAAATCCACACACAATTGGGTCCTTATTAAATTTTATCCCACCTGATGTAGTGAGCTTGGTTTTGCATACAGGCTAATGGAAAGGAAAGCAGGAGCTCACAGTGGCTGGAGTGTGGGCTGTGGAGTCAGAGAACTGGGTGTGAATAAATGGCCTCTGTTCACACTAGTGAATGACCTTGGATAGTTTATTATTGTCCCTGAATCTCCATTCCTTCCTGGAGAAGGGAGCTAATCCTCGTCCCGACCGTCACAGCATCACTGACAATGTTAAATGACAGTGTAACCGCAGAAGGCCAGCAGATTCATTTCTGCTCCTGATTCCTGGTGACCTGTGTGATCAGGGTGGTGCCCCAGGCATTTCCCTTAAAATGAAATGACACTGATTAATATCTTGAAGATGTTAGCCAATAACAATCTTGGCTTCCTAATGAAATGTGGGAGGGGATGTGGAGGAGGGGAATGGTTGATTAGCCAGGTGAGCCGAAGTAAAGCTCCCAGCACGGCTGAGGAAACCCCCATGACTGCTGGTTATGGTTCAGGAATGAGTCACCTTGCCTTGTCTTCTGGACACAGAGTGAGTGCCAGGAGGCTCACCTTTTGTGGGTAGCCCTTTCCAAGGTCACAAGCAAGAATGACTGTCCTTTCCAGGACTTTGAAAAATGTGGGTGGCTGGGCTCTGAGCAAGCCACCGTCAGGAATAGTGTAACAACTTCAGGAGGTGAGAGAATCACTTGCAAAAATCCAGGAAAAGTAGAAATCAGGAAAATTGGTAATACCCAATCTCCTAGCTATCAAAGAACAAAGCTATCGTGAACTCCCAGGAAACAATAAACCCTGGAAGAGATTAAGAATCGAATTCCAAAAACTGAGAAGAGAAGTGAACACAATGATTAAAATTCCAGTTCTGGATGGGAACCGAAGCGGGAAAATTCCAGGTTGAGAACTCAAGTTGGGCTCAAAGACTATCCCTCCCAACTCCAGTTCTAATTCTATCAACGCTTCACATCAAATAAGCTGCCAGGACTTCTTTTGCTCAGACAGCAGCTAATCCATCTGACCCGGAGGTAAGATATTTCTGAATAGTTTCTAAACCAACTGAATCTTGTCTCCCCTTGCAGTCCTGAGCGCTTGGGGAATTCCTTTCTTCCTCTTCTCCCACACCCTTCCTCCTTCTACTTTTGGGCATCTCTTCCTCATTCCTTTTCCTCCATATTCCCATGTTAGACGTCTGGCTGTGGGAAAGATTTAATTCCAAGAGGATACAAAATAAATGGCCTGGCTTAGAAGCCTTGAGGATGATTCAATAGCACTCTCACACTCTATGGTTGGAGGCTCATGGAGAAACGTAGTAAGGACAAGGGTCTTCTGTGGAAGGAGGCGAAATTAAAAACAGAACGAAACATTGATTTTCAGGGTCATACTTTGAGTTTAGCGCTAACCGTTTTATTTTCATAAAATAAAATACAAAAAATGAAAGTGAGTCCCTTATGTGTTGCAGCGGGATTAGGATGTCCTTGGGTTTAAGAAAAGCAGCATGGGATTGGTCAAAGCATGTGCTTTGATCCCATAGCAAGGAGGCTGCAAGTTTTCATGACTCAACAAATAGTTTAGCTGCGGCTTGCGAACCCTGGTGGGTGCTGTTGCCCTGAATACAATTTCCATCGGATTATGTTGTGCTGAGGCCTGGGTTTTGTTACTATTTCAGAGTCTTATCTCAGTTATCACATGTTTCAAATGCCAGGAAGAGTTGAATGCAGAAGCAAGGGCTACGCAGATGACACGAACTGTGCTACCACAAGCCACCCTCCCTCCCTCGCAGGTGATGCTGCAGATTTGGAGATCTTTCAGCGCAGCAGAGGGCATCTCGGTGGTTGGGGAGTGATATCAGGGTGTCTGGGAAAGACAACAAAATATGTGTGAGGCATGTTGAAAGCCAAGTCCAAGTGTCAATCTGGATTTACAAAGGTGACTAGTGTGAAAAGAAGCCCAAAGAAGAGTACTGACTGGTCCAGATGGCCCAGGATATGCTGCGTAACAAACAATCCCCCAGGTTTGTGCCTCACTGACACTCTTGTCCATTGCACACCTGCATCATGGCCACTGGGGACCTTGCTGATGAGAGCTCTCTCTGGACGCATGCCACCACCACTGACGAGACAGGACAAAGAGACTCTCACCGGTTCTCAAAGCTTCCACCTGGAAGTGACACGCAGCCCTTCCACTCTCATGTCATAGGCTAGAACAAGTCACATGGTCATGGCTAACTTCAAAGTATCTGACCATCTCCTTTTACTTTCATTTTCTAATAAAACACACGTTGGCCCAGGTGGTGTGGCTCAGTGGTGGAGTGCCAACCCATGAACCAAGAGGTCACGATTCGATTCCCAGTCAGGGCACATGCCTGGTTGTGGGCTCGATCCCTGGTTGGGGGGTGGTGCAGGAGGCAGCCAATTGATGGTTCTCTCTCGTTGTTTCTATCTCTCTATCCCTCTCCCTTCCTCTGTCTCTAAAATCAATCAAAAACATATTCATTAAAAAAAAACCTTCAAATTTTCAAGCCTAACACTCTGTTTTTTAAACTTAATCTTCATCTGAATTTAGTTTAATACCTGCAAGTGGAAAAGGTATCTATATATATAAAACCCTAATATGCAAATAGACTGAACAGAAGGACAACTGAACAACCGAACAACTGAACAACCGGTCGCTATGAGGTGCACTGACCACCAGGGAGTGCACGCGGAACATGGTGGGTGTCAGCAGCAGGCAACAGAGCATGGAACATGGCAGGTATCGGCCATGGCGGGATGGTGGAGCAGGTGAGCGAGGGCGCCAGACCAAGGCGGGGTGCCAGTTGCTGTCATTGGGGCAAGCCTCTGGTGATTACTGAAAATTCTTTGCTCCCGTGCACTGTGGTCCCACCCGGTACTCCCACCTGCTGCCGGCACCCAGTGCTGGCCCCAGTCAATCAGCGCCATCAGCAGATACCAGGGGTGGCTGCCAGCCCCAGTCACCCCTGAGGGCTTCTCCACCTCCCCCTGCTCCTGAGGGGCGGTTGGGGCAGCCGCCGCCGCTGGCACCCACTGCTGGTGCCGGCCCCACTCGCTCCACACCGTCAGTGGGTGCGAGCAGAGCCAGCGCCATCAGCGCCATCAGCGCTTGGGAGCGGGGCTGCCGGCAGACAGGGGACTGGGGGCCACGGCAGGAGGGGCCAGGCAGGGGCACGGAGGATGGGCCGAGACCTGGCCCTGTGCCCACCGAAGCCTCGAGGCCCACAGTTCCTTTCAAAGTGCATGAATTCATGCACTGGGCCCCTAGTAATAAATAAAAAGGGTCTGGATCATGTTCTGAGGTGTCATCCCTGCTGAATGAGGAGCCTCATTACAAGAGAATATTACTGGGGAGACAGAAGTATCAGGCTGAGAGGCTGACATGCAAGTCCACTTGCCAAGGGGAACCCCCCCGAACAGAAGCATCTTTGCTTTGCTTACGCAAGAGCAGGTCCAAGACCAGCGGCGTGGCAGAGCTCCTGAGACAGCCTCTGCCAGCGAAGGCGAGCAGCGCCTGGGAGGGTGGCCACGGAGTGTTGCTAGTATGTGCGTTTCTGTCTCTGGGACAGTGAAAACCTGCCTCCTGTCCAGTGATCTCCTCCAAGACCAAAGAAGTAACATGTCCTTTAGGGACTGAGGCTTAACAGTAAGCGTCATGGTTTGGAGTGGAAATATGCAACGGTTCCTCGAAGGAGAGGCCGGATCCCAAGCCACTCAGACCTGTATGTAATCTACCGATCACCCACAGCTGCAGGTCCTCCTGGGCTGGTGAACGGGATAGATGTAAGGTGCCTCCCGGGCCCCTTAGAAGTGAAGCTGCTGGGAGAGCTGCAGGCACCATCCTCAGCTGTCAGCCCCTCTGCGGACCGGACCACCTCAGGTACAGGCAGCTGCCTCCCTCAAGGCCACGTCCCGTTAAAGAGCAATCACATCCAGTGACTGACCGCTGAGGGACACCATCCCTAGCAGAGCCAGGAGCACGTGTCAGTGTCCTGAGGTGGCAACAGGTGTCAGGAAGGTGAGCAGGGAGCGAAATGCACTGTCGCTGGAGCCACGGGGGCGATCACCATGAGATCAGTGAGCCAGGCAGGGACAGACCACGGAGGCCACGACTGGCCACGAGAGCATCTGGGATTTTATTTTAAGGGCAAGGGGAGATAGGGGCCACTGGTTCAAACAGGGGCATCTGTGATTTAGAAAAAGACACTCTTCTCTCAAGCAAAAAAAAAAAAAAAAAGTTAATTGAATGATGAGTCTAGTGCACGGTTTGAACACCCATTCACGGTCCTCCTGCTGGACGGCAGGGCCGCAGAAGGCTGGCCCTGGCAGCGGAGACCGTCCGCAGAGAGGAGGGGGAGTGAGGAGGTAGGAAGGATACCAGCTCTGGAGTGTGATCAGCAGCATGCACGGAGGCTCATGGAAACAGTGGTTCCATAATTCAAACTGCATTTAAATCATGGCCAGACATGTGCACCCTATTAGGAAGCAGGCAGAGCCGCTGCTGTGAGGACGCACCCTTCACTCAGCCCGGCTCTCCCCACGTGCTCACTCAGCACCCTCGACGTGGGGGTGCACGTGCAGCCAAGTGTGCCTCCACCGCCCACACCCCTCCACCTGTACGCGCCCCATGCTGTCTGACAGCTGGCGAGGGCTGCGTTCCTGTGCACGGCTGGCTCCCTGTCTCTGAATGAAATGCTGTCTCTCTCCTATCAGATAGGAACTGTGTTCAGCTGCCAGTACAGAGGGCCAGCCAGAGCTGCTTAAATAAGATAAAGGCTTGTTTATCTCTCACATAAGAGGATCCAGACGCAGGGAGCAGACAGATAGGAGGAACGCGGACCCCAGATGATTACAGAGCTGCCACAGAAACCCTGGGCCTCTGCGTCTGAAAGGGGAATGCCCCACACGGTGTTTGATCTTTTAAAGGAGCCTTTCCATAAATCCTATCAACTGAGGCTCAGGTTCCGTTGGCCCTGACTTAGTTACCTCTCCTCCCCACCGTGTTCTGATGCAGACATATCGCTGTTTGTGTTAATAATAAAAATTCCCACGTTTATGACTGTAAATATTGTTTACCCCAGCTCCAAGAAATGAACCAGTTCTTTTCTTAGGAAGAACATTTATTATAAACGTTTAGGTTTTTCCTTGAGTTTCGACTAGCCTTTTTTTTGTGTTTACTACCTGCCATTATAGCTTCAGCGCCCCCCACCCCACCCCCACCCCCACCCGGCCCTGGAGTCTCCCTCCTATCAGCTATTCTGTTTTTTTTCCTCACCCGTCCTAGGACCTTCTGTTCTATGTGGCTGGAACTTTCTGCTTAGTTACTCCCAGCTCAGCAAACAAAGAGGTGCTACCCCAGGCACCACACCGACAGGAGTAAATGAACCATAATCCCCGTCCTGAAGGGTTTCACAGCCCTGGGATGGGGACAGGCCCGGGAAAGATGAGCAGTCCCGCCCTGCGCATGTACTCGAGGAGCTGGGCGGGCGGCAGCGCAGGAGAGGAGGGAAATCTCTCCGTGGGATCGAGGAGGCTTCTCAGGAAAGGTGGCACCAGGCCTTGGAAGAAGAACAAGGGAGCTGTGCTCAGTGGAGAGGCGGAGGAAGGGCATTCCAGGCGGAGGCAACAGGCACGGAGGACAAAGCCAGGGAGAGGACTGGCCCATCCGGGGGTGCGTGGAGGCCTAAGACACACAAGGGAGAGTCCAGTCGGTTGGTGAAGCGGGTCACAGCCTAAGCTACAGGACCTTCTAAGTTTTCCAAGTTCCAACCACCCACGTATGCATTATGAGCATGTCTTATCTGCAACTTGTGGGTGGCCTACGCAAGCCTATAAATGTAGGCAGAGCATTAACAAACCAAGACATTTCTGTACAAAAAAACAATAGTCTCTTCGATTCTGGTTGTTGGTTTTTCAGCCCCAATTCTGACAGGAGGCTGGCATGCTTCACCTGGCCCGCGCCTCCCCACCAACAGATTGCCGGAGGCCTGGGAGGATGTAACAGAGAAGAACTGGTGGAGTCACTCTAGTATGCAACATCTTGGCATTCCCATGGCACTACCAAGTGTTAGAATTCAAAACGGTTTAACATCTCTCTTGCACTCGAAATCTTCCCTGCCTTCGGACGCTCAGTGTTCTTACTTGGTGCATACTTTGCTTTCCTTTCAAGAGGCAGAGCTGGCCTGAGTCAGAGGGTAAAGACCCTCCCCCTTCCCACCTTTCCGGGTTATTGGGTTTATTCTGCGTTTGCACCATGTTTAAGTGCTTCAAAGGGGACCAGGGCAGACATAACCTCACCTCGCAGACTCCTGGCTCCACATGACAAGCCTCCTGGGGATTTTTACGATATTATTGGCTGAAAAACATTTAAAATATCTTTCCTCCATAAATGCATGGGTGTAGAGTTTCCCTGCAATGCCCACATTATGGGTAGGAAGTAGACGATTGGACAACTGTTTATTTTTTGGAGAGGCTCATACCTGGAGAAAAAATACCTCCCTCCCCCTTAATGGTAGAGCCCACAATAACGCACTTCATGATTGCTCCCTTATCAAATTATTTGCCCTTATAGGTTAAGGTGTTGTAGTGAGTTTGTAATAATAGCTCTTCAGGAAGAAGCAGAGAGGAAATTAGTATATGTGTTAAATTGGTTGGTGGAATTCTGCAACGGTGTGTGCGTAGGAAGGCAGGTAACACTAATCACATTTTGAAATCTACTCCTAAACCTAAAACCTACTTTGTAAATTTTGTTATGAATTTTTGAAAGTATTGAGTTTGCTCATTTTTTTTTTCTCCAACTAACAGTGAATGTGCCTCTGGTTTGACGCTGGGCACGTGAGGGGCCGTGAGGACATGACGACACCGAGGCCCTGCCCCACAGGAACGTGGTGGCCTATCGGCCAGAGGGGAGGAACCCCTCCTGCCACACGGTGGGCGCTCAGGAGGCCCAGGGGTGTTAGAGCCTGCGCGTCCCACTCCCCTGCTCACATTTTCAGATTTGATTTCTGCCCCTAAAATGAAATCCTCTGTTCAGACCAACAAGTTCCACTGTTATAAAGTGTCTTAGAGTATCTTTAAGAAGTCTTTCTGGTCATTGCTCAACTGTGGATCCTTGTCTTTGGTCCAACCTACACTACAGTGTCTTTCCTTGGCCTCCAAATGCCAGCATTGCCCCTGCGGACTCTCCTTCCTTCATGAAAGGAGGGTCAACGGCCCGCGGCTCCCATTCCAAAACTTCAATCTACTCCAATGTCATTCGGGAATCATTTCTAGGTATGTCTGCACACAACACACACACACACACACGTGTGTATATAAATGCATATACACATGTGTGTCTGTAGAGTATACGTTATGTATATATGCATATATATTACACATTATACACGCGTGCATATATTTGTGTATATATTAACATTTCTGCTTGTGCCTCTTTTCCCTTTGCACTAGAGGTAGGTAGTGGGTGATCGGACAATTCTTTTTTCCCAGTGGAAGGTCGTGGGGAGCAGCAGGACAGAGTGCATGTGATGTGTCTGGAGGTCAAAAACTGCGATATTGACAAAGAAATGAAAACATGAGTTGGTTTATGGCTCCAGATTTCACAGCTCAGGGAATACAAGGAATTTTGTAATAATCAAAAGAGGCATGTCCCTGTGGTGTCCTCATAACTGAGCTTGAGTCACGCCTTTGGAAGTGAGCGATATTATACAATTCTAGTGATAAGACCACTTGGAGTTAACGTGACCCAAGTCCCTGCAGGGCTTATCAGCTTCGTGGAAACATGGTGGCAAACATCCCTTCCACGCTGGGCCCCCATTTGATACCTGCATCTGGGGGTGGGCGCAGTGCACTGGACCAGGGCAGTGGCTCTCAACCGTATGGGCGCACAGAATCACCTGGAGAACTTCGAAGTCACTCCTGGCGGCGCCCCCCGCAGCGTCTCCCCTGAGCGGTACTTTTACGAGGCTGGCCCTGGGCCCTTGAAAGGTGGTTCCACAGTCCCACCAACTTTGGGAACCAGTGCAGTGGGGTCATCGGCCAAGACACTTGATATTTGGGGCCAGAAACTACCAAGGTGGCCTGTCTTCTCTCCTTTTCCAGAGTGGAAGGTCGTGGAGAGAAACAGGACCAGGAGCGTGTGATGCGTCTGGAGACGGGAGGCCCAGGCCCTCCGGCAGGGAGCAGGGGCCTTGTGGCTGTGGCCATGGCTGTCAGTGCCCGGCTTGTGGGGACCCCGTAAGAGGCCCCTAGGAATGCAAAGTAGGCAGCCGCGCTCTGCGCTCTGCGTGCCTGTGCCGGAGCCACGGTCCCAGAAACGAACGGTGGGGCAGCACGGAATCCGGAGGACAAGAGGACTCTGTTTCAGCAGATCCATTTATAAGGAAAACAGCAGACGCAAAAGGCACACATGGGAATATTGTTATTGGAAAGAGCATTTTCCTAAAGAATTTTTATAAATGGAAACTGCCTCAAGTTCAAGCCATATTTAAAAACACAACCACATGGGTGGCAGGAAGGAGGGAACAGCTGTGTTCAGATGTTTCTCGGAAGGGCTGCGCATCCGACCCCGTTTAGCTGTCTCCCCCAGGCCTGGGTGGCTGGGGTCCTGCTGCGCTTGGACCCACCCCCAGCCCTTCTGAGGCCTCTGTGACCAGCCAGATGGCCACGCCGGGCGCTGGGGGAAGGGCTATCCCTTTTAGAGATAAAGTTTCCCCCCGGGATGACTCAGGAACAACGCGTTTTGCTCCTGGAGGGAGAGTGGGCACTGACCACGTGAGCGAGTGAGAAGTCAAGCGGCCCAAGTCCAAGTCCCCGAGCGGTGTGAGTGCAGCTGAAGGCCCAGCGTTGCCTCGGGGTAGCTCGGGGATTTCCTCTCGCTTCCTTTGACCCATAATGGAATGGACTGGGCCAATTTGGGGTATTTCTGGGCGATTGCTTGGGAATGAATTGAAGGGATTTGGCGAATTGGAGAAAATAACTTTCTGAATAGATGAGGAGCGAATGCTTGTTGTGGTGCGCAGTATAGGCCGTCTTCTGTGGCATTTTTGGAAATTGCCATGGAACTTAGCTTTTCTAGAAAAAACCCATTTCTATGTGAAGTGAGGTATCTGGTCCACCCCCAGCTCCGTGCAGCAGGCAGTTGTCTGGGCCCAAAGCAGCGGCGGGCCCAGGGCAGGCGCAGAGAGATGTGTTTAACGAATGACAGAGTAGAGGTCGCCCCTGTGAACTCTCAGGAAGCATTTCTGAAATAGAATCGTCGCCCCTCATCTGCGGGGGCTACATTCCAAGACCCTCAGTGGATGCCCGAAACTGTGCATAGAACCGAGCCCTTGATATACTATTTTATCCTATATGTATATATCTATGATAAAGTTGAACTTAAAATTTAGGCACAGTAAGAGATTAACCGTATAACTAATAAAATAGAATGATTACAACAATATGCTGAAATAAACGTTATGTAGTCTCTCTCTTGAAACATCTTATTGTGCTGCACTCACCCTTCCCGTGATGTTGGGAGGTGACACCATGCCTACGTGACTAGATGAGGCGAGGCGGTGACGTAGGGTCGTGACGTGGTGTTGTGCTACTATAAGGGTGACTCGGGCACAAGCTACAGTTGATCTGATTGATAATTGAAGAGGCTACCGAGTGACAAATGGAGAGTGTATACAGTGTAGAGAAGCTGGGCAAAGGAATTGTTCAAGTCCTAGGCTGGGCAGAGTGGGACGTCTCAAGATTTCATCGTGCTAGTCAGAACGGCACACAATTTAAAACTTACAAATTGTTTATTTCTGGAATTTTGCATTTAATATTTTTGGACCTTGGTTGACTAAGAGTAACTAAAACTGGGGAAAGCGAAGCCCTGGATACGGGTGGACTGCTGTAGACAAAAGACCTTTAATACACATTTCCCCCAAATTAGTCATGTCAGCTCCCAGGAAACAAAAACTTTTCTGACCGCCTACATATTGTCTTATATCCTATACATGTAATCGATGTAATAAAATCGGTTTCTCCTACTCATGACGCCTTGTGAGCACATGCTATGGAATCAGGCATCATTCGGGAGCTTTGTAAATACTAACCCATTTCTGTCCTCACACGGGGGTAGGGACAGCTCCGCCCCTGTCACGTCCCAGGACATGGAGGCACAGAAGAGTTAGGGCCCCAGCTAGTGAGCGACGGAAGGGGGACTCCAGCCCATGCAGTTGGACTCTGGACCGTGCTCCCCTAACCAGCGCCCTGCACTGCGTCTAGGAGCCATGGCTGTGCCTGGCCAGCACTCACTCCTTCCTTCCGGGATGCCCTGGCCCACCCCATGGCTGATGTCCTCACAGGACTCTGTCCCTGGCCATGATTCATTGGTCAATGGATGTGCCCCTGATTCATTGGTTTATGAGTTCTTTCCCCAGTGTTTTTAAACTTGAAACTAGCAAAGAGTCAAGGTTTATTTCTTTCCAATAATGGTGAAATCCAGGAGTTGATTGGCAGGCACATCTGCCACCACAAGGGGAAGGGTCTCTGCAACCAGAGAGAGGAAGGCAGCTCAGAGACACGGGGAGAGACCAAGAATCCTGGGGCCTTGGACCTCTGGGTCCTGACGTTCCCACGGCTGGCCAAGCTCCTGCCATGGGCTCCATGGTCTCTGTACCAGCTCCCCTTTGGGCTGAAACTAGTTTGAATGGGGTTTCTGTCACTGACAACCTAGACAGTCCTGACTAGTAGAGGCCTTTTATCAACAGAGGAGGCCTTTGTCCAGGGAGGCATGGGAGCCTCTCCCTCAAGGCCTGCCCCACAAGATGGGGCCTGTCCAGGGGGGCTCACACCCTTGTTGTTACTCCTGATGTTTCCAAAGATGCTGCAGGAATTTATCCCGTGATCTCCTGTGAAGGGACTTTGCTGGTGGGGGAGTCTCTTTCCCTGCCCCTTAAAGTTAGGCAAGACAGGTGACTTGCTTTGATCAGGAGACTGCCTCAGAGGTGGGTCCTGTGACCTCCAAGCCTAGGCCTTAAACAACTGTGTAGCTTCTGCTTTTGCCATCTTGGATCACTGCCCTGAGGCAACCACATAACCACGGTCAGCCCCCTGGAGGGGAAGAGAACTCAAATGTCCAGTGAAGAGCCAGCGGGTCAATGGAGATGACAGTGACAACGGGACCCGCGCCGTTCAAGCTTGTGTTGTTCAAGGGTCAGCTGTCCTTTGTGGCCTACGGAATGCTTCGGCACCTATAACGGCAGGAGAGGGCTCTTCTTAGCTAGCAGGCTGCACTGAGGCTGAGCACCGCAGTGTGCGTAAGGGCTCAGTGTGTGATGGCTCCTGCCTGGGAGAGCGGGTATGCTAGCTGTGCACCGTCCCTCTCCGTGGATAAAGCCCTGGGTGTCATCTGAGCGCTGGTCCAAAGAACACAGAAGTCTGCTTGAAAGGGCCCCACTGACCAGATCTAGGATAATCTGAACATCAAAATAAACAGAGATTATAAGGAATTATAATCTTTTGAATAGGACAGTAATCGATGAGTCTATATTGAAAGAAATGAGTAAATAAAGAGACAAATGTGAAGAAGGAATGTGCTTTCTTACAGCCTAATGCCAACGAGCGCATTTATAATTAGTGGCGACTTTCCGTGGAAGGGCCACTCTGCCCAGCAATATTGAAACATCCGTGGCACAGCAGGTGGCCTGCGGGGAGAGGGGGGCAGGGAGGGGGGAGCTGAGGGAAGTGGGGGCGGGGGAGAAGCCTTTACATTTTTAAGTTTTTTCCTTTTGGAACACTCTACTGAGATATAATTTACATACATACAGTTCACACATTTAAAGTGTAAGATTCAGCGCCTCTTAGTATATCCCAGATTTGTGCACGATCACCACTGTCACATTTTGAACACTTTCATCACTGCCCCCCCCAAAAAACCTATACCTTTTATCTATCACCCCCATCTCCTCAGCCCCTTCCAGCCCCCGGCAACCACTAACCTATTCTCTGTCTGTAGATTTGCCTGTTCTGTACATTTCATGTGGACTCCTACACATACGGCCTTCAGTACCTGGATTCTTTCACTTAGTAGGTTTTCAATGTTTATCCATGTCGTAGCGGTTATCAGGGCTTCTTTCTTCTTAAACAAATGAACTAAAGGTTGTTAATTTCTTCACAGAGCAGGCCTAGAACTGGTAGCTCAGAAGGTCGCTGGGGCCACACTGAGGATTGTAAACCTCTAGTTGTTTTAAGAATAGCCAACAACGCAGACTTTTAGCCATTTGTGGTCTGCCTGCTCTGCACACCCTGGGAACCACACTGAGTACCTGCTGTGCATCCATGAGATGGAGCCCTAGGTTTTAAGGTCCCAAGTGCTACAGCCCTCTGAGCTCTCTCACCCAAAGACTTCCCGCCTGGTTGCTGAGCAACATCACCTGGACACCTGAGCTCCCTTCCCACCCCTCCCCCTGGATTTCCTTTGCCCTGCTCCCCTTTGGGATGGTGGCCCCCTTGCCATAAGGCTATGCACAGTCTCATGCTGTGAGGGATTCCCCTTGCATGCCATCCCATCCCAGGGCCGCCCCAGGGAACTTTGTGTGTGTCACTTCCTCCGAGGTCATCTCTTTTTCCTCCATCACCCCCTAATCTCTCATGATCCCGACAATTCCTTGTCATTGTTGAAGAGCATTTCACTATATGGATAAACCACATTTTGTTTATTCATTCATCACTTGACGGACATTTGGGTTGTTTACATATTTGGGCTATTATTTTTGCTGTTATGAGCATTTCATGTACAAGCTTTTGTTTGAACACTTGTTTTCATTTCTCTTGGATATACGTAGAGCTCGGTGTAGAACTGCTGGGTCACATGGTAATTCTATTCTTAATCTTTTGAGGAACTGCCAGATTGTTTTCCAAAGTGACCGAATCATTTTACATTCCCACCAGTAGTGTACGATGGTTCCTATTATTCCACATTCTTGCCAGCCCTTGTTATTACCTGACTTTTTATATTACAGCTATCCAAAGGTGTGTTAAATGGTATGTCATTGTGAGGTTGTTGTTTTTTGTAGCTTTTTTACAGCTTAAAATACTACACATTTATTTTTAAAATGTTATCTTTATTGTTGGAAGTATTATTGACGTCCTCCTTTTCCCCCATTGACCCCTCCTAGCCCCCCGCCGGCCCCATCCCAGGCCTTCACCACACTATTGTCTGTGTCCCGGGTTATGCATATATTCATGTACGTTCTTGGGTTATTCTCTTCCCATCCGCTCACCCATCCCCAACCTCCCTCTGAGATAAGACAGTCTGTCCCATATTTCTAGGTCTCTGGATCTATTTTGTTTATGTTTATTTTGTCCTTTAGACTCCACATATGAATGAGATCAAGAGATATTTGTCTTTCTCTGACTGGCTTATTTTGCTTAACATAATACTCTCCAGGTCCCTCCATGCTGTCTCAAAGGGTAAGAGATTCTTCTTTTTTGCTGCTGTATAGTATTCCATGGTGTAAATGTACCCCAGCTTTTTTATCCATTTGTCTACTGATGGGCACGTGGGCTGTTTCTAAATCTTAGCTATTGTAAATTGTGCTGCTATGAAAATTGGGGTGCATATATTTTTTCTGATTGTTGTTTTGGGTTAAAATAAATAAATAAATAAATGAATAAAATATTACACATTTATTAGCTCACAGATCTATAGGCCAGAAGTCAGTTGGGCTTGACTGGATTCTCTGCTTAAGCTCTCACAAGGCCAAAGTCTAGGTATCAGTGGGCTGGGCTCTTAGGTGGAGTCTTGGGGAAGAACCCATTTCCAAGCTCATCCAGGCTATTGGCAAGAGTCAGTTCCTTCTGGTTGTAGGACTGAGGTCTTTGTTTCCTTGTTTACTATCGATGAGGGAAGAGGGTCACTCTATGCGCCTAGACCCATCTCTTTATGATGTGCTGCCAATAACAGCACATCAAATCTTTCTCCTGCTTCAGATCTCTGACTTCTTCCTCAGTGACCAGCCAGGAAGAAACCCTCTGCTGCTAAGGGGCTGAACTGATTGGACGAAGCCCCCTGGGATAATCTGCCTTTTGAATAACTCAAAGCCAACTGATTAGTAACCTGAATTACATATGCACAATCTCTTTTGTCATGTAGTTTAACATCATCATGGGTGTGCTGTCTCCCCATAGTCATAGTCCCAGAGATTAGAGAGGAAAGTCTTGGGAAGCGTTTTAGGGTTTTGTCAACTCCATATATACCTATAAGCAACAGTTCTACAGGTGTCCCAGGAGCCAAATACAAGAATGTTCGTGATAAACCCCAAATTGTGATATAGTCATAAGATGCCATCTGGACAGCAGTAAGAAACACCAGTAAGTGAAATCCTGTACAGCAGTAAGAAATACACGAGATTCTGTAGAGGAGTAAGAAATACGCGCACGACAGCTGTGCTCATCAACAGGGACGGATCTCACGAACAATGTTAAGAAAAGAAATTTATCACAAAAGAATGAATAAATTGGCCCCTTTCATGTAAAATACACATAGAGGCAAAATGAGCCTGCCGTGTGGCCAAACTTTACTGCACAGGGACGCACGGAATGTGGTAAGACCGTAACAGGGAAGGAAAGGATTCTCACAAAAGTCAGGATGCAGTTACTTACGTCTCAGAGACTAGGACGGCGGGTGCCTCAGGGAGAGGAATGAGAGAAGCTTCTAAGTTACTCTCATGTTCTGCTTTCGAAAATCCTCACCCAAAGATATGTTTAGAGAGAAGGGAGCGGGAGAGAGCGACCATACACGTCGCGACTGGTGATGGAACCTGCAACCTAGGTATATGCCTTGACTTGGAATAGAACCGTCAACCTTTCGGCGTGCGGGCGACGCTCCAACCAGCCGAGCCACTGGACCACGGCTCCCGTTCTACCTTTTAGCCTGTTCTCCTTGTGGCTTTGATTTGTATTTTCTGATAACTACTGATGTGGAGCATCTTTCCATGTGCTATTTGTATATCTTCCTTGGAGAAGTGTCTGTTCAGGTCCTTTGTTCATTTTTAAGCTGGGTTATTTGGCTTTTTATTCCTGAATTGTAAGAACTCTGTATATTCTGGATACAAGTCCCTTCTCAGATATATAATTTTCAACTGTTTTCTCCTAGCCTGTGGGTTGTCTTTTAGCTTTCTCAGTGGTATCCTTGGAAGCACAGAAGTGTATAATTTTGATGAAGTCCAGTTCATGTATTTTATATTTTATTACTTACGCTGTTGGTGTTATACTTAAGAATTCATTGTCAAATCCAAGATCATGAAGACTTAGGTCAATGGGGAAAAAAGGAGACATATGTAATGCCATATGTAAGACTTGAAACAATATAGAATTTTTAAAAAATGATTGTCTTTTTCTAAGGGTTTTATAGTTTTAGCCTTTACATTGAGGTTGTTGATCCATTCTGAGTTAATTTTTCCTATAGCATAGGATCCTTTACACGTGGTTATGCACTGTGTCGTGCCATTTATTGAAAACAAAAAACAAAAAACACACACACGAACCCCAAACAGTTCTTCCCCCCACCGAATTGTCCTGCCATCATCCATGTCTAAAATCATGGGTTTCTTTCTGGGTTTCTTTCTGGATTCTCAGTTCTACTCCATTGATCTGTAAGTTTTTCCCATTGTCAGGGCCACCATATCGTGATGCTTAGAATGGAGGCTTTTATGTGACTCATTCCCCCAACTAATGAATCACTCAGGTCAGGCGCTGTCCCCTGCACCTAAGGGTGTGGTGCCTTTTAAAGGCGCTGCTGCCCTGAGTATTTTGTCCTGGCTGCTTCTCTGTGCATGTCCGTTGTTTCTCCTCCCTTTCAGCCATTCCATTCCATCCCGCCCCCCACCCCCCCCACCCCCCCCGTGGAATACTGCCCTCCACCAGGTCTCTTGCAGCTTCAAGGTCATCATGACCTGATCGAACTCAGTCTGCGGGGGATGGGGGCTCCTCTGCGCTCCCGATTCCCACGGACACAGGACTTTGGGGGTTTGACTCTGTGTCCTTCACATTTTCAGCTCTGAATAGAGAATGCCGAGGTTAAACCCACGGCATGAAACAGCTACTGAGGCATGGAAAGGATATTCCAGAAGTACGGGGACACTCCAGGGGAGAAAAAGAACATGGGTCCAATTCCTCAATATTTGGGACTTCAGCTTTCAAAAGTCCTCTAGCCGTCCAACCCCTGGAGGGAGGTCAAAAAGAGATGCTGAGAAGTGACCCATTTGTTACCAGGAGTACCATGGCTATAAAAACCCCTCTCGACCCGAAACATTTCTAAAAAGGGAAACTTTACAACCCCCCCCCCCGCCCCCTGGACCCCAACAACTGCCACCTGCCAACACCCCCAGCCGAGTTCCAGATCAGACCGCAGCCGGGCTGACACCCTGACGGCGGCCTCATGAGACCCCATCCCCCGTGAGACCCCATCCCTCATGGGACCCCATTGTCTTCGGACCTGGGCCTGAGCTCTTGACCCACAGAAGCTGTGAGATAATATACAGGCTTTGCTTTAAGCTGCGAAGTTTGTGGTAATTTGTTAGACAACAAAAGGGAACGAGCGGACGCACCAGTGGACGGCGCTGCTCCGCAGACGGAGGGAGGACGAGGGAGTCTCCCCAACAGCTCAGGAGGGGCGGCTCGCCCGCGGGAGTGTGGCTGGCATGTGTAGAGCAGACTCCCCAGCCTTCTTCCTCTGCTCCGTCCCCAGGCACCCCAACTCCTGTCCCTCATTAGTCTCCTTAAGTCTGACATTAAAACAGGTTTTCACAGACTAGAAAGCGCGGTGCAAGCACCCTTGGGCGTTGCCGGGCGCAGCCACCTCTCCCTCGCCCCCCCCCCCCTTTCCCGTTGGATCCCTGAACTCCTTAGGAAGCCCAGCAGAGAAGAGTGGGATGTCTGGGGTGGGTGTGTGAGGACGCACCCTCTAGGCCAGGGGTGGGCAAACTTTTTGACTCAAAGGCCACAATGGGTTCTTAAACTGGACCGGAGGGCCTGAACAAAAGCATGGATGGAGTGTTTGTGTGAACTAATATCAATTCAAAGTAAACATCATTACATAAAAGGGTACGGTCTTTTTTTCAATAGTTTTATTCATTTCAAACGGGCCAGATCCGGCCCGCGGGCCGTAGTTTGCCCACGGCTGCTCTAGGCCAGTGGTTCTCAACCTTCCTAATGCCGCGACCCTTTAATACAGTTCCTCATGTTGTGGTGACCCCCAACCATAAAATTATTTTCGTTGCTACTTCATAACTGTAATTTTGCTACTGTTATGAATCGTCATGTAAATATCTGATATGCGGGATGTATTTTCATTGTTACAAATTGAACATAATTAAAGCATAGTGATTAATCACAAAAACAATATGTAATTATATATGTGTTTTCCGATGGTCTTAGGCGACCCCTGTGAAAGGGTCGTTGGGCCCCCAGGTTGAGAACCGCTGCTCTAGGGGCTGCAGCCCGGCAGAGCACCGGTGGACATCTGGGGGTGTGTGTGTGAGGACGCACCCTCTAGGGGCCAGCAGAGCGCCAGGGAACGGCCGCGGAAGCCAGGGAGGAGCCGCCGGTGCGCAGCCCGCATAATAGCGGCCAGCCCAGGCCGTGCCACCACCTCCTCCAACTTCCCACCCCCACCCGCTCCTGCGGAGCGGGACCGCTCCCTCCCAGGCTCTGAGAGACTGTAGACCAGGAGCCCTCCCCGCCAGTCCTCTTCTCCCATAGCTTCTCCCACGGAAGCGCCAAACCGCGGGACCCCGCTTTTCCCCAGGGGGAGGCGAGGCCGCGGAGCGCCTTCCTTTCTTTGCACCCACCACGGTCCTCTCCCCGCAGCCCAGCCCGTGCCTCCCACGCGATGGGGTTCCCCCCTCCCGGCCCTCAAGCCCGCCCCGTCGCGTTCACTGCACCTCGATTGGTGGCTCTTCCCACCGTCCCTCCGGCCACTGCGCCCCCAGCACAGTTTGCTGGGCACACGTGCCGGGTGCAGGCTTCCTGCCGGGTCACGTGCACGCACAGGGTCTCCTCCCGGTGTAAGCTGCCTGCCTCCCTCACGCCCGTCGGGGAGGAACTGATGAGGCGCCAAGGCCTCCCGCCCTGAATCAGCCTCCAGCCAGGGTCCCCCAGGGCGAGGCCCGGGGTCCCACCCAGAGTGGGTTCGCGTGCACAACAGGGCTGCGCGTCGCCATGGGAACCTCGCGACCTGTCCAGGGGGCAGGCGCCCAGGGCGTTGGACACCCCGCGAGGTTAGCGGCCACCTATTTCCATTCGCCGCAGGAGGCTGGGCGCAGGGAGCCCTGGGGAATGCGGGTGACCTGACCGCAGCGCCTCTCTCGGGGCAGAGGGCAGCCGCCAGGAGAGGTGGGCTGCTGGGGACAGAGAGCCCTGCCTGTCCCCACGAGTCCCCCTGTAGGCGGCTCCGCGCAGCTTCCGCCTGTTGGTGGTGCACAGCGTTCAGGGCCCTGGCTTCCTCCCACCTTCAGCTCCTGCTTTACTTCAAAGCCCCCCCCCCCCCCGCCCCCCCAGCGTCCGCAGCCTCAGGTGACCAGCACCTGCAGGCTTGTCATTTAAGCCGAAAGCTCTTCGCACACGGAGTTCGCCAAGTCGCGTGCGGAGGCGTGAGCGAGTGGAACCGGGCGCCCCCCCCTCCCCGCACCGCGAATCCGCGCGCGGAGCCCTGGCAGGCGAAGCTAAGCCCGCACCAGCAGTGGAGGGTTTCCCCGCGCCCTGGCCCATCTCACCTCCTGCGCGGCAGAGACCGGCCCAGCAGCGCGTGTCGGTCCCGCTCTCTCTCGGCCCTGCTGTGTTCTGTCTTATGGTTCATGTCATTTACTGAGTCAGTTTCCGCTGATGGTCGTTGGGGTGCTCCGCAGTTTTTCCCGAGCGGGCTTCCGGGGTGGAAGTCTGGCTGGAGGGGTTGGGGGGGCGGCTGGCCGTCATCCCTGTGTCTGTCCCGCTCAGGGATCCACAGCCAGCGGAGCCCACGGACTCGTGGAGATGCTCCATCAGGCAGAGAGGCCACCACAGACACAGGTCGGGACAGGGCCCGGGAACCCACTGCTGAAGGAGCACAGACACAGGTGCTGGGCCCCTGGGTCCCCCATGGAGCCGCCATGGCACAGGGTGGGACGGTCGCGCTCTGGGAAGCCTGTGCCGTGGGTTCTAATCTAGACCGACCTCACTGGGATGCTGACTGCCCGCACTCTGAGCACAGGCCACGGCCTTTCTGCCTCGTCCCCCGGGCTGAGGCACCAATGCTGAGTGGCCTGCCCCAGCCACCACTCTTCTTGTCCTTGTGTTGCTTCTTTTAATTCCCAGTTTGAAACCCACCCCCAGCCCTGCTTTGCCCTCCTTGCAGCCCCTTTAAACACATGCACATGTTTTTATTGACTTTAGAGAGAGAGAGGGAGGGAGAGGGAGAGAGAGGAACATCGATGTGAGAGAGAAACACACATCCCGTATGCACCCCGATCAGGGGTGGGACCTGCAACCTGTGCCCTGACTGGGAATCGAACCGGCGACCTTCTGGTGCACAGGATGATGCCCAACCAACTGAGCCCAGTGGCCAGGGCAGAGCCCCTTGCTATAGCTTTTTCGGCCTCCTTTTCCAGGATGAACTGAATCAGGTCAGCAGGCCTTCATTGAATGCCTGCTGTTTGCAGAGCACTCCTGTCCTCCTTACCCTGTAGGGTTCCGAATGGCAGGCAGTTGTCTAAGGGATTCCGGGGTGTCCCATCACCCCCTTGGGCCTCGGACTCTTTCAGCCTCCTCGGAAGGTGGTCCCAGGATAGCGACGCACGAGGGGAGGGGCCGTCCCCCGCTCACCTGTCTCCTGCCAGCGCAGGGCTCCTCTGGGCTGTGCTCGAGCTCCAGCTCTGAGTGATTTGCTGGAGGTTGGGATGCCAAGGGCCACACCGGCTCGGGGCCAGGTCGGGCTTGGTGGCGAGGGACCTTAGAGGTTCCTAAAGCCAGGGCCGCGGGCAGGGTGAGGACAGACAACGTGCTTCTGCAGGCTGGACACGAGGGAGCTGTATCCAGTCAGAAAACGTCACCCACCCCTGTCCCCTCCTCTCACCCACAGTCCCCAGGGCTCTGGGGGGACACAGGGTGGGTGACAGACAGCAAGCAGCAGGGCCTCAGGCCTGCAACCGCCAGCCCGCCCCTGGGCTGTCAGAGAGGCGTGAACAATACGGCCGTTCACCTGGAGGCACAGGCCAGGCTCCATCAAAGCCGCGCGGCAACCTGCAAGCCGGGTCTCAAGCCCGCAGGTCACAGGGAGGGAACTGTGTGCCCCCGCGGACAAACCGTGAGCCCGGCGGAAACCTGGGTGGCAGCCTGGGTGGAAGGGAGGTGGCTCTGGCGGGGGCACAGGGAAGCGGGCGCATTATAAAGGCCCTTTGGGCCTTGCCTCCTGAATGGAGCTATTTATCGGGGAATCCATAATGTTGGAGCAGCTTGGACTCCTTGGCAAATCCCCGGGCAAACCTCTTGGCAGGCTTTCCCTGATGGAACATCCAGAGAGAAAAAGTCCCCTGTCCCCGTCCCTGGTAACCTCTGGCCCGGCCCACCGGGATCTTGTTTGCTCTGGCAGACAGGGAGCCCATTCAGAGCCCTGGGTGGCACAGCGGAGTCTGGCCCGGAGCGGTGAGGGCGGGGCGGGGGGCGGAGGGGGGGCGCTCTCTAGAAGCCTCCTCTGGCTCGGGCGGAGGTGGAGTGCTGACTTTATTCTGGCCGGTGAGAATGACTGACTTTACAGTTCTGTCTTGCCCCATAAACCAGAAAGCCACTTCCAGCTGGTGAAATGGGGCCAGGTGGGCGGTGTCTGGTGCCACCCTGCCACAGGAGGGTGGCGGCCGGCGGGCTGTGGTCTCTGCTGGCCACAGGGAAGGCGATCCTCCGGCCGTCTGTCCGTCAGCAGCAGGCGTGGGCGCCAGGCCGTGGCCGCTGCGAGCACATGGGCTGTGCCTGCCCCCGGCTGTGGACACCCACAGCTTCCCGGCTCAGCCTTGTAATTATGACGCCATCAGAGCGCTGTCTCTTTACACAGGAGGGGCCGCCCAGACGGTTTTATTTGCCAAGGGTGGGAAACACTGCCTTACCTTCGGCTCAAGCCACATCTGGGTAGGAAGAGGCCGGGAGTGAATTCCACAGCACGCTGCCCCGGGAGTCTCCCGTCCTTGGAGGTCAGACGGGCCCTGGTTGGCAGCCGCTGGCTGGAGCAGCCCAGCCCCAGGAGAGGACGACACCCCCTTTCCAGCCAAGGGCGGCCATCACGGGGAGAGCAGGGCACCGCAGGGGACGTGCGCGTTTCCCCCTCCGCCTTCTTGCCTTGCTGGCCACAACTGCACGCAAAGAGCTGAAGGCGACTATACGATGCTGAACTATTTAAAATGCTTAGCTAAACACGCTGGCTTGTTTGCTTTCTGCTGATAGCAACAGTGCACCCTCAGAGCCCTTTCAAAACTCCCCAGTGTTTCGAAAGTGGATAAGGGACTCATTCAGTGACAAGCGAAGTCTGCCCGAGCCAGGAATGAAGCCTGGGTTTCATGAAATGCGGACTAGTCACAGACCACACATGGAGGCATTTCTGAACTCAGCTCTGCCCACCTCCTCTCCCCCTCCCTCCCCCCACCCTCTCAAGCACACTCGTCCCACCCTCACTCCTCCTCCTCACCCTGAGGGTGGGGGTGTAAAAAGATAATTTTCCTCCCAGGCAGCAAGGTTCTTCTAGCTGAACATGAGACAGATTAACAGGAGAAAGTTCCAAAGTTTATTATCCATATGGACATGCAGGGTCCATAAGAATGTGACCCAAAGATGCCCGGGCAGTTACGGATTGTTTATGTGCCATTTTGGACAAAGGAGCAGGGGGCAGGGGTCTGGGATTTCAATGGGGAAGCAGGCAATTCACAGGTAGAGGACAGAAAGCCAACGCATGGCAAAGACATTCCTGCCGGGCCACCCAGAAAGAATGGGAGGAGAGGGATCCGGCAGAACCGGTTTCTCAGGGACCCTCCATCGGTCGCAGCACTTGTCAAATGGGCTCAGGAGGAGCCTGGGTGAGGATGCGGGTCCCTCCGGAAGCAGGCCCTCCGTCGGATTCCCGCAGGCAGGGGCGGCTCAGAAGTTGTAATTATGAGTCTTCTGTTTCTTAATAGCCAGCTTAAAATCAGCACCTCCAAAGGCACATCTTGGGGTGGCAAAACTTGGGTCCCCTTCACCGACAAACAGGGGTGACTGAGAGTAGCAGTGTCCACAGCCAAAGGCTGGGGTGTGGGGAGAGGCCAGGGCTAGGAGGTCCTTTGTTAGGCACAAAGCGATGACACACGGGATGACTCCGGTGTGCACCCCTAACCCCTACCCCACCCACCCTAAAGGGGCCTCGAAGAGAAGCCAGCGGCGCCTAAACTAGCTGCCAGTGTAAACGGGTTTTTGTGGTGTCCGAGAAAGGAGCCTCAAAGGGCACAGGCCTGGGAGCAGTTTAAATGCAGTGGCAAGATTACTGGGGTGAAGGCAATAACATGCTCTCGGGGTGCAGTGGGTGGGCAGCAACTGCTCTGAGAGCCCTGATAATCCTCCACATGTTTCCTTCGTTTTGGGGAATGAGCAGGCTTCTCTCAAACCATCCAACCTACTTCCTGCTCTTCCTGGGCTTGGTTCTCCTCTGAACCAATCCCTCTTCTGGATCTCCCGGGTTCCCGCCCCTTATGCAACCGGATGCTTTCCCAGGCGTGGCTCTGCCCCTTATGGTGGCCATCTTGCCTCCCCCAGCACAGGCACCCAGCAGAGGAGTTCCCTTCACTGTCCCCACACCCCCACCTCAATATGGGCAGGAGACTGGCTGTTCCCTGGGGAGATTCTTCCTGCTCACTTGGGGATGGCTGGGGGATTGAGCCCCTTATCAGGGGTGTGTGTGTGTGGGGGGGGGGGGGGCAGGGGAGCCCTGGGGAGCCTGGGATGGCTATAGCTTCCTAGTAAATCAGGCCCAATGTCCGATTCAGGCTCATCAGGCTTAACGTCCGATTCCATGTGCTCCCTTCCTGAACTAACTAGGCACCTACGTTAACAAACACAGCTGCCAGGGAGGACACTGTTGGGGCCCAGTGCAATTGTTGAAATCACATTTGTGTGTGGCGGCAAGAAACACACATTTCCCTAAAAATGAGGCCAGGTCTGTGGGTGGGAGCACAGTCCCAGAGGTAGGGAGGCCTAACTGCACAGAGCACTGCCCTTTATCCACGGTTATGGGAGCACTGCCCCCTCTCAGACGTGTGGTTGTGGGAGCACTGCCCCTATCAGACACGTGGTTGTGGGAGCACTGCCCCCTATCAGACACGTGGTTGTGGGAGCACTGCCCCCTATCAGACGTGTGGTTGTGGGAGCACTGCCCCTATCAGACACGTGGTTGTGGGAGCACTGCCCCCTATCAGACGTGTGGTTGTGGAAGCACTGCCCCTATCAGACACGTGGTTGTGGGAGCACTGCCCCCTATCAGACACGTGGTTATGGGAGCACTACCCCTATCAGACACGTGGTTGTGGAAGCACTGCCCCTATCAGACACGTGGTTGTGGGAGCACTGCCCCCTATCAGACACGTGGTTATGGGAGCACTGCCCCTATCAGACACGTGGTTGTGGGAGCACTGCCCCCTATCAGACACGTGGTTATGGGAGCACTGCCCTTTATCCACGGTTATGGGAGCACTGCCTCCTCTCAGACGTGTGGTTGTGGAAGCACTGCCCCCTATCAGACACGTGGTTGTGGAAGCACTGCCCCTATCAGACACGTGGTTGTGGGAGCACTGCCCCCTATCAGACACGTGGTTGTGGGAGCACTGCCCCTATCAGACACGTGGTTGTGGGAGCACTGCCCCTATCAGACACGTGGTTGTGGAAGCACTGCCCTTATCAGACACGTGGTTATGGGAGCACTGCCCTTTATCCACGGTTATGGGAGCACTGCCTCCTCTCAGACGTGTGGTTGTGGGAACACTGCCCCCTATCAGACACGTGGTTGTGGGAGCACTGCCCCCTATCAGACAGACACGTGGTTGTGGGAGCACTGCCCCCTATCAGACACGTGGTTGTGGGAGCACTGCCCCCTATCAGACACGTGGTTGTGGGAGCACTGCCCCTATCAGACACGTGGTTGTGGGAGCACTGCCCCTATCAGACGTGTGGTTGTGGGAGCACTGCCTCCTCTCAGACGTGTGGTTGTGGGAACACTGCCCCCTATCAGACATGTGGTTGTGGGAGCACTGCCTCCTCTCAGACGTGTGGTTGTGGGAACACTGCCCCCTATCAGACACGTGGTTGTGGGAGCACTGCCCCCTATCAGACAGACACGTGGTTGTGGGAGCACTGCCCCCTATCAGACACGTGGTTGTGGGAGCACTGCCCCCTATCAGACGTGTGGTTGTGGGAGCACTGCCTTCCATCTGCTGGGTGGCTGTTGGCCACAGGAATGTGAGGCTGCACAAAGGTGAGCCTGTGTATCTGCTCCCTGGCTGCAAACTGCAGATGGAGCGAAGTGAACCTGACTGGGGCCCATTTCAAGTTTGGAAGATCGTGGGTTTTCTTTTTTCTCTTTTTAACTTTTAAATGTAAGCTCCAGTGTTTCCAGAGAGAATGAGGCAGTTCATTCCTGAAGTATTTATGGAGCTTCGTGGGTGCAGTGACAGGTAAGTGTGTGGGGAAGGGCACGTGCCCAGCCCTCAGCCCCAGTCCCAGTCAGATGCTGCAGGGCAGCTCCTTCTTAAAGGACATGCTCCCCAAGGCCCGGCCCAAGAGACATTACTGCCATGTGCGGCTGGGCAAAGCTTGCAACGATTTTTCACGCCCCACCCCCTCCCCACAGCTGTGGAGCGATTGCCCTGGGAGGCGGGGAGGCGGGGAGACCATCTTCAGTGGCTTCTCACGATGCTTCCAAGACAGAGACCTGAAGAGAAGACCTGTCTTACCTCTTACACTCACACTTTTTGAGATGAGAAGATGAGTTAGCCAAGAATAAAAGTTGGAAGCCCAGAGGTTCTGTTTGGTTTGGAACAAAGAAGCCCACAGCCCAGGTGTCTCAACGGGCCAAACTCTTAACCTGAAGCAGTGCAGCGGCCAGGAGACGGAGCTCGCCCCTGAGCTGTCGCAGGTGTCCCTGAAGTGTCCTCATGGCCTGGGACATGCTGGGGAGATCGTTGACCCCGCTCCCCAGGCCAGAGCAGGAACCAGAGATGGAACGAGGGCTCCTGGCTGAGCGGCCACTACACAGGCGGGGAGTGTCCTCTCTCCACTCCCCTCCTGGGCTGACGGAGCCTGCTGCCTCCTCTAATGACGTGTCACCTCCCACAATGAACTCGGTTCTAACCAAGATCTGTTCTTCAACCGCTTTGCCCTCTATTCCTTCCTGCAAAATGGATGCCCAGCTTTCTGTCTTCCTGGTGTCACTGCTCCTGCACCCCCGTCCCTCCACCCCCATCCACTAGGTCACCCCTGGGTCAACAGGCCTCCGGAGGGGCAGGAAAACACAGCTTCCCTAGACAGTAAAACAGAGACCATGATTCTGATCTTGCAGATGGTGTGAAGATACAGTGAGATTCTCCCCTTTTCTTTAAGTCAGCAAATATTTATTACATCTTATTATGTTCCAGGACCAGAAATATTGCCAGTTCCCAGGTATTTGCTACATACTCTGGAACACATTAGCGGAGAGGGGAGTAGCTTTCTCGGACATTATAAATAGGTGTGGCCGTGACTAGAGGGCTCACCGGTACCCAGTACCTGTATCCCTCTCTTCCCCGTATGCACCCCAGGGGAATACATTCCCAGCCTCCCTTGCAGTCAGATGGAGCCACGTGACTGGGTTCTGACCAACGAATGTGAGCAGAAGCAACGTGGGCCACGCGCAGGCCCGGCACACAGGAACCTCCACATCATACAAAGAGGAACTCAAGTGGATCCCGAACTGAAATGTAAAACATAAAACTATAAAACTTCAAGAAAAACATAAAAACGCTAGATCCTCCAATAGGTCATGTGGTGCAGGGATAAGCAAAGAGTTCTTGGGCTTGACATAAAATCACAATCCATAAAAGATAAAAATGAAAAATGAGACTTCATCAGAATTTAAGAGAAAGACCCTGTTAAGAGAATGAGAAGACAAGCTATGACTGGAAGAAAATATTTACAAACCATGATTCCATATGTCTAGAATATATAAATACTTCTCAAAACTCCATAGTCAAAAAGAAACCACCTCAGTAGAAAATGGGCAAAAAAAACACGAAGAGACCTTTCGCAGAAGAGGGTAGACAGAGGACAGCAGGAGCAGGTGAAAGGTGTCAATATCATAAACCATCAGGGAGATGCAGGTGACAGAGACAATGAGATATCATCACACCTATCACACGGCTAACATGTAAAATAGTGGCAACACTCAACGATGGCGAGGTCGACAGAAACCGATCACTCGTCCATCTTGCAGGGGGAATAGAAAGCTACACAGGCAACTGTCTTCCACCCAGCGTTACACTCCTCAGCATTTATCCCAGAGAATTGAAAACGTATGTTCACACAGAGACATCGATAAAAATGTGCACAGCAGCTTTATTCATAGTAGCCTGGAAGTCTCTTTCTACAGGTGAATGGTTAAGCAAATTGTCGTCCATCCATACCATGGAATACTATCTATATATATAAAAGCCCATGTGACCATTACAACTGAACGATCAAAATGACCAGAATGACCGGCTGACCAGTCACTATGACGTGCACTGACCACCAGGAGGCAGACACTCAATGCAGGAGCTGCCCTCTGGTGGTCAGTGTGCTCCCACAGCCAACCTCCCGCATTCGGCCAACTCCCCTGGTCCCTTCCCCCAGTCGGTCTCTCCCCACAGCCAGCTGACCAACCTCCCGAGGTCCCTCCCCCCTGTCCCTCCCCCTGGCCAGCAGGCCCTGATTGGCCCAGCCTCTAGTTCAGCAATAAAAAGAACAAATTATTGCTACATGTAACAACCTGAACGAATCTCCAGGGAATTACATTGAGTGAAAGAAGCCAATCTCTGCATGATTCCACATATACATAATATTATTAAAATGACAAAACTATAGAGATTTAGAGCAGATTCTTGGTTGCCAGGGTTAAAGAGGGTGAAGTAGGAGAGAAGTGAGTGTGGCTATCAAAGGGCAGCATGAGGGATGCTTGTGGTGCTGGGACTGTTGCCTGGTTTGACCATGTCTACGTCGTCACTGGCAGTGTTGTTGTGCTAGAACAGTGATGGCGAGCCTTTTGAGCTCGGCGTGTCAGCATTTTGAAAAACCCTAACTTAACTCTGGTGCCGTGTCACATATAGAAATTTTTTGATATTTGCAACCATAGTAAAACAAAGACTTATATTTTTGATATTTATCTTATATATTTAAATGTCATTTAACAAAGAAAAATCAACCAAAAAAATGAGTTCGCGTGTCACCTCTGACATGCGTGTCATAGGTTCGCCATCACTGTGCTAGAAGCTTGTAAGATGTTACCATGGAGACAAATTGGGTGAAGGATACACAGATCTTTCTTATTATTTCTCCCTCTGACACATGACCTTTTCGCGTTTCCCTTACTCACCGGATGACTGGAGACTCTCCGAGGACCCAGAAGAGGGCAAGCCACAGAGGGAAGGCGTCTGGGTCCCTGAATGGCTGTTTGGAGTCAAGTCACGACCTCACTCTCGCACACTGGACTGAGTTGCAATCAAGGAAACACTTTTCCTGTGCTAAACCACGATGTCTGGGGGCTGTTTGTTACTGCAGTCGCTTTTACTCACCCTGACTAATGACCCATGGGAGGATCTAGGTCAGTGATGGCGAACCTATGACATATGTGTCAGAGGTGACACGCGGACTCATTTCTTTGGTTGATTTTTCTTTGTTAAATGGCATTTAAATATATAAAATAAATATCAAAAAATATAAGTCTTTGTTTTACTATGGTTGCAAATATCAAAAAATTTCTATATGTGACACGGCACCAGAGTTAAGTTAGGGTTTTTCAAAATGCTGACACGCCGAGCTCAAAAGGTTCGCCAACACTGATCTAGGGTTTTAATCTAAATTCAGGTTCCACAGGGAACCAATAAAGTGTGCTGATTTTTCCATGAAGCTATTTTGGTTTCTAGTGCGAAGAAATGACATTGCCCTGTCTGTGCACAAAACTGGGATCAGCTCCGCGTCAGCACGCACTGGCTTTCCTGGTCTGAGTAAGTCACTGGGCGTCTAAATGCTGTCCTCCTGGGCCTGGAGACTCAGTTCAGGAGGCAGGCGGGCCTGCATTTAAGTACCGAGGACTCCTCAGGCCGGGCTAGGGGCTGTGTGCCCAGCACTTCCTCGTGGTTCTCTTTGGACCCAACTCTTCTGGCCATCAAGTTACTCTCTGTCCTAGCCCCAGGGGGACCGTTCTTAAAAAACGAACCTTATCAGTTACCTCGGCTAAAAATAATGACAATGAAAAACAGGGCTGCTATTACTGCTATCATAGCTGGATGTATCAAACACCTACTATGTTCCTAGCAATATTTGTAAACAACCCCAGTCTCTACTCCTGGACTTGTGCTGGCATTTCCAAGCCCAGCCCTCCAGCCCCCCAGCCCTCCAGCTCCCTCTCCTCCCCCCAGAACATGCTCTTCACCTGGCACTTACCTGGGTGCTCACCTGGGCGCCCCACAGCTCACCCTGGGGGCAGTGTGCCCACCCTCTGAGGCTGTGCCTTCAGGAACAAGATGCGGCAGGCCTGTCCTGAGGGCCTGCACCCCAGTGCTGGGCAGAGCGCTCTGCACACAGCTTGGGAAAGTCTGAGGGCGCCTCCTAAGGGGAGCTCCGGGAGCGGGCCCCAGGCCTCTGGCAGGCCACCATGAAGCCCTGTTGCACTAGTTTCCCCTTGCTGCTGGGACACACTGGTAAAGCCTGTACTAGTAAATGAGCATCTTGCAGTCCTGTCGGCTTGGTCTCCCTGGGCTAACATCCAGGTGTTGGCAGGACTGCACTCCTGTCCAGGTGCCCTCACTCCCTGGCTCCCCCGCTTTCCTGTCCTCACAGCCACAGGGTGGGGCCTTCTCACGTGGCATCGCTCAGCTTCCTCCTCTGCCTCCTGGCACCTTCGGGATGACCTTGGGCTCAGGATGACCTGGACCGGCCTGGGTAACCCTGTAAGCTCCCATGTGAGGTCTGCGCTGGCAGCCTGAGTTCTGTCTGCTGCCCGAGCACCCTTCATCGTGGGAGGTGACAGTGTCGCGGCTCCTGGGAGTCAGGAGGTGGCCATCACACCCGCCACGCCGGCCCCCAGCAAAATGAGGAAAATGGCAGGGTAGTGACTTTCCCATGAAGCTAATTTGTTTTTAAAATTATAATTCTGAATGCATGAAGCGTCCTTTTGGAAAAAAAACGTGAAAAGTTGGCAAACTGAATTTATCCTGGTCTATAAAGTTCTAACTTGCAGGAAGCAATGCTTTGGCCCCAAGGACACCTTCCCCGCCCCCAGCGTCACTTACACAGGAGCCGGAGGCTGGCAACCTCACGGTGCAGCGAGGCTGGGTGGGGCCTGAAGAGCCACGGCCTGGCTGAGGAAGGTGGAAATGTGAGGGTGCCCGCGCGTGGCGCTTATCATCCCATTCAGACGGGCTCCCCGATGAGTGCCACGCTGGCTGAGGTGGGACCCGCCGGTGAGCCGCCACAGGTTAGCTGCGGGAGGCAAGCGGAGGGAACACGTGTCAGCATCCTTAGCCAACCTGTGGGCAAGGGGACATGTATATACACAGGCTTGTTTTAGGCTGACGTGGTTCCGTGGACTCAGAGGGCTGTGTGGTCTTTGACAAGTTACTCAACTTCTCCCAATCCGTTTCCTGACATCAATAAAACAAAGCGCACAGCACCATCCTCAAGGGCCTGAGGAGGCTAACAGCTTCCATGTGAGAGTGTTGGTCTGCACACATACTACACTGTAGGTGTACCAACAAAACTAACATATGGGTACACAAAGAAACATATAAAGGAGACTATAGCAGTCACTTTTATCCCCGCTACCCAGAAATCCCAGAAATAAACACTGGTAATTTTGTGGCGTACACTCTGTTGTCTCCTTTCCTTTCCTTTTTCCTTTCCTTTCCTTGCCTTGCCTTTCCTTTCCTTGCCTTGCCTTGCCTTTTTCTTTCTTTCTTTTGTTTTTTAATTGATTTCAGAGAGAAAGGCAGAGGGAGAGAGAGATAGAAACATCAACGATGAGAGAGAATCATGGATCGGCTGCCTCCTGCGTGTCCCACACTGGGGATCAAGCCCACAACCCAGGCATGTACCCTGACCAGGAATAGAATCATGACCTTCTGGTTCATAGGTCACTGCCTAACCACTGAGCAGCACTGGCCAGGCTGTTTTTTCATTTTTAACCAGCAAGAATAAAGCAATTTCAATACTTTAATGATATCCTACAGAATCCTACCAATGTAGACAACTGACTTTAGTTGGACAACAGAAGATGTTCTGATTTTTAAAAAATCATTTAAAAATATATTTACCCTCCAATATTTCTAGATACTCAGCAATACCTGCTTTGACTTCAGTCATGTTTTCCTTTTTTTTTTCCTCCTAGAAATTTCTGGGAACTTCTACTACTTTCTACAGCACTGGTCTGAAAGGACACAGCTTTTAGAACCACCCTGAGCTTCATCCATGCCCACAGATGCCAGGGAGCCCAAGGACAATGAAGGTCGGGAGGAAAGAGGACACCTGAGTCCTGTTCCACATTCCTGTCCTGAGCTGTTTATTTCATGACCCGGGTGGTGGCACGGTGGCTGGGCTCAGCCCACCTGTCTTCTGGCTCACCTTCCTGATCTGCTGGGCCTGGAACACTAAACTTTTCCAAACCCTCTAGCACCTGAGCTTGTACACGTGAGTTCAGGTTTGTGACAAGCCTGGGACTGAGAGCAGGCGGGGTCAGCCACTGTGGTTCCTGGCCAGCAGGAGGCAGAGGGCCTTCCGTTTCGCTGGCATAGACAGTGGTGAGCAGGTGTGGCTGTGTCTTGGTTACAGAGGAGGGAACAGCTCTGTGGTGGCTTTGGGAGTCATCCCCGAAAGCTCAACCTACAGGTGGCTTTCCAGCCCTCCCTCTGATTCTCTAAGCCAGTGGTTCTCAACCTTGGCTGCACATTAGAATCACCTGGGAATCTTTTTAAAATCCTGATTTCTGGGCCTCATCCTCTGAAAATTCTGTTTCTTTGTTACTAATGTTGTGGCCCCACCCCATCACAAAGACACAGAATTTGGCTGGTTGAGAACCACTGCTCTAAGCCATTTTGCTTAATTAAGCCCAATGCCCTCCCAGCAGCCAGCATGGATTCTGTTCCTGGCCGCTGAGCCCTCCCTGAGACTGCTGCTCTGGAGGGTCTATTAGGAGCGTCTGCTACACGTCCACATTGTGCTTGGCAGGAAGGGGCCCATCGGAGAAGCACTGTGACGGCTCACGCCATGCCGCAGCGAAGTAACTGACTCTTTTCTCAGCAGCCGTACGAGCAAAGTGCCGTTGTCCGTCCTACCGTACAGGAGGGGAAACGGAGTGGCAGGTGGATTAATTTACCTGTCTGCAATTGCTCATCAAGAAAGAGGAAAAGGCACCCTTATCCCTGCACTGTCCAGCTCCCGGGCCTACGCTTCATCCCCGCCCTGTACTACTCTCCGTGTGCCTACAGTTTGGGCCTGGGGCGGGGGACCTTGTTTCTGCCAAAGGCCATTTCGATATTTATCACATCATTCGCGGGCCATACAGAATCAGCAGCTGAAAAACTAGCCTGTTATATTTGGTGAAACATAGAATTAACTCACCCCTAATGGCTTGGCAGGGCCAGACCAAATGATTTCGTGGGCCTTATACGGCCTGCAGGCCGGACATTCCCACCCCTGGTCCAGGCGAAGTCTGAGAGCTGGTCTGATGTCTCATTTTTTTGCACAGAATAAAACCAAATACCATAAACTAAAGTACAGACATGCCTTGAAGATGTTGCAGGTTCGGTTGCACCACAATAAAATGAGTGTCAGAACATGAGTCACATGACTTTTTTGGTTTCCCAGTGTGTACAAAACTTATATTTACACTATACTATCCTATATAATAAAAGTAATATGCAAATTGACTCTAATGGCAGAACAACCATGACGACCACTGGACCAGTCACTATGAGGTGCACTGACCACCTCTTGGTCCCTTTCCCCAGCCAGGGGCGGGGCCAGCAAGCGGGCAGGAACAGCTGACCTCTCAGTCCCTTCCCCGGTCGTCAAGCACGGATCACCTAATGGCGAATGGGGAACTGGAGGTGGGTGGCAGTGGGGGCGGGGCCAGCTGCAGGCAGCTGGGGAAGATGGACCTGATTTCAGGCCAGGCCTAGGGACCATACCTAAACACAAATTTTGTGCACCGGGTCTCTAGTAATCTAATAAGTGTGCAATACCATTATGTTAAATAATGTATGTACCTTAATTAAAAATACTTCATTGCACCCTGGCTGGTTTTGCTCAGTGGTTAGAGTACCAGCCCATGAACTGAAGGATCCAGGTTTAATTCATGGTCAAGGGCATGTACCTGGGTTGCAAGGCCCAATCCAGACTCAGGGTGTGTGCAGGAGGCAACTGATCAATGTGCCTCTCTTACATGATGTCTCCCTCTCTCTCTTTCTCCCTCTCTCTCTTTCTCTCTCTCCCCCCTTCTGTTCTCTCTAAGAATTAATGGAAAAAATATCCTGGGGTGAGGATTTTGAACCAAAAACAAAATATACACAAACAAATTTCATTGCTTAAAAATGCTAGCAGCACCTGAGACTTCAGCAAGCCGTAACCTTTTTGGTGGGGGGTCTTGCCTCCGTGTGGACACTGCTGACTAATGAGTGGTGGCTGCTGAGGGCGGCGGTGGCTGTGGAAATTTCATAAAATAAAACAACAATGAGGTTCGCCACCTCGATGGGCTCTTCCTTTCACCTGAGCACTCGGAGGCCATTGTAAGACTGTCAATTGGCCTGATTCCAATACTGGTGTGTCTCAGGGAGTGGGGAGGACCCAGGAGAGGGAGGGAGCCAGGGGAGCCAGCTGCCGTTGGAGAAGTCAGAACTCACAATGTTTATAGATTAAGTTCAGTGTCTTATGTGGGCGTGGTTCCTAGCACCGCAAAACAACGACAATGGCAGTATCCAAGACCACTGATCACCCATCACCCAGCAAATAGAACAATGATGAAAAAGTTTGAAGTTTTGCGAGAATGACCAAATGTGGCACAGAGATGCGGAGGGAGCACGGGGTGCTGGGAAGGGAGTGCTGGCAGGCTGCATGGAGGCGGGCGCCCCAGCAGGAGCAGGAGGTGGGGCTGGCGCACCTGTGACTGGGCTGTATTTTGACTCTTGGATTTTGTTTATGTTCATTTGAGCATTTACAAATCAGACCTGAGAGATTTCCAAACAAGAGACCATAAAGACCGCACTGCTGTTAGGTTTTCCTACATGGAGGGTAGAGTTGCTCTTTCCCTCGCCCCCCACACCAGCCTTCCGCAGTGATGTTCCACAGGAGGCCTGCTCAGCTCTAAGGAGCTGACTTGTAGGTCCTGCATCTCACGTCTGGAATATTCAGCCAAAGTTACGGCTGCAAAAGTCGTGTCCAGGGTGTTCCCTAGGAGACATCGGAGGGCGAATCGCACTCCCTCCACACATAGTTCTTGCTTCCTTTGCAGGGAAGCTTCGCAGGAAAATTGCTTTTCTCTTCACTGCTCCACAGGGACAACGTATCGCTACTTGAAGAGTCGCGTGTTCCTGTGGTTGCTTGGTTTGGAATCGCCACAGACACTCAGACTTCTGCAAAACTCCAAGTATGAGCTGCATGGAATGCAACCCAACACACGATGTCTTCCATCCAGCAGAGCCCCAGCCCGCTCATCACCATCCTCGGAGCCAGGCCCCAGAGCCGCACTGCAGCATCAGGAGCTGGAGAACGTGATTGCAGTGAGCGCATCTCCGGTCTTCCCACCACCCGTCTGCTCATCCAACACACAAACAGGCGATGCTAACTCGATGGGATTACAGATGCCCAAAGCACCCAGAAGAAGGCAGGCCGGGTGCGGCACTCATCTGCTGAGTATGAAATCTCTCCCCCGAGGGAGTGCTCCGCACACAAGGCCAGTCCCGAAAGCCGATACCACCTTGGCCAGGGAGGGGCGGTGGCGCCATTGGGAACGCTCGCCAGCGGTTACCTCAGACAATGTAAACACAAAACTGGTGCTTGTGTTTATGTGAAGTTATTGGCAACAGGCCCATTCCTGGGAGACAAAGATTATCTTGTTTACAGCAGCATCCAGATGATGGACAAGACTCTGCATAACATAAATCCAAGTGTGGTGGGGGGCGCCGTTAGCATAAACAACTTCCCTCAAGCAAAACAAACCAGCCGAGACGCAAGCTGGAATTCATTTGTTATCCAGCCCGGAGCTGACTTGTTTCAACATAAAACAACTGCAAAAGCTGAGGGAGAGGAGTGAAGTCCGCGGGCATCGCGAGCCTGTCTTTCGGGGCTGCCGGTTCTGCAGAAGGTGTTTCTGGCTTTGTCGGGCCGCATTTCACCTCTGCGGTGCTGCCACCCGTGTCCCTGCCCAGGAGGGCGTGGCTGTGGCCTGTGCATGCAGGAAGGCCAGGGGGCCACCAGGACACTTGCCATTGTCCTTCCTAAAGCACTTGTCCTGGCGGATAAATCCAGACTTGGGAACCTTGTGAGTTTCACGATATAGAAGCAGACATTAGGATTTCAGGGTGAAGGCACAAAGCTGTTGTGTGGGCCCCGCTGGGCGATGATCGCTGTCCTCTTCTGGGATCAGACTTGCCTGGGACACTGCAGGCCCTGGGAACGCTCACCTAAGGGAGAGAGAAGCGAGCAGACCAGCCAGCTCCGGAGAGAGGAGGGACTTGGGGCTCCTGCTGACTCAGCAGCGAAGGCCCTCAGCAGGGACGGGGCCTGGGAAGCACAGGGACCCCAGAGCGGGTGTGGGCATGAAAGGAGGAAGCCTCGGGGGAGGCCACACCGGGAGCTTCCCAAGGAAAAGAAACACTGAGCCCTAGCCAGTTTGGCTCAGTGGATGGAGCGTTGGCCTGCGGACTCAAGGGTCCCAGGTTCGATTCCGGTCGGGGGCATGTACCTTGGTTGCGGGCACATCCTCAGTTGGGGGGTGTGCAGGAGGCAGCTGGTCAATGTTTCTCTCTCATCGATGTTTCTAACCCTCTATCCCTCTCCCTTCCTCTCTGTAAAAAATCAATAAAATATACTTTTAAAAAAAGAAAGAAACACTGAGTGCGTGCGAGCATGTGTGTGTGTGTGGTGTGCATGCATGGGTTTCTGTGTGTGTGTGTGTGTGTGTGCGCGTGTGCATGGTGCATGCATGGGTTTTCGTGTGTGAGTGTGTGTGTGCGTGGTGTGCATGCATGGGTTTCTGTGTGTGTGTGTGTGTGTGTGCGCGTGTGCATGGTGCATGCATGGGTTTTTGTGTGTGAATGTGTGTGTGTGGTGTGCATGCATGGGTTTTCGTGTGTGAGTGTGTGTGTGTGCGTGGTGTACATGCATGGGTTTCTGTGTGTGTGTGTGTGCGTGTGCATGGTGCATGCATGGGTTTTCGTGTGTGAGTGTGTGTGTGTGTGGTGTGCATGCATGGGTTTCTGTGTGTGTGTGTGCGCGCGCGCGTGTGCATGGTGCATGCATGGGTTTTTGTGTGTGAATGTGTGTGTGTGGTGTGCATGCATGGGTTTTCGTGTGTGAGTGTGTGTGTGTGCGTGGTGTACATGCATGGGTTTCTGTGTGTGTGTGTGTGTGCGTGTGCATGGTGCATGCATGGGTTTTCGTGTGTGAGTGTGTGTGTGTGTGGTGTGCATGCATGGGTTTTCGTGTGTGAGTGTGTGTGTGGTGTGCATGCGTGGGTTTGCGTGCATGTGTGTGGGGGGGCACAAGAGAAAGATCAGAGCACTGCCTCAGGCGGGTGCAGTACCCTTGCTCCAGCCCAGCCCGGGGGACACCAGAGTGGGAGGAGGACCAGGCTGCAGGGGCTGGCGGGGTTTTCTGCCTTTGCTGTCTGATGGCCTCATTCGTGTTTATCTCGGTGACCCTGGTGTCCTGCCCAGGGGAGGGTTCAGCAGGAGTGACCATCTGCGGCCACCTGGGCCTGCTCTCTCCCGCCGGCCCGGCCATCGGGAGCCGGCACCCTGAGTGCTCTTCTCGCTACTGACTGTTGTGCCGCCCAGGGAAGTCGCCTGTACCCATTGTCTATGGCCTGAACCTCTTCCCCATATGTTGATACCTTTGGCCTCTGAAAGCAAGTCTTTCTACCACCTAAGCCCACCTGTGTCCTGGCTGCCTTTACTGTCCACAGTCTACCGCCTGACCGCACCTTCCCTTCACCTCGACCACCCGGCATGTCCCTCAAACAGGGAACTGCACTCAACCGCTCTCTGTCTGGCCACTCTCCCCCACTGTCACTCACATGCTCTCTGATTTCAGAGACCCCCCAGGCCCGACGTCTCCATGTCCTTCTCGTCAATGAGGTGCCTTCTGATCCTACTTCACTCTCTTCTCATGCCACCACCCTCCTGCCTTCCCGCCCCTTCAACCTTGGCCTACCTGCCAAACCTTGACTCGGATCAGCGCACTGTCCATCTCTCTGTCTCACACTTCGGCAGCCTATAGTTACCTGCTGCTTTTAGCAAGGGGTCAGAAAGCTTAACAGCTCAAAACAAAATCCACTTGTTATCTCACACCGTTTCTGTGGCTTAGCTGGCGCAGAGGCTTGGGTCTCTCAGGAGGTGCAGGGGGTGTCAGCCCAGGCTGCAGTCATTCGAAGGCTGGACCGTGGCCGGAGGGTCTGTTCCCGTCTGGCTCTAGGCGGCTGCCTCGGTGCCTGCCACCAGGGCCTCTCCCTAGGGATTCTTGAACATCCTTATGACGTGGCAGCTCGCTTCCCCCGGAACAGAGCTAGTGATCCAGGGGGAAGCCACAGAGGTTTCTGTTACCCAGAGTTGGAAGTCACACACCGACACTCCCGCTACATTCTATTCCTTAGAAGCAAGCCACTGAGTCCAGCCCCACTCAAAGGCAGGGAACTTAGACCGACTTTCGAAGAGAGGAATGTCAAGTCATTTGTGGACATACAGTGGGGACTTACGAGTGTCCCGACTATTTTTTCGAGATACGAACCGTCTCTCGGCCGATTTTTTGCTTTGAGTTGCGAGCTAAAATTCGGGTTACGAGCAGCTTCAGATACCCCACCGCTAGTTGGTGCAGCGAACGTCACAGTGAACGCCACAACATCAGCCCAGCATCACGTGTCTCACTCGTTCACTTTTTGATTTGACATACGAGCAATTTGAGTTACGAGCTCCGTCACGGAACGAATTAAACTTGTAAGTCAAGGCCCCACTGTATTTCACAACCTCACCGCAGAATTCCTTCTTTCCCTCTCGTGACAGCTATCAGCCTTCTGTCCTGCCGCTGACTGCAGCCAGAGACAACGTGTGAGACCTCAACCCCGATGGATCCTGTCGTTCTCTGCTTCTGTGTTTGGGCAGCTGAGCCTGGATCCAGACAAATCCCAGCAACAGGCCCCGGGGGCCACGCGGACATGCCATCTCCAGCGTAGCCGGGCTCTTCTGCTCCAAGACCCGGCGACCCTCCTGCTCTGTGTTGGTAGCACACCCAGTGTCCAGCTCTCTCCTCAGTCCCAAACACCACCCCCCACGCTCCCTCTCCTTGGGCCATTTGCCTCTGACTCCACCGATGACTCCTGCTTCCTCTCTTCTCTCGCAAATGAATTAGTATCATAGACTATCTTCCCTCACATCTTAGGGGATGTGAGCTTTCTCTCCTTTTATTCAAGAATCATCATTCTTGGTCCAGTTCCCCCTCCTTCCAGCAGCCTTTCTAGTGGATTTTGGCCATGGAGTGAGAAGGCCCAAACTCATGTTTGTTCCAGTAATTTTTAAAAAAATACAAAACAAAATAATAGTCTGTCTTTGGCCCAATCTCTCCCTCTCCCCACTCCCAGGAAACATGCATAACTGCCTTTCAGAGAACGTCCTACACACCTTCCCTTCACAGCTGACCTTCTAGAAAGAGTGGTCCGTACTCTCGGTCACTTTTCCCTCCTTTCCCACCACCATCCACCTCTCCACCTACATCAGCCCGCACTTCCGTGGCCTCCATGGCACTGCCAGGGGCCGCCGCACAGCCAAGTGCACGGGCGCTGGGTTGTCCTGTCTGTGTGGCCTCAGCGTAATCCTAACCCCCCTGGCGTCTTTTCCTGTTGGACATGCTTCCCTGCCCCATTCTCCTCCGGCTCCTCACTTCTCTCTGGCTTTTCTGCTTCTTTTGAGAATGTTCTTGGTTTCTTGGAGGGACCTCAGCAAACTCATGCCACCCTCGCCCTAGCATTTCTGAGTCCAGTCCTTGTCCAGGAGCTCAGAACCTATGACCCAGCTGCCCCGGACACGGCTCGCGCCTGGAGTCACACATGAACCTTAACCTCCACATGCCCCAAAGTAGACTGATTGCATTTCCTTCCAAATGGGCATCCCTGTCCACCCGGTCACTCAAGTCAGAACCTGGGAGAACTTCCATCTTTCCCTCCTATATCTAACCAATTAAGTAATCTCGGAAAACAAAACCACAGCTAAAATGGCTGAGGCCACACTGCTGGGTTCACGGCTGCGGCTGCTGGTGCTGGGCAAGGCTCCTCGCCTGCCTGTTTTCTCATCCATAACCTGGGCCTGGTCACAGCACCTGCTTCATAGCAGTGCTGTGCTGATTGGGTGATAAATGCTTGTAACGCCAAAGGATGAGAGCTCGGTAAAGGCTGGCTCTCACCATCTGGTCCTCTTCATCTCCAGGGGCAGACATTGCCCATGCAGTGCTGCTCAAAGTCTGGCCCACAGGCTGGGACCAGCTTGGGAAGTGTTTGTTACTGGTCCACAATGAGATAAGTGCAGACATTGAGAATAGCCTTTAATAGCACTGAAGGCTGGCCAGTGTAGCTCAGTGGTTGAGCGTTGACCCGTGAACCAAGAGGTCGCAGGATGGATTCCGGGTCCCAACACATGCTCTGGTTGTGGGCTTGATCCCCAGGAGGGGGCCTGCAGGAGGCAGCAGATTGATGTTTCTTTCTCCTCAATGTTTCTATCTCTCTATTCCTCTCCCTCTTTCTCTCTAAAAATCAATAAAAAACATGCTTTTTTTAAAAAAAGTATAAAATAGCATTTAAAACTGATACAGCAATTTGACAGGATAATTTTAAAAAATATGTTTTTATTGATTTTAGAGAGAAAGGAAGGGAGAGGGAGCGAGAGGGAAACATCAATGAGAGAAGCACTGATTGGGTGCCTCCTGCACACCCTCTACTGGGGATCGAGCCCAAAACCAGGGTATGTGCCCTGAACTGGAATCAAACCAGTGACCCCTCAGAGCATGGGATGGGCTTGACCAACTAAGCCACACAGCTGGGCTGGACAGGATCATTTTATCCCTGTTGAACCTAATAATATATACGTGGGGTTTCACCACCATCAGGACGGCGACTATCAAAAGACCAGACAGTAGCAAGTGTTGGCGAGGCTGTGGATACACTGGAACCCTTGGGCACTGTTGGTGGGAATACAAAATGGTGTAGCCACGGTGGAACAGTACTGTGGCTCCTCAAAAAATTAAAAATAAAATTACTATACGATATACTAATTCTACCTTTGGGCATATACCCAAAAGAATTGAAAGCAGGGACTTGAAAATATATTTGCACACCCACATTCATGGCACTTTATTCAGCCTTAAAAAGAATGGACATTCTCACACATACTACAACATGGGTTAATCTTGAGGCCACTGTACTGAGTGAATGAAGCCAGCCACAAAAGGACACGTACGGTGTGATTCCGCTTACGTGAAGTTCCCGGAGCAGTCACATCCACAGAGACAGGAAGTAGGGTGGTGGCTGGCGGGAGCTGGCAGGAAGCGGAAGCGGGAGTTGCTGTTTAATGCTGGGTAGGTTCTGTTTTGCAAGATGAGAAAGTTCTGAGATCGGTTGTACAGCCATGCGAGTGTACTGAGCGCTACTGAACTGCACACTGGAAAATGGCTAAGATGGCACAGTTTATGTTATGTGTACTTTACTTGAATTAAAAACCTTTGATTGAGAAATTAGGGTTTGTATTTTGTATGTCTTTTTACATTTCCCTTTTTGTAGAAATTCATTTTACAAAAGTATCTGTCCGGGAAGGACGGGACACAAAAGGGCCCAAGTGGGCCCTTTGCTTCCAGCACAGCCTGGCAGGGTCTCCTCCATCCTCGGGGGTACCTGCCAGCAGCCCCCCCTCCCCAACCCAGGCCTCACCTGTGCCACGTGATCTTTCTCAGTGGCAAGGCTAACTTTGAGTCTGTCTCCTGCAGTTTTTCAGTTGCTTTTTGCTTGCTTCCAGACCCAAAGTCCTCAGCTGGGCACACAGGGCCCTCTGGGCTCCAGTCGGTGCCTCTGCCCAGCCTCACGGCCCTCCTCCTGGGGTGGACCTGCCACCCCATCCTCCACCACGGGGCCCCTCCAGGGCATTGGCTGTCCTGCTTGCCACGCCTTTCCCCAGGTCCGCCCACCCCCTTCCTGCTTGCCTGAGAGCCCGCCTTGTCCAGGGAGCCTCCTTGAAGGACGGGTTTCGCTATTTCCGCACTAAGACTGGCCAGGGGATGAGCCTCCTTGGCGCTGAGGCTGATGTAAGACACCTTGGAAGTCCGAGGGCAGGCTCTGTGATGGGCCTCGGTGGGAGCACTAGGCAAACGGGCTACTCTCCACCCCTCAGGTGACTCCTGGAGGGTGTTCCTGCCACTTGCCAAGTGTCTTTCCCTCCTCCAGGCACATTAGCAAACCAGCACAGTGCAGGGTCCTGCAGAGCTGAGGGGTGGGAGGTGTGCGATCACAGGGCCCCAGGGCATGAACCCTCTGTCCCCAACCCGCGCAGACGCCATGGGCTTCCACCTGGGGGAGCAGAGGCTGGGCCAGGCCTCTGGCTGCTGCCCAGCGAGCAGAGAGCAGGTCCGCGGCGCTTGGCGTCACCACCCTGAGCAGCTTGGCTGCTTCCCCAGGCTGGTCCCTGCGGGCCGTGGCCTCTGCTCCATCCTGCAGGGGAGACCTCGCACTTCCGGCTGGCACGGCCCGACCCTGCTCTGGGCACCTGGGTTCCAGCCGTGCGCCCCACCCCCCAAGTATGTTTTGTGATCAGCCCACATTATAACTGAAGACAGAAAGGGCGTCTCTTTTATTCTGTGAAAGGCGCATCATCCTGAGGCAGCCTTCCTTCTGGACAGCTAGTTCCCAGCCTCCCAGTGTGAGTGAGTGAGTGTGAGCGTGTGTATGAGCCTGAGTGAGTGTGTATGTTAGTGTGAGGGAGTGAATGTGTGTGAGTGTGAGTGTGTATGTTAGTGTGTGTGAGTATGAGTGAGTGTGAGTGTGTATGTTAGTATGTGAGTGTGAGTGTGTGAGAGTGTGTATGAGTGTGGGCGTGAGTGTGTATGTTAATGTGTGTGAGCATGAGTGAGTGTGTATGAGTGTGTGTGTGAGCATGAGTGTGTATGTTAATGTGTGAGTGTGAGTGAGTGTGTGAGTGTGTGTGTGAGCATGTGTATGTGTGAGTGTGTGTTTGTGTGTGAGCCTGAGTGAGTGTGTATGTCAGTGTGTGAGTGTGAGTGTGAGTGTGTGTGTGTGTGTGTGAACCTGAGTGAGTGTGTATATTACTGTGTGTGAGTGTGAGTGTGTGTGCATGTGTGAGAGTGTGTGTGCTTTAAAACAGCAAAAAAAATCTTTATAATACATAGACCCAACGTAGAAATTAGGAATTATTTATGGTTTCCTGCAATCCTCCCAGGTATAATATGTCAGATTCAAACTGGAAACTATGTCTGGGATGAAATCCTACTTGAAACAGTTTCTTGTGGTTCATATATTCATGACTGATGACTGGTGGCTTTGCACAAACAAAATGAATATTATAATTTTGTGGATAAGCAAATAAATTACTTTTTATAGGACTCAGGCACTTCCCACGGAAGCTTTGATTCATCCAAAGAAGTGCCTATGCACACAGGTCACTGACTCACCAACGTGCAACCCCTGAGGCCGGCTCTTAGGTTAAACAGGAGGCAGACTTCCTGCTTAAACAGGGAAATATAAAATGTCCAGATGCAGAAAGATTCTGTGTTGACATTCGTAAGCCAGCTGGGAGCCTGGAGAGTTTGAGGCCTGACCTCCATACAAGGGAACGGACCTTTGCAGGGCCCCGGAGCCCTGGGGGTGGGGCGGGGGAGGACAGCGCCTGTGGGAGAGGCCAGCGAGCACCGTGGCCCGGGAAGCTCTCGGGCAGGGCTGTGCAGGTCGGCCGCGGCGGTCAGAGCTCCATTGGCTCGCTGCTGATTTTAGTTGCTGCGAGGCGTGAGCGGTGCTGCAGAGTTTTCATGGCTCTGGACCTGGACATCACCAGGGACAAAAGATTCCCGCTGGGTAGCTCTCAAAGCTGCGGGGCTGCGTTTGTATGAGCACCCGAACAAGCCCCCCTGCCCCCCCCCCCGGGAGCTGCAGTGAGAGACGACGCCTGGACCCCAGGCAAAGGGAAACCAGCTACAGGGATGGGACCCCAGCTACAGCGACGGGACCCCAGCTACAGGGACGGGACCCCAGCTACAGCGACGGGACCCCTGCTACAGCGACGGGACCCCAGCTACAGGGACGGGACCCCAGCTACAGGGACGGGAAACCAGCTACAGCGACGGGACCCCAGCTACAGGGACGGGACCCCAGCTACAGGGACGGGAAACCAGCTACAGCGACGGGACCCCAGCTACAGCGACGGGACCCCAGCTACAGCGACGGGACCCCTGCTACAGCGACGGGACCCCAGCTACAGGGACGGGACCCCAGCTACAGCGACGGGACCCCAGCTACAGCGACGGGACCCCAGCTACAGCGACGGGGCCCCAGCTACAGCGACGGGACCCCAGCTACAGGGACGGGACCCCAGCTACAGGGACGGGACCCCAGCTACAGCGACGGGACCCCAGCTACAGCGACGGGACCCCAGCTACAGCGACGGGACCCCGGCTACAGGGACGGGACCCCGGCTACAGCGACGGGACCCCAGCTACAGGGACGGGACCCCAGCTACAGCGACGGGACCCCAGCTACAGCGACGGGACCCCAGCTACAGCGACGGGAAACCAGCTACAGGGACGGGACCCCAGCTACAGGGACGGGACCCCAGCTACAGCGACGGGACCCCAGCTACAGCGACGGGACCCCAGCTACAGCGACGGGACCCCAGCTACAGGGACGGGACCCCAGCTACAGGGACGGGACCCCTGCTACAGCGACGGGACCCCAGCTACAGCGACGGGAAACCAGCTACAGGGACGGGACCCCAGCTACAGGGACGGGACCCCAGCTACAGGGACGGGACCCCTGCTACAGGGACGGGACCCAGCTACAGCGACGGGACCCCAGCTACAGCGACGGGACCCCAGCTACAGGGACGGGACCCCAGCTACAGCGACGAGACCCCAGCACCGGGTTCGCGGGAGACGCCATGGCACAGGCCCTCTGGCAGGGGGCCAAGGTGCTGAAATTTCAGCAAAGCAGGCCTTGCTCGGCCCGGTTCCCGCTGCCGTGAAACGCGGCTCTTCCCTGGGCTCCCTGGGAAGCATGCGAGTGACTGTTCAGTGGTGGGTCCTGGGTCTCTCTCCGATGAAGGGAGCTCGCTCTATGGCACTGGCTTGGGGCTCAGGGTGTGTGGGGGGGGGCGTTCCGGGTGGGACACTCAGGCCCAGCCTGGAGCTGGGAGGGAGGGGCGTGTGGAAGCCGCCCCCGCTCTGTCCCCAGCACCGCTGTCCTTAAGCTGCAGGCCTCGGAGGACCCTGTCGAGGAGTTGCAGCTGGTGCCTTAAGTTTTCTACCTTTATTTGATCCCAATGTTGTCCAAAGTTAGTTGGATCTAATTTTTTCATAAAGGTGGGAATGTTTGTGTCCTGTTAATGTGGCCAGAGGACAGCCAGCCGGACCAGGCCTGTGGGGGTGGGGGTGGGGGTCGGGGTCGGGTCTGCAGGGACCGGGAGGCTGTGTTGCTGCCCAGCTGACCTAGGCAGTGGTCCCCGGGGTTGGGGAGCAAGACGTGCTCAGAGATCTTACACTTCAGTTGCCTTTGCAAACAGTTATGTAAACACATATTCAAGCTGGTTGCTGCCCTGAGGGTTCTGGCATGTGGTCCACCCACCCCCTGGGTCCTGCTGCTGGGCTCGCTTTATGGCTTTGGAAGGCAACCGGACTGGAGCAGGCCGCGGACTTTGCTGATGCCAGAAAATCATTTTCTCTTGGATCCGAGCCCTCTTTCGCTTGTTGAGAAGGGGGCTTGTTCTGGCTGAGCTGGCAGGAGATGCATCATCTTGTTGCAGAAGACCACTGAAAAACCAAGCGACGCTTTAGAGAAAAGGAGGGACACTGTTTATTTACCCCAGCGGACTCAGGGAATAACTTTCCAAATCTGAGAAAAGTAACATGCAGGGGGCTTCTCTTTTATATCTTCCTGGGGTCTTTGTCCCACAAATATGGATTATGCTTCCGGTCCTTTTCGCGGGCCTTGCAAGAAGGCCCCCAGGTGTTGGGGTCTCCAGGCCATATCTGATGGTTTGGCCTGGCGCCAGCGTTAATAACCCTCCCTCCGGGCAGTGCACTGTTCACAGTTTTATGGCCTCTGTCACAGGTTCTGCAAGACCAGCTGCTGGGAAGGAGGTAGTGACTTAATTATAGGTTATCAAGAACGTACACGGAGCTTGCTGGCATGGATTCCAGTTGGTAGCCCCCCAAATATCAGGGTTACATTGGAATTAGCCTTTTTTAGCCTTCTCAATCTCACTCCTTTGGATGTTCCAGGCGCCCAGTACTGACCTGACCTGGGGGGCGGGCGGCTTAGTGGATAAGCAATAATTCAGGCTTCGGCTCAAGTGTCCTTAGGGAGGCCTTCCTGAAAACAAACAACCCCAAAACAAACAGGCGGAACAACATAAAATGACCCATCCAGGCCTCTTCTGTTACTACCACTTAACCCTACCTGGAAGTATTTCTTTCTTTGCTTGTTGATGATCTTTGTCCCACTAGATGTGAGCTCTGTGAGAGCAGGGACCTTGTCAGCACGCTCACCGCTCTGTCCCTGGCATCTAAACAGTGCCTGGCTACAGGAGGCGCTGTGCAAAACCGTGGAGTGAACGAGTGTGCTTTAAAATGTGCAAGGATTTGTTTATTCACGTGGGTAAGACACTCAGAAATGACGAATGTCATGAAGGAAGGCGTCCATAGCACAGGTCCCTGTGCAGGAGGTACAGTGCGGGCGCAGGCCCAGCTCGGGAGCGCAGGGTGCAGTAGGCAGCATGGGCACGCATCTTTACCGTCTTTACCGTGGTTTTCTTGGGAAGCAAGGGGCGAGGCAGGGTGAGCGGCTGAGCAGGTTTAGGAGGAGATGGCTGGACTAATTTCCGCGAGCTCTGGGCTCGGGTGGTGACCCCTCTTTGTTCACTGCCTGGTGTTGAGTATTGCCTCTTGGAATGGAAAAGCCTGATGGAGGAGGAGGCTCTGTGCATGGGCTGTCCCTCCCCGGTATGCAAGGCCCCAGGATGTCAAAGCATCATCACATCTAGAAAATAAGCAATATGATTCAAACAGAATGACTCTGACATGTGCAGCCACGTAAACGGTGTGGGCAGAGGTATTCAGACAAAAGTGAGAACCAAACATACTTGGAGCGAGTGAGCTAAGAAATGAGGGGGTCATTCCCTTTCCATTGACCTTGAAATCGACCTTTCCTTTGGGTGGTTCTGTCAAGGGAATCCTCCGTGGGAGTGATTTTTCTGCCCCCCCCCCCCCAATGTTTTTACTGGAGCTTAACGTACATACAGAGAATCCCAGATCTCGAAGGTCCAGCTCATGAGTGTTCGCAGCTGGACACACCCAGGAGGCGGCCCCCAGACCAAGAAATAGAACGTGAGCAGCCGCAGAGACCCTCTTGCATCCCTGCGTTTCCCGCGGTAACCGCCATCCTGCCTCCCACCAGCGTAGGTGGGCTGTGTCTTTTTCACCTTCGTATAACTGGATTCATACTGCGTCTCGTTCTTTTTCTGATTATATTTGTGAAATCCATATTATTGCGTAGGGCTGACTCTCATTGCTGTACAATATTCATTGTGCAGGCGTACCACAGGTCCTTTATCCATTCAGACGTCAAGGGGCCTTTGGAAATGTTCAGTTTGGTGCTATCACCTCTCCACTGGCTTTGGGCCCCTGGGGTGCCGGTCAGTCTCTAACTGTGAGCAGCAGAAGTTGGCCTGGACTTGAATCAGGAAGGTGGGTTGATTGGAACCATTCTAAGTGGCTCGCAGAATAGAAGGAAACAGGGAGCAGCAGGCTTTGGAAAGGATTTGAATCAGGGCTCTCCCTCCTGGGAGATACAGAAGCGGGAACTCATGGGCAGGCCCTGGCAGGGCGGCTCAGTTGTTAGAGCATCCTTCTGACACGCCAAGGTTGCGGGTTCTACTCCAGTCAGGATGGTGGGGCTGCGGGGACAGAGCTGCATAGCCTGAGCATGAAGCCGGCGCTTGGAGGAGAGCAGAACTGAGTGGCGAGATGAGGACACTGCGCCTGGCTGACGTCCACTGAGCTTCTGTATCGAGCTGCTCCTGAAAGCAGCGCCCACCAGGAATGGTCCTTTTTGCTTAAGCCCGTTGTGTCATTTGCATCAGAAGAACTGCAGCAGATGGAAGAGATTTCTCTAGAAAACTTCAGAGGGAAAGGCTTGGAACCACTGCCCTGGTTCAGGCATCAGTACAGGGGTACGTGCTGGAAAGGAGGAGGTAGAGTCAAGATTGTTAAGGCTGGTGACTGAGTAAACATGGCGAGAGGAAGGGGCGAATCTGATAAAAAAAGAAGGTGCTCAGATCTGGCTGCTAAGGTCAAGGATTGACAGTAGAACCATTGAGTTAGGAGGTAAGTAGGATGAGCGTGGAGTTGAAGATCAAGAATTCCGTGTGAAGTGCCCATATGTCATCCAAGGGGGATGGTCACACCAAAGCAACAGGGGTGTGAGTCTGAAACTCAGAAGAGAGGTCGGGTGGTGCTGGAGGTCTGTGGTCACCCCCACAGATGAGTCAGAAGCATGACAGCGGATGGAGAATGTGTGGTGGGTACCATCCCGCAGCGCGGCACAGAGTCCGGGGCAGCCAGGAGCACGGTACCAGGAAGGAGCAAAACAGCCAGGAAGTGGTTCGCCGGGGGATGTCACAGGCCACCTCATCCCTCCCAGGAAAGCAAACTGAATTCCTTCCTGAGCACGCTCAGACCCATCAGGCAGTTTTCAAAACCCATGTCCCTGGCTTCCCGGTATCCATTCTGTCACACCTTCTCTTCATGGTCGGTCACTGGCACTGTCACCAAAGGATGGGAAGGAAAAAGACTGAGACAGGGACCCTGACAGGGGAGGGAGGGCTTTGGGGCTGCATGGCGGACGCTCACCTGCCCGTTTCTGAAGCGACTAGACTAGGAACAGGCCCGGGGCTGAGTCGCTGTCCCTGGAGCAGTAGTGAGCGCCTTCGAGGTGGTAACTCAGTTGACTTCTGGGAGGCACTTCATGCTGAAGGAGACAGATGTGAAGTTACTGAGGACGCTGCGGTGTCCCTGAGGATAAGTGCTGACACTAGCATCCCCACGGGAACAGTTCATCCTGAGAAGGAGAATGCCGCTCTCTCGGACGGGCATCAGGGCTGTTAGGACGCGTGGTCATTGCTTTTACCGACCCCGGCACCCAGCAACGCCTCCCGTCTGGCTGTCTTAAGTCCTATTTAATTCGTGTGCACTTCACATCCCCCGGATTTCTTGTTCTGCACCCAGAGGAGATGGAGCTCTTCCTGTCCGGATTGGAGGACACCTCCTCTTTCCTGCCACACCCCCGTTTGAGTGAGTAATTGAGCTTGGGTACCACACAAGCTCGGTGCTGACAGCCTCAGAGCTCCGTTCTGAAACTGTGCTGATTCTGTTTAAAGCATCAAGTTGTAGCCCTGGCTGGTTTGGCTCAGTGGATAGAGCGTGGGCCTGCGGACTGAAGGGTCCTGGGTTTGATTCCGGCCAAGGGCACATGCCTGGGCTGTGGGCTCAATCCCCTGCAGGAGGCAGCCGATCAATAATTCTCTCTCAGCATTGATGTTCCTATGGCTCTCTCCCTCTCCCTTCCTCTCTGAAATCAATAAAAGTATACATTTTTTAAAAAGAAGCATCAGTTTGTATGCCTTTTAGTGGTAACATAGAAAGCATCAATTAAAAACAGTTAAAAAACAAACCATGTTTACAAAAGTGTGGGCGGTCTCTACAAGCCCAGTGAGGGATGCAGCGCAGGCCCGGGGCGAGGAGGACCCGCCTTCTCTGTGGCCTTTGAGTCTCATCTTCTGGAGCTTCAGGAACAATAACTTAAAAATCACATCAAGAAGCCACAGAGCCTCTAGTGCAGCGGTTCTCAACCTGTGGGTCGCGACCCCTTTGGCGGTCGAACGACCCTTTCACAGGGGTCGCCTAAGACCATCCTGCATATCAGGTATTTACATGATGATTCCTAACAGTAGCAACATGACAGTTATGAAGTAGCCACGAAAATAATGTTATGGCTGGGTCACAACATGAGGAACTGTATTTAAAGGGCCAGAAGGTTGAGAACCACTGCACTAGTAGGAAGTGTATTCCAGGAAGAATAAAAATGCAAAAGTGTCACAGAACAGATACAAGAGCAAACAGATGGTGCCTGTTCACTGTCGGTCTCTGCCGGTCGCATCCGGGTCCTGGTCGGGCAGGCGGGAGGAATCACCTCATTCTCATGCGGGAAGTGATGTGATGTGGTGTGAGGTGTGGGTCCTGGGAGGGGGCCACGGCTGACTCCTGACTTCCCAGCCAGGAATGAATCATGGAAATCCCGCCCCTCCCAGGACAAAGGCAGCTCAGATAGGCCTCATTCACATGCAGGGGAGGTGGCGGGAGACTGGTGCTTGGCAGGGCGGGGAGGGCACGGGGCCTGCAGGGCTCCCCTCCCCGAGCCTGTTTGTGGGGAAGGGCGAATGTCACAGCCTGCGGGGGCGAGGACACCTGCGGTGTCTCCCGGGTGCAGCCGGGAGGGAGGGCAGAGGGGGCTGTCAGGGGAGCACCGGGGGAGCCAGATGGAGACACTGTTGTAACTTGTCTGTCCAGAACCTCAGACAGGAACCCAGTACAGGCAGGTGGAGGAGCCACGGGGCTCCTGGGGAATTCCTGATCCAGCCCGGCCTGGCACCCACCTGCCCATCCGCTCAGCTAACTGATGCCCTTGCCCCCTGGCCTCCAGACCCAGCAGGGGCTGTGGTCCCGCCCTGCCTGTTGGGAAGGCGCCGCTGTGATGGGAAACAGCTCAGGGGGCGGCTGGGCTGCTCACAGCTGCGGGCCCGGGCCCAGCTCTCCTGTAAAACAGATGATGATAGTACCGGGGAGGTGATCGGGCAGCTGAGTGAGAAGCCCACCTGAAGTGTGTGACAAATGACAGTGAGTCCTCAGTCGCCCTGAGCCCATGCCCTGCCCCAGCCCTCACAGAGGACGGGTGTCCGCCCCGAGGCTGGTGCCTCCTGCTGGGGAAGGGGTGGAGCGGGGCTGGGAGGTGGAGAGGTCTGCAGGCCTCGGTGGGAGGTGGTGGGCAGAAAGCAGGCCGGGCAGTGGCCTGGGGTTTGGGGAGTGTTTGGAAGGTCATAGGGGTGGAGGCAGGAGCCATGCCTGGGACCCGAGGCCCTCGCGACAAGCCCAGAGGCTTGTGAGTGGGGTTCTGGCTGGGGGTGGAGGACTTCATGCATCTGGGGGCCTGCTCTCCTCCACGCACCGCAGCTCCCCGGCTGCCAGCGGGGCGACCTGAGCCACCGGCTGACAATGCGCTTGGGTCAGGCCAGGAGGTCCATCTTGCTGAGCTCCCTTCCTCCGTCCTCCCTCCCATCCTCCCTCCTGTCCTTCTTCCCGTCCTTCCTCCCGTCCTCCCTCCCGTCTTTCCTCCCATCCTCCCTCCCTCCCGTCTTCCCTCCGTCCTCCCTCCTGTCCTCCGTCTCATCCCGACATTCGCACCCGGGCGCGAGCTCCGTGGCCAGAAGGGACGGCGCCCCCGGCGGGAGGGGACCCTCTGGGCCCGGTCCCACCAGTCCCCGCGGCGGCTGGGGAGGGGCTCGCCTTTCATAACCCAAACTCTGACCCACAGGGCCGGCGTGGTGTCCACGTGCGGAGCCCCTCGTGGGCTGTGCGCCGCCAACTGGGGTGTGTGCGACCCGAGGAATCGCCGCACCGCCAGCCTGGGCTCCCCGGCCCTGCCCATCGTGACCCCGGTGTCCCCTTCGCCGCACCGCCTGGCCGCTTGGAGAGCAGCGGACCCCCGCTTCCCCTGCACCCGGAGACTCGGCCTGAGGTTGGCGACTAAGCCTGTGGGGTTGGCGCTCCTGTGTTCCACCAAGCACCAGAGCGCATCGCACTAGCATTCTTCCCCCTTCCCCCCAGCCTCCTTCCCCCCAGCCTCCTTCCCCCTTCCCCCCAGCCTCCTTCCCCCATCCCCCCCAGCCTCCTTCCTCCTTCCCCCTCCTCCTCCTTCCTCCTCCCCCCTCCTCCTCCCCCCTCCTCCTCCTTCCTCCTCCCCCCTCCTCCTCCTTCCTCCTTCCCCCCCAGCCTCCTTCCTCCTTCCCCCCCAGCCTCCTTCCTCCTTCCCCCCCAGCCTCCTTCCTCCTTCCCCCCCAGCCTCCTTCCTCCTTCCCCCTCAGCCTCCTTCCTCCTCCCCCCAGCCTCCTTCCTCCTTCCCCCTTAGCTTCCTTTCTCCCTTCTCCAATGGAGACGACCCTGATTCTGAGGAGCAAGTGCCTTTCCTGAGGGGCTGGGGATGGGGCACAGATCTCCAGCCCAGGTTTGGGGGTCCCCTTCCCCCGCAGAGGTTTCCAGCCATGAGCCTCAGCGGCAGGTGGCCTTCCGGAAACTCACGGAGGAATGCTCAGATGCGCTTTCCTTTCCTGGAAGCCATTTCCACCAATACAGGCTCTCCGATAGGCGCGGGCCCTGCTGGAGGGCCAGGTGGGACCAGGGGGAGGGGACACCCTGATGGCTCTTGGGGACTGCAGCGCAGGCAGAGCAGCAACCCGCTCCTGGTGGCCGCACTGTCCCACAGAGTGACAGGCAGGGAGGAAAGGCCGAAGGCCCCACCCCCACTCAGCAGGAAGCCTCAGTGCTGCTGGGGATCCCACCTAGGACTCCTGGTCTGGCTCTCTCTTCCCCCTTTTGTGCCCGCGCCCCCCCATCTCGGAGGTTAGGCTTTTTGTATTTGGCCAATCCCAAACCAGGCACTTCTCCACTCGGCCACGGTGGCTCCTGCTGTCTGGGGTTCTAAAGGCCAAGAGGCCAGGAGAGGCCTTCCGGTCCTTTCAGGCCTGGCCGCCGCCCCGCCCGCCTCACCTCGGGGGGCCTTTCCTGACCGTCCAGCCGAGCACGCTCCTTGCCCTCCTGGACGCTGGCAGCCACCTCGCTTCCAGCACGCAGGGAGCACCCGCTGTGCCTGGCGCCTCGCTGGGCCTCGTGCCCTAACTCACATGCCCTCCGAGGGGACACGGCTTCTGAGCCGGCTAGTCCACCGGACGTTCCCCAGGGACTGCGGGCGCTGCTGGCCTTTCAGGGCAGCATGGCAGCTCTGGGCCACTTCAGACCCATGGCACCTCTGCTACGCTGAGCTCTTTTCTGGCAGGTCGGTGAACTGCTGCCCAGACGACTTGCTGGCGACCTGGCCTCTGCGTGCCCCAGGTGTCCGGAGCTTCCTCCCACGTGCTCAGCCCGCTGAGTTTTCCTGCCGGGATTTCCCCGCGCAAGTGGAGCAAGAGTGAGGTGTCCAGTAATCAGTGGGGGTGGCGGAGTAAGGGGCCTCCGTGAGGCAGTGCTGGGGAGAGGGATTGCGGAGGGAAAGCTATAGGTTGCTGGACATCGAGAGCTCTCCGGGAATGTGACCTGGGTGCTTGAGGAGAAGGGGTGCACTCGGGTCAGAGGCTCACCCCGAGGAACCTGGCGCTTTGCCAGCAGGCCAGGTGGGGCGTTGGCAGTGGGAGAAGGGCAGCGAGTCCTGGCCGGGCGAGTCTGCCACTGCAAGCACCGTGAGGGCGCTGGCAGGAGAGCAGGGCAGGGATCCGGTCATGTGAGAGCAGAGGTTGTTGAACACGTTGGCATTTATGTTTTGAAAAATTAAGAGTTTTGTTTTGATCAATGCTTGTATAATAGTTTCAGGAAAGAAAAAACTATGAATTAGCTATCATGAGCCTTCTCTTGAAGTCTCTCTTTCAGTCCATAAGCATGTCTCACTTTAGATAAAATAAAATCCAAAGGTAAAAGGTATTTTGGGGCCGCTAATTCATGCTTTAGTTTGACAAGATGACTTACTAGAGTTTCTTGAGAAGAAGGAAATTCAGAAATGCATACCTTCTCCCTTAGATAAGCTAAAAGAATAGAGAGTCCTAGTTACTTCTTTCAATGAGATGGGGGGGGGAGGGGGGAAGCACTTAGGTAGCCAAAATGACATCTGCAGAAAGACGCGTTCTTGGTTCCTAACTGTGAGAGAGAGCAGGACGTAACCAGGCACGAACGTCCGCTGGGCGCTGGCAGGTGTCGCTCAGTTGGCTGGAGCGTTGTCCCGGGCACCCGGAGGTCGAGGGTTTGATTCCCAGTCGGGGCACATACATACCCAGGCTGAGGTTAGATCCCTGAGGTTGGGGATGTATGGGAGGAGGTGGATGAGTGATGTTTCTCTCTCCCCCTTCCAAACGTCACGTGGAACCAGCCACGGGGGTAGGGTGGGGTGGGGACGGTCCTCTGATGAGGAAAAAAACAAAAAAAAGTCAACTGGACATCATCGGTGTCAGTGACAGAAAGGCATCATACTCCTATAATTAAGACTGGTCTTAAATTTGGACATTTAGAGGCTAAATATAACCACCGTACTTCCTTAACCGGCCACAAAGCAAACCGAGTCTGTGCTGACGTCTAGTTGGAGGCCCAAGGCTGCGCCCGGACGTTCTTAGGGGCCGTGGGAACGCCGGGGCTCGGGAGTGCAGAGCGGCTCCAGCGGCTCCAGCGGCCCCGCCGTCCGCGGGCCTCGCACGGGGCTGGGACGGCTCGGAAGCAGAGAGGTCAGCCACCTGAGTCCTGGCCAGCGACAAAGTCTTAGGCCGAGCTGCCCATCAGAGCTGTTGTGAAGCTCCAAAGTAAAACTGGGTCCAGGGCTGACCCTCAGCCTCCTGACCTGGAATTGAAAAGCCTCTGCAGGAGGCTCGCCCTGCCCTCGGGGCTGGGCTCCTCCAGCCTCTGACTCCCCGCGGGAGGGAGGGCCCCTCTGGATCTTTGCCCCGAGGGGCAAAGGGGAAATGCCCAAAGGGCTGTGTTCATACTTAAACTCTGCAGCGGTGGTTGCCCTTAGAGAAAAGTGGGCTGCTTTCCACGGCCACAGACACACATGGGACACGTGGGGGGGGGCGTGTTCGGGCTGTCACGGAGGGAACCTGCAGCTCACCAGTGCCAAGACCTGCTCCGAGCGGACCGCCCTCCCTTCAAGGCCGCCCGCCCGGAGGCCCTGCGTGTGGAGCGCTGCGCAGAGCAGGGGCGTGGAGCTGGGAACGGGACCACCTCGACGGCGAGTGAAGAATGAGGCGCGGGCCTGCAAAGCACTGGGCACTCCGGGCTCTGGGAAGCCGGGCGACCTCCGCGCGGGTGCCAGGCTCACTGTCCACCGGGCTGATGACACGGTGACCGCGGCGCTCCATTCCTGCCTGGCATGTTCAAACATGACCTCCGGGCAGGCAGCGACCCCTCTCTTTCGGGTTTTATCGCCTTGTAAACGTCAAAAAACCTTTTGGGAATTGACATATATGGTCATCAACTCTTACGTCAGGTAAGGGCATGAAAAAGACTAAAAACTATGGTCGTGTCACTAAAACAGGGTTATTTCAATATTCAGGCAGGATAACTTCAGAATTTAAAAACTGCACACATTGAACTTTAAAAGCTACCCTCGGCTGCACGTGGCTTTCTCGCTTTCTGTGGACTGACCCGGGGTGTATCACCAGCTTGTCTCTGCAAACCAAGGCTCCTAGGCCTTGAACACGAACACAAGGGCGGCCACCCACCCGCACACGTTAAGCTACTCAAAGAAGTGGTTTCAGGGCTTTAAGGGAACCTGCAGAATTCAAGTGCAAAAGCCTCTCAATATCTCGCCTCAGCTTCCAGTATTAATAACCGTGTTGGGTCTTGGCCGGCGGCTCGTTGGTTGGAGCAGCATCTCCTACACCAAAAGTTTCGGCTTCAATTCCAGCTCAGGGCACATGTTTAGGTTGTGGGATCCATTTTCGGGGCACGGACATACAGGAGGCAACTGATCGACGTTTCTCACACCAATTTTCTCTCTCAAGTACAAAAGTATATCCTCGGGTGAGGATTAGAAACAAAACAATGTGTGGAGTGCTAACAGCCAGAAACTATCAGTGCTTTAAAGAGACGTGAAAAAGACATATTGTGGCAAATAGACGCACAAAACTTAACGTGGAAGGTTTTTCAGTAACGATCTCATCCCTGTGGTTTTCAAGCTAGCGCTCCATGGAGCCACAGGGGTACTCCTCGAACCTGAAGAGCTCCATTTTAATTGCTTTAAATAGTTGAGCTTCCAATTAAGATAGAGTTCAACTGCTTAAAAGAATGCTTGAATACCACTAATTCAGTCCCTCTCCAATATCAAGGGGAAACTGAGGCCGAGAGAAGCCCAAGGTTTGCCCGGGGCCACCTGTGTAATTGGCAGAACATGGCGGCACAACGCGTGGCAGGAAGGACTCGTGTTGTCACCTCAGTGACCTCCAACGTTCGCGATCTCCCGCTGCTGCTCTGCCTGCTGGGCCTTCCGACCGGCTTCTTCTCACCCTGGGCCTGCGCCCTGCGCGCACTGCTGCTCGGGAGAGCGAGGACAGGCAGACCTTTCGCTGGCAACTGCCGGGAAGTAATTCAAACTCCAGGCCTGTCTGTTTGCTCCCATTTTGACTATTTCTGATGACAGTCTCTTTAATAGTATTTTATTATATTTGAAGGGTATAGAGCTAATATTTTTATGGAATTTTATGATTGTCAGGTCAGGTCCATGTACAGAATTTAAGGTATTTTATATTATGAAAGACATGCTTTTATTAAAATGCCTGAACTCTACCCTCTGTTCTATACACTGAGATGAAGAGGCTTCTATTTGCTTATCTGAGCTCCATGTACCACGGATCGCATGGGGAGAACATTTATGGCAAGTCTAGCTCACCACAAACACATTCACTTTGTAGCAAGCACCTGGGTGGTGAAATGTGGCAGATGATGTCGACACAACTCAGCTGCAAGTAGCAAAACAAAACAAAACACCCCCCACGCCCCCCAAAAAAACACCCTGAAGAAAAAAACTTTACATAACCTACAACAATGATTTTTCAAACTGTGGTTCTCCATCATTAGTGGGTCATGAAATGAATTTTGTGAGTTATGAGAACACACACACACACACACACACACACACACGCACACACATCCATGTACAAGAGCCAAAAGTGCAATAGAGGAGAAAATGCCCAAGTACCCTGATGCCTTAGGGTAAATATGATTTCATAAACCTTTCCCCTCAGTCATATGTCTGTATGAACACATATCTCCTGCTATGATGTAAAATATATTTCACAGCCCTCAACATTGCCCCAGCAAAAACATACTCGGCCGCTCGGACCCTGGAGGAGAGATTTCTTTCTGACTTCTTTTGGTCATTTCTGAGCAGTGGCTCCTCCCCCCGGGTCCTCTGAGGGCCTCTCCCCTCCATACAGTGACAGGGACCCCTGAGCACCACCGCTGCCGGTTCACCGCCCTTTTCTGGAAACGCCCGCCCATCAGCCTGCGCGAGCTCAGTGGGGAAAGCCGCTACGGTGCATCTGAATGTGGTCAGAGAAGCTGCGGGTGTCGGCTGCCAGGTGCCAGCCCGGCCAGGCTTCACAGACAGGGCCTCCGCTGTCACCTGGAGCAGCGTCGTACCTGGACCCCTGCAGCTCCTAGCACAGTCCGCGCAGGGGCTGAGCGAATGCTTCCAATGAAGGAATTCAGCAATGAGCACATGCCATTGGGTGTACACCGTATAAGTTAAATCCAACAGGATATAAGTTTCAAATAAAATATTTACTCATTTCTTTATAGTTAAGAAATACAAAAGTACTCTACAAAGCTTTACATTGATTAGGTCCTGGTAGTTGTATGAAAAGTTGAGACAGTGACATTTGGGGCTAAGGTAATAATCATACTACTTCAGTATCCTATCTCACATGGTAAAGTTATACATTAGCCCTTTGATTCTGAGCAGTTATAAACTTACTATTTTAACATAATACCACATATTCAGTTCTAGTAATTATTATCACCTACCAGCAGTTCTCAACTTGTGGGTCGCGACCCCTTTGGGGGTCGAATGACCCTTTCACAGGGGTTGCCTAAGACCATTGGAAAACACATATATAATTACATATTGTTTTTGTGATTAATCACTATGCTTTAATTATGTTCAATCAGGAGGTCGCGGCATTAGGAAGGTTGAGAACCACTGAAAGTAATTTAACAACAGTAGACATGATACTGAGGGTAAAGGAAAACAGTTAACGTAATAATTTTCAAAATGTTAGTAAGAACATGTCAGTGTACACTTGATTTGGGCAGGGGGTGAACATAATCTGGCCTATGATTTAATGGGATCTGGGAGAGTAAACCAAAGCTTTTTAAACTAGAAGGACGCCCATCTTGATCAAACTCGACCCCTTCATCTCTCACATTGGGAACAGCTGTAGACCAGGGTGAGTGACTGATCCAAAGTCACATAATGACTCAGCAAGAGAGATGCCCAGGTCTCCTGGTAAACACAGAATTGTTTCTGTTGCTTAAGAGGTTTACGGAATAAAATTAATTTTTATTCTATAAATAAAATTACATGTTATAATAAATCACATGAATAAAATCATAACTTTAAAAAGATCAAATAAGATATCAAGGGAAGCAAATACATGATAACATTTTGGACTTAAAAATAACCCTAGAGCAAGAGTTTAATAAAAATAAATGTTGACAAGTGTGTTCAAGTTAACATAATGAGGCTGAAAGAGTGTTGTAAACGTTGATGGCAGAAATCTGTATGTTTATGCATTATTCTTGCGTTTTGGTTGTGTTTTCATCTGCATCACTTGAATTTACTTTTTTCCACAAAAAGTTCTCGTTTGATTTCCAAAGCGAAGTTTCTGGCTCCCCTGTCCTGGAGGGTGCAGCCAGGGGCACTTTGTCACACAGAGTCTCTATCACTGCCAAGTCGGTGAGTTTGCTGAGACTGTCGTCATTCTGCTCATTCAGGATGTCCCAGAAATCTTTTGGTCTCTGTTTTGCTTTTTCCATGGGCCCTGAAAGAATTTTCCTTGGCAGTCGTGTGGGACTGTTCCCGTGACTTTTAAAGAGGTCATCAAGAATAGAGGTGTCACCCAGTAAGCCTACCACAGAAATCTTTTCTAACACTGCATTTTTTATCTTTTTGTTTTCCAGTTTGAAAAGGGGTTCATTTCTTGAGATGCCCATTCTTGTGAGGCCCTGCTGGTCTTTCATAGTATTTTCTAACCTCCTCTCACATGCTTCAGACTCCCTGCTCAGGGAACTGGACGCTGTGGGATCTTTGGATACTTGGCTGTGTTTTTCGCTGTCAGTCCCTTGGGCAGAGCTCATAGGTAATTTCGGAGTTTCTGCATTGTTAGAAAGCAGCTCTTCTCTACAGAAACCATGACTTTGAGGCTTAACTGATTTTTCCGTATATCTTTTTGGGCTGCAAATTTGAGAATTTTTTTTGGTAGAATCTTTAAATGACAAAGTTTTGGAATCTGGCAGCTTTTCTTTTATAGAAGACTCTCTCTTTTCAGACTTATTCCTGCCTCTCTTTCCTGCCTCGTGGACAGGTTTAACGAGTCCTGCAGCAGAATCCACAAAAAAATCTTTGACCTCTGGATGCTGAGAAGCATAAAAGTCTCTTAGCATTCTCTGTCGTTCTTCTGATGTGGCATTAGTTATATGTTGAGCAAATTCCTTTACAGAAGACAAATTAAAATACGAAGCCATTTCTTCAAATTGCTTTCTGAAGATTTAATGAACAAAACTAGTGGTTATTTTTATTACATTGTATTCCTAAAGAACTTGTCATCATGACATGAGATGTAGAAACAAAACAATCTTATTCCTTTAGTATATATTACCTTAATTCCATAATAAAAGTGCATTTTACACTAGCAGAATGTGACTTATTTCTTTACACTAGTGAAAAAATGTTTTAGCTCATGAAATCACCAACTTTAAAAATTATTCTGATTTATACTATTAGGTATTTCCTGGGAATTATGAGATCCTGGCAAGCTACTCTTCCAGTCAGCCAATTTATGACTGACATGAGAATAATAATTCATATAATCTGTATTTGAAAATCTATATTGCATTCAAGTTCCATAAAATAAAATTGTCAAAGAAGGGTCTTAATAAATAGAAAAGAAAACATTCTGAAAAATAAGAAAGGAATTTTTTACTTCTCTGTCCTTTTTCCCCTTCTTCCACACAAATACAACATGAAATTTCACACAACTTTTTGATGAGCCTAAACAAAAGTCCTAAACTTACAAATGTAGATTCTTTCTTCCCCTAATTGGTCCGATTTCAGTATAGACAGCTAACCTAAAAGGTAAGATGCTATTCTTTCCCCCACAGAACTAGGAACAAATAATCGTAAAATGTATATGGAGCCACAAAAGACACTGAATAGCCACAGGAATCTTGAGAAACAAGAACAAAGTTTGAGATATCGCATTACCTGATGACAAACTCTACTAGAAGGTCATAGTAATGAAAACAACATGTTACTAGCATAAAACAGACACATAGATAAATGGAAGAGAATTGAGAGCCCAGAAATGAACCCATGCCTCTATGGTCAATTCATATGTGACAAAGAAGGCAAGAATATACAATGGGGTAAAGACAATCTATTCAATAAGTGGTGTTGGGAAAACTGGACAAATACATGGAAAAAAAGAAATGAGACCACTTTCTTACACTGTACACAGAAATAAACTCACAATGGATTGAACACTGAAATGTGATATCTGTAACCATCAAACTCTTAGAAGAAAGCATAGGCAGAAACTTTGATATCGCTCATGGCAACAGTTTTTTTGGATACGTCTCCTTGGGCAAGGGAAACAAAATGAAAAATAAACAAATAGAACTACATCAAACTCAAAAGTTTTTGCAGAGCAAAGGAAACCATTAATAAAACAAAAAGATAACCTACTGAATGGAAGAAGATATTCGCCAATGATACATCTGATAGGAGTTAATATCCAATATTTATAAAAAACTCATACAACTCAACACCAAAACCCCCCAAATAATCCAATTAAAAATGGGCAGGGGACCCAAATAGATATTTATCCAAAGAGGACATACAGATGGCAATAGACATATGAAAAGATGCTCAATGTCACTAGTCATCAAAGAAATGCAAATTAAAACCACAATGAGCTATCACCTCACACCTGTCAGAATGGTTGTCATCAATAAAGCAACAACAAGTGTTGGTGAGGATATGGAGAAAAGGGAACCCTCCTTCACTGTTGTTGGGATTGCAAACTGGTGTAATCATTATGAAAAACAGTGTGGAGGTTCCTCAAAATATTAAAAAATAGAACTACCTTATGACCCAGCCATTTCACTTCTGGGTATTTATTTGAAGGAATCCCAAACACTAATTTTAAGAAATAAATGCATCCCTATGTGCACTCAGCATCCTATCTAATAAAAGAGAAACATGGTAATTAGTGTACCTCTGCTACCCTTCCCATTGGCTAATCAGGGCGATATGCAAATTAACTGCCAGCCAAGATGGCGGCCGGCAGCCAGGCAGCTTGAAACTAACATGAGGCTTGCTTGCTTCAGTGACGGAGGACTCCAACGTTTCCCGCCTGCCGCTGCCGGCCTCTGAGCTTGCAGTTTGAAACATTGTTACAAATATAGAAGCTAAACAAAACCCCAGAAACCTGCTTTCAGCCAGCTGGGATCTCAGAGCTGGAGTCGATACAGAGTTTCGATTATAGAACCCAAACAAACCAGATACCTGCTTTCAGCAGCTGAGGCCTAAGAGCTGGAGCCAAGCCTCAGAACTAAAGCTGGCCCAGAATATAATAAGAAAAAAAAAAAAAGGAGCGGTTGGGAGTTTCAGTCACCCGCCAGCCTGAAAACAGCCCTCAGCCCCTCACCCAGACTGGCCAGGCACCCCAGTGGGGACCCCCACCCTGAAGGGTGTGTGACCAGCTGCAAACAGCCATCATCCCCTCACCCAGGCTGGCCAGGCACCCCAGTGGGGACCCCCACCCTGATCCAGGACACCCTTCAGGACAAACCAGCTGGCCCCCACCTGTGCACCAGGCCTCTATCCTATATAGTAAAAGGGTAATATAGCCGAAACCGGTTTGGCTCAGTGGATAGAGCGTCGGCCTGCGGACTGAAAGGTCCCGGGTTCGATTCCGGTCAAGGGCATGTGCCTGGGTTGCAGGCACATCCCCAGTGGGAGATGTGCAGGAGGCAGCTGGTCGATGTTTCTCTCTTATCGATGTATCTAGCTCTCTATCTCTCTCCCTTCCTCTCTGTAAAAAATCAATAAAATATATTAAAAGAAAAAAAAAAATTAAAGGGTACTATGCCTCCCAGCACTGGGATCAGCGGAGCCGCGAGGCCTCCTGGCACCGGGATCAGCGTGACAGGGGGCAGCGCGCAAACCCCCTGATCGCCCTGCGGCTCTGTGTGTGACAGGGGGTGGGGCCACAACCTCCCTAACCGCCCTGCTCTGTTTGTGACAAGGGAAGGCACCCCTGATCAGCCCTGGTCTGTGCCTGACAGGGGGGGAGCTCCCCAAACCCCTGATCGCCCTGCGGCTCTGTGTGTGACAGGGTGCGGCGCCCCAACCCCCTGATCAGCCCTGCTCTGTGTGTGACAGGGTGTGGCGCCCCAACCCCCCCACCCCTCAAGGGCCCTGCTCTGTGTGTGACGGGGTAGAGCCATAACCTCCCCATCAGCCCTGCCCTGAGTGTGACAGTGGCGGCACCCCAACCCCCTGATCGGCCCTGCTCTGTGGGTGATAGAAGGTGGCACCCCAACCCCGCCCCCCCCCCCCCGCCATGGGCCCTGCTCTGTGTGTGATGGGGTAGAGCCATAACCTCCCCATCGGCCCTGCCCTGAGTGTGACAGGGTGCGACACCCCAACCCCCTGATCCGCCCTGCTCTGTGTGTGACAGGGGGCGGTGCCCCAACTCCCCTATCGGCCCTACTCTGTGAGTGACAGGGGGGAGCTCCTCAACCCCCTGATCGGCCCTGCTCTGTGTGTGACGGGGGGAGCTCCCCAACCCCATGATGGGCCCTACTCTGTGCGTGACAGGGGGGAGCTCCCCAACCCCTTGATTGACCCTGCTCTGTGCGTGACAGGGGATGGAGCCCCAAGCCCCCTGATGGGCCCTGCTCTGTGAGTGACAGGGGGCAGCGCCCCAATCCCCTGATTGTCCCTGCTCTGTGCGTGACAGGGGGCAGTGCCCCAACCTCCCCATCGACCCTGCCTTGAGTGTGACAGGGGGCGGCGCCCCAACTCCCCAATCAGCCCTGCTCTGAGCCCGACCAGGGGCTGCACCTAGGGATTGGGCCTGCCCTCTGCCACCCGGGAGCAGGCCTAAGCCAGCAGGTCGTTATCTCCCGAGGGGTCCCAGACTGTGAGAGGGCACAGGCCGGGCTGAGGGACCCCCCTCTCCCCCCGAGTGCACAAATTTTTGTGCACCGGGCCTCTAGTCCTATATAATAAAAGGCTAATATGCAAATTGGCCAAACGGCAGAATGACCAGTCGTTATGACACGCACTGACCACCAGGGGTCAGATGCTGAACGCAGGAGCTGCCCCCTGGTAGTCAGTGCACTCCCACAGGGGGAGCACCACTCAGCCAGAAGCTGGGCTCACGGCTGGCGGGTGCAGTGGTGGTGGTGGGAGCCTCTCTCATCTCCGCAGCAGCGCTAAGGATGTCTGACTGATGGCTTAGGCCAATGGACATCCCCCGAGGGCTCCCGGACTGTGAGAGGGCACAGGCCAGGCTGAGGGCCCCCGTACAAGTGCATGAATTTCATGCACCGGGCCTCTAGTTACTTATAATAGCTAAGATATGGAAGCAACCTAAGTATCCATCAATAGATAACTGGATAAAGAAGATGTGGTACATATAGACAATAGAATATTACTCAGCTATAAAAAAGAATGAAACCTTACCATCTGTAACAATATGGATGGACCTAGGAGGTATTATGCTAAGTGAAATAAGTCACACAGAGAAAGACACATACCAGATGACCTCACTTCTATGTGGAATCTAAAAAACAAAAACAGACAAAACAGAAACAGACTCATGGACACAGAGAACAAACTGATGGTTGCCAGATGGGAGAGGGGCTGTGGGGGCTGGGTGAAAAAGCCGGAGGGATTAGAAAGTACCGATCGGCAGGCACAAGAGTCACAGGGGTGTAAGGTCCAGCACAGGGAGCACAGTCAGTAACACTGTAGGAACTGTGTGTGGTGCCAGCGGGTACTGGACGTATTGGAGATTTCACTTCGTAAGTTCTATAAATGTCTAACACTATGCCGTCCACCTGAAACTAATATAATACTGAATGTCAACTGTAACTGAAAAATAACACACACGCAACAATAAAAGTACATATGTCACTTCAAATATTCGGGAAAAACAGACTGGCACTGGGTAAGGCGGTGAGTTGCTACTTGAGGAAGTGAGCTTCACACTTAGTATAAGACACTAATTAAAGCTGCTACATGCATGTGTGGGAGATGGGCCTCTGGGGCCCTGGTGGGATGGAGGCGGAAAGGTTGTCTCAGACTCTGCTCCTTTCCCCAGGTGAGGGCGCTGTGGACTGAATTGTGTCTCCCCCTACCCCACAAGTCCTATGGTGAGGCCCTAAGCAGTCCTGTGTGAGTATATTTGGAGACAGAGCCTTTAGGAGGTAACTACGGTTAAATGAGGTCATAAGCAGTCACCAGAGAGCTCTCTCTGTGTCATGAGAAGACACAGTGAGGAGGTGCTGCTGGAAGCCAGGAAGAGAATCCTCCCCAGGAACCAAATCAACTGGCACCTTGATCTTGGAGCTCCCAGAACGGAGAGAAATGTCTGCCATTTAAACTCCAGTCTGTGGTAATTTGTTAGGGCGCCCCGAGCAGACTAGGTATCACGGAGGGTATCACTTTGCTGATGCGGAGTCTGGGCCATGAGTCAAGAGAGCCCAATGTTTGTAAACATTCCTTTAAACAAAAGCCATAGATGGTATTGCAGCATGTGACTGAAAGTCCCCAAGTTTTAGAATTACATCTGTATTTAAATACTATTCCTTAAAACATTCATTTATTCATTCAACAAATGTGTATAGAACCCTCTGATGTGCCAGGCACTGGGGTAGGAACGTACAACAGCACAAGCCCTAGCTCCCTGTCTTCCAGAGCTTTCTGAAGGTCAAGCCCGAGCAGAGTGGGAAACCCCATGGTGGGGCCAGTGCCGCGCCCAGAGGGGACCTAACCAGTGACTGGCAGTGGGCACGGCAGAGCGGAAGGCTGCTCCGCTGTCCCCTGAGGCCAGTCAGGCAAAGACGAGGGATGAGGCCTTCCAGGGACAGGCCCTGGTGCACAGAAGAGAAGAGAAACGGACGAGGACCAGCTGGAAACCGCGAGGGGTCCCTACGCCACTTTCAGTTTGAATTCTGCACATAACAGAGAATCCTGGGGGTAAGATTTTTAAAAAATGTGTGTAAGTAGAGCTTATTTTTGCCACTCCCACAGGCACTATAGCGTTTGTTTCCTTTGATTTTAGGGGCAGTCCTCACTGCGCCTCATGGCTGTGGCCTCAGGTGAGCAGCATGGTTCCATCCTCCCCACCCCGGGCCTTACTGTCCCAAATCCAGGTACGAACTCTGGCTGATCAGCAGCCATGCTCGCGGCCAACAGAATATTTAATAAACAAACATAAGCTTCCAAGTTTCTGCCCTGGAAACTGCTTGTGCCCTTGCTGGAAAGCAACAGCATGTTCTTAAAAGGGTCCGGTTTTCACTTCACGTGAGGCAACCACGGTACTATCATTTTGTTTATTAACCATCTCCAGATCCACTCTCACGGTCTTTCTAATATTTATGTGTGAAGACTGCTATTTACCCAAGGCTTGGTGGTGCCTCAGCAGCTGCCCCAGGCCATCGCCTTGGCCGCTCGGCCCTCTGGGAGGAGGCTGCTGTGACCGGGATGCAGTCAGTTACGCCGAGAGTGTTACTGGAATTGCTCTCACACGGGGACTCTGCATTGCCCAGGAAGGCTAGTCCCACTAAGCTTGCTTTTCTGCTTTATAAATGATCTCTTTCACAACTTTCCTCTCCCTAATCTCTCCCCCTGAACTGATGACTTTCATTGTCCTTTAACTGAGGAAATATCACTGTATCTGTGCCCATCTTAGCCTCTTCTCTGTTAAGGCCTGGCAAAGACTGCATTTGGCCAGTGGCCTAGATCCTGCCCTCTCCTGCCTCCAGCACTTCACTCTTTTCATTCACTCTGGCATGACCTCTCTTTTCCAGACTGGTCTGTTTCCTGGACACACACAGGTTCTATTATCTTACCAATTAAAAAAACTTACCCTCGATCCCACAATGCCCTCCGGCTGCGGCTCCGCTTCATATTCCAACTTAAAGAGCTGTTGCGGGTCTGCCCACTCACTGTTTGCCCCCTCATCCCAGCACTGTCTACTCGGACTGCTCAGGTCCGTTCTCTGCTGCCCACTCCAGGGGCACTTCCCACAACATCTGACCCAGGTAAGAGCTCTCTCCTTTTCAAACTCACTTCTCTCGGACTTCCAGGCCTCACCGTGCCTCCTACTCAACGCGCCTTCACCTCCAGCTCAGTCCTGGGGCTCCTCCTCTCCTCCGTGCTCCCTACCTGTGCTCTTGTCCCAGGGCTCCAAACACCATTTATAATCTCTACGCAGAGATTCTAAATTTAAATCCTAGTCTCAAGATCCCAGAAGAGCAATCCATCGCCTGTTCAACATTTTCATAGGACCTCAAATGGAATATGAGCCAAAGAGAACTCCTGTTTTGTGTTTTGTTTTGTTTTAAACTCCAAACTTGTTTCTCTCTTAGTTTTCCCCGTTCAGTAAAAACAACCTGCTGCTCAAGACAGAAAGCTGGGAGTTATTCTGTCTTCTCCCTTTCCCAGCAACGAGTCCAACATGAAACACATTCATTTAGCTGTGTCTCCACGGCAACCACCCTATTGCAAACCACCATCACATGTCTAGTTAGTTCCTTCTGGTCTCCCCTGGTCCATGCTGCCCTCTTCCACACAGAAGCTGGACACTGTTTTAGAAACATACATCAGACCCTATCCTGCTGCACCAGCCTTCCCCTGCACTGGGAATAAAATCCAAACCTTCCCACAACCCACCACTCTGCCTCCTCCAGCTCCACCTACATCTCTCCCTTCATCCCATGCCACTCGCTCCTTGGTTTATTGTGTACTGAGTGCACTGGTCTTCTCTCGGTTCCTCAACACATCAACCCTCTTCCCTCCGCAGGGATGCTCTAATTCTGGTCCTTTGCCCAGTTATCCCTCGGGTCTCATGGTAAATGTCACTCGTGTGGTGCAGTCTTCCATGACCACCCAACAGAAAGGTAGTTACACCCCTCCCTACCCCGTTATTCTCCATCAAGGAGGCCTGACCCTTCCCGTCTCATAACAAGTGTACCATTATGCAATTACTATGTTATTTCACTTTTGAAATGTATGCGTCAATGCCAACCCCCATCCCACTGAACTATAAACTCTGTCTTTTTTTTTTTTTTTTTTACACTGTATATGCAGTACCCAGCACAATGCCTGGGTACATATGAGGTGTTCAACAGATATTAAATAAGCGAATGAATATAATGCACTTAAGTATTTCATTTGCCTACATAAAGTGATTTCCTTTTTTTTTTTTTTTTTTTTATCAATTCAGGGATTAGCTTTCTAAAAACATCTAAAACATTTGGAATTTAGTTCTTAAATTGTACAAATTCAGATTTTTCTGAAATATTCAGATGCCAGGTATGGCTAACATTAAAATAGTTTGTTTTACTAAGGAGCTGTGTTTCCTTTGAGAATCACTCTCAGAGTCCAGTGATGTCAGAGGCGACATACCTGCGAACCCCTCTTGGTGTTTCTCCCAGTATGAAGGTGGTCTGGTCGGTGTGGTAGACTTCCTTCTTCTTCTGGCTCACGGGGTGTGCAATGTAAAGGGGACATGAAACGCCTCCTTCACTTGCTTGTTGAACTTCCTTAGCATGTGTCGATGTATCTGCCTTCATTTTGTCTTTATATGTCTGAAAAAAGGGAAGGAAGCAAAACGAAGTCTCAAAAATAGTCATTTTTGGTCAAATTAGGAGACTGTATTGTTTTCAATAATCAAATATATCATATTCTCCAACTGATATTATCATCAGAAGATGTTAACATAGATATTTAAAAAGACACATCATCAAAACAGAAAAGTAACGGTAATACTATGATGTTTCCATTATAGCTATGGTTTAAGATATATGTTAAAGATATACCTTTCCTAAAGATAAAGTAAAAGTAATGGCAATAATATATTTCTATTGGCAAGACTGGGCATAATGATACACATGCTGACATCCACTATCCTAAATAAGAATAAAAATTAGTGATTATATAAATAATGGCATAAAAATGGGATATTTAAAAATTTTAATTTGGTAATTTTTCTCAAAATTATTAAGAAGACTTTCTCAGTTTTTATGTAAGTAGTGTAAGTAAGTAGTCAAATTGAAAAAATCATAATCTTTACGTGATAAATAAGAAAACATTTTCATAAATCCCACTTTACCTACTGGGTTATAAGAATATTTAGTGACTTAAAGATGCTAACTACAGTTAATTGAAATTATAGATGGAATCATATTTATTTTACAGACTATGGGTTATTTGGTTAACATAATTGTTAAAAAGAGTGGGCCATTTAAACTATATGGCTGCAATTTCCCTGACCAAGATGGTACAGTGAATATGTGGAAAGTTACCATCCCATTCCCCAAAAAGAAATACGTGGATACAATTTGACAATAAAATTGTATTTGAGTTTAAAACTAAGAAAGGAAAATCTCTAGGTGCCCAAAACAAAGAAGTAAGATTAGAGTGGTGAGGGGGAGCTGAAGCTCAGTAGCCACCAGGGACAGAGTCTTAAGTTATAGTTTGCAGGACTCCATGTGTGGAGGGGAGATAAAAATAATGTTTTAACTCCCTGAATTAAAAAAAAAACAGCCATCCAAAAAAAATACAGTAGCAGTTAAAATTATATCCAATTTGCAAGTTAAAGCAAGAAAACCCCAAACTGGAGACACAGGACAGAAGCAGGCTACCTTCTTACTCTAGACAGAATCACTGGTGAAAAAATGAAATGCCAAGCCTGTGCCATTTGTGGAGTCTGACTTTGTAGAACCTAGGTGACATGGAAAATCTAAGTTAAAAACTAAGAACCTCTGAAAATCATAAGATCTCAATGAGGAGTAAATACAAAAACATACCATAGGAAGGCATCAATAATCTAGAGAATGCTTGTGATTCCAATTTAGGATCATGTAAAACCCACCATCATGTAAGTGGCAGATGCAACAAATGTGAGAATATATATCTGAGAAACTATAAGTAAAGCCATTTGAAAGACTTTAAATCATTAGCATGTCCACAAAGAAAAAGAATGAATCTATCAGTAAGAACTGTATATTATAGTAGAGGCCCGGTGCATGGATTCATGCAGTGTGGAGTTCCTTGGCCTGGCCTGCGGGGATCGGGCTGAAACCAGCTCTCCGACATCCACTGAGGGGTCCCAGATTGTGAGAGGGTGTTCTCGGGTGACACACCCTGGAATTGGGCTCCCTCCTCTCTGGTTCCAAGTGTGTCACCTGAGAACTGCAGCTGCCAAGTCACCACAGCTTGGCAGTTCCTGCATGGAGTGTCTCGCCCCCTGGTGGTCAGTGCACGTCATAGCTACAGATCAGATGGTCAAATGGTCGCTTAGGCATATATATATGCAGATTTGAGAAAGAACCAAATACAATCTCTAAAAAGGAAATATAGTTTTGAAATTAAAAATAAAGATAGAAACAAACTCAAAATATGGGTTAAACAACAGACTAAACAGCCCTACTACCTACAATGATAGTTGATAAAACTGAAGAATAAAATTACTCAGAATACAGTACAGAGATTAAATAAGGAGAGAGAAAGAAATTAAGAGACAGAGGACATACCAGAGAGAACAGAGAAAATGGAAGAGAACTAAAGGCATGAATCCTCAAACCAAAAAAGGAGAATCCCAAGTAGAAAAAATAAATCTGTACCTTATTATATCACAGATAAAAGGAGTATCTTTAAAGTACCAGAAAGAAAAGACAAGATATCCCACCAAGAAATGATAATCAAACTAAAGGCAGACTTCTCATTAACACCACTACCACCACCACCATCACTACCACCACCAGATGATAGAGATAATGCCATCAACATGTAGAGAGAGAAAACTGTCAATCTAGAACTCTATACCCAGTTAAACTATCATTTAAGAAATTTTCCAGACATACAAAAACTATGAGAGTTTACTAGACAAAGATTGTTGATGACATATTATTTTTCTTTTATGGGAGTTCAATGGAATTGAAGTGGCATATATCAATGAATGTGGGTAGGTAATGGCTTTTTATTTTACCAATATTTACTAAGTACCTGTTATGATCCTGTTACCATGCTCTGCAATTGAGAACAAAGGTATTTACAAATACAAAGGTACAAAATACCCTTATATAAACATACACAAAATAAGCTTAAGGGACTTAAAACTGACAAGCCTATTTTTAAAAAATATGTCTTTATTAATTTTTAGAGAGAGGAAGGGAGAGATAGAAACATCAATCAGTGCCTCCTGCTCCCGCCCCCGCCCCCCCCCCCCAACCCCCACTGGGGGTGTGTTTTACATCACAAGAAAACAAGAGCCTGCAAACTAGGAATGTGTCCTGACTGGGAATTGAACCAGAGACCTCTTGGTTCATGGGCTGATGCTCATCCACAGAACCACACTGGCTGGGCAACAAGCCTATTTTTTTAAATTTTTTTTTTGAAGATGGCACATCTAGATTTTTCTTTTAAAAAGAAATCATTTATCTCTTTAACATATGTTGAGTTTCATTTTACTGAAATAACCTGAATATAAGACAAAACATCCTATCTAATAAAAGCCCAATATGGTAAGTGTCCGACCATTCAACCATTGACCAGTCGCTAGGATGCACATTGACCACCAGGGGGCAGATGCTCTGACTGGTGGGTTAGCTTGCTGCTGGGGTCCAGCCAATCGGGACTGGGCGAGACAGGCCGGACATGCCCTGGAGCCCTCCCATGATCCCTTCTGGGCTGGCCAACCTCCCGCAGTCCCTCGTCAGCCGGCTGGCCCCAATCAGGACTGGGCAAGATGGCCCTGATCAGCTCTGATTGGCCCCAATTGGGGCTGGGTAAGATGGGCCGGACACACCCCGGAGCCCTCCCACAGTCCTTCCCCAGTACCAATTGTGCAGTGGTGGGGTCCCTCCACCTGGCCTGCACCCTCTTGCAATCCAGAACCCCTTGGGGGATGTCAGAGAGCCGGTTTCGGCCTGATCCCCACAGGCCAGGACGAGGAACCCCACCGGTGCATGAATCTGTGCACTGAGCCTCTAGTAAGACATAACTCTCTGTCATTTAACAGCAAACCATTTCTAATAAAAATAGATTTCTTTCAAAATCTGCTGTGACTCATATGAACAAACACAATGTTGAAAGTAGTTTTTCTAAATATAATAAATCTTTTTAAAAAATATATTTTATTGATTTTTTACAGAGAGGAAGGGAGAGGGACAGAGAGCCAGAAACATCGATGATAGAGAAACACTGATCAGCCACCTCCTGCACACTCCCCACTGGGGATGTGCCTGCAACTAAGGTACATGCCCTTGACTGGAATCGAACCCTGGACCCTTGAATCCGCAGGCCGACACTCTATCCACTGAGCCAAACCAGTCAGGGCTATAATTTATTAAATCTTAAAAAATTATTGATAAGGAGAGGAAAATGCTGATCTTTAAAGATAAGTTTGAAAGAGATTTGAAGCATTTATATTACACCACAAGAAAAAAAGATGAATGTTAAAAGTTTCTCATAAAAAGACTCATTATCTTAGATGATCTCTAAGAAAAAATGTTTGCATGAGGATAAAGGGAGTAAACTGAAAGAGAAGGAACTGTGCCAACCAAGAACACTCCCTCCTCATAGACTGCAATTTCTGACGCCATGGAGAAATCGTGCCAGGTAATGGCCATTTTTAGTTATTTACATGATTATGATGGGTCTTTTTGACTCTGGAAGCATTACAAAGCTCATATTTTGTGTAGATACATTTTTCATAAATTGATTTTATAAACTCCAGGAAAATTTAGCCTTTCTAACCAAACCTATCAGATATGTGGATCTTTCTGTTTTGGCCCTATGCACGAATTTCATGCAAGGGGCTCGGCCCTCGCAGCCCCTTGTAGCCTCAGCCGGCCCTCGCAGCCTTGGCTGGCCCTCGCAGCCCCTCGCAGCCCCAGCTTCAGCCCCAGCTTCATCCAGAAGGTCATTCTGCTGTTTGGTCTAATTAGCTTATTAGCTCTTTATTATATAGGATTTTAAAACCTCATTTTACACAATAATAAAAAGGAAAAAGCATTCATCTCTCACATGAGCTCAATGGTTCAGATTTCCATTTTAGTAGGTACTTTAACACTTTACTGAAAGGAGGCTGTGAAACAACATTTTGTTCATCTAACAAACATTTAGTGCTCTTGATATAAAAGTTGGTTTCACTACTTTATAATAAAACTAGAGGCCCGGTGCACAAATTCGTGCACAGGTGGAGTCCTTTGGCCTGGCTGGTGATGAGGGCCGTCTCACCTAGTCCTGACCGGGGCCGATGGGGGCCAGCCAGCCAGGGAGGAACCACAGGAGGGCTCCAGGGCGTGTCCGGCCCTCTTGCCCAGTCCCAATCGGCCAGACCCCAGCAGCAAGCTAACCTACTGGTCAGAGCATCTGCCCCCTGGTGGTCAGTGCGCATCATAGCGACTGGTCAAGCAGTCAACAAAATGGTCAACCAATCTGTTGGACACTTAGCATACTACACTTTTATATATAGGACTAAAGGCCTGGTGCACGAAATTCGTGCACTGGGGGAGGGTGGAGGTCCCTCAGCCCAGCCTGCCCCCTCTCACAGTCTGGGAGCCCTCAGTGGATGTCCTACTGACGGCCACAGTCTGGCAGCAGAGGCTCGGAGCAGGCGCCCTGTGTGTATATGTGTGTGTGTGAGTGTGTCCCCACTGGGGGCCTGCCCCCAGCCACGTTGGAGGTTCAGAACAGTCACTGTGTGTGTGTGTGAGTGAGTGTGTGTGTCCCCGCTGGGGGCCTGTCCCCAGCCACGTCAGAGGCTCAGAGCAGGTGCCCCCTGTGTGTGTGTGTGTGTGTGTGTGTGTGTGTGTGTGTGTGTCTGCTGGGGGCCTGCTCCCAGGCGCCCCTCTGTATTGATCTCTCAGGCTCCTGGCCTTGCCTGTGTGCTGCTCTCTCCCTTGAGGTACGGCCAGGTCAGGGTGCTGTCTGTGGGCCACGCTTGCCTGATTGCGGATCGCTGTGGTGACCTGCGAGCAGGCCCTGCTGGGTGCTGCCTGCCCGTGGTGCCTGCCTGATTGCAGGTCACCGAGGCAATGCCTGCTGGGCTCACATTGCCAGGGTGACGCCACCAGCGTCCTGCCCCAGCCACTATGGGTGCCGCCATCTTTGTCACGGAGTGACGGTCAATTTGCATATTACTCTTTTAATAGATAGGATACTATCCTTTACAATAGTATCTATTACAACACAGATGCAATCCTTTATAATAGATTTCTTCACAATCCTTTAAAACTAATATAAGGAAAATAGTGCCACAGTGCAATTGCAATTGTAGTGACAGTTATAATTTATTATAAAGCAAAGCACAAGGACTGTGGCCAACATGAAAAAATTCTGGCTTTGTGAACTGGACTCAAACTCATTCATTACTACGTATGTCAAAGCTGCAACACTATGATACTGAGGCAACACATAAAGTAGCAACAGCAATGAAAACTCAAGTAATGAAAAATTCAGTAAAATGAGCTGGATTAGGAATTTAGAAGATGAGTTTGCTTGCTCAAGAAAGCAAAATAAATCTACTCCTCTTTCCCCCAGGGTATAAAATGGCCAAAATCTGGAACACTATGGCTATATTGATAGGAAATTTTGAAATTATAACATGAAACAGAAACCCCAGTTTTTGAAAAAATCCCCTGATTGTTCTAACTTTTTCTTAAAAAGCTTCTTCAAAATTATCCATCAAGATTTGCCTTGAGAAAGTACCTCTATATCTGTGATTCTGATGGTTTACTTAAGATTTACAGTTTTGATAATAAGAAATTATGAATATAAGAACTTTGTACAGCATTTGTATAAGTATTTCTGCTAATAAGTATTTTAGAAAGCTTGACACTGTTAGAGTATAATTTAGTTATTGCTATGTTCATGATTATTTCCATAAGTTATTGGATATTGCTAGGTATTTCTACTATAGTATTTGTATAAAAAATCAAATTCAACTTATGGAATCTTTATTAAAAAGAAAACAGTAAGTGTAGGAATGCAGTCATAATTTCTAGGTAGTATAAACATACAGTTAAAAATTCCATTTGATGATGAGATTTATTTCATGGAAATGGGGGTTCTTACGAAGCTTATTTATCAGAGAATACTGAAGTAATAATTCTAATTTATGAGTAACACATTCTCCTCCTTTGGACATACACATAAAATATAAAGCGGTCAGTTGCGAAGTCCATTGTCAAACAGGTCTAAAAGGGTAAAGGGTGGACTATGACCGATTATGTAAGTCCTAATTTGACTTAACTAATTAAAAACAAGTATATAATATGTTATCTTTACAAAAGTAATTATTAGCTATTAAAAAAAATCAGAATATAAAAATTGTTTAAATTAAAACATTAAATATATATTATTTCTATAATTGGTAATTGTTCCAATATATTTTGGCTGAAATAGTCTCCTCACCTACCCACAATTAAATGTTGAATTTGGAAATGGCTCACCTCAAAGACTTCATAAATATCTGCTTTGATTTAATTTTGATAAAGTTATAAAATTATTATTGATTTTTCTGATGTATCTGTAAAATGTGTTTGAAAATATATCATAAAAATTACTATTTAAAATTGTACAATATGTATTTTATAAAATAAAGCTATGATTATTTCAAGTTATAAAAGACATATATTAAGATTATAATAAATGAGAGGGCACTTTTATAGGAAAAAATTCCTCCTATAGTAGCCAAAGTGTATCCACACCTAATCAACTGTGCACAATTCTGTACAACTTATTTCTTTTTTAAAAAAATTTCATTTTTAAATTACAGTTTACATTCATAATGTATTAGTTTCAGGTATATAGCATAGTAGATAGACAACCATACTTTACAAAGTCTATTTCAAGTACCCACCTGGCACCATATATAGTTACTGCAATATTATTGGCTATATTCCCTATAATGTACATTACATCCTATGACTATTTTGTAACTACCAGTTTGTAGTTCTTAATCCTTTCACCTTTTTCACCCTGCTTCCCAACCCCTTCCCTGTATCTATGAGTCTATATACAACTTATTTCTTACTATCAAGTTTTAGGTTTATATTAGTCCTACCAGGGAAGTTTCTTATCTTCAGACCAATAGTATGAAACATTCAAATGATCTTTGATAATATACTTTCTTTTCCATTGATCCACTGTCTATATTTGAAGGCATCAGATCTAAACCTTACATTATTTTCATTGAACTCATCATTTTTGAAAGGCACACTTATAAAAGATAAGGCATATATAAATTTTCAATATGAAAGAGTGAGAAAAAATAAACTGACTTAAAAACTTTGCAGATAGTAATCTTTGATGTCAGTGTTCTGAGAAAATGTAAAAGTAAATATTCTTCCCTACCTCACAGCCATATGACTACATTAGCATTTTTCTACTTACTCTTCTACATATGAAATCTATCTTTATATACCAGGAAACTACACTGGGGTAGTACAGAGAATATTTAGGGAAAAGAAAAGCTCTTTCCATTAATAGTCTTTGAAGAAAAACATAATTTTGGAGGTAAATGACTGGAGAACTGTAGGGGACACCTACGTAGGAATAGCAAGGAAGTGAGAAAAGTTGATAGGGATCAATATTTCCCATACCCACCCTCGCCATAAAACACGGGGCAAGAAATACTGCAGTCAAGGAGAGTATGTTTCAAAAGCAATCATGAACAGTCTCCAGTTCCATTTGGCAGGCGAAATACGACCGTAATCTCTGCCATCTTTCTCAACCTCCTCGAGGCTAATTCCTGGAGATCCATCAATAGCTGGTGCGGATTATGCTGAGTTATTCTCTGCTCATCTGTCTCCCATGGAAGGCGATGGGCTGGTGGTGGTGGTGGTGGTGGGGGGGGGGGGGGCAGTGCACAATGAAGCAGAACAGCCCGAGAGGATGGGCCAGCTGTCCACAGTCGGCTATCAGAAATTACTGAAATGTTTTATTAAGCAAATTTTGGAATGAGTCTGTCTACTGAGCTGGTTTCTCTAGAAAACACTTTACAGACAGAATACACAGAACAAAGAGCAGTGTATATTTAACAGTCATAGGGACTGATTTTCCCTTAACCATAGGACCAAGCTTGATCAGTTACTGAGAAGATTGGAAGCAGGAAGAATATTTTCAAAGGAATGATGAGAAGGTCCTCTGGCTCTGACCCACTGAGAAGCCTGCGTGGAAGGAGCAATGGCAGTTCGGTGCTGCGATCGCCAGAGGACCTGCCTGCCCCAGGAAAGCTCTCTGATCAGCACCTTGCTCCCGAGAGTGGAACAGAGTCTCAGAAGCCATCCTGGGCATCCATGTGGCACAGGCCCTTACATTGACCTGATCACAGCAACGCTGCCACCACGCCTAAGAAAGGCAAGCACCCTTCCATTTGTTCCCTGTCATTAAGCCTTAATTAGTGAAGTCTGCAAGGCAGCGATGCTTTTGTTTACACATCTGTTCAAACAAAAAATTTAAAAAGCAGTGTTGGGTAAGGGCCAACACTGTAAACACATAAAAGTCAAACTTGCTTGTCTTTGCAAAGCAGGGAATCAGGGGTACTATACTAGTAAAAACATACAGCACGTGCAAATACATTTATTCAAATGGCATCCGAGAGTCTAAAATGTCAAAAACTTTTAAGGATCTTTGCACAAGTGTGAAGAAGCCTTCCTCAAAGTAATCATTCAAGGTATCTGGCAGGAGGTGGGAAGTGTCTCCCAGGACTCAGCAAACCTAAGGCAGCCGAGAGCTGCCCTGGTTGTCTTCTCTCCTAGAGAAAAGCCAGCTGGTTAGAAGACCTACCACAAACATATATGAAAGTCAGGTTTTCTGTACATGTTAAAAATCACATTCAAATCTGAAAAAAAACCACACTTAAATTCAAATAAAAAATGTTTTTTGGGGGAATAGATGGATTAAAGTTTGTAACTATAGCTACAATCTATCTCTATATAGAGGGGTGGGCAAATGTCGATTTTGAATAATAATCTAATAATATATAATATATAATATATAATATATAATATATAATATATATACATATATATATATGTATGTATATTATCTCCCCCACATTCAAAGGCTGTTAAATCGCATTGTTTACCCATATCTTCAGGGAAAAATATCACTTCTACTGTCGTGGTAAACAACCTGCTTCCCTATTTATAATGGTCTGGCCCTCTAGCAACTTCAGCGTGAAATTATAGCTAATTTGCCTACAAACGTCAGGTGGCCATAATAATCTGGCCACTCAGTGTATATAAAAGCCTAAGTGACCATCCAACTGTCTGACCATTTGCCCGGTAGCTATGAGGTGCAATGATCACCAGAGGGCAGACGCTTCGACCAGTAGAGGAGGGAGCTGTGTGTTAGGTTGCTGCCAGGGCACTGTTGGCCCTGAATCTGCTTCACACGCACCCCAAACCCAGAGATCAGTTTTGGCCCAATCCCTGCAGGCCAGGCTAAGGGACCCCCACCAGTGCACGAGACCACGTACCGGGTTTCTAGTTGTATTATAACTGTAAAGCTACGTTTGCCCACCCCTCTATCTTTAATACTACTTTGCTGTCTGAGTGAGCCATGAAAGGACAGCTGTATATTGACTGCCCTGAGCTTAGGTTCCTTTTTATCCACGACAGTCCATTTCTCATCATCCAAGAAGTTTCCCTATTTAAAAGGCAGACGAAGTGACAGCTGTGGGAGGACACACACTGCAAACAGAAATGTGGGAGCCCCCTCTCCTTGGGGTCTAACCTGAAGGCACTGCCATTCACGACCAGTGGTCAACCCGTGGGAAGGAGCCAGGTGAGGCAGTGTCAGTTGCCTTCACCAAAGCCCGCAGATGAGCAACCGGGAGGGTTTACTAATATCCCCAGTCCTCCACGGGCAGGAGGCCAGGGAGAAAAGTCCCTTTAATATTCCTACAAAGGCGAAAGAAGGACCGGAGCTGTCTGAGGACTGGGGGCGAGGCCTTACCCAGACACTTACTGTAAACCTTCGGGGAGGTTTTCTCTCTTTTGAGCCCATCGGGATCCGTAGGGTAGGGGATTTGACCTGGACTCCCACTTGTCTCTTCCATTTTTAAGTCACAATTCTAGCAGTCTGTGAAGAATCTCCACTAAGTGGTAATGGGCAGGTCCTTAGCATCTTATAGCCCTGATCTCAACTCCAATCTTTGTATTGAGTTTTATTACTGTAAACTTTTCTCTAAAGACTCTTTGAAGGTCTTATATTACACTAGGGGCCTAGTGCATGAATCTGTGCACCTTGAAAGGAACTGTGGGCCGCGAGGCTGCAGTAGGCACAAGAGTGGGTCTCGGCCCATCCTCCGTGCCCCTGCCCAGCCCCTCCCGCTGCAGCCCCCGGTCCCCTGTCTGCCAGCAGCTCCGCTCCTGCCACCACTACTCCTACACACTGATGACTCCAGCCCCGCTCACGGCATGGAGCGATTGGGGCTGGCGCTGTCAGAGGGTGCAAGCGGCAGCTGCTGCCCCAAATCACCCCTCAGGAGCAGGGGGAGGTGGAGAAGCCCTCAGGGGTGATCAGGGCCAGCAGCCACCGCTCACACCCACTGATGGCCCCAAGTGATCGGGACCAGCACCGGGCACTGGCAGCTGGTGCGAGTGGTGGCTCTGGCGCTGGCTGCGGGTGTGAGCGGGGCCAGGGCTGGTGCCGGCAGCAGTGCGAGCACTGGGCTGGACCGTGGTGCATGGGAGCAAAGAATTTTCAGTAACCCCAGAGGCTTGCCCCGATGACAGCGACCGGCGCTCCGCCTTGGTCTGGCGACCCTGCTCACCTGCTACACCATTCTGCCATGGCCAACGCCCGCCATGTTCTGATCATGCCCCCTGGTGATCAGCGCATGTCATAGCGACCAGTTGTTTGATTGTTCTGTTGTTCCACCGTTTGGTCTATTTGGATATTAGCCTTTTATTATATAGGATAATACTTGTTATATGACAAGATCACAGAAGGGTGGTGCTGATGGGAAAAAAGTTAAAAAGCCTTTCTTTGCAGCACCCGCACCTGACTGCCTTCCCAGTGGCTGGCACTTCCCATGAGGAGCCTAGCTCCTCATTCCCCTCCTCCATGGCCCCGGATGGAGGAAGTATAGGCTGACTTGGTCACTAGGCTACCAACGGTTCTCCAGCGGCTAGGAGAGAACATTTCAAGCAACATGCCACAAATGACACTGAGATATTGCAAACAGCTGTGAGATAAAATACAGATTATTATTAGTAATAACAATTACTAATAATCAATAATAAAGCACTTACAACTCTGAACGATTCCCTATAACCACATTATTTCACTCTTCTTACTCTGATACTAGAGGCCCGGTACATGAAATTTGTGCATGTGCAGGGGTGTCCTCTCAGCCTGGCCTGCACCCTCTCCAATTTGGGACCCCTTAGGGGATGTTCGACTGCCGGTTTAGACTCGTATCAGGCCTAAACTGGCAGTCAGACATCTCTCTCACAATCTGGGACTGCTGGCTTCTAACTGCTCACCTGTCTGCCTGCCTGATTGCCCCTAACCACTTCTGCCTGCCAGCCTGATCACCCGCTAACTGCTCCCCTGTTGGCCCGATCGCTCCCAACTGCCCTCCCCTGCAGGCCCGACCACCCCCAAATGCCCTCTCCTGCAGGCCCCATTGTCCCCAACTGCCCACCCCTGCAGGTCCACTTGCCCCCAACTGTCCTCTCCTGCTGGCCCGATCACCCCCAAATGCCCTCTCCTGCAGGCCTGATTGCCCACAACTGCCCTCCCCTGCTGGCCATCTTGTGGCAGCCATGTTGTGACGATGTCATGCAATGCCACCTAGGCTTTTATTAGATAGGATGCTTTCTTGAGTCACACAGGAGAGGAAGCAAACATTCACAGAGAAAGGCCGCATGATGTGAAATAGCAGTTCTGAAACCTTTTGGTCTGTGGGGGCGCAAGAAAACCCCAAAACTTTCCTCCCACCTTCTAAGTTCTTCTAGCTAAACTAATAAATGAACAGAGAGAGATCAACAGGAGAACTTGACTAAAATTTATGTTATGGATATGGTACCTTTGGGGGTGCCATAAGATATGAGACCCAAAGACTCACTGGGCAGTTAAGGTTTGTTTATATGCCATTTTGACAAAGGAGAAGCTGGGCAAGGGTCTGGGATTTCAAAAGGGAAATAGGCAATTCACAGGTAGAGGGGAAAGAGCACGCATGAGGCAAAGAAATTCTTGCCGGGCCACCCAGAAAGAATGGGCAGAGAAGGCTTTGCTCCGATCCTTACATCTGCCACACTTGACTCAAACAGGCCAAGGTGAATGTGCTAAGAAGGTTCCCTTCCTGAAGCAGGTTTTTCTATCTGAATTGCCTTTAGGCAGGAAGGGGGAGGGTCAAAGGTTCTGAGTCTTTTGTTTCTTAATAACCAGCTTAAAATCAACAACCCAAAAGGCCCATTTGGGGTGGGAAAACTCTGGTCCTTCAGATCTTAGAACACCATATACTTTAAAGATTATTGAGGACTCCAACGTTCTCTCGTTTATGTGGGTTACAGCCATTGAACATTTATAATCTTTATTAATTCATTAAAAAACAGGTCAAGCCGTGGCCCGTGTGGTTCAGTGGTTGGGTGACATCCCATGCACCATTAGGTTGCTGGTTCAATATCCAGTCAGGGCACATGCCTGGGTTGCGGGCTCAGTCCCTGGTAGGGGGCATGCAGCAGGCAGCCGACCCATGTTTTGCTCTTACATTGATGCTTCTCTCTCTCCCCCTCTCCCTTCCTTTCTCTCTTAAATGAGTTTAAAAAAAAGTAAATTACATGTTAACTTGATTTTAAAGAGAGAGGAAGGGAGAGAGAGAGAAAAAAAACCCCCACATCGATGTAGGAAACATCAGTCAGTTGCTGCCCAAATACACCCCAACTAGGGCTCAAACCCCAACCTAATATGTGCCCTGAATAGGAACTGAACCCACAACCTTTTGGTAGGGACAATGCTCCAACTAACTGAGCCGCCCAGCCAGGGCCTAAATAACTTTTTAATAACAACAAGAAATTTCCTATTATCCAACGCAAACAAAAAATGAGAGAAAAGAGTGGCTACGTTTTACTTTTTGCAAGCCTCTGTCTAAATAAAAGACAGCTGGATTCTCATATCTACTTCTGCATTCAATCTGTGGCTACAATGTTGTTTTGGTTGGAGCATATGAAGACAACCAGTCTCGTACAGATATGTAGAAGCCATCAGAATATTTAAATAGGCTTCTCAGACAATTCCTTTCTGATACTATATCAAAACTCAAGATTAATTTCATGTAAGATAGAAACTATAAAAAGGGGTTACATGCTAAATCTGACCAGCTCTGGGAGCCTTACAAACTTAAGAGACATGGGATGGTCTGACGTTAAAACCTCCTAACTAAAAGCCAGTCATGGCGGGCAGCCATGTCACAGGGTGGTGTTTTTCCCTAACGAAGGGCAATCTCCACCTTAACTGAGCCTGTCTGTGGTCTTTTTTTTTTTTTTTTTTTTCCATCTACAATAACATACTTTTGGCGTATCAAAGCAATTTCCCCTTTTCTGGACCCCTGGAAGCACAACCATTGCACAGAGACCACAAATCCCCATTGTTACTGTTATCATGTTAATTACTGATTATTAACTATCTAGCCTATACCCACCAATACAAAAGTATGTGTCTATTATTTTACTTTATTATACAATCCCAGAGATTTCCCTGCTTTGCTTTCTCCCACCTCCTGATCTATCACCAATGGACTTCCTTATTCCTCCTCCTTTCATTGTAATGTATAAAATAAGGTGCATAACTGCTATTCTCTGGAGCATTTTCCCAATCTGGTGAGATTTTGCTTTGTGGCAATTGTCATGAGTTTGTCTCATATAAATTTAAAAAATATTCTTATAGGTTTAGATGTTTCTTACATTGACATCAGTACATTTTTTATATTGTTAAAATTAAAATTTATTGGTATATCTTAATGGAATTTCACACACAATTTTGTAACATTCACTGGTCATTTGAAAAATACTGATGAACTGAGTTATGCGGATCTTCAAAATGTTGACATTCAATTATGCAACACTGTAAAATCGTATTAATTGTTAACAACACCAACTGCCTCACAAAACTCTATGGGCAGGGTTATGGTGGCAAACTGTAAGTTTTTCAATGTTTTAATTTTCACTTGAAAGCATGAATTTTATCACTGGCAACAAGTACTGTCTGTTGTTTTCCTTGAAGCCACATACTCCATAAGTTCATTTTAAAGAACATATTTATTAAGTACACAAATAAATAACCCCAATTTTGTGGCAGGCAGTTCGACAGACCGGAGCAGAGCAAGGACAATGGGCCAGGTACAGAAGGTCACCAGGGTGAAAAGGCCCGGGTGCCTAGCAACAGGCAAAGCTGGGAACACAAGGACCTCACTTCAAGGGCGACCTTTTCTCCCCCAGCATATCGCTGGCCATGTGGTGTAGACCCCTGGCCTTTCAGATCGCGGGCCATGCAGTTCGGACCCTCCTCTCACCTTTCCTCCCCTGGTATCTTGCTAGTCATGCAGGTTAGACCCCCTTAGAGGGGGAATGAATAAAGGGCTGGCAAATAGCTCTTAAGCATTAAGCCCCCATGACAATGAGGTTCTGACCTGCATCAAATACATGTAGGCCTCAGTTGTGTTTTAGGACCAGGAAAGCAGTAAAACCAGACAAGCGATATCACAGCTGCCCTCAAGACTAGCTGCCTTGACTAATGACCTCCTGCCCTGGTGCCAGCCAATCAGGGAGGCCATGACCCTGAAAGGACACACCTGGAAAGCTGATGCATATTCTACTGAGATCCTTCGCTAGGACCTTCCCTAGAATCCCACCTTAAAAGCCCTCAGGCCTGAGAGCTCACCGCACTGTGCCTGGGGCACACCAGTGCCTTTCCCCTTCTTGTAGTGAAAATGGCTGTGGGGATCTGCCCAGGTTGACCTCTGTGTGAGAATTACCAACAATAAACATTTGCTGACCTATTTTGTGCGGCCTACTGCCAAGTGGTGGTGTTTATAGACATGTACTCCATGGCCTGGTCCTTCAGCAGCCTGAAGAGAGAGCAAGCACACGGGGTATGGACTGAATGTAGTGCCACCGTGTCGGCAGTGATGACTGGTACAGAGAGTCTGGAATAGAGTGATCTCTGAAGACTAAGCCTTCATGGAGGAAGTAGAACTTGACTTGGATTCACCTGGGATGAAGAGCAGACAGATGATCTGGCTGGAGTGCAGGCTGAGTAAATGTATTGAAGACATGAACGCCAGGCAAACCTGAGAGCACTCCTCATTCAGATAAGAGGGGCTGTTTCCCCTGCTGATAAATATATTGGTCCAGTGGTAGACCTGAACAATGTCAAGTTATCTCAAGAGAATTTCCAGGAAAACTATGAAAGTTATTCCTGGAAAAGATAGTTTAAACCACTTAAAAAATTCTCAGAATATAGTTATGAGGTCCATTTTACCCTAAAAACAACCAAAAACCTATAAATGTATTTTAAAAGTATCAGTATGCAAGACACTATTTTAGGTCTCTGGGGTCATCAAAAGTGATTTAAAGCTATAGCTTGCTCTTTCAAAGTTCAGAGTTTATTAGAAAAGAAGGGAAAATGTGTTCTTAAAGAATTATAATAAAAACTTGGGAATCATCCTATCTAATAATAGACAAACACGGTAATTAACCGTACCTCCGACACGCTTCCCATTGGCTAATCAGGGTGATATGCAAATTAACTGCCAACCAAGATGGCGGCTGCCAGCCAGGCAGCTGAAGCGAACAGGAGGCTTGCTTGCTCCAGTGATGGAGGAAGCCAAGGTTCCCCGCCTGCCGCTGCCCAGCTCTGAGCTCCAGATGCAACAATGTTGCAATTATAGAAGCTAAACAAACCCCAGAAACCTGCTTTCAGCCAGCCAGGCCTCAAAGCTGGAGCTGCAACAGTGTTTCAATTATGGAAGCCAAACAAACCCAGATACCTGCTTTCAGGAGCTGAGGTCTCAGAGCTGGAGCCGAGCCTCAGAGCTGGTGCTGGCTCTAAGTTCCAGTGACAGCCATAGAAGGTAAATAAATCCCAGAATAAAAAAAAAAGAAAAAAAGGAGAGGTTGGAAGCTTCAGTCACCCGCCAGCCTGAAAACAGCCCTCAGCCCCTCACCCAGACTGGCCAGGTACCCCAGTGGGGATCTCCACCCTGAAGGGGGTGTGACCAGCTGCAAACAGCCACCATCCCCTCATCCAGGCTGACCAGGCACCCCAGCAGGACCCCCACCCTGATCTGGGACACACTTCATGGCAAACCAGCCGGCCCCCACCAGTACACCAGGCCTCTATCCTATATAGTAAAAGGGTAATATGCAAACTGACCCTAACAGCAGAAAGACTAGGAATGACTGGTCACTATGACACACACTGACCACCAGGGGGCAGACGCTCAATGCAGGAGCTGCCCTCTGGTGGCCAGGGCGCTCTCACATGGGAGGAGCTCTGCTCAGCCACAAGCCAGGCTGATGGCTGCCAGTACAGCGGTGGTGGTGGAAGCCTCTCCTGCCTCCTCAGCAGTGCTAAGGATGTCCGACTGCAGTTTAGGCCTGCTCCCTGCTGGCAAGTGGACATCCCCTGAGGGCTGCCGGGCTGCCAGGGGGATGTCTGATTGCCATCTTAGGCCCAATCCCCCGGGGAGCGGGCCTAAGCCAGCAGGTGGTCATCCCCTGAGGGGTCCCAGGCTGCGAGAGGGCACAGGCCGGGCTGAGGGACCCCCCCTACTCCCCCCCCTGCGTGCACAAATTTTTGTGCACCGGGCCTCTAGTCCTATCTAATAATAGACAAACATGGTAATTAGCCATACCTCCGCTACACTTCCCATTGGCTAATCAGCAGGATATCAAATTAACTGCCAACAAAGATGGCGGCCGGTAGCCAGGCAGCTGAAGCGAACATGAGTCTTGCTTGCTCCAGTGATGGAGGAAGCCAAGGTTCCCCGCCTGCTGTGGCCCAGCTCTGAGCTCCAGATGCAACAATGTTGCAATTGTAGAAGCTAAACAAACCCGGAAACCTGCTTTCAGCCGCCAGCGGGCTCAGAGCTTAGAGTGCCAGTGATGGCAACAGAGTTTCAATTATAGAAGCTAAACAAACCCAGATACCTGCTTTCAGCCAGCCACAGCCTCAGAGCTGGAGCCGGCTCTCAGCTCCAGTGACAGCTATAGAAGGTAAATAATTCCCAGAATTAAAAAGAAGAAAAAAGAGGCTGAGAGCTTCAGTTGCCCACCAGCCTGAAAACAGCCCTTGGCCCCTCACCCAGACTGGCCAGGCACCCCAGTGGGGACCCCCACCCTGAAGGGGGTGTGACCAGCTGCAAATAGCCATCAGCCCATCATCCAGGCTGGCCAGGCACCCAAGCGGGACCCCCACCCTGATCTGGATCACCCTTCAGGGCAAACCAGCCGGCCCCCACCCATGCACCAGGCCTCTATCCTATATAGTAAAAGGGTAATATGCAAACTGACCCTAACAGCAGAAAGACTGGGAATGACTGGTCACTATGACACACACTGACCACCAGGGGGCAGATGCTCAATGCAGGAGCTGCCCTCTGGTGGTCAGTGCGCTCTCACAGGGGGGAGCTCTGCTCAGCCACAAGCCAGGCAGCGGTGGTGGTGGGAGCCTCTCCTGCCTCCTCAGCAGTGCTAAGGATGTCTGACTGGAGCTTAGGTCTGCTCCCTTCTGGCAAGTGGACATCCCCCGAGGGCTGCCGGGCTGTCAGAGGGATGTCTGATTGCCAGCTTAGGCCCAATCCCCTGGGGAGCATGCCTAAGCCAGCAAGTGGTCACCGCCGAGGGGTCCCAGATTGCGAGAGGGCACAGGCTGGGCTGAGGGAACCCCTGCCCCCGAGTGCACAAATTTTTGTGCACCAGGCCTCTAGTTTATAATAATAAAAGTGTAATATGCAAATCGACTAAATGACTGAACAGCAGAATGACTGTCTGGACAACCTTCCGGACGACCACGCTATGACACCCACTGGTGCCAGGCCAGTCAAGGCAGGTGTGATGCGATTGGTTGGGGGCCCGGCCATCACCCCATGATTGCCCTGCAGAGGGAGGCCCAGGCCACCAGCCGGTGGTCTGCGGTGGGTGGGCAGGGCCTTCTTCTGCGGGGGTGATCCATCACAGAGCCTTGGCTGAGTGGGCTGGGCCTACCATTTTGTGGTGATCAATCGAGGGCACAGGCCGGGCTGAGGGACCTCCCTCCTGCCCCGTGAGTGCACGAATTTCAGGCACCAGGCCTCTAGTCTATATAATAAAGAGCCAGGATTGTAACAACTGATTATGACCAAAGGCTCGACCAGACCAGAAGTCAGTGCTGGGTTGCCGTGGCGACCCAGCACTGACTGCTGCGCTGTTGGCGCCCCGACCCAGAACTAACTGCCTAGGGGGCTGCGGATCAGGCCCAGAGAGAGGCCTGCAGAGAGAGAGGCAGGGTCTGATCTGTAACCTCTGTGGCAGCCGTTGATCAGAACTTGCCTCTCTTTCTCTCCTGGCCTGGCCAACAGCTGCACCTCCATTTCTCTCCAGGTCTCCACCTGGGCTGCTGATCAGCCCTGCCTTTCTGATCAGGCCCCATTGATAGGCAAATCTGGGTGTCTGTAAGGAGACAATAGCTGCCTAGGAGGCGGAGCTTCTGATGCTGACTGACATAGAAACTGACCAATTAGAACCAAATTGGCCGGCAGAGGAGGGCAGTTGGGGGCGAGATCAGGCCTGCAGTTAAGGTCAGTTAGGGGTGATCAGGCAGGCAGAGGCAGTTAGGGGCAACCAGGCCAGCAGGGAAGGGCAGTTGGGGGCGAGATCAGACTAGCAGGGGAGGGCAGTTAAGGGCGATCAGGCAGGCAGAGGCAGTTAGGGGCGAGCAGGGGAGAGCAGTTAGGGGTGAGATCAGGCTGGTAGGGGAGGGAAGTTGGGGGCAAGATCAGGATGGCAGGGGAGGGTAGTTGGGGGCGAGATCAGGCCGGCAAAGGAGAGCAGTTAGGGGTGATCAGGCAGGCAGAGGCAGTTGGGAGTGAGATCAGGCCGGCAGGGGAGAGCAGTTGGAGGCTCAATCAGGCCGGCAGGGGAGGGCAGTTAGGAGCAATCAGGCAGGCAGGCAGAGGGGTTAAGGGCAATCAGGCAGGTGAGTGGTTAGGAGCCAGCAGTCCCAGATTGTGAAAGTGGTCCCTGATTGGAGTAGGTGAAGGCTGGGCTGAGGGAACCCCCCCCCCCCCCCCGCCCCATGAACGAATTTCATGCACCGGGCCTCTAGTACTTTAGAATAACAGGCCACTTAAAATACTCTTGGGTGAACAGAAAACCTGTAAGAGTAAAGATAACTTACTTCCAGCTCTGGGGCAGGCTTTGTGGAAGAGATGCCATACCTGAGGGAGGTCCTGACAGGCAGAAGAGGACTGGAGATTTGGGAGATTAGAAAAGTAAGGCTATTCCTTGAGAGAAAATGCCCAAGAGGAAAAGGTAAAATCATCATGCTTTGCCAAATGTCTTTGGCAGGGTAGATACTGCCAGCAGGCTTGCTATATCTCTTGAGTTCAGATAGAGCTTTTTAAAAATGTATGTTGTTGAAAGTATTGCAGATGTCCCCACAGATAGAGTTTTAATTACCTAAAATATTTTTTAAAGGATAGGATGCACTCAGTACACATAATTTAAAAAAAATTTAAATTCCTTATTGTTGAAAGTATTACATATATTCCCCCCCCACCCCCCGCCACTGACCTCTCTCTGGCTGCTCCCAGCCCCCAGCACATGCCTTCGCCCCCTACTGTCTGTGTCCATTGGTTATGCTTATATGCATGCATATAAGTTCTTTAGTTGATCTCTTACCCACCCCTCCCACCCTCCCCTGCCTTCCCTCTGAGGTTTGACGGTCTCTACACCTGATTTTTTGTTTGTGTGTTTAATTGTTAAAGTGAAGGTAATTCTTCACAGGCATATTATCTTGAAAAACTAGACTGATTTGTCATATTGGAAAAGTAAAAAGGAATAAAAAAACAAAAGTAAAACCTCCCAAACAAAATAGTATCTAGAGTAAATAAGGGATCGATACTCTAGGGATTTAAGTCAACTGCCACTGTGGAGCCTAATGGAAGCCACTTACCCTCTTATTTTTAAAAATCAGTAAAATAAGATGTTGCATTAGTCTCCAGGAATCCTACACATTCTAAAATACAATGATTCCCTAACCTTATAATTTTGCTTTATTCATCCTATAAAAATTCTGAACTCCTATGTGCAGAGGCAGTGTTTCCAGATGACAGAGGCATAGGTGTTTCCGTTAAGTGTCCATGTCCAACTGACACCTTGGTCTTCAAAGAGGGAGAAATATAATTTGAAAAGGGCTAAGTGCTTACTGTGCTTTAAGTCACCAGGTGGAGCCCATCAGAGTTCAATGAGGCCTTATATCTCTAAGCTTTTTTATTGTTACTTAGAAGGCATTATTTGAAGAAATAGTATTTTTTAACTTTTTAGAATCTTCCGCCTATTCTAAACAGAGAAACTGTTCAAAGAGACCATATCTATCTTCTATGCAACTGGAAAGATGACCAGCTACAAGAGTTAGAATCAAACTATTTCCTAATAAGCAAAGACTATTTTTGTCAGTCCAGTCCATTGCCAAATTAGTGTATGATTCCTTTCAAAGACTATGTTTTCCTACAGTATTCTTCATGACAAATCAAGGCAGGTCCTTCATCTATAAAATGATATCTAGAGGACTGGGCTAGATATCTTTTATAGTATTCTAACATACTCTACTATTGATACTATTAAAAACAAAAGTAATAACAGGTCATTGTAGAGAATAACAGAGGGAATTCCACTCATCACCTCTGCTGATAAATAATAATCATAATTACAATAATAAAATGTGTTTTATTGTGAGTCATTTTAATGCTTTTCTTTAAAAGAGTTGAATGTGTTATGAACACATCAGTCACATTACTTCACGAATTCTGGTAGCATCACTGTGAGGAAGGATGCTGCAGCTTCTCATGCCACCAGCTAGGAGGGGATAGGGGTACGTGTTTATTGTTAACTGGATTTTCCTTCCTCTGATGAGGTAACAAGTGCTCTTCACAAATGATAAACCATCTTTCTGAATTAACCCTAGTCTTAAAGATAGAAACACAAGAGCCATTTTTTAATCCAACTCTAGTCACATAATTTTGTACATACAGAGTGGGGCAAAAGTAGGTTTACAGTTGCGAGTGTGCAAAACACAGACTTTATTTTTGTATTATTACTTATTAATTATTGTATCATTTTCCATACTAACAACTATAAACCTACTTTTTCCCCACCCTCTATATACACTCACAATTTAAAAAACCTTGATCTTTACTAAAATTACTTGAAAGAATGACTTTCTGATACAAACACATAAAATCCACATTTAGCTATAGAAAGGAAAATGATAAAACCATAAAAAATCCCACCCAGTAAGAGTTAATTCCATTACATGCTGAAACCATAAACCTTACTTACTGGACTACTCCATAAACCAGTCATTTGTGAACAATTACTTTAAGCCATCATGCCACTCACTATCCTGAAAAATAGGGTAATGGAATGCTGTATCTCCCCAAAGTCTGCTCATTGTAAACAGTCCGTCCCTCCTCGCTGACTCCGAGAGCTGTATAAACACACTGCAATCAAATCCACCACAGCTCATAGAAATCCTGTCTTTAAGTCATCTACAAAATGCAATCTAATACAAATACAAGAGAGAGCGGTTCTTACTAACACAATATTTTGTATTTACAGTACTCTGAACAGTGCTTAAACCTGCACTGGTTGTATGAAAGGCGCTCTCCCCCACGCCACCCGCCCCCAGGCTGACAAGCGTGCTCAGTTCTCTCCTTTACACCACACTGCAGTAACATAAAGAAGGGTTTACTATTAATCCAGGTTTTACTACAAAGCGACCCGTTATTTCTCTGTCAAATACTGGCGAGAATGCCAAGTGTCTGTCATCCAATTCAGGGGATTAAGTCTTCTTTTATAGTCTGATACTTGTACCAATTTATAAAAATACAGATATAGTTTCTTAGAGTTGGTCACAGTCTATATTTTGGCTTGGAGTCAGGCAGCAGAGGTTGACTATGACAGCTGGCAGGAAGCTGAGGGGAGAGTACATCCTCCCCCTTTCAGGCACCACATCGCAGTTGCCATAGTGATTAATCCTTAATTGAATGCTGTCTTTGTACATTTCTTTTCAGAAAACTTTAAGTAAACTTAAGTTGAAAACATGCAGTTGATTGAAAAACAGGTATAGCTACGTTGTGTGACATACTTCCATATATTAAAAGAATGAAGTAACTCTAATAAAGGTATTATCAGTTCCTTCAAATACTTAAAATATTTTTGGGGGGGTTTGAAGCTTAACCCTAAATTATAAAGGTTTTCCCTCTTGTTATCAGACATCTCATTCTTAAAAAAGCTGCCCAGAAATGGTTCTAAAAATATCCAAATACATTTTAATGCAAAATGAGTTATTTTATATTGTTTGTATTACTGTATAACCAAGGTGTAATTAGATTTTAGGAGAGGTAGGTTTTCATTCAAGACATTTATAAAACGTGGTCTATGAATAGAAATTATTTATAAAAGTATGAACTATAAGAAACCAAAAGATAGATGAAAAAGATAGTATATTAGGCCTTTTCTTAATATATAGTTGAGTTTGAAAGCAGGTTCCTAGCTTTTGTCATTTTGGTTATCAACAATTATATCAAAAGGACTGAGAACCTCTGAAAGACCAGAGTTTTATCTAGGCTTACGGTAGACATGACCTCTTTGTCAGTTTTCCATTTAGTCTATTCCTGTGCAATTTAGTTAAAGGCTTTCACTTAGACTCAACGTAGTATCCCTTGGAAAGTGAAATTCTTGCATGTTGTGATCCCTGTCAGTCGTGTATTGCCGTCACACAAACAAACAGGATTTGTTTCCTTAGGCAGTGAAGCAACACCTCTGTGCTGGCTGCAGACGCACGTGCACACACAGACCTCACACACATGCCCACACACGCACACACACACACACACACACAATCTTTTCAGACACATGTAAAGGTCTCTAATAAAACGTTGGTGACAGACATGAAGCACCCAGAAGAATTCTCAGTAATCAAAAGATTCTTGATGCATGCGAGCCCCAGGTGAAAGATACTGTCCTGTAGGTGAAGGTCTGGGACTTGGGGAGTCTTCAGAAGCAAGAGGCTTGCAAATCTCTCTCACAATATGGCTGAGTCTCTTTTGTCTTCACCTTGCTTCATTTCCCTTCACCGTAGTTTATTCTTTTCTTCCCACAGCTCTTTTTCAATTTTTTTTCAAAACTGCAAATTCACTATTGCCACCCAACCACCATACTACAAGTTGCAAAACCTTTCAGTGAGTGAGATACATGTCTTTAACCAATGCTTCAAAGATTACTCATCGAAGGTGCTGAAGTCATACTAACCAGATATGGTGAAGTCACTGAGTGTAAACATTTTTTTCTTAGATAGAATTCTGTGGTGTGGCTCTGAAATGTCATCAACATCTCATCTATGTGAAACAGCAGTATCTTAAAACGTCTTTACAAATATTTTAGTAAAGAGAAAAACACACTACCTTCATTCTATCTCCCTGACATGACTGAGTAGTATTTAGTTTCCAGAAGAATTATAATGAGGAGGACCAGGATTACTATGTGTAACGATACTGCAGAGGTAGTCTGCTGCCAGTGATGCCTCCCTCGTTTGAATGTCTGTCAGCAGCTACGGAAATATTTTAAATTAGAAGCAGTCCCATCAACTGATGAATCTAAAGAGAAAATAAATCTATCCGCTTTAAAGAGAAAAATTACTAATAACTTTAATTCGAATACAGACTCTCATAAAATAAATCAATATAAATTATAAAGTACTGAGTGGCTTTCTATTTCCATAAGCAAAAACTTAATAGTCACATATAACATTTTGGAAAAATATTCTACCATGAACATTATTAAGTTTTGTTTGTTTTAATCATTTTTTAAATTGATTTGGGGGGGGGGGGAGAGAAACATGAATGGACTGGGGGCTGAACCTGGGTATGTGCCCTGACAGGAAATGAACCCACCACCTTTTAGTGTATGGGGACAATGCTCCAACCGGTGGAGCCACACTGGCCATGGCAAACGTTCTTGTGGTTTTCTTAAGGGAGTCCAAAGCCCCAGATTCCCTAGTACCACCCGACCTTTTATTTATAGGTAAATGCAGTTGCTTAGAACTATTTATGGATTATTCCTGTGGTTCCCTCACGGATCAACGCCTCTGGGGGAGTTAAAAGGGGACAGCAGTCTTACCCAATGGTAGTACTAACAAGAGTAAGCCCTCGATTTTGTGGACCTCGATTTAACGGACTTTGGATTTAATGGACAAAATTTCCGGCTTGTCTGTCATATATGAACATTAACAACCTCTTGATTTTAAAGTGCTTCTAACCAGGATTTTCTTAAAATTAAATTAAGAAGCTATTTTTTTTGTTATTAATTCACTGTTATTTTTAACAAATTTGAAGCGAATGGGCCATATGTTGGAAAAAACACTGTAGTAATTTTGCCAACATAAATATTACATATCTACAACGATGCTCAACATATTTAAAGCCAAGAGTCACCGCTGGTAAGCAATGTTGGGGAATGATTAGAATGTGAGAATTGGTTCTGTTGTCATGGGGTGTGTTTCTGCAGCTAAGCCACGCCCCAGCCGGTGTATGTGTTTACTTCAAGGTAACTGATGAATTCACACATTTACTAGACCTATTCAGTAGAAATGTAAAGTTACTGTAATAGATATAGAAAACTTTCCAGTGGAATTAAACTTTTCATACATACTTAATTTTAATTACACAAACATGTCTGCATAAGTAAAAACAGGTAAATTAACTTGTCATTTCTAAAGATAGGAATTCAGAAAACCTACTTTATTATATAACAGATTTTCAGCTTTGACGGACTTCCCCTCGCCTGAATTAGTCCATTATCTCGAGGTTTTACCGTACTTATTATTTATTGAGTGCTATGTCGTGTCAGGCACTGTTCAGAGCATTTACAGGTATTACTTCATTTAGTTTTCATAAAAACCTTTGGCGGTAAGAAGTATAATTGTTTGTATTTTAAACACCAGGAAATTGAGGCACAGAGAAGGTAAGTAACTTCCTCCTGGTCACACCAGGTTATGAGGGAGAGCAGAATGCAGACTCTGACATTCTGAGTGGAGTCCATGCACAGGCTAGTGATAACCGCCAAACTCCTCCTGCCTCTGGGAGGCTGCACAGTTCATCAGATTGAAGATGAGACTCATTATATTTAGTTCCTTACTTGTTTTCAATTAAACTGAGAAAAACACGAGGTATGTCTCAGGGGTTATATTTTATGTCAAAAATACAGTAGCTTTAGTTTTGACATTGGTGAGAAACTAAAAACATCACAAATATATATGATCACTATTTTAAAAATTCTAATTATCAAATGTCAAGTAAGATCTTTCTTTTTTAATGGTAAGTTTATAACGTTGTCCCTGAGTATTTTTGTTTGTAGGTAATATAACTTTCAAGATGTTAAAGTACAGCTATATTAATAACCTGGTGTATTAAATGGTATAGGTCAAACCTGATGAATTGAATCTTGTTCTGTTGGATTTTCACGTATCAAGTTTTGATGTACAGAAGCCAGCCACTGAAATGAGCATGCTGAACAGACAGTTCTTGCCTGCTAGCCCTGGTGGCATGAGATTGGACCCCCTGCTTACTGGCTTTAAAACTTGCCTGAATATTTTACACCAACCATGATTTAGTCATGAAACCACACATTTTTTCCTATTCCCTGAAAAAGATGTACTAAATTGGTCTACGTGTCAAGGGTCTCAAAGGGCATATGAGAAATCCTAGGGGATAAATCCTCCAATTTGTTTCCTGGTAAGAAATATCCCTCATCATAAGTGCCCCTGTGAAGACACAAGGTTTCTGATGAGGTAGCGCTGTTCACCTCAAGAATGTTGGTGCTGAGAAAGGTTGAAAACTACTGGTATTACTAATACAAAGATAAATAAATTTCCTGCCACTAAAGGCAAAGTATATTTGAAGCATTTTCATTTTTGAAACTTTTCTTGAGAAGGTTCCAAAGGGACTTTTTCTTGCTTCCATATCTAAGGGGTTGCTTCTCAGGTACATTTTGGGAGAAATTATATGCCTGTAAATTTCTTCTCTGAAAAACATTTAAATAAACTAGTAACTAATATCCAGTTATTTTATTAACAGCTATTACAGAGGTTTGCCAGCTATCTTACCCTTTTCTCATTAAAATTTGTTTAGGAAAGGGAATGGTTTTTTCTTTTTTAAAGCTAATACAAAATTGGCTGTCTATTTAAGAGATACCAATATGCTCTTCATTCTAATAAAGCAGATGCCTGGCAAACCCAGCACACTTCTGCCTCTCTTCCCCAGAGAGCTCCTACAGGGCAGTCAGGCTGCAGAAATGCTGTCTACAGTGTTGGTTGAGAGACAACATATTTCTCGATCAAGTGACAATATAAAAAAGCAGCATACCTGGGTCATGAAAGAATGTTCTCATGAATAGTATTTTGACATCGGGCCTTTTGATTACATTAAAATGCTAAAAGCACCGTGTTTCAAAGTCTGCTATTACATTTACCGAAAGATATTGCAAGACAACGGACTGTTCGTTCACTAGGTCACTCAGTGGTCTTCATTTAAAATCCCGGCGACAAGTTTCCTTTATATTAAATGCTGGGAAAAGCTTTTCTCCTCCTCAGAAGAGCTGGTGTTTTTCCGCTGTCAAGGACAACATTTAGCTCAGTGCTGCTCAGCAGGGTGTTACGGCATTCTGGGCAAATCAATTGTTGCCAAGTGGGATGTCCCCCTCCCACCACGGCCATTTAGCATCCCTGGCCTCCAGACATTAATGCCAGCCAGGCACTCAGTCATTGTGACCACCCAAACTGCCCACACACATGATCAAATGCACGAGTAGAGAACACGCTAAATAAATTGTTTACTTGCTTTGTTCTGTCTACCAGGCAACGCAATTAAATTTGTCCTTAAAAAAAATATCCGGGTAAGACCATTATGTTCTATATTTCTACATCCTAACTTTCTCCCACTCTTGAACTTCCAATTTAAGTTATATTTCCCTTGGTCCCGAGTTTCACTTTCTATTCTGATTTTATCATTAAGACAATCCAAATGATTTTAGGAGCCCGATGAGGAACAAATAAATGAAGATCTCTTGGCAGTTCAGAGGCATTAGCCCTTTCATTCTTAAAAGTAATGCTAACTTGAAACAAACCACTGTTTTACAAAATATGCATTTTTAACTCCTACACATAAAGTGGTAGAAAAACTACTCCTCAGACACTTAGTTCTTAGAAATTAATAAAGGATAATAAGCCAAAAAGAAGAAAATAGTTTTTAAAACCTTTGATGAAAGTTACTATCTGTAAATAAATTTCACATTTATATAAGACTTTATTTCTATATAATATCAATTTTAAGCGAGAAGAGTCCACAGTTTTTTATTACCTTTAACATTATAAAAATCCTTTTACTAAAAAATAAATAAATAAATAAATTCTATATGAACCTAGTTTTTGTGTGTCTTCATTTTAGATGAAAAATTTTGGAGGAAATTTGTTTTGGGTTCTGATTTAACTGCATGATTCCCTCAGATTCCTCATTGATTGGCAAACTTTTATTGAGGGAAACGATTAAGTAGCTCAATAATTTTAGACATTTAGATACTGATTTGTCTTTTACTATAAAACATCTTCAGTGGCTCCAGTGCCCCAAGTAATGTTCTGTTTTTTACACTTATTTGTATGTCACTTATAATCTTAGTAGCTACTTTTGAGGGGTTGCTTAGTGAAGATCTTATTAACTTCTGTGAAGATGAGATAAAAACTGAAGATGACATTATGCTATATGCTTCTTACCTTAGACGTGCAAACAGCTATGTTAGCAGGAAGCTGGGAAAACTGCTTCAGTTCAAATACATCACGTGCTGCCCATCGGCTCATGTGATTCTCAGCTTTGCTTGATCCAATCACATTCTGGTTTGAGTGAATGTAAGCCACTTCCTGAACACCATCTAGAGGTAATTGATGTTTATTCAGTGATGTCTCATTAGAAAGCAATATGGTTCCATGTATAATTTAAAAATTATCAGCAATACACGAAAAGTCAGTTATACTTGTTTTGTTTTTAATCCTCAAGAAAAATATTCAGTTTGTCTGTTAACATCATAATGGTCATTTAAAAAAAAATTAAAAAGAGAAAGAGTTCAAATATGTTGGTCTAGGTTAACTTGGAAGGACTTTTCCCTCTCATCAATATGAGAATTTCTAAGATTAGATAACAATCTTTTTAGACTTAAACCTGAAATGAGAGTTTTGCCCAACAGAAAAGTTGTGGTGAAGGGTCATTTCTATGAATTTGTTGTTCCAGTTGATTTTTAAAAAAAATATTTGTATTGCTTTCAGAGAGGAAGGGAGAGGGAGAGATAGAAACATCAATGAGAGAGAATCATTGATCAGCCTCCTCCTGCACGCCCCCTACTGGGGATTGAGCCCGCAACCTGGGCATGTGCCCTTGACCAGAATCGAACCTGGGACCCTTCAGTCCACAGGCTGATGCTCTATCCACTGAGCCAAACCAGCTAGGGCTCCAGTTGATTTTTAAAAATTGTTTAATAATTTAAGCTCAGTGTTAGCCTCATCTGTTCCTTTCAACATGGACTTGATTACAGTGATGAAGTGGGAGCGAGGGGTTTATGACCAGGGAGTTTCGTTTGGTTGGCTTTGTTCAGTTTTACTGTTTGTATTCTGACTTTTTTTGTACATATGCCCAGAGAATGTCAAGATTGGAAGCTTTTTAGGAAATGAAAAAAATTAACTTACAGCTTTTATCTGAAAGAAGTTTAAAAAATGGCTACATTTTTTATTGCTTTGCTTCTAGGTACCTATAATTTACTTTAAACTGTGGTCATAAAAGAGAAGGCTAGAACTAAGGTCTGTAAACGCTCTCTCCAACAGCTCTGGCAATGAACCTCGATTATGACCTTCAACACTTGTGCTGTTTCAGTCCTGAACTTCTCTCAACCAGACTCGCCAATCATGCGAAAACAAGATGTTAAATAAGATGACTGAAAGAGCAACTAAGATCATATTCTCACGTTTCAAAGCACCAGGGAGTATGCATGGCAACAGTTTAAAACCTTCCAAAGCCCTCACCGGTTACTCCGTGGTTAGAGCATCGGCCAGTGGACTGAAGGGTCGAGGGTTCGATTCCAGTCAAGGGCACATACCTGGGTTGCAAGCTCAATCCCTGGCCCCAGTTGGGGTACGTGTGGGAGGCAACTAGTTAATGTAGCTCTCACATCGATGTTTCTCTCTGTCTCTCCCCCTCCCTTCCACTCTCTCTGAAAAATCAATGGGAAAAAAAATATCCTCAGGTGAGGATTAACCAAAAATAAATAAAATAAAACCTTCAAAAGGATTCTTCTGGTAGAAAATTTAATCAGATTTTTCTTAATTTTGATGATAAATTTTATGCCTTACTCAAAATAGCATTAGTTACACACTAGCTCTTGACATCTTTTAGACAATAAAATCCAAACAAAAAAACTCAGCTGATTAAAAAAAATAGTTTATGTAATAATTCCTCAAACATAAAATCTAGTTGTAGCACACAAACCAAACGATAGTCCAGTAATTAGTTCAGCAGTTCTCAACCTGTGGGTCATGACCCCTTTTGGGGTCGAACGACCCTTTCACAGGGGTCACCTAAGAGCATCGGAAAACACATATATAATTACATATTGTTTTTGTGATTAATCACTATGCTTTAATTATGTTCAATTTGTAACAATGAAAATATATCCTGCATATCAGATATTTACATTACGATTCATAACAGTAGCAAAATTACAGTTATGAAGTAGCAACGAAAATAATTTTATGGTTGGGGATCACCACAACATGAGGAACTGTATTAAAGGGTTGTGGCATTAGGAAGGTTGAGAACCACTGAATTAGTTACAAGGGTATCAGAATGTATACTATCATGAACATTAAATATATTTTTATTGATTTCAGAGAGGAAGGGAGAGGGAGAGATAGAAACATCAATGATGAGAATCATTGGTTGGCTACCTCCTGCACGCCCCTTACTAGGGGTTGAGCCCACAACCCAGGCATGTGCCCTTGACCAGAATCGAACCTGGGACCCTTTAGTCCACAGGCAAATGCTCTATCCACTGAGCAAAACTGGCCAGGCCCATCATGAATTTTAAATGAGACTACTAATAACTGCAAAATAAAGCCTGATTTGCAAATAAGTTAATCACAATGATGGTTTCCACATCACTGTATCCTTGCTTTTACACTAGCTTTGTGCATATAGTTTTTTGGGAACTAACTCTCTAAATAGCTTCTCGGCAGGTGGTGGTGGCAGGGAAGCAGTTCTTCCATCTCTCTGAATCCCACAGAGAGCAGACAGTAATTAGAGAGCAAAACCCACGCCACAGACAGCACTTACTCCGGAATCAGGTGACCAGATACCCACGTGAGCCCGAAAATACAGGCACGTGGGGACCCACCAACAGCTACACACTCTGCACCGCACCAGGGTCTGTGTGAAGGAAGAAGGAAGCTACAGAATGGCACCTGCTCGATCTGAGAACAGGAGACCACAGAAGAGCCAACAAGTATTCACTGGGAAGCAAAATGGGCCAACTGGAGGTAGCAGCTGATCTGGGAAGGTTCCCACTCCCCAAGGCTGAGTGGGTGCATGGGGCGGAGGCAAGACAGCCTGAGGGCTGGAGCAGGCTAGCAATTAGTAACTTCCCAAACTGACCCAGGGGGCTTCCAGGTCAGGGCCACACCATGAGGAAAGGAGAAGATCCACCAAAGGAGGGGAAAGGGATAGGGATGGGCAATCCCACCACAGTTTTGAAGGTTATACAAAAATCACAGATATGGATCTTTGTGAAGTTACATAAATGCTCCTAAACTCTGCCTCATTTAAAAAAATCAGGGAAAATTTTTTTATAAGAATAAGGAAGAGGGTCAAGTCTCATAAAAATTATGAGAGAAAAGAGAATAAGCAGCAGAATTTATCCCTATAATGAAAACATGCCAGATATATGTGCTCACAAAACAAATTAAAACAGTAACTGATTTCAAAATGAGGTAAAAGAGTTCAAGAAAATGATAAAACACAGGAACCAACAACATAAATCAGAATTAAAATAACTTAGAAATAGGTGGCAGAACTCAGGAAAAACTCAAAATTTAAAAAAATTTATTTCAGCCCGGCCAGTCTGGCTCAGTGGTTGAGTGTTGACCTAAGAACCAGGAGGTCACTGTTCGATTCCTGATCAGGGCATATGTCTGGGTTGCAGGCTCGATCCCAAGTAGGGGCTGTGCAGGAGGCAGCTGATCAATGATTCTCATCGTTGATGTTTCTCTCTCTCTCTCTCCCTCTCCCTTCCTCTCTAAAATCAATAAAAAACATTTTTTAAAAATTATTTCAGAAATAAACACTAAACTAGAAAGAGTATAAGATGGAATGAACACAATAGATAAGCAAAAAAGAAATGAAAAAGATATAAAAAAGGATTTGAGAGGATGTGACAAATTCAGGTAAAGAGCGAACATTTGAATAACAGGAGCTTCTGAAGAAGAAGGCCAAGCAAACAAATAAAACAAGTAACTAAAAACACTAGCATAAGAAAGTCTTCCTAAAATCAAACCCAAGTTGAAACTATATTATGAGAACACTGACCAACACTGCTATGGACTGAATGTTCCTCCTCAGTTCATATGTTGAAGTCCTAACCCCAGGGCGATGGAATCTGCAGTTGGACTTTGGGAAACAATTAGGTCATGAGGATGGGCCCTGAAGAATGGGATTAGTGCCCTTATATGAAGACACAGGAGAGAGATGATTTATCTCTCCACCAGGTGAGACACAGCAACAGGGGGGCCGGCAGGAAACCAGGCAAAGGGCCCTAACCAAGAACCTAACCATGCTGGCGTTGTGATCTTAGTCACCCACACTTAGAACTGTGAGAAATAAATGTAGGCAACTTAATCTTTGGTAGCTTATTATAGCAGCTGAGCTGATTAAGACAAACACCAAAACACAACCTAGTAAAATCACTGGACAATAATGAAAAGAACAAAAAATGCTTTGAACATCTAGAAAAACAAACAAACAAATGGACATGTAACACAGCACTTCATGCCAGAAGAAAATAAAGCTACATATTTAAAATACTTAAGAAAGTGTGAGCCAAGAATTTTATATCTAGCAAAAATGACTTTTAAGTATAAAGGGCACAAAGTGTTATCAACAAGAATCTGAGATTGTCCTCATGAGTACTTCCTGAGGGAGCTCCTAGAAAACAAGCTTCAGAAGACTAACGTGACTTGAGAAACACTGATATAAGGACTAATGGGGAGCGTTATATGTATAGTTACCTGCAAACCAAGAATAAATTAATTCTAAGAGGGGAGGCTATGCAACACAATGTCTGCAAGTTCCAACACTGTGAACATAGTATATCTATTTTAAAAGTAGGAAGAAATGGGAGAGCATGTTTTCAGGAATCGTAATGTAGTATTATTGGTATTTTTACTTTTATGACTTTTATATATATGGGATAAAACAAATGAGTAATTATGGAACATTATAATTAAATCATTACCTATATGCTTAAGCACCAGAATTAACATTATAGAGGAAATGGTATACAAATGTAATACATAAGAGGTTTAATAAAAGCTCTATAGTCTCAAATTATCAATATAAATATGAGAGTATCAATATAAATTCATGAAGTATTTAATCATATATAAAATGCACATATATGTATATAAATACATGTATACATAAAAACATGTAAATATAAATATATACACATGTAAATATAAACATGTATAAACATATAAACATATGTATAAAAATGTGTGTGTATATATATGTTCATAGATATAATCTGCCCACAGAAAAGGTCCCAAAATAATAACCAAGCTAGTAGTAGCCATGATCATTCCTAGCATAAGACTGAGATCTTGAAACATGCTTTCTCGCTAAAAGAAACCAAGCCTTCTTGTCTGGGGCAGGAAACGTATGAGATGAGCCTGGGAGATTTTGCAATATCAGAGAGCAATCCAAGATTACGAGCATCATGACAAAGGGTCTCAGGAACCAAAATGCTCATGTCCAAAGGCTCCCATTGTCCAAAGATGAGACAATTAAGCTTCAATAATGACATTAACTGCAATAGATTGAGACCCATTAAAAGTATTTGAGTCAATTAATTCATGATTTTCAGAAAGACCATTCCTTCTAAGGATGATAGGGACCCATTTATTATACTAAAAACTGATAAGGAAATGAATTAAGTATTTCCCCTGCCTTTTCTATGTGAACTATAGCACTGGGTAAGTAACAGCAGATGTAAGTATCTCCTTACAGAAGCATTCTAACTAACAAAACAGAAATGAGAGAAGTAGAAAATAACACGTTGCTATTCTGAGTGAATAAATAGTTATAGGCATTAAGCATCAATGGCCGTTAAGATAATAAAGAGAGACCAAAAAATATCTTGTGCCTCCCATAGTTTTGCCAAACACTAACATTTATCGTGTCAAAAGGGACTGAACCTCAGTTTGATACAGTCTCAGATATGGCTCAATGGCAGGAAATATACAGGGCAGAGGAATATGTTCAGCCTCTTTAGAGAACACAATTAGCAAAATCCAAATTGAGGAAAACTCTATAGATAGCTCAGGTAAATCAACAGATAAATCATAAGGAAATGGAAGGGATGAAAGAAGAATACTATAGAATAAAAGAGATTATATAATTTTTTAAAAATGAGACCAAACTATGTCTAGGGATACATATTTGTGTAATAAAATTGTAAAAAAGAAAAAAAAGTAATTAGTATAAAAGTTGGAATAATTAGTATTTATGAGGATGGAGGGGCTGTGATTAAGATGAGGCAATGGAGAGGATTCTGGGGGAGGTGACAAAGTTTTCTATCTTGACCTAGGTGGTCTTCCCTTTATCCTGCCACCCACCCACTTACCCATTTGTGCCTCAATGCTTGATTGTAAAGAGCTATTTCACAAGCTCATTCAAGAATCTCTTACAGATCTATTTAACAAAACAAATAAGTAAAGTTTTCAGAAAGTATCTGTAGTTACCTAAAAATTTATCCATTGATTCATTTATCTGCTCTTGATTGGCAATGCTCTCATTTGAAAATTTCATTGGTTTTCTTGGTACTAAAGTGCTATTTTTCTTATGCCTAGGCAATTCTGAAGAGAAACCAATTTTATCTTTAATAGCATTTGGTCGATGTTTCTGTTTGGAGAAACCAATGTTGCTAACAAAAAAGTCATCATCTGAGGATGAAAAATCATCAATAACCTGAGAATTACAATCTTCATCTGTTGCATACAGTTGGTTTGCTTTCTTCATTGTTTTAGAAAAAGTGTCAAGTTCCCTTTTATTTTCCTTTTTTCTCTTGGACCTCAAAGAACTAGTAGTTCTTTGTTTTCTTACTCTTGACTTGGAGGAAATGTCAATGTCATCAGATTCATCACTAATATCACTACTACCTCTTCTTTTCATAATAGACTTCAGGGTCACGCTCTTAGGATTTAATTGTTTTGAAATTAGTCCACTTCCTCTGACATCAGCCTTTCTATCATCACCATCATTTGTTATTTCTATAGGGTTTTCTGTTTCAGAATCTTCAGATCTATCCGCGGGTGGCCTAGACTTTAAACTACTCTGAAGGGATTTCTGAGTTGTATATTGTGTGGGAAGGATGACATCACTATCTTCTGATTCTGTGACATTCTGTAAAATGCAGTGGTGGTCAGCTGTATTTTTAAAATTCTTCTTATCAGACTCAGAAGAAATAGGCTGTTCTAAAATCTTTTCACTTTTCTCAAAAACACATTTTTCACTTGGATTTAGGATATTAGCTGATTTCTGATGTTTTGAAGTACCAAGAGGGGCTTGATTTTTCTGACGACCAACGTCTTTGGCTTCTGCTGCAAGGCACGGGGGCTGCTCCTCAGGACTTTCATTGTCGGAGGCAGTATTTTCATCACTGTCATCAACTGCTTTCCATTTTGTCTCGAGCAATTGAGAGAAGCCACACTGGAGTAAGGTGAGCTGCCCGGGAGGACTGGAGGCTTTACTTAGGTCAGATGCTTTGCCTTTGGCAGGCTTGACTCTGGAGTTGTCCACCAATTCATCGTCACTGAGGTCGCTGCAGAGACCGCATGCATCTTTTGCCGGTGGTTCCGCACCTCTGTGTTCTTGACCGTCAGGCTCTCTAGACTATGACAGAAATATCAGAAAATGTCAAGAGGATGACATCACATCTATCATACTGGAAAGGAATTAAATTTGGGCAGATAACTTGTACAAGTCTATTACATAGTATTTTGTAAAAGTACACTTCATAAACAAAGGTAAAGGATTTAATACTATGGTCTGGTACACTATTTTCTTTTTTCAAGTTTAACAACTTTCTCAAAATAAACAGCAGTTTAAGCTAGAACACCACGTGACCATTCTGGCCTCAAAAGGGAAAAGCACACAACTTACTGCTCCCTGTAGCCCAGCAGGTGCTTCTCCTCGTGCTTTGAGGAGGAGACAAACAGGAGTTAACAAAGAAAAGAATTCGCAACTAGAAAATGGTTCTAATCAATTAAAATTAAAAATAAGGTCAAACAGAATCTTGACAACCAGAAGTAAAGGAAATATTGAAGATATGTTGAAGCAAACTTTGCTATAAATTTAAGTCCATATTTAATTTTTTCACATCAGTCAGAGCTAAGTGTATCTTTCAGTTTCCTAAAACTGAGGCTTTATTAGTCAGCACTTTTGGGACAGTATTATCTAGCAATACTTCTGTCAACATTTGCTATTCATGTATTTCCATAAATTAAGAAAAATGTTCACCCACATTTCAAATCATACCCCTAAAAACAAACAAGAAAAAACCAGCAACAATAATAATTTAAAAATCTACACATAATTTTTACTTTTAAAAGATCTTTTGATAACAAATACAGATTTTTGTATAAGTGAGATGACAAACTACTAAAAAGATAGTAAGATCAAGGACTGAAATAATCTACGTAAGAGAATAATTTTGATGTTTGGATTTAATAATCTTAAATACACTTAGATTGCTATTTTCCCATTTAATTTGTTGTCTAGTAAACATCATTTTAAAAGGAGACTTATGGCCCTAACTGGTTTGGCTCAGTGGACAGAGCGTCAGCCTGCGGACTGAAGGGTCCCGGGTTCGATTCCGGTCAAGGGCATGTACCTTGGTTGCGGGCACACACCCAGTAGGGGGTGTGCAGGAGGCAGCTGATGGATGTTTCTCTCATCGATGTTTCTAACTCTCTATCCCTCTCCCTTCCTCTCTGTAAAAAGTAAAAAAAAACAACCAAAAAAACCCCAAAACAATTTATGTAATACTTTAAATAATAAAGAATTTAAATTTAAAAAAAAAAAGAATTCACAGGAATAAAATAAAAAATAAAAAAGCTATCAACATAAGAAAAATCATTTTAGCTTGGATTGGTCACTTATACAGAGCATTTAATTTTGGACTTACGGTTTTGTTTAGTTAAAATTCCACTGTAGATATAAATGCCCGATGGGTGCTCTTGTTCTTATGATACAAAATGTTATATTAGCCTACATTATTAATTTTCCTGACAGTCCTAATTTTGTGTCCTTTTTAAAAGGCATTTTCTTTACACATCGAAAAATGAAGGGGAAAGGGGAGGAAACGTAAGCCTGTCACAGTCCATGATTTCTAGGCGTTCTGGGCTACAGATTCCAACATGCTTACTGGTTCTCGGTGGTGTTCTTGAGGTTCTTCTTTCAACCACGTTGTGGCTGTCATGACCCCTGCTTCCACTTGGCCTTCTCTCTATAAAGAATGCAAATAACTGTGTAAAATATGGGGTAGAAAACACCCAGATAGACAACAGCAATGGCATGCGAAAACTTGGCGTTAAGAAAGAGTGCAGCTTGCTTTAGTTCTCTTAGTTATTTTTAAATTTGCTAATTAAGGAACTCATATACACTTTATATAACATTTTAAAATACTCTTAATTCTTAGGTAGTGGAGTGGCACAGCGAAAGCATGCGGGGCCCATAAAATACTCTTAATACTCTCACTTCTTGTTTTAATGCTTACTTTTTCAGATGGAAAACTAACAGTGCTTTTTAGACAACTCCATTTAAAGCTCTAGTAGGTAAGAGAGGGTGGGAAAATCTTGTATGTATACATAGAGTAATGACTCCGTAATAACCATGTCTATGTAATAATCACAGTAAGGACATTGTCTACATTTCAAACAGCACAGATAATGTTGAGTACTGAGAACTTGATATTCTAGCCCAGCCGTGGGCAAACTATGGCCCGCAGGCCGGATCCAGCCCATTTCAAATGAATAAAACTAAAAAAAAAAGACCGTACCCTTTTATGTAATGATGTTTACTTTGAATTGATATTAGTTCACACAAACACTCCATCCATGCTTTTGTTCCGGCCCTCCGGTCCAGTTTAAGAACCCATTGTGGCCCTCGAGTCAAAAAGTTTGCCGACTCCTGTTCTAGCCTATATTGCTAGTGTACTTATTGTTCATATTTATTAAAATGCTTATTGATTCCTTAGGTATAGCAGTAGACCTCAAAATGAAAAGGCCCATCCTAATATGAAACTTAAAAAGGTCTTAATTATATAACAGGTTTGCTATATCTTTTGGGAAATTATCTATAATAATCAAAGCATAATATGCAAATCAACCGAACAGCAGAACGACCATCCAGATGACCTTCCGGACAATCATGCTATGACACGCACTGGCGCCAGGCCAGCCAAGTGATCGCACCCCATGCCTGTCGCCCACAGAGGGAGGCAACTGGTGTGTGTGTGGGGGGGGGGGGGAGGGTAGAGGGGCAGCGCTGCACAGATGGCAAGCAGTGGCAGCGGTGGGGGTGGGGCCAGCTGCCAGCAGCCCAGGGAAAGAAAGCCCTGATAGGCCCTAATCGCTGGCCAGGACTAGGGACCCTACCTGACGGGTCCTGGATTATGAGAGAGCGCAGGGCCGGGCTGATGGACACCCCCCTCCCTGTGCATGAATTTTGTGCACTGGACTTCTAGTTTATGCATATAGAGCTTTTGGTATATCATTTAGCAGAGGTATTTAACTGCCTAAATTCTAGAATATTAAATTTTCTTCAAAAGGAAATTAATATATTTCTCTTTTAAGGCTTTATTTGTTGATAGAATGAGAGGAAATAATACTACCATCACCAGAGTTTCGAATGTCCAGCTTATGAATACATAGACATACCAATGGCATGGTTCCAGCTACCTGGTATCTGTCTGGGCAACAAGTGAGAATTTCCCCTACAGATCTTTAGAGCATGATAAACAGCTCCGAATGCCATACTTTCTCTTCCAATGCCTAGAAGCTATTACCGCCAAGGAGTGGGGAGCCTCCTGCCCATGACTGACTTTCATCTTTCCAACAGATGCGAAATGGCTGAACAGCTCCAACTGGCAGTACCAGAAACCCTCAAGCGATCAGAACCCCTTTGTGACAGCAAAAGGCAACTGCAATTTTCTGCTGCAGTGCAGCCCAGCACCGTGGTTACATGGGTAACTCCTCTGTTTTTCTCCTACCCTCTGACCCATCACACTATCACCCTGGCCCAAACCACTCCATCTCTGGGCTGATTATTGCATACCTTCCTGCCGCATTTCTTGCTTCCATTCTTGTACTTCTGCTGTCTAATTCTTTTTTTTTTTAATATATTTTATTGATTTTTCACAGAGAGGAAGGGAGAGGGATAGAGAGTTAGAAACATCAGTGAGAGAGAAACATCAATCAGCTGCCTCCTGCACACTCCCCGCTAGGGATGTGCCTGCAACCCAGGCACACGCCCCCAACTGGAATCGAACCTGGGGCCCTCCAGTCCGCAGGCCGACGCTCTATACACTGATCCAAACCGGTTAGGGCATGCTGTCCAATTCTTAATATTTAACCCAGGTAATGCAGATCAGACGATGTCATTCTTCTGTTCAGAACCCTCTGATTGCTTGTTGGCTCTTCAAAGTCAGAGTCAAAGTTCCTGTATGTCCCCGCTTCCTGTCAGGTCTCTGGCCCCTTCTCGCTCTCTTGCCAACTGCACTCCAGCCCCTCGGGCCTCCTGCCATTTGAAATCATGCTGTGCATTCTCCTCCCTGAGGGCCTTTGCATTTGTTCCTCTGTCCCAATCACATCTTCTTCCCGGTCTCTTCAAAGGACAAATGAGTCTCACAGTGAGCTCTGCCCTGGCCACCCCATTTACAATTGAGATGTGGTTTCCTGACAGCCTCCCTCCCTATCTCCCTTCCCCGCTCTCATTTTTTTTTTTTATTGAAGTACAGTTTACATATAACACTGTACACATTTAAAGTACACAGCATGTGACGTGATACATTTATACACTACAGTATGATTACCACTGCAGCTTTAGCTAACATCTCTAGCATGCCCCATAATGATAACTTTTTGTGTGTGGTGAGAACATTTATGATCTTGTCCCTCAGCAATTCTAAAGTATATAATACAGTAGTATTGACTATAATCACTGTGCTGGGCATTAGATCTCAGAACTTACTCATCTTCTACCTGCTCTATTTTTAGCCTTGGAACCTATCATCATAATATAGTCTAAGCTTCACTTATTTTTTTCTGCTTATTATTTGTCCCCCCACATAGAATTTTTTTATAGGCAGGAGTTTTTTGGGGGTGTATTTTATTCATTTCTGTATACTTAGCTCTATGCACAGTACTTGACATTTAGTATATATTCAATAAATATTTGTGAAATGAACTCTCAACTCTAATTCTAAAGAGAAACTATGATGTAGATTTAAGTCAATGAAAAATATAAGTAAATTGTTCAGAAATCATCAGATTAAAAATGTCCTGTAAGTTCTACATCTTAAAACATTTTAAAGGGATTATAGCTTTTAAAAATTAAAATGTATCACTAGAAATGAAATTCATCTTTTATGTTATGATACATGCTTTTATTATAGAGGGCTTAGCATAATCACATTTAAAACACTGTTTGGCCAAAAGCAGCATGAACTGAACCAGGCCTGAATAATTTTAAAATCTGGTTGACAACAAATGAACAATTTTAACTCAATATTTAATAGCTGAATGCCAATGATGTGCTTAAACAAAATAAACCTGGGAGTCCAGTCATTAGTCAATAGACACTCCTGGAGAAGAAATAAGATATACTTGGGACACCCAGAGAACAAGAGCAATCTCTACTTAATAACTCGTCATACTGGTATGTCTTACCTAACACTTGTTTAACCAAAGAATAGGTGGCTAGTCTCATAAAATAGAGAACTAAACTATGGCAGAAAATGGCATAAGTAATATAATGCTAATATATTTTATAATAATTTCAAATTAGAAACATGAATGCCGGCGGGTATGCTGTTTAGTACTCTGAGGTAGAGGCAAGGTCTGAAAGAGCCCAGGAGGCCAAACAGGGATATTCAACAGATGAGAGGGAAGAAATGGGAAAGCGAGTCTGTAACAGGAAACAGCATATCTGAAAACATGAACAAGATCAAAGAAAGGGGCTTTAAATGGGCCACTCAATTCAGAATCGGTTACTATAAAATAAAACTCAGCACAGACACCAGCAATGATATACCAGCTGTAACAGTCACAGGGTACTAATAACATGCCCCTTCCTGTTAGCCATGCATCAGTGTTCACCTACTAGTATTAGGCTAGAGCAGTGACGGCGAACCTTTTGAGCTCGGCGTGTCAGCATTTTGAAAAATCTTAACTTAACTCTGGTGCCGTGTCACATATAGAAATTTTTGATATTTGCAACCGTAGTAAAACAAAGTCTTATATTTTTGATGTTTATTTTATATATTTAAATGCCATTTAACAAAGAAAAATCAACCAAAAAAATGAGTTTGCGTGTCACTTCTGACACGCGTGTCATAGGTTCGCCATCACCGGGCTAGAGTCATACCGCTACCTGCTTAACATATGCTTTCTGATGTTACATGTTCACCATGTAAATGTTCTCTCCCACCTCCCACCAAGATGGTCTAAGTTCTTTAAAGACAGGGACCAATTGTTCCTTGAACTGTTTTTATGGTACCTAATGAATAAATGAAATATAGAGTGTTAACGTTTTATTACAAAGTCCTGAAAATTAAGGAAAATATCCTTAATTCTAAGATTCGGTTTCTTCATCTATATGATGGGGGTGGGGGGTGGTTTGAAAAAAAATGATAGTCCAGGATTTTATAATACTAAATATCAACTAGAAAATAGGTTAACGGCCTCAGTAGCGTGGTATATTAAAGAATTTAAAAGATTTTTTAAAGGATATAAATATCTCATTTGAAGAATAAGAAACATCTGTATGCTGAGGATGAACACAACTGGGAGAGTCTGAAATATTGGTGTGGAATTTTTACTGGGAACAGAAAACAAAAATCTCCATGAAGACATGAGAGTACATCTCAGGGAATATTTGGTAACTTTTAATCAAAACACATTTTATACTTTTGTTTATTTAGGAAAGTCTCTTTTTTTTTTTTTTTTTTTTTTAGTTCCTGGCTTCAACAGCTGTTTCAAAATAATAGACTTCTCTTTCCCAGTCTGAAAATGGCATTGGAGGTCACACCATCTAGTATATGTGTCTGTATTTGTGTGTGTAGATTATTTTTTAGTATGCATGGGAAAAATCTTATGATAGAGGTACAATAACTCATTTCTTATTTTTCAAAAAGTAGAAATTGTAAACATAACGGCATTTTTTATGAATAAAACCACAAATTTCCCTGAAAAGGCACTAGCAATTATATTTCAAGTTTCCTGAGGGAGAAAACGATGTTTAAAACATTGGAAAGGTCAGAGAACAGTTTCACACCTCCAGGATGTCCTTCGTAAGACAAGACCCTTGGGGCCTCAGTTTGAAGATATTATAGAGTCCAAAAAGCTCTCCTCGATGTTCTTTTGATCCTTGAACTGCTTCAAAATATCGCTTGGCATTTTCGCTTCCAACCACCACACACTGAAGTTGCTAAAACAGAAAAAACACAAGACATTTTTGAAGTGTTTGCTCCAACAATATGTCAGAATTTCCTGGCATTCCATGTATATGCACAGCTTTAGCTGGAGCAGGCAGATTCTCCGTAGGGAGGAAATTTTATTTTCCTAGCAGATGTTGCCATTATGGTGAAATAAGAATAATCTGGCCAGTCCTATTGAAGAAGACTAGTTTATCAATTTCTACCAACTCAGTCAAGATCACATCTTGAAGGACTAGCCACCTGACATGAAATGTTTAATTATATAGGCATACATTTGGGTTCACTCTTCTCCTTTCCCGACTATTATTACAATGGGAACTACTAAAACTGATAGAAATAATTACTACATTATCAAAGTTAAATTATAATCTGAAGTAATCATATGATAACCATATTAGTGTCAAACTAACTGGCCATGGTTACATTGTCAACTAAGAGCAAGAACCCATTTACTGTTTATAAACATTGCATCTTTGAAATAATCTATACTAACAAAAGGGTAATATGCTAATTAGACTGGACATCTTTCGGACAAAGCCCCAGTGGTGGGGGCCGAGGCAGAGGTGGTTAAGGGCAATCAGGCTGGCAGGGGAGGGCAATTAGGGGGCGATGAGGCCAGCAGGGAAGAGCAGTTAGGGGCGATCAGGCCGGCAGGGGAGCAGATAGGGGGCAATGAGGCCGGCAGGGGAGCAGTTAGGGGCGATCAGGCAGGCAGACAGGCGAGCGGTTAGAAGGCAGTGGTTCTGGATTGCGAGAGGGTGCAGGCCGGGCTGAGGGACACCCTCACTGTGCATGAATTTCATGCACCGGGCCTCTAGTTTTGCATATATTAAGAATATTAACATGGAACCCTTAAGGACATATGCCACTTTTGTATCAATATCAATGTGTCTATTTACTGGCTATTTTTAATAAATGTAATGTAAACATAATCTGATTAACCCCATGTAGTTTTAAATTACTTGAAAGAAACAAAAAAATGCACAGAATGAAAACAACTTCAGTCTATTGTTGATAGGATTAGTAAGATATCACATGTTATTGTGATTATCAGAGTTGATTTGTACTGTAATAAATTACTCTAGGCAACTAAAATTATTCTTAATAATAGCTCCTATTTATCAAACACTTACTACATGTGTAGCATTTTTACATTCTCTCATTTAATCCCTTAAACCCTGTAAGACATTAACTCCTGTCCTGGCCGCTGTGGGTAAGTGGTAGAGCATCAGCCCACGCACTGAAGGGTTGAGGGTTTGATTCCCAGTCAAGGACACATACCTGGGTTGCAGGTTCAAACCCTGGTCCTGATCAGGGCGTGTGTAGGAGGCAACCAATCAATGTGTCTTTCTCACATTGATGTTTCTCTCTCTCTCTCTCTCTCTCCACACCCCGCCCCCACCTCCCTTCCACTCTCTTTAAAAATTAATGGGAAAAATATCCTCAGGTGACGATAAACAAAAATGTTTATATATATATAAAATATATATAAAATCTCCTTTTCAGAAATAAAGAAACTGGATTTGCTCTATTTTAGAAATAAAGAAACTTACATTTAGGGCAATTAAGTGCCTTGGCCACAGCTACCTAGCTAGGAAGTATCATTTCTAGAATTTATAGAAATAATATAGGCATACAATTGGGCTGAATCCAAAATTTATTTGTAATAAATAATTTTTCACCTTCAGGATGTTCCTCTTAAAACAAGACTCTTGTGACCTTAGTTTGAAGAAGTTATGGATCAATGTATCAGCTTAATCAATTCAATATCAATGTCCCAGAAGCAGGGGCTGCCCTTCTGGGAATACAGAACCACAGTTCAGTCGATGAACCAGATGGCCTCATTACCGATGATTGTACCCTCGATACTGACTTTACCTTAAACATTGTATTATCAGACTGCAGCACTATTAAATATAATCACCAAAAATAATTTGTAAGCATTAAATCTGAATCTTGTAAGTGTAATACCAAAGTTTTATCACAAAACTTATATAAAAGGCATAGTACTTTATACTTAAAATGAGTTTTCCAAAGTGGTTCCAGTAAAAGAGAAAGCAGATGAATCCATCTGTAGGCTAACTATATATATTTTAAACAACACCAGAATTCAAGAGGGTAGGGAAAAAAATAGTAATTGGAAAATGTAGCTTAGTTTCTAGCTTAAGAAAAACTCATATAAGGCAAGAAAATGCTTGGATTTGTTCACAATACAAAAGAAAAGAAGGAATGCTCATCACGTTGAGGATTTCATGACCCCCTCCTCCATTTTTAAGGTCAGCAGTGTGGCATCTTCATGTCCTTCTCTCTGACCCTCTTCTTCTGCCCTCACATCTCCTCTTCTCTGTGTTTGATCCTCCTGCCCTCTCCCCCCATGAGGATCATTGTGATTACATTGGGCCCACCCAGATAATCCAGGTGCTTTCAGGGGATTAGGATGTGGACATCGTTGGGAACCACTATTCAGTTCACCACAGTGAGAAGTGCACAAAGAATTATGAGGCCTGTCAAAATGACAGGATTATAGAGGCCTGTCAAAATGACAGATGCCACCTTGATAGGGTTCCCACTGGCCAAAAATGATATAGTTTGAATATCAATAGAGTCAATGAGTTGCAATGTTACTGAAGTAGGAACCCATGAGTCCACACAGATTAAATAAATAGAAGAGAAGGGGAAATAAGCTCTCATGGTAGAATGCCAACAAATTTTTAAAAAGCAGGAATAGTGGAAATAGAAAAATCACCATCTGACAATTATCACAGTGGTAGCTGATTCAGGAGGGAATCAGCAGTGAATGCTAAGACCAATGGGTAGAGGTTTGATGAAAGACAGAACATTAGCATAAACATAGAGATTTTCCCATAAAATATTTATCAATTACAACCAGAAAAAATGGCAACTTGCAGTGGAGAAAGCCAGCAGACACAAACTTGCTTGGTGATTAAGGTTAACATCACCAACACCGGGGCAGGGCACCACCATGTGCCTTCTGACCAATGCAATGAGCAGAGCACAGAACTGCTTCATACTGTTCACGGCCAGGCTTCTGGGCTTGAGTCTGGGCATGAGGAAACATCAATGGACTGATAATGAAGGAAGGAGATCCTACACAGGGAAGGCCTATTCTTTAAAACTATCAAGAACATGAAAGCCGAGGAAAGCTTATTCCAGGTGTAAGAAAACTAAATAGACACAAAAATAATGTAACCATGATCCTGGTTTGGATCCTGAACCAGTTAGGAAAAAGGAAACATTACAAGGACAATTGGTAAAATGTGAATGGGTTCTGTGGATTACAAGGTAATGGATCACTGTTAGACTGTTATTTTCTTCACTTGGATAACTGAGTTTTCGAGAGGACAGTGAGGGGAAAAAGCAAGTTGCAGAACAATATGTAAAACTGAGTGTTTATAATGCATAAAATTATTTTTTTATCCTCATCGGAGGATGTGTGTATTGATTTAAAGAGAGGGAGGAAAGGAGAGAGAGAGAGAGAGAGAGAGAGGGAGAGAGAGAGAGAGAGAGAGAGAGAGAGAGAGAGAGAGAGAGAAACATTGATGTGAGAAACATCAATTGGTTGCTTCACACAGGCACTCTGACTGGGGATCAAACCTTCAAGGTAGGTATGTGCCCTGACTGGGAATTGAACCCCCAACCTTTTGGTGCATGGGACAATGCTCCAACCAACCAAGCCAACCAACCAGCTCAAGCATAACACTATTTTTATATGTACATATAAATAGGAGAGTGTCCTTGTTTGGGGGAAATCCACACTAGACAATTGAGAGGTGAGAAACCAGCAACTTTCAAATGGTTCAGAAAAAGAATAAAGATTATAGCTGAAAGAAAGAGAAAGCAAATGGGGTGAAATGTGAACAACTGGGGAATTTGGATGAAGTTAATTCAGAGTTCTTTGTGCTGTTCTCACAACTCTTCTGTAAATAAAAACTTATTTCTAAATACATTTCTGAAGGCCAAACTTTACATTACATGCAATGTTCCAAACCTGAAGGACAGTTGCTGTGGACTTGTTCTCTACCTTTTTTTTATTTTATTTTTTTACTTTGTTGATTTTTCAGAGAGAGCAAGGGGGAACCATCGATGTGTTGTTCCCCTTACTAGTGCCTTCATTGGTTGATTCTTGTATGTGCCCTGACCGGAAGGAACCCACAGCCTGGGTGTACTGAGGCAATGCTCGAAGCAACTGAGCTACCTGCAGGCCTTGTTCTCTACCTGTTTCTTTTACTTGGGGCCTCTTCCCTTCTTTTCCTTCTGTTCTCTTCTTCAACTAAAAGACTGATAATGGTGGCTAACCACTATGCTGGTACAACTGAAACTAATACAAAATAATACTGAATGTAAACTGTAATTTAAATTTTTTTTAACATAAAAAAATGGCTTTCTTTTAGATGAAAACTTTGCTCTTTGCTACTCAGCCTATCTTTGGAGTTTCTCATTGTTTGGGAATATTTTTCCTCGTACTCTGTTGTTTCCAAGGTCCTACAACCTCACTTACTATTTGAATATACTCTTTATATTTCTTTCATAATCTCTTCTATTAATTTTGTTTTCTCTGAGATTACTTCTTTTTTGGAGTGCCTGCATTAGTGCCTACTGCTCCTGTAATATTATCATAAACTTAGTGGTTTTAAAAAACAGAAATGTATTCTCTTACAGCCTGGAGGCCAGGAGTCTGAAATCCGTGTTACTGGGCTGACAATAAGGTTTTGGCAGGGTCATGCCTTCTCCAGTGGCTCTAGGGGAGAAACTATTCTTTGCCTCTTCCAGCTTCTGGTGGCTGCCAGCATTCCTTAGTTTGTGACTCCATCACTCCAGTATCTGCCTCTGTGGTTATGTTGCCTTGTCCTCTGTCTGTGTCAGATTTCCCTTCGATTCTTTCTTAAAAGGCCAATTATGATTTAGGCCCCACCTGGATAACCTAGGCTAATCTCCCCATCTCAAAATCACGAGTTTAACCGTAACTGCAAAGACACCTTTTCCCCATATAAAATAGCATTTATAGGCTCCAGGGATGAGGACCTGATATCTTTGAGGACCATTTTCAGTGCTTATTTTCCAAAATTGTTAAATGATTACTTTTGTAGGGTGTTCAACTGTCTTCAAATATTATGCTTATCTCACCCCACTACAGTGATTATTCAAAGTGGGGAGGTGCAATTTTCTGGGCACTGGGAGGAATTTTCTTCTTGATTTCAGCAAAATGTTGCTCTGCCTTGCTTCTTTGCTCCCACTATTTCTAAAGACTGTCTCTCGGGGGCAGACACCTCTGCTGGCTGTAATTTGTGTAATGGGATAATGCTGTGAGGGTTAAACCACCTTGTTAGGTCATCAACAATACCCCAGAGAGTGGCTATCACAGTTACCCCCAAGCGCCCTTATTTTTTTAGCATCTGGTAACTCTAAATTTGGAATATCCAGAAGTTACACCTACCCATTTCACTAGCCGTTCCTGACTGAGCTTAGTTTGGTTTCTTCCTCTAATCTGATCCCATCTGCTTTCTGGTTTTCAGGGTTCCTTATAATTTCTGGACCACAGAGTAAACTTTTCTTGTTTTCCAACATTTTTACAGGTGTTTTTTTTTTTTTTCTAGAAGTTATTTTTGGATATTTATTTTCCCCCAAAGATCTGAGAAACATGTGGGCGGCTAGCGTGTGTATGCCATATGTACCCTTGGTTCAAAGTCCAATCAATCTTTTAAATCACATTTAAGTTCCTCACATGATTGCCATCTTATATTTACTTGTGCTTTCCAAGTTGTATGGCTGAATCTTCCCTAAGTGGCTCACATTTAAAAAGTATTTTACTAAATAACTAGATCCTACAAAGTTCTAAAACCTTAAATTATTCTCATCTTCTGAAGCCTTTTTATTATATAGTATATAATATACATTATATAACAGGCCATTTTATCTCATTATAAATAGTTATAGATGAATAGTTAAAAACTACATACAGGGTGGGACAAAATTTAGGCTTACAGTTGTGAGTACACGAAACACAGAGCTTATTCTTGTATTATTTATTAATTATTATATTTTTTTCCATATGAACAACTGTTAACCTGCTTCTGCCCCACCCTGTACATATGTAGTAGTGGGACTATGAAAAATCACATGATTGAGGAAAGATTCTTACTTGTGATAGGCTAAGAAATTATTCTAAAGAACTGCTCCTAAGTTGAAAAAATAATATTCTACTTTTTTCCAAGATTGGTTAAACATGTTTAAAAAAATAATTTTTAAGTAGTTGTGCTATACCAGGGAACAAAAAGATGAAAGGCTTCTTATAGAGCTAAATGCTTTAAGAGAAAACAAAAACTGCTGTGTACAGATCTATTTTTAGAATTAAGAAAACAGCATTAATTTAAGATTGGATCATTCTTAGGTTAACTACCACCACATGTGGCAGATGTTTGCTCTTAAAGAAATGCCAGCTAAATATATAGGGAGTAATTCAAATTTAACATTTATAATTAAACTTGAACCTCATTCCAAATCTTCTCAAGTCAGCAATTATAAACTAAATAAACCTTGTTTATTTAGAGGCATAACTGGAATAGTAATTGATACCCTAAGGATATTAAAGAATTAATGCAATTTTAGATAAATACTAAAAGCACCAGCGCAGTAGTGCGGGCTCCTGAGTCCTATAATTCTATTTACTGGGGTGGCTCTGGAACCCAGTTTCATTATGTACAACATGAAACAGTCGCATACGCTATCTCTAAGGCACTTCTCACTTTTTTTCATGTCATGGGAAATATAGAAAATGGCAACATATGTAACATATGAACATTTACCTGGAATAAACAGAGGTTGTTACTCAAAGCTGGCTTTGACCATCTTGCTACTTAGAGTTGTGGAATGGGTGTCCCAGGGCACCTGTATCCCATCTGTGGCATATCATTATGTCTTGGCCCACAGTCTGGGAAACTGTGACCTCGCTACTCTGTTTGTGCTGTACACACTAGTTGTGCTGGCACTTCTTGGAGCTTGTTAAGAATGAGTACCTTGCCTGGCCGGTGTGGCTCAGTGGTTGAGTATTGACCTATGAACCAGGAGGCCACAGTTTGATTCTGGGTCAGGGTACCTGTCTGGGTTGCGGGCCCAATCCCTGGTGTGGGGTGTGCAGGAGGCACCGATCAGTGCTTCTCTCTCATCATTGATGTTTCTATTTCTCTCTCCCACTCCTTTCCTCTCTGAAATCAATAAAAAAATATATATTTTTTAAATGCAGAATCTTGGGCTCCACCCAGACCGACTAAATCAGAAGCTGTGTTTTAAGGATCCCCTAGATCAGTGGTCGGCAAACTGTGGCTCGGCAAACTGCGGCTCACGAGCCACATGTGGCTCTTTGTCCCCTTGAGTGTGGCTCTTCCACAAAATACTGGCTCTTCCACAAAATACCGACTTCTGAGCATGGGCCACGAAGTTTCAATCACACTGTACGTGCGTGCCTGCACTTGGTATTTTGTGGAAGAGCCACACACAAAGGGCCAAAGAGCCGCATATGGCTCGCGAGCCGCAGTTTGTCGACCGCGGCCCTAGATGATTCATGTGCACATTAAAGTTTAAGAAGTATTGCTGTAAGAAACTTTCAGCTCTAAAATTCAATGAACTTAAGGATCTGTTTTATAGAAGTACTAGTGGCCCAGTGCACAGATTCGTGCACATTGAAAGGAAATTAATTAAAAGAAATATTTTAATATTGCTATTCACCCTTTTTCTATAATGGAAGTGTCAACCAAATTCACGATCGACAATGACAGATCAAAACCCACACGTGTGATTGGCACCAGTGAGAGCTTTATATGTATTGTGCATGCGCGAGTCAACTTAGCCTTTTATATGTTTAGATAAACTTGTTTAACACGTTAAGTGCCCAGTCAGTCATTGGTGACTGACACTATACTTTCTGCCTGGAAGATAAAACAGGCTGGGCACTTAAGGTGTTAATTAGACCTGCTTTCTGATTTAGCTCAATTTTTTCCAGCCCAGTGAAGTACCCCAACTTCTCTTTCAGGTAATTGTCAGCAACACAGGCGTAAATATCAACATGAAGCAGATTATTATTGTAGATCACACAGGGAGAACAAAGGGTAAAATATTTAACTGCAGCAGTGTTTGACTATATTCTGTGCAGTGAGAAAACCTGAAGTCATTTCCAAGTTCCACCATTTCTTATTTCTTTTCAGTGGGGTCAAGTTTCTAAACTTTCTAAATCTCCATTTTCTGGCTAAAGAAAGGAAAATAGGATTCCACTGAGTCTCCTATCTACCTACTCCAGGATTTCTGTGAGGATCAAATGAGATGAGGCACATGAAAACACTTCACAGACATTTGGTTACAGTGTGAAATGTTTGCACCTGGCTATAAAGCAAGTCAGGTTGCTGGGCTAAAGAAACTCCAAGGAAGCTAGTTGCTAGGGAGAGGAAGCAAGGCGTTGCTACATGATGTCATTACTCGGCGCCCACAGCAACCATTTCTGGGCTAGGCTGGGCTGTGTGCTGCATTTTGTGCCATGGGGTCTTGGCAGCATTGGTTGCGATTTGGTGGGGTGTCGCTCTGGGGTGGTAGTGGGGCTTGTGTCCCACTTGGAGGAAGCCAAGTGTTGGTTTGTCAGCGCCAGGTCCATGGTGCCATTTCTTTTTAAATGGCCAGTGCGCGTCATGGCAGCTCCTGCGTTGAGCATCTGCCCCCTGGTGGTTAGTGCACGTCATAGCTACTGGTCAAAGCGTCTTCCTCCTGGTGGTCATTGCGCGTCATAGCTACCAGTCGGAGGGAAGGACGGACACTTAGCCTTTTATATATATAAACTAGAGGCCCAGTGCACGAAATTCGTGCACGGGTAGGGTCCCTAAGCCTGGCCAGCGATCGGGGCCGTCCTTCCCCTGGCTACCGGCTGCTGACCGGGGCCTTCCTTCATTCTGCGCCACCCCCTGGTGGTCTGTGAACGTCATAGCAAGCAGTCGAACTCCTGGTCGAACTCCTGGTCGAACTCCTGGTCGGCTGAACTCCCGAGGGGACAATTTGCATATTAGCCTTTTATTATATAGGATATTCTAGAGCAGCGGTTCTCAACCTGTGGGTCACGACCCCTTTGGCGGTCGAACGACCCTTTCACAGGGGTCGCCTAAGACTATCCTGCATATCAGATATTTACATTATGATTCTAACAGTAGCAACATTACAGTTATGAAGTAGCAACGAAAATAATTTTATGGTTGGGTCACAACATGAGGAACGTATTTAAAGGGCCAGAAGGTTGAGAACCACTGTTCTAGAGTATATTTCATAATCTTACCAAATGCCATATTACAGTTAGGATAAAACAGGCAAATGTTTATTTTTTAATTAAAAGAAGGGAAATATATTTACCTGTTTGTATACCTGCCGTAAGTACATGATCTCCTCCACAGTTCCCAAGGATATCAGCCTAAACACTTTGACATCTCTGCATTGCCCAATCCTGTATGCTCTGCAAAAATATTAAGAACAAAAGCAAACAAAAATCAGGTGAAACAACTTTGGGTTCAGGCAATATCTTTTGGACATAAAAATGGAAGATTACTGAAATTTTAATTTAAAAAGAAACATTTTATGCTTATATATCAGGGGTCCTCAAACTACGGCCCGCGGGCCACATGCAAATACAAATATTGTATTTGTTCCCGTTTTGTTTTTTTACTTCAAAATAAGATATGTGCAGTGTGCATAGGAATTTGTTCATAGTTTTTTTTTTTTAAATATATTTTATTGATTTTTACAGAGAGGAAGGGAGAGAGATAGAGAGTTAGAAACATCGATGAGAGAGAAACATCGATCAGCTGCCTCCTGCACATCTCCCACTGGGGATATGCCTGCAACCCAGGCACATGCCCTTGACCGGAATCGAACCCGGAACCCTTCAGTCCGCAGGCCGACGCTCTATCCACTGAACCAAACTGGTTTCGGCCATAGTTTTTTTTTAAACTATAGTCTGGCCCTCCAACGGTCTGAGGGACAGTGAACTGGCCCCCTGTTTAAAAAGTTTGAGGACGCCTGTTACATATGCTATACTATTTAATAATAGTGCAAAATAGAAATTCATATAAAAAGCCCAGTTATGGAAAAGTATTACAGAAAAATATACATATCAACTTTATTTCTGTTACAAATATTAGCTTTTATTATCCAAAAATTTTTCTTAAATTCAGATTTTTCTTTTATTGTAATCTTAAGCTTAAACTTATGAATGTTTCCAAATCATTACATTTATATAAAATTCTCAAAAATGCAAACTAATGATATAAAGCAGATCACTGGCTGCTTGGGAATAGGGACTTGGGGAGGGGCCGGAGAGGGACTATAAAGTAGTGTGGACCAAAGGGGCCACATGCTCACCTGACAAGCCCAGGGAAGGCCTGCATGGTGGTCTTGGAAACTCAAAGACCTAAAGTCACCACAAAGGATGGTCCGAAATTTAACTAAAAGCAGTTATGGTGGGTAGTCACCTCCTAGCCCTGTATCTTCCCTGACAAGGTCGACCTTTACCTTAACTGAGCTTAATAACTTTTTGCATCTGTGATAACGTATCATTGAAATGTCAGGGTAACTTGTAATTTCCCTTTTTCCCGGACCTCTCAGGGTACAACCAAATGTCCTGGGCTCCAGGACAGAGACACAAATTCCTTCGTTGTTATTGTTATCGTGTTAATTGTTGACTATAAACTGTCTTGTACCCACCCATGTAATGTGTCTATCATTTCACTTTTTATCCAATCCCAGAGGTTTCTGGCCCCCTTTGCTTTCTCCCGCCTCCCTAATCTATAAGACAAGGTGAGAGACAGCCATTCTCTGGAGCATTATCCCAATTGGCTAAGACTCTGCTCTCCGGCAGCTGTTGACAGCGTGGCTCAAATAAGCTCAAACTTCTTCACAGGTTTGGGTGTTTTTGCATTAACAGTAGCAGAAGGGATATTTGTGTGTGTGGGGGGGGGGTGATGTATAGTGACTATTTCTTAGTGTGGTGATAGTTTCATTTGTACATATATATCAAAACTTATCAATTGTACACTTTAAACATGTGCAGTTTATTGTGTATTAATTATATCTCAATGAAACTGTTTTGTTTAAAGAAAAAAAAATCTGGGTAAAAGCAGTTAATCAACTGGTAAGGCTATGAAAGTGCAGATTGGTGGTCCACATCCAGAGATTTCCCTGGGGGCTGTCTGCCTAAATCACTCAGTTGACTAGTACCCCAGGTGTTTTGGTAGGAACCACAGTGCTAATTAAAACTCTAACCTGACTCACAACACTGGTTAACTATGGTTCTAGTCCCTGCAGGTTCTCCCAGGTGGAGCTTTAACAGATGCTCTGAATGAGGTCATCTTCTCCTAAATACCTGTTACAGTCCGGGGGGGGGATGTGCCAGGCCATACCGCCTCATGCTTGAAAATGTTACAATTTGGGGGTACATAATTTTGAGCTTGTTTAAGTTACTCTGTGTTGTTATAGTTGGTGCTCCTTGTGCCTCCTTCACCCCCTCGTCCTCACAGAGAAAGGCTTTACAAGAGGGTATCATGGGGTTCCAAAAATCTTACACCTCCACAGGGGAATGGGGGCTCCTGTGACACAGCTCAGAGAATGGTAGGTGACTGCAGTGCCACTTCCATCCTGCAGCCTAGACACAGAGAGGCTCACAATCCCTTTCTTTCCCACCACGGATCTGGGGTCTAAAATTTTTTTAAACGGATTTAAGGAAAGTCTTTTGGGTGTCCGGCCATCTAATTATTATCCAATTGTTTGGTGAATGGGATAGATGGTTAGAGTACATACTAGAGGACCGGTGCATGAAATTTGTGCACTGGTGGGGGGGGGGGCGGTCCCTCAGCCTGGTCTGTGCTCTCTCTCAGTCCGGGACCCCTCAGGGGATAGCTGGCAGTCAGACATCCTTCTCGCAGTCTGAGACCCCTTACTCCTTACTGCCCACCTGCAGCGGAGGCGGGAGAGGCTCCCGCCATTGCCGCTGTACTCACCAGCTGTAAGCCCAGCTTCTGGCTGAGCAGCGCTCCCTCTGTGGGAGTGCACTGACCACCAGGGGGCAGCTCCTGTGTTGAGCATCTGCCCCCTGGTGGTCAGTGTGTGTCATAGTGATTGGTAGTTCCACCATTTGGTCGATTTGCATATCAGCCTTTTATTATATAGGATGTCACAAATTATTGCTCTATTGTATCATATACCCATTAACATAAATTTCTTTGTTGATAAACTATTTCATATTTTTGTCTTTATTTTTATAAATAATTTTATCTCCTTCTTTCTCACTCTGGCATCTTTTGGCATTTCTCTTTATCTTTGGAACGCATAAATATCACGAAGATGTAGCTATGTATGTTTTCTCTCCTGTCCAGGTCATTATTTATGTTCTAAAATATTCATTTTTTCCTCTGTGCTCTCTGTCAACTTTGGATTGTGGTTTTACTCTGCTGGTTTCTTGATCACACAGATTCTGTTTTCATTCTCTATTTCAGGAGTTTCTCAAAACTTCTAATCTACTAACAGTGACCGCTCCTATTTTCCTGAAGTACTGTGGACCTATTCTTTCTTCTTAAATCAATTCTGACATAATAATGGGACTTTGAGATGAATGGAAAATAAATAGCTATCAGCCTGCCAGTTGGATTCAGAAATCCATGGTTATCTTAAATGGAGTTTTTTTAAAACAAGGTTTTCCCTATCTTCTAATCACAGTCATATGATAAGCAACCTAAACAATTCAGAAAAGAGGTTAGGTTAAAAGTATTTTTAGGTCAGTTTACATTTTGTCAGTATTATACCTGTCAATGGCCTGAAGATCATTGGCTGGATTCCATGTAGGATCAAATAATACAACAACATTGGCACCAACAAAATTGAGGCCTAGTCCACCAGCCCTGGAGGAAACAGAAAGAACATATTAAAACAGCAAAGTAATAATTGTTGTTCTATAACTCAACTGTGCCAGATTTCTACAACAAATCAACACAGCATTACACTTACATCATAAAAGGTGATTAAAACACAAATATTCCCCAAATGAAATAGCTATGAAATATTATTTTTCTACCACTCTAGAATATCCCTAAAAAATTTGACCATTACAGTCCATGTAAGTAGACTATGCTGTTTATAGTTGAATATTATTTCTGTAAGGTTTTCCTAACATAATTTTAAAAAACTATTAGTATATTGCAGCTAAGTAAAGTAATATACACATTTTTAAAAATCAAGCCAGGAGTAGATATACTTTGTCTTTTTCTTCCCACTGTGTGCAAACCCTGGATATTATATATAAAATAAACATAAGACAGTGAAGAGTAGAGAGAGCACAGACTGCCTAGGAACTACAAAACATGAGGAATGACATGACAGTGAGTTTCCTGTGTGTGGTTTCTTTTCCTGCTTAATATATCCCAGACTGGGTTCTGGAGAAGCTAGTGAACTGGAAATGCTAACAGTCACAGACCAAAAAGGCCCCAAGTAAATCCTTCTTCCTTTAGCTAAAGAACCAGGAAAGATGTATCCCTTTAAGACGGAAATATGTTAGACAATAACCAGTCTATTCCTGTAAACACCATGGGAAAATCTGTGGCCCCACCCTCAGCCTGGCCGGAAAGGCTAAGTGAGGAGACTGAACTTCCACGCTTGCTTGAATGTAATGAAGCACCGTCAGCCCCCGGAGGCGTGGTATCAGAGAAGGCTGATGAAGAAGCTGGGACTTCCATTTCTTCTTAACCAGGCCCCCTCTGAAGTATCAGTGGGGGTCAACTAGAAAATATGAATGAGCCACCTCACTCCCAGGATGTCAACCGAGGCCAAGTAGAAAACATGGATTTCCATCCCTATGTGGCTGGTATGGTATCTGGGTAAATCAGATTTAAATATCATCTAAAGTTTTAGAACATAATACAAAGAATACCCAGCACATAATAAAAAATTAGTGGTTATACCAAGATCCAAGACAATCTCAATGTGAAAAGGAGACAAACAACAGATGACAATAATGAATCAGATGTTGGAATTATCTAACAAGAATTTCAATGCTGCCGGGAGCCGGTCCATCCTTGCTGTTTCAAGGGACCTGGCATATATGGCATATGGCTCTTAATATGTTTGCTCACCTTCTTGGCGCTGTGTTTTAACCAAGGTCACCTCTCCGAGAAAGGTTGAATCCCCAGGTAGGGATTTTCCCCTGAAGTTAGGGAGGGAATAAAACCCCTCAACTAAGTGCCAGGCGGGTAATTAATCCCTTTAACTACGAACAATCATGCTTAAACTACATAATCTTTTCTCCCTGGAATGGAGATAAGAAACGCCCTAACCTTTGTAATAGAAATTGACAGGATTAGAATCAACTGGTATAAATACAGATGCAACAAGACAAAAACAGACAGAACTCAGAACAAGACAGCAAGAGACAGAACTCAGACAGGGCTTGGAAGACAGGACCAAGAGAGACAGAGCCTAGGCACAGAACCTACACAGAACGTTCTCTAGAGACAGAAGAACTTCGCTGGCGAGAGCATGCCGGAAGATCCTGGACAGGGACTGGCCTCGGAGCCTGGAGGCGGAGCCTGGCGAGAGAGCATGGCAGGGATCCTGGACTGAACCTGACTGCGGAGATTGGCAGGAGAGCCTGACTAGAACCTGGACACTGAACCTGACTGGAGTACCTGGACAGAACCTCTCTGGAGATCCTAACCAGAACCTCTCTGGAGATCCAGACCAGAACTTGGCTGGAGATCCGGGCTAGAGATCCTGGCTAGGCTGCTGATCAACTGAACGCTGTCTCTGTGTCCTTCCTTCTTCGCCGTCTCCGTCTACGCCTTTGGGGACCCCTGGACCCGCTGGGGTTGGACCCCGGCACAATGCAATCATAATAAAAATGCTTTGATAAGAAATTACAAATATGCTTGAAAAAAGTAAAAATAGAAAGTCTCAGCAAAGAAAGAAAGGATATAAAGAAAAACCAAGTGAAAATTTTAGAACTGAAAAATAACTGAATTACAAAATTTGATGGAATGGACCTGACAGTACAGTGGAGATAACCGAGAATAGAGCCAGAAACACGAGAACAGGTCAATGCTATTTACCCCATATGAACAACAGAAAGAAATATACTGAAAGAAAATGAACAGTCTTAGAGATCTGAGGGACAATAACACTCATATTATTATAGTCCCAGAATGAAAAGTATTTGAAGACATATGGTTAAAAACTTCCCAAATTTGGGAAAAGCCATAAACCTAGATTCAAGAAGTTATATGGAACTCTAAAATGGATAAACCCCAAGGAATCCATGTCAAGAAACATCATAAACTTCTGAAAACAAAAGACAAAGAAAAACTCTTGAAAGCAATAAGAGAGAAATGACACACTACTTTTAGGGAAAACCGACTCAAATGATACACTACTTTTAGGGAAAACCGACTCAAAAGACAGTCGATTTCTCATCAAAAACCATGGAGGTCAGAGGCAGCTGGACAACATTTTTCAAATGTTTAAAAACTGTCAATCCAGAATTCTATATCCAGCAAAATATCCTTCGGGAATGAAAGAGAAATCATGGCATTCTTTAATTAAGATAAAAACTAAGAGAATTTGTCAACGACAGACTCAAAGGAGGAAAAATAAAAACTCCACAAAAACTGAAAAACCATCCAATATCAAATCTTGTCAAATTTAGCTCAAAAAATGTATTTCTCTAGTTACTTCTACATTTCTATTTTCCCTGCCCTATTTCAAGCCCTTATTATATCTCACCTGTAAGTATTATTTCATTGGCTTCTTAACTGTCTTCCCTTACCTCAGATCTTAAATCCATTCTCATTATTACATAAAATTATTTTAAGCACAGAATACAAAAGCTAGGTATGCCACTCCTCTGTTTTAACTCCCCAATTCTTATCCACCAGAGACCAGCTCTTGTATTCTTAGACTTTATCTCCCAGAACTACCACTATATTTAAAGTTGTCTCCATGCCCTACTTGTGATTTTCTTTGCTCTCTTCTTTGCCTGGCTAACTTCTACTTGTCCTTCAGCATTGCTAAGGAAGGATGAACTAAATATTGCTCCTTTGTGCTTCCTCTGATTGGCATTTAGCATATTGAAACCTATATTGAAACTACCCTTTCACATATTTCTTAATTAGTCTCTCTATCCTCATATTTTTTTAGTTAAACTTTAAAAGAGCTGAGTCAGAACCTTTTACATCTTTTCTTCTCCAGGACCTGTCACAGAACACTCAGTTAAATTAACTAATAATTCCTCCTATTTAGTCACATACCCAGGTCTTCCCTCCCTGTATCCTAAGCTCTAACCATTTAAATTCCCTGGTCATTTTTGTACTAATGCTATTATCTCTGCCTGAAATGCCCTTTATTTAAACCTGCTTTCCCTTCTAATGAAATCTTATCTATAATAGGCCAGTTTAAACATCACCATCCTTTTATGCTCTTTCTTGACATGCCTATTCTTTAAATGCTCATGGAACTTTACACATAACTCCAGTAAAGCATATATTGCTCATAATGCTCTGTAGAGGCAATATATATATATATATATATATATCTGTTATTTTTCTTATCCTACATTAAGTAAGGACCAATGAAGACAACTGAATTGAAAAAAGGGGTGTGAGAATAGTTAGACAACATAAGAAAATACAAATTAGAAACAGTTTTTTGCATCTATTTATATAAAACCCTAATATGCAAATTGACCAAATGGTGGAATGACTGGTCACTATGACATGCACTGACCACCAGGGGGCAGATGCTCAACACAGGAGCTGCCCTCAGCCCGCAGGCCCCAACCAGTGGCAGCAGCTGGGGGCTGGCGAGTGGGCAGCACCAAGTCAGCCAAGGTGGGTGCAAGGGGGGGCCCCGATCACCCTGCCAGTCGCCCCACAGATCAGCCCTGATCGCCAGCCAGGCCTAGGGACCCTACCTGTGATGCACTGGCCTCTAGTAGTTATATGATTCTAATGACTTATTGGAGTAGTGGTTTAGAATCTCTTTCTTTATGGACATTTAACAAAAGAAATACCATCATCTTTCTGAGGAAGTTGCGATACAGTTTTCTGGAATGAGGTTAAGAAAAATACGAAATTACTTTTCTCAAGAGTCTTTCAAACTATGGTTCATGGGATTGGAATAATTAGGGGCACCTAAAAATTGCCTGACAAACCCAAAGTATCCTGACGTTTTAAAGTTATGTGTCCAATAGAAAATGAATTGTATCCTTTGGAAAATTACTTATAGAGGTGATGGCATACAGGTATCACAGATTTTCTTGATCTCAAAGGAAAGAGTGAGTTGGGATAGTGAGAAAGTTTTGGAAAGAATTTAAAAATGGGTAAATTAGTGGAGTGGGTGGGACTTAGACACAAAATAAGCAGAACAGAAGTTAAAAGTTTATCTAGTATTGTGATGGAAAAGAGTGAAGAAACAAGGTTCATAAGATTATATAATTAGATAATTATAAGAAAAATGAACAAGATACATCCAAAATAAAAATTTAAATTAAGAAATATTTTCTAACATTTAAATGAACAACACCAACAATAAATGCAACCAACTGCTTCAGTTAGTTTCCTGAAAGTAAGGTCTGACGGGAATTATCTCAGATGCCCATCTAAGCCGCAGGAAGGCCTCTCCCAGGAGGTTCTGAAGGCAGAACTGAAGGCTGGCCGGGTAGCAGCAGAGGCAAAGCTCCTTCACCTAAAAAAATCTCTAAGCTCTGTCTCTGGAGATGAGATGATTCTGTTTCATGATAATGCAACTCAGAGTCCTGAACTTTAAAATCTGTAACTCTGTTGTTATATGACTAAAAGCAAAGGTCTCTCCTTAAGCAAGAAAACAAAATATAGACCTTTTCAAGCTGAGGACTGGTATTAATACAGACCCATAATGAGCATGAAGGCTAATCATGCCTTAGATCTTTCTATTTTCACATCAAATAAGCATATAAAAAATTATACTTTAACTATATGTTAACATTCCATAAAAATGCCTTCAGTGAATTAAGTTTTATTGTTAGGTGTTAACTATTATAAAGGGTGAAATGAAATATTCACTTGAATAATATTTATGTGAAAATCTAAATAAATGTAGAGATACTATGTTCATGGATAGGAAGGCTCAATATCATAAAAATGCCAATTTTTTAAAGTAATTTATAAATTCAGTGATTCCAAAAAAAATTCTCACCCAAGGGAAATTGCCAGATGACCCTTCTCTAATTAACTGAATGAGATGATTATAAAAAACTAGGCTTTGAGGTACTGATATTCCAGAATAAAGATAATTTAGAGAACAAAAGAGCTTGGAAAGCAAGAAAATTTTTAGATGAAAAATTATTTCAAGTAAAATTATCAGATTTAAAAAAAGATTGGAAAATGACATTTCTCAGAATATAGAGCAAAAAGATAACAAAGTGGAACATGAATGAAAAGTTCAGAGATTTAAATAATCCATATGGGAGCTCTAAGATCTGACAACCTGGAATGCGAGAGGAAGAGAGATACTGGAAAAATAGAAGAGACACCATCGACAAAGAAATAATCCAAGAGAATTTTCCAGAGTTGAAAAAGAAAACAAGCCTTCAGATTGTGCCAGCACAAGAAATGAACAAAGATCCACACCAAGACTCAAATATCACTATAAAATTTCAGAATACCACAGATGAAAAGGAACTCTTGTGAGTTACCAAAAAAGAATGAGAGTCAGATTGGCCTTAGACGTCTATTAAGCAACATTAAATACCTGAAAACAGTGCTTTAATAACCTTCCATAACCAGTCAGGAAATTATTTTCAATTTAGAACTTAGTTGGCCAAAGCAGCAATTAAGTGAGAAGGCACATAAAAGACATTTTCAGATATTCAAAGATGCAGACAATTTATTTTCTATAATCCTGATTTAAAAAATTAATTGAAGATCTTCTCCAGTGAAACAAGGAGGCAAACCAAGAATGAAAATGGCATAAAATTCAGGAAAAGTGGGTCCATGCAAAAAAGCAGTGAAAGAAAATTTCAAGTTAACAGTTCTTTATCAGGTCTGGAGAATAATCAGTCCAGATTAAAAGCAGAGTACAAAAGACTTCAGGAGCAAGTTCTTCAGGATACAGAGGAGTCAACAGAAGAGAAAGTGTGATGGTGAATTGGTAATATATTGAAGACTATCACTACTCTAAAAGGCAAAAATATACGGAAGGTAAAGCATTAAGAAAATTAGGATTAAAATATGAAATACACTTAACTGTGTAAACATAAGATGATGATGGAAGTGTTAGAAGAGAGAACTCATTTGAGGTTGATGTTAAGACTGTTCTCCTTGAACTGGCCAAGAGGTCACAAACATTCAGAGAAATTACCTTAGCACTCTGTGGTCCAGCATTAAACAATGTTTACAAAGTCATAATAATGTAAATGCTGTTTTTTAGCCTCTAAATTTTAGAGGCAATCTATGGGTAGAGCATGAAAGACTTAGTTATTTTTGCAGGACTCCGAAAATTTCTAATATCTCTGATGAGGTAACAGTTAAAATAGTTGACAGATAATATGAATAGGTGACAAAAGTAGAAGAAATGGTAGATGCTAATGCTAATACCACCCATTACAAACATTTAGAAGATACTGTAGGAAGTAAATGGACTAAAACATTAAAAATTAAGGAACATTATTTAAAGTTACTAAAGTATTTATAGACATACTAGAGGCCTGGTGCACGAAAATCATGCACTGAAGGGGGGGAGGTCCCTCAGCCTGGCCTGTGTCCTCTCGCAGTCCAGGACCCCTCAGGGGATGTCCACCTGCCGGCTTAGGCCCGATCCCCGCCACCCCCCTCCCCCCGGGATTGGGCCTAAGCCAGCAGTCAGACATCTCTCTTGTAGTCTGGGGCTCTAGAAGTCCGGGACTCCTCACTCCTTACTGCCTGCCTGCAACCGAGGTGGGAGAGGCTCCTGCCACTGCTGCTGTGCTCACCAGCCGTGAGCCTGGCTTCTGGCTAAGCGGTGCTCCCCCTGTGGGAGTGCACTGAGCACCAGGGGGCAGCTCCTGCGTGGGGCCAGGGAGGGATGCAGAGGTTGGCCAGCCGGGAAGGAACTGCAGGAGGGCTCCAGGGTGTGTCCAGGCCGTCCCACTCAGTCCCAATCAGCCAGACCCCAGCAGCAAGCTAACCTACCGATTGGAGCGTCTGCCCCCTGGTGGTCAGTGCACATCATAGCAACTGGTCGACCGGTCAACTGTCTGCCCCCTGGTGGTTAGTACACATCATAGTGAGTGGTTGAGTGGCCTTAGCATTATCATTAGCATATTATGCTTTGATTGGTTGAATGGCCCACTGGACACTTAGCATATTAGGCTTTTATTGGATAGGATAATAAAAATAATAAGGACTTTGTTAAAGGTGGGGAGAGAGTAGCATAAGCAGACCAAGTCCTCCTCTTTCATAACAGAATCCAAGCTGTGTAATGTTGATAAATGAAAAGAAAATGAAGACTTAGTATTCTGGCAAAATAATGGAATAAGCTAATGTGATAATTCTGCTACACACCTAGAAATTAAATATAAACTATTGCAAAATGAGAAAAACAAAACAAAAACTGAGCTTATTTATGTCTTTTGCAAAACACAGCTGAGGAATGTATTTATTATGTTATGTAAGATTCTTTACTATGTAAAGACTTATGCAATGAATTACTCCTTGAATTCAGTCACAGGAAAACAGGAATCTAAAACTCTTCCCTTCCCTTAGTTGGGATGCCAAGCAGAAGTCAAAGCAAAACCACAGCAGCGGAAAACTCCAACCAAAGGATCTCCAAGGAGGAAAAAGCCCCACTGACGATAAGCTCAAAATAAAAAATTTGAAAATTTGTGAAGATGCCATCTACCATAAGCAAGAGCCAGAGGAAACATCAAATAGAAGGGTTAGCACCTCCAAGTACAGGAGTTAACAGAGCAAAAATGCTATTCAAAGGAATTTTTTCAAAAAAGATTAAAATTGCTAAAGAATTAAAAGAAAGGCTAGAAACCATAAAGAACAAAATATGAGTAAAAATAATCAGGCAGATTTGAAAAATGTCAAATAGAACTAAACATAAAAAGTACAGTCTTTAAAAATTCAATGGATGGATTAAGTAGCAATTTCTAATACAGTTGAAGAGATAATTAGGAGTTTATGGCAGATGACATCAAATTAGATTGAGGGTGAGCTGACTGAGAGATGACTGCTTACAAACAGTTCTGTACTATTTGAACTGTTGAAAGCATTTATTACTTTGAAAAACGTTACTTATAAATTAATATGCAGTTTTTAATTTAAATTAACTGAAGACAGTATTCTGTCATTTATTGCTTTGAAAGAACTCGGGTGAGAAATTATAACTTGAGTTCATTCACAGGAAATTGGGAATCCAGAGCTTATCTCCTTTTGCCTTAGTTGTAAGAATTCAAGAATTATTTTAGTCCTAAACAGTAAGTAGCTCACTCATCATACATATAATTTTCTTCATCATTTAAGTAATTTTTTTACTTATTTTTACTTTTTACATTTTATATAAATTTATTTTTAAAACCCCTTGAAATTCTTTCTGAAAGACAATGGGAGCAAATCTATAGATGCCAACAGTTACAGATTTGTTACCCACCAGAAGATGAATTTTACTTAGGTAAGTTTATATTGCCTTTACTCTTCCTCTTAAGTGTGTAAATTCTTGAAAAGGTTTTCATTAGAGATTTGTAGGCAGGTGTTAGACCTGCTTTAACTTTAATAAAACCTAGAATGGGAGTTGCTCTGGTTGATTGTAGGTAGAGACAAAGTAGGGAAAAGCCTGGCCATGGCCCTGTGAGCTCCCTAAGGCTCCTTGAGCACAGTTTGCAAACCACTGCTACACATGATTTTCTGTTATTTGATAACTCCATTATTTAATTAAGTTTCATTCTGACCATGGACATGAGACAAAACACCACTGCAGAAAATTCCTTTAAAAATCTATTTTTTGGAGTATTACCTTTACATATGCAGACACAGAAAGGAAAATTCAGTGATGATAAAGGAATTGAGAGAATAGGTTAGGTAAAATTCAAGAAATCATTAGTCCCTCATAATTAATAGCATTTTTACTGCTTCTCCTTAAAGTCAAATAAAACAAAGCAAAATAAGCCTAACCACTAAAAAACCAGTCATAGTTTTAAAATTACCCTAAATCTTAAAAGCAATTAGATAAAAATCAAGTTATCAAATTTTATTTTCTTACATTGTGGAGACAAGGCAAATGTTGACATCTTGAGTACTGTTGAACTCTTTCACGATCTTGATTCTTTCTTCTGATTTTGTACTGCCATCGAGTCGTCGGTAATCAAGCCCAGATGCCATACAGTATTGCTGCAGCACGTCAAGCAGCTAGAGGGAAGGTGGAAAGACGGGCAAAGGTGAATTCATGGTTCAATAAGCTTCATACCATACAGAGAGAAAACTGACTAAGTATTAATTATGACTGCTCACAATTTCTTTCTTATAATTAGAGCATCAGATAGTTTTCTGACTTCTGACCCATATATTTCATTATCCTGAAACTGGCTTTAACCTTAACAATCTTCCTTTAAAAAAAAAATCAGTCTTTTAAGAAAAAAAATCAATCTTGAATTTTTAAAAGTAAAACCAAATAAAAAGAAAACTATTGGCCAAATCATTTATGTAAATATATTTCATTTATTTATGCTATTTTCTACATTTTAAAATCTCTTAAATGTTTTAAAGAACATTTTAATTATCAACAAAAACATCAACAGAAAATTAAAAATCTATTTTTGAGTTTGCTACATGACAGTATCCCTGATGTAATTGAGATTTATGTCTCCTCCCTCACTACCATTTCCTACAGTATGTATAAGACAGAAAAGATGGCTGGATGCCAGTGTGTATTTGAGGCTTTCTGCTTCAGGAGTTAGGACTGGGCCATTCAAGAACGCACTGCAGACCAAACTCACCTTGGTGGAGAAGGAGAAAAGAAGAACTTTATCTTTGTTTTTCCTGCAGTGATTTAAAAGCTGCTGAAGGACCTGGAAATGAACCACAGGACATCAGTGAACTAGTTCCAACTAAGAGTACACTTTGTATCACTGGGCATCTCTCCTGAGATTTGTAAGGTGTGACTTCGAGCCCTGAGTTTGCAAATGGCTGTCAGTGTGAGGAGCATTCCCTGCTGTCCGCATGTGAATGTCCAAAGCTTTCCTCCTAAGGCTTTTGGGCCACATCACGGAGCCTAAGCTGACCTGGGTCCTTCTCTGCCCAAGGATGCATGGGCTTAGTACAGGCTATGTCTGACCCGATTTTACCTGGCAAGCATTTGTTCTTTTTCTGACTGTTTTCCTGTAAAAATTATAAACCCCATCAAATCCTCTACTAGGTAGATATTTTTAAACCATGCAGCTCTATTATTCTGCTCCTCAAAGAACGTAGTTTGAAATTTTCTCATTTTGGTCGTAGAGACCGTAATTGCCATTGTATTACTAATACTGCAACATGAAATTAAAGGTGCCCAACTGCCTAAAAAAACACAATGAGCCATCCTGCCGTAACTGGCAAATGCAGAAGCAGAGGGATGAGGGGGGCGCAGGCACGAATGAGTCCCGTCCATGTGAGTGAGGACAAGGAATCGCAGGGACGTGTGTCCTGCGTTCTTGCTGCACATTCGCTGCTGAGTGTGTGCTTCTTTCTTACCTGTCTTTGGTTTTCCTCACATGTATTCAAAGTACCTTGTGCCCTGGGTTTTCGGTGTCTAAAATGTTAAGATCTGCATCAATAGAGCAATGAACAATGGGCCTTTTAAAAGCTGTGTTTGAGAGCGTTCCCTGAATGCACAGGGGCCCTCAATGAGCCTGTTTTCAGCAAGAGAGGTGTGTGCAATGTTTCACTTGGTTTTGTACTTGATTTGATATCTTCATTAAATGCTAAGATGCAATATCGTTCACTTAGAGTGGGGAAAATGCAAAATTGATTTTCTTTGTCTTTTTCTTTATTGCTTTTCTTTACTCCTTAAACGTGCTCTTAAAATGTGTTCTAAATGGATTTTTATTCCGTATCACTGCTTTGGCCAGGAGGCTCTCATGACTCTCAGTGTCCCAGAGTCTCAGCTCCAAAGGTGGGGAGGAGGAGCTCTGGACTGACAGTGAGAATTTGTTCCACGAACGCAACACTGCTTCACTCTCATTTTTAATTTTATGCCATCTGTGTATGTTCAGAGATGCACAGTGATACAAATATTGAGTTATTACATGTTTTCAAATGAGCATTTTTCATCCTAAATTTGTTTGCAAATATATTTTTAATAAAAGTTCAAAACCAAGTTTTAGCACCTAAAAACAGAGTATACTTCGTACATATAAGAATTTCTTTAAAATTATTTTATATAATATAACCTCAGTCATATTTCCTAATTCCTTTCATTTTTGGCAAGTTAGAGAAATAAAGTATTAGATATTACATGAAGTGTTAGTCATCGTCACACGGTGAAAAATGAGGTAAAGTTCCCAAAGACTTTTATTCTATCTCATGTTGTTTTAATAAAAAGGAAGCATTTTAGATTATGGGACACATTTAAATGGATTAATTCAATTTCTAAAATATACTTTCTTTATACCTACAATATGTTCAGAAACTAAATTACAGAGCAGCATTCCTTTTAGGAAGTATTTTCATTTCCCCTAGAAGAGGTAATGAAATGTGTTTAATTACATCTAGGTTCTAAAAGTCTTGATATTTATTTTTTTTAAATAGTCAGTCAGATACATACCTCTTCTCATTTTCTCCTCTCTGTTTCTCTATTTATAGTAAGTCCTGACTTCCAGATTTGATTTTGACCTCAAAATGCCAATAATCTGCCCGACACACAGTGCTTTTAGGGAGGAAGCAAATACTCCAAAGCCTGTTTATAACAGTAACACTATCATTTTAAAAGCAGGCATTTCCACATCTGGCAATGACAGCTCTAGAACACTGTGGAAAAGCAGCCCAGGAAGGAAAGAAAAGGAATTTTCTGAACACAGTCCAAGGTTTTTTTTGAACTTTACAATAAATAGTAACTTTATTTATGCAATTATGTATAAACATTTAATCTTTTAAATAAAAAATTTAAACTCAATATAGCACTCTTTTAATATTTGAGCAAGAGAAGACATTGTCCTAACTCTGAACTCTACCCTGCAATCCCTCAAAAAAAAAGCTAAGAAGTTAAACGAAAAGTCTACTCAGATAACCAATCAAGTTGTGAGTAAAAATGTCAGAGGTAAGGTAAAATTATTTTAATACTTGGAGAACATATACTAGTAGTTTTATTGACATTTAACTTTATCCTATATAATAAAAGGCTAATATGCAAATTGTCCCCTTGGCCAGGAGTTCGACTGAGAGTTTGACCAGGGGCGGGGCCCCTCCCCCCGGCCGCCAGGCCCTGATCAGCCTTATTGGGGTGGGCGGGCCTGCCGGACCCAACCTGTGCACGAATTCGTGCACTGGACCTCTAGTTTTTTAATAAAATAAATGATTCTATATAAAGTATATGCATTTCATTTCACATAATACATTAACTTTTTAAATTAATACTTTATTTTTTAGAGCAAAGAATTGAGCAAAATATACAGAGGAGTCCCATAGACTCCCTCTTCCACTCATTCCCACCCCTTCTCTACCCAGCTTCCTCTATTAAGATCTTATACTAGGGTAGTGTCTTTACAACAACTAATGAGTGAACACTGATAAATTATCAACTAAAGTTTATAGTTCCCATTAAGGTTCACTCATTGTGTTGAACAGTTCTATGGGTTTTGACAAAGGTATAATCACATCTATCTACTCTAACAGTATGATACCGAACAGTTTCACTACCCTAAAACTTCCCATGCTCCTTCTATTACTCTCTCCCTACAAACCTCTGATCATTTTATTTTCTCTCTAGTTTTGCCTTTTCCAGAATGCCACATACAAGGAATCATACAGTACGTAGCCTTTTCAGACTGGCTTCTTTCACTGACCAACATGCATTTAAAGGTGCCTCTGTGTTTTTTTGTAGCTTGAATGATCATTTCTTTCTATTGTTAATACTCCACTGTCTGGACAGACCACAGTCTGCTTATCCATGTACCTACTACTGAAGGATATCTTCAGTCTGCAGGCTGACGCTCTATCCGCCGAGCCAAACCAGCTAGGGCTGAAGGATATCTTTACTAGTATTGCTTGCAAGTTCTGGCAATTGTGAATAAAGATGCTTTAAACATCTATAGGCAGGCTCTTGTGTGACACTAAGTTTTTAACTCATTTGAGTAAATACCAATGAGTGTGATTGCTGGATCTTATGCTCAGAGTTTAATTAGCTTTATTAGAAAATGCAAACTGTCGCCCTAACCGGTTTGGCTCAGTGGATAGAGCATCGGCCTGTGGATTCAAGGGTCCCAGGTTCGATTCCAGTCAAGGGCATGTACCTTGGTTGCGGGCACATCCCCAGTGGGAGTGTGCAGGAAACAGCTAATTGATGTTTCTCTCTCATCGATGTTTCTAACTCTCTATCCCTCTCCCTTCCTCTCTGTAAAAAATCAATAAAATATATTTAAAAAAAGAAAAAAAAAAAGAAAATGTAAACTGCCTTCCAAAGTGGCCGTACCATTTTGCATTCTCATCAGCAACAAATGAGTTCCTATTGCTCATATGCTAGCATTTGGTATTGCCAATATGTGGGGTTCAGCCATTCAAATAGATATGTAGTGGTATCTCACTGTTGTTTTAATTTATAATTCTCTAATGACATATGACCTTGAGCATCTTTGCATCTGCTTATTTGCCATCTGTATCTCTTCTGTGTGAGGTATCTGTTCAGGTCTTTTGCCCATTTTTTAATTGAACTGTTTTCTTATTGTTGAGTTTTAAGAGTTCTAGGTATATTTTAGATACCAGTCTCTTATTGTTTTGCAAATATTTTCTCCCAGTCTGTGGCTTGACTTTTCATTCTCTTAAAGACATCAATATTTTAAATCAAGGATATATTGCACAGAAATCCACTCTGATTACTATTGCATTTTTTCAGGCATTCTTGAATATCTTACAGTAAAAACAAAAACAAGTAATAAGAAAAGCGAATGCTTTTGGACTGGAGGTCTTTATTAAGGCTAGTTCAAAAAATAAAAACAGAGTCATTAACTAAATGAATAACTATAAACTAATATCCCTTTTAGAAATTTCATAAATGTCAGTGTAGTCACTATAGGTTGGAGTCTTAACAATACAGACCCACTGTTTTACCACTCACTCATTCTTTACAGACCAGGGCAATCACCTAAAAAGGAATCTTAAATTTGGAGATATTCACAGTGAAGGAATCTTGTTTCTAACTTTTCTCAAATTAGTCAGGCATAGAGATTAACATGACCCTTGTATGATTCCAGCAGCACTAAACTTGGTTTCCTAGTCTTTCCCCCCCCCACTCCCCACAGTAAGTGGCTTTGTGGCATTTCTCAAGGGAAAGAAAAATGAGGACTTTTATCGGGGTAATGAATGCAATGTGTGACCATCCTCTTGAATAGTAGTTGAGGTCAACAGACCTTGACACTTAAGAGAAAGAGCTGGAATTCATGAGTGCAGCTTTGAGGCTATGAAGGTACAGTGGGCATTATGTCCACAAATAAATTGCACCTGCAGGCTAACCTATAAGAGAAATAGAATGAGGATATTTTATTACCTGAATTAAAGAAGTACATGCAACTTGGAGTTCTTAACCCCGTAGGCAATAATTCCATAATAAGCCTATAGGTTTTCAATCACTAAATCACCACATGAAGTTGTTAATCAAATGATGAAACACAGCCTTAAAAATATAACCCAGTCTCTTTCACAACACAAGTAAATTACATGCTTCCTTCACATATAAAGGCACCCAGCCTCCAGCAACAATTTATGCTTGGTTTTACCCTTTTAAAAGTCTTAATAAAATATAAATACAATAATTATCTTAATCAGACACTACTTTTCCTAATTATATAACTCTAATTAACAGTATGTTTTAAAGCATATGTTTAATGGATATATAAGAAAGTGTAGAGCTATAAATTTTCATTTAATTTCAAAAGTAGTAACTTTTTAGTAGAATCATAATGAATAGAATTTAAATAAATAGCAATAGATAATGCAGTTTTCAATGAAGGCCATAATTTTTAGAAATAATCTACTGGCTTAAGTTATGGGAAAAATTAGTACTCAGTCCTAAATTAATGGGGATTTCATATTTTTTAATTTAAAATAATAAAAGTCAATAAAATTGGTGACAAAATAGATTTACCATTGTTAGAAAATATTATTTGAAATATATCTTATTAATCATAGAATATTCTCACCAGAACAAACATATATACACATATGTATTTTTTAAAGATTTTTTTATTGCTTTTTAGAGAGGAAGGGAGAGGAAGAGAGAGCAAGAAACATCAATTTGAGAGTGAAACATCAATTGGCTGCCTCCTGCACGCCCCCTACCAGGGATAGAGGCCAAAACCTGGGCATATGCCACCCTGATCAGGAACTGAACTGGCACCCTTGCAGTGCATGGGGCAATACCCAACCAACTGAACCACACTGGCCAGGGCCAAACATATTTATTTTAAAAATACATAACTCTCAACAATGTGGATTAGGTATAGAGGGACATACCTCAACATAATAAAGCCTATATGTAACACTCCCACAGCTAACATGCTTAATGCTGAAAAACTGAAAGCTTATCTTCTAAAATCAGGAACAATATAAGAATGTCCACTCTTGCCTGGCTGGTATGGCTCAGTGGCTGAGCATCAACCTATGAACCAGCAGGTCACTGTTCAATTCCTGGGTTGCAGGTTCAATCCCCAGTAGGGGGCAAGCAGGAGGCAGCTGATCAATGATTTGTTCTCATCATTGATGCGCCTCTCTCTCTCTCTCTCTCTCTCTCTCTCTCTCTCTCTTTCTCCCTTTCCCTTTCTCTCTGCAATGAATAAAAAAATATATATTTTTTAAAAAAGAATGCTCACTCTTGTCACTTTTTTTGTTATTGTTAATCCTCACTCATGGATATTTTTTCCATTGATTTTTTTTTTTATAGAAAATGGAAGGGAGAGAGGACATTAGGGAGGGAAGAATAGAGAGGAAGAGAGAAAATTAGGGAGACTCATCGATTGGTTACCTCCTGCACATACTGACCAGGGACCCAAACGACCCTGCAACTCAGGTAGCCCCCTTGACCAGGAATCAAACCTGCTACCTTTAGGTGCATGGGCCAAAGCTCTAACCACGTAGCAACACTGGCCAAGGCACTCTTGCCACTTTTGTTCAATATAATACTAACCATCCTAGCCAGAGCAATTAGGAAAAAGGAGGAGGAGGGGGAGGGGGAAAGAAAAGAAAAAGAATAAAGGGCATCCAAATTAGAAAAAAGCAAAACTACCTCTATTTTTAGACTACATATTATATATAGGAAAACCCTGAAGACTCAGCAAAAAATCAAAAGCTGTTAGAACTAACATACAGATTCAGTATACAGGGGTGGGCAAAGGTAAGTTTACAACTATTCATTTGGAAAATAATACAATCATTTATAAATAATACAAGAATAGACTCTGTTTCACATACCCTTAACTGTAAACCTACTTTTGCCTCACCCTGTGGTTGCAGGAAAAAAAATCAACATACAAAAATCAGTTGCATTTCTATACACTAATAGGAACTATCAGAAAAAGAAATTAAGAAAACAATCCCATTTTCAACTGCATCAAAAATAATAAAATACCTAGGAATAAATTTAACCAAGGAGATGAAAAAGACATGTACTCTGAAAACTTTAAGTCATGATGCAAGAAATTGAAGGCAACACAATAAATGGAAAGATGTTCTGTGCTCATGGATTAAATTAATATTGCTAAAATGTTCAAACTACCTAAAACTGTCTACAGATTCAATGTAATTCCTATCAAAATTCCAATGGCATTTTTCACAAAAATGGAACAATCCTGAAATTTGAATGGAAGCACAAAAGACCTAAATAGCCAGAGCAATCTTGAGAAAGAACAAAGCTGAAGGCATCACACTTTCTGATTTCAAATTATATTACAGAACAATAATAATCAAAACAGTATAGTATTGGCATAAAAGCAGATAGATACACAGATCAACAGAACAGAATAGAGAGCCCAGAAATGAAATCATACATATCTGGCCAATTAATTTACAACAAAGGAGGCAAGAATTTAAAATGGGGAAAGGGCAGTCTCTTAAAAAGTAGACAGTCATATGCAAAAGAATAAAATCAATCTCAAAAAGATATCAACACCCCCATGTTCACTGCAGCATTATTTACAAAAGCCAAGACATGGAAACAACATAAATGTCTGTCAATAGATGAATGGATAAAGAAGATGTGATATATATATGTGTGTGTGTGTGTGTGTGTGTGTGTGTACACACACACACACACACTAGAGGCCCAGTGCACAAAAATTTGTGCACTCGGGGGGGTCCCTCAGCCCGGCCTGTGCTCTCTCGCAGTCTGGGACCCCTCGGAGGATGTCCACCTGCTGGCTTAGGCCCACTCCCTGGGTGATCGGGTCCAAGCTGGCAGTCAGACATCCCTCTGGCAGCCCAGGAGCTCTCAGGGGATGTCCACTTGCCAGCGGGGACTAGGCCTAAGCTGCAGTAGGACATCCTTAGCGCTGCTGAGGCGGGAGTGGCTCCCGCCATCACTGCTGTGTTGGCAGCCAACAGCCTGGCTTGTGGCTGAGCAGAGCTCCCCCTGTGGGAGCGCACTGACCACCAGGGGGCAGCTCCTGCATTGAGTGCCTGCCCCCTGGTGGTCAGTGTGTGTCATAGTGACCAGTTATTCCCAGTTGTTCTGCTGTTAGGGTCAATTTGCATATTACTCTTTTATTATATGCCTGGTGCATGGGTGGGGCTGGCTGGTTTGTCCTGAAGGGTGTCCTGGATCAGGGTGGGGTTCCCGCTGGGGTGCCTGGCCAGCCTGGGTGAGGGGCTGAGGGCTGTTTGCAGGCTGGTCAAGCCCCCCAGCAGGTACCCTCACCCCTTGTGGGTATGGCCAGCCTGGGTGAGGGGCTGATAGCTGTTTGCAGGCTGGCCACGGCCCCTTCAGGGTGGGGGTCCCCACTGGGGTGCCTGGCCAGCCTGGGTGAGGGGCTGAGGGCTGTTTTTAGGCTGGTCACACCCCGTTCAGGGTGGGAGGTCCTGCTGGGGTGCTGCCCAGCCTGGGTGAGGAGCTGATGGCTGTTTGCAGGCTGGCCACGGCCCCCAACCACCCAAGCTCCCAGTGGAGGCTGGCAGGAAGCAGGTATCTGGGGTTTATTTATCTTCTATAATTGAAACTTTGTTGCCTTTAGTGAAGGCCACAGCCAGCTAGGGCAGGCAGGAAGCTTGGCTTCCTCCATCGCCAGGGCAACCAAGCCTCCTGCTTGCTCCAGCTGCATGGCTACCGGCTGCCATCTTGGTTGGGTTAATATGCATATAGTCGCTCTGATTGGCTGGTGGGTGTTGCTTGGGGTATAGCAAAGGTACGGTCAATTTGCATGTTTCTCTTTTATTAGCTTAGATACACATACACACACACGATAAAATATTATTCAGCTACGAAAAAGAAGGCAATCCTATCATTTGAGACAACATAGATAGACCTTGAGATAATTATGTGAAGTGAAATAAGTCCGACAAAGACAAATAGCATATGATCTCACTTACATGTGGAATCTTAAAACAAAACATCAAACTCAAGAGATAGAGAACAGATTAGTGGTCCCAAAGGCAGGGGGTATGGAACAGATGAAATGGGTGAAGGTAGTCAAAGGATACACGCTTCTGTAAAATAAGTAAGTCCTAGGGAAATATTGTACAGCATAGTGGCTGTAGTTAACAATACCATACTGTATATTTAGGAGGGAATAGATTTTAAAAGTTCTTATCACAAGAAAAGAATTGTACTTATGTGAGGTGATGGATGTTAACTAGACTTATTGTAGTGTGGTAATCATTTCAAAATATTTGCATTTATCAAATCAATATGTTGCAAAAATAAATTAATACAATGTTACAGTCAATTATATCTCAGTTAAAAAAAATACACTCACAAGGTTCTAAGGTAATCTTTCTAGTTTACATATTATACCACTGAATTTAGAGATCCAGGCAAACTAAACTAGGTGAACTTATGTAGATTAACTGCTAAAAATATTTCCAGAATTTCAAGGAAAAAAAAACCCTACCTTAATTACTTCCTTCTTATTTTTATGCCAAAAGAAATAACTTACTTTTTGCTAATTAAAACATAAAGTTGGAAATCGTTCTGTAAAAATCTTTGAATCCATAAATAAAGATTCTCGATAGTTATGAAGGGATTAAACAATTGACTTCTGCTATAGGAGGCTAGAAACTCTGTATTTCATGCATTTGTGACAGGCAATGCCCAGAGACCTGGGTCACGGTTGGGAAACCTGGCCTTACTTTTCAGACCCTCCCTCAGTAATTCCTTACCAAGAGCACACCTCCAGGTCAGTTTCCCAGTCTACAACAATGCTCCCTTGCACAAATGAGATACAGCACCTTGCAATTTTGGTTGGCAAGTAAAATCAAGAGACAGGAAATTCAGTGTAGAATAAAGACCTTGAAAACCCTTAGAGTTCTCATAGAGAACCAAGAGAACTCTTCAAGAAGCTTCTTTCTCTTATTCTGAGCTCCCACCTATCCTCATCCTCCCATTTGGCATTACCATTTATAGATCTGGTAAAGTACCTCAAAAATTTGAAGACAAATTATTATACATGTGGCAACAGCATACATTTTTAAGAGGATATGAATCCAATACAATAGCAAAGTTTGAAGTATATTTAAGAAAACTATTTCTAATTGAGAACACACCAGATGCAGGTTCATAGTGAGCTACTAAATACACATACAACTAGACCATTTGTCTGAGGCCACCATCTCTTCTGAATGACTGGGCATCTGTTCCGATTAGCTGGTGTCCCTGTCATACCATTTGATAAATATTTTGTATATCATCCTTGTGTATATGAAAACTGAAGAAGAGCACTTACCTTCATTTTTCCACTGTATTTTGGGTCAGAAAGTGTTTCAAAGGCTGCATCTTTGCTTTTCTGCACAAAATCTGGGAATCTGGAAAAAACCTGATCACATATCCTTTTGATGAGTGTTTCCTTAAAAGGAAGAGGTAGATGAAGAGAAATATCAACTTAACACATTTAAACCTGTATAAATTGAATATAAAATTTAAAAAAAGACTTATTTAACTTGTTTAAAATTTCTCACTTTGATTAAAAACTTAAGTGCATATACTTCTTTGGCACACAAATTAAAAATGAGCAAGTCAGTTCCCTCTTAAATTTCATACAAAAATAAAGATATTTGGTTGGAAATTTCGTATAAAATATAAAGTATTTATAACAGATAGCATCACAGACATTTTAAAAGGCAACCCAAACCTGCTGTTTGGAGGTGCTAGCAGCCTGCAGTAGCGAGACGTGGTTAGCTACCTTCTGAAGGACTGCAAGGTAGCTGAAATACAAGGTTTTCACTGTTTCACCATGTGAATTGGTCTGCAACCAGAGAAACACAGAAAATAAAAACAAGCAAAGGACTAATGTGACTATGTAACTACATCACAAAATATATCACTTACAATATTTATTATTGGGTTACTATTGGCACAATATATTCTGAGAAAATGATGGTCAATTATTTATACAAAATATACATAAATCACTAATGTGGAATCATACTTTTGGTGAATCACAACAGTGATTTTTTTAAAAAAAATTGATTGTAGAGAGGCAGAGAGACAGAGAGAGAGAGAGAGAGAGAGAGAGAGAGAGAGAGAGAGAGAGAAACAGCTATATGAGAGAGAAACATTGATCAGTTATCTCTCATATGGGCCCTAGTTGGGGATTGAACCCACAACCTGGGTATGTGCCCTGACCAGGAATCGAACTCACCACCTTTTGGTGTATGGGATGACACTCCAACCGAGCCACACTGGCCAGGGCAATACAGTGATGTTTTTAACAAAAGAGGGGAGAATGACCTCATTCTAGAAAGTATTTATCCTCCTGATACAGTCATAAAAATGCTGCTGTAAGAGTTAATAAAACTATAGGGTAAGGTGGCAGTGTTGTATAGACCAGCAGTCGCGAAACAGTGCTCCACGGACCACTGGTAGTCCGTGAGATCCAAAAGGTTGGCGACTGCTGGTATAGAGCCCTTTACTCTCTCCTCTCATTTATATTCCAAGGTTTCCTAGGAATCTGAGCTATTACAAAAAAATTGAAGTGGTTAAAAACAGCAAAATGAGAGATTACAATAAATATAAACCTAGATAAATATTTATCTAGGTCCCTCTAGGTATGAAGTTATGTGATAGGTAACTTGATAATAAAATAGAGGTGAAAAAGAGGCAGAAAATATAGATAGAAGGTAAAAAAATATATGTTTCTAAATAAAAATAAAATACTTTCTATATTATACACTGTTTCTATTAAAATAATACTACATCTCACATCAGAATAAGGTTTTAAGCCTGCAATGAAACAGTAAGTTTACTATTAGTGGATAATGGATTTCCTGAAAATGAAATAAGATTTTAAGATGAAAGTAGAATATTTCCTAATGAAAGCTAAAAAGGAGGATATCAAATTGAAGCTACTTTCAAACACTAGTTTTTAAAAAACATATTTGAATCTTGTATTTTACTGTGTCACTATTTGATATTATAAAATATTTTTAATATTTATTTTTATTTTTATTTTTTTAAAATATATTTTATTGATTTTTTACAGAGAGGAAGGGAGAGAGATAGAGAGTTAGAAACATCGATGAGAGAGAAACATCGATCAGCTGCCTCCTGCACATCTCCTACTGGGGATATGCCCGCAACCCAGGTACATGCCCCCGACCGGAATCGAACCTGGGACCTTTCAGTCCGCAGGCCGACGCTCCATCCCCTGAGCCAAACCGGTTTCGGCTGATATTATAAAATATTTTTTAAAGCTATTCCTTTTTATTAACTTAGTAGAGGCCCGGTGCATGGATTCGTGCACTGGTGGGGTCCCTCGGCCTGGCCTGCGCCCTCTCGCAATCTGGGACCCCTTGGGATGTTGGAGGCCTGGTGCACGGATTCAGCCTGATCCCTGCAGGCCAGGCCGAGGGACTCCACTGGTGCACAAATCCATGCACTGGGCCTCTAGTATTCATATAAGATCTTTGGTTAATCTCTTCCCACCCTCCCCCCTCCCCACTTCCCTCTGAGATTCATCAGTCTGTTCCATGTTTCCATGCCTGTGCATTGAGCATCTGCCCCCTGGTGGTCAGTGCGTGTCATAGCTACCGGTTGAACAGTTGGACACTAAGCATATTAGCCTTTTATATATATATACTAGAGGCCCAGTGCACAAAAATTTGTGCACTTGAGTGGGTCCCTCAGCCTGGCCTGTGCCCTCTTGCAGTCTGAAGACCCTCGGGGGCCACTTCCCCTGGCTGCTGGCACCAGTTTTCCTCTGGCGCCCGGAAAGCAGGCCTTTGCTCTTCGCTGGGAGGGGCCGTCGCGGCGGGCTTCGCTCTTCGCTCTTTGCTCACCACTCAGGCCCCGGGGGCGGAGCCGGCGCGGCTGGCTTTGCTCTTCACTCACCACGTCGGCCTTCGTTCACTGCTCCTGCCCAGGGCCAGCGGGCTTCACTCCATCGCTTGGCGCCTACATATGCAAATTAGCCGTCATCTTTGTTGTCAGTTAATTTGCATATCGTGCTGATTGGCCAATGGGAAGCGTAGTGAAGGTACGGTCAATTACCATGTTTGTCTATTATTAGATTAGATAGACTAGAGGCCCGGTGCATGAAATCGTGCATGGGTAGGGTCCCTAGTCCTGGCTGGTGATCAGGGCTGATCTGTGGGGCAACCGGTGGAGCGATCAGGAGACCCCCGCTGGCACCTGCCTCAGTCAGCCTGGCGCCATCTGCTCGCTGGCCCCACCCCCCACCGGTTGCCTCCCTCTACAGGTCGACCGGAAGGGCAATCAGGGGGCCCCGACTGGCTCCCGCCTTGGCCGGCCTGGCACCGCCCATTCGCCAGCCCCACCTCCAATCGCCCTGCTGTCGCTGCCAGTAGCTTCCCTCTACGGAGTGACCAGCGGGGCGATAGGGGGCCCCTGCTGGCACCTGCCTTGGCTGGCCTGGAGCCTGCAGGCTGGGGGCAGCTCCTGCATTGAGTGTCTGCCCCCTGGTGGTCAGTGCGTGTCATAGCGACCGGTCGTTCCACTGGTCGTTTTGCTGTTCGGTCGATTTGCATATTAGGCTTTTATTATATAGGATGGCTTCTAAAGTAAAGAAATGTCTGAGGAAAGCTGCTACTTACAATAGAGTACTATGTAATCAAAACAGGATAGTAAAGATATCAAACTGAAATGCTTGCCTTATAACAACAATTTCTCCTTTTTCGACCACTGCTGCAGGTACATGGCTCAGAAGATCGAAGTATCAAAGTCACATCTTCTGTTTCTAATACTGTCTGATAGACAGCTTTCTGAAAATCTGTCAGAGAACAATACACCATCTACCAAGAAAAACACAAGGTAATTATCAGTATTTTTTCTATAGCAATAATAATCACAATGCACATAAAATTTCATAGATTGCAATAGTGAAAATTGCACATAAACCATGTTATTTTTTCTAGGTACATGATTAAGACAATTTCTCCAATTCTCCCAAATTCTTTATTAGCACCCTACCCTAAACTATACAAATTATAATTTTATTTTAAAATAAACCTCCAAGAGTTTGTTTTTTAATTAAAAGAAATCAAAATGTGAAAAGAACAACTTGTGAGATTTCCTTACAGTCAAATCTCGTTTCTCCAACGTCTCCCATCTCAAACAATTTGGTTTTCTACCAAGTTGTTCATAGAAAAAATGTCTCAGTTGTTGACCAAAACTTCAGTTTTCAACCTGACAACCCTTCCTGCTGATACCTCAGTATGACAAAAAGCATCTCTCAGGCAATAAGTAAACAAAGGACAGAAAGCTTCTGTTGCTGGCAGAAATGGAAGATTAACACAATTTAAAAACATAAAGAGGCATCAAAAATGCTAATGTTGCTAAGGGTGTGAAAGTGCTCATAAAAACAACAATCACAGGCAAATGAATAGGCAGAAAAACTGTTGTTAATTGGATAAACTAAAAGCAGCAGGTGATAGCATTTCAGAGGCAGTGATATATGAAAAATTCATTTAAGGCTAGTAGGGTGTGGTTTGATAAACAAGAAAAGAAGTCTATATTTATAAACAGTATATTAGACATGAACTGTATATAAGAAAGGTAAAAACAGGGAATCATTTGGGGGTCTGGAATGGATTAACTCACATTATTTCTAATGGGGAAAAATGATTCAGTTTTCAAACATTTAGCACCCTACCCTAAACTATACAAATTATAACTTTATTTTAAAATAAACCTCCAACAGTTTTTTTTTAATTAAAAGAAATCAAAATGTGAAAGCTTCTCGAACAGCCTTCCAGAACAAATTAAGTTCCAGAACCTAGGTTCTACTGTATAGGGTGGGGCAAAAGTAGTTTTATAGTTGTGAGTATGCAAAATACAGTTTGTTCTTGTATTATTATTTATTAACTAGAGGCCCGGTGCACAAAAATTTGTGCACTGGGCGGGGGGGCGGGGGGGGTCCCTTAGCCCGGTCTGTGCCCTCTTGCAGTCTGGGGCCCCTTGGGAGATAACGACCTGCTGGCTTAGGCCTGCTCTCGGTTGGCAGAGGGCATGCCCAATCCCTAGGTGCAGCCCCTGGTCCGGCTCAGAGCAGGGCCGATTGGGGAGTTGAGGCACCGCCCCCTGTCATACACAGAGCAGGGCAGATTGGGAGGTTGTGATGCCACCCTCAGTCACGCTTAGGGTAGGGCCGATTGGGAGGTTGCGGCACCACCCCCTGTCACACACAGAGCAGAGCCAATCTGGGGGTTGGGGCGCTGCCCCGTCACGCATAGAGAAGGGCCCATCAGGGGGGTTGGGGCTCCATACCCTGTCACGCACAGAGCAGGGCCAATCAGGGGGTTGGAGCTCCGCATCCTGTCACACACAGATCAGGGCTGATCAGGGGGTTGGGGTGCTGCACCCTGTCACACACAGAGCCGCAGGGCAATCAGGGGGTTGGGGCGCCTTCCCCTGTCAGGAACAGAGCAGGGCGGATAGGGAGGTTGTGGCCCCGCCCCGTCACACACAGAGCTGCAGGGCAATCAGGGGGTTTGGGCGCTGCCCCCTGTCACACTGATCCCAGTGCCGGGAGGCCTCTCGGCTCCGCTGATCCCAGTGCCGGGAGGCATATTACCCTTTTACTATATAGGATAGAGGTCTGGTGCATGGGTGGGGGCCAGCTGGTTTGCCCTGAAGGGTGTCCTGGATCAGGGTGGGGGTCCCCACTGGGGTGCCTGGCCAGCCTGGGTGAGGGGCTGAGGGCTGTTTTCAGGCTGGCGGGTGACTGAAGCTCCCAACTGCTCCTTTTTTTCTTTTTTTTTATTCTGGGCCAGCTTTAGCTTTGAGGCTTGGCTCCAGCTCTGAGGCCTCTGTTGCTGAAAGCAAGTATCTGGTTTGTTTGAGTTCTATAATCGAAACACTGTATCAACTCCAGCTCTGACATCCCGGCTGGCTGAAAGCAGGTTTCTGAGGTTTTGTTTAGCTCCTATATTTGTAACAATGTTTCAAACTGCAAGCTCAGAGGCCGGGAGCGACAGGCGGGGAACATTGGTTTCCTCCGTCACTGAAGCAAGCAAGCCTCATGTTAGTTTCAAGCTGCCTGGCTGCCGGCCGCCATCTTGGCTGGCAGTTAATTTGCATATCGCCCTGATTAGCCAATGGGAAGGGTAGCGGAGGTACGGCTAATTACCATGTTTCTCTTTTATTAGATAGGATTACTGTATTATTTTCCATATGAACAATGTAAACCTACTTTTGCCTCACCATGTAGGGTTTTACATGATCAGCCTATCATGCAAATAAATGATTAAAATTTAGGTCAATAAAAAAACTAGATAAGAAACAATGGAAAATTTTAGAACAATGGCATGAATTATAATTACCAAATTACTTGGAAAACTTAGAAAAATATAAAAAACTTCATATTACTGAAAACAAGCTAAAGTATTTGTATTTAATATCTTCATATTAATCCATAAAATTAATAATAATAAGAGTTAAGTAAATACCTATGAAAGCAACTACAAGTTTCTATTTTGAACCCAAATTAAAAAAGAGAAAAAAATATAAAATAATGCCGTAAGTTGCAGGCAATACAATTTACCTTCTATTTCTAGTAGCACTGGAAATTGGTAATATTCTTCTAGCTATAGCTTATGTAAATAGGGTCATAAAACTAAAGATACCCATAATAGAACTTTGAGCAATATGATTAACTAGAGGCCTGGTGCACAAAATTGGTGTACTTGGGGGGTGTAGGTTCCTCAGCCCGGCCTGTGCACTCTCACAGTCCGGGAGCCCCGCGATCGATCACCCCAAAGAGGCCCACCCAGCCAGGGCTCCATGATGGATTGCCCCAAAGAGGTAGGTCCTGCCCACGCAGCCGAGGTTCCACGATCGATTGCCGCGCAAGGGGTGGCCTGGGCCTCCCTCTCTAGGGTGATTGTGGAGCCCCCCCACCATTGATCGCCCTGTTGGCCAGTGGTCTGGGCCTCCCTCTTTGGGGTGATCGACTGCGGAGCCCCCCCATCTATCACCCCACAGAGGGTGGCCTGGGCCTTCCTCTGTAGGGCGATTTTAGGGCGATAGCAGGGGCCCCCCTGACCAATCGCATCGTACCCATCTTGGCTGGTCTGGAGCCAGTGCGTGTCATAGCTTGGTCATCCAGACAGTCGTTCTGCTATTCAGTTGTTCGGTCGATTTGCATATTATGTTTTTATTATTATAGACTAGAGGCCCAGAGCATGAAATTCGTGCAAGGGGCTTGGCCCTTGCAGCCCCAGCTGCCTCGCAGCCCCACCCCCCACCCATTGGTCATTCCAGAAGGTCATTCTGGAAGGTCATTCCACCATCCACTCTAATTAGCATATTAGCTCTTTATTACATAGGATAGGGAAAAGCCATCCTATATAATAAAAGCCCAGCAACTGAAATGGCGGAACAACTAGAGACCAGAACAACCACGGCCCCTCACCCTGGCCGGCAGCCCCCCCAGCGAGCGATTATGGGCAATCAGACAGGCAGGTGAGCAATTAGGGGTGATCAGGGAGGCAGGTAGAGTGCTTAGGGGCAATCAGGCAGGCAGAGGCAATTTCGGAGGATCAGGCAGTCAGGAGAGAGGTTAGGGCAATCAGGCAGGCAGGCGAGCAGTTAGGGCCAGTGGTCCTGGATTGCGAGAGGGATGTCCAACTGCCGGTTTAGGCCTGATCCGCAGGGATCCGCAGGGATTGGGTCTAAATCAGTAGTCAGACATCCCCCAAGGAGTCTCAGATTTCAAGAGGGTGCAGGCTGAGGGAACCCCCATGCACGAATTTTGTGCACTGGGCCTCTAGTTTATTTATAAATATTTATATGTGTATATCACACTACAATAGAATATTACCATAAAAATAAGACAAAAATGTGCATCTGAGCAAATACAGGAATGTCCATATAAAACAGTGCTAGATTTTAAAAAAACTATACATAAAATATTAGCTATATCTTTACTCTACTTGAATACAAAGGTACACATAAGAATGAAGAGAATACAAAAAGAAGGTGGGGAGTCAATTATTAAGATGTGGAGGGAATTTTGAGATATTATTTTTCCCAGTTTTGTTGACATATAACATTGTGTAAGTTTTAGGTGTATAATGTAATAACTTCATACATATTCATATTACAAAATTATTACAACAATAAGGTTAGTTAACACATCCATTACTTCACATAATGGTGTTTTAATATTTTTTGTTAGAACATTTAAAATATATTATCTTGGCAACTTTTGAGTATAGACTATAGAACAGTTAACAAAAGTCATTATATTATGCATTAAATCCTCAAAACTTATTCATCTTATGAAAGTTTGTATCCTTTGACTAATATCTCTCCATTTTTCCTGACCCTTAGCCCCTAGAAACTACGATTCTACTCTTTTTCTAATAGTGTGGCTTTTTCAAAGAAATATTCTACATATAAGAGAGATCATACAATATTTTCTTTCTCTGTCTGAATTATTTCATTTAGCATAACGTCTTCAAGATCCATCCATGTTGTCACAAATGGCAGATTTCCTTCCTTCTTATGGCTGAATAATGTTCCATGTCTAAATAGATGTATCAATAATTCTTTATCCATTCATCTGTCAACAGACAGGTTGTTTCCATGTCTTCACTACTGTGAATAATGTAGCAATGAACATGCAAGTTCTGTCCCTATGAGGGCAATTTCATTTCCTTTGGATATATAACCAGAAGTGGGACTTGCTGGACCATATGGTAGTTCTAGTTTTAATTTGGGGGGTAACTACCATACTGTTTTCCATAGTAGTTCTGCCAATTTATATCCCTACAAACAGTGCGCCAGTGCTCCCCTTTCTTCACATCATCGCCAACACTGCTATCACTTGTCTTTTTGATCATTGCCATTCTAACTGGCATCAAGCCATGCCAGAATTGTGGTTTTGCTTTGCATTTCCCTGATGATTAGTGGTACTGAGCATCTTTTCATAAACCTGTTGGCCATTTGTATGTCTTCTTTGGGAAAATGTCTATTCAGATCAGGTCAATATTTAATCAGGTTATTATTGTTGCAATTGAATTAAGTCTCTTATATATTTTGGATATGAACTTACCAGATAGATGGTTTGCAAATATTTTCTCCTATTCTGTAGGTTGCCTCTTCATTCTGATTGTTTCTTTTACTATACAAAAAGTACTTAGTTTGACAGTCTCACTTGTTAATTTTTGCTTTTGTTGCTTGTGCTTTTGGTGTCATATAAAAAAAATCACCTCCAAGACCAATGTAAAGGAGCTCTTTCCCTATGTTTTCTCCTAGGAGTTCAGTTTTATGGGTTCAGGTTTTATATTTAAGTCTTCAATCATTTCAAATTAATTATTTGCAAGTGGTGTAAAATAGGACTTCAATTTCATTCTATCACATGTGAATAGTCAATTTTCCTAAAATATTTATTAAAAGACTACCTTTTCTCCACTGAATATTCTTGGCTCCATTGTCAAACATTAGTTGGCTGTGGCTTTGTAGTAAAGTTTGCAATCATTTTAACAATATTAATTCTTCCAATCCACAAACATGATATATCTCTCCATTTATTTGTGTCTTCTTCAATTTCTTTAATCAATGTCTTATAGATTTTAGTGTACAGGTCTTTCACCTCTTTGGTTAAATTTATTCCTAAGTCTTTTATTGTTGAGTTGGTGTTATTAAAAAATGTAGTAACATTTACTGAACACTTCTTACATATCACACATTTTAGAGCAACCATATGAGGCAGGCACTGTTATCATCATTCCCACGTACCAGATAAAGCAACCAAAGTTTGAAAGACTTAACAAGGTCATAAAACTCATAAGTCAGGGAGTAAGGATTCAAACCTATGATATTTTATTTCAGAGCCCAATCTCTAAACTTCTATGCACAAGTTTCTTTTCATAGTTTTATGGTATTGTTCTTACTAGATAGACAACTGACAACTAAATAATATATATTAAAATGCACAAAACATTTTTAAAAAGTGAAGGTCCATGAAGTTTTCCAATTAAATAATATTTACTTGAGGTAAAAAGTCAAATGTTATATCAATTTCCCCAACTTGTAAATCAGTACCATATTTTTCTTTCAATTCTATCTTTTTAAAGTAATAATCAACAGGATATCTTAAGACTAAAGGGTATTTGTTAGAATTGCCCTTATTTGAGACAACATTAGTTAGATTTAATTCATAGCAATTTATAGAACTTTTATTGCATGGTTTAAGCTAGAAGATCCACACAATTAAAAACCATAAAAGAGAATTACTATATTTAAAAAATCCTCTTAAAGTCAACTCTTTAAATTTTCTTAAACAATTAATATAATTGTATTTTTTCTACAAAGTTGTAAAATTAGGTTAGTTGTGTCACTAAAAATAGCATTTTATAATAAACAAATGTATAATAACAAAAAGTTTTTAACCATTTTGGTCTTGTAACTAGAGTTAAGGTACCCAAGAATATACTGAATTATAGATAGTAGACAATGTAGGAATTACAAAATATGAACAGAAAACACATTAGGGAGAGAAGCTCTTCTTTCTTCATTGAGGAAGAATTCTATAAAAAGTATTTTTGTTCTAAATAAGAGAAATCAGTTCAATGTACACTAACAATACACCTGTTAGCTGACAGGTTAGTAAAGTTAGTAAGGAAAATGATTGGGCTCAATTAATGTTTTCTGAAACTCTACATAAAGCAATTTTTTTCACACAATATAAAAAGCAAAAATTACATTAAAAATTATAATAGATTTCCTCTTAAAAATAATTAAAAAAAACACACTCATGTAAAACTTTAGATAATAAATTATTTTTAAAAAGCACACACACAACTAGAAATTAATAATATATTCAAATGCAGTTCTCACCCGGTCTTCCTTCTTAGGCAACTGATCCTTGATTAGAGTCTTGGTACGCCTGAGAAACCATCCAGACATCTTTTTTGCAAGCCGTTGCATGGCCTTTCGGCCAGTAGCTAGTTCTCTTTTTGTTGCTGTGTGTCTCTGACCATGTTCTACTGGGTCAGAAAACTGCTTCTTGAAGTGGATCCTGCTACCTAAAAGTCCTGGCACAGCCCTTCGTAAAGGCAATAAGGAAAATATCAGTGCTTTATTAAATGATCTAAAAGGAAAGACATGGGCTTATTTTTGCTTCTAAGAAATAGACTAAGTCACTTGTTTGTAATGACAGCAATAACAAAAGGCAAGTAACAGTCTTTATGAGTTTTTCAGTAAATAACTGTAAGATGATGATAAATTGGTAAATCAGTTCAGACATTTATTTCAGGAACCAAGAATAATATATAAAGACAGGTTTTCATGGGACTTTATTCTGTATACTATGTTTGGGATCAAATACGTCTGTGAACAAATAATTGTGATTTTTTCCCCCAGAAGCTAATAATTTGCAAACAAGATAACATTAAGTTAAAGATGTATTAAATAATTTTCCAAAACATGAAGTGTTTTCACTCACCAGTCCATAACACACCACAGTTCTTTCATGTTGTTCTGAAGAATGGTTCCAGTGAGGCCAATGCGAACATTACACTTTAAAGCTTTCATAACTTCGGTTACTCTAGCCTTTGGATTCTTGATTCTATGAGCTTCATCCACAATAACAGCTGACCATTCCAAACTATTAAGTGGGGGGGAAAAGGGGGGGGGGGAGGTTGAGAAAATGTCCCTTGCTTAGCTTACATAATTTTTAGAAAGCAGCTTTCTCTATCAAAATTTTGGAATTTTTCCCCTCTTTACTCTTCGATGATCCCATAACAATCTCACCTAGTTAGTTAAACGGTCACAGGTTTGGACAGCCCATGAAAATAAAATGCATATGGAGACAAAAAGGTATAGAGGTTCTGTGTAATGATGGTGGAATAAAAAACACTCATTTTCCATCAATAAATGACAAAATGAAATTTTAAAGTAATAAACAAGAGAAATAAATATAAAATATAGGAAGCAATACTGATAATGTTAAATCTGAATGAAAAAATCAATATAAACTCACAACTTTAAAAGTTATATTATATAGCTTTATCTGCTAAAAAGGTTTAGAATCAATTATTACCCAGCAGCAATGCGCACCTCTAGCAGTCAATCCACTAAAAGGAACCAGAGCCCCTGAGAAACGGTTGATTTCAAGCGTACAGTAGGAGAAATAATGAAGAACCAGAAAGCCCAGATGTCCAAAGACATCTTCAAAGGATCCAAACTAACCGGAAATGTGAGCATCATTAAGAATGGCTATGATGGAGTATAAAACACTGAATAAGTAAAACCCAGGAAGTTCTATGGAAGAAAAATAATTTGGATTTTACATCTGAGGGGAACCAAAGTTTTGCCACCTAAAGTATGCCTTTGGGATATTAATTTTAAACTGACTATTAAGAAACAAAATACTTAGAAAAACCCATGACCCTCCCCTTTCCTGCCTAAAGGAATTCAGATAGAAAAACCACTTCAGGAAGGGAATCTTCTTAGCATATTCACCTTAGCATAATCATCTTAGCACACACAGAGCAGATATGACCACCAGGGAGGATCCAACAAAACTCTGTTTGCCAAATTCCCCTGTGTCCATTGTGTGGCCCAGACAACATTTGTTTACCAAATTGGCTATTTCTTGTCTCCCTGTAAATTACCTACTTTCCCTCTGAAATCCCAGCCCCCTGCCCTCCTCCTTTGTGCAAAATGGCATATAAACCTCAACTGCCCAAGAGTCTTCAAATCTCCTATCTATGGCACCCACAAATGTATATCCACAATAAATTTTGGACATTTCCTCTTGTTAATCTGTCGCATATCAATTTGATTATTAGTCCAGATAGAAGAGCTTAGAAGGTGAGAGGAAAGATATCTTTTGCACCCCCACATCTCACATACATAAAAACTATCTCAAAATAGATAATCGAACTAAGCGTAAGAGCTAAAATTATAAAATGTAAGAAAAAAATCTTGTGACTCTGAGTTAAGATACATTTCTCAGATATGAACACCAAAAAAATTGGTAAGTTGGACTTCATCAAAGTTAAAAACTTTGCTCTTGGTCTTACAGACACCATTAAGAAAATGACAACATATGCTGCAGACTAGGAGAAAGTAGTTGCATAGCATAACCTAGTAAAGAACTCGTATACAGAAAGTATAAAAAACTGTTACAACTCAACAAGGCTAAAACAATCCAATTTTAAAAACTGGGTAACAATTTTACTAGATATTTTACCAACAAAGATATACAGATGACAAATAAGCACATAGAAGTTCTCAACATCACTAGTCATTAGAGAAGTTCAAATTAAAACCATAAGACACCACTACAAACCCATTTGAATGGCTATAATTTAAAAAGACGGACAATATCAAGTGTTGACAAGGATATAGGAAACTGGAACAGTGGTTCTCAATATGTGTATGTAATTTTTGCTACTCATTCACACAACAGATTCACCTAATTAAAATAATTCATGAAAATGACTGTCTTAGTATTGAGGCACCACATGCATAAAAGGTTGTATATAAGATTTAGCACAAGTCTTAACATTCTTTAGCAGATACTTTTGGAGAAGTTATAGAGGAAATAGAATAAGAAACTGTGGAAAATCTGATGCAGCTTTTTCCTTTTTAGAAAATAATTATTATAGACTGCCAATATCAATGATACTGAAATGAAAATAAATCATGCTAAAGAATATTTACAGCTTTTTAAAAAAATTATAAAGATATAAATACAATTGAGGTAAGCAGAACAACAATGCAATCATTCCCATTATTGTCATTACCTGTTAAGCTCATCCAAACATAAGCGCAGTGTTTCATAAGTTGTTAGAGCAATTTCACACTTCCTCTGCTTTACCCGAATCAGTTCATTGTCTTTTTTGTTACCATGTAAAACAGTGACTCTGAAATACCCCCAGGTGTCCAATTCATCCCTCCAGTTGTAGAGGACAGAAAGAGGAGCAACTATTAAGAACATCTAAAAGAAGAAGAAAAAATTTGATTTTTCTAAAAATTTCATATTTCCTCAAAATGAAAAAGAACCCCAAAGTGAAATCCAGAATATCAATAGCCTTATTCTTTTTATTTTTGACACTGCAGTTAATAATAATAAATACAACTGAGAAATTGGATATATCTGGAGGTAGAAGACCACACACACAATAAAAACACTTTACTATTTCATTAGTTTTTATTAGGACTAAATAGATAGTTAACCTTATCAAAAAAAAAAAAACCAGCTATTTTTTATTTCCCTACCAAAAAAAGGAGTTGACAAGGGAGAGGTAATTTTACAAAACAGAAAAGAGGTATGATCAGGATTCCAGTAACAACTTCAAGGAGGACTTCATTTCCCTAGTCCATTTCCTCTCCTCCTTTTTCAGGTACTATCAGTTGAAGACCTGGAAAATTTACTGGAAAAATGAAAGCAATTAGAGGAAAACCTTGGAACTTCCAGTCAAGATGGCAGAGGAGGTAGACGCTGTGCTCGATTCCTCCCACAACCACATCACAGTTAAAACTAAGCTACAGAACAACCATCATCGAGAACTACCTAAAGTCTAGCTGAACAGAAGTCCTACACCTAAGGATATACTGAAGAAACCATGTTGGTAGGAAGGGCAGATGCTGAACAGGTTGGTCCCACACCCATGTGTGCGTGTCAAAAATCAGTAGGGATATCTGGGTTGAGGAGGTTCCCCCTGAGGAGTAAGGGGTCCCACCCCCACACCAGGTTCCCCAGTCCAGGGTTCCAGTTCCAGGAAAAGAATTCCCATAACTTCTCACTGTAAAAACCAGTGAAGATTATGGGGGGGGGGGGGGAGAGAGAGAGAGAGAGAGAGAGAGAGAGAGAGAGAGAGAGAGAGAGAGAGAGAAAGAAGAAGAAGAAGAAGAAGGAGGAGGAGGAGGAGGAGGAGGAGGAGGAAGGGAGGGAGGGAGGGAGGGAAGAAGGAAGGGATGAAAGGCAACCATTAGTGTCAATTAAGGTGGCTACTAGTATATTTCACCACACCACCAAATGGATCTTTCTTTACTTCTCTCTTCTCCCATTCTTGTTCTTTCTAAGATATTTTAAAATACTTAAAGTATTGCTTTCCCTAGTTGTTCTCTCCCCACTGTCTGCTAAATGTCACAAGCGATATATAAGAGACATGTAAGTTCGTCACCGACATTTAGAACCGAAGAACAACTGAATCCAGGGCTAAAAACAGCACCTGGACTCTTGGAGAATTAAAACACATTAAGAACCATAATGTTCTTTTAGGATTAAATTTAATTTGATGCTCAGGATCCATTTATGCTATTAAATATAATAAAGAGAATTTAAAGTAATAATAATTACCTTAAGCCAATACTTTGCAAAAGTTTGCACTGAAAAGTCCCTAATGATACACAAAAATAAATCTGGACTTTTCAGCAATCTATAATAATAAAAGCATAATATGCTAATTAGACCAGATGTCCTTCCAGATGACCTTCTGGACGAAGCCAGGGCTGCGAGGGAAGCCTGGGTCTCAGGTGCCAGAGGGATACCAGTACCGGCAGCTGGAGGAAGGAAGGCCTACTCTTACATGTACTTCGTGCATCACGTCCCTAGTCATATATGACAGAATCTTTTAAAACTTGTGGAAAGTGGTTCATTACCATAATATAATAAAGACTTCATAAAACCACTCTCTTCATCTCTATCCAATTTCCTGGATGCTGAGAAATATATAAGTGAGACACATAAATATAGTATACTTTTTTTTGCATTTCATTACTTTGTTAGAAATATTTTTTATAAAATCATGTGTAAGATATTTAAAAACATACACCTACAAAGGAGAAAGCTGACATATGGACATGAATAGAACTCATAGTACCAAGGTCAGAGAGACAGGGACCAGCCTAGACCTTAGTCTTCCTGATTCCACCTTCAATGTTCCTTGTATAAGAAGAATTCATTTCATATTTTGGGAATGTAGTCTTCTAAGCAATTTTAAATATCAATGACACCCCTTTGCTACCAGTATCTACAACTGTATCATTTTCATTCTCACATAAATACAAACAGTACATGAACTTCAACTAAATTTGCATGCACATTCATGAATATTTAACAAATTAATCAAACTAAATCATATAAATCTAGCCACGCAAAAGATGGAAACCCTAAAACAAGTTCAAGCTGAAATTATATTTTGCCATTTTGAGAGTCAATCATATTTAACTTGAGAATAAAACTGATAATCCTTCAAAAATTAGGTTTACAAAACAAATATTCTAATAATGTTTTAAAAATCTTGTTTTAAAGTTTCTTTGTGCTTTTGTAATATCAGACTCATGAGTTGTATACTCCTAGGTATCTTACCTTTCTTGCTATAGAAGAAGGGGGTTCCTTTTTCAGACTTCTTAGTAAAAACTCTGGCATATTATTTTCAATATCCTCACGAGTTCCCTTTTTATGCAAAATGGCAGCCAAAAATGAAATAACCTGGAGAAAAAACACCTTTTTCAATCAATGTGTATAATGTATCATAGATGGACAATATTTTACTGCTTACATAACTACCTACCTACTTAGTAACAAACATGCATTGGCTTTATTTGTATTAACAAGGATAATATGCATGTTATCCTTGAAAACAGTAAAGGAATTCTCACATTGCCTCTCCTCCATGATAAGTTCTACCCACTCAATGAATTATTTCTTGATCTCGTCAGTTGGGACATTATTTTCTTATTTGCTTTGATCCATGAAAAAGAACTGTTCTATTAGGACAAACTGCATATATTCTTTTTTCCTTGTAAAATGTAAACTCACGGGGACAATATTTAGCTCATAAATTTGTGTACTTGTTTATCCAATAAATATAGGTGAAATGACACAATGGTGTTTTAAGATAAACTAAGATAATTCATCAATATACATACCATTCTAAAAATCAAGTGAAAAAGATAAACATAGAAAAAAAGAAATATAACTTCATATAATGAAGAGCAAGAAATAATCAATTGTACTTTAGTTGCTTGGCAGCTACGTGAATTTGGGCCAGTTAGTTAACCTCTTTGAATAACTGTGAAAATAGCAAAAACAATATTGGCAGGTTGTTTTAGAGATTTAAGGGAAAGTATGAGCTACTCAGATGGGGGAAAAGAAGTTATTATTACTTTAGAAAAATAAATTATAAAACCTAAAAAAAGAGAGAATTAGCAAAGCTATAGGAAAATAGAATTTTTAGTATGAGTGTAGATATTTATACTCTGAGTCCCAAGTAATAGAAAAACTGAAGTATTTGAAAAGATAAAAGCTAAAAACTTTAAAAATGTGACCAAAAAATAAATAAAATAAAAATCAAGTCATATAGTCCATATCCACTAAGAACATTAGGCCAAAAATATAAATAAAAAATTTTAAATCCAAAAGTTTAGGTGCTTCATAAAAAACTGTTCAAACCTTGAAACACTGAAAATAAATCTTAAAAATATTCAAAGGAAAAAACAACAGAGCAACAAGCCCACAAATAACTGAGCTTGCAGCTAAAACAATGAAAGACACTATAAATAGAATACTTTCAAAGTGTGAAAGAAAATAAATCAATCTAGTTTTATACATAGTAAAATTATCATTCAAGTGTGAAGATATTTTCAGACAAACAAAACCTGAGACAATGCATTACCAAAAGAGCCACACCAAAGAGAACAACTAAAGGATGTTTTCCGGACAAAGAAAACGATCCTATTTAGAGCAGGGAAAACTTAAGAGCAACAAAAATAATAAATACATAGAAAATATAAATGTATATTGACATTATGAAACAATAAAATATTTTGTTGGGATTAAATAACAGAAGAATTAAAAGATATGACAACAGCCGAAACCGGTTTGGCTCAGTGGATAGAGCGTCGGCCTGCGGACTGAGGGGTCCCAGGTTCCATTCTGGTCAGGGGCATGTGCCTGGGTTGCGGGCATAGCCCCAGTGGGAGATGTGCAGGAGGCGGCTGGTCGATGTTTCTCTCTCATCGATGTTTCTGGCTCTCTCTCTCTCTCTCCCTTCCTCTCTGTAAAAAATATTAAAAAAAAAAATGATATGACAACAATATACATGAGTTAGAAAGGGCACAACTGCAGTTACTATATTCAGAGGTCCTTATGCTATCTGGTCATTTCAAATCATTGCTACTTTCTTCCACCAAATTTCACTCCTCCTTCCTCTGAGTCTAGCCCAATTTTTGTAAATGTTCTGCATACAAATTGGTTGTTACAGAATAGTCATGGAGATTTAAAGTATGGCCTAGGGAATATAGTCAATAATCCTATCTAATAAAAGAAAAAAAGGGTAATTAACCATACCTCCGCTACGCTTCCCATTGGCTAATCAGGGTGATATGCAAATTAACTGCCAACAAAGATGGCGGCCGGCAGCCACACAGCTGAAGTGAGCAGGAGGCTTGCTTGCTCCAGTGATGGAGGAAGCCAAGGTTCCCGGCCTGCTGCGGCCCAACTCTGAGCCCGAAAGCAACAATGTTTCAATTATAGAAGCTAAACAAACCCCAGATACCTGCTTTCAGCCAGCATAGGCCTCAGAGCTGGGAGCGCCAGTGAAGGCAACAGAGTTTCAATTATAGAAGGTAAATAAATCTCAGAATAAAGAAAAAAAGGAGAGGTTGGGAGCTTCAGTCACCCACCAGCCTGAAAACGGCCCTCAGCCCCTCACCCGGACTGGCCAAGCACCCCAGTGGGGAACCCCACCCTATAGGGGGTGTGGCCAGCCTGAAAACAACCATCAGCCCCTCACCCAGGCTGGCCAGGCACCCCAGTGGGGACCTCCACCCTGAAGGGGGTGTGACCAGCTGCAAAGAGCCATCAGCCCTTCACCCAGGCTGGCCAGGCACCCCAGCGGGACCCCCACCCTGATCCAGGACACCCTTCAAGGCAAACCAGCTGGCCCCCACCCGTGCACCAGGCCTCTATCCTATATAGTAAAAGGGTAATATGCAAACTAACCCTAACAGCAGAAAGAGTGGGAATGACTGGTCACTATGACACACACTGACCACCAGGGGGCAGACGCTCAATGCAGGAGCTGCCCTCTGGTAATCAGTGCGCTCCCACATGGGGGAGTTCTGCTCAGCCACAAGCCAGGCTGATGGCTGCCAGTACAGCGGTGGTGGTGGGAGCCTCTCCTGCCTCCTCAGCAGTGCTAAGGATGTCCGACTGCAGCTTAGGTCTGTTCCCTGCTGGTAAGCGGTCATCCCCCAAGGGCTGCTGGGCTGTCAGAAGGATGTCTGATTGCCATCTTAGGCCCGATCCCCCAGGGAGCAGGCCTAAGCCAGCAGGTGGTCATCCCCCGAGGGGGGCCTCTAGTATTCTAATAATTATGTATGGTGTCAGATGAGTGCGAGATTTATCATAATGATCACTTAGTACGTTATATAATGTCTAATCACTGGGGTTTACACCTGAAACTAATATAATAGTGTACGTCAAGTGTAACTGAAAATTTAAAAAATGACAAAGAAAAATAATAGAGTAAAATAAAATACTTAAAAAAAGATAATCTGACAAGAATATTACAATATGTACATTAAAATTAACAGGTACATTTCTCTTACTCATATAGAAACAAAACTTTTAAAATATTAGGAAATGGAACACAGAAATATTTTTAAAAGGCATATATACCAAAACCAAGTTTAGTTGATTCTGAAAATATAGTTTGGTTTCACCTTCAAAATTTAGATATTTAGTGATAGGTAGGTATCATTGGTAGTATACTTAGCTTTCTTAACTCTTAACTTCCTTAAAATAAAAGTAGGATGACCTATTTCATTACAATATTCCTACATGCTACATAAAGTGGTACATTAAGTCTTAGTACTGTGAAAAGTTAAATATGTATATTTTCATCACTTAAGCAACCATCCAAAAAAAAATTCAAATCAGAATAGTTAAAAAGTCAATAGAAGAATTAAAGTGGAATTCTAAAACTATCCTACTAACACAAAGAAAGGCAGGAAAGGAGAAATAGTAAAACAGTAAGCAGTCTGTTCAAACAGAAAACAAATAATAAAATGGTATATCCAAATTAAATAAAACAGGAATTACATTAAATATAAATGGGCTAAACACTCCAATTAAATATCAAATTGTCCAGATGGATAAGAGCTGTGTATAAGAGATATACTATAAATACATATAAAGACACTGACAGCTTGAAATAGAGGGTTTGAAAAGATTTACCATGCAATCAGGAAACATAAGCATACTGGAGTGGCCATGTTCACATCAGATAAAATAGATAGTATTACCAATAGTATTACCAGAAATAGACATTTCATAATGATGAAAGGGTCGGTTCATTGAGAAGACATAACAGTCATAAAGGTTTATGATCCCAATAACAGAGCCTCAAAATACATGAAGACAAAATGGTTAGAATTAAAGGGTAGACAAACCTACAATCATATTCATAGTGGGAGACTTTAACTTCCCTACAAAAATCTGAACATTATCAAACACCTTGACATGATAACTCATATTTGTAGACCATATCCATCTGCAGACTACATATTTTTTTTGAAATGCACATAGTATGTTCAATAAAATGGGCTACTAAAAAACTCAATAAATTTTTCAAAATACTGAAATATTACAGACTAGCTACTATGAAATTAGAAAACATTAATGAAGAGATATCTAGGAAAAATAGATAAATATTGCCATATCAAATATACACTTATAAATAACCCCAAAGATAAAAAAAAAAAAGAATCACACATAAAAATTAGAAAATCCTCTCAATTACATGAAAATATAACACATAAAATTTGTGGGATGCAGATAAAGCAATACTTGAACATAAATTTGGAGCACAAAAAGGTAGGTATGAAATTAATGACCCAAGGTTCTATTTAACAAACTAGCAAATGAAGAGTGAAATACATTCACAGTAAGGAGAAGGAAAATAATGGAGATAACAGCAGAAATCAAAGAAATACCAAACAAATGAACAACAGAGAAAATTAACAAAGCTAAAAGCTGGTTCTTTGAAAAGAAACAAAATCAATAAACCTGAAGTTGGGTGAATCAAGAATAAAATAGAGAGTATACAAAGTATCCATAAGAATACAGAGAGATATCACTTAGATCCTACAAACATTAAAATAATAATAAAGGAATATCATGAATAATTTTATGCTAGTCAATATGACAATTTAAATGAAATGGGTAAATTCTTTGAAAAATATAATTTATCAAAACAAATGTAAGAAAAAAAATAAATAGCCCATATCTATTAAAGTAATTGAATCCACTATAAAAAATGATAAAAATAAAATCTTTCTTTAAAGAAAACTCCAGGTCGAAAAAATTTCACTAGTGAAATTTCATCAAATATTTAAGGAGAAAATAACACAAACTCAGAAAAGAGCGGAGAAAGAAACACTTCCCAATTTATTTAATGAGGCCTCCATAACCTTGCTATTAAAACCAGACAAACACATTATTTGTAATAAATATAAATCCAAAAATTCTTAAAATATTAGCTAACTGAATCCAGCAATATATAAAATAAAATCTCATTACCAAATTGGGGTTATCCCAGGAACACAATATTGGTTAAACTTAAAAAAAAACAATCACTATAAATCAGATTGATTTATCAACACAAATAAAAGAGAAAAATGGTAATTGGCGTACGAGCTACCCTTTTCATTGGCTAATCAGGGCTATATGCAAATTAACTGCCAACTAAGATTGGCAGTTAACTGCCAACAACAATGGCGGTTAATTTGCATATGTAGGCACAATGCAGGGAGGCGAAAGGGAAAGCAGGAAGAAGCCCCCTGCCACTGACAGTGATCAGAAACCCAGGGGGGAGCTAAGAGCTGGGGGGCAGGGCAAAGGCGGCCCTGGGGCCGCCTTTGCCCTGCCCCCCAGCCATGATCGGAGAATCAGGTGCCTTTTCCGCCCTGGCCAGTGATAGCAGGAAGTAGGGGTGGAGCCAGTGATGGGAGCTGGGCACGGTCGAAGCTGGCACTCCCAGGAGGTAGGGGTCCCTTGCCTGGGCCTAAAGCGAAGCCCACAATCGTGGGGCCGCAGCAGCTGTGGGTCCCCACTGCCCGGGCCGGACGCCTAGGCCAGAGGTGTCAGGCCTGGGCAAGGGGCCGATCCTGCGATTGGAGGGTGATGGGGATCAACACCTGAGGGCTCCCAGTATGTGAGTGGGGGCAGGATGGGCTGAGGGACACTCCCCCACACACACACACACACCCAGTGCACGAATTTCGTGCACCGGGCACCTAGTATACTATAATACATTAACAGAATAAAGGAGAAAAATGTGATTATCTAAACTGAAGCAGAAAAGTATTAGAAAAAATTTAATACATATCCTATATAAGAAGTAATATGCAAATTAACCCTCATGCTCTCACAACATGGCTGCCTACCACCAGGCCGGCACAGGGGTTAGTGAGGGACGACCAAACAACTGAACAAGCAGGCTGCATGGGGCGACCAGGCCAGCAGAGGGGTTAGTGAGGGACAACCAAACAACTGAACAGCAGGCTGCGTGGGGTGACTAGGCTGGTGGGGGTGCCATGAGGTGCGACCAGGTCGGCCCGGGAGGGCAGTTGGGGGCGACCAGGCTGGCGGGGGGGGGGGGGGGGCAGTAAGAGGCAATCAGGCCAGCAGGTGGGAGGGGTGCAATTGAGGGTGAGCTGCTTGCTCTGCCCTGTTGATCCCCTGGGACCCTGCCCTGCCCAAGCTGTGCACTGGCTTTTGCATATGAAAGGCCTGGCCCTTTGCAATCTGAAAATTACCTAACCAACTGCAGCTGGGTCAGAGAGACCCAGAACTTCCAAAAGAAGGCCCAAGGCTCCACAGCAGCTTGCATTGCTTCACGGCTGAGCTCCTGCTGGGTAGCCTCAGGCAGAGGCTAAATTAGCACCTCCTTAGATCCAAGAGCCAGTGTACCCAGTGGTCAGAGTGGGACCATCCAGATTACAACTCCTCAGATCCATAAGGGACACAATCAGGGGGCAGACTCAGTGAGCACCAAGGCCCCACTGAAGCAAGTCTTGCCCCATAAGGGTGTCTCCAGCACAGAAGTTCTCCCACTGTAGACACAGCTGATTCTCACAGCCAATTGGCCTGGAGGTCAATTCCTCCCAGTGATACCAACTACAATCAAGGCTTAACTACAACAAGACTGTGCACAAAGCCCACAAGGGGATGCACCAAGAGTGTCCACCTCAGGTAATTGGGGAGGCTGAGCCAGTGGGCCCTATAGGACACCTAACACAGAAAGCCACTCTATCAACACAGAGAAGCATAAAAAATGCGGAGACAAAGAAACAAGTCACAAATGACAGAAATGGAGGAAAACAAACTACTGGATATAGAGTTCAAAACCACACTTTTAAGGTTTTTCAAGAATTTTCTAGAAACCGCCGATAAACTTTGTGAGACATTCAAGAAATCTAGTGAGACCGCCGATAAATTTAATGAGATCCTCAATAAGTCTAGCGAGACCCTAGAAGTTGCAAAAAAGGACCAAATAGAAATTAAGCATACACTGACTGAAATAAAGAATATTATACAGACTCCCAACAGCAGACTAGAGGAGCGCAAGAATCAAGTTAAAGATCTGAAATACGAAGAAGCAAAAAACACCCAACCGGAAAAGCAAAACGAAAAAAGAATCTAAAAATATGAAGATAGTGTAAGGAGCCTCTGGGACAACTTTAAGCGTACCAACATCAGAATTATAGGGGTGCCAGAAGAAGAGAGAGAGCAAGATATTGAAAACCTATTTGAAGAAATAATGACAGAAAACTTCCCCCACCTGGTGAAAGAAATAGACTTACAAGTCCAGGAAGCGCAGAGAACCCCAAACAAAAGGAATCCAAAGAGGACCACACCAAGACACATCATCATTAAAATGCCAAGAGCAAAAGACAAAGAGAGAATCTTAAAAGCAGCAAGAAAAAGACAGTCAGTAACCTACAAGGGAGTACCCATATGACTGTCAGCTGATTTCTCAACAGAAACTCTGCAGGCCAGAAGGGAATGGCAAGAAATATTCAAAGTGATGAATGCCAAGAACCTACAACCAAGATTACTTTATCCAGCAAAGCTATCATTCAGAATTGAAGGTCAGATAAAGAGCTTCACAGATAAGGAAATACTAAAGGAGTTTATTACCACCAAACTAGTATTATATGAAATGCTGAAAGGTATCCTTTAAGAAGAGGAAGAAGAAGAAAAAGGTACAGATACAAATTATGAACAACAAATAGATATCTATTAACAAGTGAATCTAAAAATCAAATGAATAAATAATCTGATGAACAGAATAAACTGGTGATTATAACAGAATCAGGGGCATAGAAAGGGAGTGGACTGTCTATTCTGGGAGTGGGGGAAGGGATGTGGGGGATGCGGGAAGAGACTGGACAAAAATCATACACCTATGGATGAGGACAGTGGGGAGGGGGGTAAGGGCAGAGGGTGGGGTAGGAACTGGGTGGAGGGGAGCTATGGGAGGAAAAAAGAGGAACAACTGTAATAATCTGAACAATAAAGATTTAATTAAAAATTAAAAAAATAATAAAATAAAATAAAAAGTAATCTTTTGCTTTGCTTTTAACTCATCTATGGATTGTTTCATTATATGAAAACTATATTCCTAATTATGATTCATAATTCAATCTATTCATTTTAGATGATATAAAATCTTAATTCTAATTTAATTTTTCAAATTCCATGAAACAAAGATATGTGAAATGTCTAGTCTATTTAACAATTTTATCTTTATAAAAAGTTCCATAGAGGGTGACTAAATTTATAAGCTCTAATTATGGATTTGCTTTATTCAATTCACTACATACACTAATAATTTAAAAGAAAAATCTTTGCATTTCATTTAAATAATCTACACTACCTCCTAAGATTATGCATCTACCCACCCTCCAAAAAAGTAGGTTAAAATAAAGATAAACAACTTTAGTTGAGAATACACACTAACTGAAATACTTCTAAAATTATGTTTAAAGATGAAAAGAACAAAAATAACCATTTAAATTAGATACCTATGCAATTGTAAAAGTCCTGCATCCTATATAATAAAGAGGTAATATGCAAATTAACCCTCACACCCTCACAAGATGGCTGCCTACGACCAGGCTGGCAGGGTGGTTAGTGAGAGACGACCAAATGACTAAACAGCAGACTGTGTGGGGCAACCAGGCCGGCAGGGGGGCTGTGAGGGGCGACCAGGCTGGCAGCAGGGGCAGTTGGCGGTGACCAGGCCAGCAGGGGGGGAGGGCAGTAAGAGGCGACCAGGCTGGAGGGGGGGCAGTTAGGGATGACCAGGTCTCGGGGGGGGGGGTGCAGTTGGGGGTGACTAGGCCAGCAGGGGGGGCAGTTGGAGGTGATTAGGCTGGCAGGGGGGGCAGTGAGGGGCAACTAGGACGCCAAGGGGGGCAGTTAGGAGCGACCAGGCTGGCAGGGAGGGGGCAGTTGGGGGCAACCTGACTAGCAGTGGGGGGCAATTAGGGGAGACCAGGCCAGCGGGGGGGGGGGGCAGTTGGGGGCAATCAGGCCAGCATGCAGAGGCAATGAAGAGTGATCAGGCCAGCAGGGGGGGCAGTTAGGGGCGACCAGACAGGCAGACAGGTGAGAAATTAGGAGCCAGTAGTTCAGGATTGTGAGGGGGTCCCGGATTGGAGAGGGTGCAGGGGCTGAGGGGACGCCCTCTGTGCACGAATTTCATGCACCAGGCCTCTAGTTTCAGATAAAATATCACTCTGAGAAAGCTTTCTGTTTTCACAGGCATTCCTTTCTAAATGTCAGGAAAACATTTTTATAGGCCATTTCCCTCATGTACAGACAGCACATGATATACAGGATAAATCAGAGGCCAAAAAAGAAAAGCACTTTATCTTTAAAACATGAGAACATTTTTGTTTCTTCTTTAAAGGACCTGTGGCTCTGCAGGTTAATTAGTCCCTCACAGTGGATATTATGGGATCTTATCCATGAAACACAGCCAATATTACTTTTTCTTCATTACTATATTCTTAAATGAATGACATAATTTGTAATCCTAAGAACTTTTAAATTTTAGTATAGTTCTTGAATCTCAGATCATATTATCCAAAAGATGGTGTTGACAATAGCCTAAGAAAGCTGTAATTATCAGCAACCCCACCATTTCTCTCAGGATTGAGGTTTACTATACATGTCTTTTTTTAAACAATAGCTTTCAGAGGTAACATCTTTGATTATGTAATATCTAATAATACAAAAGCAAAGATTCAAAGAAAATCTTTGTAGTTTCCAAATTTCTCTTCTGCTGCTCAAAAAGTACTAACCGCATCTTCTTCACATAGTAGATGGGGAAACAAACTTGCGAAGCACATGTTGTACATATGTAAGAGTTTTAAGCCTGTGCCTATTAAAGTGAATTACCAAATTAAGATTAAAAAATAATTTTGATTCAATGAGTGAGATTTCCTTTTATGATAAACCTTTCAAATACTGTACGAGAGCTATGCCCTTTAATGAAAAAGTGAGAAAACACACAAACCTTTAATGTCCTAATTGATATCACTCAAATTAGTTCTAAGTTTTGGTGGGATTTCAAAAGCAAACCCAACACAAAGAACGAAAATACCAATTTCTGTGTAAAGCCTCCCCTGACACCCACAGGCAGGCCTGCTCTTCCTTCCATCCACTTGCAAGACGGGCTGAAGACCCTTTGGCTTCATTTCTTTTGATCACCATTTGTGAACTCTGCAAATACAGTGATTGTATCCATTTATATTAGGCTCTTCAGAATCTAAACCACATTAGGTGCTTAATAAATGTCAGCTCATTGAATGAATGCAGTTCATTAAAAGCTAAATAAGAGACTACAAGATACAGGCAGTAAAGGGTAGAGAGAAGGAAAAAAAGAATACTAAATGGAAATGAAAATAGTTACTTCCTGTGTATGAACTTAGATAGGGAAGTCATTCAGTATTCCTGTTGCCTCAGTTTCTTCATTTATCAAATAAAAAAGCTGAACAAGATTATCTCTAATATCTATTTTTAAATATTTTAAGTAAAATGGTCATCATTCTATGTATAAATATTCTCATAGACTAAACACTCTCTTAACCAACCTTCACTGAACCAAATCACCAAATTAACCAAAGTTTTCTACCACTCCGAAAAACAATATTCTGAGCAAAGGTTGTCAGACTTCAGTGGGCCTCAAATAATCTGTTAAAACACGGATTGCTGAGTCCCACCTCTGGAGCTTCTGACTCGGTAAGTCTGGGTTAAGGTCCATGAAGTTACAATGCTAACAAGTTCCCAGGTGATGCTGATGCTTTTGGTCCAGAGATCACACGTTTGAGAAAGCACTGCTATATAGTAAGTGCCCTTTCTATCCCCCTTCTATCAGTTGAGCTATTTGATTAGCAAAGGTCAGTTTCCAAAACCTATATAGTCCAGTTGAAATTGTTTATTATAGTTAAATAGCTAATTAATTAATTAATTAATTAAAATTATGTAGTTTATTGCATGTCAATTGCACCTCAATAAAGTATATAAACAACACGCAAGCAAACACATACATACATACCTAACCAAACTGCTGAAATTAATAAGACCGACCAAACCAAGTTTTATGAGGACATGAAACAACCATAATTCTCATACGTTCTTGGTAGGAATGCAAAGTGGTCGGAACACTCTGATAAAAGGTTTGGCAATTTCTTACAAAACTAAACACACATCAGCTCTATGACCAAGTAATTCCATTCCTTATTATTTACCCAACAGAAATGAAAACACAAGAGACTGTTCAAGAAAGTTGTCAATAGTTTTACTTATAACAGCTACACGGGAAACAGTCCGCCAGCAGGAGGGCGGGTGAACAAAAGGGAGCACCTATTCCTACACGACGAGCGCTGAAAAGGCAAAGCTCATCTCTGACGTAAGAAGCACAACAATGCCCGCCCCTTGGGGCCGTACGGAACGAGAAATGAAGACAGTTTCTGAGGTGATGATATAATATTCCGTACCTTGAGGGGGTTTATTTTACTTATTACAGAGATGTACATTTGTCAGAATTCACAGAATGGTGAGTATACTTAAGGTTTGTGCATTTCATTGTAAATTTTATTTCAAAATGAATAAAATAATTATAAATAAATTTTGAACTCTAATAACATGAGAGCTCAAGTATTTGGGGATAGAATATACTAATATCTGCTACTTTAAAATGCATCCAAAAGATGGCTTGATGGATGGTCAGATATGTGATAAAGGCATATGTAAAGAAACAGAAAATTAACAGAATCTAAATGGTGAATATTCATTGTACAATTCTCCCCACTCTTCTTTATGTTTGAAAAGTTTCATAATAAGATTTTTTTTTATCAGCTTGTAAGATAGTAGTGATTCCACTTTTTGCATATTTATGTATGTCTGTGTGTTCATGGACATGCATATATGAATTGTATGTTATGCATATATTTATGTATGTTGTACCATGCTCACTGTCAATCAGATCCTTCCAATTCACTTAAAAAAACAACAACACACAAGTTCCTCCTATTCCTTAATGATACAAAACAAACAAAAAAGAAACTCCCTCAAAATCCCATCCTCTTCGGCTACTAGTAGGTCTCTTTTGTTTCGTTTCCTTTCAAGGCCATATTTCTTAAAGAGATGAGGCTACTCGCTGTGTCCAAGTCTTCACCTACTTCTTCCTGGCTTGTAACTCTAAAATTCTAGCAAAATGGCTTTTGCTCAAGATAACAATGATTTCCATGTCACTAGATTAAATAAACATTTTTTAATCCTCATCCCTTGAAGAATGAAAAATATCAAATTTGCCTACTTTTAAATTTGAAATGAGGGAGGCAAATTTTATTTGGTATAATAAAGCAAGCTTTTTTTGAAGAAGAAGAAGAACTCAATTTCATATTATGGCCGAGTTAGAATGTAAGAAGAGGAAAACTTAAGGGATGATAACAGAAAAATGAAAAAGGAAAAATATAAAGAAGATAATACTATAGTTCAAACAGTAAATGTCAATGTTCTATTTTCATGGGCCTAATTCTACTGCATTTTTAAATACTAGTGACCTCATTAACATCACATTTCTTCAACAGTTAATGAGGTCACTAGTTCACTAGTGTATACACTGAGTGGCCAGATTATTATGACCACCTGACATTTGTAGGCAAATTAGCCGTACACTACATCGAATGGGATATGGAAGCCAAAGGCCTGTTCGAACACCTTTGCTGTCTGCAGTTACCAAGATAAAACGTCTCCAATTCGCACAGGAACACAAGGATTGGACAGTTGAGCATTGGAAAAAAGTCATGTGCTCCGATGAATCACGTTTCCAGTTGCATCATGCAGATGGCAGAGTGAGAATTTGGCGGTACCAGCATGAAAGCATGCACCCCACATGCATGAATACAACCGTTCAAGCTGGTGGGGGCAGTGTTATGGTTTGGGGCATGTTTTCCTGGCATGATTTGGGCCCTTTAATTCGTGTGGAACAACGTCTGAATAGCGCAACATTGCTGATCAAGTTCATCCTGTCATGTTGATGGCGTATCCCAATGGAGATGGCTTCTTCCAACAAGACAATGCACCATGCCACGGTGCTCATATTGTGCAGGAGTGCTTTCAAGAACATGAGGGAGACTTTACCTTGCTTAGGTGGCCCCCACAATCACCAGATCTCAATCCAATTGAGCATTTGTGGGACGAAATTAAAAGAGCCATCAGGCAGCTGGTTCCACAACCATCAAATCTCACAGAACTCGACAGTGCTATTCATCAGGCACGGTGTCAGATTCCTCACATCACCTTTCAACATCTCGTGGAGTCAATGCCAAGAAGAATTGCCGCAGTATTGAAGGCAAAAGGTGGCCCAACGAAGTAGTGATGGGTGGTCATAATAATCTGGCCAGTCATAATAATCTGGCCACTCACATTCAAATATATCCCACATTCAAAGGCTGTTAAATCGCATTGTTTACCCATATCTTCAGAAAAAAATCACTTCTACTGTTGTGGTAAACATCCTGCTTCCCTATTTATAATAGTCCGGCCTTCTAGCAGCTTCAGCGCGAAATTATAGCTAATTTGCCTACAAATGTCAGGTGGTCATAATAATCTGGCCACTCAGTGTATAGTCATTATATCTCTAGACTCTATCTTATATGGGTCTCCCAAACTTCCTATTTATGTAGAAATTATTCTCTGAATTACGAGAACCAGAGAACTAGGTCCCCAAGGATCAGACAGTCCAGCTAAGAATCAAAATTAGTACAGAAACTACTTCCTCGTCTTCAGGAGATGAACTCTCAAAGACTTTCACAGCATATAATACAACTCAGAGCCTTCCAATGATTTCAGTGTGTCAGGTAACATAAAATCATACAGTGAAATCACTTTATGAAGTATAAAATACAGGGAATTTCTTTGTAACATGGGCTTCACAGATGAAAACTAAACTTGAGCCTAAAACTTGCAGAAGAATTTGCACTGTACTTAAATAGTTTTAAGGTAGGGTTCCCAAACTGCAGGTCACTTTTTGTTGCACCCTCACCTTTCTGATTTGGAAGATGAACAAGCATTGGCTAGTCAAAGAAGTGTGAGAAAGAACATTCTAGCGTGGGCAAAAGCATCGCGAGAGACAGAGACAGATGACCCAGCTAAACTGTACCTGAACTTGTGACCCACAAAAACTACAATATGATAAATGTGCATCATTTTTAAGCTACCGAATTTTGGTGTAATTTGTTTTGCAGCAATAGCTAACTAATGTAGATCCTCTCAGCGGAAAGGCATGTATAGTGCATGTAAATTCCAGCACACATTTTAGGGAAATGTCTACCAATAGAACTCCTAGTGGCCCAGGGATCCCAGGCTAGGGAACTTCTGATGCAATGGGCACAAAAGGCCTGTAAGGATCAATTTAACAATGCTATCCAGCTCAATAAATATCAGACCACTTTCCTTCCATCAAGTATTACTAAGAAAGTTAAACTAATACAACTGATATCTTACTGCTAGTACTACCAAAGGTAAAATCAAGCCAAAACATTATTTTGAATAATATATTTCATAAATACTAAGTACTACTAAGTAAGTTCTGAGGATAAAATAATGACTAAGGCATTGTCCTTAACTTTACGGACTTTACTGTCAGGTGGGTGACACATACACACACCAGCTATCATAAGAACTGAGAGTAAAAACAAGAGATTTCCATATGGTACCTACTCATATTTATAATAAAATGACTTTATGGAATATTAATTATCAAGTAATTAAAGTAATTACCTGTACTGTTTTTCCCAGTCCCATATCATCACCAAGAATACACCCTCTTCCTTGGATGAAGTGTCCATAAAGAAACTGGGCTCCTTCCCTTTGATAGTCTCTCAAATACCTATTAATGGTGTAAGGAATGGAGTCTCCATCTTCAGATAACTGAAAAGCAACAGCAGATGATGGAAATTTTCGGTCTGGGAAATAAGGTTTTTCTAAATCTTCATCATCAAATATGAAACTCCTGGAGCAATCTTTAACAGATTTTACTTCTTGAAGTCTTTTAAGAGGTACTTTCCTTTCTTGAAAATCTGAATATAAGATGATTGCAAATGACTTCCCATTTTCATCCACGATGATAGATTTTATACTTGCTTCACAAAGTTTTTCATTATCTGGAGAAGGGACAAGACATCTTTCTCCTGGGTGCCATATGTCTGTAATAATAAAGAAGAAAATAAAGTTTCCAAATCTAGCTTATAAAAGTACCACCTCATTTATCCACTACTACGAGAAAAAAATACCTCACATAAATACTCTTCTAAATAACTGAAACAAGATAAATTATACATATAACATGTATAAATATTTTCCTTAAATATATCATCAGATGTTCTATACAAAGGAGAATAAAGGGTACATAATCTATTTTCAGTCGTTCTCACCCTGGTTGCATCATAATCTCCTCAAACATGCTTGGACATTACCCCTGTCGATTCTGATTTGGTGGATATAGGCCATGGGCACCCGGTTTTATTACTTTGTTTGATGGTTACTGTTGAATTCAAAAGTTGATTCTGCTCCACAGCCAGGGCTGAGAACCACTGATTTAAATATCCATGATGACTCATTAACATCATAAATATTATTCATGACATGGTAGAGTAATAGAGAATAGGACTTCCTGAGCAGTAAGCTAAAATCCTCTGGACAGCAATGCTTTTGTAATTCTTCTATCTTCTTTTTCACAGTTACTCCATCTTCTTTCTCTGGAGACAGCTGTATCTTCTCATTGTCAATACTGCTGCTTCTAACCCAGGGGTCCTCAAACTTTTTAAACAGGGGGCCAGTTCACTGTCCCTCAGACCGCTGGAGGGCCGGACTACAGTTTAAAAAAAAAAACTATGAACAAATTCCTATGCACACTGCACATATCTTATTTTGAAGTAAAAAAACAAAACGGGAACAAATACAATATTTGTATTTGCATGTGGCCCGCGGGCCGTAGTCTGAGGACCCCCGTCTAAACTGTTGTTTTATGTGTATGTGTACAACTAACCACGAGAACCCCCAATTCAGTGATGTGTACCAGCTTTGTCAAGGTTTTTTCCCTTCTAGGTTTTGAAGAGTTAAGAGTATTAAGAGACAGATAAATTCTAAGATCTCTTTTTGCTCAGATTCTATTATTTTTTGGAGGGTCTGACCTTTATATACATGAATTTATTCTGTACTTAACTGTAGAGCTGTTTTATTTTCTATTCAGAAAATATAGCACTATGATTGGGGAGAGGAGTCTCTATAGAGTATACTATTGGTACAATTAAAAAGTATCAAATAGAGGAAATTAAGTAAAAATAATTCTGCAAATGAAATTTCTTATAGCAAGAACACCAGAGGAATTATTTGGCTACAATGGTAAGAACAGTAGGAATTACTTTTCTCACACATTTCTCGGTGAGATTGGATGACCACTGCTAGTTTTCTAGGTCTTCTCAATGATTTCAAGTTAGGTTTTGATGACATTTATGATTATAATATGACTAGTATGTCTATATTCTCTCAAGAATAGCTCATTATGCTATTTCTCATCAGTTGTTCTTTAAAAGTAAAACCATTATTCCCACTAACTGTGGTGAGACTGTTTTGCATAACATTCAAAGTACACAGAAAAAATTTGTTCTCCCACTCTAATATTTGGATTCAAACTATTTGAGAACTGCTACGCTATTCTAAAAGACGAAGTTTAAATGTGAATCTAAAACTTTGATCCACCGTACAGGAAATAACACATAGATCAATAGGCCCTATTTCTAAAATAGTAACTCTTTGGACCTTAAAACATAAATTAACCCTTATAGCAATTCTTAATACATTATTTCTGTTTCACGTGATTTGTTTGGCTACTCAGCAAATGCCTTCTAATTTTTAAAGACCTAAAACTCATTTTTTTTTATTATTCAACATCTATGACTTAACACCAATTATTAACTAGATACTAATCCAAACGATGGGTACAAAATTTTAAAAACCAACGTAAAAAATTATAATGATGTGGCACACCCTCCCTGGAGCGTCTGTGCCCTTCCCCGCCCCCTCCCCCAGACATGCAACTCCCAAACTCTAAACAGCCAGGGCAGCAATGGGCAGGGCAGTTCATCCCAGGCCAAGCCCCTGCACCTGTGCCCCAGGCCCCCTTTTCTGACGTCTCAGTGAACCAAAGCAGACCCGCCGAGGCTCATTTCCCCACCTAGTCCCTCTCCTGTTTTCGTCGGCCCTTCCTTGTTTCACTGTCTCAGCTTTAATAATCATCCTTTAAAATTAAGAAAAAATTATAGTGATTAAACCTAGCTAAGAACCAGACTTTCTGAATCTCATTAAATGGCAGCATCGTGTAACCAACTTTTCAAGGTATAAAGCCTTCAGTCTGCCCTTATTCCTCTTTTTATGTTACTCCCTACATCCAATCCATCAGAACGTCCTGCTGTTTCTACCTCAAAAATGTATCACTTTTCTCCACGAAACAACTGTTGCCAAACTATTCTGTAGAGTCCGATTTTAGCTACTTGTTATTTTGGATCTTGCAGGCCTTGCCCTTGTAATGTAAAAGAGGCCAGACAACACATTAAATACTTGGCTATGGCTGTGTTCCCATAAGACTTTATCTACAAAAACAAGTGTTCCAGATCTGGTCCACAACCATGGTTTGCTGACTTCCGCCCTGAAGTATGCCAGCTTTGGCTTTCTCCTCAATTACTGCCATAGGCTCCCAACCATTCTCTCTGCAGCCACTATTTCCCCTATAATCCATTTTCCATATAGCAGCAATACTGTTTAAAAATGCAAATTATTAGCAAATCTTTAACTTAAAATCTTTCAATAACCATCCGTGGCACATTAGCCCCTGTGTGATCTGTCTGTACTTACTTCTCCAACTTACCCTTGATTCAAACATGCTAAGCATGTCTTCTCCCAGCTGTTTTTATGTCATCTCCTCGGAGATTTTGTCTCTGACCACCTTATTTAAAGTAGGGTGCTCCATTATTCTCTAACTCATTATTTTATTGCCTCCACAGTACTTATCCCAATGTTTCTCATGTTTACTTGTGTTTATCTGTCTTTCCCACTAGAAAATAACTTCTTTTCAAAGAAAATGTCTGTATTGTTCTAAGTTTTATCCCCAGGACCAGCACACAGTAGGTATTCAATAAACATGTGCTGAATTTATTAACGTAAACACATCCTTGATCTCAGAGATCCTTGATACTTCCTGAGGGAGACAGCTACTGAAAGTTTACAAACATGAAACTGTCGTAAGTGTTCTGGAAGAAGAGAACAGTGAGCTATAAGAAAGAAGTATCGAGGAAACATGGGGAAAAGGTCTAAGAAGAGTGTGTCAGTCAGAGGGTACAGCATGGGCAGAAGCCTTATGGGCTTCACACAAAAAAGTATGGCATTCTACTTGGTTCCTGAGTTTGGCTAATTTCTAAAACTAAATAGTTAAGTTTGAGCTAGGGCTGGGATCCTTCAGGATTCAAACTCCAGAATAAATCGCTTAAATTGGGAGGATTTCATGTTGGGTTGAATGGTGTGTGTGTGGTGGGGGGGGGGGGGGGGGCGGGGGGAGGAGAGGGGGGGAAAGTAAGGCTCCTTATGATCTGGTCTGTTTTCCTCTTTAACGTCATTTCCTACCAGCTCTCCCTCTTGCATTCCAAAGGGGCCTCCTTGCTGCTGCTCACCGTGGCAAGCGCGCTCCCACTGCTGGGCTCTTGGGCTTTCTGTTTCTTCCCCAACACTCTCCCTGAATACCAACCAGTGACTGATGCTTTCACTTCATTCAGCTCTCTGCTTTAAATGGCATCTCCTCAGAGGGGTCTTCTCTGACCACCCAATCTAAACTAGAAGTCCCTGCCTTTCTCTCTTCCTCTACCCTGCTTTATTCCGTTTTCAGAGAAAAATATTACATATCTGTTATTGTTTATCTCCTCAACTTAAACATACGTTCCCTGGAGCAGGGCTTAATCTGTGTTCACCGCTACCTCCTGGGCACCTAGAACAATATCTGAAGCTCAAATACGTGCAGAATGAACAACTATTGACATATAGCCAACATCCGAAGGCTTTGTGTGTGCCAGCATGTGCTTCGGAGGTAGCAGCTCATTTAAGCCTCCCAACCACCCTTGCATTACTTCAGGTAAGCAATATCATCAGTTCCATTTTACAAGTGTTGCAACAGATAAAGGTTAACCAACTTGCCCATGGCCACACAGCTGCAGAGAGAGAGCCTGGTATGAACCACGGTATCTGATCTGGAAGCCCATGCTGTACCAGCTCACACATGACTGACCACTTGGCAGGAGTAGCCCCTACTCCTCTGAACTGAGGCATGAGCATCCCAGTCACTATAATCTCCACTCAACAGCTTCATCTATTTATTTCACCTGCCAGGGCTCTACAGGTATTGATATTTGTGCTCCCTGGGTTAGAATATCATTAATTCTGTCCTTCAGTTTTGACTTGTTACATAAACCTCTTTGAATTTTAGCTCTGAGTTCATCTATTTAATGAGATCGTGATCGTCCCCAAAGGAAAGTATGTAGACAAACATTGGGCATGTTGCTGTTGTTATATCGCTATAACGAAAGCTATTCATTCGGGGGCGACAAGGTATCTCTGATGACTTGTGGCAGATAACTAAATCCTATGTAAACGCCCTCTTGGTGATTCTTTAAAAGTGTACTTATAAGTCCCTGGCTCAATACATTATATATTAAGCTCTTTGTGTTATAAAGTAAACTAAACTAAAAGTCTCTGCGTTTTTCATCAACTTAACAACAAACTTCTACCATGAATAAGAAACAGGACGTACCAGGATAAAGAATAAGAAATACCAAACATAGACTGAGCGCTTATTATGGGCCAGACCCTGGGTCACAAGTGCTTTGTATACACCGTCTCATTTAATAATCACAAGAACTCAGACAGGACCTCAGTTCTTCGTGCCCAAAGCTGCTCAGCAAGGAGCTGTCAGAGCCGGTACTCATCCCAGGGCAGTGTGACAGCAGAGTCCGGCTCCCAGCGCCGAACCGCAAGGCAGTGGGCCCCGCCTTGGAGGGTTCGCACCTCCAGCTGTCACTCAGGGGCGCCGCCGGGTCAAACCCCAGCCCCGGGGGACCAGCAGGAACAGGTCCGCCCGGCGCAGCACAGAGCGGGGTCAGCGGAGTGGCAAGCTCGGAGCTTATACCTTTGCCGGCGGTTTCCACGCGGGGCTTCGGGGCGGAGGGATCCATCTGGCCCGGGGGCGGGGCCTGGCAGCCTCGAGGACGGCGGGGAGGGGGCGAGCCCGCAGACCGCGGACACCACCACCTCCCGCCCCGCTCCGTGCATCGCCCCCCTAAACCCCGACGCCACCGGCGAGAGAGAGCAAAAGTGCAGCCTGATGCGGTCCGGGGAGAAGGAGCGGTGGCGTCCGAGGCAGGGGCAGAGCCGAAGAGCGCTGTGGAGGCTGGCGGGGCGGCGCTCACCTAGTCGGCTGGGGCTCCGCTGCCGAAGAGAGAACAGCCGACATGCATGGCGATCCCTTGACCCTCCCTCTTAGGGCGGGCCTCCCACTACGGCCCACCACAACTTCCCGCCCCGACTCGGAAAATCCCGCGAGATCGGGCTTCCGAACTGTCATCGGGATCTCGCGAGAACAAAATCTTGGTTTACAGGGGCGGAGCCACTCTCCTGCGCTCTTTTCTCCCCTGAGAGCTGGAACACAAAAGTTCGCGATAGTTGGAAGTGTCGCGAGGTTAGATGCCGCTCGCTCACGTGGTGCAGGACCTGCTGCTCGGGGAGCCTAGGAGAGGCTCTCGGGCTCTGTCCTGCTGTGGTTCTCCAAGGGCGGGTAAGAAGCGTCACGGTCGTCCCCAGGACCTGCTGATATTTGGCGTTTGGTTTCCTTGTTCCAGCTGCAAACCCAGGAGCTCTAGGAGGCGAGCGCTTCCTTCCCGGGTGCTGCTGCAGCCCCGTGGGACGCCCACGCCCCGGGACCCCCGCGGGTGAACTTAGCGCGTTTTTCTTGTCAGACACTAAGATACAGCAAGTCATAAAAATCCTAATGGGAGTACAAAACCAGCAGCACGTGCCACACACAGAAGGCAGAGGTAAAAATGCCATGAAAATCGAGTGTTTGCGTGTGTAGCTCGAGCTGCCAGTGGTTTGTAGGGCACAGCACGTCTAGCCTGTTTTTCAAAGCATCTCCGGGGCAGCCTTCCGCCCAGCAGTCGGTTAAACGGGAGCTGCGCACCTGACACTGTTCCAGGCCGACTGCATTCGGGTTCACGCAGAAAGGCTCCCCTCACTCGTTGGGAGCTTTTGTAAACTGTACCGTAGTTCCTTGAACCGGGCTAGCCCGAGTGGACCTGTCTTAGGTCCTGAGGCTGCTGCACAAGTCACCACAGACTTAAACAGCACAGAAGTGTAGCCTTACAGAGTGTAGACGGCACAGATGTATCATCTTACAGGTCGGCAGGGCAGAAGTCTTCCGCGGGTCCCGTTAGGCCAGCTCACTGGAGGCTCCAAGGAAAAGCCCTTTTCCAGCTTCTAGACTAGAGTCTAGAGAGACATCATTGGCTCCTGGCTCCCTTCCTCTGGCCCTTCCTGCCGCAGCTAGGAAAGATTCTTTGATGTTTAAGGGCTCGTATAAGATCGGATCGACCTGAACAATCCAGGATAATTTTCCCACTTCAAGGTCTATACCCTTAATCTCGTTAACAAAGTCTCTTTCCAATGAAGAGTAACATTCATGGGCCTCTAAGATGAGGATGCGAACATCTTTTGGGGGTGGGAGGTGGGGATTAGTATATTCTGCCTCCCACAGGGTCCTGATGAGGAAAACTATGGCTCTTTGCTCCATCAGTATCAGCTTTCACAAAACTTACTAGCAGATAAAAACTTCGTATCTCAGAGAAACATCCAACTCACCCACTGATTATACGTAAGGTGTTCACTTTCACACATCATTGAGAAGTTGTTCATAAAGCCTCCCTGCTTCAGTGTCCTGACCCATGACAGCAAAGGGGCTAATAATAGTAATCTACCTAAAAAGGGTTATTGTAAGAAGTAAACATACCTAAAATAGTACCTGGTTATAGTAAGGAATATATGCATTGCTGTTACCATTATTATCAATGGAAAGTCGTATTCTGCATAGGCTTTGCTTCAGTTTAGTATTTTTGGCTAAGAGTTGGTACTAACATTCTAACTTAGATTAGACTTTTGGACTAGATTCTAATTTAAAACACCGTAAGTTGTAAGGCACGTTATTTAGGTACAGCTTTTAAAGCGGGGGGGGGGGGGGGGGGGAGTTGGAGCCTACTGATGATTATTGTAATTCTTGATTTTAATATGCACCCTAATATTGGAAATTTTTAAATGTAGGAAAAATATCTGCTTCTTGCAATTGATGAAATATCTGTTTTACTTAAACCCTTTTCACATTGTTTCTAAAACCAATGGTAAAGGGAAATTTTAATCCAGCTTACTTTTTTTCTACAACTACCAGAGAAGTTTGATTTATTTTATCCCACTGAAATGACTAGGTGTGTAACATAGTCTTATTTTTCTGGAGGTCCACTGATTTATGATGTTGATCCTTAAAAAGTTGACCTCTTAATAGAAGTCAAGACGAATTTAGAAGTAAAATTTGATTTAAATGAAAGAAGTCATCTAGTGGAAGGAATACCCTTTTGACTTAAAGAAGAGGAGGAGGCTTCATTTTTCTGAGTATTTATCCTTTAACATCACCACCATGGCTATGATGCATAGTGAAGCATCATGACATAAAAGTATGTTTTAGTGAATTAGATGACTCACAAATTAGACATCCTCAAACATTCTCCCCGATTATGTCCCCCCTCCTGCTTTCCTGCTTAACAGTGGCTTTAATCTGGGCCCATAGCAAGAACATCCTTGTTTAGGTGCTGATGTTGTAAACATCTAACACTATGATGCTAGTCACCGCAAAATGAAATTGAGTCTTACAAAATATTCAGGAATTCCTGAGATCAATATAAGTAATGTTGAATAACTAAATCATGTGCAAAGTCATTGGCACAGAAGGATCTAGAAAAAATAAGCCTATTAAAACTACAAAAAAAGGCGGGGTGGGGGGAACAGATGATGATAGCATAGGGAAGGAAAGGAATAAGAGATGAGTAAGGACAAGGTAGAAATGGTAAAAATAGAAGTGTCGCCCTAACTGGTTTGGCTCAGTGGATAGAGCTTCGGCCTGCAGACTGAAAGGTCCCAGGTTCGATTCCGGTCAAGGGCATGTACCTTGGTTGCAGGCACATCCCCAGTAGGAGGTGTGCAGGAGGCAGCTGATGGATGTTTCTCTCCCATTGATGTTTCTAGCTTTCTATCTCTCTCCCTTCCTCTCTGTAAAAAAAATCAATAAAATATATTTTTAAAAAATAGAAGTGTCCTTTTATTACAATAAGTAATCTAAACCTTGAAGTTTAAAAGTCAAGGTTGCACAAGAATGGATATGCTTAACATTACTGAATGGTACACTTAAAATGGTTAAGATGGTAAACTTTATGTTGTTTTTTAACTAAAATAAAACAACTCTGATCAACAAAAGGACAATATGAGGCTTAAGCCAGGTATAGTGAAAGATAGGTAATCAATGGCAAGTTAGTGTTAGGAATATGATGAGTATTATTACATCTTGAACCTTCACCAATGCTGTTTTTACTTCTGACTCTCATCCAGTACTCTAATTTAGAGGTGATAAAATAGTTTGAGAAATATTAGGGGTTTACCAGGGTCACAAAATCAGAACTAGAACATGATTCCTGATTCTAATTCTAATATGGGCATATAAAAATATTTCACAGGAGATAGTTTTAAATTTGAAAAATTAAAATCTGTGATTCTGTTTCATATACTATTTCGTATCTCACATCAGGTAATAAGCCTAAAAGTCCTTCAGCAAAACACCCAAGGACTTCAGGTTGAAATGCTTTTAGGAAAATACTCAAAATGCAAAAAAGTATGTAAAATACTCAGAGGCCAAACATAGAGAAGGGGCTGAAAAGTAACTTATTAAGCTGGCACTTATGTCGCTGCTGTCCTGGAGGCATTTGCCTATCTCAGTTACCAAAAGCTCCAAGTTTTAACAGCCTGTGGGAACAGAAGACATGGTCTTAAGCTCTCATAAGGTCCCAAGTTGGAACTGAGATTCTCATTTGATATCAGAAACCTGGAAAGGTATAAGTTAAAGAAAATGTAATCAAACCAAGGCAGGAAAGGAGAAAAATAAAGCAAAAACATGATTAATAGAAAGCACAAATTAGTAACTATATATTTATGCAAAAGCAATAAATGTATTAAGCAGATTAATTTTCTTGGTATAGGTTCTCTCAGATTGGATAAAAACTAAATACAGCTGTATGTTATTATAAGACTAGGGGCCTGGTGCACGAAATTCATGCACTGGGTGTGTGGGGGGGGAGTGTCCCTCAGCCCAGCCTGCCCCCTCTCACATACTGGGAGCCCTCAGGCGTTGACCCCCATCACCCTCCAATCGCAGGATGGGCCCCTTGCCCAGCCTGACGCCTGGGCCAGAGGCGTCAGGCCTGGGCAGGGGACCCTCATTTCCCCCATCACTGGTTCTGCCCCCAGCACAGGCCTGATGCCTCTGGCCCAGGCGTCAGGCCTGGGCAAGGGGCCCCCAGACCCCTCCGATTGCTGGCTCTGCCCCTTGCCCAAGCCTGACGCCTCCGCCAGAGGCGTAGACCCCCATCACCCTCTGATCACCTGATCGGCCCCTTGCCCAGGCCTGACGCCTCCGCCAGAGGTGTCAGGCTTGGACAGGGGACCCCCATCTCCCCCCGATCACTGGCTCTGGCCCCCGCCCAGGCCTGATGCCTCGGCGAGAGGAGTTGACCCTCATCACCCTCCGATCACCAATCACCGGATCGGCCCCTTGACCAGGCCTGAGGCCTCCGGCAGAGGTGTCAGGCCTGGGCAGGGGACCCCCAGCTCCCCGCGGTTGCAGGCTCCGCCCCTGCCCAGGCCTAACCCCTCTGGCCTAGGCGTCCGGCCCGGGCAGCGGGGACCCGCAGCTGCAGCGGCCCCGCGATCGTGGGCTTCGCTTTAGGCCCAGGCAAGGGACCCCTAGCTCCCGGGACTGCCAGCTTCGACCGTGTCCAGCTCCCATCGCTGGCTCCACCCCTACTTCCTGCTATCACTGGCCAGGGCGGCAAAGTCGCCTGATTCTCCGATCATGGCTGGGGGGCAGGGCAAAGGCGGTCCCAGGGCCGCCTTTGCCCTGCCCCCCAGCTCTTAGCTCCCCCCTGGGTTTCCAATCACTGTCAGTGGCAGGGGGCTTCTTCCTGCTTTCCCTTTCGCCTCCCTGCATTGTGCCTACATATGCAAATTAACCGCCATTGTTGTTGGCAGTTAACTGCCAATCTTAGTTGGCAGTTAATTTGCATATAGCCCTGATTAGCCAATGAAACGGGTATCGCCGTACGCCAATTACCATTTTTCTCTTTTATTAGTGTAGATATACACCTGAAAAATAAAGGCAATAAAGGTTGAAAGTAAAACAAAAAGATATAATGGAAAAATAGTAAAGAAAAAAAATACTTAGAATAGCTCAAAATAGTAATACCAGACAAAACAAGCTTTAATGTAAAAAGCCTCAAGGATAAAGAAATTAACCACATAAATGTAAAAGGCACCTCCTGCACCTCCTCCTGCTCCTGAGAGGCGATCAGGGCCGGCAGCTACCACTCACACCTGCTACCAGCGCCAGAGCCGCTGCTCGTACCCACTGCCGGTGCCATCAGTGGGTGCGAGCGGCAGCTGCTGCCCTGATCGCCCCTGAGGGCTTCTACACCTCCCCCTGCTCCTGAGGGGTGATCGGGGCTGGCAGCTGCCGCTCGCACCCGTTGCTGGTGCTGACCCCAATTGCTCTGCACCATCAGCGGGTGTGAACAGCGCCAGCACTGTCAGCACATGAGAGCAGCGGGAGCGGGGCTGCTGGCAGACGGGACTGGGGGCTGCAGCGAGAGGGGTCGGGTGGGGGCACGGAGGATGGGCCAAGACCCGCCCCTGTGCCCACTGCAGCCTCACTGCCCACAGGTCTTCCAATATGCACGAATTCATGCACTGGGCCCCTAGTTCTATATATATAAAAGGCCAAGTTGACTCGCCCATGCACAATACATATAAAGCTCTTGCTGGCGCCAATTGCATGCATGTGTTTCGATCTGTCATTGTCGATCATGAATTAGGTTGATACTTTATTATAGAGAAAGGGCAAATAGTGATATTAAAATATTTCTTATAATTAACTTCCTTTCAATGTGCATCAGTCCGTGCAACGGGCCACTAGTAAAAAATAATAAAATACTTAGGAATTAACTTAACCAAGAAGATGAAAGTCTCGTACACTGAAAATTAGAAACATTTCTAAAAGAAATTAAAGAAGACACAAATAGATGGAAACACAGCTCATGTTCGTGGATTGGAAAATTTAATATTAAGATGTCCATACTATTCAAAGTGATCTACAGTCAATCTAATTCTTATCAAAATCCCAATGACTATTTGAAGGGGAGGCAAAATTCATATAGAATTTCAAGGTACCCAGAATAGCCAAAATTGTAAAACCTACCCCAAAATTCATATAGAATTTCAAGGTACCCAGAATAGCCAAAATCAATCTTGAAAAAGAAGAACAAGTCTGGAAGACTCATACTTTCTGATTTCAACAATTATTACAAAGCTATAGCAATTAAAACAGTGCAGTACTAGCATAAAAACAGACACATAGAGCAAAGGAATAGAATAGAGGGACTAAAAATAAACCCTCACATGGTCAAATGATTTTTTAAAAATATATTTTTATTGATTTCAGAGAGGAAGGGAGAGGGAGAGATAGAAACATCAATGATGAGAGAGAATCATTGATCGGCTGCCCTCCTGCACACCCCCTACTGGGGATCAAGCCCGTAACTCAGGCATATGCCCTTGACGGGAATCTAACCTGCAATCCTTCAGTCCGCAGGCCGATGCTCTATCCACTGAACCACGCCGACTAGGGCTGGTCAAATGACTTTTAACAAGGTGGCAGGACCATTCCATAGGGGAAAGGACAGTCTCTTCAACAAATGGTGCTAGGAAAACGAAGTCCACATGCAAAAGAATGAAGTTGGACCCTTATCTAACACCATATACAAAAATCCACTCAAAATGGACCAAATAACTAAATTTTAAGACCTATTACACTAAAACTCTTACAAGAAAACAGAACAAAAGCTTCATAGCATTGGTTTTGGCAATAATTTCTTGGATATGACACCAAAGGCATAAGTAACAAAAGAAAAAATAGACAAATTGAACTTAATGAAAATTTAAAAATTTTGTGCATCAAAAGACACTATTCACAGACTAAAAGGGCAACCAACAGAATGAGAGAAAATATTTGCAAATCATATATCTAATAAATAATTTATATTCAGAAAATATAAGGAACTTGTAAAACTTTACAACAGAAAAAACAGCCAGATAAAAAATGGGCAAAGGACTTAAATAGACATTTCTCCAAAGAAGATATATGAATGGCCCATTAACACATGAAAGGGTGCTCAACATCACTAAGCATTAAAGAAATGCAAATCAAAACTGAGGTACCACCTCATACCCATTAGGATTATCATTTTTTATTCTATTTTTATTGATTTCAGAGAGAAAGGCAGAGGGAGAGAGATAGAAACATCAATGATGAGAGAGAATTATAGGTCTGCTGCCTCCTGCACACCCACTACAGAGGATTGAGCCTGCAACCTGGGCATGTGCCCTGACCAGGATCCAAACTGTGACCTCTTAGTTCATAGGTCGATGCCATGCTAGCCAGGCCCATTAGGATTATTTGCTATCAAAAAATAATAATTGTTGGAGAGAATGTGAAGAATGTAATGCTTGAGTACTGTTGGTGGGAATTAAAAATGGCACACCCATATTCATAGCAGCATTGTGGACAATAGCTAAAATGTGGGAGCAACCCAAGTTCTATTAACCAATGAATGGGTTGTAAAATATTATATATATACATACAATGGAATATTATTCCACCTTAAAAAGGAAGAAAATTCTCCAATATGCTACATATTGATAAACCTGAGGACATTATGCTAAGTGAAATAAGCCAGTTATAAAAAGACAAATACACTGTGATCCCATTTATATGAGGTACTCAGAGTAGTCAAAATCATAGACAAAATGTTACCGTGATTGCCAGGGGCTACGGGGAGAGGAAAATGAGCTATTGTTTATAGGTATAGAATTTGAGTTTTATATGATGAAGTTACAGGGATGGATAGTGAAATGTACACTGAATTGTACATTTAAAAACGGTTAAGGTGGGCCCAGCTAGTGTGGCTCAGTTGGTTAAGCGTCAAGCCATCAACCAGGAGATCACAGTTTGATTCCTGGTCAGGGTACATTCTCCAACTGTGGGCTCAATCCCCAGTGTGGGATATGCAGGAGGCAGCCCTTTGATGATTCTCTCTCATCATTCATGTTCTTATCTCTCTCCCTCTTCCTCCCTCTCAATAAAAACATGTTTTTTAAAAATGGTTAAGGTGGTAAATTTTATGTTATGTGTATTTTGCCACAGTAAGAAAAAGGGAAAAAAACTGTTATTTACCAACAATATGAACATTCAAATAAAATTGCAAGAATATACAGATAAATCTTTAGAAGAAGATAATTCAACAAGGCTTGTAGTGCAAGTACAGTTTATAAAAGTCAACTGCATTGCTATACACTAGCAACACAAATTAGAAAATATAATTTTAAAAAGAAACTATAGTAACAACCAAAAATATAACAACAGCTAATCTTTTAAAATATATGCAATAAATTTGTAGAGGGAATAATAATACTTCCTTATTGGAAATTTACCTAAAAGGAGGTATATACTATGTTCATGGTGTGAAAATTTAATATAATAAAGATGTAAATTTTCCCAAAATTAATCAGTAGATTCAATGTGACTCCCTTTGTAATTACTGGCAGGTTTTTCTCACTGGACCTTGACAGGGAAACTGTAAAGGGAAATTGTAAAGTGCCAAGAATGATCAAGACAATTGTGGGAGATCAGAAGTAAAGGAGCAACTATTTAATAAATAACTTAAAAGCTTGATTTTTTTCATAGGGGAGAGAAATGGAGTTGAATTTCTCTTTAACACAACATGCAAAATTAAATTTCAAGTAACTGCAAAACCAAACGTAAAATGCAAAACTTTAAAATTTTTAGAAAGATTTAAATGTAGAAAGAAAATATAAAACACCAACACCAGTTTGGCTCAGTGGATAGAGTGTCCGCCTGTGGACCAAAGGGTCCCAGGTTCAATTCCTGTCAAGGGTATGTGCCTGGTTGCAGGCTTGTCCCCAGCCCGGGGCCTGGTTGGGGCTCTTGCAGGAGGCAACCGATCAATGTTTTTCTCTCACGTGGAATTTTCTCTCTGTCTTTTCCTCTCTCCCTTCCAATATCCTTGGGTGAGGATTAAAAAATAAATAAACCAAGAGAGCAAGTTCTTTTCAAAATTCAAAATTCTTAGCCCAGCACAGCTATCAAATACTAAGTGTATGGTGAAGTAACAGGATGGTGAAGGAAGTGGTATAATTATAGCATTTGTAGGAAGATATACAAGGCAGTTGCCTTTCTAAATAGATCTTTATTTTGTGTCTTTAAGTGCCTAGGACTGTATTTATTGTTTGTATGTTAAAATTTGCATGTTAATGATACATATGTGGTTATGTTGGAAGTATTTCTTTTAGCATAATTTAACATAAGATTTTAATTTAATGGCAATCAAGTGAAAAAATTAGGAACATGCAACATTGATAAGAGGTATGTATTACATATGATTAATTTATTATGAACTCTATCAGCATAAAACACAGTATCGATATAAGAATATGCTACTCAACTTTAAGTTAGCATTATAGAAATGAAGTAGGTTAAAAGTTATATGTAAATCAGCAGGTTATTATTGCTTTAATAAACATACCAAATACAGGCTTAATTACAATGATATTTTAGAATGCCCAAACTATCTTTGAAAAACTAAATACTAATGAAGGTGTATTTTTCCAAGAAGTTAAGTAAACTCCAAAAATTTATTACATATTAATAAGAGAATCTCCCCCCACAAAAAGATCCAGTTAAAGTAATGATGAGAATTAATATATGAAACTATATGCTTTATATATGCTTGTACTAAGCAGTATAGAAACAGTAATATCTGGATCACATAAAAAATTACAGGGTGAAAATGTTTTCAGTTCTTACCATGGCTCCTCTAATAGTCTACAGATTATATGATCTATGGGGTCCACTTCAAGACTGAGATTCTATGTGATTACTGTTAAAGATAACTTTTCCCTAAGGTATTTTAGACCACATCACTTCCTGAACTGTCATTGCTTAAATTCTTCAAACAAGGCAAATGTTTCAAAAAAGAAGCTATATACACATGGGTTAAAATGTTAAAGTTCAAATTTTGAAGTATGCCTATATACTTTGTAAAGGTTGTCGCCGAAGGTTTACATTTCAAATGTGTTTTCAAAAGAAGCAATACCATAGGAGCCATGAAACAACGTAGTTATTATAGGATGTGCAGACTTGAAAAGGAGTTTATTCTGAAAGCAAATATAATATTATGCTTCCTTCATAAGAATCACTTTATCACATTGCCCTATATTCATCAAAATATTTGAATGAGATGGCATGAGCTGGGAATTGATAGTATTTGGTTAATAAGTTAACGTGAGGAACTAATTAAGACAGGGAAATATGAAAACCATGTAAAAGTTAAATGAGTTTATTTTTGAACTGGATACTGTTTTTCTTTATTATTATAAAGCAACTCTTTCATGGGGACTGCTCTCTCCAATTTATGCATAGATTATTTGGCAGACTAGTTGAAATATTCCACACCACTTTTGCTTAGTAGAATTGCAAAACCCAATGAATTCATATTTTTAAGACTGTTAGTACCTTCTCAAATTTCGATAAATCATTCAATTTCTGTAGAAAAACACGGGCTTTATTTTTCTTACTATTATTTATTTATATAATTCAGTTTCATAAACAGATTCTCAATATCTAAAGCCTGCAAGAATTCCACCAGCCAGAGCACGTCTGTTTGCATTTATCAATGTTGTTACAATAATGCCTCTTACAGACATGAATTGTCCTGAGGATTTCTATATTCGCAACCAGGAGAGGATCCATCTTTTCTTTTTCTATTAACCTTTTTATTACTTACCAGAGGCCTGTTGCACAAATTTGTGCATGGGCGGGGTCCGGCCGCCCTGCCGTGATGGAGGCCCATCGGGCCAGGCCAGTGTGGGGAGGGGCTGTGGGTGGTTGGCCGGCCAGCCCTGCCCCCCAATCAGGGTGGGGGGGGGGGGCTGATTGGGGTGGGGCAAGCTGGGGGGAGGAGCTGCAGGCAGTTGGCCGCATGCCCCGCCCCCAATCAGGGTTTTGGGGGCCATTCGGGCCCGGATCATGCTGGTTGGCTGCCACAGTGTGCGTCATAGCCACCGGTTGTTCCAGTAGTTCTGGTCATCTCGCCATTCCAGACACTGGGCTTTTATATATATAGATGGCTGCTATTCTGTACATTATGAACTATAGTCATTATGGTTTCCACTTAGATATTCTTAACAGAAAAAAGAAAAATTGCCACTTCTTTCCACTACTAAGTATTTTAATTATTGTATAGTGACTTTTAAGTATTTTATTTATTATGTAGTGGTATGTATACTAGTCTAAAAGAGTACAGTACAGATTTTGTCATCTATATTATTCCTTCAAAAACAGATGGTCCTTCTGAATTGGTCACAGTTTAGTAGAGGAGAAAGGGCTACACAGGCCAAGTACAGTGTGAGAAGTGACATGTACAAAGAGATGCTGCATTTTTACTGAGAATATCTTTCAAGCTCCAGATATGTGTATAAATCAATGATAATTTGCATGATTCCTTTCCAAACTATTTATTTTCTTATATTTAATATAATCCATAGTTCATTAAATAGAACTAACTCAGTATAATGTTAAGTTCTATTAGATGTCTATTTCTTGTTTCCTACAAAAACTCCCTAGCTATTGAAACAGGTTACAAAAAAATATTAATTTTATAGACTCTTAGAAAAATTGTCAGTTCCCTTAATGTGTATTCATTTAGTCATTTATTCATTCAACAAATTTTATATAGTGCACTTATCATATGCTAGGAACTATTCTAGGCACCAAAGATATAACTATGAAACAGAAGGACATGGTCCCAGCCCTCATAAAACTCAAAGTCAATAACGTCCAAGTGTGTTAGCTAAAACAGAGAGATTGTATAGACCAGCAGTCGCCAGCTGGTGGTCCATGAACCACTGCTGGTCTGTGAAGTCTGAAAGGTTGGTGACCACTGGTCTAAGTAAACCTTTGAAGCAGTGGTCGCCAACTGGTGGTCCACGAACCACTGGTGGTCCATGAGGTCTGAAAGGTTGGCAACCACTGGTATAGACTGTTCCACAGTTAAGTAAGACAGGTTGCTATTATTGGAATAATTTTCATACTTAGACCCATCATACTAAAATTTAAGAATATAAAAAATGAAGAAACTTCCAGAGAGAAACAGCAGATCACTCACAAGTAAATAGGTAACATACTCATTTTTTAGATGCTTCACAAACTTCTGCAAGGCAACTAAGTTGTATTTTTTTAGTATTGAAGAAAAATCTGAAGATAGAATTTTATATGTATCCAAATTGTCATCCTATATAATAAAAGCCTAATATGCTAAGTGTCCGGTCGGCTGTTCAACCAATCAAAGCGTAATATTCTAATGATATGCTGCGCTTGCTATGACGTGCACTGACCACCAGGGGGCAGACACTCCGACTGATAGGTTAGCTTGCTGCTGGGGTCTGGCCGATCGGGACTGAGTGAGAGGGGCCCTCCCATGGTCCCTCCTTGGTTGGCCAACCTCCCATATTCCCCTGCCCTGATTGTGCCACAGATGGGTATCTCAGCGTGGCTTGCACCCTCTCACAATCTGGGACCCTTCAGGGGATGTCGGGGAGCTGGTTTTGGCCTGACCCTGCAGGCCAGGCCAAGGGACCCCACTGGTGCATGAATTTGTGCACTGGCCCTCTAGTTTAAATATAAGAGTACAATAAAAAATAATCTCAGCCATTTCAGGCCTCAGAAACTTTGGCACACAAAGACTCTTTAAAAACAAACAAAATAAAAATCCTCTTGCTTACAATATTAGTAAGAAACTTAATACCCCACTTTTTATAATGGATAAAACAATTAGAAAATCAATAAGGAAAGAGTGGACTTGAAAAACACTGTAGATAAATGTGACCTAACAGACATATCAGAACCCTCCTCCTAGCAACAGCATAATACAAATTTTCTCAAGCACATAGGAACATTTTTCAGAATAGACCCTATGTTAGGCCACAAAACAAATCTTAATAAATTTTTAAAGATTTAAATTATACAAAGTATCTTGTAATTACAGTGTAATGAGATGAAATCAACATCAGAAAGGACACTAGAAAATTCACAAATCTGTACACATTAAGCAATACACACTTAAATAACCAATAAGTCAAAAGAGTAATTACAATGGAAATTTAAAACATCTTGAGAAAAATTAAAATAACACAACAAAGTTAAACTTGTGGGATGCAGCACAAGTTTACTAAGTGGGAAGTTTATAGCTGTACACACTTTAGAAAGAAGAAAGGTCTCAAATCAACAACCTAATTTAAGGAACTAGTCAAAGAAATGAAATCCAAAGACAGTAAAAGGAAGGAAATAAAGATTAGGGCAAACCCACAGTCAACATCATACTCAATGGGAAAAAACTAAAAGCATTTCCCTTAAGATAGGAATAAGACAGTCTTCTTTCACCACTCTTATCCAGCATGGTACTGGGAGTACTAGGCACAGCAATCAGACAAGAAAAAATAAAAATCATCCAAATTGGAAAAGAGGAAGTAAAACTCATTTGCAGATGACATGATTTGTATATAGAAATCCTTCAAGACTCCAACAAATAACTACTAGATCTAATAAATGAATTTGGTAAAGTAGCAGTTTACAAAATTAATATTCAAAAACCAATGGCATTTTTACACCAATAATGAACAATCAGAAAGAGAAATTAAGAAAACATCCCCATTTGCTATTGCAACAACAACAAAATATAAGGTACCTAGGAATAAATTTAATCAAGGAGGTAAAAGACCTGTACTTGGAAAATTATAAGACACTAAAGAAAGAAATTGAGGAAGATATAAATAAGTGGAAGCATATACCATGTTCATGGATAGGAAAAATTAACATTACTAAAATATTCATACTACCCAAAGCAATCTACAGACTCGGTGCAATTCCTATTTAAATACGAATGGCATATCTCTCAGATCTAGAAAAAATGTTCCAAAATTTTATATGGAACCACAAAAGACCCTGAGTAGCCTCAGCAATATTGAGAAAGAAGAACAAAGATGGAGGTATCACACTACCTGATATCAAACTATACTACAAGACCATATTAAAAAAAACAGCATGGCATTGGCACAAGAACACACATATAGATCAATGGAACAGAATAGAGAGAGAGCACAGAAATAAAACCACACTTTTTGGTCAATTAATATTTGACAAAGGAGGCAAGAACATACAATGGAGTAAGTCTCTTCAATAAATGGTGTTGGGAAAATTGGACAGTTATATGAAAAAAAAATGAAACTAGACCACCAAATTACACCATACATGAGAATAAACTCAAAATGGATTAAAGACTTAAATGTAAGTCACAAAACCATAAAAATCCTAGAAGAAAACATAGGCAATAAAATTTCAGGCATTTCTCATAGCAGTATTTTTGCAGAAATAGCTCCTAGGGCCAGAGAAACAAAGGACAAAAAGTTTTTTAATGGGACTACAAACTAAAAAGCTTTTGCACGGCAAAGGAAACCATCCACAAAATGAGAAGAGAACCCACTGGGTAGGATAACATATTTGCCAATCAGACATCTGATAAGAGGTTAATTTCCAAAATATACAAAGAACTTGTACAGCTCAACACCAAGAAGACAACCCAATTAAAAAATGGGCCAAGGACCTGAATAGACACTTCTCCAAAGTGGCCAATAGACATATAAAAAAAATGCTCAACATCACTATTCATCAGAGAGATGCAAATTAAAACCACAAGAAGCCCAGCCAGTGTGGCACAGAGGTTAAGCATCGACCCATGAACCAAGGGGTTGCTGGTTCTATTCCTGGTCAGGGCACATGCCCAGGTTTTGGGCTCAATCCCCAGTAGGGGACATGTGGGAGGCAGCCAATCTACGTTTCCATCTCACCATCTTTCTCCCTTCCTCTCTAAGATCAATAAAAACATATTTAAAAAAACAATAAAATAAAACCACAATAAATGCCACCTCACACCTGTCAGAATGGCTATCATCAATAAATCAACAAACAACAAGTATTGGTCAGGATGTGGAGAAAAAGGAACCTTAGTACACTGTTGATAGGCATGCAGACTGGTGCAGGCACTGTGGAAAACAGTAGAAGTTTCCTCAAAATATTAAATATGAAAACGCCTTTGACCCAGTGGCCTCACTTATATCCAAAGAAACTCAAAACACTAATTCTAAAGAATATATGCATCTCTATGTTCATTGCAGTGTTAGTTAAAATAGCCAACATCTGGACACAGCCCACGTGCCCATTAGTCAATGAAGGGATTAAAAAGCTGTGGTACATCTACCCAATGGAATACTACTCAGCTGTGAAGAGGAAGGAAATCTTACCCCTGGGACAGCATGGATGGCCATGGAGATTATTATTCTAAGTGAAGTAAGCCAGTCAGAGAAAGACGGATATAATCTCACATGTTGAATGTAATGAACAAAAAAACCCTGACAAAATTGAAACAGGAATGGATACATGGAACAGACTGACAGCTATCAGAAGGGAAGGGGGTTGTGGGGCTGGATGAAAGAAGGTGAAGGGATTAAGCAAAATAATAATAATAAAAAAATACACAAACACACACACACACAGGCAGTCCTTGGGTTATGTCACACTCGACTATACCTTGTTTCGTGGTTTTGTCGCCATCTCCCATTTATTTATAAAAAATAACTTCCTTCATTTCAACGTATGTACATATGTGCTTTATGTTTTTTATTATTTATTTACCACAAGTAAAGGTCAGGAATTGTTATCTTTCTTTTACATTTTTTTTTTACTGTTTCACTTCATTACTGCTGTGTATGTGCTCCATGTGAGTGACTTAGGTGCTTATGTAGGTGGGTTCCAACTTACGGCGAAAATTGCATTATGTCGCGCCATAGGAACGGATCTCCGATGTAACCGGAGGACCTACTGTATACACACACACACACACACACACACACACACACACACACACACACATTTCACATAGACACAGACAACAGTGTGGTGATAGCCAGAGGGAAAAGGTGGGTGGGGGTGGGGGTAGGCGGAGGTGGGCAAAGGAGGGATGAATGGGGATAGGAAAAAGACATTGCTTTGGGCAATGGTTGCACAATGCAGTGTGTAGATGATGTTTTATGAAACAACCAGAGGCCCAGTGCACAGATTTGTGCACCAGTGGGGCCCCTCGGCCTGGCCTGCAGGGACCAGAGGACCTCCGCGCTGCCCCAGCCCGGCCTTACCCGCCACTCGTCGGGCTCCAGCCGCTGTCTGCGTTGATCCCACACAGCACGAAGTAGTGTGCGAAGCAGCAGGTGGTCTGGGAGGAGCCCGAACCCAGGCTGGGCGCTGTGCCACTCCCGCTCATCCTGGCCCCACTGTGCCTGCTGCTCGGGTGTGCAGGGGAAGTGTCCGCGGGAGAGGCTCGTGCCTCCACAGCTGCACTCACCAGCAGTGACCTTGGCATCTGGTGCCCATTGGTCAGCTGAGTAGCACTCCTGCTGTGGGAGTGCACTGATCACCAGGGGGCAGAGGCTCAAGCTGCCCCCGGTGGTCAATGGGTGTCATAGTTACCAGCCGGTCATCCAGTCATACAGTTGCTTAGGGGTTTATATATACAGATGTCACCCCAATAAATTCAATTATAAAGAATAGACTCTTTTTCTTGGAAGTGTACCATTAAATTTAGATTTCTCATTTGTCTTCCTTTTCTTTCACTCTGTCACTCTTTATTCCTGCCTTTTCTCCTTTATCCCTTCTCTCTCCCTTAAATACTAAGAATACTATATGCTTTTAAATGGCTTGTATAATGTAAGTGAAGAAACTAATCACCATAAGAAAAAAATAAAGTGGCCATTTTTCTACTCCTACACCTATCTATACTAATAAAAGGGTAATATACTAATTAAACTGGACATCTTCCAGACCTCCTTCCAGATGTCCTTCCGGGCAAAGCCACAGTGGTGGGGGCTGAGGGAGAGGCACTTAGAGGCAACCAGGCCTGCCAGCAGTTAGGGGTGACCAGGCCAGCAGGGGTGGGAAGTTAGGTGCAACCAGGCTGGCAAGGGAGGGCAGTTAGGGGTGACCAGGCCTGCAGGGGAGGGCAGTTAGGGGTGACCAGGCAGGCAGACAGAGTGGTTAGGGGCGATCAGGCAGGCAGGCAGGTGAGCAGTTAGGAGCCAGTGGTCCCGGATTATGAGAAGGATGTCTGACTGCCAGTTTAAACCAGCAGTCAGACCTCCCCTGAGAGGTCCCAGAATGGAGAAGGGCTGAGGGACCCCCCCTCCCGCGCATGAATTTCGTGCACTGGGCCTCTAGTCTATATATATAAAACCCTAATATGCAAATAGACCGAACGGCGGAACAACCAAGCAACTGGTCACTATGACGTGTGCTGACCACCAGGGGCACACACGAAACATGGTGGGCATTGGCAGCAGGCAACAGAGCGCAGAACATGGCAGTCATCAGCCATGGCAGAGGGTGGAGCAGGTGAGCGGGGGCATCAGACCAAGAAGGGGTGCCAGTTGCTGTCATTGGAGCAAGCCTCTGGTGGTTACTGAAAATTCTTTACTCCCACGCACCACGGTCCCACCCAGCATTCACACCTGCTGCTGGTGCCAGCCCACTTTCACCTGCTGCTGGCGCCAGCCCCAATCACTCTGCATCATTAGTAGGTGTGAGCAGGGCCAATGCCATCAGTGCACGGGAGCGGTGGTGGTGGGAGCGGGGCTGCTGGCAGACAGGAAACCGGGGACCATGGCGTGAGGGGCCAGATGGGGGTATGGAGGATGGGCTGAGACCCGCCTCTGCCCACCGTGGACCATAGTTCCTTTCAAGGTGCACTAATTTGTGCATTGGGCCCCTCGTTACATTATAAATTGTCTATAAAGTCTTATTACTTCAAAACTCACCCTCATCATTAAATAATATGTGCATGGCCCTGACAGTCACTTTTCATATACTTTCTTTTTCTAAATAAAAGGGAAAACTATGCTTGAAGAATTGAAAATACATATATTAGAGCAGATATAAATAGAAATAATAAAAAAAGATAACACCATGGACACAGACAGTAGTGTGGTGAAGACCTGGGGAGGGCGGGGATGGGAGCAGTGTGGAGGAGGTCAATGGGGAAAAAGGAGGACATCTGTAATACTTTCAACAATAAAGATAAGTTTTTTAAAAAGATAAAGGAAATTGGCAAACCTTTAGCTATATTGATCGAGGGCAAAATAGAAAAGACTAAAATAAAATCAGAAATAAAAAAAGGGGACTTACTACTGATTTTACAGAAATAAAAATATAAGAGAGTACTATAAACAATTGTATATCAACAAGCTGGATAAAATAGATGAAATGGACAAATTCCTACCAAGACTAAATCATGAAGAAATAAAAAATCTATAAGGAGATTGAATCAGTAATCAAAACTGTTAATAAACAAAATTCCAGAACCAGATTACTTCACTGGTAAATTCTATCAAATATTTAAAGAAGAATTAATACCAGTCTTTCTCAAACTCTTCCAAAAACAAAAAAAGAGAGCAACATTCCTTAACTTATTTTATGAGGCCAGCATTGCCCTTATACCAAAGCAAAACAAAGAAAAGAAAACTACCAACCAATATTACTTATAAATATTCATGCAGAAGTCCTCAACAAAATATTAGCAAACCAAATTCAACAGCATGTTAAAAGGGTTATACACCATGACCAAGTGGGATTTATTCCTGGAATGCAAGAATGATACAATATACAAAAATCAAGCAGTATAGCACCACACGAACAGAATGAAAAAAAAAAAAAGATAATCTAGATACAGAAAAGGCATTTGATAGAATTTAACACACTTTCGTGATAAGAACACACAACAAGCTACGTATTGAAGAAAACTGCCTTAACATAATAAAGCTCATTTGTGGAAAATCCACAGCTAACATACTCAATAGTAAAAGGTTGAATGCTTTTCCTCTAAGATCAGGAACAAGGCGAGGATGCCTGCTTTCAGTCAGCATAGTGCTGGAAGTCCTAGCTAGAACAATTAGGCAAGAAAAAAAAAAGGCATACAAATTGGAAAGGAAGAAGTAAAGTTATCTGCAGATGATATGATGTTATATGTAGGAATCTATAAGACTTCACAAAAATGGTTTTAGAACTAATAAATGAAATCAGCAAAGTAGCAGGACGCAAAGTCAATATGCCGAAATCATTGCATTTTCATTCACTAACAAAGAACAATCTGAAAACAACCCAATTCAAAAATGGGCAAAAGACTTTTCATAAACATTTATTCAAAGACAGTATGTAAATGGTCAATAAGCACATGAAAAGATCACTTAAAAATCACTAATCATAAAAATGTAAGTCAAAATCACAGTGTGTTGGGGAGCACACGAGACTTGGTTGGAAAGTTTGTAAGGAGGACATTCTGAGAAAAAGGGAAGGTTGCCTGCCCTGTTTATCAGAATTCTGACTTAGGGGAGTGCCGAAGGCGGTGCCCCTAATTATTCCTTGACCCCCAGGTGTTTACTGGAATCCTTATGCTTAATCTTTTGGGTGTCCTTGCTTAAAAGACACTACAAACACATGTGTCCTCCCAAGATTACTTAACCTGCTGACTGTATCTAAAAGATAAACTTTATCTCAAACTGCTATTACAATAAAATGAGGCAGGCAATCGAGGCTATCTGGTTCCTTTAGCCAGGCAGCCCCTTAGCCTTCTCTTTCACAGCAAACAGTTGTGTCTGAGTAATCTATTCATCTGCAGCTGAGGGTCTGCTGGTCAGCCTTGGCAACAATGAAATACAATGGAACCTCATTTCTTGAACTTAGTTAGTTCCAAAAGACTGTTCAAGAAGTGATTTGTATGATAACCAAATCATTTCCCCCCCATCTATAATAATAAAAGTGTAATACGCTAATTAGACCGGACGTCCTTCCGGACATCCTTCTGGACAACCTTCCAGATGAAGCTGGGGCTGTGAGGGAAGCCCAGGTCCTGGGTGCCAGAGGGAAGCCTGGGTCCCAGGTGGCAGAGGGAAGCTAGTGCCAGCAGCTGGGGGAAGGAAGGCCTACTCTTGCACGAATTTTGTGCATTGGGCCTCTAGTTAGAAATAATGTAAATTGAATCAATTTGTTCCAGACCCTTCTTATATACAGTACATGTACCATCTAATCTATAAATACATTTCTTAAATTTACCGAATCACCCCATACTAGCTTTAAATGAATTTTTCACATATCACTGCCTTCAAAATGCTATTACATGCTAACTGTTTTTCCTTTATTTAATCAACAACAGTTTTTCTACCTATTCAATTGCCTGTGATTGTTGTTTTGTGAGCGCTTTCACACCCTTAGCAAGATTAGCATTTTATGTTTTAAAATTGTGTTAATCATCTATTTTGCTAGCAACAAAAGCATTCTCTCCTTTCTTGCCTGAGAGACACTTTTTGTCATGCTAAGCATGAAAGGGTTATCAGGTCGACAACTGAAGTTTTGGTCAAGAACCAAGACATTTTTTTCTGTGAATATCTTGGTCAAGAACTGAATTGTTTGAGATGGGAGACATTGGAGAAACAAGATTTGACTGTACCTTACTTCACACCCACTAAGATGTAGCCCTGACCTAGTTGGTTGGAGCATCATCCTGTACACCAAAAGGGTTTGAGTTTGATTCCCAGTCAGGGCACATACCTAGGTTGTGGATTCGATCCTGGGTTGGGGCACATACAGGAGGCAACCAATCAATGTTCTCTCTCTCTCTCTCTCTCTCTCTCTCTCTCTCTCTCTCTCTCTCTCTTTCTCTATTTCCTCACCCTCTAAAAATCAATAAAAGCATATCCTCAGAGGAGGTTTAAAAAAAAAGATGGCTATTAATAAAAACAAAGTGTTAAGGATGTGGAGAGACTGGAACCATATGCATTGCTTGCAAGAAAGTAGAAGTAAAATGGTGCAGCCAATATGTAGAATGGCATGCCAGTCCTCAAAAACTTAAACATAGAATTATCATATGGTTCTAAAATTCTAGATTCTAGATTAGCATCAATTTAGCAATTCTCTGCAGGTATATATAAAAGAATTGAAAGCAGGAGCTCAAACAAGTATTTGTATATTCACATTCATAACAACATTATTCACAATAACCAAAAGGTGGAAGCCACCCAATGGATAAACAATATGCAGTATATACATACAATAGAATATTTTTCAGCCTTAAAAAAAGAAAATTTGGACAAGTGCTGTAATGTGGACATTATGCTAAGTGAAAAGCCAGACACAAAAGGACAAATGCTCTATGATTCCATTGATATGAGGTACCTAAAATATCCAAATCTTCAGAGATAGAACGTAGAATGGTGGTTCCCAGGGTCTGGAGGAAGGAGGGGATGGAGACTTATGCTTTAATGGGTACAGAGTTTCAGAGATGGAGGGTGGTGATGGTTGTACAACAATTTGATTGTACTTAACACTGCTGAACTGTGCACTTAAAAAGTTACATTTGCAAATTTTGGCCTGCAGGGATCATGTGTATTTGACCACATTATGTGTATTTGACCACAATTAAAAAAATAAAGAATAGTTAAAATGGTAAATTTTATGTCATGTATATTTTATCCCAATTTTAAAAAATACAAACACTTTTGGAAGAAGAACTCCAATAAGAAAAGAGAGAAATTCAGCATGCTGTTTAGAGATATGGAAAGTAAGGGTGAACAAATAACTTTTTAAAATTTGTATTTGTCTAAAAATGTAAAGAAAGAAAATAGTGGGGAAACAAGGATGAAAAAAATGGAGAAAAACACATTTATAACAATCCAAAACTAAAATTCTATGGGAACCAAATTATCTCAGGGAAAATTTGAAAAAAGATGAGATAATAAATAGTAAATTATTTGTATTGTTTGAGGGAAGATACAGATATTGATGACTTGGGAACTAGCAAAATAAGTTTGGGATCACCCCTTAGAAGAATAAGATTAGAATGTATATCTCAAACCACAGAATATTTTATTTATTAATTTGGAATAAAGCAAGAAAACATAGGAAGAGGAAAAAGAAACCATAATAAAAGGAAATATGAAATACAAAGACAACATAAGTAATTACAGTAAATGTAAATGCTACTCATATTGGATTATACAACAAAACACTAAATGCAAAAATAAGAGACCTTCAAAACAAAAAGATAAAGATAGAAGTTAAAAGTGTTGAAAACTGTACAAAAGAAATACAAACAGCAACAGTGAAAAGGGCTAGAGTACCAATCAATTGTCACCTTAATAGTTAGCGAAAAGACACAGAGATAGCTCTGGCTGGTTTGGCCTGCGGACTGAAGGGTCCCGGGTTCAATTCCGATCAAGGGCACATGCCCAGGTTGTGGCTCCATCCCCAGTGTGGGGTGTGCAGGAGGCAGCTGGTCAATGTTTCTCTTTCATCATTGATGTTTCCATCTCTCTCTCTCCCTCTCCCTTCCTCTGTGAAACCAATAAAAATATATTTCAATTCCATCCATGCTGTTGCAAATGGTATGAGTATGCTAAGTGAAATAAGCCAGTCAATGAAGGAAAAATACCACATGATGTCACTCATTTCTGGATAATAAAGACCATTATAAACTTATGAACAAAAATAGATACAGTGGCAGAGCTGCCTCGAACAGATTGTCAAACTGCAGCGGGAAGGCCGGGGAGGGTTGGGGGGCAGGAGGGGGGTGGGTAAGAGATCAAGCAAAGGACTTGTATGCATGCATATAAGCATAACCAATGGACATAAGACACTGGGGGGTAGGGGAGGCCAGGGGATTGTCAAGGGCGGGGGAAAAAAAAATGAGACATATGTAATACTTTTTGTAATACTTTAAGCAATAATAAAAAAAAAGATAAAATTAAAAAAAGAACTCCTACCACTCAACAATAAAAAGACAAATAAATCAATTTAAAAATGCAAAAAATATATATATATTTTTTAAAAATGACACAAATATATAGCACACACACACACAATAACAGGTCAAGAAGATAAGTCAGGAAATTCAGCAAAGGCTAGATACAAGATCAATTTTTTCCATATTTTTATTGATTTCAGAGAGGAAGGGAAAGAGAAAGAGATAGAAATATCAATGATGAGAGAGAACTATCTATTGGCTGCCTCCTGCACGCCCTCCCCTGGGGATCGATCCCACAACCCGGGCATGTGCCCTTGACCAGAATCAAACCCGGGACCCTTAAGTCCATAGGCCAATGCTCTATCCACTAAGCCAAACCAGGTAGGGCAGTACGAGATAAATTTTTAAAAGTCAACAGCATATCTCTGTACTAATGATGAGCATCTAGAAACATACCAGGAAATAAGCTATTATACAGAGCAGAAGAACAACGATGTAGTGCCTAGTAATAAACTTTAAAAATAATATGCAAGACCTCTCTGGAAATTTTTAAAAATCTCATTCCAGGGCATAAAGTTCTAAATAAATAGTTTACCCTCATGGATAAGGTACCATTCTAAAAATATCAATGCCCCTCTCCTCAAAGCATGCATAAATTCTGCGGGATGGCATCAGAATTGTAGCTAGGTGCTTTTGGGCACTTCAAATACTTATTTTTAAATGTATATAAAAGAATAAAGATCTGCAAATAGCTAAGTCAACTTTTAAAAACAAGACTAAAAGAGGGGAATTTGCCCTACCAAGACTTATACTATAGGAATAAAAAGCAGTGTGGTACTGATGCAAAAACAAACAAACAAAAAAATGAAGAAATGGAACAGAATCGAGATCTCAGATGGAAGCCTAAGGAAAGCACAAATTATTTACTGTATGCTAACGGGAAAATTAGCTCGCCATTTTGAGAAAAGTAAAACAGATCCATATCTTATACCATACACCACATACACATGTGACATGTGTATATCTCAGATATATCTCAGATGAACTGAAGACCTAAATATGAATGGTAAAACTACAAATCTTAAGAAGAAAATATAGGCGAATTTTATAATCTTATATTTTAGTGTTATAGTGAAATACTTCGTAAACAAGATATAAAAAGCACACATAAGAAGGTAAAAAAATGATGATTCAATTTTATCAAAATTGTTCAATGAAGGCTACTGTAGCCAAATTAAAACTTACATGCTAATATTTGCCCTAGCTGGTTTGGCCCAGTGGATAGAGTGTCAGCCTGTGGACTGAAGGGTCCTGGGTTCGATTCTGATCAAGGGCACATGCCCAGGTTGTGGGTTCGATCCCCAGTAGGGGCGTCCAGGAGGCAGCCAATCGATGATTCTCTCTCATCATTGATGTTTCTATCCCTCCCTCTAACTTCCTCTCTGAAATCAATAAAAATATATTTTTGAAAACCTATATGTTAATTTTAGAATGCACAAGAAAACCTCTGCAAATCAATAACAAAAAGTCAGGAAAAACTAAATGGAAAAAGCACAGGCTATATACAGGCAAATTATGTAAGTGGAAGTCTAAATGGCTAAAGAATATAAAAGGGATATTCAAATGCATTAAAACTGAGATGAAATTAATTTAAACAATTCCATGAATTACAACTAGGCATCCATTAGATTAACAAGTGTTAGGAAATCAGATAAGGTCAAGTGTTTGCAAGGATGTAGGAAAACAGGAACTGATGTGTACTGCTGCTAAGAGTAAACTGGTATAGCTAGTAAGATTCGGTGCTCAGTGCTACAGAATATACACCTACCCTCCACACCGGCCAGCCCTTCCCTGGGTATATATAACCCACAGAAATTTTCACAAGCAGTAATCACTGATGCACTGTTTGTGGTGACAGGTATTAAAATAAATCTTTGTGTTTGTCACTGGAGAATGAATGAATAAAGCGTATTGGCCGCTTGAAGTAATAACAAAGCACAAAGCAACATGAATAGATCTTAAAAACCCAGTGCTCTGTTAGAAAAAATAAAGTAGGACAAAGTCTACTAAAATATGGAACTCCATCTTTTACAAGATTACATATGCATTTCTGTTATACATCAAATTTAAGTAGCTGCCTATGGAGACGGAGGGGAATGGGAATGGGGAATGAGGGGGAAAGGAACAAATATCTAAACTAGGTGTTTTGCTTCAACTATAATGATTGGATAATATGAACTAAGGAATATGATTAATTCATCTCGGCGATCAATTGAAATAATAAAATAACACCTCTGTACCTAATGAATGTGCAGTATAGTGTAGGGAGATGGCAAGGCTTACTTGCTATGGAGTTAAAAAATACTGAGTGAAATAGGTGATATACAGGTGTAATCGAAGATAAGCATAGTCAGGAAAGAAGCATTCTGGAAAAGATGGCATTTTTAGCTGGCATTGAAAAATAGTTATATTTAGATGTGGAAGTAAAGTGAAATGTTATTCAATGGAAAGCAAACGGAGAAGTCAGAAAATGAAAATGGTTCATGTCAAATGTGGAAAACAGTGATTGAGTTGTGCTGGAGCATTCGGTGCATGAATGGGAATGAGTGAGAGAGCTCTCAGTGGACCTGACAGGCAAGGCTAGAGAGTCCAGCTAATGCCAGGGCAGTGGGAACCCGCCGAAGGTTTGTAGCAGGAGAGTGGCATTGCAGGGACAGAGGGGTCATTGCTGATGCTCCCAGAGTTCCTGCTGACCTAAGCTGTCACGTCCATTTCATTTGCGACAGTGATTTTAGGGGCACAGCTAGGGTTCTGATTTCCTCGTACTTCCATTTTATTGAATAATAAGGGACTTAGCAAATTGGAGCTACCTCCAAGAAACAGTGAAACGAAGTCTGGGAAAACCCCTGATGTCGAAAATTAAGCTCTGTGTGTTCTTGGTTTCTTGCTGCTGTTTCAGCTTCATTAAATTTCTGTTCCTGTTTCCACTCTAAGTCATTATGGTCCTTATTTTATGGCTTTAAGTTCCTAAGTCCAACAAATTTTTGTACTAGGGGTATTAAAACCCAGCCTTGGGCTAGGCGGACACCAGACCAGCCAGGAGTCTAGCAGTGGCTGCATTAGGTTACTGCATCGAGATCGAGGTAGATAACCGAAGAGCCGAACCGGAGTCCTCAGTGCCAGGCTTGGGAAGAAGGCAGGTCTTGGGATGGCAGGTGAAGGCAAACACTCAAGATCCTATGGACCTAATTTGAAGTAGCCAGGTTATCCTGCCCTGGAGACCTGGTCTCACTGTCGTTATACTCAGTTCTACAAGTTAGCAAGCACCAGACTCGAAAAAGCTCAGCCCAGTCCTCCTGCCTTCTCTCGTCACTCAGTGAATGTGAATGTTATTGGATTATTCTTTTCTTCTTGCCCAGTTCCTTCATGCAAAGACTCCTTTGCCAAGAATAGTCCTTAAGTCCCTGATCCCAGTTATCGAATTCCCTGGAACTGACCTCTGGTATTTAGATATTTTTGTCCATGAAATTCTTGTCTGACTTTTGAAGATTTCCTGAAGCTTGGCCTCGCTGAAACCCTGACTCCAATAGCAGGTTCACTCTTACCTGAGTCCGTAAAACCAAACCAGATGCTAATATGAGGAATTAAGTTTCTGTGACTCAACACTTAGATGCTCTAGCAGCAAGGGTGCCCAGTGACGTCATGCTGTAACCCGGAGCCCCAGTTTTCACAACAGATTTTTATCTTGCTCTTTACCTTGCACACTTCGCTCTTTACTTACAAAAGTCCTTGAGTGGCAACATTCTTGGTAACAAGATCCCTCCAGGTAATAATAGCTCAGCCTTGCTCTTGCACTTCACCTCGCCATCTCTTCTGCTGCCCTCTCATTTCCTGAAGCTTTGCCCTTGAACAATGGCTTCCTGGTACTTACCTGTCATACTCAGTATAATGACTGTGCCTCAGAGAATTAGTAAGGAAATGCACATGTTCTTCATTGGGGGAGGGGGAGGGTAGGGCCAAGGATCCATTAAAAGGGTGATATCCATTACTGAGGTCTTAGAGGCTACGAATTGTCAATTTGGGTCAAGAAAAGATCTATTGTTCTACCTTGATTGCATATGAAATTGGGGCTAGAGGGAAAGTGTTTAGTGAACTTCAAACCCAGGGATAAGTGTAATAGTCTGCAAGTCATATTTCAAACATCAACATCTGCCATTCTATATTCCAGGAAGGTACCCCCCCCCCACACACACATACACACCATCTTTATAACAGGGAAACAATCCCTGTTTTAGGGGAATGTCTCAGCAGAAGATAGAGAGCACGGGTGTGCTATTCCTTCTTAAGCCCTTCTATTTTCATGAAATCTTAAATCCTCACTTCTGATGCCTACCTATATTACTAGCCACCCAATCATAGTTTCCCTGTAGTTCTGACTTTACCAGCCTTCTTGCATACTAGCAGTGGAAGACTGAATAGATCACATGTCCAGACTGAACAACAAATAGATGATAGTCGTTTTGAAAGATGATCTTATTCTGCAGGACAAATCAAGCAAACTGTTGGAGTCACCAGGAAAGGGGCCATGGATTGTTTATGACCTTACCAGGAGCACTACAGTCTTGTTGGATACCACATGTAGATCACTTATGACTTCTCAGGAAAGGTATGAAGAGGGGAGAAGGTGGGAGATCATTTTCTGGAGGCACCACAAACTGGGACCAATATCTGCTGACCATTGTAACAAATGATCTTGATATTTGCTAAAATAAATATCAACGTGTTTAAATAACCAGTTTTAATAATGACTTTGGTTTTTAGCAAATCCTAAAGAGACAAAACTCATTAGAATAATTTAGAGGAGAGAGAAAAGGTCACAAACAAAAGTCTAGTCCTCAGATATCCATTGAGCATCTTACTTGGAGAAGGGATCAGGTAGTTTGATAATCATGTAAGGGTTCTAAAACCTTTCTAACTTCTGCCATACTAGCTGCTTCATTATCCCATTTCTCCTCAGAGATCAGGAATAATATTCTTAAAATTAGAAGGGCCTATGTGCTTAATTCAGTGAAGAAGAAAATGAGAAATTAGGGAGATTATGTGGTAATGTGGGGAACACAATTCCAAGGGCTAGAAAGCAACTCAGCTAGAGAAGAAAGAAGGTTGAGTTCCAGGGTCTCCTTCAAAGACAGAAAGGAAAATCCCAGGCGATAGACTGGGTCAGATACAGTTTTTATGTGACTGCAGTTCAAAGGCTTACATGGACTTTCTGATGGAGCCAAATACAGTGGGGCCTTGACTTAGGAGTTTAATTCGTTCCGAGACCGAGCTTGTTAAGGAGCTCGTTAACTCAAATTACTCTATCAACTCAATGCAAAAAATCGGCCGAGAGACAGCTCGTATCTCAAAAAACTCATTAGTCGGGACACTGGTAAGTCAAGGCCCCACTGTACCAGAAAGTAATATTAGTTCCAAGCCCAAATTAGGTTCTAATATATTACAGCTTTTAGATATAATCCTATATAGTAAAAGGCTAATATGCAAATCGACCAAACAGCGGAACAACTGGTTGCTATGATGCGCACTGACCACCAGAGGGCAGATGCTCAACGCAGGAGCTGCCCCGTGGTGGTCAGTGCGCTTCCACAGAGGGAGTGCCGCTCAGCCAGAAACCCTGATCTGGACTCACAGCCAGACTGCGAGAGGGCACAGGCCGGGCTGAGGGACCCCTCCCGAGTGCACGAATTTCATGCACCGGGCCTCTAGTCTACATATACTAGTAAAAGCCTAATATGCAAATTGTCCCCTCAGGAGTTCGACTGGGAGACCAGAAGTTCGATTGCTTGCTATGATGTGCGCTGACCACCAGGGGGTGGTGTGGAACGAAGGAAGGCCCTGGCCAGCAGCCAGCAACCAGCAACCAGGGGAAGGAAGGCCCCAGCCGGCAGCTGGAAGGCCCTGATTGGCCCTGATCTCCAGCCAGGCCTAGGGGCCCTACCCATGCACAATTTTGTGCACCAGGCCTCTAGTATTCAATATAACTCTTGACATTTTGTTTCACATACACCCTTTTTCCTATCATTCTTTTAATAAACATTTATTAAATATCTATTCTATAACAGGTATAACTCTAGGTAAATTGGCCAGAAGTTAACTAATTGCAAACTAGTCTCCTATATACCAATTTAGCAAAGGCTCTATTTGTCTAATAATCAATTTGCTGAATTTATCAAAAGTGTATTTTAAGAAATATTCTTCTTGAAAATATTAAATGCATGTATTCATAAGAACATTTCAAGGAATATTCAACTTGTAACAAGTGATGACATAGGCAATCCAGTGTTCTAATGACCATTTTATTGTAGTCTTTTTACTAAGTATTGATTAAGGAATTTATCTTTAGGTTCTTTGTATTTGCTATGCCTTAAGCCTGGACTATTCTTTCCCCAGATACTTTCATAGCTCATGCTCCGAGTTGATTCTGGTCTTGGTTCAAATGCCATTTTGTCATATACTTTACTGGATGTGTCTGTTTAAAATAGCACCCCCTTCACTCATCCAGGGCAGGGACCATGGATCCACACATGACTTCACCAGTGTCACTCACTTTCCTGGCTGCTCTCCAGGGGATGGAAACAAGATCTAGACCACTGATATCCAGTCTGGAGCAAAAGGAAGAGGAGGTGCGGGTGGGACTTTGTAGCACCTATCACTACCTGATGTTATTCTATGCGTTCATTGTTCACGTCCCCTAAATGACGAGAGCAGTGACTTTTTATTATTGAAGCTCCCTCATATGAGTAAAACACACCAAACATATCTGGACATAGTAAGCACTCAATAAATACCTGTTGGATGAATTAATTGAATATATAAAAGAATAATTTCTTCCCAGTGGGCAAATATGTTCAAGAAGGATATCAGCTAAAACTAATTTCTGGCAAATTAACTTTTAAAAAAATTGATTTTCAGAACCCTGGCCTCCTCTACCAGATAATGTACCTAAAGAGTTGACCAGCTCTCTCTTTAATTCTCAATTTAAATGACTAATTAAATGAACTTTAAAATCTCCTTTCCTGGGTTTAATCCTCTTCTATACTATAAATGATTCTCAGAGGCATGTTGCACAGTAACTCAGATTATACATTTTACTATTTCTTTTTATAATTGAATTTATGACCTTCTGGGCCAGAAACACATATGCTAGCTATATAAGGCTCATTTTCCCCAAGTATCAAGTTAAAAGGTAAATTTTGAAAAGACTAAAATGTTGCCCTAAAATAAATATTGTGTACAAATAGTCAAATTGGTCATAAATAAACATTGAGTTTTCATCTTATTTTGAAAAGAGTTTAAAGAACTAACTTATCAATTATAATATATTTGTAATTAGTTTCATTTGCAGTCACTCAAAAACCTTTGGACATTAGTTTTACTGATATTTATAGCTTGGGTTAATTACCAGTTCCACAGTTCTTTACAGACTGTCTTACTTCATGCTACTCATTATACAGTTTAGAAGTAGCGTACAGATTTCCCTCACACTTAGTTGGTGCAATAAAAATCTGGTTATTTTTATAAATTTCATTCATTTTTAGGTATTCATAAAATGTTAATATTTTAGAAGCAGAAAACCAACCGTCTAGATAGTTCTAAGACTTTGCCTATTAGTACTGGATAGTATATTAAAAATCACAAGATAATGCTAAGGGGAAAAACAATGGCACACTGACAGAAAAATTATATTTTTAGTGTAGTGTACCCTACTCTAAATAAAAATGTTTGGATTACTTACAAGAATGCAAGGAGGTTGAATATGAATGGCATGAGTCAATTGATAAATGTGTGCTCCATATTTTGCTATGAAGTCATAAAGTACAGGAGAGAGGTCTTACTTAGTGGCACTTACATTTTCTAGAATCAGAAAGACTTTCATTTATTGGATAAGGCCAAGTCTTTTATATATGCAACAGTAAAAAGCCAACATAAGCACCTGTAAGTCAGGTCAAATGTTTAAGATGGATCTAAAAGACTAAACTTAAAATCCATAAGAAATACACAGGAGAGATGAACAAGTTAAATGACACTATGAAGAAATAATCAAACACATTTGGAATGTAGGACATTATGCAAAACAACTGGCCTGGACACTTTAAATGTTTAGTGCCAAAGAAAAGGAAACGTGTGTGTTGACGGGTGGAGAGAGCATTGGTCTCACTTGAAAGAGACTAAAGAGACAGCAGAAACCAGCTCTACAACATATTACATAAAATATACGTAGGGGAAAATGAAGAAGTGTGTATATGGGTGGGGTTTTAGACGGGATTATAGAAGCATTGTTAATTTTCTTGGGTGTGTTGATGATACTATGATTATGCAGTAGAATGCCCTGTTTTTAGGAGAGACAGTTAAAATATTTAGGAAAGAGTTTTATGAAGTGTGCAACTTCTTTGAAATGGATTCAGCAGACACACACACACACACACACACACACACACACACACACTCAACATGCACACAAACATATAGGGCAAAATGTTAATAGTTGTTAAATCCAGATAGTAGGTATGTAAGTGATATGAATGTTTATTTTTTTCCTTCAAATTTTCTCTCTGTCTGAAAATGTTCCCAATAAACTGTTGGATAAAACAAAAATTATTTAAGCATTTATAATAAAAGACAGATCCTTTTATAATTTTTAGAAAAGGATCTAAAAGAATTTTCTTTATTGAAGACACAGAGCTAAGCTGAAGAATGAACTCTTTACAAAGAATGTCATTAGCCTATTACTAAATAAAACGCTAAGAAAATAATGTAATCTTTAAGATATAGGCAGTTGGCTTTACAATATCAGTTATCTGTGTTTCTCCATATTATATATGCTCTCAGCATAAATGAGGATGCTAATGTCTTAGAACACTACACAACTTTAAACTTATAGAGATCAGCATATTTTTAATTATTTTCAATGTGACTTAGTATAAAATCTAACAATCTTAAGCAGAATGACTGAATAAATATTTTACAATTCAGCTAACATAGCACATTAATCAGTTGAATTTACCTGAGTAAGTGTGGATCTCATTGAAATTGTGTCTTGGCATCTCTGTAATACTGTGTTTAGTCAAAATGCTTCCCAGTGGATGTGTCTTTTTTACAGCTCAGGTGGGAGAAACAAGCTTAGTAGCAAATTGGTCTACCTGTTAAATATAAAAGTGAAACACTAAGCTGAAGAAATATCTGTGTTGTGCAATTATTATGAATTTTCCCTTAATACCTGGCATTGACATTTATTGATACACTAGTAAGCAATATGATTAGGAATAAGTTACTTATTTAATTCGGGAGCTTTTGGCAAAATGTAATTACATAAATTAAAATAAGGCCTCTGTCATGTGCTATGCCCTAAATTAGCATTGAAAAGTTTAAATTTAAATAATTGATATTAAATAATTTTAATTATCCTTGTTTTCACTCTACTATTAATAATGTTACTCTTTCTTTTCTATTTAGCTTTCTTTTGTTCGAATGCCCTATGTACCTTTTGCTTCCTTTTGCTTTTTCCTTTCACTTTATTTATTTTTATTTTTTTAAACTGTTATGATATCCTGTGGCTTCCAGCAAGCCATGGGAGCATCAACAAGTTCTTAGTCATTATCCCTCCATCATATTCTCAAACCCAGCCCATCACTGCAGCTTCATCTTTACTAGAGCTCCCAGGACTGGCAACCCGTTCTCAAGTGCTTGATGATCTAGGTCTGCTCTGAAACCCACAGTGAATAACATAAATACAAGGTTCTTCAAGGCAATTAGGAAGAGAGGACCTGGGTCCCATGGCAATCTAACATTAAATTTAGCGTTCTAATTACCTTTAGTTGACTGTAGATTTCCACCTTGCATTCAAAAGCCCATCTTTCAGTCAACTGCCTTCAGCGATCTTCTGCCGATGATAACTTCTTAGGGAGGAAGGTTTTATCTTTCTGAAAATCTGAAACACTAGAAAAAAGTCTTATTCTTGGATGCCAAGTAAAGAGGTCTTTTTAAAAATCTGTAAAGCAAGTCATTGTCTTCTGCTATTTTAAGAGTTAGAACTTGGTAGCAGTAGGCACTTTGCATTAATATAACATTCTAATCTCTTGAAAAGAAAGCTTCCCATTATAGACTTGGTTTGTTGTCATCATTGAGGTAACGGCCACCTGAAGGGAAACTTCTACCCAGAAACTCATTTCTTCTGCTGGAAGATATCAAAAGTAGAAGGTGGGTAGTCATAGTGAGATTGCTTATCACCAGTGAACACGTCAATTGAGTCATACAAAGAACATTTTAAATGGATTTTTAAGAAGTTGAAAGGTTTGCTTCTCTTGATTAGTAGTGCAGGGAGGGGAAAAATAAGCTTCAACAACTAATAGGTAAATATAGTACTCTTTCCTGTAGACTCAGGACATTTGCAGAAGCTCATGCATGAATAAATCAGCAAGAAAAAAAATAGTGCCAATATAAAAGAAAATAGTTAATTTTCTTCTTGTTCCTACGAAGAAAGTCTTTTGTTTGCAGATTCGTACTTCTGCAACAATTCCGAGAATAGAAAGCTATGCCAAGGATTAAAGCAAAACTTGGAGAATTTCCTTTAGTATCTAATTATGGTTTTATAAATTCTCCATCTTGATTTGTTAGAAGTTTAGACCCATAATTTACAAAATTATGAAATGGGGACGGTGTAACAACCTTCCCTCCTTCTCTCCTTGTGGTTTCTCTGTCCTGCCCTTCCTCACTGGTGTCCCTCCTGGTCATGTCATCTGTGTGTGCCTTCTTTGATCCCTTTTCCAGAACATCACTGCGCTCTCAAGGATGGACGAAATGACTGGCTTGAAAATCTGTCTAGCAGAGGATTTGAAACCCTCCATTTGTATTTATTTTAAGCCATCTCTTTTCTTTTTTCCATTTGTATTTTATGGCATAGTTGCCATGGGCTACTGGAATTTTGGTTTTAAAACAAACCAGAAACATTAAAGCCTATCTTTCAAGTGAATTATATTTTGTGATGTTGTTTGTTGACTTTTATTACAAAATTAGAGCTACATTATTCTGGAAGTAATTATAGTGTCTGCATAAGGCTAGTTTTTAATGATATATTTAAATGAATTATTATAGGTAAAAATATGAATGATTCTAAAAAATATTAATAAATTCTAAACCACTAAGAAAATAGCATATGTATGCCTAAGTGACCATTACGATCGGTTGACCGGCCACCCAACCGGTAGCTATGATGGGCACTAACCCCTCAGGGGGCAGACACTCAATGCAGGAGCTGCCCCCTGGTGGTCAGTGCGCTCCTACAGCCAACCTCCCAAGGCCGGCCAACCTCCTGTGATCCCTCCCCCTGGCTGGCCAGCCCCAATTGGCCCTGATCTCTGGCCAGGCCGAGGGACCCCACCCATATATGAATTCGTGCACCAGGCTGCTAGTATAGTGATAACTGAAAATAAGATTTCCTAAGCACAATTATTGTAAAGTATCTGGAGTTTGGTGCTTTTCACACATTGTCCCCATGGTTGTGGCAATTCTACATCTTTACATTAAAACTTTATAGTAATTTAGTTCACTATCTCCCGTCTTGAAATAAGATCGAACTTTTAAGTTTATTTTGTGTATAAAAGCATGTGCCTTTCTGGGACCTTGAGATTTTCCCATGTTCTGTAACTGGAGTCCTATCCCAGAAGATCTGGCCAGCATCCTGCTCCCATTTGAGATAGGAGAGAGCTTGGGTTTGACTTCTTCATTGGGTCCCTTCAGATAAAAGACCATCCTCACAGGAGATATATCTCCTCCTCCAGCATGCCACCTCATAGGAAGAAGGCATATTCCTTTCCAAGCGAGAGGCATCTGGAGTTATGGCAATTACATTCTGATCCAAACCCGAAGCTGCCTTTTTTTTTTTTCCTTTATAAATAGGCCAAAAAAATAATTATCTTTCTCCTGTTGACTCTTGATGCCTTCTCAGGACCCTGACATAAGATGATAACCACAAGATATTATCACAAAATATCTTGAATTCAGGGTGGCCATTTCTATTCAACCTAACCCCAAAGCCATGCCATCATTTAACTAAAAATAGACTATAGTGGTAATGATAACTCACTGTCCGCTCTGCGGAAACTCCATATTCTTGCCAGATGTCTGGGGCAGCTGCTGGAAGGCACTCATTTCCCACTCCCGAGGTTTCTAGGCAGAAGTCATCCTTTCAAGGAGCACAGTGCGGCCTCCTGTTCTCCTCTGGGAGGTAGTGACTGATCTGAGCAGGGAGCTTGGGCTAATGAACTGAGCAGTACAGCTAAGCGCCTCCCTCCTTCTGTATTGTTGGGGTCTGCTTCCTTGCATGGGCTTTAGGCTCTTCTTGATTGTGAAGTAAATGATACGGGCTTTGTCATTACAGGGGAGCAGGGGGCTGTGGTTTCCCAACACTGCCTTTAGGGATGAATAAATCTTTTAATCCTGAGGTTAGAAATCAAGAATTCCATTCTTCTCTTGTTTCTATACCTTCTTCTCCCAATGCTCTATCAATAATGAGGCTGACAATTGTTCTTCATCTGCCTGCTTCCACTTCCTATCTCAAATGGTTCTGAACTCCCACGTAAAACAGGGGTATAAATGCATCGACCTCCTTGTGTGACAGCGGTGTCCAGAAGGAGGGGGTTCCAGGAACTGGTCCTCGGCCCCCACCAGGTAGCATCCATTTTTCTCTTTCCACTTCAGTGACGAAGTCTTTAGTCCTGGCAAATATCAAAAACACCTGTGATGCCCCCAGTGCCACAACCTCTTCAACCAAAGGTACTGCTCCGGCTGTTGCTGGAATCAAAGCTGTAAAGGCCTGACGGGGAGGACAGTGCTGTCTGTACAAAGGGCCCTCTTCATTGTTGCTGGTGGTGCTCCCTCCTCTTACCACCAAAGCTGCTGACACCTTGGCTCTCAGTGTCCCAGAGATTCAACATATGACCCCCATATTTCCCTCTTCTTGGGACCATGGCGTGAACACATGAGGACGAGACGGAAGGACCACCGGAGAGAAATACTCCACGCTGTCCAGTGCACAAATTTTAAGAGTGCCACTCCATGAATTTTATGTATGTCGACAAGAGAAATTCCAAACCTAAAGAAAGGGTTATTTGAGTCAAGGCTGAGGGCCAGACCTGGAAGTAAAATCTCAAAGGATTGAGCTGATGCCCTGGGGAGCAGCAGTTTTGCAGCTCATATTATATATTAGAATCAAAGCAGAAGACATAAGGAAGGTTCCATGAAATCTGTTGGTGATAGATCAGGGAGGTGGGAGAAGGCAAAGTGGGGAAATCTCTGGGCTGGATAAAAAGCAAAATGGAGAGATACATACATCTCTTACATTGGTGGGTGCAGGCAGTTAACATTTAACACACACAGCTCACAGAAGTATGCGGGTAAAAGATAATGAGGAATGTTGGTGCAGCCTCACCCGGTGCGGGGGTGTTTCTCTCTGCAGGTCTGGAGAAGAGCTCATTTGACATTTGAAGTATGTTATCTTAGTTTCACAAAAACAATGGACAGCGCTTGCTCAAGGTAAAGATTAATCTATTATTATAGGCCTAAGACCTGTCTTCCCATTAGAACCTGCTCAGTTAGGAATTTGTATGATCAGAGCATCCCCTATGGTTGATTTCCGTTATTTAGCTCTTCAGGCCTGCCAGGTAGCACCCTTTTTGTTCACAGTAATGACCATCAGGTCGAAACAGAGAACATCGTCAGCACGCCAGGAGCTCCCTCTCCTGCTTCCTCGGAGCTCAGATCTGCCCCGGCCAGCCCAAAGGTAATCATGATCCTGCTTTCTATCACTATAGATTGGTTTTGCCTGTTCTTGAACTTGAGGTAAATGGAATAAAATACATATTCTCTTGTCATTTATGTGAGACGCATCCATGGTGTTGCATACCTCTGTAGTTTTATTGTATGCAAATGCCACCATTTATATTTCCATTATGCTGCTTTGGTTGGTACCAAATATGTCTTTTGATGGGCATATGCACTTTTTTTTGGTTTCATTTTAACAGAGTTTATTTTTTATAGCAGTTTTAGGTTCACAGCAAAATTGAGCAGGAGGTATAGACATTTCCCATATACCTGCTGCCCACACATACACACAACCTTTCCACTATCTACATCCCACACCAGCGTGGTACATTTTTTTTACAAACGATGAACCTACATTGACACATCATTATCGCCCAAAGTTCACAGTTTACATTAGGGTTCACTCTTGGAGTTGTACATTCTATGGGTTTTAACAAACGTATAAAGACGTGTATCCACCGTTATAATACCATGGAATAGTCTCACTGCCCTAAAGAGCTCCTGTGCTGTGCTGCTCATCTTTCCCGCCCCCCTGTCCCTGGCAACCACTGATTCTTTTGATGTCTCCTTACTTTTGCCTTTCCCAAAATGTCAAGTGGTTGAAATCACAAAGTATGTAGACTTTTCCGATTAGCTTCTTTTACTTAGTAATATGGATTTAAATTTCCTTTAGGCTATTTCGTGGCTTGATAGCTCATTTCCTTTTAGCGCTGAATAATACCCAATTCTCTGGATTTGCCAGTTTATTTAACTATTCACCCACTGAAGGGCATCTTTTTCCCCCTAAATTTTAGCAATTATGAATAAAGATGCTCTAAACATGTGAGTGCAGGTTTTGTGTGGACATAAGTTTTCAACTCTTTTGGGTACATAACTAAGAAGCACAATAAATAACTGGATTGTAAAAGTGTGTTTAGTTTTGTAAGAAACTGCCAACTGTCTTACAAAATGGCTGCACCACTTTGCTTTCCCACCAGCAGAGAATGAGAGTTCCTGTTTCTCCACATTTGATGTTGCCAGTGTTCCGGATTTTGGTCATTCTCATAGGTATGTAGTGCCATCTCATTGTTTTATTTTGTGTTTTCCTAATGACATATATGATGTAGGACATCTTTTCATATGCTTATTGGCCATCTGTATATCTTCCTTGGTAAGTTTTCTGTTCAGATCTTGACCCATTTGTTAATTGGGTTGTTTTCTTATTGTTGAGATTTGAGGGTTCTTTGTATATTTTGGATAACAGTCTTTAATAAGATGGGTCTTTTACAAATACTTTCTCACAGTCTGTGGCTTGTCTCCTCATTTTCTTAAGAGTATCTTTTGCAGAACAGACATTTTTACTTTTAGTGAAGTCCAGCTTATCAATTCTTTTTTTAAGGCTTTTGCCTTTGGTGCTGTATCAAAAAAGTCATCACCATACCCAAGGTCATCTAGATTTTCTTCTATATTATCTTCTAGGAATTTTATAGTTTTGCATTTTAAACTTATTTCTATGACTCATCTTGAGTGTTTTTTGTGAAGGGTCTCAAGTCTGTGTCTAGATACATTGTTTTGCATGTGGATATCTAGTTGTTATTGCTCCATTTGTTGAAAAGGCTATTTTCCTCCATTGTATTGTTTTTGCTCCTTTGTCAAAGATTAGTTGAATGTATTTGTGTGGTACTACTTCTGGGGTTTCTATTCTGTTCCATTGATCTATTTGTCTATTCTATTTGTCTATTTTCCAATATTCTGCTTGATTACTATCGCCTTATTGTCATTCTTCAATTCAGGTAGTGCCAGTGCTATGATTATATTCTTCTCCTTCAATATTGTGTCCACTATCCTGGGTGTTTTGCATCTCATAAAAAATTTAGAATCAATTTGTTGATATCCAAAAAATAATTTGCTAGAATTTTTATTGGAATCGCATTAAAACTGTAGATTTAATTGTGAAGAACTTTATAATATTGAATCTTCCTATCTACAAACATGGATGATCTCTCTATTTAGTTCTTCTTTGATCTCTTTCATCAGAGTTTTGTAGCTCTTCTCATATAGATCGTGTACATATAAGATGTATACTTAAATATTTTATGTTGAGGGTGCTAATGTGAATGTATTGAGATTTTAATTTCAAGTTGTACTTATTTATTGCTGGTTTACAAACATATGATTGGCTTCTGCATATTCACCTTGCATCCTGAAACCTTGCTATAATTACTTATTCATCCCAGGAGTACTTTTGTTGATTCTTTCAGATTTTTTTACATAGACAATGTGTCATCTGCAAACAAAGACAGTATTTATTTATTCTTTGTCAATCTGTACACTTTATATTTTCTCTTGTTTTCTTATTGCATTAGCTGGAACTTCCAGTACAATGCTGAAAAGGAGTGATGGCACGGGACATCCTTGCCTTTGTTCTGATTTGAGGAACAATTTCTAGTTTTTAGTCGTTAAGTATGATGTGTTGTAGTTTTTTGGTAGATATTCTTTATCAATTTGGGGATGTTCCCCTTTATTCTTAGTTTGCTGAGAGTTTTTATCACGAATGGGTATGTTGGATTTTGTCAAATGATTTGTCTGTATCTACAGATATGATCATGTGATTTTTCTTCTTTATCTTGATTATGTGATGGATTGTATTAATTGATTTTGAATATTGAAAATGCCTTGGATGTCTGGATTAAATACCACTTAATTATGGCGTATACTTCTTTTTATACATTGTTATATTCAATTTGCGAATATTTAGTTGAGGATGTTTTGCATCTTATATTCATGAAGGGTATTGGTCTGCTGTTTTTTCTTGTAGTTTCTTCACGTTTGATGTTAGTGTAGAATAAATTAGGAAGTATTCCCTCTGCTTCTACTTTCTGGAAAAGACTGTAGGGAACTGGCATAAGTTCTTACATAAACATTTAGTGGAATTCAACAGTGAACCTGCCTGGGCACGGTGCTTTCTGTTTGGAGGGTTATTAATTATTAATTAGATTTCTTTAATAGATACAGGCCTATTCAGATAGTCTGTTTCTTCCTGTATACATCTTAACAGATTGCCTCTTTCAAGAAGTCAGTTCTTTTCATCTAGAATATCCACTTTTCAGACATAGAGTTGCTCATAATATTTATTATTTTTAAAATTTCTGTGGGATCAGTAGTGGTGCCTCTTCTTTCATTTCTGATATTAGTAATTGTATTGTCTCTATTTTTTTCTCTTAGTCCAAGTAGAGGCTTATATATTTCTGATATTGGTAATTTGTATTGTCTCTATTTTTTCTCTTGGTCCAAGTAGAGACTTATCAGTTTCATCAATCTTTCAAAGAACCAGATTTTGTTTTCATTGATTTTCTCTATTGATTAGCTGTTTACATTTTATTAATTTCTGCTCTAATTTTTATTATTTCATTTATTCTCCTTATTTTTGATATAATTTGCTCTTTTTTCTAGTTTCCTAAGTTGAAAGTTTATATTATTGATTTTAGATCTTCTTTTCTAATATATGTATTTAATGTTATTCATTTCCCTTAAGTACTACTTTTGCTGAATCCCACAAATTTTGATAAGTTGTACTTCATTTTCATTTAGTTAAAATTGTTTTTAAATTTCTCGAGATTTCTTCTTTGACCTACGATTTATTTAGAAGTGTGTTGTTTAATCTGCAAGTAATTGTGATTCCAGCTATTTTTCTATTGCTTTCTAGTTTAATTCTCTTGTAGTATGACAGCAGGCATTATATGATTTCTTTTCAACCTGTTAAGATGTATTTTATGTTCCATAGTGAGATTTGTCTTATTGAATGTTCCATGTGAGCTTAAGGTAACTATTCTGCTGTTGTTCAAAAAAGTAGTCCATAGATATTAAGTATATATGTTTGATTATGATTCTGTTGAGTTTAACAATGTATTTATTGATTTTCTGCCTGATAGATCTGTACATTTCTGATAGAGGGGTGTTGAAGTCTCCAGCTGTATTAATAATACATCCTGCATATCAGATATTTACATGACGATTCATAACAGTAGCAAAATTACAGTTATGAAGTAGCAACGAAAATAATTTTATGGTTGGGGGTCACCACAACATGAGGAACTGTATTAAAGGGTCCCAGCATTAGGAAGGTTGAGAACCACTGCTCTAGAGTTTGTAATATACATTTACAACTAATCCCAGTCCACTTTCAAATAATACTGCACCACTCCAGGGGTAGTACAAGTACCTTATAATAACAAGATAGTCCTCATTTCTCCCTCCTGTTTTTTGTTTCATTGCTGTCATTTATTTTACTTATACATAACCACATAATAGCATACATATAAATATGTATCAGTATACTTTATCAAATACATTGTTGCTATTATTATTTTGAACACACTGTTATCAGCTGATGAATTAAGAGTGAGAAATAGAAGTTTTTATTTTACCTTCACTTATTCCTTCTCCATTGCTTATCTCTTTTTTATGTAGATTCTAGTTTCTGACCTATATCATTTCCCTTCTCTCTGAAGAACTCATCTTAACGTTTCTTGCCAGGTTCAATATTGGCAAAAAATTGTTTAAATTTTTGCTTGTCTGAGAAAGTCTTTTTTCTCCTTCATTTCTGAAGGATAATTTCACAGGATACAGAATTCTGAGTTGGTGGTATTTTTTGCTCAACAAATCAAATATTTCACTCCACTCTCTTCTTGCTTGCATGGTTTCTGATAAGAATCTTATATAATTCTTATCCATGTCTCTGTATAGGTAAGATTTCTCCTCTCTCCCCCTCTTTTTGGCTTTTTTAAGGATAATTTCTTTATCTTTGATTTTTCTGAAGTTTGAATATGATTTGTTTAGGTGTAGTTTTTGGGAGCATTAATCCTGCTTGGTGTTCTCTGAGCTTCCTGTCCCATGGTTTTGTGTCTGAGATTAATTTGGATAAATTCTCAGTCATTATTGCTTCCAACATAGCCTATGTTCCTTTCTCTCTTTCTTCTCTTTTTCATAGTCTCACTGTGCATATGTTACACCCTTTGTAGTGGTCCCACAGTTCTTGGATATTGTGGGGGTTTTTTTTCTGTCTTTTTTTTTTTCTCTTAGCTTCTCAGTTTTGGAAGTTTCTATCTACATATCCTCAAGCTCAGAGATTCTTTTCCTCTGTCATGTCCAGTCTACTAATGAGCCCATCAAAGGCATTCTTTATTTCTATTACATGGGAGGTTTTTTGTTTGTTTGTTTTTATCTTTAGCACTAGAGGCCTAGCCTGCATCCTCTCACAATCTGGGACCCCTTGTGGGATGTCTACCTGCCTGCTTAGGCCCAATCCCTAGGATCGGGCCTAAGCTGGCAGTCAGATATCCCTCTTGCAGTCCGGGGCTCTTGCAGTCTGGGACCCCTGGCTCCTTACCACACACTGCAGCAGAGGTGGGAGAGTCTCCCGCCACTGCTGCTACACTCGCCAGCCATGAGCCCGGCTTCTGTCTGAGCAGCGCTCCCCCTGTGGGAGCACACTGACCACCAGGGGGCAGCTGCTGCATTGAGTGTCTGCCCCCTGGTGGTCAGTGTGTATCATAGTGACCAGTCGTTCAGCCATTCGGTTAATTTGCATATTATATAGGATTGCTTTTTGGCTCTTTCTTAGAATTTTCATGTTTGCTTACATCATCATCTATCTGTTAGTCTCTGTTGTCTACTTTTACCATTAGAGCCCTGTGGTATTGTGGTATCATTAAAATATATATATATTTCCCTTTTGTCTTTGGTTCCTGGTACAGAGCTTCTAAAACTCTTGTAAATTCCTGAGTAATAGGGGTGATAAGAGCATCTTTTGTTATTCATAATAAGCCCCTTTTAACCATTCAGTAGTTTATGCTAATAAGGTGACTTGGGGATGGAGGCTGATTGCCAGAGGAGCCAACCATATGCTTATAGGTTAGAACTTTCAGACCCTAATCCTGAGCTCCAGGAGGGAGATGGACTGCAGATTAAGCTGATCACCAATGACCAATGATTTAATCAATCATGTCTACCCAATGGAACACCCATACAAACCCTAAGTGACGGGGTTTAAAGACCTTCTAGGTTGGTGAAGGCATCCATGATCCAGGAACACCCTGAACTATGGGGACAGAAGCTCTTGTGCTGGGAACCCTTCTAGACATCACCCTATGTACCTCTCCATCTGGCTGTTAATTGGTAAATGTGAGTGTTTCCCTGAGTTCTGTGAACTGTTACAGCAAATTATCAAACTTGAGGAGAGGGTTGTGGAAACTCCTGATTTGTAGCCAATGGACAACCTGGGGACCCACTACTTAGACCTGGCTTCCAAAGTGGTGGATAGTTTGTGGGACTGAGCCCTTAGCCTGTGGGGTCTGTGTTAACCCCGGGTTGTTTGTATCAGAATTGAATTAAATTACAGCACACCCAGTTGGTGTCCTAGAGAAATTGGAGAATTGCTCAGTGTGGAAAACCCACACATTTGATGTCAGAAGTATTATGAGTAAAGAAACTATTTCCCTCAAAGCCCTTAGCATATTAATAAGTTATTTGAAATTCATGGTCTGATAATTCTAACATCCCTGCCATATCTTAATCTGGGTCAGATACTTGTTCTGTCTCTTCAAACTGTGTTTTGTTTTTTTGTTTGTTTGTTTGTGTGGGTTTTCTTGCCTTTTGGTATGCCTTGTAATTTTTTTCTTGCTAGCTGAATGTAGTGCACTGGGTAAAAGGAATTTTAGTAAGTAGGCTTTTAGTGGCATGTTGCCAGAGGAGGAGAAGCATTCTATAGTCCTATGAATAGGTCTCAAGTTTTTAGTGAGCCTATGCCCTGGGCTGTGAACTTCACAGTGCTTCTCAGTTCTTCCCCTCTCCTGAGGTGAGACAGGATGGCTAGAGTGAAATGGAGTTGGGTTTTTCCCTTCCTCAGGTTGGTTAGGCTCTGATAAAATCTAACAGGTTATATAACCGGACAACCAAGGGGTCTGTGCTGCCTGTCACTACTTAAGCCAATTAAGCAGAGACAGGGTTGAATCATATATGAGCATTTATTCTAATCCTGCTGGCAGCATGGGAGAGCAGCAGGTCAGCCACAAAAATGTGCTCTGCAGCCCCATAAGCCAACTGCTTATATAGGGTAGGACTAGGATTACATGGGGAAGTAGGGATATAGGCCTGGGGAAGTAGGGGGCTGGGGTGGGACTCCATTGTTTGGGCAACAAGGTTGTCAATCTTTCCATGATTATTGGCAGTTCTTGAATGAGAATGGACCACATTCAAAGGTTGACTCCCAGGTCCAAGGTTGACTCCTAGGTCCCGGGGCGTACAACTCCCAGCCAGGTCAGAATGTCCTTTCTTTAGCCAACACAAGGCAATCATGGTTAACAGAGCATGATTAATATTTCCCATAACCACAGCTAGTCCCCAGTATTCTATTTTTGCCCCTAACAGTTAGACTCTGATAAACTAGTTTCTCTTGTGGGCAGGTCTAGTTAAAAAAAAAAAGAAGAAGAAAAAAGAAAAAAAGAATGCTCTGGCTTATTTCAAAATGGTTTCTTTTCCCCTCTCCTTTGCTCGAAGCATGAGGGGATTTTCCTTTGATATTCACTGTGAGAACTTCATAGAACTAAAGAGACTCACAGCTTTTACTGGAGCCAAAACTCACAAGTGTGTCCCTCCCCCATCACTGGGCCCCTCTCGGATTTTTCAGTCTCAGACTTGTCCACATTGAGCCTTCAGCAATTTGTCAGTTACAGTCCAGGTTTTCTAACCTTGGTACTGGTTCCCAAGGGGGTTTCTGCTCATGAGTTTCAGCGCCAGTAGAAGCTGTGAGTCTCTGTATTTGCCTGTTTGTCTCTCTTCTTTTGGAGGTAGGGGGTTGCCCTGTGATTCACTTCACTAACACATCTAAGAGTTGTTTTATTTTTCTGTTTGTTCAGCTTGTTACTTGTTGTTAGGATAGAGTTGTTACTGTAGGTAGCTAGGTTTTAATAAGAAAGGAAGCAAAGGGAATCAGACATTGTTGAGATTCATGGGTGTTCGGGCACCACATGTGCCGAGCCAGCTCAGCCAAGTGTTTGAAAGCCTGAGTGAGGGCGACGAAAGGATGAAGAAATGACAGAGAATAAGCTGGGTCTAGGTGGATCTTCCTGTGCCTGGCTGAGGTCACAGAGAGAGATCCAGAGGCAAGCTAAGCCTTTATTTTATAGTCAGAGGTAAACAAGGTAAGTGGTCGCCATAGTTACAATGTTCTTGTGAGTTTCACTCCTTTTGGCAGCACTTGCTGCACTTCCCACAGCCCATTAGCTACCTAGGAAGGATCTAGGGAGCATCATAAGGTCAGGCCTAATTATGCTAAGAGGACTGTGCCCTCTAAGCTGGGACTTGTTTGTGGCTTTGCCAACAGGTCAGTCTGAGGCTTAACCCTATAGCCGTGCCATACACATGGGCTGGGGAGCATGAGCCTGTTTGTTTCACCAGGAAGTTATAGCTTCACACACACTCTAGGGAATCACAGCATTGCCCCCAAAGAATGAACACCCTTCCCTTGCCCCCTCCAGTACCAGATTGTTGGGGGAGCAAGGGGAAGTAAGCACATGACAACCTAAGTCAAAATAGTGCAGGGAGAGGTGCTTGACCATAGAGGCCTTTCAGTCATTGGTCAAGAGGTAGACCCATTAGAAACCTGTGAAAGCTTTGGAAAATGATTGGTTATTTTGAAAAAGCTGCGGGTTCTTCCCATGCCCAAGATAATATAAACCCAGATTAACGAAGAAGCTCTCTCTCTCTTGCTGGGTGACCAGCACGTACCCTGTGCACTCATGCATACTCTCTACATAGCCCTGTGGCTTTAGCAACCATGTGGCTGACAGTGGGTTGTGTGTACTGTAAACACAGACTCCAGGGGGGGGCCTGGATACCGCAGCACAGCAACGAATTGCAGCCAGGAACACAAGCTAAGCTAGCCAGACGCGGCACTGGATGAAGCATTAATACAGCATGGGATCTCTGGACTTTGGGCTTCTTTCTGGCCCAGATTTTCCATGGCAAGGTGGGACATTGGGAACCCAAGAGGGGCACTCTTTTGATTCTGCATTGAGCACCCAAATAAATCTTACCACCAGACCTTATTATCCCTTGCAGATCCCCAAAAGTGCTTTTTCTTGCAGCACCACCAGGACCCCACTTCCACTAGCAGCAGAGTGATGACTTCCAGCTTCCTTAGGTGCCAGACCAGAAATGGGATATACATTTATTTCTGTCACCTAGGAATAGAATTTCTGGGTCATGAAGTATGTTTGTTCATATTGCTAAAGAGTTTTCCAAAATGGTTGTACCAATATACACTACCTTCAGAAATGAAAAAGAGTTCTCATTGCTCCACACCCTCACTAGCTCTTGGAACTGCTAATGTTTTCATCTTTGCCATGCTGTGTAGGGCACCTCATTGTGCGCCATGCTGTGTAGGGCACCTCATTGTGCGCCATGCTGTGTAGGGCACCTCATTGTGCGCCATGACTAATGATGGCGCACACACTTTCATTCCATGCTGTATTTAACTTTTATTTCAGTCCCTTGGTTTTAGACTTATTTATCTGAAACTTTCTTTGCTTTCTGAGGTTGACTCTGAGATAGTTGGCTCGTATTTCCCCTTGCCCTTATGTCTATTGCTATTTGCCTGCTCTGCCCATTGAGTCCTGCACCAGCTTCCAAGATACTCAAGCCTCACTCTTTCTGCTCCAACTACCATGAGGGTAGTTAAGAAAGAACTAGCCCTGGCCAGGCTGCTCAGTTGGTTGAGGCATTGTCCTGTGCACCAAAAGGGTGTGGGTTCAACTCCAGGCAGCCACATCCCTAGGTGGTAGGTTTGATCCCCAGTTGGGGCATGTGCATGAGGCAACCGATCAATGTTTCTCTTGAACATCAATGTTTTTTTCTCTCTCTCCCCTCCTCTCTCCCAAATCAATAAAAACATGTACTCAGGTGAGGATTTAAAAAAATAGAAAGAAAAAACCAAACACCAACACTTTCTTCCTACAATAACTCCCACCCTCTAACTTCCCACCGAAGCTCCCTGGATTCCCATGCGAGTAGACGCCCAGTCTCTTACTATGTCTGATGATGCCCATGTCTCATGGTGAGAATGGCATTACCTCAGGCAGGGGCTCTGCCACACTTAAGTAAATTAAAGGAATAATTTAAAATTTCATTCTATGGATTTTTATTGAACAGAAAATGCCAGAGATATGACTTGGACATGACTATGGGTTTCTTCTAAAAGACAATTCAAATTTTCAGTTCACAGAGATTCCAAAACCAAAATTTAACTGGTGACTCTCCAACTGCTGCCATCGAGGGCTGGACATTAAGAAGCCACAGGCCTGTTAAAAGCTTTTGAAAAATAGAAGTTGTCTTCTGCAGTTGGTGCTAATAAAACTATATCTTTGTCTAGGAATGATTTTAATTTTAGAAAGTTAATAAAAGTAATAGAGAGAAATGACTTAGTTTGGAATGAAGTTTCCAATTGCAAGTACAGTAGGTTTTAGAATAACTTTGTTTCCTTCAATGCCGTTTCATCACAACGTTGAGGAAAATAATGGGTTCTGGGCGGGGCCACTGTCTGTGTGGAGTTTGCCTGGTTTCCCCGCGTCTGCATGGATTTCCTCTGGGGACTCCAGTGTCCTCCCACATCCCAAAGATGTGCACATGACGGAAACTGTATGTCTCACTTGCCCCAGAATAGCGAGTGTGGGTGTGTGAGGCATCCTGTGATGGAAGGGTGTCTGTCCCACCTTGCACCCTCAGCTGCCAGGAGAGGCTCTGGCTACTGGAAACCCAGAACCGGAATAAGCAGTTTGAAAATGTATTATCTTACTTGTTTTTAGTAATCTTTCTTAAATGTATGGAAAGCTCACATTTATTTCAATGTTTAATAAGGTTTTGGGTCTTTATTTAGAAGTTTGCTGATATTTTTGCAACTAGAAATTTGCCGTAGGTACATACCCTTGTTTATATCCATTAGCCTGTGGTAAATTGGTTCCGTCACATGTCATTTCACTTAAGGTCATGGTTCCCAAGAACTGGTAGATAATGTTAAGAGAGGATTTGTACTCATGCTACTGCTGGTGACTGTATTGAATTGAGATCCCAATTATTTGAGCAAATTAAAAGTTACGCATTACCCACAGCGGATTATGATAAAAACCATAAACATTACCAAACAGAGAGTGGTGGCTTAATTTAGAATTAATAAGTTGAAATAAATAGAAGATACCATGAGTTTTGAACTTAAATTAGCAAAATCTTTTTAAAAGCTTGATTATTTATTTATTTATTTATTTATTTATTTATTAAATATATTTTATTGATTTTTTACAGAGAGGAAGGGAGAGAGATAGATAGTCAGAAACATCGATGAGAGAGAAACATCGATCAGCTGCCTCCTGCACATCTCCTACTGGGGATGTGTCCGCAACCAAGGTACATGCCCTTGACCGGAATCGAACCTGGGACCTTTCAGTCCGCAGGCCGACGCTCTATCCACTGAGCCAAACCGGTTTTGGCAATTCTTTATTTGAAGACTGTCTTCAACAGTAAACTGCTCAAATTTCTTCTGTGTAGTATTGAACCAGTTCCTACATAAAAAGAATTAAAGAATTGGTTTCAAGTCTGTCCACAGAAATCAGTCATTACGCATCTTTGAAATATAAACGTATTATTTTGAAAGTTGATATTAAACCTTAAGGGTTTCAGCAGGATTTTTTTTAGTGTGTAAATTCTAGCATTGGTTTCCCAAAGTGAGTTTTAAAACAGATTCTCCAACAATAAATGCACCTGGGGATCCTGTTAAACTGTAAGTTCTGATTCATTAGGTCTGGGGGGTGGCCTGAGATTCTGCATTTTAACAAATTCTCAAGAAATGCCAATACTACTGGCCTGCAGATCACACTCTGGGTAGCAGGGCCGGTGACCCCTGATGAGCCCTCATTATTTATGAAAACACAGCTGGGAATGGTACTGAAAGTGATGTGTTGCAACAGGAAGAACAATGCCCAAGTATCAAATGACATTAGTTCAAGTTTAAGTCCTGCCAGTTGCTAGCTGAGCATTCTTAAACAAATTCATGCAATGATTCTGAGCTTCAGTGTCCTTACCTATTACATGTGTGTAATACCCACCTTACCGAGCTCAAAATACAGCGAAATTTCTTCTTACTTGAAGGTTAGGTTCTAAATAAATGTGTAAGGCAGAAATGTACGTATATATGTACGTATATATGTACGTATATGTAATGTAATGTAATGTAATGTAATGTAATGTAATGTAATGTAATGTAATGATATATATGTATAGGCTTGGAAGTACCTTTAAATCTCTCATTAAGTACATCATTTAAATAAACCCAACACAGGTAGGTAGAGGTTTTGCATCCTTGTCTACATGGTGATCTCGTCCTAGACCTAGTCCTAGACTGTTGGCATCATGGTTTGTTATAACATCTTTCAGTCCCAATGAGGTTCAAATTCCCCTCCATCACCAAGAAGAGGTGGAGAGTACAGTAATAGTTCAAATCACCTAAGGATCTCCCCCCCCCCCCCCCGCATCCTCAAAGACAGAGAGCAATTTCAAATTAACTTTCAAATACATTAGTGTAAACTGCTGTATTCTTTTTCAGAGAGACTAATCCGCGACGTTCACTTATAAACAGAAACTTAAATTGCAACAGATGTTTCCCTTTCTGAAACGGTCCTTGAATTCATTGACAGACCTTTGGCTAAACTGATGAATTAATTTGTTCAGGCCAGATTTCATAAATCCTCTAATAATTCTTCCCTTTACACATATTGACTTGATTTTTGAGATCTACAGCATGTGGTTTAAACGTTTTAACCTTTACTACTTTAATCAACTAACATTTATTTCAAGATTGGATGATGACCGACCATTGAAAGATACAGTTAACTGAAAAAATAAAGTCTAATTTGTCAGTTAAATAAACCTGGGTATCTAAATAATAAGTAGAAATCAATCTGTGTCACGGAATTTTGAAACGTTTGGCAGCTTTGATGTAACTCTTTCTCTTCCAGGGCCATGTCGATGATAAATTTCTGGGTATCGCTACCAAGCTTGGAAATGCATATTGTTGCCACACTTAGATGATTTAGCATGGCCGTACACAAGCTGGTTTTTAACTATACAAGTAGATTTATTTATGATGTGTTAGATTCTTTTTTCATTAATACATGAAAGCTAAGTACCAATTTAGCATGGTTCAAGTCAGGCTTTAATACAAAACTCAGCAGAGCTATTGAAAATGTAGTCTTCTTAACTCACTACACTAAACTTGACATGAACATTGCTTCCCATAAACAAGTTTAAGATCAAGTTTGATAAAATTTTCAAAGAGTATATATAAACACTTTAAAGAAATGTTTATAGAAAACTTGATTTCTAGACCCTAATTTACCAAAGTCATGGGTCTTTTTTTTGTGGTTAATTCTAAAAGGGGAGTATAATAAGTAGTACTTATTATAACAAGAATGGATTTAAGGTGGTAACATGTTCCTTTTTGATATGAGCATTCTTATTGTCTAGTATTCCCGTCAGATTATTACAGTAAAACTGGGCATAATCTTAGGATAGCATGCCTTCTGTGTATTGGGAAGGTCATGGCTATGACTGTCCTAATCTTAGGTTAGTTAGGTGTAAGACAGAGGGTAAAATACACAGAATAGTGTTTCTCAAACTTGAATGTATATTAGAATTATCTAGAGGCCTAGTTAAGACACATCGCTCAAGGGTGCCAATGGGAAAAGGACCCTTTCAACAAAAGATGCTGGGAAAACTGGATATCCATATGCAAGAGAATGAAGCTGTATCTTACCTTACACCAGTGGTTCTCAACCTTCCTAATGCCACGACCCTTAAATACAGTTCCTCATGTTGTGGTGACCCCCAATTTCATTGTTACAAATTGAACATAATTAAAGCATAGTGATTCATCACAAAAACAATATGTAATTATATATGTGTTTTCCGATGGTCTTGGGCGACCTCTGTGAAAGGGTCGTTCAACCCACAAAGGGATAGCGACCCACAGGTTGAGAACCGCTGCCTTCCACCATATACAAAAAATAACTCAAAATGAAACAAGAACCTAAACATAGAAACTAGAACTATGAAACTCATAGAAGAAAACAGAAATTTTTAAAACTCAGAAAACTCTTAGAAAGCTTCATAACATTGGATTTGGCAATGATTTCTTAGACATGACATCAAAAGCACAGGAAAGGAAAGGATAAAAATAGATAGAACTTCATAAAAATTAAAAACTTTTGTGCATCAAAGGGCACTATCAGGAAAGTGAAAAGATAACCCATAACATGGGAGAAAATTTTGCAAATCACATATCTGATAAGGGATTAATATCCAGAAAATATAGAGAACTCATAAAACTCAACAACAAAAACTTAACCACCCAATTCAAAAATGGACAAAGGTTTGAATAGATATTTCTTCAAAGAAGATATACAAATAGTCAACAAGCTCATGAAAAGATGTTCAGGATCACTAATCATTAGGGAAATGTTAATCAAAACCACAGTGAGATATCAATTCACACCCATTAGAATGGCTATTATTTAAAAAACTAGAGGCCCAGTGCATGAAATTTGTGCATGGGGGGAGGGGCTCCCTCAGCCCAGCCTGCACCTTCTCCAATCTGGGACCCCTTGGGGGATGTCCAGCTGCTGGTGTAGGCCCAGATCATCCCTCTTGCAATCAGGGACCACTGGCTCCCAACCACTCACCTGCCTGCCTGCCTGATTGCCCCTAACCTCTCTGCCTGCCTGCCTGATTGCCCCTAACTGCCTCTGCCTGCCTGCCTGATCTCCCCTAACTGCCCTCCCCTGCCAGCCTGATCTCACCCCCACTGCGTCTGCCTGCCTGATCACCCCTAACTGCTCTCCCCTGCTGGCCTGATCTCGTCCCCAACTGCCCTCTCTGCTTCAGCCTCCACCACCATGGCTTTGTCCAGAAGGAAGTCAGACGTCCGGAAGATGGCCAGTTGACCCGGTCTAATTAGCATATTACCTTTTATTAGTATAGATAGATTATATAGAATAGGATTGCTTAAATGGGGGGTGGGCATCCTTTTTCAGCAGGAGGAGATGTTCTTGGCAGACAAAAATACATAATCCCTATATCTGGACTGATAGCCAGCCATATGCACTATACTGCCAAACCGGTCATTAAAATATTGAACCGCTTTCTTACACCTTACACCAAACAGCTGTTGCCCTTAAAACCCCTACTCAGCCCCCACCTTAGGTTCTGCCCCTTTGCAGGTCACCCAGATTAGGTTCTGATTTGTCAGTTTCTATGCCAGACAGCATCAAAAGCTTCACCTTCTAGGTAGCAATTGGTTCCTCACACTTCACCCAGTTTGGTTCTGATTGGTCAGTTTCTATGCCAGTCAGCATCTCCAGGCCTATTTCTGGGCCTGATCAGCGTGGCGGGGCTGATCAGCAGCCCCCGTGGAGGCCCGGAGAGAAACAGAGGCATGGCTGCTGGCGAAGCCCGGAGAGAAAGAGAGAGGCAACAGCTGATCAACAGCTGCCACGGAGGCTGCGAATCAGACCCTGCCTCTCTCTTTGGGGAGTATAACAAGTAGTACTTGTTATAACAAGAATGGATTTGCAGCCCCTCGGCAGTCAGTGCTGGGTCGCTGCGCTCGCAGCACTGACTGCAGGGCTGACTTCCGGTTGGTCGAGTCTTTGGTCATTATGGACCCTGGGTTTTTATATATTAGGATAAGGAAAACAAGTATTGGCAAGGAAGTGGAGAAATCGGAACTCTTATGCATTGTTGGTGGGAATGCAAAGTAGTGCAACCACTGTGAGAAACAGTTTAGCAGTTATTGAAAGAGTTAACATGAATTACCACATGATCCAACAATTTGTATATACTAGTATATATTCAAAGAATTGAAAGCAGAGACTCAAACATATACTATACACCTATGTTAATAGCAGTGTTTTTCACAATAGCTAAAAGGTAGAAACAACCCAAATGTTCATCAACAGATCAATGACTAAACAAGATGTGGTAAGTACATACAATGGACTATTATTCAGCTATAAAAAAGAATGAAATGTAGATATATGCTACAACACAGATGAACCCTGAGAATATTATGCTAAGTGAAATAAGCCAGACACAGAAAGACAAATCCTATATAACAAAAGCCTAGGTGGCGTCGCGCGACATCATCACCAGATGGCTGCTGTGATGATGTCACAAGATGGCCACCACAAGATGGTCATCACAAGATGGGAGGGGAGGGCAGTTGTGGGCGATCAGGCCGGCAGGGGAGGGCAGTTGGGGGCGACTGGGCCTGCAGGGGAGAGCAGTCTGGTGTGACCAGGCCTTCATGGGAGGGCAGCTGGGGGTGACCAGGCCTGCAGGGAAGGGCATTTGTGCGCAAACAGGCCAGCAGAGGAGGGCAGTTGGGGATGATTGGGCTGGCAGGGGAGGGCAATTGGGGGTGATCAGGCCAGCAGGGGAGTGGTTAGGGGACAATCAGACAGGCAGGCAGGCAGGTAGGCCAGCAGTTAGGAGCCCACAGTCCTGGATTGTGAGAGGGATGTCTGACTGCCAGTTTAGGCCTGATCTGAGCCTAAACTGGCAGTCAGATATCCCCCAAGAGGTCCCAGATTGGAGAGGGTGCAGGCTGGGCTGAGGGACAACCCCCCCCCCCCCTACCCATGCATGAATTTTGTGCACCGGGCCTCTAGTATTACATAATTTTATTTATATGAGGTACCTAAAATAGGAAAATTTAAAGAGAGAGAAAGTAGGACAGAGGTTATCAGGGACTTGGGAGTGGGATGGGAGAAGGCAGGGTTATTGTTTAATGGGTGCAGAATTTCTATTTGGAATAATGAAAAAGTTCTGGAGATGGATAGTTGTAATGATTGCAGAACAATGTTAATGTACTTAACATCAATGAATTGTATATTATACAAATGGTTAAAAGGGTAAATTTATATTATGTATATTTTTACCACATAAAAACAACAACACAGATTCCTGGGCCCTATCCCCAGAGTTTCTGAATCTACAGATTTGGTTTGGAGCCAGAGAATTTACATTTCTAACAATTTCCAAGATGATGCCCAGGCTGATGGCCTAGAATCCATACTTGAAGAACTCTCCTTTAAAGACTGGTTCTTCTTACCCAACAAGAAAAGGAATTCAAAAGAAGATTTTAAAAAATAAAAATGATTTCAAATTGTGTGCCAACTCTGATTGAAGGTGGTAGATGCCTGAAACTCAGTGTTAAGAAGGAGTCTTTATATACAAAATATATTTTTATTGATTTCAGAGAGGAAGGGAGAGGGAGAAAGACATGGAAACATCAATAATGAGAGAGAGGAGAAACCAAGATGGCGGCATAAGTAAACACCGGAAATTGCTGCCTCACACAACCACTTCAAAAATACAACTAAAAGACAAACGGACATCATCCAGAACCACAGGAAGGCTGGCTGAGTGGAAATTCTACAACTAGAAGGAAAGAGAAAAGCATAGTGAGACTCAGAGGAGGTGCGGAAGTAAAGTGCAGAGGTACGGAGGCACACGTGGAAAGGGCTGGCAACTGAGGACACGGTTGTCTTTTTCAACCAGGAGTGAGTCTCAAGCTCCTGACTGCTCTGAACTCTAGTTCCGGGTGGGTCTCTGGGGACCCAGACTCATACAGGGAGAAATTGGACTGTTTGGCATCTGTCAGAACTTGAGGGCGGCTTTCTCTCAGAGGTGCTTGCAGCGATTACTGGGACACTGAGACTTGGGGCCTCTTAGGGTAGGACTGAGGAACAGCCATAGCTGCTTATTCCTCCCTGTTGATCCCTCTCTGCCCCACCCAAGCTGTGTGCAGAGGCTTTTGCTTATGAAAGGCCTGGCCCTTTGCAATCTGAAAATTACCTAACAAACTGCAGCTGGGTCAGAGAGACCCAGAACTTCCAACAGAAGGCCCAAGACCCCACAGCAGCTTGCATTGCTTCACAGCTGGGCCTCATCTGGGCACCTCCAAACCCCAAACAAAGAAGAGGAATCTGCAGATCTCTCCATAGCTCCTGCTGGGTAGCCTCAGGCAGAGGCTATATTAGCACCTCCTTAGAGATCCAAGAGCCAGTGTACCCAGTGGTCAGAGTGGGACCATCCAGATCACAACTCCTCAGATCCATAAGGGACACACTCAGTGGGCAGACTCAGTGAGCACCAAAGCCCCACTGAAGCAAGTCTTGCCCCAGAAAGGTGTTTCCAGCACAGAAGTTCTCCCACTGTAGACACAGCTGATTCTCACAGCCAATTGGCCTGGAGGTCAATTCCTCCCAGTGATACCTACAACAATCAAGGCTTAACTACAACAATACCGTGCACAAAGCCCACAAAGGGGTGCACCAAGAGTGTCCACCTCAGGTAATTGGGGAGGCTGAGCCACTGGACCCTATAGGACACCTAGCACAGAAAGCCACTCTATCAACACAGGGAAGCATAACAAATGTGGAGACAAAGAAACAGGTCACAAATGACAGAAATGGAGGAAAGCAAACTACTGGATGTAGAGTTCAAAACCACACTTTTAAGGTTTTTCAAGAATTTTCTAGAAACCGCAGATAAATTTAGTGAGACCCTCAAGAAATCTAGTGAGACCCTCGAGGATATGAAAAAGGACCAACTAGAAATTAAGCATACACTGATTGAAATAAAGAATATTATACAGACTCCCAACAGCAGACTAGAGGATCGCAAGAATCAAGTCAAAGATCTGAAATACGAAGAAGCAAAAAACACCCAACCAGAAAAACAAAATGAAAAAAGAATCCAAAAATATGAAGCTAGTGTAAGGAGCCTCTGGGACAGCTTCAAGTGTACCAACATCCGAATTATAGGGGTTGCCAGAAGAAGAGAGAGAGCAAGATATTGAAAACCTATTTGAAGAAATAATTACAGAAAACTTCCCCTACCTGGTGAAAGAAAGAGACTTACAAGTCCAGGAAGCGCAGAGAACCCCAAACAAAAGGAATCCAAAGAGGACCACACGAAGACACATCATAATTAAAATGCCAAGAGCAAAAGACAAAGAGAGAATCTTAAAAGCAGCAAGAGAAAAAAAGTCAGTTACCTACAAGGGAGTACCCATATGACTGTCAGCTGATTTCTCAACAGAAACTATGCAGGCCAGAAGGGAGTGGCAAGAAATATTCAAAGTGATGAATGCCAAGAACCTACAACCAAGATTACTTTATCCAGCAAAGCTATCATTCAGAACTGAAGGTCAGATAAAGAGCTTCACAGATAAGAAAAAGCTAAAGGAGTTCATCACCACCAAACCAGTATTATATGAAATGCTGAAAGGTATCCTTTAAGAAGAGGAAGAAGAAGAAAAAGGTAAAGATACAAATTATGAACAACAAATACACATCTATCAACAAGTGAATCTAAAAATCAAGTGAATAAATAATCTGATGGACAGAATAAACTGGTGAATATAATAGAATCAGGAGCATAGAAAGGGAGTGGACTGACTATTCTCGGTGGGGAAAGGGTGTTGGGGGCGCGGGAAGAGACTGGACAAAAATCGTACACCTATGGATGAGGACAGTGGGGGCGGGGAGGTAAGGGCAGATGGTGGGGTGGGAACCGGGTGGAGGGGAACTATGGGGGGAAAAAAAGAAGAACAACTATAATAATCTGAACAATAAAAATTCAATTAAAAAAATAATGAGAGAGAATCATTGATTGGCTACCTCCTACATGCCCCCTACTGGAGATTGAACCTGCAACCCAGGCATGTGCCCCAACCGGGGATTGAACTGTGACCTCCTGGTTCATAAATTGACGCTCAACCACTGAGCCACGCTAGCCAGGTGAGAAGGATTCTTGAATCGTGCCCAGGCTCAGTGGTAAAAGTCTCAGTACAGAGTAGCAATATCCACCATAGATTTAGGAGGAGTGACTGACAGCACAAATGCCACATATGTATCACCCACAGGTTGATGGTTTTAGTCTTGTTCTTATGGTATCCGTTTTATACACTCAATTTAACTAATATCACAGAATTAGATCCCTTTGATGGAAGGCTATGGAAAAGGTAAGTAAATGTGGCCTAACCAGGGTGTTGGGTCTTAAATTTTGGTGGGTGTGGGATGGGGAAATAGAGGAGGAGATGAGAGAATTGGAATAAAGAGAAGAAGGCACAAGGACAAAAACTGAGAGAAACGAGCTGGAGAAAAGAGTAGGCAATAGAAAAGTATGTGCAAAATTTTCTTGTAGATTCCCAAGCACTCAATTAATAACAGCCCGAAGCTGGAGAACTGGGTTGAAGACTAAAGACTGTGAGGGGGGTAAGGGTGGGCAATGCATTTTTCAGGGACCAGCCTCATCACTTGCTCGGCTCAGAATCTCTCAGGCATGGCTTTTCTTAGGCAAGTTGTACCAGAAGCCTGGGCTACATCTGGAATTCCAGAACTCTCCGTGATTTGAATATGGCCAAGAGAACACATGTGGTCCACAGGCTGCATTTTTGCCACCCACAACTTTGGGCCACATTTATAGGAGCCAGTGAGAGAATCAAACTGCTGAGTCAGAATAAAATCTAACACTTTAAAAAATATTATCCAAATAGACAGCCATACATGTTGCCATATTAAGCAGGAGAGTCATCCCATTAACAATAATCTATTGAGACACAAAAGGCATTTACAGCACAAATTATGTTATAAATAGAGGTAAAGCAGACAGGAATGTGAAGTCAGGAATCTTAAATTCTGCTGCAAGCCCAAGCTCTAAAAAAAAAAAAAAAAAAAAAAAAAAAAAATGCATTCACCTCTCAATTCAGTTCAGTTTAATAATATTTCTCTAGTATCTACTAGGCACTTAGATGTTGTATGAATAAGACCAAGCATCTGACTTGAAAGTACTTAAAATCTAATGAAGGGGATAAGGTAAATACACAAATCAATAAATGCATGACATGGTATTAAAGACGTTATGATGAGAGACAAGCAAAACATTGACCAAGATTAAAAAACAAAAAACAAACAGAAAAAAACACAGTAAGCTATTAACTTTTCCAAAATCAATTCGAGTACACTTAGCACGTCCAGCTCCCGACACAAAGTAGGCATTTAATAAATGGGTTTTTTTTTTTTTTGACTGAATTAAATGACCATATCTCTTCCCACCTAAACAGTCTGATAATGGCTTAATTTATTCACTCTTAATTTGCATAACGAGACCAGTATCTACTTCTGTGCCACAAAAATCATACATAGATTACTGCATTGAGAATTGTGAAATGGCCCTGGCCTGCATGGCTCAGGTTGGGCATTGTCCTGTGCAGTGAAAGGTTACCAGTTTGATTCCCGGTCAAGGCACGTGCCTGGTTGCAGGCTTCCATCCCCAGCAGGGGGTATGCAGAGGCAGCTGATCAATGTTTTGCTCTCCTATCAATGGTTCTCTCTCCTTCTCCCTTTCTCTCTCTCTCACACACACACACACACACACACACACACACACACACACAAACACACACAAAGAATTGTGAAATGCTTTATAGTCCTGGGCTCCTCAGGTGGACGATGAACAATTTTGGTACCATCTACAAAATAAAAACATAAATCAAAGAGGGTTTAAATAGAAGAAGATCTGGAGAGAGCCATAAATAGAAACATGGCTAGAGAGAAGTTAAAATCTGTAGTAGGGTCAGTAGAGTTGAAGGCAAGGCTTATGTACTGTTAACCGGTGAAACTCGTGTTTGCTTTTACCAGAGGAGAATGGAACAGTTCTCAAGAGCAGACTGCAACAAGTCCTACACACCATGTATGAGTCAGCCACCCAGTTCTCTGTTAGCACCCAGCTCCCATCCCCCATCCTATTGGGCGCGCTGACCCACTTTGCGGGGCTGAGGTGGAATGTTTGAGGGCCGGGACCCCTTCCTTCTGCACCGGGAGGGCAGCCCCGCAGATCCGGCTTCCTGTGCTTGGCGACAGGGAGCCCACGTTGTGGAGGAAAAGGAACAGGAGTCGAGCTCCTTGGAATTTCTTGGCAGTGGAAACATTTTTTAAAGGAAGTGACTTCAAGGCCGTGACTCAAAAGTTATGAGGTTCTAAATGTGGTTTAGCAACTTTTTTTTTTTTAAAGGAAAAGCCTAAAACTGATTAATTTATTTCTGTTCTTCTGAAGAATAACCATAAATATGTTATGGTTCTTAGTCATAATTAACCTCACTAAATACATAAGCAAGCAAAAGCCCAGGTGAAATAATACAGCAAATAGAATGAACGGAGAGAAATCAGGCCTTTTGAAGAACATGATAGAATGCTGCAATACAGGATTTTATTATCTGCTTTACAGTTTTTATAAGGACGAAATTACAATTCCTTTCACTTTTCTGTATAACGTGTCTGTCTTTAGTGCATTACTACTTGACAAATAAGTGAAGGTCTAAGTAACTAACATAATAATACCACATTTACCGTGTAATGTGTTAGGTAATAGTGAGGCATTCCTTCAGCCACCAACCAGTGTCGACACCTAACAAAATTATCTAGTTTCTCTGGAACTGATTTTCTGCCTCAGATGGTGTGCCCCCAGGAGGAGACCCAGAAGCAGATCTGAGTGCAAGCAGTTTCATGAGGAGGGACGGAGTGGTGTGCTGGCCTCGGCGCCCTGGCTGCCCTGCTGGCTGTGCACGTCTCTCCTCAGGCCAGCGAGTCACGCTGACAGCTTGGAAGAGTGTTTAGACCAGGCGATCAGCAAGTGCTGCGCATCAGGCTGCGGTATTTTTGCTTCGTTTTCCCTGTGTTGTGAGCACCAGTTTACCGGCACACGTCGGTATAAGAGCCAGAGTGGAGCGGAGCAGTAAGGAAGGGAAGAGGAAGCAAACAGTTCAGGGCACATTGCTAAGCCTGCTGCCGCTGGAATTAAACCGGAGTTTAACTCTGTGCAGAAACTGTGGGGAATAGGACAGGGCCCACTGCGAAGGTATCACCGTACAAAGGGGTAGCCACGGCTGAGGGCTGGGGAAGCTGGGGTATTTATACACCAGCCACAACCTGTCACTGTAAAGGCTGGGGGAGCAGAGGTGGCTGGTGCCCCCTGGCACTTCTGCCCCCTGTGAGTGGGGGGCTGTGGCCGCATCCTCAGAAGGAGATGAAGCCCCCAGCAGCCGGAACGTGGCAGGCCAGCACTGAAATGATAGGACCCCTTAGGACACCAACAGCATCTGTTATAATATCTTTGCCTACAAAATAAAAATAAAAGCATCGACTGGCTCATCTCACATGAACTTAATGGAAATATTCTAACACAAAATATATACACATATATTCTTACATAGAAAGTACTTGACATTCCTAAGAGAAAGGCAACCTGTTCATTCATTGTATTATTGTTGTTCTAAAAATGATAATGAATAATAATAACCCACCAATCTAGAAAAAATAATTCCTTAACAGAAAGTATAGTTTATTCTTTTCATAAATAAATGTCACTGCTGGTGGCCAGCAATCTGTGAAGCTGAAATTGCTGGGCACATAGTATACAATTTGGGGCCTGGGCAAGGGCCTCTAAAATTACCTTCTCATGGGGCTATTCTGATCCCTAACATTTCCCCCATTGGTTCCCTCACTGGGTTTGGAGCACGAAAGGCCCTGGTGATGATTAAGTTAGTCATTTAAAATATATAAAAGCCTAAGCGACCGGCCAACTGGCCGACCAGCCGGCCGGCCGACAGCTATGACGTGCACTGACCACAAGGGGGCAGATGCTCAATGCAGAGAACGGCCTCTGAGTGTGGCCTTTCTACAGCCGTGGGCAAACTACAGCCCGAGGGCCGGATCCGGCCCGTTTGAAATGAATAAAACTAAAAAAAAATAAAAAGACCGTACGCTTTTATGTAATGATGTTTACTTTGAATTTATATTAGTTCACACAAACACTCCATCCATGCTTTTGTTCCGGCTCTCCGGTCCAGTTTAAGAACCCATTGTGGCCCTCGAGTCAAAAAGTTTGCCCACCCCTGTGCTAGAATTCAAGTTTGCTGTCTTAGATTGTGGATTCTTGGTTAGAATAATTCCTAGCACCCAGGTCTGCACAAGCATTTTGTGGTCAATTGTAGACATCATAATCATCCATGTTTGGAGTGGGAGGAGGGTGAGGGTGCATCTAAGACAAAATTCACATACTTAATAATTCTGAGTAAAACTAACCTAACTGGAATTTCCTAGCTAAGTACTTTTCTTGTTTTTATTAAACACATCCTATCAATTTTAATTTTTCAGGCTTTTGATTTTCTGGGCAAATAAAGCTGTTGGCTTTTCTACAACAAAGGAAATTATTTACTCTTATCTCCACTGGAGACATACACTTCCCTTACCTCTCTTCTCCAGTATGCCTAAAAGATTACAAATTGAAATGATAACAGACTTCAAAGGATGCATTTGTAAAATTGAATTTCTTGGGGTGACATTGGTTAATAAAATTATATAGGTTTCAGGTGTACAATTTTTATAATACATCATCTGTATATTATATTGCGTGTTCACCACTCCAAGTCAATCACCATTTATCCTCCCTTTACCCACTTCTCCTTACCCCAACCCTCCTTTCCTGCTGATAATCACCATACTGTTGTCTGTGTCTAGGAGGCTCTTCTTTCTTGCTTAATCCCTTCACCTTTTTTACTCAAACCCCGCACCCCCCCAACAACCACCCTCCCCTCTGACAGCCGTCAGCCTGTTCTCTGTATCTATGGGACTGTTTCTATTGTGTTTGTTAGCTTATTTTGTTCATTAGATTCCACACGTAAGTGAAATCATATGGTACTTGTCTTTCTCTGACTGGCTTATTTCACGTAGCATAATATTCTCCAGGTCCATCCATGCTGTTCCAAAAGGTAAGATTTCCTTGTTGTTGTTTTTTATAGCCGAGTAGTATTCAATTGTGTAAATGTACCACGGCTATTTTTATCCACTCATCCACTGATGGGCACTCGGGCTGCTTCCGATTCTTGGCTACTGTAAATAACGCGGCAGTGAACATAGGGGCGCACATATTCTTTTGAATTAGTGTTTTGGGTTTCTTCAGATTTACCTCCAGAAGTGGAATTGCTGGGTTAGGGTTAGGGTTAAGATTTAAAAAGTTCCATTTTTACTTTTTTGAGGAAACTCCATACTGTATTCCACAGTGGCTGCCCCAGTCTGCATTCCCACCAGCAGTGAACTAGGGTTCCTTTTTCTCCACATCCTCACCGACACTTGTTTGTTGATAGCAATCCTGACAGGTGTGAGATGACATCTCATTGTGGTTTTAATTTGTATTTCTCTGGTGATTAATGACATTGAGTATCTTTTCATGTCCATTGGCCATCTATATGTCCTCTTTGGAGAAGTGTCTATTTGTGTCCTCTGTCTATTTTTTAATTGGGTTGTTTGTCGTCTTGGTGTTGAGTTTTATAAGTATTTTTTTTAATAAATTTTGAACATTAAGCCCTTAGCAGATGTATTATTGGCAAATATGTTCTCCCATTTAGTGGGTTATCTTTTCATTTCGCTGATGGTTTCCTTTGTTGTGCAAACACTTTTTAGTTTGATGTAGTCCCATTTGTTTATGTTAAAATAGTACATTTCGCCCTGGCAGGGTAACTCAGCTGGTTAGAGCATTGTCCCACTACACCAAGGTTGCAGGTTCAATCCATGGTCAGGGCACATACAAGAAACAACTAATGAATGCATAAATAAGTGGAACAACAAGTTGATGTTTCCTTCTCTTTCTCAAATACATTTTAATCGTACCTCCTTTCTGAATAGCCACTGCAGGTGACCTAGTGGATTTTTATGAACTCATCTGTAACATATCTGTCAATAACAATTTGAAATTAGTAATCTGATAGCTCCTTCATTGCTGTGCCTTCTTGGAATTAAAACACCAAAACTGCAGAAACATCAACCTGAAATATGTCAGGCTGGAGGCATTCTGGGCAAACAGTCTTCTAAACCTTACTAACTTGGGCAGTGTTTCTGCTAATATTCCACCAATAAATAATCTAAACAGAAAAACTAGGTTGGGAATCAGAAGAGAAGGAGTCAGAGAAGAAAACACTTGTCCAAATTCCTGTGCCATCACAGGGCAATGCTGCTCATTGGCAGGGAAGTGCAAGGAGACTTGTACTGTCCTCTTTCATCAAGAGATGAGATTTGGACCCTACCGGTTTGGCTCAGTGGATAGAGCATCCATCTGCGGACTGAAGGGTCCCAGGTTTGATTCCAGTCAAGGGCATGTACCTTGGTTGCGGGTATACCCCCAGTAGGGGGTGTGCAGGAGGCAGCTGATTGATGTTTCTCTCTCATCGATGTTTCTACCTCTCTGTCCTTCTCCCTTCCTCTCTGTAAAAAATCAATAAACTATATATTTAAAAAAAATAAAAATAAAAAAGAGATGAGATTTGGGGGTTACTAACAATTAACCAATAAACTCAGATGAAAAATCATCAATTCCTACTAGAAGTATTTCTGAATGTTTGGGTTCCTAAGTCTAACTAATTCTGTAGGGAGACACAATGCAAGCGCTAATGAACCTGAAGCAAAGTGAGGATTTCATCGGTTCATAAAACTTATTCGGCAAAGCAAAGAATTCATGAGCCTCGAATCGGCTGTTTTGTGGGAGCAGCTTCCTTGCTGGCCACATTAGTAAACAGTTTAATAGACCGTTTAAAACAATCTGTGACTACCCCATGCCTGGTGACCCCGTCCTTGGTTTAAGAGACACTGCTGGAATAAATGGTCTGGCTAAGTAAGAAGGCTGGCATCTTAATTAAAACTCTCAAAAACAAACAGAATTCCACTTAATTCTGAAAATAAACCGGTCTTTAAAAAAACAGAAGTAAATTAAATCTCAACAGGAGACAGCCGCATAAGCCACCAAAGAATGAAGACGAGGGGACGCAGTGGCTCCTGGTGGGGATGCCGTGTGGGGCTCAGGGTGTTGTAGGTGGAATCTGGCAGCTCCTTCCTCGACACATCCTCAGGACAATGCCAGTGGCTATTAAGAGTAATTTGGAAAACGGCACTTGGTGAACATTTTTATGCCTCCAGAGTTATTTCACTCTTGCATGGATCTGGATGTTTAATAACTATTTACTTCAATGGAAGAGCGTGTATTACTCCTTCAAGATCGACTCCCAGGTGCCTATCGTATTTTCCTTACGCCCGAATCACCACCCCACGTCCCTGTGCTGCAGGTGTCTCCATCTAACATTGAGCTTCCTACAGACTTTTCCTTTTTATTGTTTTTTATAAGAGAAAGTTTATTTAGAAAGTCACAGAGGTGGGAGAAGTGAGCTGTAGAGGAAATGGGCTCAAGAAACCAGTTACAATTATGCTAAGTGAAATAAGCCAGTCAATAAAGGAAAAATACCACATGATCTCACTCATTCGTGGACAATAGAGACCATTATAAACTTTTGAACAATAATAGATACAGAGGCAGAGCTGCCTCAAACAGATTGTCAAACTGCAGCGGGAAGGCCGGGGAGGGTTGGGGGGCAGGAGGTAGGGGGGTAAGAGATCAACTAAAGGACTTGTATGCATGCATATAAGCATAGCCAATGGACATAAGACACTGGGTGATAGGGGAGGCTAGGGGACTGTCTAGGGCGGGGGGATAAAATGGATACATATGTAATACCCTTTGTAATACTTTAAGCAATAAAAAAACAAAACAAAACAAAAAAAGAAAAACTATTGTACTAAAAAGCAAAAAAAAAAAAGAAACCAGTTACAGAGGCAAAAGAAGAGCCCTTGGAGCTGAGGAGGGAGAGATACCCTACTTGAGAGATGAGAGAGGGAGGAGAGCCTGGGTGTGCTCTGAAAAAAGAGCGGGGGACCGTAGGGGGTGGGAAGAAGCGCAGCCCTGCTCCACAGAGAGGGCTGCCTAGACCTTTTCTATACAACTTTTCCTTTCTGAGGTGGTTGAAATGTTTCTCAGTATTTATTAATCTGACGTCATGGTAAGCCATAAGAGCTCAGAAGGCTCCAGAATACAAACATTCTGTCAACGTTTGTGTGGTCGTGCTGCCAGTTGAAATGCGTGGTTCAGAAGAACAAAAATCAGATTCTGACCGTGACTGGTGTGACATGTACCCTATTTCTCCTTTCTCTCAAGCGTAAACCTATATGATCACTCAACGCACCAATGTCATCATCTTTAATAATATCCAGTAGCTGTGATGGAAAACAATGAACCTGCTGGACAAGGGTTATTGGGAAAACGCTCAGTATAAGAAGCGAACATGACTGTTAGCACAGATGCCCAGCATCCAGATGGAAACTATAATTCCAATGCACAGGTCAATTTTATTTGTCTGATTGTTTTGAGAGGAGGCAAGAGTTCAATTCCAAAACACTATGATTGTCCTTAAAAAGGTATCATGTCATAAAAAACATAGATTTTTTTAATGGCAAGGTGAGTATATTAGTTTGAAAGAGCTACCATAACCAAGCACCGCAGACTGGGTGGCTTAACCAACAGATTTATTTTCTTACACTTTGGAGGCTGCCAGCCCAAGATCATGGTGTCAGCAGGGCTGGTCTCTTCTGGGGCTTCTCTTTGGCTAGGAGACGGCCATCTTCTCCCTGTGCACTCAGCTGGTCTTCCTTCTATGCAACTGTCCGTCCTATTGCCACTCTTACAGGGATAGAAGTCATCTGGGATTATGACCTACTTTAATAACTTCATTATCTCTTTAAAAACCCTTTCTCCAAGTGCAATTACATTCCGAGGTTAGGACTTTAACTTGTGAATTTTGAATAGGACACAATTTACCCCATAACAGCGAGCAGTGGAAAATACTTGTCCTGCCAATGCTAGGCGAAGTTCCTCTTCCATGTCCCATAGAACCGAACTCTGAGCACCTAAAGAAATGCAGAGCTGCTCTCTGAGGAGAGGTGGCCAGCGCTCCACTGACAGGCCTCATTTCTATGTTTGAAATAGACCCGATTCTTCCGCTCCCCACCATTTCCCCATTTCAGCACCTCTTAGCTCTTTCCCCCAGCGACTGTGCAAAAACATGGGCATCCTGCTTGGTTTTGCTCTTCCTTTCACACCCCATATTCTATTCTGCTGCAAATCCTGTCTAGGTATTTCTCAGTGTGGTCTGAATCCTACCTGCTACACTGCCCGCCTCACTCCAACGCTTGCCTGGATTCCTGAGATACTCCTGTGGGTGTCTGGGCTGCCATTCCTTTACATCGATTTCCCTGAGGGAGCCTGTGGTCCTTGTAAAGTGTAAGTCAGATGATATCCCCTCTCCCTGAGGAAATACAATCCAAGCTAAATTCTTGCTGTGTCTACAGGGCTGAGCATCACCTGACCCCTGGCTAGCCCTCTGACCTCTATTTCTACCAGTTTCCCCTTCATTTGGAAAGTATCTCTCTTCCTTGAATTAGAATCTTCCATTGTCAGACCCTGAGGACAGCATCCTCTCCGTCAGCCCAGGCACAGCCACAGGCCCGTGAAAGCGCGTAACGCACACGTCTGTGTCTGCCTAGCTCAGAGCTGACGGACACTTAGCAGTTATCCAGTTAACTCTACCCACTTAATCTGGATAATTCAATTTGAAATTACAAGTCTTAACTTGTAGTTAGTTAAAATAGTCAAGGTGGCTGAGAACAAAACAGTTGGCACAGAAAACAGATAATTTTTATGTAAGAATGATATCTGTCTTTGAATCAGACTTAATAAGCTCAAGCTTTAGGTTAAAAATATAAAATCTTAATTTGTGCCTGATTAAAAGTCAAACTTATATTTGATTTTTTGTTTTACATTAATTCTATTTATATGGATTAACTCCTTTTAATATTATTTATTGTTATAATTTGTGCAATCTTTACATGGATGGTCTCTTTTAATATTTTTAATATTAAAATTTTAATATTAATCATAAATATAATTAACAACTTTTTCTCAGGCACAAAAATTGCTACTTGCTCTGGGACATAGAAAATTACTATTTTTTCAGTGGAATACCCATGTGAACATATCCTTTCCACCTTCTACATTATATAGCATGTCTATAAATGTATCCACAGAATGAATATACATAATCTAGGAAAACATAGATACTCCTCCCCACTCCAATCATAAAATTCAGTTGAAAAAAAATCCTTAAGCATCCATAACATTAGGCAAAAGTAATGGTCACTGAAACCTCAGAGAGAACAGGGTGCTTTAGATTTATGTGATGTCTGAGGGCTCTGGTTTTTGGAAGGATGCTCTCATGTCTAAATCATCAGATCCTGTGCTGTTCATCTGCCCAAATTGCTTTCCGTTCCATTCCACATTCTCTCCCTCCTTTATTCCATTTCACTGAAGGCTGATCCCCATAAGCTTCATTTCCCAAAAGCTGCCTTACCAAATAGTTTCCTACTGGGTTTGGGGAATGAGAGGCACTGGTTAGAGAGGGGAGGACAGCAAGCAGAGAGAAGCCAGAACATTCTTCATCCTCTCTGCCTGGGCTGCGTTTCCTGTCTTCCATTTGCTGAAAGTCTAGCTAAAGGATGGTGGCCCCTGGCCCCCTCGATGTAGGAGTCTTACAGACAGTGAGAGGCCAGCAAGTCAGGTGGGAGGGAACTGTGACTGGAGGTGGGGGAGGTGCCATGTTTGAGGAATAGGCAGTGGTCCTGCAGAGACGTTGAGAACTAGAACAGACTTTCACCTGCTTTGTCTCCTGGAGTTCACCGGAGGTCAGGTCGAAGGTCGTGGGGGACTTGAATAGAACAGAAACCCACCTGGTGGGTGAGACACTGCGCATGACAATAGGCAATTCTTTTGAGCCATTTTGCTGAAGAGAAGCAAAGGAAGAAGCTGGAGGAAGACATAGGACATTTACTTTCCTTTTTTCTAGTAATGACATGAATTTCTTTCAAGGAACCTCTCTCCCAAGCTTAGTGCTTGTGGTTGGAGAGAGACTCAACCCCCTACCCCGAGGAGTGGAGCATGTGACCCAGCTCAGCCAATTCCATGGCCACTGTGATTGGTTAAGAGATGGGCACATGACTTGAATTAAGACCCAGAACTTCTTTAGAAGCCACAGGGAAAGCACCCTTTGTTTTCACCTGAATTTTGATCTGGGAAGATATGTGTGTGGAGCTGCAAGCAGCTGCCATAGGAATCCTTAGACTAAAGAGAAATAGTCTGGAAAGCTGAGCTCAAGTTAGAATCTCTTGCCTGGATTCATCTGCCTCATGAGTCAATAAATTTCCTTTTTTAAACCTGTCAGCTTGGATTGAGTTTTCTGCTTTCTTGCAAAAGAAAAAATGTCCCAATAACTTGCAAGCTTACAAAGGACTCCCATACACAATTTCCTTTGAGAAAGACAGGACAGATATCATTTCTATTTATTCCGAGGGCTCCCATAACAAAGTACCACAGACTAGGGGGCTGAACTAACAGAGGCTTATTGTCTCACACTGTGGCAGGCTAGAAGTCTGAAACCATGGTATTGGCAGAGCCACGTTCCCTCTGAAGGTTCTGGGAATAAGTCTGTTCTGTGCTTTTCTCCTCGCTTCGATGTCACCAGCAGTCCTTGGTGGTCGTTGGTGGTCCACAGGACTCCCGGCTCAGCTCCCTCCCTGGCGGTCCCACAGCCTTGAGAGCACTGCCTTATTGAATCCCCCACACAAACCTCATCTCAGAGTTGTTTCTGGGGGAACCTAAGCCCACGAGCGCTTACAAAGTGGTGGGTGAGGGGGGGCGGGAGATAGAAACGTGGATGAAACGTGGTAACAATCCTCAGGACATTTTTCAACTAAGCTGAACTTGATTTGAAGTTGTACACAGCCCTAGCCAGTTTGGCTCAATGGATAGAGCATCGGCCTGCGGACTCAAGGGTCCCAGGTTCGATTCCAGTCAAGGGCATGTACCTTAGTTTTGGGCACATCCCCAGTAGGGGGTGTGCAGGAGGCAGCTGATCGATGTTTCTCTCTGATCAATGTTTCTAATTCTCTATCCCTCTCCCTTCCTCTCTGTAAAAAATCAATAAAATCTATATTAAAGTTGTACACCTATTTGTCATCGGAAGGTCAACCTCCAATCGGTCTAGGAACAGTGCGATTACACGGACGGGCCTGGAACCGTGAGGACAGTCCTGATCCTATGGAAGCCGCCCAGCTCATGGTGGCAGTAGGTTTGACCGCTCGCCTTGCTTCACTAAGTTAAACCCAAGCCAGCATTATCCATGTTTCGGTTTGTTGGAGCCTCTGGCTTGAAGTGGCTTGATCAGTCATTCCTGACAAGCTCACAAGCAGGCCGTTAGCCATCTTACGGCCATGAGCTTTAAGGTGGCGAGGTGGGCTCCCCTGGTTTTAGTTTTAATCTAACAGGACAAACAACACCGGCCACACCAATTCAAACAAGCAAAAAGTTAACCTTCCGAATGACCACAGTCCAGATGGCAGCATGGAAGTCATCAGAGCCATTTAATCTTCCGGGAGATTTATCACTGCAGTCACCAAGCCTTTCATGTGGGTTTCTGCCACAAGTCCCCCTGCGCGCACACAGAAGGAGCCTGGAGTTCATGGCTATGACACAGCACATGAACACGGGTTTGTGCAATAAATAAGGCCCTTGAGGCAGAAGGGCTGCCAGGAGGACCATACAGCCTTTCCCTCAGGACTTGTGAAAAGAGCCATACTGGGGCAAGAATCTTCAGAGCTTTGGTGTTACTTCACATTACCCACTGCTTTGCGCTCTCTTCTCCCCCGTTACTGTCCTCATCCTCAGCTCCTGCCAAATGCCTCTTGTTAGCTATTACACATCTCCTTTCTTCCGATTCGGCCTCAGATGTTTTCCCAAACTCTGTTCAAAGGCCTCAGTTTCCCCCTCAAAAATCGTTCCTCAAGAATCATTTGCAACCAGAAGTCCTATGCTGTTTGTCCCATAACGGGGAGCAAAGGCCGGAAAGAAAGTCCCAGGCATGTCACCGGGGCCCCTGGCACAGGGCATGCCCCTTGTCTGCACGCTTAATTCTTGTCTCGGACGCCCTGAAAGCAAGCCCGAGAGCCCATTCTCTGTGCTCATGACAAAATGCCACGGAAACCTGGATGTAGATCGTACAATCACTTCATTTTCAATACAATGTGTTTTTAGCTAAAGGCGGTATTCAGAGGAAAGCCATTTCTTAAAAAAAAAAGAGGAAATGTTTATAGGGTATCATGCTTGTCAAAGCGATTAAATAGTACATAAAGCCCTCAAAGAAATGTTCAAATGTAACTTGGATATGGTTTGAGTATCTGAATGAATTTGATCAAGGCTTCTTGTATATGAAATATAGCCTAAAGCACATTACTCTTGAAAAAATGGAAGTTATTCAGATCTACTGACAAAAATAATATAAATGCAGCCCCTTTAAAATGAAGCCAGAACTGCCACCCCTGAGGAACTGTCTTGAAGGTCTCATGCCTCAAATCTTTGGGATGTTAAGACAGGGCAAAACAGTCTCTGGGCTGGGACTAAAGCAACATTTGCCACAAGGAACTGTTTGCCTGGGTAACAAGAAAGCAGATATTATGACTACTGGATTTATGACTACGCGACTGAAAATGAAAAACATTATTTAGAATTAACCTCACTATGTTAGCTTATCTGCACCAATAGAAATGCCTTCTTTCTTTTGACGAAATTGTTCCCTTCCCTTTCTCACAAACACCCATTGCCTTTGCCTCCTAACTGGAATACTGTTTGGGTTTCTGCCTGAATCAGTGCATCTGCCTGAATTACTGATCTCAAGCGCTTGCTGCTGCTCACTTTGAAAGGCCTTCTCCTTTTAGGCTAGCACTTTGATTTAAAATTGCTTCCACCGGCCACTGATTTAGTAATGTCGTTTGCCATGTAATTCCAAACGACTTTCCAGACTACAGAGCACAGAATTACTGGGTTAAAGGAGACTTCAATCATCTTACATAAGCCAGACAGACTATATCAGTGGTTCTCAACCTTGGCTGCACATTAGAATCACCTGGGAATCTTTTTAAAATCCTGATTTCTGGGCCTCATCCTCTGGAAATTTTGTTTCTTTGTTACTAATGTTGTGGCCCTACCCCATAACAAAGAAGCAGAATTTCTGGAGGATGAAACCCAGAAATCAGGATTTTAAAAAGATTCCCAGGTGATTCTAATGTGCAGCCAAGGTTGAGAACCACTGGACTATATAGAAAGATGTATCGTTTCTTTTGGTCCAAGAACCATGTTTCGGACACTTGTCATTTAAATGACAGGATTTAAGAGAACACAATGACATTTCTAGAAAACTGGTCCAGGGCTGATATCAAATGAAGGATTGATTTGTTGTTTCTACTCAATATAGTTCCATGGCACACATTGCTCGTTCCGTTTAGACATGTGATCTTAGGTTCCTTTACACCATCCAGAGGTCCTCTAACTTTCTAAACAAGGGGCTAGTTCACTGTCCCTCAGACATTCCACACATGCGCACTGCGGGCCCGGGACGAGTTGGCTGCTAAGCAGGACAGGCAGCAGCGGCAAAAACACCCGGCGGGCCGGATAAATATTTTCGGCGGGCCACATGTGGCCCACGGGCCGTAGTTTGAGGACCCCTGATCCAGGCAATCCGAGGCAAAATTGTCAGTCTCATTGTCTATTACTGCGTACCCAGCTGTCTCAGCCTTAGTGGCATAAAACAACAGCCGTCAGGTTATGCTTGTGGATTCTGTGGGTCAAGAATTCGGAAAGAACCCAGCAGAGATGGCTTGCCTCTGCCCTATGATGTCTGCAACCTCAGCTGGGAAGGCTTCTTCCCCGGCAAGGCTGGCCCCAGCGCTGGGCTGCTCAGAGCTGGCCTCACCCGGGCTGCGACCAGGACACCTGCATGTGGCCTCTCTCTGTGGCCTGGGCTTCTCCCGGCACGGCTGACAGGTTCCGAGGGCCACACTCCAAGAGCAAGCATTCCAGAGCAAGGGTTTCAAGAGAGAGACGGAAGGAAGCTGTCTGGCCTTCTCTGACCTCGTCTTGAAACTCACGCAGCGTCGCTTCTGTCGTACTTACTGTCTAAAGCACTCAGCCTGCTCAGAATCCAGGGGAGGAGCCAATGAGGGGAGGTTAGCGGATATGTGCCCATTTTTTAAACCCACCACTATTATGGTGTTGGCAAAATGGGAAAAAAAACGTGAGTTTGACTTTGAATCCGGATTCCTCCATTTCTTAAGCGGGTGACCTTAGGCAAGTTACTTGACCTCTTCCTTCACGGTACAGACACAGGCGGTGCTCAGTCACAGGGTTCTAGGAATAGGCTCAAATCTGTGTTCCTAAGTAGTCGGCTCATTCCAGTGCCCTCCTGTCTTTCTTGGCCACCTTCACCTCCTTCCTCAGGCAGATGCATCCTCAAGCTCCCTCCCAGAATTCCGTCAAAATGTGCTCTCAAAGCCAGTGTGGAGGTGGAACCCCAGAGCGCCCCTCGGTGGCCGAGGAGGGAACAGGTGTGCCACCCAGGGCCGCTGCTCCAGCAGCCACCACACCACCCGCCGGAAGCCCGCCCCTCTCCTGACTTGGTTAGAATGCTCATGCCGTCTGGGGGGGGCCTGCAGGAGGCATTGGCAGACATTCTCTAAGCCCTCAGGAATTTCCCTTTCCTTCAGGAAGTGAAATGGGATTCCACGTCAGGGGCCCACGGGATTTTCCCAAGTATTTGTTTCTGTTCTTTCTACTTCCCATCCCCACCTGGTGTCAAACCAGTTGAGGAAGGGGCGTCCCGAGAAGGTGAAGGGCCTTTGGGCCTGGCTTTTCCTGCCTGAGTTCTTTGGGCACATTACTCACCGCCGGAGCCAAAGAACACAGGATATCCCCAATGTGAGGGGTGTTCAGAGCAGCCCCATATCCGACTGTGACAAAGGAACGCCACGCCGAGTTATTTCTTATTTATTGTCACTGTTACCATTCTTTGGCCACCTCGCTGGCCTCCCTCTGTCACTTCTGGTCTCGCCAGGCTCATCTCCACACAAGAGTCAGAGATCCTTCTAGAAGCATTTCAGGACAAGCCACTCACCTACTCAAAACCCGCTGATGGCTTCCTAATGCACTTGGAGTAAAGTCTAAAAAGTCCCTACATGGCTCCCAAGGACATCTATGGGCAGCTGCCAGGCTTTCCCAGACCTCACCTCCTGCCCTCCAGCCAGGCCGCTGCCACCAGCGCAGTGGCCAGGCCCTGAGCTAAGGAGCGCCACGCTTGGTTCCATGCTCTGCTGCTGCCGTTTTGAAGATTGTAATGATGTTTGAACAAGGGACCCTGCATTTTAATTTCATTTGCCTTTTGCATTGGACGCTGCAAATCATGTTGGGGGTCAACTCCAGCCACACAGCCCCCGCGGCCTCAGGCAGGGCACTGCCTGCGCCTCCTCTCTGTGGAGAAAGCTCACCTGTGACGTGATCACTGGGCTGGGACTCCTGGCTCCACCATGAGCCTCCTGCACCTCTCCACTCAGGTCCCCAGCAGAGACCACCATGTCCCCGTGTCACCCCTCCCCATCCGTTGAAGCATTCCTTCCAAACACAGGCCTCTTCCCAGGACTCTATTGTGTGTTTGCTTAGGTGCGACTGCTTCTTGTTTTCCCCGTAGAAGTGCCTCCAGGGCGGGGGCAATGCCTGGCTTGGCTTTTCTTTGTCCCTGAAGCCTAATAGCTTCCTGGCGCGTAGATGTTTCTCAGGAATCTCTGTTACCTTGTCCCTCGGGGCTGCCCTGGGTGGTGCCCTTCTCGCCAGCAGCACATGCAATTCTATGAACTTGGTTAGAAGAAGAGGCCCTTGGAGATACATCGCTTTGCTTTCATGGCGGTCGCCTGGCTTTTCTCTGACTGCCGTGAGCTCCACTCATCTTAACGTCTCTGCCTTTCCCCTCTTTCTCTGGTTCTCAATGACTATTTCTGTGCTTTGAACATTCAGGGCATGAAAAAGTTCAGATTAATTTTCTAACTTCAAAGAGAGAAATAAGTCCTAGGAAGTGCTAACCCCCTGAACTGGACCTTTTCAGCTGGAGGGGACAGTGGCCGCACGTCCTGACTGCAGATCCGGTCCCCTGCCGTGACCCACACAGCAGCGCGGACACCAGAGCCCGCAGGCCCTTGAGACCAGCTAGCCCAGGCCGGTACCAGTTCGGGTTCTTTCAGGGAAGGAAGGTTTCAGGTTAGACACGGAAAGGAGGGGGGGCGGGGAAACCGTAAAAGGTATACTTGAATTATTCTGGCTCCTGAGAAGGAAATTAATTTCTTGCAATTATAAAACTGTTTAGTTGTAGGCCAGGTGCCTACATCTTCTGACTCTCTCTTTGAGGTTAAATGTCCTTTAATTGAAGAAATAATCATTGACATTTAAATTTCCAATATAGCTTGGTATTCACACCATTCTTGGTGCTCATTTTAAATGAATTTGTCTATCATGGCTCATTTCAGGGTCATTTAGTCAACACCTGTGCTCTCCCTGCATTGTGGGCATTAGTGGCCCAGAATGCCAGGAAGACAGCGAGCAGATGGCAGGTGCCGGCCCGCCAGGCTGCACACCAGGGGTTCAGCAAGGCGCAGGGGGAGCCCAGTCCCAGCACGGCGCCCGGCAGAGGCCTGGGGTCTCACATCTTCTGATTCCCAGTCTTTTTGCGCCCAGGTGAAGAGAAATGGATTAATTGTAATCTTAGGTTCTTGACATACTCTCTCCAGTGGTCCATGCATGCCCGTCTATGGTTTATATGCAGATCTGTTGGTTTTTAATAATTGTATTAACTCCTATGAACCACCCAGCTCAGAAACTAGAACACTGACGTCCTAACAGACAGCTGGGTGGTCCCGTGCCTCCCAAATCCCAAACCGGGGGAAACCATGGAGTCTTGCGTTGCTTACTTCCTTTGCTTTCAAACAAATATCTTTTTTAAATCTATGACATTCCTGAATGTGTTCTCAAAAAGCATGTGTAGTTGGGTTGCCCTGAGCTGTCTGTGTACTAAGGTATGGTGTTGAGGGTAATCTCTCAGGACTGCTCACGTGGTGGGGCGAGCCCGCAAGCAGGAGTGGGCTCAGGCCCTGAGATGCCCCGCCGACTGAGGAGGCCTGCGGCCCCTCCTCCCTCCGCAGAAGGAGCTGATAGCACCGGGACACAGGAGCCTGTTCCTGGCTGGCTTCTCCTCGGAGCCCACCTGTGCTCTGGGCAGGGCTCCCAGCCACCCACTTTGCAAGGCTGCTCACTCCCCCACCTGTACAAACACAGGGCTTCCTGTCACCACGTGGCCGGAGCAGTGCAAGGCTGCAGCCCCGGAGCCTCGCGTTTTAAATTTCCTGATGGGGACGATGGTAGGCCTGGAACACAGCTGTGCTCCCAGGGGCCGCGGCACAGCGTAATTCAATTGTGCCTTTATGATTCCTGTCTTGTCCTTCACAATTTCCCACAAACCTGACACATGTTTCTCTACTCACTTTCCATCTCACGGCGATCACAAGACTTGGCTCTCGGGGAGACTCTTGCAGCACCGGATGGTTTTTACTCCTCAAATCCCAGTGGCGATCAGAAGGTACTGAGCTCCTCATGACACCACAGTACAACATAAGAACACGAAGGTGGCAGGGAGAACCCAGCCCTAAGTAGAGTCCCTTCCTTGTGCTCTGTCACTGCTATGATCAATCGTTATTAAAAACAAGAGGCTGCCCGGCTGGTGTGGCTCAGTGGGTTGAGCATCGATCTATGAACCAGGAGGTCACAGTTCAATTCCCGGTCAGGGCACATGCCCGGGTTGTGGGCTCGATCCCCAGTAGGGGGCGTGCAGGAGGCAGCCAATCAATGAGTCTCTCTCATCATTGATGTTTCTCTTTCTCTCCCTCTCCCTTCCTCTCTGAAATCAATAAAAATGTATAAAAAAACAAGAGGCTGATGTGTAATAGTAGAAAGAACATGGACTTTGACCTTAGGGGGGGGAAATGAGTTTAAATCCCACCTGTGTCATTTGCCCATTATGTGACCTTGGACCTCTCAGAGTGAGTTTTCTGATCTACTCCCCAGGGAGCTGTGAAAGGTACCTGGAAGGAGGGGAGCAGTGGCAAGGCCCACAAACCTGGAGCGCAGGCTACGGCCCAGGTGCTTAATAACTGGTAGCTCTAGGCCAGGCTCTCACTGCCTCCCCTCCGAGTCCCTCACTCCCAAACCTCACCCCCTTCCACTCTGATCTGTCACACATCATGGTCAGATGAGTCATCCCAAAGCAGCGATTGTATGTATCACATTTCCTCCCTCCTGAACCAACCCCACAGCCCGCACAACAGCAGAAACCTTCTGTGGTTTCTCAATGCCTTCAAGATGTCCAGATCCCTTAAGTTGGCATTTCAGCTCGACCACAATTTAGAATCAGTTTACCCCTTCACAGTGGTCCTCGTCATTCCCACACCTGCGTCCTGCATCCTGGGCAGCTGGTTGCTCTGACTATGCCAGATCCCGTCAGGTCTGGCCGTCTCCAGCCCCGCTCCCTCCATCACACTGTGCGCCCCTGCACAGACTGCTCGCCTCCTTTTTAATTGGTGCACCCTCTGTCCTCTCGATTTGCAGTGTAAGTCCCCAGCTCGCCACCGCCCTGCTTCCCATTGGCCATTTAATGCCAATCACCTTGCTTTGTCATTAGTCAGCTGTGTCTGCAGCAGCCAGCACCTGGCACAGGTTCTGTAGAAGATGTTCATAAACGCCTGGTGCGGAATACAAATATAAAAGCACAGATTTCAAAACATTTCCCAGTATAAATGCCTTCATAAACAACTGGAATTCAACTCATAAGGATTTCCTTCCCCAGTTTTTGAAATATCAAGAGCCAGATTGAAATGATCAAGCACTGAGTTTGTGTATTGCTGTTGGTGCATGTGTGTGTGTGTGTGTGTGTGTGTGTGTGTGTGTGTGTGTGTGTGTATGTCTGTGGGCATGTGTTAGGGAGATACATTGAGTGTTTTAGCTTCAATTCAGCCCTGGGGGAAATAGTTCTCTTCACTCCCCCTTACTTGGCTACTCTCAGCTGATAATCTTTCACCAGAGCACGTTGGTGGTTCAAGCATCCCAAATCACACAGGAATTTCGGAAAGACAACTGAAGAGAGAATGAGCCTGACAGTTGTTGGCCAGGTTTTGCCCTTGCGATTTCCCCCAGCCTCCCTGCATGGTTTAATCTATAATAATAAAAGCATAATATGCTAATTAGACCAGATGTCCTTCTGGTCGACCTTCCAGACAAAACTGGGGCTGTGAGGGAAGCCGGTGCCGGCAGCCAGGGGAAGGAAGGCCTATTCTTGCACGAATTTCGTGCATCGGGCCTCTAGTCTTGTAATAAAATGTGCCAAGGTGAGTTGTCTTTCCAGAATTCCCGGGCAGTGGGGAAAGGGGTGCTCTGGCTGTGTTGGCATTGAGGATGGGGACTTTGTGTAAGCTCTAAACTTGATTGTTTAGATTCTAGGCATTCTCAGCTGGAGTTATGCCTAAAGCTGAATCCGGACAAAGATCAAAAGATTATGCACGGGTACCTCACCCAAAATATTTGGGGATTCTGTCAAACTGAAGGTGAAGCTTGAACAATACTGAATTGGAGCAATGGAACAGACTAGAGCTAGTGGCTTTTTAGGAGGCTACTAAATGGCACCCATTGTTCTGCCTAAAGTGGGAAATGCTTTCTGAACTCAGAGGGGGGAGCTAGCCACCCAGCGTGGAGATGCCCAGTCTCTCCATGTGCAGAGGCTGCCCGTATTCTCCAGAGAAAGCCGCCACAGGAACCCTTGCGGAGGGAACCGTGGGGGAGACAGGCTATGTCATGCCGCCACGGCAGCTGTGAGCCCCGGGAAGGGTTCAGACTTGCATAGCAATCACAGTTATAGAACTGGTACTGGTGGCAGATCACACACACACAGCAGGCTTAGTGAGCAACAGTCCAGACGGAGCCCGTCACAGAGCTCGGGACTGGTCCTTCAAGGAGATGGAACTGATTGCGCCCCAAGTGCCTTTGAACGTATTGAGAGGAGATCACACAACTGGGAGAGTGTTTAGGTTTGAACTCATGTACGTTGGTGGGAATCTAAGAAAATGGAAAAACAAGTGTCTCAGTATGATCCCAGCGGAAGGAAGATGTTAGTCAAGAGAAGGAAAGCTTCCTCAGTGCACGCGGAGCCAGTTGCTTATGCTGCTTGCATCGTCACAATTACAGAAACGCTAAATAGCAATCAAATGAAAAGGTCACTATTTTTGAAGAATGAGGGGGTTGGCAGCAAGTGCCCAGGGGCATGATGAGAGTGGCAGAGAAGGGAAAAGAGTGGCGCATTCATCTTCCAAATTGGAAACGCGGGAACAATGCCTAAACAGGAGGTATCGGGGGAAAGCCTGGTGGTTAAGCATGCGATGCTTGCTTCTGGAGAAAGAAAGAGAGAGAGAGAGAGTGTGTGTGTGTGTGTGTGTGTGGGGGGGGGGGTCTTTTTTCAGATATATGAATGAAAGTACAGGCTAAGCTGCTTTAACAAAAGACCCCAAAATACTGAGGCTTAAGTGAGATAGGTATATATTTTTCTTGTTTGATATGGTCCAGAGAGAAGCAATCTGGGTTGAAGGTCGACTCTATGGCGCTGAAAATGTGGCCTCCATACCTGGGACCAAGGCAGCCATTCTAGTTCTTGTCCTCACAGCCAATGGGAAGGGGGAATGGGTCCGGGGAGCACAGATGTCTACCTTGGCAGGAACACGCTCCAGAAGTGGCACCCATCCATTGGCCAGATTGAGGGTGCATGGCCTTACTAAGCTGCAAGGGAGGCGGGGAAATGCAGTGATTAGCTGCTGGCCATGTGCTCAGCTGAAGTCCGGAAGTCCTGTTATTAAAGAAGACAAGAACGGACATCGGTGCTCAACCGGCACCTCTGCTAAATACGCTCTGTAGAATTATTTCATTCTTTCAACTAGATGCATATGTAGCTCCAATTCAAATAGAACTACATTTAAGACATAGTGTCTAATGATGACCTTCTGAACATTAGAAGAAGCGATCAAAACTTGGAGGCAAGCGTCCTAAAGCAGAATGCAGGCACCCGGAGTGGCTAGTGCCAGTCGTGTGGACGCTCTAGGCCTGGGTGGAGCTGCCCACCGAGTCCCTCTTCTCCGGAACACCCCCAGCTCCCTTTCTCCCCTGGGCACGCTGCACATGCTGCAGGGATGCGTGGCCCCTGGTGAACCTGTGGTTTTAGAGTCAATTATTCCAAAAGAGCAAGACTCTGAGATGGAGATTACCAGGTGGGAAGTTTATTGGGGAACACTCTTGGGATCAACACCTGTGGGCAAAGGTGAGGAAGCAGGATGGGGCAGGGAGAAAAGCTAGCCGTTCTGGAGCTGAGATGGACCTTCAGAGGTGTGGTGACAAGGGGGCCAGAACTTTATATCCGGGTACTTCTCAGTCTTTACATGCAAACTGCCCCCAAGACTAGCGGTCTTGGAGTGTAACCTGGGATGAAGCAGCTGGGAAAAGCCTGGGCAATTCCCAGAGGGGGCTGAGTGAGGCTCCCCTCCAGCAGAGCTCCCAGGGGTTCAGGGAGCAAGTCTTCCATTCCTGAAGTGGGGTCTGGACACTGCATCCCAGCATCTGCTGCATCTGTATCCAGGTAGCCTGCTCTGGGTCTCGGTAAATTCAATCATTTGAATTTGGATTCCAGATGTGGTGGCTCTTGTATTTCTCTACAGGAGAACTTCAGTGGTAGTGACTTCATTAGGTTGTTAGAGGGTTAGGAGGTGCTACGGGGGGTTGTGTGGAAGTTGCACGAACACAGCAAGCATCCTGTTTGACTTAGGCCATATTTTTACTGGAGGCACCTTTGTATAGATGTTGAGGATAGAAGAGAAAAATATCTAGGCAAACCAGATGATAACATGCTTACCCTTTACTGTCATCTGTGCCTTAGTGTGATTAATCAACAGCCGTGGGTTTACATATAAAGAACTCTTATCTCCATCTGCCCCCAACGGTTTACTAGTTATCGCAGGGAGTGTTAGAAGTAAGTCTTCACTAGAGAAAGGAATGGTGCTAAGTCTTCTAAGATTTCCACTGGCACCTCCTTCCTTGGTCTGGAAAACCCAGCGCCCAACACATTTGGAATGATGCACTTGACACAGAATTCTGTCCGGTGGCCCCCACCTAATGGAGGGCAGCCTCTGTCATCTCTGTCGCCTGATCCTAATGTCAGAATTTTGTTGTGAGCATGTCAAACTGAACATTTCCTGGAAGGAGCTGGTAGCGTACCAAAAAAGACAAGAGGATGTGGAAAACAGTCGAATAAGTATTATTATGCTCACCTGGTGATCCATGTTTGTATGTATGTGGCAGAATTTGGTCTGAGACCTGCTTTCATTTAAACATTGTCCTAGTGATTCAGTTACATGGGGAAGGAACAGAGACCATTAACAACTACAACATTTTTAAAAGAATCTCATGATTGTCAATAACTAAATCAACTTAGAGGCTAAGGGAGTGAATAATGCCTTGTCTAATTGATGGCTAAATGCTCCAACAGTTAAACTGAAAAATAACAGTACCTGAAATAAATGTGGCTATGCCATTGGTTAACTGCCATGATTGATCATAAAAATAAACTGCCCTGCCATAGAAACTTCTTGCATAATACATGATAATGATAACAAAGTAAGGTAACTTGATTCTTCTAGATAATTCATTTTCAGTTACATGGTCTCTGCTACTGGACTTGGCCTTAGGCAGGCTCAGTACATGGCTCAGGCACTAGAATGAAGTGTTTCATGTGACTGTGGGATGACCATGGAAGATCCCTGGGTTTCACTCTTAGGTGTGGAAATTAAGAGAATTCTAATGGGAGAATGAACAAAAATAAATCCAAAGTCTGGGCTTAGCAGATGTGGTTTTGAGAAGAGGCAGCTTGGGCAATGCAGATAGACAAAGCATGCCATGTAAATATTGAATATAAGAGGCTTAAACAGAGACAGAAGAGAAAGAATCATGGACAGTATGGTAGGCATCTGCAACTCCTGGAGTTAGATCAGATTCCCCACTGCTCCTCCACACAGACCCTGCCAGGGCGGCCCACACATTCACATGTTGGCTCATGACTCTGATTGCCCTTCGGAATGCTCACAAGCCCTCACCACCCTTCAACCATCCCTTCCTTTTGTGCAAAAAGACGATTCCTCCGGCTCTGTTGGCCAATGGCGATCCCCTTGTTGGGACTCCCTTAACTTTGCCACTTCTACATTCAATGCCTTTTCTTCTTGAGATCCGGAGTCCCAGGGAAACTTACTAGGGAAGAGCTTGAAGCCTTTACCTCAGGGTGGGAACCTTTTTTCTTCGGAGGGCCATTGGGTATTTATAACATCATTTGCAGGCCATACAAAATGACCAGCTTGAAAATTAGCCTGCTGTATTTGGTCAAACATTTAATTAACTCACCCCTAATGCCTTGGTAGGGCCAGACCCAGTGATTTCATGAGCCTTATATGGCCCACGGGATGGACATTCCGCCCCCTGCTTTGCCTCATCTGTCCAAGCTATCTCTGTTTCCATTATAATTAGCTAGTTACTAATGGTAATAATAGGAAAGGAGCAAGGGAAGGCCAGGCATTACAAGCATGGCCATCTGGGAAGCTTCACCAGGAAGCTGCAATTTCATGCTCCCCAGGGAACCACCAGTCCATTCCCTGCAGATCACTGGGGGAAGGGGTCCAACTAAGGGGGAGATGGACACCTGTGCAGTGAAGTTGGGGTGATGTGTGGAAGGTGCTTGCCTGTCAGTCTAACTGGGAACAAATATAATTGGCTAGAGGGGGTGGAGCCACTGCAAGCACGTCAAATCTTAGAAGGCTGAAATTCCTAGACAAAGGAATTCTTTTTTTTTTTCCCCCCCACAAAGAAATTCTTGTTCTCTTGTTCCTCTGGCTTTGCTCCTGCTTCTTTGCACTCACCTGTGTTCCCTCCATAGCCATGTGGCCCTAGAAGCCATGGGTCATGTGACACAGGACACAATAGACTGCAGCTGGGAACACAAGCTAACCTCGCCAGACGCTGGCCTGGACTGTGCAGCTATGGAACAGAGGCTCTGGGCAGTGCCCTTGATCTGAGCCCTGCTGAAGATGAAACGGGACTTTCCCCATGACGGGATGGGGGGAGGTGAGACCTTGGAATCTCAGGGGTGTAATTCCATGCAAATAAATATCACTCATCCTCCTGCGTGAGTCTCAGAAAATGCCGTTTCTTGTGACATTGTAAAAAGCCTACTTCCACCTGCAATAGGTGGGAATACAGAGGACACCCCACCAATAACATCTCTACGGACCCAGCACAGAGCTGAGAACCAGGAGGTCCTCCGTATGCTCTGGCTAAGTCTGAGGGGCTGGAAACGCAGAAGACGTGGGTGCTGGGCAGGGAGCAGCCAGGCTCAGGCCAACTGGAGAGGCATTCAAATAATTTTTTAGAAAAACTCTGTTAGCAAAATAAGACTGTGGTAGATCTGCATGCAGAAGGTTTACAACTCCTGACCTTTAAGTGATTAGTGTGGAGGAGAGAAAATAAGTTTCCTTCTACCCTTCTGAGTTCTTCCTGCTGGTCTAATGATCACATTGATATGAGTCTGTTTAACAGGAGAAAATGCCCAAATTTATTATGTATGTACATATGGGGGCTCCATAAGAATATGAGGCCCTTGCCCTAACCGGTTTTGCTCAATGGATAGAACATCGGCCTGCGGACTCAAGGGTCTCAGGTTCAATTCCGGTCAAGGGCATGCACCTTGGTTGCGGGCACATACCCAGTAGGGAGTGTGCCAGAGGCAGATGATAGATGTTTCTCTCTCATCGATGTTTCTAACTCTCTATCCCTCTCCCTTCCTCTCTGTAAAAAAGCAATAAAATATATTAAAAAAAAAAAAAAAGAATATGAGGCCCAATGACCGAAAGGTGAGTTGAGGTGTACGGGCCATCTTGAGCTAAGGAGAAAGAGGGCTGGTGGTTTGGACTTCAACGGCAGGAAGGCAATTCACAGGGAGATGACAAGGTGAAAACATGGTAAACAAATTCTTACTGGGCTTTCTGGGCCCCCCGGAAACCAGGGGGTCCAACAAACAGGTTCTAGGCTCCTCCCTGCCCGCCACACCTAGTTCACATTAGGCTAAGGGGACAGCTCCATTTAAGCAGGGTTTTCTATCTGAATTCCTTTAGGCAGCTAAGGGCGGGGGGGGGGGGGGGGGGAGGGGGTAAAATAACCAGGTCAAAGTAATCAATCTCCCAGAAAGACATATTTTGGGGTGGCAAACTCTGCTCCCCCCCATCAGCAAGCAATTCTGGCTGCCTAGGCTGGGAAGGTAAATTTGTGAATGGAACATGGGAGAAGCATGGTCTGCTCCATCCTGGACTTCCCCTCTTAGCCAGGCTTGTCTCTGGGCAAAGGGACCACCCCAGCAAGCCACGTTCTGCCGTGCACAGGCATCTCACACGAAGGGGCCATTACTCTCTGGGAAGCCGTGTTCTCAGCTCTTGCCCTGACTCTGAGCCCACCTCTTTTCCCTCTGGAGTCGAGCCAGGCCTCAGGCACGGTCTGCGGGGCAGCTGTGAAGGTGGGTGTTGGTGGGCAGGTGGGCAAAAGATGGAAATCAGCGCGGCTTTCTTTCCGTGCAGTGCTGTTTGGAAGCGGAAACGGGTGTGCTCCTTCCCTAAGGATTTGGAGTGGGGATACTGGCATTTGGCAGAATAGAAAGATCTAGACCAAAAGCCAGTTGAGCTCAAAGATAGAAATATCTTTCTTCTGAAAGAAGGCTTAAATATGGAAACATATCCCCAAAGATGCGGGGAAACAGGAGTCCCTATACTTAGTGATGGGACTAAACAGTGATGGCGAACCTATGACACACGTGTCAGAGGTGACACGCGAACTCATTTTTTTGGTTAATTTTTCTTTGTTAAATGGCATTTAAATATCTAAAATAAATATCAAAAATATAAGTCTTTGTTTTACTATGGTTGCAAATATCAAAAAAATTCTATATGTGACACGACACCAGAGTTAAGTTAGGGTTTTTTTAAAATGCTGACACGCCGAGCTCAAAAGGTTCGCCATCACTGGACTAAGAGATAATAAAAGAGGAACACAAATTCTTACAATTTGCCGTTTCGAAGCTACTCATGTAAAAATAAGGTCATGTCTGACTCTTGCTAACAACAGCCCTTTGGGGGCCAGGAGACGTGGAGCAGAATGAATTCAGAAAGATATCTCTCTAAACTGAAAACCATTACTCACCACCCTGCTGCCAAGGCCATTGAGAGCGGCTGCAGGACTGTTCACATACAAGGATACACAGGGACAAAAGGTCACGGGAGGTAAGCAGGCCTGGAGGCCCAACGTCAAAAGACAATAAACACACCAACTTTCAAGAGTTTTAAAGAAGCACAATTGGGCCAAACAAATTCCCACTTCGGCTGCAGAGCCACAACATCCTGTAGCTGATGGAAATAGGACTTGGGCAAGAGCTGGTTCGTTGAGTTTATCATGACTGAAACAGGCACCGGAGGATTAGGGCCTGGAACAGTACCTCGAATGCGTCCTCTGGACTAGAATTAAGACTGAACTGGCATTGGGGAGAGGGGTCAAATTTGGGGGCAAGGTTCCAAGGAGATCCGTAAGAACACAGAGAGAGGACAACCTTTCCCAGAAAATTTATGAAACGTAATGAGTGGCCACTCCGCTGTGATGGAGAGAATGTTCAGGGATATGACGAGTAGTAGTTTTGAGGTCAGGGTGTAGACTCTCAACTATGACCTGAACAGGTATTTTGTCAGCATATATTTGGGTATCTTTCATTGCAGTGCATCTGTAACAAGTCAACACCTGCAAAAAACTCTTAAAATATTCTCTCTGGAAATAAAGTTTTGTTCCAAAGTGGACTGCACAGCAAGCTGCCTGAATAAATGTGGTGGATCTGGCACGCTGTGAGGCAGCGGTGCTAGGAAGAGAACGCCTTCAAATTCCCCGGACTCTGAGAAAAGGTGCAGAATCCTTGGCTTTGTGGCAGCCCAGTGGTCCTGCCCAATGCACATCTCTTACCACCAGGCAGTAAAGTTCTCCATAAGTTACCAGTGCAAATCTAGTTCACTTCCTTCTGATGAGCAGTCACAGCAACTTGACTTTGAAACTCAACTTCAAGGAAAACAGAAAAGTCCATTGTCAGCCAGAGAAAAACTTCAAGCTGAGTGAAAATCACTCCGCAGGTCCTGTGGAATGTAGACTGGAACTACTTTTGAGGAGATCATTAATTTTGTGGAAGTGACACCAGAATCAACGTCCATCCGACTTCATAATCAGCGAGCCGGCAAGTCCCAGGGGAGTGCGCCTGCTTTGCGTTCTGGGCGGTGCTGTGTGAGGCGCTGAGAGAGGAGAGTGGTGCTCACTCTGTATTAATTAAACGTTAGGGCTGGGTTCGAGCAGTCTTTTTTTTTTTTTTTTCTTTAATTAAATCTTTATTGTTCAGATTATTACATTTGTTCCTCTTTTTTCCCCCCATAACTCCCCTCCTCCCAGTTCCCGCCCCACCCTCCGCCCTCACTCCCCACCCACTGTCCTCATCCATAGGTGCACGATTTTTGTCCAGTCTCTTCCCACATCTCCCACACCCCTTTCCCCCCCAAGAATAGTCAGTCCATTCCCTTTCTATGTCCCTGATTCTATTATAATCAACAGTTCATTCTGTTCATCAGATTATTTATTCACTTGATTCTTAGATTCACTTGTTGATAGATGCATATTTGTTGTTCATAATTTGTATCTTTACCTTTTTCTTCCTCTTCCTCTTCTTAAAGGATACCTTTCAGCATTTCATATAATCCTGGTTTGGTGGTGATGAACTCCTTTAGCTTTTCCTTATCTGTGAAGCTCTTTATCTGACCTTCAATTCTGAATGATAGCTTTGCTGGATAAAGTAATCTTGGTTGTAGGTTCTTGGTATTCATCACTTTGAATATTTCTTGCCACTCCCTTCTGGCCTGCAAAGTTTCTGTTGAGAAATCAGCTGACAGTCGTATGGGTATTCCCTTGTAGGTAACTGAGTTTCTTTCTCTTGCTGTTTTTAAGATTCTCTCTTTATCTTTTGCTCTTGGCATTTTAATTATGATGTGTCTTGGTGTGGTCCTCTTTGGATTCCTTTTGTTTGGGGTTCTCCGCGCTTCTTGGACCTGTAAGTCCATTTCTTTCACCAGGTGGGGGAAGTTTTCTGTCATTATTTCTTCAAATAGGTTTTCAATATCTTGCTCTCTCTCATCTTCTGGCACCCCTATAATTCTGATGTTGGTACGCTTGAAGCTGTCCCAGAGGCTCCTTACACTATCCTCGCATTTTTGGATTCTTTTTTCATTTTGCTTTTCCGGTTGGATGTTTTTTGCTTCCTCGCATTTCAAATCATTGACTTGATTCTTGCGCTCCTCTGGTCTGCTGTCGGGCGTCTGTATAATATTCGTTATTTCAGTCCGTGTGTGCTTAATTTCTCGTTGGTTCCCCAATATAAGATCGAGGGTCTTATTAGTTTTCGTGTAGAGCTCATTAAGTTTATCGGCAGCTTCTAAACAGTTCTTGAGAGACCTTAAAAGTGTGGTTCTGAACTCTATTTCTTCCATTGACAATTTTGTCCTGTTTCTTTGTCTCCGCATTTTGTTATGCTTCCTTGGTGCACCCCCTAGTGGTCTTTGTTCGCAGTCTTATAGATAAATCTTGATTGTTGTAGCTAATTCCAGGGAGGGTTTGACCTCCAGGCCAAGTGGCTATGAGAAGCAGCTGTGTCAGTAGTGAGAGAACTTCTGTCCTCTAGGGAGGTGCTAATCTAGCCTTTGCCTGAGGCTATCCGGCAAATGCCTCTGTGCAGGGCTTGGGCGGGGCGGGTCGAACAGGATCAACAGGGTGGGCCAGAGAGAGCAGTTATGGCGGCTCTCAGTCCTGTCCCCAGGGGCTCTGCCTCTCTGAGTCCCAGCACCCGCTGCAAAGCTCGGAGAGAAAGCTGCACTCGCTCTGACCGAAGCCAGACAGTCCCGCTTCTCCCGTTTGAGTCTGGGTCCCTAAAGACTCGCCCAGATCTGGTGCTCAGAGTCTGCGACTCCCTCCCGATTGAAAACGCCAACCGCGCCCTCCGCCGCCAGCCCGCTCCGCGCACTCCGCACCTCAGAATTTGACTTCAGCACTGCGCCTCCTCTGAGTGTCCGTATGCGTTTCTCTTTCCTCCTAGTTGTAGGACTTCCACTCAGCCAGCGTTCCTGTGGTTCTGGGTGATGTCCCTTCCGTTTTTTGGTTACACTTTTGAAGTAGTTGTTCAAAGCAGCAAACTCCGGTGTTAACCTATGCCGCCATCTTGGTTCTCCTCCCGATATATGACCGGGTTTGAGCAGTCTTAACCACAGAACCCAAACTATCAGGCCACGGGGAGGAAATGCTGAATGACTTAAGCAACTACTTGATGAAAGCAAAGCATCCACCACTCCTTCCAATGCCCCCTTTTGTGGTATTTCTTAAGAAATGTGGCAAATGATACCTTTTGTTGTTGATAATCCTCACCTGAGGACAATTTTCCATTGATTTATAGAGAATGGAAGGGAGGGGGAGAGACAAAGAGAGAGAAACATCCATGTGAGAGGGATGCATTGATTGCCTCTGGCATGAGCCCGACTGGGGCCTGGGATTGAGCCTGCAACCAGGATATGTACCCTTGATGGGAATCGAACCTGGGACCCTTCAGACCATGGGTGGACACTGTATCCACGGAGCCAAACTAGCTAGGGCAGCAAATGGTATCTTTGAGAAAAATCTTTAAACTTAACAAATGTTTCTGAACAATACGTGCGCTATAAAAAACACCCACTGGAAAATTCATTTCGTCTATAGCTTATTCAAGTTACGTAATTTTCCTTAAATTATTATTCATTAATTTTTTTCAAAATTTTCTCTCTGATATTCTTTTCTCAAGCCCTAATTCTAGTTTATCATGCTTTGAAACAACTTCCTCTCCCCACACTCAGCTACCTTCCAGCACCTACTTTTAGTTACTTAATGCACTTAAAAAAATGCCAAGCTCTAAAAGGATCTTCAATCAGCATTTTGTAAAATTTAAAAAGAAAAGAAACTCTGGATACTACTTAAATGGCAATTAATAAGGGCTACTAAAATATATTGTGACTATATTGGATTTATGTAGCATCCAACAGGATTAGAGGCGATGCAGCTGTTAAAAGGAATGAGATGGACCTATTTGTGTTAACACAGGAAGTTCTTCAGGACACTGGAAAGTTTTCTTGCACAAGCATCATACCTGTTAGACTAGAAGAGCTTGATTTATGATTTATGAATTATTTTAATGAAACGATTAAACTTTGAAATTGAACCACCGTACTTGTTGCTGTTAGGACTATATTCCTATCATTGCAGCTTTAAAAAATAACATTTGTTGGTTTTTTTTAAAATACATAAAATGATAACGCACCAATGTTCTATAGTCTCACCACATAGATGATCTCTGATAATGTGCTTTTCAAAGTTAATTCATGTCCATAATGAAAAATTCAAGAAGTAAAAAATGAAAGTAATATTCCCCTTCCTCACGTAGCCATTCTCACCCTTATTACCAGCAGCTCTTGTAGTCCTTTCAGAAAACATTTGTGCTCATATGTCAAAATGTGCATTGAACAGACACACACACACATTTTAAATTTTTTAATAGAGGGGATCATATAATCAACAGCCACTGCCTGATATGGCTTACTGTCACATGATGAGATGTCTTGAAGAACTTCCTGTGTTAGAGCAGATAGGTCCATCTCATTCCTTTTAATGCTGCATAGCATCCAATCCTGTTGGCCGCTACATAAACCCAACCTATCCCACAATATATTTTAGGGGCCCTTATTAATTGGCATTTAAGTACTGTCCAGGTTTTGTGTGTTTTGTTTGTTTGTTTGTTTTTAATTTCACAGAATGCTGATTGAAGATCCTTTTAGAGCTTGGCTTTTTTTTTTTTTTTTAAGTGTATTAGTCAATGAAATTCCTAAAAGTAGAATGTTTTTAAACTAAGTTTTCTCTTTTAATCTATTCTAACCGTTTACGTTGCCTATAATTTAGAAAGGGGAAAGCTTTCCAATGTCACGTAGGGGAGGGAAAACAAATGGGAAACATCCGGGACACCCAGCATAGTGGCCCCGCTGCCTTGATTCATTTCACGTTCGAGTGTGGAGGTGCGCGTCGTGCGGACACGCTTGGGAGGGGGCATAACAATGTCCTTCTCCCTCCGGAAGAACACTGTGAGGCTGGCCTCTCCCACTTACCAGGCCTGCAGGGAGGACATTAAGAAATATGATCATTTAAAAATCACCGATACCTGATCAAACCTTTGTGATTAAGCCCTGCTGCCGAGTGTCTCGTTAGCTACACTAAACGCACAAAGCTGCTGGAGGGAACACCTGCCTCGGGTCTCTCTCCGGTGAGCCATACTGACAGCTGTTAGAGCCGGGCTGCAATCACTAAAGAAGACTCTCTGGATAAAACAACTCACCCTGCATATCCCCAGCCATGTATGCTTTTGCCCAACTTAGATGTTGTAGAAGAGAAGCCAGTTTTCAAATCTTGCTTTCATTAAATGCAGAATGTTCATCCTACTGGAAAAAACTCAGCTCCTCTTGCCAGCATTAGCAGCCAGACCAGCCTTTCTGCAGATCAGCACCGTTTGACAGATTGAAATGATGCCGAAGTCACTGGGGTTTGGGAGAGGTTGGAGACTGTGTCCTTAAAAAGAACAACGTTGCCAAGGTAAGTCTGATTAGAGGTTTCGTTTTAGGGAAAAGAGAAACTTTCCTGAGCGAGGCTAGACTTGCTCCACAAATCAAGGCAGACAATGTCCACAGGGCCCTGTGGTGGCGTTTCTAGAGGAGCGACCTCAACCCCCGGAGCCTTTGCTGTCCCTCCTTGTCCCCACGGGCTGTACCTGGGAGGGAGGCCCCGTGCTCACGGAGGCAATGCCAGCCTATTTGTGGGCACAGTGGGCTCCCCAGCTGACTGTCTTTAGGACATTGCTGGGAGCTTAAGGAAACAGACACTTCATGAGTTCCTTTCATTTAATCATGAATAGGACCCATTCTTCCATAGTTTTTCTGTACTTTAGTAAATGATAGTCAGAATTGGGGTGGATTAAAAAAGCAGGCAAAAGCTATGGTCAGTAATATATTTCTGCCCTGAAAATTTTGTACGGAAAGTTATCTATTTATCTCAAAAAACTAACAGGAATAAAAATCAAAACAAATGGAAAATTGTAGAAATAGATGGAATACCTAGGAATGAGAACAGAATAAATCTGCGTTTTTATATGTATTGTTCCATTTTATTCACTAAATCCTTTTAACAAATATTTCTGAGCACTTAAGCACCAGACTCTTCTAGATACAGGTATACAGAGATTTTACACCATAAATAGTTCAAGTAATGTTTCGGGTTTTAAATGGTGCTCATCACAGTTGGCTGAGCAAATAGTGCAAATATAGGGCAAAGGTATACCAGATAAATGCTAAGGAAAACAAGTTGAGTTGTGAAATCCTATATAATAAAGAAGCAATATGCAAATTGACCATCATTCCAACACACAAGATGGCCGCCCCCATGTGGTCAAAGATGGCCAGCAGGGGAGGGCAATTGTGGGCAACCAGGCCTGTAGGGGAGGGCAGTTAGGGGCAATTGGGCTGGCAAGGGAGGGAAGTTACAGTGACCGGGCCAGCAGGGGAGGGCAGTGGTGGGGGGGGGGAGCCAGGCCTGCAGGGGAGGGCAGTGGGAGGGACCAGGCCTGCAGGGGAGGATAGTGAAGTACATACAACCGCGTGAACCTCTGGATCAAACCATATCTGAAGACAATTCAAGTTTGGACTTTTGATTATTTCTACCAGAAACCCTCTACCACTCTTTTCCTAAACCATATTTCTGATACTCACAACAAAAATATTCTAATATTATTATCTGGCAATTTTATACTTGGCCTTATTAAAAATCAAGTAATTAAATAAAGATATTTTCAGACCAAATTTAGCACTCATACAACCTTTTTCAGGCAGTCATACTTAGGAATGAGCAACACCAGGACCTGAGACACAGTGAATTGAACCCAGGACAATGACAAAGGGAAGTTCCAGAATCCAGCTGTGCAGTAAACCTACAAAAACAATCAGTGTGGGGGAGCTAGGTGTTCAGGAAGGAGGTATCCTGGAAAGGAGATTTCATACATTTGATAGTATTCTTTAGAGAATGGAAAAATATTTAAAGAGGTGAAAAAGCCAACAATGCCAGAATAAATAAGCAAATAGAGCCCTAGCTGGTTTGGCTCAGTGGATAGAGCATCAACGTATGGACTGAAGGGTCCTGGGTTCGATTCCAGTCAAGGGCACATGCTTGGGTTGAAGGCTCAATCCCCAGTAGTGAGCATGCAGGAGGTAGCCAATTACTGATTCTTTCTCAACATTGATGTTTCTATCTCTATTTCCCTCTCCTTTCCTCTCTGAAATCAATAAAAATATATAATTTAAAAATAAATAAATAAATAAGTAAGCAAATAGAAGTTCAACACCACTCATTATGTGGATCTACAGTGAACAGTATCTATATGGTCAGAGTAACATAAAAACTTTATTGAGTTTCAGCTTCTAGAATCAAAGTATTGACACAGCTCAGAGGCATTTACCATTTTAGAGCAGAAAATAAATAATACGTATCATCAGCCTTGGCAATGTGGAAGTTGTCAGACAGATGACAGAACGTGGGAAGCAGGAAGGGGAAAATAACAGGAGGAACGACAATGAGCCTAAAATATTTATCTTAGTAACTGACAAAAAAAGAGAGAAATATGTAAGTATATTATTCAAAATTACTAAAGCAACTGATAGAGATAAAAGTAATGACATAACTCCCTGCCAGTTTGGCTCAGTGGATAGAGTATCTGCCTGCGGACTGAAGGGTCCTTCGATTCTAAATTATAGCTTTGCTGGATAGAGTAATTCTGGTTGTAGGTCCTTGCTTTTATTTTTTTTTATTTTTATTTTTTAAATATATTTTATTGATTTTTTATAGAGAGGAAGGGAGAGAGATAGAGAGTTAGAAACATCGATGAGAGAGAAACATCGATCAGCTGCCTCCTGCACATCTCCTACTGGGGATGTGCCCGCAACCCAGGTACATGCCCTTGACCGGAATCGAACCTGGGACCTTTCAGTCCGCAGGCCAACGCTCTATCCACTGAGCCAAACTGGTTTTGGCATTGCTTTTATTTTTTTAATATGTTTTTATTGATTTCAGAGAGGAAAGGAGAGGGAGAGAGAGACAGAAACATCAATGATAAGAGAGAATAATTGACCAGCTGCCTCCTGTATGCTCCCTACTAGGGACTGAGCCCAGAACCCAGGCATGTGTCTGACCCGGAATCGAGCCATGACCTCCTGGTTCATGGGTAGATGCTCAACCACTGAGCAACACCAGCCGGGCAGTAGGTCCTTGCTTTTCATCTCTTTGAATACTTCATTCCAATCCCTTTTTGACTGCAAAGTTTCTGTTGAGAAATCAACTGACAGTCTTATGGGAACTCCCTTGTAGGTAACCAACTGCTTTTCTCTTGCTGCTTTTAAGATTCTCTCTTTGTCTTTAACTTTTGCATTTTTATTATGATGTATAAAAGAAAATTTCAATGCTTAAGAAAGAAATTATACTCCCCCCTACTCATAATTAAAGGAATTCAATCAAATTACTTTCAATTTATCAATTTTGCAAAAATGGGAAAAATTTGATAGTTCCCAAGGTAGTCCAGGATAACAGGTAGAAGGGTTATTCAAGATATTTTAAAGATCAGTATAGCGCCATCTCCAACTCCTTGGAACTGCTGCAGCCATAAAATCTTTATGTCCATCCTAGTGCCTGCCAACTGAAAAGGGAGCACATGTCCTCATAGTCTGTTGGTGGGGAAGTAAGTTGAATAAGTTGGATGCAATCTTTCTTAAGGACATTATTCATTCTCTTTTTTTCCAAAGCCATTAAAAAGTATTTACTGAATTTAATTGAATATTCATCTAAGTAAAACATAAAAACAATATAATTTTAAAGGTGTATTAAAATATAATCCACATACCATACAGCTCACCCATATAATTCAATGGATTTTATTATATTCTCAGAGTTGTGTACCCATCACCACAATTGATTTTAGAACATATTCGCCATCTTAAAAAAATGTTACCTTTTAGTTATCACCTGCCAACCCCCCAATTTTTCCAGCCCAGGTAAACCACTCATCTCCTTTTGTCTCTATAGATTTTCCTGTTCTGGACATTTCATATAAACGAAATTTATTTTTATGTGAATTTTTATTTCCATATGAATTTTAAGATCAGCTTTTCAATTTATACAAAGAGTCCAACTAGGACTCTAAAAGGTATTGTATTAAATCTGTACATCTATTTGGGGAGTTTATTGACATTATGCGGATGCCGATATGGTGCTAGATCAAACCGAATGTTCCCAAACTCTAGGATAAATACCGTTGTTTACTGTGATTGCCTGTCTGGGCCACAGACCAGCAAGAACTTAAATGGAGAGAAAAAGACCCCCTTCCGTCTCTGGCATTGGGGGCCTGGGCTTGAACCCCAGGTCGGAGGGAATTGGTCATGTACAGCCATTTGATTGGAGGTAACTCGGCCTCTCCAACCCGCTTTTCTGAGTTTATGTGTAATGGCATAGACTCTCAACTTCTTTTGTAAGTGTCTTTTTTACTTTGCCTACCATGAGGATTCTCTTTATAATGGGGAAATCGAGGAAATAATCTAGGAAAGTCCCCTCTCTCCGTACACCTTTTCAGTCTCTCTGTACCCAGTCTCTTGATTCAGAAGCACAACAATCCCTAATCAGGTCTGGCAAAGACAGAGTCTCCCTAGAATACTGGGCAGGAGGCAAAGCAGCACAATCAAAGACCAACATTCTCTCTCGGTCTGGAACAGAGGGGAGGCTGGAATGCCTCACCTCAGTGAGTCTTGTCTCTATGGCATTAGTGTGGCATACGGGATTCTTCCTATCATGGCTCTTAATAAGCAGTGTTTTCTTGCCTCTGGACTGGAAGTTCCTTGAGGCCATTTGTTCAGAGCTGTTACTCCAGTACTTAGCAGAGTTCATGGCAGACAAGCCGGCACTCAAATATTTGTAGTATAGGTATTGTCATGTTTCAAAGGAGAGTACCTAGTGTAGTTGTAATGGTCATCAAGTCAGATGATACATGGGGAAGTGATAATAATTTTGAGGACCTACAAACATAGCACATTAGTTTTCAAAAAGAAATTTTTTTAGAGGAAAAAAATGTAAGATATTACCTGAATTTTCTCGTGGTGTTAAAGATACTTCCTATGAACAAAAAAATAAATAAATAAAATAAAATAAAAAATGAGAACACTGGTTCAAGTTAAATATGATTATAAACACACTAGATTCAAAATTTCAGTGGTTCTAATGAGGCCTCATGCAGATTCCCAGTTTCAACATATGGAATTTAAATCACAGAAGATCAGATCTTGTGTGACTAAACATTTTTAACAGTGTGTTTTAAGTCTTATCTTCTTATGACTCTCTTTTCATACCAGTTTGTTTTTATTGGACCACCAGCAGCAGGTTCCTGCCACTTGATAGCCATGTGACATTGTTGTCATTGCTTTTAGCACAGGCATCTGTTAGTAGAGAGAATAAAAGTATTCTCCTATGAGTCACTAAAACCCACTTGCCAAAACCAATTAAACTGGTGCCAAATATGACAAGTCACCAGAAGACTTTCAACAATTTACAATGTTTTTGCTGGGGAAGGAAATAATGAGGAGAGAGAGAGGTGAATTTGCATATTTTCTTTCTTGGTGAGCGTCAAATGTTATAATCGCTGACATTTAGGAATGCTCACTGACTGCATTACGGTTTCTTCTGGGGACTTTTACACAATAGACCAGAGATGAGAATTCAGACTTTTTGGTGGTTGGTCCTTTCTATCTCCATAGTACAAAACATGCCTTGTTCTTCCTGAGCTGGAAGTGCTAACCAAACATAAATGAACCAAATATTTTTTTAAAGCAACCCTAGAGTTTAGGTTTCTGAATAATCAAGGGTTGGCCATATACTTAACCGTTAAAAGGTAAGCTAGCAGTGAAATTCTGCATAAGAAACAGCCTGCAGGTAGAAAATTTATCTCAAATGAAGACTTGGAAGAGAGTTAAGAGGACCAACAAGGGAGGTATGTTGCTATCCTCACCTTACTAAGTTCAAAAGAAGTAACTAGCTGGCAAGACTTTTAGGAAATGGGCTATCTTATTAAATATAAGTCTTAGAGAAAAGGTGTATATTTATCATAATTCAGAATGTAAATAACAAGAAGAATACTTGATTTGTCTGATATCTTCTCACTGATATCTTTGCAGACTCATCAAGTGGAGAATTAGGGCAATTATTTCAACAAAATTGGGGCTCTACTATTATCTCCCCCCAAATATTCTGAACATAGAGAGAAGTACACACTTAGTTTGAATAATCAATGCTTCACTATTAATTTCATTTCACCTGTGAAAGCATAAGTTTCCTTATGATTTTTTAAGTAGTTCACATGGTAGATATAATTTCTCTAAAAAGTAAACTAGTCTAAGGAAGATGAGATACTTTGTCTTGCAAATAAAGTATTTTCATCCATAGTTCTGATGATGCTCTCATAGGAAGTGCAAAATAAGTGATCCCCCATCTCAGAGCTTATATATGAGGGCCCAAGCCCAAAAGAAATGACCAATGCTTTGTTTGTATCTTTACCACATTATTAGATAGAAATCCAGTAATTCACATACCAAGGACTCATTAGATGTATGATGAATGTTACTCTAGAAGTTTTTGTTAGCAAAGAGATGGTCATGTTTTAATTTAAAACATCATTAATTAAAATAAATGTCAATGCAAGTTTCCTTCCTCATTTATTACTTACCTTCAAATAAAGCAAGGCCTTATTTTGTAGTACCATTTTAGCATAAAGCATACTGAAAATAAAATTTACACATCACACTTGAAAATGTTATTCATTTCTCTGTCAAATAAATTATCTCATACCCATAAAAATAGGATCTCTGCAGTCATCAAAATGATGTTTAGAGAATTCTTTATGACATAAAAAGACATTCATTATGTATCATTGAAGGAAAAAAACACATTATGACAGAATAAACAATATTATTACATGCATGAAAAGAAGGGACATTTACCAAAATGCTAACAATGGTTAAACCTACAGGTACTTAACTGTGAATACTGTTGATGAATTCCCCAGTGTTTATTTCCCTTATTTTCCTTTCAAGTAGTTTGCTTCTTTTCCTTAAATATCTTCTCAAGGCCTATTTACTTATGGGTCTCAGGGGCAGCTGACCACCCCTAGCTCCAGAGGCTCAGAAAGGAGTGCTATCCCTGGGCCAGTCCTGGCGAAGGAGTGGGCTTGTCACCCAGTCTGGCCAACAGGATGTGAGGAGGAGTCCCATAGGAGGCTTTTATAAGAATTTTCTCATTTAAAAAGCGATGAGGAAGTCTCTCTCCTTCCTTTCAACATAGTCATGTCTGGATGTGGCATCTTGAGCTGCTGTTGCCACCATCTTGCCAGAAGACTCATGAATAAAACCACTTTGAAGATGGTGGATCAGAGAGAAAAAAAAGAAACTTAAGAAAAAGTGTTTCATTGATTTCAGAGAAGAAGGGAAAGGGAAAGGGAGAGAGATAGAAACATCAATGATGAGAGTCATTGATCCGTTGCTTGCTGCATGCCCCACACTGGGGTTCAAGCCCGCAACCCAGGCATGTGCCCTAACTAGGAATCAAACTGTGACCTCCTGGTTCATTTGAGGAGACTAGGGATGATTTCATGTTCTGGGAAAGGTTTGGGACTCATTAATCTTAAGCTCTGAGGGGCAGAGAAGGCCCAGATGATATTTAGGGTAATATTCTTATGACATTCTGGCCCCTTCATGCTTTCACGCCTACCTCCAGCTCTTGCCATACTTCCCCCCAATCCTTATGCTCCTGCCATATTGGAGGTCATGGCTCCCCAGGGGCACCAGAGTCCTACTTCTCACCTGGTGCCTTGCTCTTTCCCACAAGTGCCTAGTCTTGCCCCCACTACCAAAGACAAGTTCATAAGAGGGGTTTGACTATGAGGAACTCAATTATTTGATATGGAAATGTTGAAGTGAAAAGAGAGACCCAATCAAAACAGTTCACCACAGGGATGTGCTACTCAAATCTTTCCTCCAAAAGTACTTTCCACCAAGGATGCCTGGACCGCAGGGGAGAGCAAACAGGAATCCGGGGGTAGTATTTCTTTGTCACTTTGTGTTTCATCTTAAAAAACTCATGCAGCTTTTCTCTTTGATGACATAAAATAGTCATGCTATTTCAGTTGAAAAATAGTATTTTCTGTAATAATCAGTTAACTTATTTTAGCTTTTCCCTTCAATTGTTGAGTAAAATTGAGACCCTAGGAAAACATGCAATGTTGATCCTGAGCTTTTCTTGCCGACATCACAAGACCCTTTAATTCCAGGGATGATCTATGACCTAATTTGAGAGGTCAAAATAGGTTTCCTCATTTTGCTGTACATTTTTGCCTAGTTTGTGTGCAGGTTTCTAAAAGTCAAGAATTCCTGTTGGGCCCTAGCCAGTTTGGCTCAGTGGATAGAACGCTGGCCTGCGGACTGAAAGGTCCCAGGTTCGACTCCGGTCAAGGGCACATGCCTAGGTTGTAGGCTCAATCCCCAGTGGGGAGCATGTAGGAGGCAGCCGATCAATGATTCTCTCTCAACATTGATGTTTCTATCTCTATCTCCCTCTCCTTTCCTCTCTGAACGCAATAAAAATAATATTTTTAAAAAAGAATGGATCTTCGTAAGTTGGTGATTAACTGATTCAGAACTTCAACAAAAACCAAGTGTACAGAAAATGTGTCAGTTCTTATTCAGGTCTCTTTAAAAACTCTTATCCACATAACAAAAGTGTATATGTCCATCAATATTTATTATTGATGTGAATATATTTAAATTGCCAGTCAAGTAACCCTGGAGGCATCCTTGGCTCCTCTGGCAGCGCCTGGATACCTCAGAACCCCATGGCCTGGGACCCTCCACATCGAATCAGCCCCCAGGAAACATTACCCTTATATACCCTGGCAAATTCTCCCGGGGGGACTTTCGAAACAGTCCCCAAAAGTGTAGCTTGGATGAGATTAAATTTGAAGCTATGAAAATTACTATAAAATACTTTTTTATTTTAATAAACATCTTTATTTTAGAATCATTTTAGATGTATAGAAAAGTTACAAAGATAGTACAGAGAGCTTCTGAAGATCCTTCACCAGCTTCTTCTAAATGAATGTCTTCCATCACTGTGATGCATATTGTGTGTCAAAACCAAGAAATTAACCTACAGGCTTTACTAGGACAGGTGAACCTAGACTAAAAATAGAATTTCTTAAAGGGCAAAATGAAAACCTGTTGCAGGGAAAAAATAAGCAGTTTTCCTATGAGATGAGCTCATGAAGAAGTAGAAATTTAGCACCTTTCAAAGCCTAAATTTTCAGTCGTTAGCAGGTGGTAGGCAGGTGAACTAGAGCAATGCTTCGCAAAGTTCAACAGGCACACGAACATGAGCATCTTCTTAAAACAGGTTCTGATTCCGTAGGTCTGGGCTGGAGAAACTCAGTCAGCTTTCCATTGACGCCGATGCCCGCCACCCTAGATCACAACGGAAATACCACGGATCTAGAGCAGTGCTTCCGTCCTCATCGAATGCCCCATGTTGATGGAAATGTCCTGTTACCTGCACTGTCCGATGTGATAGCCAGAGGCCACATGTGGCTACTGAGCACCAGAAAGGTAGCTAGTGCCACTGAGGAACTGAATAACTCATTGTAACTAATCGAATTTAAATAGACACGGGTGGCTAGTGGCTGCCCTATTAGACAGCACCGAATTAGAGCATTTCATAACCAAAAATGTTCTCCCTCGTTCTGAAAGGTCTAGGTTTTTAAATACTTCCAGAAGACTAGAGGACAAATGAGAGAAGGGGACAGAGAAGGAGAGATGGAGCTCTATTTGCCTGTATTGCACATAACCATATGCAATCAACCTCAAAGCAGGGATGCTGATTAAGACCTGGATGGAAGTGATGGGGCTCAACATTACCACCTGTGCCAAGTGGACCAAAGGCCCTTTGTTTCATAAGCAGGGACTGAGCAGACAGCCCATGACAAAATTCTCTTTCTCTTCAGAGGAGGATGCTACAGAGGGCCAGCCTGAATTGGGCTCTCCCCTTGGTCCAGCGGGGGGATGGGAACCACTGAGGGTGTATTTCCTAAGACTCATTATGCAATGACCCCAACCCCTTGGAAGGGGGACCTGGGACTGACCTTTTTTTCTTTGACCATGCTCTATGATTTCAAGATGGATTCTACTCCAGGAGATCCTTTACAGTAAGTTGAGCCCTAATTATGTGCCAGCTACTGTTCCTACTTGCTGGGGATATAGCAATGACCTAAGCAGATACAACTTTGTTTTCTCACAGATCTCCAATGACATGCCCTTCAAAAATTAGGAGAATCATGAAATGTAATTCATATACATTTACTAATAAATTATCATCTCAAATGAGATAAGTTGATTCCAATTTGGACAACATCATCTTTGTGAACATTATTTCAGAATGTTAATGTTTATTTTTGCTAAAGGAAAAATGAGCATTTCCTATAAGAACTGAAAAAAAGCTAGCATTATTGAGCACTTCTACTAGTATGTGTGAGGTGCTATGCTAAGTAACTTTACATAAATTATCTCCTTTTATCCTTATAACAACCCAGTGGATTAGATGCCTTTTGATCCTCAGTTGACAAAGGAAGAGCGGTAGTGTTGTGGAATTATAACCCAACGACTATGGTTTCAAGAGCAGGAGCCAGTCCAGTGGACTGAGAGCAGAGTCTCCTCGCAGGTGAGGAGGGCGCTCCCCGGGGAAGGAAGCACACAGTGCAGGGAGAGGCCTGTCCAGACAAGAGGAAGAGAGCCATCCAGAAGGGAGGGCTGGGACTCAGCGCCATCTTTGTGGGATGAGAGTGTTTGGGAATCTCTTAGTCATCAGCAACAAAGTAAGCCACACTGACCTCCACCGACAGCCCTGACAGCCGTATGGCAGGGTCTGAGCGGTGAAGCAGCTTTGCCATAGAATGGATAGAAGGAAAGAGCCTATTTTACTTGTTGAACACGTTGTACCTGGAATCCAGCCTGCCTTTGGGCTTCTCAGTGCGTAAGATAATACATTTTCTCAGTGCTGCAGGCAGTATGAGTTGAAGTTCTGTGTTGTAACGTAAAGCTCCCAAACCCTAATTGACAGAGTGACACCGTCTCAGAGACTGCAAGCCAGCCTGCTAGCCAGGGGCTCGATGGAAGAGGAGGCTGAAGTCTAGAGGGGCCTGGGGCTCACTGAGCTGGGGGAGAGGCCCAGTCTAGGAGGATGTGGGGTGTCACCAAGCAGAGAACAAACCACAGGCTACCCCTGGACCGCAGAACTCCAGGAGAGCAGCTCAAGGAGCTCAGGGGCCGACGATACAGCCAGGCAGATGGCAGCCACCAGAATCCGGGCAGCTCCCACGCTGAGGCGCCTCCCCTCAGCCACAGGTCACAACCACCGCTCCCTGCATTTCCACGCACCCAGCTTCCCTCTGTGGAAGGCCGAGGAGAGGAAGAGGACATGCGAAAGGCCCATGACCTACCCACACCCAAAGCGACTTTACATGAGAAGAAACTGAAATACAAAAAAAATGGTAGTTGGTGGTTCCTACGACCTCCCTCCCTTTCCCTGCAACCCATCCTTCTAGCAAGGGGAGGGCCTGCAAGGAAGATCAGATCCTTTTAGAAAATAAATGGGCTGTATCTTTTTAAAAAAATCTTGAATAGTGTGTGTGTAAATTTGAGGCCCACTCTATAAGACCTACAGAAGTCACAAGAATGCAGCAGGATCAGAAAACAAGCGAGGTAGCGCTGAACCCGTGCTGGTTAGCACTGCTCCGTTCTGAAGAGGGTGAGGGGTCCGGCCTGTGCGCGGCCTCTGCCCTACGGGCCCCTGTGCAGGCGTCTCGGACAGATCCACCCAGACAAGGCCTCCCGCGCCTTCCCTACCCAGGGCTCCAGGAAACCATGACGGGGGGGGGGGGGGGGGGGGGTCAGGGTTGGAAAATAAGTGGCAAACTATTTGCAAACAGCAATCTGCTGAACATAAGGAACCAAGATTCTTACTTCCCCCTCTTATAAGAAGGTAGTACTTTGGGAGGAGGAGAGACTCCAAAACTCCAGCCCAGGGGGACAGCAGTGCTGCTCCAAGGCGAGGAGAAGCGTCTGTAACTCCGCTTTCCTGGCCGAACTGGGATTTTCATACCGACCTTCATCCCAGCAACCAACAGCCTTCCTTCCCCCGCCTCCCCGTGGGCATCGTAGAGCAACGGGATAGGGTCTTCTCCAGGGCTTTCAACTGGTTCCAGAACCGTATGTAACGGTGCTGTTTTAAGACACCTCCCTGCAGCCAAAGCCCAGCCTCTGGTGTGGGCTGTCCTCGACTCTCCGTGTGGTTGAACATCTGACAACCATTTGGTGGAATAAGTGAAGGGATTAGAACAAGAAACACAACTTTTTCTTGACTTTTCTGCTGATCCATTGGAAACTCATTTAGGCCCACACATGCTTGCCGATTCTTCCTTTAATACTAAAAAGGTAATTTCTGCAGAAGCCGGTCCCAATCCTGGGTCAGATTGGACTGACAGATGGCTGTCCCCGCAGGATTCCTCTCTCACCCTGGTCTTTAGCCTGCACCTTTGAGATGACCCCAGCATTCTTGAGAAAGGGCCAGGTGGATGGCCTCAGCCAGTGATGTCACCAGCTCACCCCGCGGAGGCCTGGGCAGGCTGCTGTGTCACAGCCTGAAAAGCCGCCTCCCCGGCAGCAGTCTCGGCACCACCTCCCGGCGGGCTGGGTGCCGGAGGCGGGTTCGGCGGCCCTGACCCGGCCACACTGTGGCCATCCACCACAGCAGCCTCCTCTCCCTCCCGGCCTCCCTGCCAGGCGAGGAATCTGCAGAACTTGTGCCGCCCAAACCGTCAAGCTGCTGAGCAACCGAACCCGAGAATCGTTATCAGCCTCCTGGCCCCTCGCTAACTTGGAAAGCAGCACACAGAAGGAGTACGAGCTCTTGAGGATTCCCCAGCCCGAGAGGCACGTCCTCCCCGCCGGCAGGGGGCGGAGAGGGGGGGAGGAGGCAGCCGGCTCTGAAGGCAGCCCGGCCTCAGCTGGACCCTCCCGGCCACGTCTTACCTGTGTCCCCCACACGGCTCTGACGCTTCAGGGCCTCCGTTTCCACACCCCTGAGAGGCAGCGTAGGAGAAGCTGCTGCTGGGATTCAAGGATTAAAGAACAGTTAGGGGAGCAAATCTCCCTGCGTGGCTCTGCTTCCCTCTGCTCCGCCGCCCGCACGTGCACCCGCGTCCTCTCCCCGCGGTGACGCCCCGGGTGGGAGGCAGGGGCTGCTGTGGGGCGAAGAGGACACGTTTGCAAGAAACCGGAGCCTCTGAAGCCGCTCGGGCAGAGCTGGTCAATCACCACCTGCTTCTCACGTCCAGGAGCCTAGGGCACCCCGTCCCGCCCGCAGCACCCCGGAACCTGACACCCGTGCTGCCCACTTGTGTGTGGGACTTTCACTCGGGCCTGGGAACGTCGCCCTGGGAGGGGCTGACCCGGTGACCCAGCAGCTAGAGCTGGGCTGACATTACAGCGCCCAGGCCCTCCTCCCTGCCCCACGCGCCCAATGCGGGGATTTTGGGGGGGGTCCCCCGTCAGGACGGGGTGGTGGCCCTGGCCCAAAGCCCCCTCGCCTCCAAGGGAGGGCAGTGGGCGAACCAGGAAAGGCAGAGTTAGAACATAAACAAGCAAGTAGCCAGTTGGTCTGTAAGTAGACGTCAGTGTCCTGTCACCTGGTTTAAGGGGCACAGATATTTAAAACCTGGAAACGCAGAGACTTGGTACAGAGTAGGTGGACCGCAGCTGCGGGGACGCCGTCTCTGGGCCCGGGCACAGGCCCACCCCTCACTTCCCAGGCAGTAAAACTCAGGCACAAAAAGCCGCGTCAGTAAGGGTGCGGGGCCTGGGACCCACCTGCCCCTTCTCTCTCCTGGTCCCTTCCCGCCACCCGCATTGCCCACGTGTTTACCATCTAGTGTGGACCACGCGAGGGATGGAGATGCTGGAGATGCTGTTCTGAAGACAGACCCTGCGCGTGAACTCAGCCTCTTGACGTAACCAGAGCACCTCCTCGGATGAGGTCTGCTCCAAGGGGAAGGCCCCGCAGTGCACAGGAGGACAGGGTGGCTGCTGTGGCTGCAGGCCCTTCCCCCGCATGGGGGGCTCACACCATAACGACTTGCCAGACGTTAGCAGCAGCGCAGTGGGAGGCAGCCGCTGGGGGCACGGGGCGCTCTCAGCAACAGGCGCTGGGCTGGCCACTCCTGTCTCAGTTGTCAGGGTCCTCCCCTCAGGGCTGAGGTGCCAGTCGCATGCCAGCCCGCACAGCCTCTCACACAGCCTCGGGCAAACAGAGATCAAGGGAGTGTCAACACGGAAGCACATTTTCCACGCGCTTCTCTTTTTATTCCCAGAAGCCCTCAAGGACCCCATCCCCTTGATGTCTCAGTGGCCAGAGGAACTGTCACATGCACACCCACGCTCATCCCTGGCCCAGGAGACTGCACACCTGATGGCCACGGAAACGCTGCGATTCATTTGCTGGGCCGGCCCATTGTCTCTCAAACAGAAATCTCAGAGCTGGTGGCCAAATAACGATGAATTGCTATTCAGAAGCTACTGACAAGAGATGTCTCCCTCCAGGACTTCTGAAAGCCTTCCTGTGTGGATGTGCACTGTTTATCTCTAGAGGCAGAGTTGCCCTGGCCGGTTTGGCTCAGTGGATAGAGCATTGGCCTGTGGACCAAAGGGTCCCGGGTTTGATTCTGGCCAAGGGCAAGTACCTTGGTTGCAGGTTCCTCCCTGGCCCAGCCCTGGTCAGGGCTCCTGAAGGAGGCAACCAATCGATGTGTTTCTCTCACACAGATGATTCTCTCTGTCTTTCCCTCTCTCTTCCACGCCCCCTAAAAATCCCTGAGGATTAACAACAACAACAACAACAATAAAAGAGGCAGAGTTCAAGTACAGTTTCCCAAACTTATCTGACCACAGAACCCTGTCACCAAGCATCTCATGAAACTTGCGTCCTATGGGCTACACTTTGGGAAACACTGCTCACTGTATCCCCTTACCATTTCCCCTCTTAATTTGCATGACTTCACTTTCAGGCTAGACAGAAACCTTCTCTCCAGCCTTGAGTAAATACAATTTTCATAAATTTCTGTCTTCCTGATGTTTTTTTAAGTCACTCCCTGTCCAAGGCAAGCCTGGATTCGGAATGGCAGTTCCAGCAGCTGTGCTGAAATGTAACCATTCCACCCACCTGAGTGCCAGCACCACCACACCACTGCCTGGCCTGCCCTGCGCCTGCCTTTTCTCTCTGACTAGATGTTTCTTCCTTGTTTAGTGTATGCCTGGCCATGGAGTACACTCAAAACTAGTTGCTAAAAGCTCTGTAACTCAGGCCTAGAGGTAAACGTGGGCTTGTAATGAGTTTGCAAAGTGTTTTCGCCATCTAACTTGGTGACGTCACCTTGCTAATTAACCTCTTGAAACCCTGGCTTCCTGAGTTAGTAAGCTCGGAGCAATAACATGCCCTCTTCAAGGCGGTTGTGAGACTTGGAAAGATACGTGAAGCACGGAGCACTGTGCTCCCAGGGAGCGGGTGTTCGAAAAAGGCTGCTTTCCACGTTTTCATGTTATTAATAAGTGGGGTTGGTGCGCTGCTGCTTTGCAAACTTTAGACAATGATGATGCGCCACTGCAGCGACCACTAACCAGGTGGTGCCCGGGAGCAGCGCCACCATGTCACCGGCATGACTCCCACTCCTGCGCGGAACTGTGAGCCGGCAGTCCCATCGCCCCGATTGTGTGGATGAGAACACTGAGTGTGGGGAGCCCCAGCCGAGGTCTGACTCCAGAGCCTACACTCGCTGCTGGCTCACTGGAAAGACGATCGGCCAGTTGTTGGCAGAGATTTAGGGTGAAACCTTTCTATTCGGCAGTGAACCTGTGCCGGGAGCCGGTCCATCCTTGCTGTTTCAAGGGACCTGGCATATATGGCATACGGTTCTTAATATGTTTGCTCACCTTCTTGGCGCTGTGTTTTAACCAAGGTCACCTCTCCGAGAAAGGTTGAATCCCCAGGTAGGGATTTTCCCCTGAAGTTAGGGAGGGAATAAAACCCCTCAACTAAGTGCCAGGCGGGTAATTAATCCCTTTAACTACGAACAATCATGCTTAAACTACATAATCTTTTCTCCCTGGAATGGAGATAAGAAACGCCCTAACCTTTGTAATAGAGATTGATAGGATTGAATCAACTGGTATAAATACAGTTGTAACAAGACAGAAACACTCAGAACTTAGAACAGAATCAAGAAGACAGAACCTACACGGAGCCTAGAGACAGAAGAACTTTGCTGGAGAGAGCATGCCGGAGGATCCTGGAGAGGGACTGGCCTCGGAGCCTAGAGACAGAGCCTAGCGGGAGAACATGGCAAGGGATCCTGGACTGAACCTGACTACAGAGATTGGCAGGAGAACCTGACTGGAACCTGGACACTGAACCTGACTGGAGAGCCTGGTGACTGAACCTGGCTGGAGAACCTAGCGAGGGAACATGGCCACAGAACCTCGCTGGAGATCCGAAGCAGAACCTCTCTGGAGATCCAGACCAGAACTTGGCTGGAGGTCCGGGCTAGAGATCCTGGCTAGGCTGCTGATCAACTGAACGCTGTCTCCGTGCCCTTCCTTCTTCGCCGACTCCGTCCACACCTTTGGGGACCCCTGGACCTGCTGGGGTTGGACCCCGGCATCTGGCGCCCGAACAGGGACCCCTAAGTAAGCGCCCCGCACTCGGGACGGATCGGACTCCACCGTAGGAAGAAGGTGGATAGTCTTCACCAACTCCGTCCACACCTTTGGGGACCCCTGGACCCGCTGGGGTTGGACCCCGGCAAACCTGGGCTCACCAGCACCTTTATGAAGGTGTAAACCAGGTGAACTAGTACAATTTGCTCATAGCTTTATAGATGTCTCTATTCCTTAAGGCTTGATTTAGTGTTCATGTACCCATGTGTGTTAGGGGTGGGTGCAATCACATGTTTTCCCCCATCAGGTAGAATCAGCTTAAAAGTTACTCATCGGAGAAGAAAGCATTTCTAAGAGGGAAGCTTGTCTAACGTTTGCAAAGCAGCAGCGCACCAATCCCACTTATTAATAAAATGAAAACGTGGGAAGCAGCCTTTTCGGAACACCCCTCCATGGGAGACACAGTGCTCGGTGCTTCACGCATCTTTCCAAGTCCTCACAACCGCCTTGAAGAGAGCATGTTATTGCTCCGAGCTTACTAACTCAGGAGCCAGAGGTAATTAGCAAGGTGACGTCACAAAGTTAGAAGCGTCAACAAAGGCAGAGCTCAGAAATCCAGATGGTGACATGCACAGACGCCCAGGCCCTGGGAGCGAAGGCCACCACCTTCTCCTGCCAGGCCCCGTGGCCTCCCTGAGGTACTGGCCAGCAGCCGAGGAGGCACCAAGACATGAGGTTTGGCCAGTGATGCTGTGGCCCCCGGGGCTTGGGTGCAAGATCTGGCCTGGCCATTTCCAGACCTTCGGGCGGAGCCTGCAGGAGCTGGGGGGCCGCACCTGGGCCCGCAGCTCCCCATCACGCAGAGGGCAGCGGCTGCCGCCGGCTCAGACGGCTGGCCAGGAACTTGCCCAGGAATTTAAAGCGTTTCTGAATCACTGTGAGCTCCTCGGACAGGCGCCGGGCCACGCAAAGCATTGTCTCGCCGTCACTTTTCTTGTTTGTGTTATGTAACCTGTGTTAGAACATAGTCCAAAATGTCCACTTGCATCGAAACTCATTGCCAATGTTCATTGTCTTCCTTCTGGAGGAGCTTCCTCTGCGCCACAGAATCTCTTAAAAAAAAAAAAAGCCAGAAAGTAAATTCAACTCCGCGTGGTGCAATCAAAGAGAACGTCTCTTTCCTATGGTCATGCTTGGGCTTGGCTGCTTTTAAGATGTTTCGAGGGATTTTCTTTCCTTCTTTTTTCCTCCTCCCAGACTGCCCCCTTTGTCTAGGGCCCCCGCTTGCCCTCCTGCCGTTTCTACAGTGTCACTTAGTGCTTGGCCGGAGAGTGGCTGCCTGTGAGGGCACAAAGGGACAATGAGACGCGTTACCTGAGGCAAGAAGCCACCTGCACACACTAGAGAGGCTCCTTCTCAGGTGTCTTGCCAGTTTGTACCCAAGGCATTAACAGAAGGGCCGCCTCCCGGCTCTCTTACTCAGGGGGGTCAGGGAGGGGTTACCCCTCAGCGCTTCCAAACGGATGCGTTCGGAGAAACCAGCGGAAAAGGCGCCTTTTGTAATAATGATAGTTGTGCTGATTATCAATTCGGTCCTTTTCAGCTGCAAAGAGGTCGCAGGCAATGGCTCTCTGCTGATCACCTTCAATGGATCTGATTATAACCTATTTTTAGGCACAAGGAGGCCAGACCTCCAGGCCAGAGATGTTAAGTGGCCTTTCAGGTCGTCCCAGCCTTTCCCACTATAACCTGGAAAGTCAGAACAGTGTGAACAGGTCAAGATGCCGTGTTCCCTCAGGCAAGGTGGGCTAAGGAGGCTGCAGACCCTCTGCTTTCCTGCTCACCTGGCTTCGTTTTGTCCTTTCATCCTTATCTTCTCTCCTCTCCACTCCTTGACAGATTCTATGGAAATGACATTGGGAAGTATTAGGTAGAAACCCCGGCACGAAGGCCACACACTGCATACATTCATCATTGCTGCTTTGAATGGCAAAAGCCAAAGGAAAAGGTAGCAGGGGAGTTCCCAACAGGATGGAAGACCACCTGGGCAGTGACAACTTACCCAGTCATGTCACTGAGCCCAGGCAGAAGTAACCAGGATCCCTGGCCTGGAATAAACGAAGGGACTGTTGATGCAAGAAACTGCGTTGTGTTTACCTGAGAAGAAAGACAGGCAGGAAGTCTGTGCAGTTTGCTCGCTCACGGTTTTGCCAAGCCTGAAACACACCTGTGCGGCCCAGCTGGGCGGCGTTTGTGTGGTGCTGAGGCAGGTGGTGGAGGAAGGTCTGTGCCACACAATGGCACGCGCTCCCAGCAGCAGTCACCGTGGGGAGAATGCTTCTAGTGCAGGTCCTTCTGGCCCCTGGCCAAGGTGCTAAGTTACTGAATTACCAAATGGACTCCTGATCAGGCAGGCTCTTCTCAAAGGTCAGCCGTGGTGCAACCCCCAGGGGTGGTGTAACAGCAGGGCCCATTAAGCTTTCATTGGGAAACTAAGTTGCTTCCCCAATGACTGCTTAGGATCAATCAATGAGCCATTATGGTATCTGGTTCATAGTAGGCATTCAATATTTGTTGAATGAATGAATGAATGAATGACCACAACCTCAACCATGACCCACATGAGATTTAGCCCTATGTTCTCGGTTATGCTGAGTGTCCTAGACAGGATATAGCCTAGAAACTGCACTGTCTTCCTTTGTCATTCTACAAGCTACAGGATAGCTGCTATCTGCTAAATGGCACAGAATAATGAAGGAAGTGGGAGAGGGAGGGAGCGAGGGAAGGGAAGGTGGATGGCAAGGAAGGAGGGAAAATATGCTTTCAAGTTGTTGAACAAAATGTCACGTTGAATTCCCCAAGCTGAGGAAGGGCGGTGGCGGGGGGGGGGGGGGGGGCGGTGGCAGCCTGCCTGGCAGTGAGGCCAGGACTATCTCTTCCTCATAATCAGATCAGAGCAGAGCCTGTGGGGAGAGGCCCAAGCGGGTAATTCAAACCTGAGACATCAAAAGTCATGTGTCAAGACCCAGGCATAGACCCAGACAGAGCCAGAAAGTCAGGGACATGACTGATGGCGAAGGAGGAGGAACTAAGAGTAAGGAAAAGTAAGTCAGAATGTGAAGAATAAGAGAAGTTCTGGGTAAAACTTGAAGACTTGAGTGGAGGGATGGGGGAAACCAAGTTCTCAGGTTAGACATACTGTGAATTTTAAAAGTAGTTTAAAGCCCTGGCCCATGTTCTCAATGGCCACCCATTAGGGTCGGATTTCAGGTCAAGGGCATGTACCTGGGTTGCAGGTTCAATCCCAGGCCCCATTTGGGGCGTGTGCAGGAGGCAGCCAATCGATGTGTTTCAAATTAATGTTTGTCTCTCTCTCTGTCTCTCCTTCCTTCCTCCCTCCCTTCCACTCTCTCTAAAAATCAATGGAAAAAATACCCTTGGGTGAGGATTTAAAAAATAAGTTTTAAAATAACTGATTTCTTTTATATTTCCTAACCCTATTTTCTGGCAACATTTTATTATTAAAATTTTTAAATAAATCGTTGAAAAATTGTACAGTGAACATAGCCACCACCTAGATTTACAATGATCATTCCACCATATTTGCTTTTATCACACATAGTTTCATCTACCCATCCCTGTCTCCTTTCATCAATCCATTCCAATTTTTGATATTTTGCTTCCCAGCATTTTCTTACAAAAACATAGCTTTATTATTAAATGCTCATGATTTTTGTTATTATTTATATCAAGGTGAGTGTAGCTGGGATAGCAAATTATCCCACAATATATATTCTCCTCTTTTTCTAGAGTAATAGAATTTTTATATGTATAGTATATGAAAATTTAGTGCAGACTACAATTCCTAGCTTCCTTTGCAGCTTGGTGTAGCCAGGTGTCTAAGTTTGGATCAATAAAATGTGAAAGTGTTATGGGACAACCTCCAGTTCCCTTCGGTAAGAGGCACTGCCTATGCCCAGTGTTCCCTCTTTTTGGTCCCTTGCCACTCCCTTCTGCTACCTGGAACATGGGTGTCACCATCTTGGATCGTGAGGATAAGGACCACAGCTTAGGCCTGTGGAGTTGTGAGCTGGATGAATTCTGTGGCTCTGAGGACTCCGTGGAGCAGAGCTGCCATAGCAGACCTGGACTGCTTACTCCTGGATAATTTACACGAGAGGAAAGTCACCAGCTTTCTTGTTTACACTACTGTTATTTTGAGTTTTCTGTCACTTGCAACTAAACCTAATTCAACAAATGTAATGAGACTTAAAAATCAGACTGATGGGCTTATAATGAAAAGCAAGTGATGCACTCGAATGCCTCTCCGGCCCAATCGAGGTCGCCAGAGGCAAACACTTTTACCCCTTGTAAGGGGTTACTTCCACAGCCCTAAATAACGTTTCCATTCTTATGCCTCCATTTATCCATTGCAGACACTATCAATTGATTTCAACTCACTTGAGCCCCTCTCCACTTCCCCTCCATTTTTCCTGCCAATAAGGGTACATCATTATTTTGGCTTCTCTATTATTTTTGTTTGTAAAGTAGTATTATTTACAAAATTATTTCTTTTTCCATCAACTAACAATAAAATCTCTTGTCTCCTGCTTTATAAGATGAGGTCATTATCATACCTACCTCCTAGCTTTTCCACTTCTCCCCTGCCTCTCTGTCATCTCAGTCCCTACTGTTTTTATGTTTACATTGTCAAGGTTGGTGGCATTCCCATGCTTGGACTGACAGCTTCACTTTAGATTAAGGGGGTGGACGGGTAGAGCCTGCCTTTATTCTTTTGGACCCTGAAATGCCAGAATGTAAAAAGTTTCACTCTAGGGTACTAAGTCCCAACCAAATTAGGGCACCAAACGTGCCCTAGAGCCACCAATCCAGAACTCACACTGTCTATTGTAATCATGTATTTAATGTCCATCCCAACCAGGCCCTTTATCCTTAGCAACACACAGATGTCTGGCACATGGAACTATAATGGCCTGCCACAGTTTTCTGAGTGACAAGGCTGAACCAGAACCAAGGTAACTTAACTTACTTCATATCCATTACCCCTGGAGATTTCTTGATAAGTCAGTGCTTGAGGGCCAACATGACAGGCCCACTCTTTGTTCCAGAGTCTTGGAGGCAACAGCAAGTCTGGTAGGCACCATCCATGTCCGAGCTAAAGAACCACATCTCTGTAGACTTAGGTTCAAGCTGAGAGCACCGAATGCCATCATCGCTGCCTGTTTGATGGCTCACAGAGGAAGGGTGTTGAATCATGAGGTACTCCTCCAAACACACTGCTGGTCTGTGCATGTTTTCTCTACAAAGAAACAGATGAGGACGCACGAACACATGTTCAGAGGCATTTAGCTGGAAGAATGGCAGTTACGTCATGTGTAATCGTGGCACAAAAACTCAAACCATAATACACATAAGAAACACATGCTTATAAGGATCACTTTTAGCTTGGTGCTTATTATGTTGTCAAAAATGAGGATGAAGATGGGACCTATACAATGTCAGAGGGGAGAGGGGCTGTGGGACTAGCTGAAAAGGGTGACGGGATTAAGCAACACAGACACACACACACACACACACACACACACACACACACACACACCTCATAGGCACAGACAACAGTATGGTGATTACCAGAGGGAAAGGGGGAGGTGGGGGAGGAAGAGAGGGTAAAGGGGAATAAATGGTGATGGAAGGAGACTTGACTTGGGGTAGTGAGCACACAGTACAATATACAGATTATGTATTAAAGAATCATACACCCGAGACCCATATAATCTTATTAACCAGTGTCACTCCAATAAATTCAAAAAATAAAAATAAAGCAGAATTAAAATAAATAAACAAATATACTGACATGCCTTTCCTACATTGCTTCATGAAAATTCAAATCTGTCTGACTTCTTAGATTGCAGCTTTCAGCAGCTCAGTTGGAGATCTCGGGATTATGAATTTAGAAATCTTGAAAGGGGATTGCATGCACCCTTCTCATCCATGTGAAATAGCATTTACACCACTTTGGTAAATCCTTAGTCCAGTCCCATCTCAGTCCTTGTTGGTATTGTTACATCCAGAACACAGGCAGTAGTGATTAGTGGAAAGAGCTCATATGAGAAAATAGAAACATGAATAGAAAACCAGTGAAGTTACCCCATAATTAATGAGCAAATAATTCAAGTAGCAGAGAAAAATCCCCCACAGAATCAGGCTGTCCTAGAAAAGGCACTGTGGTGATGTGCAATCCCCAAATCATAGTATCATACATTCTTCTGTAATTCCACATGGTCAGTGCACCCACCATTCCACAGCCACCTGCACGAACCCACACCTCTACCACACTGCTTTCTTCACAGCCACCCAGTCCACAGGCTCAGTTCCCAGGCATCAGTCCTTGTTCCTGCCTTTTCCTTACCTGTTCTTCCATAATTTGGCCAAACTGTGTTCATCTGCTGTTATGGTCTACTATATTGCTGTCTCTCCTAACTTACCCCTTAGACTGTGACCTGTACCCCAAGGATCCTCTCTTTGTTCTTATAGTAATAGAATTCCCAAGTTTTAGCTGGTCCCATGGCAACTTAGCATTAAGACTACATTTCCCAGCCTTCTTTGCTAGCTGTGGTCACATGACTAAGTTATGGTAGGAATATGTGTGATTTCTAGGTCGTGACCTTAAGGGGAGTGGTTATGCCTTCCCATCACCCTTTTCTTCTTTCTGCTGGCCAGAATGCAAAGCCATAAAATGTGTCAGGGAGCCAAACAGACCAGATGAATACCCTAGGGCTGTGGTCGGCAAACCGCGGCTCACGAGCCACATGCGGCTCTTTGGCCCCTTCAGTGTGGCTCTTCCACAAAATACCACGTGTGGGTGCGCACGTACAGTGTGATTGAAACTTCACGGCCCATGCGCAGAAGTCGGTATTTTGTGGAAGAGCCGGTATTTTGTGGAAGAGCCACACTCAAGGGGCCAAAGAGCCGCATGTGGCTTGCGAGCCACGGTTTGCCGAGCCGCAGTTTGCCGACCACTGCCCTAGGGGAAAGACAGAGAGGCTGGCTCCTTGGCACCATCTGGCCACTAGTGTAGCCCTGGATTGTCTACCCAATTTCTGAGTAAAAGAGAAATAAGCTCTTATTGTGTTGTAGGCACTATATTTCTGAGTCTCTTTGCTGTTGCAGTCTATCTGACTGTGGAACAACTCCAGGTCATTTTTGCTGTTTGCAACCTATTTCAAATGCCAAAGCTGTTCCCACAGCCCTACCTGTTCCCCCAAAGCCCTCCTCCATTACTCTCAACCAAGACCTAACTATGTTCATTTTCCCTTTGTACACTGCAGCTGGAGTTCTCAGAACTGGAGAACTAGTGGGCAGTACTTGATCGGGGTGGTAGTCCCTCATTAAATGGAACCAGAAAGTACGTTTGGATTTATAGAAGGTATTCAGAAAATGCTTGTCAAACGAAGGCAGGCCCAATAGAAAGTCTTACCACTAAATGCAAAGAAACTAGTTCATTGACATTGAACTAGTTTCTTTACATTTAGTGGTAAAATAAAATTCATTTATTTTAACCTCACAAAAACTGTATAAGCTATGTATTATTATTATTATTAATATTACACCCATTTTACAAAGAAGGAAACTGGGCTTAGAGAAGCTAAGTAGCTGGTCACAGACAAGTCAAGTGGCAGAGCCAGACACAAAGCTACGTCTGTCTGGCTCCAAAGCCAGCGGTACCCTTAACCACTTGTGATGGTTTATGACAAAGAGACAGTAGTAAGTGAACAAGGAGTTGCTGAAGCTCTTATTGTTGATGATTGCTGCACTGGGAAGTCCTTCCAAACCCTGAGCCCTTGAGGAAGCGACTGGGACACATGGAACAGACGGCGTGGGGAACACCTTCTGCCATCTGAGAACAAATGACCAAGATATCCTGGATTTTGCATATCTAGACTTCAGGAACACTTAATACTTCTTTCAAATTATTGTTTAAAGCTCAGTAACTCACATTTGTGTAGCACTTTATGGTGAATAAGTGCTCTTACAAACACTCGCCCATTTCACTCATAAAGGCATCTTATAGGAAAATCAGGCCAATACAATTATTATTCCCAGTCTCCAGATGAGAAAACTGAGACCCAGGGAGATTGTGACTGTGCTGGCAAGTGGCTCAAGAGGAATCTGAACAGTGGGATGAGCAACAGTGTGCTTTCAGCTGGAAAAGGCCACACACAGAGTCTGCATGGAGAAACACACACACACCACACACACACAGAGGCAAGTGAAAAGAATCCTCCATTCAGCCCATCTTTGAACATGAAGCAAACGCATAGGCATTCATTTCCATCATGTCTCACAACTTCCTAGTTAGCATGTTACATCTCCTCTGACCGCTCACCCTCCACTTCCCTGAAGCAAGATATGGAGACATATGATAGATGAGGCTTTACAGAGGGAAAAACAAATGATGCTGGGTTTTGAAATATTATTTTGAAACCAGTGGCCTGGTGCATGAAATTTGTGCACATTAAAAGGGAATTAATTCGAGGAAATATTTTAATATTGCTATTTGCCCTTTCTCTATAATAGAAATGTGAGAGATGGAAGAAAATTAGTAAAATGTATATGAAAATCTCCTTCCTGTCAGAATCTGGGGCATGCCGCAGGACCCAGAGTCAAATTCCTGCCCACCCATATGTGCCTCGAAATCGCTCAAGACCCCAACCCGGCCGCCCCATCCGCATTGGATGAGATCCAGACCCGGCCAGCCCCACCCCCGTCAAGCCCCACCGGTGCCGGGTGGGGCCATAGCCCAGGGCCCCCGTCAAGCCCCGCTGGGCAGGGGGCACAGCCTCAGGTCCCCCAGTGCACCCTCAGGTCCCCCAGCCTGGCACCGGGGCAGGGGATGCAGCCTAAGGTCCCCCATCAAGCCCCGCCAGGTGGGGGGCACAGCCTCAGGTCCCTCACCCTGGCCCAGTGCCACACAGCCTCAGGTCCCTGCTGATCACACATTACGGCTCATTCTGGGAACCCCGCCTCTGCTGTGGGCACAGCCATCTTGTGTTTTGGGAACCCCGCCTCTGCTTCGGGCGCAGTCATTTGGTGATGGCGTCACAGCATGAGGGTTAATTTGTACATTACATCTTTATTATATAGGATGTCTTTTAAAGGCATCTATAACCCCATTAGCAAGGGAAGCTGTAGAAAACACAAGGGTGTAGTGATTTAAATTCAGCTGAGGCTGGGAAGAATGCCACCCACGGCTGCACTTAGGTGGCCACGCTTCTAGTACCTTTGGGAGTTGGCCCTAATCCACACGTGAAAAGCCATGTTGAGCCCTGAGAAACTGATGCTTGTCCATCTCCACGGAGAACAGGAGGGGCTGAGACGAAGATAATGGAGCCTGCGGGCAGGCTGCGCGTTGACGCCAGGGGGGCCTGCACTGGGCAGCGAGGGATGGTGGTTTCCTGGTGCCAAGTCCGCAGGAAGCACCTGTCTTTTATTTCTCAGCATTCAAACAGGTTGGACCCAGAGCACACGTGTTAGGGGCAGAAGTGGAATATTGGGGACAGCTACAATTATAAGGAATATTAACCATGCTCTGTTAACTGTGAGTGTCCTCTGATTGCTTGCTGCTGTATTCAGTGTCACCCTCTTTTTAGACTCGGCATTCCCCGTAGTCCAGCCTCACAAACTGCTTTAAGACAGAAGCAAAGGCAGTCCAGCAGGATGAGACTTTTCACCTAAAACTAATCTCATAGATATGAGATGACGGAAACAGCAGTGGGGAATGATAGGGGCAGGAATGGAATAGTGGGGACTAGCTATAGTTATAAGAAATATTAATCCTGCTCCGTCAACATGATTGTTCTGTTCTGATTAGAGAGAGCACATTCTAACCTGGCTGAGAGTTATATGCCCTGGGACGTGGGAGCCTACATCAGAATGCAGCCCATCCTCTTTTCCCGAGAACTGCCTACCATCATGGAGAGGTTTACAACTTCGTGGCTGAAACAGCTTAGTACCAGAGGCACCCACCTTTTGCAACCCCCAGCCCCTATTGCCTGTAATCTGGTCCTGGAGGTGCCTGGAGGCACCCACCCTTGGTGACCCCCTTCCCCCAGCCCACCATGCCTGTAACCTATAACCATAATGCCTTGCCTACTTTCCCATGCCTGTAATTCTTACTCTAATCTTTGCCTTGTACCCAATATAAGCAGCTGGCTTATGGGGAGGGCAGAGCAGACTTTTGTGGCTAACCTGCTGCTCTCCCATGCTGCCGGCCATATTGGAATAAACGCTCATATATGACTCAACCCTGTCTCTGCTTCCTTGGCTCAAGTAGCGACAGGCAGCCCGGATCCCTTCATTATTCAGTTACAAACTCACTGGACAATGAACATTTTCGTTGAAAACTGACCAGATGTGAACAGGGAGCTTTTGTGCTGAGTATTTTCCCCTGGAGCGCGGTTCATGGGAGAGCCGGGGGGGGGGGGGGGGGGGGGCACTCAGGGCTGCGAACAGAAGGCCTGCTGGGAAGTCCAACCAGGAGCGACTCAGGAGGACTGCGATGACTGTGGTGACAGTCAAGTCTGCTGAGAAGAGTGTGCCCACGGCCCAACAAAGCCGGGAGCAGAGGGCCCAGCTCAGCAGGAAGAGGTAGCGATGGAGTGTGGGGCTGTTCCCAGGAGTCGCAGCTCGGCTTTGGCTGGCCTGCCCCTGGGCCACAGGACCACCGACAGAGAAAATGAGGCGGCCACCACACAGCCCTGGTAAAACCTGAGTCCTGGAGAGAAGGAAAGAACGCCAGGCCAGGGCAGGACCTGGGGTGGATGTGAGGGAGGAGCAAGAGGCAGGGGAGAAAGCGCTCCTGGACGTGTGTGTCTGTGTGTGTGAAGAGGGCGAGTTATTCCTGCAGGGGAAATAGCCAGGTGAGGCGATGGCCCCCGGGGACCAGCAGACATTGCTTCCACTCTCACCTCACCCTCGTTCTGTCCACTGCAAAGCACCGCCTCCACCCGGCCCTGCCTCCCGCCTCCTTGGCCCCACAGCCCAGACATGGCCCGGCCCTCCCGCCTGCTTGCAAGCCGCCGCCGCCGCAGCCAGCCCTCTTCCGCTCTCCCAGCACGGCTGGAGAGCGTTGGGACACTCGAGACAGTCCTTTGGGCACCTTCCAAAACTCTGTGTCTAAAAAGAAACAGGGGCTGTACCAGAGGCCTTTAAAAACCAGGCTCCCTCACCTTGCCTGAGTAGGAGCAGACTCAGAATTCTCCGCGGCTCACTGCCGCTCTCCCTTGAAGAGATGTTTTCCCCCTGGCTGGCTGTCGGCGGCGGGGAGGGAGGTTTTGGAAAGCCTTCAGGATAAGCAACAGTGGGAACACTGCGCTTTCACCCGGAGGAGGCCACACACGGAGACCGCACAGAGAAACACACACACACACACGTGCAAATAAAAAGAATCCTCCATTCAGCCCATCTTTCAACATGAAGCAAACGCATAGCAAACATTGCAAAATCTGGGTTTGGCTGGCCATGGCCATGGGATCTTTAGATGGGCCTTACAGCCGGCAGCAAGCAGTTAACCCCCTGCGTGCCGTCTGTCATTTTATTCCTCAAGGGAGAATGCAGGCAGTAACTGGGTTTGCAAAAGGCCTCAAAAACAGTCCAAAATGATGGTAGATATTAAGGGAGAGAAGCAGGACACCACATAGAATATCTGATTGGTATTAATGTTGTTAAAAATAACACTTTAAAAGTTGGTGGTTGCAATATCGATTATCCAATACATATCCTGAGTTTCCTGACTTTAATAACCATTAAAGAGACAGAGAACAAAGGCATACACTCAAGTGTAGTTGTGGGACTATCTGGGGGGGGGGGGCAGGGTGTGCTTCTCCCACTTGAATATGCACAGGGCCGCTGGGCCTGGGGAAAGGCCGGCTCAGCGACAAGAGCCCAGGTAATGGTGACAGGGGCTAGCAAGGGTGTGTGTTTTTTTTCTTCTTCTTTATACCCTCTGGTATTTTAAAATCTTCTCTAATGAACATATCGCTTACTGATAATCACAAAAACATTTTCCTTTTGAAGATAAAGGTATTTTCAGATTAAGTCCAGGGCCTCCTCCGACCAGATCCTGGGAGATGAGTCTTCCCTACAGGAAGGGCAATTCAGAGCTTTGATTCTCAGCCTAGAGTGGGGGTCGTGGAATCCCCTGGAAGCTTTACAAAGCATTTGCCCCCTGGGGACTTGTCAGCCGGGAGGGGGCTGTGTAATTGGAGAGCTCCTGGACCACACACCACGCAGTCCCGCTGGAGCGCCACCACCCAGACGCTCAGCTCAGACTTTCCACTTCCCTGCCATTCACATCTAGGCCTGCATGTGCCCGGCTCAGGGGCCTGGCGGCAGCGTAGAAACACTTTATTGTACGTCCTCAAGCGGTAAAACCCCAGGTTTTCTATGCTTATCTGGAGTAAATAGAGCCGCTCACTGCTCGCACTCTGCGTTTGTGCTAAAGAAACCATCCCACAACTCACTTTCCTACGTCCGATTGAGAAACATAAAAGTTTGGTGTGACTTTGTCCCTGTCTTACAGACATTATCGAGGCTGAGGCAGGTAACCAAACAGACTATGGGTTTTGGACGTTTACAACGTGAGTCAGTGGCACCAAGGATCTGGCCATTAAAATTACCAGGGAAATTCGCATCTCGGTGAGTCAGCGAGTCGCCTGTCAGTGGGACAGCAGTCAGAGCGCCACTGCCCCAAATGTCCCTCTGCGGGAGCACAGAGAATGTGTGGCCATCAAAACGCTGCCAGAGAAACAACCCTGCCAGCTTAATCATCGGTAATGGGCATATTGACATCTTGTTTTACGGATAAGGAAAATGTTTTGTGTGCTATTTACTTTATGCATTATTTGAGTAGTCAGAAGTCTCCCAATACAAACTGGTATGGACAAGAAAATGGGAATTTATTGAATTATTTCTCTGAAAAGTCCACCTTCAGGCACCAGTGGATCCAGGCACTCCTGTGATACCGTCAAAACTTAGCCTCATTCGCTCCCTCTCAGTTCAGCTTTCCTTCCTGTTGGCTCTTTATCTGGCAGGCTCACTCCTGGGAGACAGAAGTGAGGAGGTTCAGGCTTATCCTTCATCCTCTCTGAAACCCAGAAAAGAAGACTCTGTCATAACAATGTAAAAGAACATCCCCCAATTGAGCCTTAGTAGCTGGGCTTGAGTCACATACAGGAGTCTAGACCAAATGCTCTGACACGGGGACTCATGCATCCATTCAGGAGGCAGAGCCCCTGCCCCACCTCAAATCCTCGAGGCCCAAGAGAGCCCATGTTCTGATTGGCTAGGCCTGGGACAGGTGCCCAGCCCTGGATCCAGACATGAATGTAGTCATGGATTTAAGAGCAGAGATGTGAGAACTTTTCTAGAAAAATATAGATTCTGTGATTCAAAGAAGGGAGAACAAACCCTAGGCAAGAAAAAGAGTAAGGATCCAACTCAGCATACAATTATCAACAGACTAATATTTACAACTGCTCTTTTTTGAACTTCACAATTCAGATTGATGAACTGGACCAGAGGTTCCCAGCCTTTTGTACATCTTGGTTCGGTTCAGATAGAATTATAATGTGTATAGGGAGCCTGGGATGGTGGAGGGAGGGATTCGGGATCCCCAAGGGGCTTCTGTGGAATTGATTGGTCAGGGGCTCAGACATCACCGGTTCTGAAAGGAGCGATAACTTGCATTAGGGCCAACAAAATGTTACAACGTAACACTGGTGCTATATGCCCAATGTGACAATTGAATAATAATGATAAAAGTATTTCAGCCTAGTTCAAAGTTTACTGTGAGCTCTATCCTAATGCCTTCCTTGCTTCATCACACCCTATCTCGCCTTCAAATAGGCAATCACGTATTGAGCAATTATATATTGAGCACATGGTGTATGCCAGGCAGTTTGAGGCCCTTGGAGTACAGTGGTGGATAAAACAGGCGAAGATCCTTGTCTGGCAGTTCAAGTACATGTAGGTGGGTAGAGACACATAGTAAGCAATCCTACAGAATAAAAGGCTAACATGCAAATTGTCCCCTCAACGGGGGGTTCCACCAGGAGTTCGACCAGGGGGCGGGCCAGCCAACCACCCAAGGCCCCTCCCCCCGCTGGTCCACTTGGAGCCAATCGGGGCGGGCCAGCCAGACCCCACCCGGGCATGAATTCATGCACCAGGCCTCTAGTAAACATAATAAATCAGTATATGATAAAGTATATTAGAAGGCAGTAAGTGTTAGAGAAAGAAAGAACAAGTAGAGCCAGGAAGAAAGGCTATGTCAAGGAGACTCAAGAATGGTCCACCCCAGCTCCAAAGCATTTCAGCGTCCACCCTTGGGCATCAGAGCATACCCGCAAGCCCCAAGCCTGGGTCCACCATGGCCAGGAAGACCGAGGTTTCTGCACAGGAGCAGACCAGCTAGTGTCAAATGCCAACGTGGACTTGCCAACACGGCCTCACATTCTCAAACCCACTTGTGCTGTAGACGAGGATGGCACGGGGCTCGCCTCTGACTCAGGGTCCTGTGAAGGGACACCAGTCTCAGCTGCAGACTGTATTGGTTACCTCTAGCTGCATAATGAATTATCCCAAAATATAATGGCGTAAAGCAACGACTTTTAAAACTCTCACCGTTCCTGTGGGTCAGTAACCTGGGCACAACTTAACAGGGTCCTCTCCTTCAGAGTCACTCACAGGCTGTGATCAAGGTGTTGGTCCCACTCCCCCACAAACCTGTGACACAGGTACAGCCGGGGCAGGATCCATTTCCAAGCTCACTGGGTGGTTGTCCACAGGACTCGGTTCTTCCAAGGCTGTTGGAGTGAGGACCTCAGTTCCTTGCTATGTGGGCCTCTACAGCGTGGCAGCTTCTTCATCAAAGCCAGCAAGGAAACGAGTGAGCATCTAGCGAGCAAGATGCAAGTCACAAAGTTCGGTAACTTAGTCATAGAGCAGAGCACAAGGTCCAGCCTGTGCCAGGGCAAAACAGCATCGGCGTGCATCTACCGGGGGTGGGGATCATGGGCCCTCTTCAAAGTCCGCCTTCCCCAAGGGCCCTGGACTCTGTTACGGATTTTTCTGAGTCATATTTCCTAATTCCTCGCACCCTGTTTTCTACTCAGTGACAATATGACCCGTCCCCACCACGTAGGCTCGGTCACCCCCTCCCTCAGAAGTTGATCACATCTCAGCCAGTCCACATGGTCAATCAACTCTCACGTATTCAGCTGGTTTTAACTCCATCTCAAATCTCCGAGCGCCGGCCAGACCCAACACCCACGAAGCCCGCTGAGACACTGGGGGAGGGCGAGTTTTCACCGCAGGGAGTTTGGAACGGGCGGCATTTGTCAAGCTGAGAAGTGAGGCCCTGACAGGGGGGTCGGTGGAACGTCTGGTCTGTGTTCATTGCTGTGGGGCATTTGCTGAGAGGATGCTTTCTCACAAGCTCTCAGACAAATGACCATAATGGATGATTCTAAATAAAGAAAATTCAAACAGGCCTGCCCAGCCCAGTCTATGCGGGTCAGATTGCATGGCAAAAAAGAAGATAGGATGAGCTCTCCCTCTGAGATCCAAGCAAGGCAACTCCACCATTGACGGGCCGGGGTCTGGGGAAGGCCGTGGCCTGTGACACATTCCATTCAGAAAGGTAAGTACGGGAGCCCTGTACGTACCAGATGAAAATTAAGATATGCGAACACACCTCCTGTGCCCCTCCTCTTTAGTCCAGTTTACTTATTTTATTATGTATTTTCTTAAAATCTCCCCTTTTCTATTTTGGCAGCCACCCATAGTGGCTGTTTTGAAACTATCTGCTAAATATTTGAGTCTCTTCTGCCTTTTCCCTCTCTCCATCCCCTCCTTTCTCCCTTCCTCCCTTCCTTGCTGTGATGCCATCTCTCCCATAGCCTTGAATGCCCTTTGTAAACTCAACGGACTTTTCCAAAGCATCAGGAGGAGGCAGGGGTGCCTACGGTGCCTTCCCACGGCCCTGCTCACTGCTGTCCAAACGCAGTCCCTTAAGGCTCTGTCCGGGGATCACGTGCCTTCACCACAAGATTAGCGTGTCTGGCTTTGGGGGCAGGATGCCATTGGCACACCCCACTTCTATTTTCCTTGAGGTACCCATGTGTTTTTTTTTAAAGTGGCTTCTCCTTTAATCCTTACAGCTGGCTTTTAAAGAAAGCTTTCATTTCTACTTGGAGTTTCAAACATGTTGGCAATGTCTCCTTTAGCTATCTTTTTAAAGGATTTTCACTTTTTTTCTTTGTGTTTTTGTACATGTTTTTCTCTCATTGGAGAACAGTCATGGTGGAGAATTGCCACGGCTGCAGCACTGGGTGGCTTCGACAACAGAAATGCATTTCTCACGGGCTGGAGGCTGGAGGCTGAGGCTGAGGCCGTGGTGTGGGCAGGGTTGGCTTCCTCTGAGGTCTCTCTTCTTGGCGTGTAGACGGCCGTCTTTTGTGTCATCACACGCTGGTCCCTCTGTGTGAGTCTCTGTGCCCCAATCTCCTCTTCCTATAAGGACAGCAGTCAGATTGGATTACAGCCAAACATATAACCTCATTTTAATTTAATCACCTCTTAAAAGGCACCATATCCAAATATAGTCCTATTATGTGGTACTGGGGGTAAGATTTCAACATATAAGTGTTTGGGGGACATCCCATAAGAGTCATAATCTATAGATAAGCAAAAAGAAGAGAAAAATGCACACACACACACACACACACACACACTATAATGTTTGGCCTTCCAGGGGCTTCTAATTGTGCTGAGCATAAACTTCAGCTTCCATGTGACCTATCCCCCTCGCTCATCTCCTCCATCACTCACCCCACCACACTGGCTTCCTTGCACGCGTCCAGGGTCCATCCTTCTCGGGGCGGCGGCATGGCTGATGCCTGTGACCTGGACTCAGCTCAAATACAGAAGATGACAGAGGCTTTCTGTGCCCCCAGCTGACAGTGGCCTCTCCCTACGCACCCTAGAGCAGAGCTTCTCCATCTCGGTGCGATTGACGGCTTGGCAGTGAACTCTGTGTCGTGGGGGCCATTCCGTGCATGATAAGGTGTGCAGCAGCACCCCTGGCCTCCACGCACGGGATGCCAGCAGCACCTTCCCAGTTGTGCCAATCAAAAGTGTCTCCAGACCTTTCCAGATGCCCTGTGGAGGGCATCATTGCCTCCCCCGCCCGTTGAGAGCCACTGTTCTTGAGAAACAGTCCAGTGTCGTGGTGAAGAGCACGGGTGTGGGAGCATTCATCCTGCCTCTCATCTCGGTGCCTCAGTTTTCTCATTTATACAATGAGGACAATAATTACTAACAATGTATTAAGTCGGTGTGAGTTAATTTATTCAGTAAGTTTAATATGAGGTGGATTATTGTGAGGATTCAATGAGATAATATGTACCAAGTTCTTGGAGCAGTGCCAGGCCAGATGAGCAGGCAGTGAGCACCAGCCACTATCCTCCCGTTACCCTGATATTTCCCTATGAATGTATTTGTCTATTGGTCTGTAAATGCCAGCATCCAGGTGCCTAGAACACTGCACACACATGGTAGGTGCTCAGGAGCTGAGCTCCCCTCCCCCAAACCCCACCCCCACCCAGGACTCTCTCCTCCCCTCTGAGCCCATGCCCAGGGCAGTGACCACCTTACCTGCTTGGTCCAAATAAGCCGCAGCCTCCCTGTTCTGTGGACTCACAAGCACCCAGAGGAGCAGAGAGGACACTCAGGCCCCAAATGCCTCCACTGCTACTGAATGGAGATACCAAATGCCTGGCTTGCAAACTCCCAACCTGCCAACCATGTGTGTGGGAAGGCTCCACTGGACTCTTCACAGCGTCCGTAGTCACGTCCATGGTCTAGGTGCCAGTCTAGCTGGGTCACCACACCATGTTAGCTCTCCGATGCCCATGTGCACTGTGTGGAGGTGGAGCAGACACTGTCAGACTCAGTGCCAGGACAGGCACAGTGCTGAGTGTGAGCCCCTCCTGTAGTCCCCCAACGCCTCCGTCCTCAGGGTCATTACAATTCCTCCTTCCCCACTTGACAGATGAGAAAACGGAAGCACAGAAAGGAGGAATAGCTTGCCCCATCTAGGATGGCCGGCTTGTACCAATTTTCCCTGGACTTGCCTCGTTTCAGTGCTGCAAGTCTCATATCCTGGGGAACCTCTCAATTCCTGGCAAACCAGGGCAGTGGTCTCCCAACCTAGGCCACCCAATCTATGAGTAGCACAGCTGGGATTTGAACCCAGTCAGCGGGCTCCAGAATCCACATCCTTAACTGTTACGACAAGTGACCTCAGAAATACTGTGATGTACAGTAACCAAGGAAACTCAACCCATCAATTGATCAATTCAGGGAGTTATTCTGAAATAAACCTAATTTTCATAATAACAAAAATGGGGTGGGTCTATATACCAAATCTGTAAGAGGGATTAAGGAGGAAATAAAGTTGATATTTCCCCCTCACCTAAAATGATCTAACTTATGCCTCAGTTTCCCCCCTCGTCATTGGCCATGAAGACCTAGTCACTCATTTTATTATCTCAATCCAGAGGATATCTCCATGTCTAAGAAGATAAATCAATGATCTCACATGTTAATATCAGGTGTACATACGACACGCCTGCATCACAAGCCTGACAAAGACTGAAGACAACTGCTCCTTAGGAATTCCCTCCCACCAAAGGGAGTATTTCCTGTAGCTGATGACATATGTAGGGATGTGACTACGGACGCTGTGAAGAGTCCAGTGGAGCCTTCCCACACACATGGTTGGCAGGTTGGGATGCTTGCAAGCCAGGCATTTGGTATCTCCATTCAGTAGCAGTGGAGGCATTTGGGGCCTGAGTGTCCTCTCTGCTCCTCTGGGTGCTTGTGAGTCCACAGAACAGGGAGGCTGCGGCTTATTTGGACGGAGCAGGTAAGATGGTCACTGCCCTTGGGCATGGGCTCAGATGGGAGGAGAGAGTCCTGGGTGTGGGTGGGTGTGGGGCTTGGGGGAGGGGAGTGTAGCTCCTGAGCACCTACCATGTGTGTGCAGTGCTCTAGGCACCTGGATGCTGGCATTTACAGACCAATAGACAAATACGTTCGTAGGGAAATATCAGGGTAATGGGGGGATAGTGGCTGGTGCTCACTGCATGCCTCATCTGGCCTGGCACTGTTCTAATAATAAAACAGGGATGCGATGGCCAGCTTTCAGACTGAGCGCAAATCTGTCTTTGGAGGGAAGAAGCCTGCTAAGCTTGACTATTGCCATTTACTTGACTTTTTCTTGGCACCTGTTAAACTCATCACAGATATGCAGCCACATCCCTTGGCTAAGCGGCTTCTATTAAAGAGGAAGAATGGCTTTCTTGGCCTCTCTCTGACCTCAAAAGTCTTGGCTAAAATCTATTCATGGGTCTTGGGCTGCTTGGCCAATTGCTCTTTGTAAGTTTGATTCTCTAACATCCTGGGGAAATGGGGAAGGCATGTGTGCCCCTCAATTCAGAATGTTTCTGGGCTGGTTTCTTGCATTGGACATTCAGGGACATTTGTGATGTTTGAGACGATAAGAAACCTGGGAGGTTAACCAGACTTCAGAACACATTTCTCTGAGGGAACTATACCTAGCAATCAGCTGGGGACTTTATTTACCCCCACCTCAGTCTCGGGTCTCACCTGGAGCTTCTGGTGCCTCGGTGGGCCTGCACACCCCCATTTTTAACAAGCTGGTCAGACGATTCTGACAGGCTTTGCGATCACACTGAGAAACTGCCCTGAGACATCAGTTAAGGTTTGTCTCCCCTGCGCTTCCTTAAAATGTCCCATGTAAGAAAGAAATAGTCATCTAAAATGTAAAGTGTTTCCTGTGCTTTCGCTTTGCTGTATGTTTTAACGCCCTGATCCTGGCTGTCTACGCTACTCCTTTTGTTAGAGAGAAAATGGAAAAAGCTCCTTAACAAAATATCTACCTGGGAATTTTGCTATAATAAAGATAAATTCGATATCTCTTAAAGTAACCTGCACAGCCACTGAGCTCATCTTGAGCTTCTGGAGCTGAATGGGGCCACACATTTCATCGGTGCAGGTGCAGGTGCAGCCCGCCCATTTCCATTGCTGTCTACTGTCCCAGAAAATGACCACGCCTCAGTGAGCATCGTGTTGGTTCCGACTTCGGGGAGTATGAGCAACGCTAGCATGAGCATTTTTCCCACGCAAGCTTTCTTTAAAGATCCAGGCGTGGAGGCCCCTCCTTAGGAAGGCAGTGGCCAGTGAAGGCAGAGTGTCAAAGCCTGGCTGGTCAGATGCCGGGGTTCTTGTTCCGGCGTCTAGAAGGGTTCAGCAATCGGGAGAAGGGCTGTGTGTAACTTAGTAAAGAGTCCAGAGACGAAGCATAATTTTGAAAGGCATTTGGGGGTCAGAGGAGCCTAGCTAAAGAAACTGAGCTCTCCTCGCCTCAGGACCCCTTGCTTTTTATTAACACAACTAGAAGCACATTGCATGAAGATTTGCACACTAGGCCTTCCTTCCCCTGGCGCTGGCACTGGTTTTCCTCTGGCACCCGGGACCCAGGCCTTTGGTCCAGCCTCAGTGGAGAAGCCAAGCCTTGAAGCTAGGCTTCTCCCCTCCGGCCGCAGCAAGGCTTGGCTTCTCCACTGAGGCCAAGCCTCTTCAGTCTTCAGTCTTCAGTCTTCAGTCTTCAGTCTTCAGTCTTCACTCCAGCCGGAGCCTTCAGTCTTCACTCTGTGCCTGCATATGCAAATTAACTGCCATAGTTAATTTGGGTTAATTTGCATAGTCACTCTGATTGGCTGGTAGGTGTAGCGGAGTGACACCAATTTGCATGTTTCTCTTTTATTAGTGTAGATTTGTCCTAAGGCGAGGCGGAGATAGACACTTCAAAGGGTAGGGTTAGGAACAGAATCCATTGTCAGATTGGAAGAATTTGCCTATGGCTGTTCAGGTGTTTGGCCAGTAGGAGGCAATACCATGTAGATTAAGATGCCCTGAGCTGTCTGGCAGCAAGCAATCATCCTTTTCAGGTTTGGGGAAATGCCCTCAGCCATTCCCAACAGGTGATAACATATGTGACTCAGCCCTTGCTGAGTCCCCAAGTTCTATCAGCCTTTTGATGAAACTCTTGCAATTATGACATGCTGGAATTGGCTTTCGGCAGTTAGAGATGCTGGTGGGGGCCCAGCAGGGAGCAGCAGGGGTTTCTTTGCAGAGAAATGAATATGTTTAAATGATCACTGTTGGTTTTTTTCATGAATTCAAGTAAAATAAAGCATAATGTTAAAAAGACTGGATGTAGGGTCAAGAAATGTCTCGGTAACCAATGTTCTAATTTCAGATGAGGCCCTAGGACTTGATTTTTCCACAGGAAAGAAGAGGGTAGAGAGGAAAAGCAATGGATGGCTATTTCCTCAGGAAGCACTCTCAGTAAGAGGGTGGCAAAGTCCCAAACAGGCTGTGGAGGCCAAACAGTTGCTATCCTTTGCCCATCCTTTTCCACATTTGTGTTTCAATATCCCTGCATTTGAAATGACAAGAGAAAGTTGGTGTTCAAATGAGCTTCCAAATACCTGTCCAAGCCCTGCTGGCTCACTCACTGCAGCATGGAAGTGGTGGGGAGCGTGTGGGAGCCCTGCTGGCTCAGGCACTCACTGGAGCATGGAAGTGGTGGGGAGCGTGTGGGAGCCCTGCTGGCTCAGTCACTGCAGCATGGAAGAGGTGGGGAGTGTGTGGGAGCCCTGCTTGCTCAGTCACTGCAGCATGGAAGTGGTGGGGAGCGTGTGGGAGCCCTGCTGGCTCAGGCACTGCAGCATGGAAGTGGTGGGGAGCGTGTGGGAGCCCTGCTGGCTCAGGCACTGCACATGGAAGTGGTGGGGAGCGTGTGGGAGCCCTGCTGGCTCAGGCACTGCAGTATGGAAGTGGTGGGGAGTGTGTGGGAGCCCTGCTGGCTCAGGCACTGCAGCATGGAAGTGGTGGGGAGTGTGTGGGAGCCCTGCTGGCTCAGGCACTGCAGCATGGAAGTGGTGGGGAGCATGTGGGAGCCCTGCTGGCTCAATGCTGCACATGGAAGTGGTGGGGAGTGTGTGGGAGCCCTGCTGGCTCAGTCACTGCACATGGAGGTGGGGAGCATGTGGGAGCCCTGCTGGCTCAATGCTGCACATAGAAGTGGTGGGGAGTGTGTGGGAGCCCTGCTGGCTCAGGCACTGCACATGGAAGTGGTGGGGAGCATGTGGGAGCCCTGCTGGCTCAATGCTGCACATGGAAGTGGTGGGGAGTGTGTGGGAGCCCTGCTGGCTCAGGCACTGCAGTATGGAAGTGGTGGGGAGTGTGTGGGAGCCCTGCTGGCTCAGGCACTGCAGCATGGAAGTGGTGGGGAGTGTGTGGGAGCCCTGCTGGCTCAGGCACTGCAGCATGGAAGTGGTGGGGAGCATGTGGGAGCCCTGCTGGCTCAATGCTGCACATGGAAGTGGTGGGGAGTGTGTGGGAGCCCTGCTGGCTCAGTCACTGCACATGGAGGTGGGGAGCATGTGGGAGCCCTGCTGGCTCAATGCTGCACATAGAAGTGGTGGGGAGTGTGTGGGAGCCCTGCTGGCTCAGGCACTGCACATGGAAGTGGTGGGGAGCATGTGGGAGCCCTGCTGGCTCAATGCTGCACATGGAAGTGGTGGGGAGTGTGTGGGAGCCCTGCTGGCTCAGTCACTGCACATGGAGGTGGGGAGCATGTGGGAGCCCTGCTGGCTCAATGCTGCACATGGAAGTGGTGGGGAGCATGTGGGAGCCCTGCTGGCTCAATGCTGCACATGGAAGTGATGCGGAGAGATGTCAGCAACACCAGCCAGTCCATAGTCATGGGGCTGAATCTAAAGTGGGCCCCCATATGCAGGTGCCCTCACTCCAGCTGAGTTCTGTGGGTTCCTGTAAACACAACCTGAAATGTGTGTGGCTCCCTCATTTTGGAGGAGGTGGAGGCAATCACTCAGCTATGCTCTAGTAAGGCTTCCCGTTCTTTACACATTTGACACAAATTCAACAGCACTGGGACCTACTAAGTGTGGGCCCTGGGGCACAAGATGAAGATGGCACAGTCCTGCCCTAGGGAGCTAGGAGGCCAGTGGGGACATGACTGAAAGCCAGGCCTGTGATAAAGGTGAGGTGCACACAAAGAGATTAAACTGTAAAATATTTGCAGTGACCTTCTTGGTGGCCATCCAACCTGGACACCCCCAAAATTTCCAGCCGCTGGACCCCTGGTATTGATGCAAAGATGTCAAGAGGCAGGCCACCACCAGAGGGCAGTGTGGGGATGTTGGCCTGCACATGCTCAGTTTTTTGGTTTTGCCATCATTCTGGGATAGAGGATTAAAAAGCAGCTTTCAACTAAATCAATTAACTTCTTTTTAGTCTAAGAAACAGTGCGTAGGGCTTCTTTCAGGACTTCTTACAGATTAAACAGTTCCGCAACTATCTCACTGGGATGCAAAGTTCAAGCCAACGTTTTTCTTTTTCTTTTCTTTTTTTTTCTTCCTGGCCCTCATAAGCATAAAGCCCTGTCTGTAATGGACATATTAAAAGTTTTCGATTTAAAAGGAAATAAAACAAGATAGAAAAGCAATGCCTTTCCATTTTATTACAGCTAAACTTCATTTGCTTTAGACTTCTGTGCAGATACTGATTTTTATGTTGGGCTCTTGGAGCAAAAAGATCATTCATAAAGAAACAACAGCTTCACCGAGCCACCAATGGGCAACCCGTGGGCAGAAATTCCTTGGGTAAAAGAGCAATGCTACTTGACAGAAAATGCTAATTCCCTAGTAAATTAATGAAGACCGCCCTTTTCTCGCCTGCCAAATGGTTATGGAAGAAGGAACATCTCAGTTGCATAGACAGATTGTAACATACTCTCACATACTATCTTCTCTTTCATGTCAAGGTCATTTTGCCTTGATCTAAATGAACGAGGGCAGGAAGGGTTGGGACAAACTGATTATACAATACAGGATCCCAGCTAAGTGCTCCAGGTAAAAGTTAAAAAATATGCAAGGTTCTTGCCAAAATGCCCTGGAGGGAAATTCCTTTCAGAACCCAAATTTGGCAAAAACTTCACCGCCCATAAAAGTCACCATAGCTAGGTTTCTGGTTTCATTTCCCCCTGAAACTATATGGGAGGTAGCCTGGCTCTGGCAGGACTTTCAGAGTAGAAATGGTAAATACTAATCTTAAATTCTACCTTCTAGTTACTGCAAGGCCTTGCATCATCTGGGTGCTTTCTTCCCCAAATATGTAAATCTGTTATAACTTACATGTGGATGGATTTGGCCGGGAGCGACCTGGAAGAGAGGCATATAAGTTTTACTTTTAGAAAATTAGTTTTGTCAAAGAATTCTAGCAACAAAACTTCTAGGTAAATACTTAAAGATGTGGGGGTCCAGAGCAAATGCAGGTTGTTTTGAGCTAAAGGCAACTTTAGCCCCAGACTCAAGAGAAACTTCTGCCCTCCCCTAACCTCACCCCTCTACTGCCCATCCACCCCCATCTACCTAGGCACATTTGAATTAGAGGCCTTGCTCATAAGAGATTATCAGCCCTGACGGTGTGGCTCAGTGGTTGAGTCCAGCCGAGGGCAAACTACGGCCCGCTGGCCGGATCCGGCCCGTTTGAAATGAATAAAACTAAAAAAAAAAAAAGACCGTACCCTTTTATGTAATGATGTTTACTTTGAATTTATATTAGTTCACACAAACACTCCATCCATGCTTTTGTTCCGGCCCTCCGGTCCAGTTTAAGAACCCATTGTGACCCTCGAGTCAAAAAGTTTGCCCACCCCTGGTGTAGACCTATGAACCCGGAGATTCCTGGTCAGGGCATATGCCTGGGTTGTGGGCTCGATTCCCAGTAGGGGGTGTGCAGGAGGCAGCTGATCAATGATTCTCTCTCATCATTGATGTTTTCATCTCTTCCTCCCTCTGAAATAAATAAAAACATATTTCAAAAAATGTTTTTAAAGAGATTATTAGAGATGACTGGTTTTTAAAAATGTATATGTTAGTTTCAGAGAAAGGAAGAGAGAGATAGAAACATCTATCAGCTACCTCCTGTACACCCCCTACTGGGAATTGAACCAGTGACTCTGGTGCATGGGAGGATGCTCAACCAACTGAGCCACACTGGCTGGGCAGAGATCATTGGTTTTGACCTGTCTATAGGGCGGAGCAAACTTCTTTGTCCTCAAGTTCTGCTCTCATCATCCTGCAATGGCCCTTTGAAGCCGCCTAGGCACTTACCTCATCCCTAGTGGAGGATGTCTTATGTACCCATGATCCCTTTCTGCTCTGAACCTTTGCTGCATATGGGATCTCTGCATCTCTCCTGTGTGGGGGGTTCCCATACGTATGTAAGTATTAAATTGGGTTATTTTCACTTGCTAATTAATCTGCCTTGTGTCTATTTGATTATTAGACAAGCCAGAAGAACTTGAGGGTAAAGTTGTTCCTCCCTTACAAAGACAAGAAATAAATTTATATTATCTCCTCTGTGTTTCAGAAATCCCTTGTTTCACCAAAAAAACAAACACAAAAAAAAACCCCATAATTTTTAACTTAGTAAACAACAGTAATTAATTCAGTGTCTCTAATCTATATGCTTTTAAGAAAAAGAGGCCAAGACTTTTTGTTCTTTCTTTAAAAGTAGTAAGCTAATAAAATTTTGATGTTTCTTTGAAAGCAATTTGGTAGCAGAAAGAAAGATTAATATTTAAAATGTATCAAAAAATGGCTGCTGTGCTCAAGGCCTTGTACCATGTGTAAAGAAGCAAAGGCTTCCTCCAAGAGAATTCCTACAATAAGAAGTCAAGAGAGGCCCGGCCAGCATGGCTCAGTAGTTGAGTGTCAACCTATGAACCAGGAGGTCACGGTTCGATTTGGTCAGGGCACATGCCCGGGTTGAGGGCTCAGTCCGCAGTGTGGATCATGCAGGAGGCAGCTGATCAATGATTCTCCCTCATCATTAATGTTTCTATCTCTCTCTCCCTCTCCCTTTCTGAAATCAATAAAAATATATTTTAAAAAAAGAAATGAAGAGAGGATGTGAGGGTGAAGGGGAAAGGCATGGCCTTTTCCATCAGCCAGACCTCAGTTTGAATCCCATTCAGCCATTTACAGGCTGTGTGGCGTTAGATACCGGTAAATTTCTTAACTTCTCTAAACCTCAGTTTCTGAAAATGGGCATACCAATCAATAATCATAATCCCACCTTTGCAGGGCTGTGGCCTGACAAGGATATATCTTCAGAAAATGATAGCTAATGGATCATTATAAAGCTGGTGCTCAATATAAAGGCATACCTCATTTTATTGTGCTCTGATTTATTACACTTAACAGATATTGGGTTTTTCACAAATTGAAGGTTTAAGGCAACCCTGCATCAAACAAGTCTATTGGCACAATTTTTCCAACACCATTTGCTTACTTCACCACTCTGGGTCACATTTTGGTAATTCTTACAATATTTCAAACTTTTAAATTATTATTATATTTGCTATGGTGATCTGTGATCGGTGATCTTTGATCTTTGATGCTACCATTGTAATTGTTTTGAGGCACTATGAATCATGCTCACATAAGACAGCTAACTTAATAATTTTGTGACTTCTGACCATTCCACAGAACTGCCATTCTCCCATCTCTCTCCCTGTCCTCAGACCTCCCTATTTCCTGAGACACAACAATATTTAAATTAGACCAATTAATTATCATAAAAAAATAAAAATAAAATAAATAATTAGGCCAACTAATAATTCTGTAGTGTCCTCTAAGTGTTCAAGTGAAAGGAAGAGTCACATGTCTCATGTTAAATAAGCTAGAAGTGGTTAAGCTTAGTGAGAGAGGCATGTTGAAAATACAGATAGGCCAAAAGTAGGCCTTGAAGGGGACAAAAATGTTGCCCCCTGAAGCTATCTCTTGGGGATATGGCTTCTAAGTTGTTTATTAAGAAACAAGACCCAGAAAGAAACTTTGACCTTCCTCCTTCCCTTCCCAAGAGATTCAGACAGAGAAACCTGCTTCAGGAAGGGCATTTGTGGATGTTCCCCTCAGCCTGATTGGAATTAAGTACAGTAAATAAGAGGGCTTTAAGCCTCTTAGCTAGATGCTCCCTGTGGCTTTTACTGTCATGTGTGTTCCATTCTCCCTCAACTACCTGTAAATTGCCTATTCTCATTTCTGAAATCTGACCCCTGCATCACCCCTCCACCTTTCTCCTTTGTCCAAAAATGTCTTACATACCCAATGTTGCCTCACTGTCTTTGGGACAATGATGTTCTTGTGAATTCCCTATGCATATGTATTAAATTTTTATTTTTTCCTGTTAATAATCTGCTAATTTGATTATTAACCCTGCTAGAAGAACTTAGAAGGTGGGAAGAAAAATGTTATTTTTTTTATTTTTTTTTTTTAGCCTTCAACAACCTTTTGGGCCAAACAGGTTAGCCAAGTTGTGAATGCACAGGGAAAGTTCTTGAAGGAAATTAAAAGTGCTACTGCAATGAACACACAAATGACAAGGAAGTGAAACAGCCTTGCTGTTGATATGGAGAAAGTTTTAGTGGTTTGGATAAAAGCTCAAACTAGGCACAACGTTTTCTTAAACCAAAGCCTAATCTGAGTAAGGCCCTAATTCTCTTCAATTCTATGAAGGCTGAGGGGAGGACGCTGCAGAAGAAAAGGTGGAAGCTAGTGGAGATTGGTTCATATGGTTTAAGGAAAGAAGCGGTCTCCATAACATCAAAGTGCAAGGTGAAGCCGCAAGTGCTGCTGCAGAAGCTGCAGCAAGTTGTCCAGCTCCGGCCAAGATAATTAATGAAGGTGGCTACACTGAACAACAGAGCTTCAGTGCAGATGAAACAGCTGTGCACTGGAAGAAGATGCCGCCTAGGACTTTCATCGATAGAGAAAAGAAATGTCTTGCTTCAAAGCCACTGTGTGTTGTCGTAGGCAATTAGTTAGATATTAACCAAAAGGGAGGGAGCAAACCAATCAGCAGCAGATTCTAATTAAGCCTGATTGAGCTTTACAGTCACCCCGGAGTCAGCCCCACTAACAGGGGAGGGAGAAGATGGCACAGGGGCAAGTCTTCCACTGGGCACAGGCACAGTAGGAGCCAAAATGGTGACCTTAAAGGGAGGAGACAAACCTGGAAAAATCTGGGGGAAAGATCAGATAGGATAAGGACACGACCTCGGAAAAGCCAGGAGAGATTGGATAGTTTGAAAGAAAGCCTGCTCTCTACCATGCCCAAGGAGACATAGCAAAGCTTAACAAAGGCCCAGTCTCTTTTTGGCAGTTGCACGGAGCGGAGCACAGCCAGGAGCAGAGACAGTGCTGTCTACCGGAGCCTCGAGTGCTCTGGGTAATGACACTGCCTCTCTGGGCCCTCATCCTTCTGGGCCTGGTGGGCACAAGTGTGGGCTTGTGGTCCCAGAAGCTAGACTTCTTCTGCAGTGAGGAGGAGCTGAACTACCTGGTCATGAATGAGACATTTGTCACGGTGTCTCTGAGGACAGATCAACAATGTTGACCAGTTTCCGCGGCTGGACCTGCTGAGGAAGCGCCTCACGGAGGCAGAAGCCTTTGACAGGGTGCTCTAATAAATCTTGCCACTGTCACTCAAATTCTGCTATGCATGTGTTCCTGAAATTCATTTCCTGGGACATTGTGGAAGAACCTATCTCCTCAGGTAACAAAAGGACAGGCTGACTCTGTTGTTAGGGGCTAATGAAGCTGGTGACTTTCAGTTGAAGCCAGTGCTTATTTACTATTCCAAAAATCCTAGGTTCCTTCAGAATTATACTGAATATACTCTGCCTGTGCTACCATTGTAATTAGCTAGTTATTAATAATAGGAAAGGAGCAAAGAGGAAAGTCAGACATTATAGGCATGTCATTTGGGCAGCTTCACCAGGAAGATGCAATTTCACACTCCCCAGGGAACCACCAGCCCATTTCCTGCAGGTCACTGAGCGAAGGGATCCAACACAGGGGAAGATGGGCACATGCTCAATGAGTTGGGGTGATACAGGGAAAATGCCTGTCAGTCAAGCCTGGGTAACCATGGATTGGCTACAGTAGGCAGGGCAATTGGAGTTCGCTTAAACAAAGGAGTTCACTCTCCTGGCTCTCAGCTCTCTGGTTCCTTTGGCTTTGCTCCTGCCTGTGTTCCCTCCAAGCCATGTGACCCTGCGAATCCCACATGCATTGGACTGATGAACTGCAGCAGGGAACACAAGCTAAGCTAGCCCGATGCTGGACTGGCCACTGCTCCAATATGAAGCAAAAAATCTGGACACTGGCTTTGATTCTAGCTCTGCTGAAGTCACAGCTACACTTCTTCCTTGGGGGTACAAGGGAAATGGGAGCTGAGAGCCAGGAGAGTGAACTCCTTTGTTTAAGCGAACTCCAATTGCCCTGCCTACTGTAGCCAATCCATGGTTACCCAGGGGTTTGATTCCACAGAAATAAAGCTTTCTACAATATCTCATCTTCCTGTGTGAGTCTCAGAAAATTCCTTTTCTCAGGATACCACAAGAAGCCCACTCCCACAAGCAACAGGTGGGGATGAGGGCCTCCTTCCACTGATAACACCTGTGCTCTATAAATGGAACAACAAAGTCTGGATAACAGCACATCTGCTTACAACATGGTCTATTGAATATGTTAAGCCCGCTCTTGAGAACTGCTGCTTTCAAAATAGTACTGCTCACTGGCAATGCACCTGGTCACTCAAGAGTTCGGATAGAGATGTACAATGAGATTATATTGTTTTCATGCCTGCTAACTCAGCACCCATTCTTTAGCCCATGGATCAGAGAGTAATTTTGGCTTTCGAGTCTTATTATTAAAGAAATACATTTTACAAGGCTATAGCTTCCATAAATAGTGATTCCTCTGATGAATCTGGGCAAGGTAATTGAACATCTTCTGGAAAGGATTCACCATTCTAGATGCCATTAAGAACATTTATGATTCATGGGAAGAGGTCAAACTATTAATATTAAGAAGAATTTGGAAGAAGTTGTTTTTAACCTTTACAGATGAGTTTCAGGGGTTCAAGACCCACTTGGAGGAAGTAACTGCAGATGTGGTGGAAATAGCAAGAGAACTAGAATTAGAAGTGAACCCTGCAGATGTGACTGAATCGCTATAATCTCAGGATCAAATTTTAATGGATGACAAGCTGCTTCTTATGGATGAGCAAAAAAAGTGGTTTCTTGAGATGGAAACTACTTCTGGTGAAGATGCCATGAAGATTGTTACAATGAGAACCAGAATTTAGAGAATCACAGGAACTTAGTTCATAAAGCGGTGGCAGTGTTTGAGAGGATTTACTTCAATTCTGAAAGAAAGTCTGCTGTGGGGAAAATGCTATCATACAGCATCACATGCTGCGGAGAAATCACTTGGGAACGGAAGTGTTAATCAATGTGGCGAACTTTATTGTTGTCTTTTTTTAAGAAATCCTCACAGCCACTCCAACCTTTAGAAACCACAACCCTGACCAGTCAGTAGCCATCAACATCCAGACAAGACCCTCCATCAGCAAAAAGGTGACAACTCGCTGAAGCTGGAATGATGATTAGCCTTTTTAGCAATAAAGTATTTTTAAATTAAGGTGTGTACATTTTTAAGACAATGCTATTGCTATAAAGCGTTATAACTTATAGTGTATAGGCTTACAACTGAACAAACAGTAGAGTGTAAACATAACTTTCATATACATTGGGAAAACAAAAAAAGTTCATGTGACTCACGTTATTGTGATATTCGCTTTGTGGTCTGGAACGGGACCTGCGCTATCTCGAGGTTCGCCTGTAATGGATACTCTGTCCCGGGCCATCACTGCTACCCTGGATGTGGGAGCAACCTAATCAGGGATACAGAAAAGCAAACACACACTTTCAAACTCCACTTCTATATTTCCCACTGCTCTCTGGGTATTTCTATTTGGATATGTGGGGGAAGGAAAATAATTCTCCTTCTACCCTTCTAAGTTCTTCTGGCTGGTCTAATAATCACATTGACATAAGGCAGATTAACAGAAAAAGCAACCAAATTTATCATGTATGTGCATACAAGGACTCCATAAGATTAAGAGGCCCGAGGACAGATAGGTGAGTTGAGGTGTACAGGCCATCTTGAGCTAAGGAGAAAGAGGGGGAGTGGTTTGGATGCCAAAGGGCAGGAAGGCAATTCACAGGCAGATGACAAGGAACAAACATGGTAAACAAATTTTTGCTGGGCTTTCTGGGCCCCCCAGAAACAAGGGGCACAGAGGGGAGTCCAACAAATGCCATTGCTAGGCTCCTGCCTGCCCGCCACACCTAGTCCACATTATGCTACGGTGACAGCTCCATTTAAGCAGGTTTTTCCATCTGAATTCCTTTAGGCAGCTAAGGGGGAGGTAAAAGGCTCTTCTTGGGTCTTTTGTTTTCTTAAAAATGACCAGCTTAAAATCATCAATATCCCAAAAAGTCACTGGGGGGCCGGGATGGCTTTGCCCTCCAAATTCAAAATATAGGGAACAAAGATCTCCTTTCCTTCTTCAGAATTTGCCAATTTCTGTGGAAGGCATTTCCCCTCTCTAGTCACTCAGGCTCAGGCCGCCTCCAGCCCTGGTCTTGCTGGTTCTCCTCATTGAGCTCAGTGGACTCTTTTCAAAGGTCTCTTGAATCCTCCTCTCTGCTCCAGCTGCCCTTGAGTTGCTGCTCATCCTTATGCCTCCATTGTCACCTACTTCTCTCCCTCTGGCATCAGGCCTTTTTGTAAGGCCCGCCTCCTAAGCAACCACTGCTCTCCAGCCCTTCCCGCTGAGGCATTACAAGGAAAAGGCTGACCAGTGCTTCACGGTGTGGCCATAACCTGCTTTTCCCAATCTCAACTCCAGCAGTTTCTTTGGGGCAATGAACTGTCGCTCCGAAAGCCTCCGTGGCCATCCTGCTGTGCTTCTGGCCAGGAAATCCCCCCTCTTTGAGTCCCCACCCAACCGTGACCACCCTTGGAGGCCAATTCAAGTCCAGTTTCCTAAGGTCTCCTCTGCTCTTCAGGCCTGTCTCCCCTGACCACACACTGGGGCACTGCTGCCAATTCCCGATGTCCTTGAAGGGCTCATGACCTTGCCTATGAGAGGTCTTTTCTTTGGCCCAGTTAGGAATTCCCAAGGATGGTTTCCAGTGAAACTGTGGGAGCTCCCACAGCACCTCATGCTAGAATCTTTCTGGTGGCGAACGGGACACGGGTCAGAGAAGTTAAGGTACTTGCTGAAGATCCACAGCCCATTAAGAGCAGAGAGGCCTGGACCCGGCTGTGTGGGCACTCTCCTGGTGTCCCCCCACCCCACCCCAACATCGCCTGAAATTAGCCATCCCCACGCCCCACACTAGTGGCTCAGACTTCTGCTCATGCCCAGTTGCCAGCCTTGGCTTCCCAGGGATGATGAAGGAGAAGTGGAGCTGGGCCAGGGAGCGCTTCCCCCTCCCAGACATCTCAGGTGAAAAAACAGATGTCACTTTTGTTATTTAAATGTCCATTTCCCACACTCTCTTTTTAGCCTTTTAATCCAGTAACTGCCCATCAGAGGAAGCCTGGGTGGCTCTTGAGCAACCATATTGTTTACTGAAATGCTTCTTTTGTGCAAGCCCCAAAGGCTCAATTCCGGACCTGCAATTGTTTCAATGCAGCCTCCTGTCCTCACTTTCAGCAGGAAAAAAAACAAAAAACACCAACCCAAACTAATGGAGCTTGTAACAGTTCACTTTTAAAATGACTCTGTCTGTGCATTTCAACCCAAAATTGAGATTCGAGACTCCAAAGCGCATGAAATATTTAGGGAGGTCTAGTTTTGGAATTACCCTTTAACCCCCAAACAGAGTTAAGCAAAAAGATCTGATGACCAGGAAAGCTGAAAATGTTCAGGGCTGTTGTCACTGCCTGTGGCCTGAACCGAGATCCCCGGCGGCACTTCCATAGGAACCCTCGCTGCAAACAGCCATCTAGACGTCCTGTAACCTGAAACACATACTTTCAAGCTGCTGAGAGGAGTGCAAATGACAGTCAGCTACACAAATAATTTGCTCCCAAAATGTTCATCAGCTCCCTGCCATGACCACTTGCATTTATAGCTTATAAACAGTTATTAACTGGCTCCTTCACATCTGATAACCCGGCCCAGCACAGGTGGTGAGAGCGGTGGGTGGTTACAGGCCCTCCTGGGAGCTGCAGTGTGCTTGTCTGTGGGTGGTCTTCCTGCCGAGCCCAGTGCCCACAGGAGAAGACATTGCAGAAAGCCTCCAATTTAGGAGATAACAGTCTGTGTTGTCTGTTTGTGTAAAGTGCCGTCCAAGTACAGCTGGCTTTTCTTTCTGACCAGCAAACATTGCCAAGAAGGGTTGAAAGTTCAGCAGCATCGGCCCACCAAACACAATCCCTTCCCCCTCCGCGGCTTGGGCACGCAGTCCTCCGCGCTCATGTTCTGTGCATTCCTTCAAAGTCTGATTCCAGCGGAAAAGGTTGCTTTAGCTGAGGTGATGCTCGCCCCCATCTCCCTCCACCCCCAGCCAGGGCACGGAAGCCAGAGGGGGGACACCCAGTCGGAAGGAGGGAGTGCTCCAGTCCTTGGCGCTCTGTGATTTTGTTCTTTGCAAAAGGGAAAAGATAGCTACGCAATCCCCACAACTTGCTTTTCTCAGAAACAGTGCCTGGTGCGACAGACCAGCATCAGCAGAGCCTGCCCCCGGCATTTCTCGGGCGCAGGGAGCAGGAAGGACGGAGGTCAGGCCAGGGTTTCTCAGCCTCGGCACTATGGACACTTGGGCGAAGCACGTCTTTGCTGGGGGGACTGTCCTGTGCATTTTAGGGTGCTTAGCGGCATCCTGGGGAGGACAGTAGCCACCCCCCACTTCACTGTGACAAAAAAAAGTGCCTCCAGATGTGGCCTGAGCAAAATCAGCCCCAGTGACGACCCGCTGCCTCAAGTCTCTGCTGGATGGAAAGGAAGGGAAAGCAGGCCTGAGCTCCCCGTGGCCAGGAGGCTCACAGGACTAGCGCTGCCCTGACGCAGCGCCAAGGGACCCTCAGGACACATTTGTTAATTAACTAACAAAATTAACTAACAAGTTGTCTCAGGGGAAACGGAAATCAGTGAGTGAACAAAAAACTATGCAGGTCTGGTAACAAAATTGGAAAAACAAAAACTGACTTCAGATTCCAAAATTTAAAGCTACTACGGTAACGATGATATGATTAATTAAAATAATCAAGGTAATTGCTATCATTCGGAAGGATTTTCTATGGGCCAGACACGGTGCTAAAATATGGATTATTCTCTTGAATCCCAGCTGCCGTACAAGAGGTAGTCCTGTTATCAAGCCCATTTTACAGATGGAGGGCCTCAGCCTTGTCCAAGACAACCGCTTCCCAACGTCCTTGCCAGAATGTTCTCTGAGCACAAATCACTTCCCAGTCCCTGAATCCAAAAGTGACTCGAAGAGTTGGAATGTATTTGGATAACGGGCATTAGAGAACAGGCTTTAAAGGTCTTCAACGCAAGAGAGTCATAGTAACAGTGAAAAGAACAGCTACCTTCTGGATTGCTTGGTAAGAGGCAGGCCCCATGCTAAAGGAGTTGCAAACATCTAGGGAACCCTCACAGTCAGCCTGCAGGCCGCAAGGCCCCTCTCACGTCTAGGACAGTGGTCGGCAAACTGCGGCTCGCGAGCCACACGCGGTTCTTTGGCCCCTTGAGTGTGGCTCTTCCACAAAATACCAACTTCTGCGCATGGGCCACGAAGTTTCAATTGCACTGTACGTGTGCGCGCACACACGTGGTATTTTGTGGAAGAGCCACAGTCAAGGGGCCAAAGAGCCGCATGTGGCTCACGAGCCGATGTTTGCCACTAGGACATCCGAGAGGTTAAGGGAGGTGCTGGAAATCCCACAGCAGAACCGGATTTCAACCCAGCCCTTCTCGCTCTGGAGCCCTAGCAGCCCCAAGGCGCCCTGTGGGCTCTCTGCCTCCTTCCCCCACAGTCCAAAAGGCGGTCTCCTCCCTTGCCCCCATTGCCCTCCGTCCCCCACCCCATTTCGCTCCATTTCCTGTTTCAAGGCCTGCCTCAGTAGGTCCTGAAACAGTCCCCATCATGGGCCTGGGTCTCACAATGGGAGCAGCACATGTCTTCCTACAGCCAAGGGGGATGGGGGGGGTGGGGGGGAGGGGGGTTGTCCCCTTGCTGGAGCCTGACTGATCCCAAGGGCTTGGCTGACAGGCTGGTGCCCCTCCAGCCCTCCTGGGAGAGAGCGGTCCTGATGGGCAGGAACCCAGCCGCTGCCTCCGTTCTCGCCTCTGAGGGTCTGGCCACCTTCTCTGCTGGCCCGTGCTCCTCGGACGGCTCTGCTCTGTTGGTCAGAATATGCTTAATATGCTTTCCCCCGGGCAGCTGCCGACCTGCCTGTGTGGGGCGCTCGTTCCAAAGCACAAATGTTTTTCTCAAGAAAGCCCTTCACACAGGTGTGGGGAGCAGGGAGGAGGCGAACAGGGGCTTTGGAATCTTACCCAAGCGGAATTCAGTCCCCAGATGCCCCATGAGAGCTGGCGTTCTCACCTGTGAGATGGGCATACGTACAGAACCTGTAGGAACTACAAACAGTATGTGCGAAGTGCCCCGCACGGTCTGCCTGCAGCACATCTGGGAAGGGATGGTTTGGGGGAGCACATCCAGGGGGTTGACAGGTTAGCAGCATTTGTTTTAAGGACACAATTTGGAGAGTTGGAAAAGTAACTTTTCATAGCTATATAGTCTTCCCTTGGCTGCCCACCCTACCACGTTGGCATCAGAGTAGAGCTGCGCCCTGCCTGGCAGCGTTGCTTTATATAGTCACCCCCTGGGCGTGTTCCAGTGAACACCACCTCCTGGCACCGCCTCACCCCACACTCCATGCTGTGACTCGCTCAGCAGACACCCTGCAGTCTCGCCTTCTTCGCCCAACGTGCTGGCTTAACACCCTGACTTCCAGAAGCTATTATAACAGCACACACAGACAGAACATGTTGGGGCACATGATCAAAACCTCCATTGGTTAGAGCACCATCCGATAGGCTGAGGTTTTGGGCTGATCCCGGTCAGGGGAGGGGTCCAATCCGAAGCTCAACGGGATGGATTGTTTGAGAGAAGTTAAAAACAGCCGGAAAGTCCACCCCAGGCCTGGTTGGCTTTTTCCTTTTCTCCATGTGCTAGCATTCTAAGCAATGCCAGTGGGAAAATATTCCTCCTTGGAAACAAACTTGTCTTTCTAACCAATTGCTGTGGTGACTGCTGAGCTTTAATAACATAGAAGTAAGCTCAAATCAGCACATTTTACAGCGTATCCTTTAATGACATTGTACTAGAATTGTGCATGAGGTTACTGTGGCGCGCTCCCACCAACACAGTCCACCTCCAGCACCTGTGGGCTCAGCTCTAGGCATTTCAAGATCCCCAGGTCTGGAGGCCTCTGGGTGGGTCTGGAGGCCTCTGGGTGGTCCTCTGGGTGGGTCTGGAGTCCTCTGGGTGGATCTGGAGGCCTCTGGGTGGGTCTGGAGTCCTCTGGGCTGGCTTAGAGAGAGCAGGTCCATGTGCAGCCCTGGTGGTGCTCCACCTCCCTGAGTGTAAGCGGCAGGTTGGCAGGAAACAGTGACAGCTCCAGACTGTGAAGATGAAGAAGCAGAACATAAGTTACTTTAATTTTGTTACTCCAGGTGACCACTTGGACTTTCTGTGTTTAAATTTTAAAACAGTACAAACTTTGAGGAATAGCTCTTCATTGAGTGCAGATTTTACTTTATGCATAAAATATTTTACTAAACTAATAATAAATATTTTATTTTCATGTCTTTACATTGAATTTTACTGTTCTTTTTAAAGTATTGTTTTGGAACTAAAGAACAAATGAAGAAAACGGATTACAAATGATTGTTAAGAAGATAATAATATTGTACGGAGGAGGGTATGAAAGATCGGTCCTGCTCCTTGAGTCAAATACACGCCGATGATGAGAGGGTGTTTATTTATCTTGGTCGCCATGACTCACAGAGCCTGGAGAACAGCTGATCAGAAATGGCCAATCTTAGTCTTCAGGTCTCAGATGTGTCTTAATCCCAACAGTCAGTTGGCTGAACCGAATATTACATATTGTTTCTCCTGAGACATACAGCAGTGAGTACACTCATTTCCAATCACAGACCAGCAGAATAATGGGAACTAGTCACTCACTCATTCATTCATTCATTTCAAAGATCTTCATGAAATGCCTACTGCTACACATCAGACACTTTTCTGGAAGTTGAGGGCATGACGATCTCTAGCCTGGTGACACTTCCACTCTAGTTTTGGGGTAGGAGTGCAGGGAATCAGACACTAACACTCAGGTGAAACACAGCAGGCGAGGAGGCAGCGGAGCCATGGGGACCAGCAGAGCAGGGAGAGGCAAGGATGCGGCTGAGGGAGGAGTTGCCCTGCTTGTTTCAATGCAGTATCTGGGGAAGGACTCGCCCTAGGAAGGTAGCCCTTAAGGGGAGAGTCACAGGGCGGGGGGGGGGGGGGGGGGGCAGATGCAGGCAGATATTTAGGACATGGGGATTCAGAGAACAGGCTGCAAGCCCACGACTCAGAGGTAGGAGTCTTGTGGGTGCTTCCATGTGGGTGCAGAGAAGTGACAGTAACAGAACAGTTCAAACTGGCCCTATCCTGTTCCTAACAAGAACTGAAACCAAATTTAAAACTTGGAAATACCACTCACGAGCCACGTGTAACCCTTAAGCGCCCCCCCCCCCCCCCCACCAAGGAAGGACAGCACATGGCTGGAACCCTATCAGACGGGGTGGGTCTGTTGTCCAGGAAGATCCCATGCTGAACCCCTTAAAATTCCACATGGCATCCCGGATCAGGGAGACACACCCGAGCCTCCTGTCTCCTTGGCAGTCAACCTCATAACAGAAGCTTTTTTTCTTTTCTCAAAAGCCAGTGCCATCGTGGGCTTTTATGCAGGGCAAGCGTGGAGCCTTGTGGGTAACATGGGTGGGGGGGGAAGAGGCCGCGAAGGTCGTCTTCCGGGAAGCACAGAGAAATGAGAGTCGAAGGGCAGGCCGGTCGCTGAGGATGATGACCTGGCAGGTTTACAAGAATTGTCTGCTGCTCCATGATCAGATCAGGGAGGTCTGCAAACCTGTGCCCCAAACCCGGTCCTCCATCTGTTCTAATATAGCCTGAGGCAGAAGAACAGTCTTTATATTTTTTAACTAGGGGCCCAGTGCATGAAATTCGTGCACTGGGTGTGTGTGGGGGGGGAGCCCTCAGGCGTTGACCCCCATCACCTTCCAATTGCAGGATCGGCCCCTTGCCCAGGCCTGATGCCTCAGACAGAGGCGTCAGGCCTGGGCAGGGGACCCTCATTTCCCCCCATCACTGGTTCTGCCCCCAGCCCAGGCCTGATGCCTCTGGCCCAGGCGTCAGGCCTGGGCAGGGGACCCCCAGACCCCTCCAATTGCTGGCTCTGCCCCTTGCCCAGGCCTGATGCCTCGGCCAGAGGCGTAGACCCCCATCACCCTCCGATCGCCTGATCGGCCCCTTGCCCAGGCCTGACGCCTCCGCCAGAGGTGTCAGGCTTGGACAGGGGACCCCCATCTCCCCCCGATCACTGGCTCTGGCCCCCGCCCAGGCCTGAGGCCTCTGGCCCAGGAATCATGCCTGGGCAGGGGACCCCCATCTCCCTCTGATCGCTTGCTCCACCCCCCCCCCCGCACCCAAGCCTGACGCCTCTGACCCAGGCTTCAGGCTTGGGCAAGGGGACCATCATATCCCCCCAATCCCCGGCTCCGCCCCCCACCCAGGCCTGTTGCCTCGGCCAGAGGAGTTGACTCTCATCACCCTCCGATCACCAATCACCGGATCGGCCCCTTGACCAGGCCTGAGGCCTCCAGCAGAAGTGTCAGGCCTGGGCAGGGGACCCCCAGCTCCCCGCGGTTGCAGGCTCCGCACCTGCCCAGGCCTAACGCCTCTGGCTGAGGCATCCGGCTCGGGCAGCGGGGACCCGCAGCTGCAGCGGCCCCGCGATCGTGGGCTCCGCTTTAGGCCCAGGCAAGGGACCCCTAGCTCCTGGGACTGCCAGCTTCGACCGTGCCCAGCTCCCATCGCTGGCTCCACCCCTACTTCCTGCTATCACTGACCAGGGCGGAAAAGGCACCTAATTCTCCGATCATGGCTGGGGGGCAGGGCAAAGGCGGCCCCAGGGCCGCCTTTGCCCTGCCCCCCAGCTCTTAGCTCCCCCCTGGGTTTCCGATCACTGTCAGTGGCAGGGGGCTTCTTCCTGCTTTCCCTTTCGCCTCCCTGCATTGTGCCTACATATGCAAATTAGCCACCATCTTGTTGGCAGTTAATTTGCATATAGCCCTGATTAGCCAATGAAAAGGGTATCGTCGTACGCCAATTACCATTTTTCTCTTTTAATAGATAGGATACCTGAAAAAGATATATTTGTGGCACATGAAAATAATGTGAAATTCAAATTTTATTTGTATGTTATCTGTGGCTGTTTACATGCTACAACGCCTAAAATATTTACTATCTGATCCTTTACAGAAAAGGTTGTGACTCCTGGACTAACCACACAGGGCTGAGGGGATGGATAAGCAGGGAGACCAGCAGAAGGCTCCTGCAACAATCCAGTAGAGATGATGGTGGCTTGGACCAGAGTCCAGCAGGAGCAGTGATGAGAAGTGATTGGACTGCAGATATATTCTGAGGTCTTCCAACTCACTGACATGGAACAGGACAATAAAAAAAGAACCTGGCTATGAGGATCAACTGAATGCTTCCTCCGTGTCCTTCATTCTTCACCAACTCCGTCCACACCTTTGGGAACCCCTGGACCTGCTGGGGCTGGACCCCAACAGCTTTTTAATAGCTTTTTTTTATGTTCGCAAGAAAAAGCATTTGTCTGTTATTAACAGGTGCAAATATTCCTCCAGCTTTCATTTCTAAAAATGTCTGTGGCATTTCATGACATACAGAACTTTATATTTCTACGGCGTGATCGCAAAGGCCTTTGGTTTTATGATTCCTTTCTTCATTTTTATGCAACTAGATGACTATCTGGATGTTTATAGTTTATTTAGGATCTTATTTTATACATTTAATTTTTCAAAGCATCTGGAATGTATTTGGTGTGAGGTAGGAATTTAACATTTCCCCCCGAATACTTAACCTGTAGTGTCAGCCATCAATTACTGAGCAAGCCTTCCTTCCTGATTTGTTAACACAGTGGAGAATTTTATTCCCCCAAATTCTCCATGAGTTTTTCTATTGCAGTGAGAAGACAATTTCATTTCCAGGGGCTTGCCACAGGCTTTTGCCCACAGGGAGCAGGGGATGACCAGGGAGAGCATTCTAGATGCTCTGGTCAGTCTAGAGAGATCCGGACAGGGAGCAAGCAGGTGGAAGCCAAAGTCCTCGTGGTCATACACTGTGGTCCCGGGTGGGAGGGAGGGGAGTTTGAAGGAGAGAGTGAGGCAGCAATGAGGAGGCTGCACGGGGGAGAGGGGGACAGAGATTTGGTGGCTGCTGTGAGCACTGAAATATTTCTAGAGAAGATCTTTGGAAGTTTTCTAAAGTTTGTGAATGAATTGTAAGAAAATCTATTGTAAAATTTCCATCACTCTTTAGAGCATATTAAACGGAATGTGTTTTCTTTGGATGTGACAGTGAAAACCACATGGGACATGTACTTGGGTTACATTTGGAATGGCACCTCATTTGCAAATACACTACTTATACATCCTTTTTCTTAGGGTGTGTTATGACTACATTCTGAAATATACTAGAATCTCTTTCTGAAGTTTCTGTTCTGTTCTGTCCTTATGCTGGTACCTACCCACTCGAAACAGTACATGAGTTCTCGTCACTTTTAACCTTCTGCAGTGTAACCTGAAGGGAGCATGTCCATTGTGAGTGGTAAATCTAGATTACAGAACTGAGCCTTCAGCGAAACGCTGCATGAGCAACACAGCTTGGGGGCGGGGGGGGGCTGGTTTGCCAGGTGGGAGCGGAGGAGAAGACTGTTAGAATTGAGTCAGATCGATCTAATGCTGTAAGACTATTATTGGCTCCCGATTGTCCTGGGGATAATCCAGCCTCTTGAATCGGGCCACGAAGCTCTTTATAATCCAGCCTTAGTCTACGTTAGAGCCTCCTCTCCAGCCAGCTCCATGCTCCCCAACCCTCAAGACCCCGCTCCAGGGCCCCCTCCTTGGCAATCCTTTCCCATTTCCCAGGTCAGGCCACATTTCCTGTCTCGGAGGAACTACAGCATTTGATCCCACACCGATGGAGGCAAGTATCACATCACATCATAATTATTTCTTGCCCTGGAGTTGCTGGTGTGTTTCCTTCCCTGTTGTCTACCCAGCCCAGTGCCTGGCACCCAGCCTATGCCTGACGCAGAACAACAGTTGCTTCATAAATGCCTGTTGAGAGAAGTTATGATTATTTGATGGCATTTTGTCCTATTACTGGTCTTTTTTTTTTTAAATTACTGGTCTTTTTAACTTAAATTCTCTCTTAGGCTTGCTCAAATGATGGGATTTCATGCACCTTTTAGAAGCAGGTTGAATGAACAGAACAGAGGGGTGCTCACCTGGGGGCGGTGGGTTCTGTGGCCCAGAAGGTGAGTAATGCCCTCCTAGCCGCACAGCCCCAAGGCCCCGCATGGGGTTCGCCTGCAGGTGTGGGCTGGGAGAGAGAGAATATGGAGAGGACAGAGAGAACGGAAGCCTTCCTTTGAAATCTGTCCCAGGTCCACCTCTTCAATAGTTCCCTGAACAGCACGATCCAGTCGACTTCAGGAGGGACCCCAGCGGCTCTCCCGGCGAGGCCATGTCTGAGGTCTGCAGCCGGGGTGTGTCGGGGAGAGGGTGACGGGGCATGGGGGCAGGGAGGCAGCAGGTGGGGGTGAGCAGCACACTGGGGCATGGGATTAGGGATGGAAATGTTTTTGAGAAATTGGAAACATGGAGCTAAACAAGGATCCCAAAGGCCTGCTCCTGACAAGACGCCTGCGGCCCAGCCTTAGTGGCAGAAGCTGGGCTGACCATGAGGACTGTGCCCTTCAGTGACCTTGCTTCCCTGGCTTCAGCACTCCGCAGCGGCCCACAGGAAGACATACGTTCACCCCCAAGCCAGCACATTCACACCAAATGGGCAGCGCAAACCCATCCTCACATTTACTTCCATGTTTGCAGCAGAGTCCAGTGTTTTCTATTTATTTTATTTTATTTTATTATTTTATTTTATTTTATTTCATTGTGTTTTTAAACTCTGGCCAGGGCCCATGGCACTGATGTTGGGACCTGCGGTGTGAAATGACTGCGGAGGAGACTGAAGAAAAAGCAACAGCTCCGTTCCTTGAGATCAGGAGGGAGTGTTAGTGACCAAGCGGGAGGTTATCAGCCGCAGACTGTCATGTGTTCCGTCACCACTGACCTGGGGGAGGCGACGAAGGCTTGGAGGCCTCAATGGTTAGGAAAACACCAGCCACACCCTGTTAAGTATTAATAGTGTGTCAGGGAGAGAGACAGACAGACAGAGAGACGGAGAGACAGAGAGACGGAGGAGAGAGGCCCTCAAAAGAGTGGCGCCCTCGGGCTGCTGTGAGCACAGTGGCCGCTGCAGCAGGAGGAAGAGCAAGGGGCCCCGCAGGTTGTCAGCGTCCTGGAGGAGAAGCTTCTCGCGCAGCGTTTATTGCCTGCCACACCCGAACCTGCTCACTGACTCCGCCCGCAGGTGGGAGCTCATTCCCAGGCCGAGCAGTGAGAGGCCTATAGGTAGGCGCAGAGCGGACAGCACGAACTTTTTAATAACACAAAGTTCGCAAATATTTTTTCTCCCACTCTTGGGAAAGTGGAAGGAAATAAATGAGAGGCAAATGCCAGGACCTTCGACCTCCCCGCCTCCCACCAGCTTCTAGAACAACTAAACACCAAGCGTCCCGGGCGGTCTCCCCTGTGTGTGAACATGCGAGAGCGGTGGGAAGAGAGGGACTCGAGGCCAGTACATTTTCGCTCCCTGGGAGGTATTTTTATCTAAACATGCCTTCATTGGGGCCTTCAAAGATAAAGTAATGCAGCAACTCTCCCTGAGTGCCATATCTTATTCTATCATCAGCTTTTATAGACTTGAACACTACATCAATTAACACCTTCTAAGTCAGGACAAACTCCTCCTCTGGGAATAGCTCTGTCCTAAAGGAAACGCAGATATGGGAAGGGCCAAAGTTACACTATAGTTCAGGATTCAAGCATACAACGGAAACAACAGACTTCGCTGTGGGTATAGAACATGCTACTCCCAAAGGCAACTGTACAAGAAAAATCTTTTTTTCTTTTTTTTTTAACAAAGAACTTTATTTCTGTGTACCCCTGTTCCACCACACGGAGAAGCTTCACCTCCGTCCATTCATGCTAAATTCTGTCCAGCATGTCCCCTCTTTCCCGTTCTCTCCTGGTTGCACTTTGGGTTCTGGAAGCCTCGGGTCTGACTCCTGCTGTCAGTGACCATCCCCTGCCACCCCGAGGTGCCGATGTGCCCACCGCTGGCTGGGAAGGCGCGTGCCCTCTCAGCTCATGCCCTTCGCTGGATGGTGAGTCCCTAGCAGGTCTGTGTGTCCCGCTCTTCTCAGCACTTATTCCTTTTTGGAATAACAGGAACATTCAACTACTCTCCATTGAGGTGGAGATTCTCATGGGATCCCAGGAAAACATACCCAAAACTCCAGGGTGCGGGATTACAACCGTGGGATTTCCTTTCACTTAAGAACATGTGAAATATAATGAGCAGAGAATATGCTACTTTCCTGGGCACCAAGTTAGTGCCGTTTATCCAGGGACACGAGAGGGAAGTGCAGAGGGTCCCTGTGTCACTCAGCTTCTCACCATGCTCTGTGCCCTGCATGACGCTCTGGAGGCCTCTTTGCCCTCTGGCTCCAGTGTGGCTCCGCCAGCAAGAGGCCCTGGCAGTCGATCAAAGGGCAGGAGGAGAAGGAGGGGAGTGTTGACCGTCCTGGCTCCCTGCCGGCTGAATCACAGGTGGGCAGAGGCTGCATGCCTTCCCCGGATGCCTCCTGGCTGTCAGGTGGCCATCCCCCGAGAAACAGCCGCAGCGATGCCTCCAGCGCTCTGTGGCCCAGTGGGCACTCCCTGGCCCACCCTCGAGGCCTGGAGATGTCATGGCTCTCCGATGCGTCACCATCCCTCATTGGCTTCCTTTCATCCTGCCCACCCACAGCTCTGTAAATAGTTCCTTCACTGACCTCTTGCACCCCACCCTGCTTGCCTGGGCCATCGGCTTCTGCTGGGACCGGACCCAATCTGCCAGTTTTATAGATACTAACCTAGGAAGACCCCTGCTTCTAGTGTGAGAGTAACATTCCTTGGCTCTGGAGTGGGGCAGGTGGTGATGTGGGACAGATGTGTTCACACCCCTGGTATTGTACCCAACGCCTCCATCCCAGTGGCCACCCCTTCAAAGGGGATGACTCTGCCTTCACCCCCTGGGTGGCCATTGCGTCTCTGCTCTGCACTCTACTCCCCCTTGTCCCTGCCCATCTCCCCAACACTGGCTCAGGTCCTTATGTCTGGGCAAAGGTTGGCCAACAACCGATGCCATGCCGAGCCTGAAAAGATGAATCAGACTTAGCAAATCTGATCTGAAAAAGTAAAGCAGAAAAAGTAAAAAGAATGCAGTGATCGGTAGCTCACCTGAAGTGGAGAGGTGAACAGAGTCATCATGCAGAGTCAGGTCCACATGGAAGGGAGGCCGCCAGGGGGCCTGCCAACTTGAGGTCCCAGGAAAGGAGGAGCTGTGATCAGCAGGCGGGAGGTAGAGGGAAGCTCTGAGGAGCAGAGGGAGAGAAGGTGCAAGAGGGAAGCTGGAGAGGACAGTGATTCGGCTGAGCAGAGGGACTGCAGGCCCGTCAAGAACAGAGCCTCTGAACATTCTAGAACAGACGTCCAAAAGTCAGGGCTGCTGGGCCTGAAGCCTGTTTGCATGACAAGAACACTTCTGACCTAGGCATTGTGTCTTTAGAGTGACTTGGAGCTGATGGCCCTCAGTACGAGTCTGAGAACCCCAAACTCCTCCTGCTCCCACAGCTCTGGATCCCGTCTGAACAGCTACCCTGGTCCCCAGGTTCCTGGGAGACTGCCGGGCAGGGTCGTTAAGAGCATGGTCTCTGGAGCCAGCCTGTCTGGGTTTCCACCCCAGAGTTGCCACTTATTAGCTATGTGGCCTCTGGGCAAACTGTTAACGCTGTCTCTGTTTTCTCATCTGTAAAATGAGGATAATAATTGTACCTCTCCCAGGGTCATTGTCAAGATTAAATAAATTAATACATGGAACAGTAATTGACACATGGTAAGTGTTTCCTGAAACTGCTGTTAGCATCCCTTTCCCAGCCTGCCCTGAGGAAGCAGTCAGCAGAGCAGGAATGTGCCTGCCTCGCATCAGCCCCTGTGTTCGCACCCCTTTTACCAGCTGCATGACTTTGCAACTACCTCACTGTCAGTTTCCCCACCTGCAAACTTGGAATAATAACAATGCCCACCTTGAAAGCTGGAGGGGCCCAACGGACAACGCATAAGGAGGACTGAGCAGGGCCTGGTGCCAAAGTGGTGTTACTACTCAAGTTCGTGCACCTGACCTTCTCTCCATTAAAGCAGTCTGTCTGAAGCAGGACTTCTCCATTTACACGGAGCTCTTCGTGCTGCAGTGTGCCTTCATCTCTGCATTAATCCCCAAGGTGAGCTTGCATTCCTACCTAGGCCCCCAAATGTAGAAAATGTGTATGTTATCGGTGATTTCAACTTCTGGATGAGTTCAAAATCTAAAACCAAAAAGTAGATTTATCAGACCCTAGACTTGAATTCCTGTCCTGTTTGTTTATTGAGCCTCTGTTGGCCTTGAACAGGAAGTAGCATTCTAAAGATGAATAAGATCTGATTCCTGCCCAGGAGCAGTTTACAGTTTAGGGAGGGAGACGGGCATGTGAGCAGGCAGTTCCATTACAGTGCGGTAGTTCCTCTGAAGGAGAAACTCTCAAAGGGGCAGGGACGGCTCAGTGGAAAGAGGTGGTAACTGTGCCTGCAGGTAGAGGCGGGAGCAGCCCCAAGGGCAGCGTTGGTGTATCACATTTGAATTGGGCCTTGAAGGATGCGGAGGAGTTCACCAGAAAGAAAAGGAGGGGGTTGGGAGGGAAGGGAATGAAGGCATCACAAGGACAAGATGCAATGTGTTTACTGACCTGGAGCTGCTTGGGAAGAGGTAGGAGGAGAGGTGAGGAAGGAGGGGAAAGGAGATGGAGTGTCTCAGAGCCGGATCAAGAAAGGCAGCGCAAAGAAGTGTGGACCCCACCTGCAGGCGGTGGAGAGGGGGGTCAGGATTTTTTCAAGAGAATGTAGCTAATTTCTTGTTTCACTCTGGCGGCAAGTGCAATGGACAAGGGACTAGAACAGGAGAGAAAGACCCCCGCCCCCCCCCCAAAAAAAAGAAAAAAAAAAGATGTGAATGGCAGAAATGACCCCATCGTGGCACACCTGAGACACATATGTGGAGAAGTAGAAAAGCAAAGAACTTCTCCAAGGAATGTTGAGAGCCAATCAAAGGTGAAATCTCTGCGTCACTCATGAACAAGAATCCTCTCTGGACGGAGTTAAGTGAAGTGTTTGAAGGAGGAGGACAGAAGAGGATGGACTGAGGTCTCTATTTTGTGACCTTGCTTTAGTCAGAAGCTCTGAGATCACTCATGGCTCAGGCTATATACTGGCTATCAATCTAAGACCTACCAGGTCACTTTCCAATTCCTGAACTCCAAACAGCCATTTCAAACTGGACACAGCCCACAGCCAGCACAATGGACCTCACATTTAGCTTTGGACCTCTCACCAAAGGCCCCACATGGTCCACACACACGCACACACACACACACACACACATCTGTGTCCCCATATTACAGCTGCATCAACAGAGGTGCTCGGTGAAGGGACAGCCCGGGATCGCCCAGCGAGCCCCAGTCGGAGCCAAGAATAAGATCTGGGCTTCATGACTCTTGCTCTGCTCCCCTAATGCTCTCTGCCCTTATAAGGTGATTAAATGGTTCTTTTTCTCCTTAGAAAAGGGGGGGGGGGAGTGGAGAGGGGGAGAGTAGAAGGGGGCAAAATTAATTTGAAAGCAACTATTTTGCCCAAGTCCCAGAGCACTGTAGTTCTTTTATTCGTGTGGAAGGAGTGGGTATACAGAACAGCTTTGTTTTTCGATTCATTAACTTCCACAGAAGGCCATCCTTTCTGTTTATACTGAAGGAACGGGATGTCGGAGCCATCGCCATGTGTGTGGTGTAAATAAGAAAGGCCACCAGTGGAGATCCGTCCCTTTCATGATGAGAAAATAAAAGTCAGTTACTTGGGTTCCAGGGGAAGTTTCTAACTTGCCAGATGTCAGCTTTTATTTTTTGTTTTCCAGAAGTAGGTAAAATAGCTGTGGTTTTAAATTCATCCCCTGTAATTTTTAGAGTCCCGGTGACTTCTGAAGGACTTCGATGGGCATAAATGCTTAATGGGAAAGGAAGGCGTCCAGAAAAGGCTGCGTAGATGAGAGACACCCGAGAACAAAGGGCCGGGTTATCACAGGATAATTGCATCCCTGCAGCCCGGAGCCCAGCGCTGGGCGTCGGTGATTCCCCCACCCAGCTCGCCAGGCCCTGGGAGCTCTGCTATCGGAGCTAACGCTGCATGGTGAAGGAATGCGGCATCTGCACCATCTGCTGCAAGAGGTGACAAGGGGGTGCCAATCACAGATGGGCACTTTCCAAATGTTCCATATCTGTCCTTTGCTCCGGTCCGGGTCCATGGTCTTTGGTGCTCTTGCCCCAAGCGGCGCTTTTTGACCAGGTTTGCATGAACGTGATGGGGGGCGCTCATTTCGGCGCTCCAGAACTCTCTACAAACAAAACTCTTCACTACGGCTTGTTTAGCGTTCCTCTCCAGCGATACTTGCATAAGTGAAAAATACAGCCAAGAAAACATTTTGGAAAGGTCAGCGCTGACCTTTGAACTTGCGCTTTGCTCCACAGTGTTGTTTGATTTACAAGGAAGTGACAGTTTGTTTCTGTCTTAAGCTTGTAATCTTCGCCCGAGTCCGGCAGTGACCTCACAGGCACAGGCCTGCGGCTTGTGATCAGGGGGATTAGTGACTCCGAGAAGCAGCTTCCTTTCCAAGCGGCGATGCGGGAAGCTCGGAGGGGCCCACACTCTTCCAGGCTGGAAACTCGGAGGCTGGCGCGGTCAATACACGTTTTAGTCTGGGTCTGGAATAAGTCTGCCAGTCGCCTGAGCCCCCAGAGAGCACCCCACCTAAGACGGTGTGAGGCTGGGGCTGAGCTCCTCCCTGCGCCTCACCCATTCCCTTCAGGCCGGTGTTTTTGGTGTTGCCCTGGGGGCTCAGAGCCACCCAGGTGGACAAGGTAACACGTCCAGCGGTTCTCAACCTGTGGGTCGCGACCCCTTTGGGAGTCAAACGACCCTTTCACAGGGGTCGCCTAAGACCATCGGAAAACACATATATAATTACATACTGTTTTTGTGATGAATCACTATGCTTTAATGATGTTCAATTTGTAACAATGAAATTGGGGGTCACCACAACATGAGGAACTGTATTAAAGGGTCGAGGCATTAGGAAGGTTGAGAACCATGAGTTAGTTAGGCCCTTGTTAACTTGATTAAAGAAGAAATTCAAGAAACGCCTGGTTGGAGAAAGCATCTTACTATTTGTGACTCTTCCTTTGACCCCAAACGGGAAAACTGAAGCCTCAGTAGCAGCCTGAACCCCGTGTCTCCTAAGGATTGAGGCTCCCATGGTGAGTAATGTTCCCCCAAACAGGATGTCTGGGCCAGTGGCACCAGATCACACCCCTCTGCCCCATCCCCACACCCATTCCCCTACCAAGACCCTCAGCTCTACGCCCACTCTCTGTCCCCGCCCATCTGTCTCCCACCTGGGAGCCACCTCCTACGGGGTCTCCTTGGGCCCCAGCCCCGCTCACCATGCAGCAGGCAGCCAGGGCGATCGTTTTGAAAACATAAATCAGGTGGAGCCAACCTCCCACTCAGAGTCTGTTAATGGCTTTCTGTTGCACAGAAAATAAAACTCACAGTTTTCAACATGGCTCCTAAAGCTCCTGATAATCTGGTTCCTTTCCACCTCCCAGCCCAGTGTCGGCCGTCTCCTCTGCCCGCACTCCAGGCCGCGGCGCTGGCCTGCATTCGCCTGCTGGGCTGTGGCCCGATGCCCAGCACATGCCCATGTGGTGCTCCTGTGTTTGTCCCTGGATGACACCCACCCATCCATCGGTGTCAGCTGAGTCTCTTCTGAGCAGCATGTCTTACTTCCCGCTCTCCACACACAGACATTCTACCCCCCAGGCTTAGCAGTTTCTCATTCACAGCACTTCCCAGGACTCAGCGACATACTAGTATTTTTGCATCATTATTAGATTAACACCTGTCTTCCCTGTGGGTGGCTGCCTCTCAATATCCATTTTCCTCTTTTAACAAAAGAAAGCACCCTTGCCTGGCCGGTGTGGCTCAGGGGTTGAGCGTCGACCTATGAACCAGGAGGTCACAATTGGATTCCTGGTCAGGGCACATGCCCGGGTTGCAGGCTCGATCCCAAGTAGGGGCCGCACAGGAGGCAGCTGATCAATGGTTCTCTCTCATCACTGCTGTTTCTATCTCTCCCTCCCTTCCTCTCTGAAATCAATTTAAAAAAATATTTTAAAATAGAAAAGAACCTAGCTTTTATCTGAGCACATTGTTACCCACCTAAAAAGTCTACATTTCCCACTTGTACCTGTGACTAGATGTGGCCAGGCTCTGGCCAGTGACATGTGTCCTTGTGCCACCCCCAACCCCTCTTCCTTTTTGCTGGCTGAAATGGAGATAGAGCTTGGGAAGCTGGTGTGGACCACGAGTTGGACATCATAGGCCTAAAATGTAGCAGCAGAAGGAAATGAGCCCGGGTCCCTGGTGATACCAAAACAGCTTCCACACCAGACTTGGATTGTCAAGTTCCAGTCTCCTCTTCATATGAGAGAAATAAACCCCCAACCGGTTTAAGCTCTTTTGTTGCCATTGATCTGTACTGAATGGATATGCATCACCTTAAAGGAGAGACAATCATTGAGCCCATCTCGCCTCTTCTCTGGGGAAGGAGAGAGGGCACAGGCAAGGTGCTAGGTCCTCAGGTTGGGCCTTTAACCTGCCATAGATTTGGATCTGTTTTATGTCTTTTTACAGTCTCACACACTTTTGGCAAAGATTTCTTTCCCCTCTTTGAAAAACTAAAATTCCACTTTGTTTCTTACCATAGCCGGCTTGTAAATTAGGTCACGACATTCCATGAGCCAGCTTTTTAGAATTCATGTGAGCTAAGATTCTCAGATGTGTCACATGTGAATTTGCTGTAACTATAGCTTCACTACATGAATCAATGAATTACAAAGAGAACACCTGGTATGAAATGTGCCCTGCAGATCTGCTGGCATCCCCATGAGAAAGCTGGCATCCAGCGAGGCACAGGCCTTCCCCAAGGCAAGGCTCACGGTGGCTCGGAGATGAGCGCTTCAGGTCAATCTGAAGTCGGCATAACACGGGGCCCACAGAGCCATCACCCATGGGCTTACATTCATTTCTGGTGCTAACAAAAAGAGGAACTAGTGTTTTAGGTCACATCAGGGGTCAGCAGGCTATAACTCACGGACCAAATCTAGCTAGCGCCCTGTATGTATAAATAAAGTTTTATTGGAACACAGTCATGACTACTCATTTGTCTGTTATCGGTGGCCTCTTTGGAACTTTAATGCAAGTAGTTGCAACAGAGACTGTATGGCCCACAAATCCAAAAATCTTTATTCCGGGCATTTGAGAGAAAAAGTTGGCTCTCCTCTGATTTACATGTCTTCCTCAGCTACTTTTGAAGAACTTGCTCATTGTGAGAAAACAGAATGTTCTCTGAGCAGCACACCCCCCTTTCCCAAGTGCGCTCCTGAGCCCCTGCTGGGCCTGCAGACCTGGCCAGGGTGCGCTTGTGGGTTTGGAGCTCCGCCCTGAGAACCCCGACCTCTGCTGCACCCGGTACCTCTCTGGCCCCTCTGCAGGGAGGGAGCGACACTGGCCTTCGCCCTCCTGGGGCTGGGTCCTCCCCTGGGTCCCCCCAAGCAGGGGTGCTGGTGCCCAGGGCACAGGAACTTCTCCCTACCTGTCCCTATCACCGCCTCACCCCTTCCCGAGCCCACACCGGGCCCCTGTGAAGGCGGGACTTGTTTTTGCTGGAGGAGAAGCTGTGTGGCCCTCCCGTGGGGCCATCGGGAAGGAGCCTGTGTCCCGCTGCTCGGCTCCTCTCTCCCCTGCAGGGCTGACCTCCCGCCTGGCCCCCAGCACGGAAGCTGGGGGGTCTCATGGAAGCCCTCTCCCTTTCCACACCCTTCCTCCTCCTGGCGCTCCACACGCGTTTCCTGTGAACTGTCTGTGCCTGGACCCTCCCTCCCACTCCCTCTTCAGAGAGGAGGGCAGGGCGTGGGGGGAGCTCATCCACCTGCAGCTGCCCTGCCCTACGGTTCCTGCCACCAGACGCTCATCCCTAGGAAGCCCCATCGCCCTGACCGTCCACCAAACACACCCACGCAGATTAGGAAGAAATTGGTATTTCTCCCTTCAGCATATCTTTGCAGGAAACCCAGCTAATCCTCAGGCCGAATCTGCTCCCTCCTGCCCTGGGAGGCGCCTCAAAGCTTCCCCACAGCAGCTGGAACCCAGCGGCAGCTTCACTGGGCCCTGCCCACCGGGGTCCTGCTGCCCTGCCCGCGGGGACCCCAGCTGCTCTGCGGGCAGCGGGAGCCTGTCCCTGTGCGGAGAGGCTGTCCCTGTCCCTGAGCTCTTATCCTCAGAGGCTGCTGGTACGCAGCGAGCGGTTAGCACGGCAGCCCTGACCACTTCACTTGGCCCGGTTTCTCTTGAGCCTCCACTTCTGGGAAAGGCTTGTCATGAGCCCTGCCAGGTCTGGAGAACGGCCTTGTTACCTCCTCTGCCCAGGTCCACTCTGCCCAGGTGTGCCAGCCATTGCCAGTCCCCGACGCAGCCAGGGGCCCTGCAGAGTGGAGAAGCCAGCTCTGGGAGCCACTGGGCATTTAGAGTCCCTGGAATTATCGCTGCACATGAAGGAAAATGTGTGGTGATGATGATGGTGATGATGATGATGATGATGATGACGACGACCACAGCTGGCATTTGTTAAACACCTACCATGTCAGGCTTTACATACATTCTGTCACTTGACCTGCAAAACAACTTCATGGCGTAGGAGCCAGTATTATCCCACCTTCCAGGACTGACTCCAGTGTGAGTGATCTGACTGCGGACCACTTGTCACCCCCTGCACGGCGCCTGCTGCCCCCCGGCCCCGGCAGCTCTCCCAGATGGTCCTGCAGTAGCGTTTCCAACGCCTGTGGCAGTGGGAAGGGGTCGGGGAGGTTGAAGAGAGTAAAGGGAGCCAAGTTTATGGTGAGAAAAGGAGACTAAATTTTGGGTGGTGAGCACACAATGCAATCTTCAGAAGATGTATGATAGAATTATACACTTGAAACTTACATAATCTCATTAATCAATGTCATCCTAACAAGTTTATTTTAAGGAAAAAAACACCTTTGATCTGGCAGTTCTACATCTTGGAACTTTTTCAAACTAAATTATGAAAAGTGTGGGCAAAGATGTCTGTATAAGAGTGTTCGTATATATTTTTTATTAAAGAGAAAGATTAAAAATAACCTGAATATCCAACAATAGAAGATTAAGTAAATTATGGAAGATAGGATAGTTGATCACAAAACCATTAACAATTATGGTGTAGAAAAATATCTATGAAAATGGGAAACTGCTTATATTGTGAAATGAAAGCATCTATAATAATAAAAGTGTAATATGCTAATTAGACCGGACGTCCTTCCAGACAACCTCTGGATGAAGCTGGGGCTTCAAGGGCAGAGGTTCCACCATGGCCGTGAGGACCAAGGCAAGCAGCTGTAGCTGTAAGGGCCGAGCCCCTTGCACAAATTTCATGCATTGGGCCTCGAGTTAAAGTATAAAACAGCATTTCATAGATGTTCAACGAAAATATAAAAAAAAACTAGAGAAACTCCCAAAATTGTTAACATTGGTTATCTCTGATGGTGGTATTTTGGTACTTTTTTAAAAAAAATGAAAGTCTATGTTTTTCAAGATTTCCTCAATTATAACTGGAAAAAAATATTTGTTTATCTACATGGAGGTCTGTTCACAAATCTCACACCAAAAGCGATTTGCTATATCGCTCACCTTTACTTCCTGTATGCTGTCACATGGTAAGGAAAATGGGGCTCTTTGGATTCTTTGTGACAATTTTCTTTTTTTTCTCAGCTCTGAAAAAGTCAAAGTAGGTTTCTTATTGATTAAAATAACTTTAGAGTTGGGGTTGAATAATAAAATCAAATAGCTTCCAGCACCAAGAACAGATAATGTACCATCTATTCTGGTCTAAGCCTGCCAGAACCAGTTGCTCAAGGCAAGCTTAGTCTATTTACACAAAGCATAGTGTATGCAAAAGGAGAGAAACAGTTCAGAAGAAATATGCATGCAACTGTTTACAATGTCCCTGGTTCTCAAATGTTTATTTCAAAAATAAATATTAATGCCACCAAGCTGGATGTCATGAGGAAGAGCTATAATAACAAATGTTTGGGAAGGTATCCTTTGAGACATTGAGCTCAAAATACAGCTGGTGCGCACGCGCACACACACACACACACACACACACACACACACACACACACCAACAGAAGAGGAGGAGGAGGGGGGAAGGGAAGAAAGAGAAGGAATGGAGAGGAAAGAAGAAGGAGAAGGAAACTGGGAATAGGGAGAGAGAAGGAGGAAAAGGAGAGGAGAAGAAAAAGAAACATGCGCCAGCCTGGATGAGATGTAAACTCTATTTCCTGAGACCTTGGATTTTTTCCAAATAGCCTCCTTCTAGCACCAGCAGCATCAACACCGCCTAGGAGTTTGGTGAAAATGTAGAATTTTCAGCCTCACCCTAGACCTACTGGGTAAGAATCTGCCCCCAATCCCCAGATTATTCATACACACATTATAGTTAGAGAAGCACTAACCTGCTCATTGTCACAAAACCATGGCTATTCTGGATTATTTAGAAAAGATTAAGGTGGTCTCCAGTCTCTTTTCAGTGACCCCTAGTGGTAAACCCAAAAGATCCATATAACAAGGTGATTGAATTTTGATCTCCAGCATGAACCAATCGCTTTCCAACCTTCAGCCAGCTGATCTATCCAAGGTCTCAAACACTTGGAAGATTAGGGTCCTAGCCAGCCATCCTGGTTGAGGAGACCTGAGATAGTCAACGCAAGCTGTCAGGGTGATATTTCTCTGCATATCACTGCTGCTTGGTTTAAAACCCCACATTCCCGACAGGGATTATTGTCTGTAACTGAATAACACTGGTACCTAATTACCTTTAGGTCTCTTGCCTGGAGACACGTCAAGATGGTCCATGTCTCACATTACCTCATGTATTGCCTCGTGGACCAGCCCTTGAGCCCTCAGTGATTTTTATTTTTTTAAAGAAAGAGGCGGCCTCTGGGTCAGGGGAGGACGGAGCAGGCTGGAAGAGGTTAATGGGGGAAATTTAATGAAAAATTAATAATAAATTGATTTTAATATTTATAAAAAAATTAGAAAGAGGCCTTGCTTCCCAGGCTGACTGATGTTCAGTTAGCCACTCAATTTATATTGTGGTTTGAGTTTTATGAGAAAAGTGGGAAAGTGTGGGGTCCTGTAGAGGTGAAGGAACTATCCTGGACATCACTGGGAGCATCTCCCAGTGTGCTTCACCTGCAGAATGTTCATAGAAGTCACAAAAGAGGGTTCTAAGGTCCAGTTGGTTTGGAAAACTCTGGATTGAACAAAGTTGGAAGGATTTTTTTTTTTTTTTTTTTTTTTTTTACTGTGGGACCTCTCAGAGCTTTTATTTAATTAAGATGCTTTGTTGATCTCTAAAATTACTTTTCCATAGAACACACACACACGCAGTTTTTTTGGTGTTTTTTTCACTCTTAGGAAATCAGAACGGTGGAGCCTCAGAGCTGTTAAGTATTTCACCCTCACTCATCATACTTGCTGAAGTGCGCATGCCTCCTGATGCTCAATCCATTGCTCTGAGCACTGTGTTATGCTACACTTGAACACTGTTTCCCAGGATTATCAATTCTGGTCTCATCCACCAAAACTTCCACCATTTTGTGCTCTATGGATAACTGCAGAATTGTGGAGAACAGAAGCAGGAATAAAAGAAGGGAAAGAAAAAGTAGAAGAGGAAGAGAAAAAGACGAGAAGTCAGAATGAGAACTTTGCATCAGTTTGGAAGTAGGGACTTGGAAGTAAATCAAACAAATGGAAATTGATTTCCTGGATGCTTTTCTTCTTGAGCAATGAGTCGCTATGAATTGGTCACAGTGATGATTCACATCAGACCACTCATATATGGTTCAAGAAGTGCAAGCTGCTGCCCCACAACGATGGACTCAAAACATCTATTTCTTCAATTTACAAAGAAGCTGTGGACAGAGCATCTATATATGTCACTGCTGGGTTCTTCAATACTCTTGGTGACATGTCTTTAGTCGTAGGGTATGTGTCTTTCAAAGGAAGTCTGTCTGCCATAAGTACTCTTCAAAAGAAGTCTTGGAGATTGAAACGCCATGCTGTCTAGTATTTATGCCTTTTATATGAGTTAATCTCCACCAGATGATTTCAGAGTTGCCCACTGTATGTTGGATTGTTATATTGTCAACTGCATGTCCCTGAATCGCCTTCCCAATGTGGTTCCACATTAGAGTTGACCAAAAAATGATGCTGCACAAGATTTAAGAGAAAGAAGTGAAACAGCCGCCATTATGTCTTGAAGATAATTTTTGAGTGTGGGGTGCCAGTAGGTTCTAGTTTGTCCTCACCCCTCCACACTCCATATCCATCTGTCCTGAACTACCAGCCCTTGCACTCAGTGACATCACCAGGCCCACTCTGGGAGCACTGCTATGGACTCACAGGGGGTAGCCTCAAAGAACCAGTGACTCCCTTCCTTTCCCAGGCTCCACATAGTGGTTGGATGTGCTTAACTCCAAGATTTCCTGCAAATTCTGTCTCAGCAGCGCCAGGCTGTGTGCGAAATCTTCAATTTCCCTTTCCAGACCTTGCTTCCCCATCTCTGCCCACAATTGTGTAAGATCCAGTCTCTATATTAAATTCTTCATCCCATAATAGTGATCATGGTTTGGATTCTCTGAGCCCTGACTGATTCTCTGAGCTCTGAAGTCTGGCTCTGTGTTCTTCTGTTCAGATGTTGATATTTCTTGTTGGGGTGCCCTAATATCAGATTCTGGTTGCACCTCACTTTTTCTTTCATGGACCAGATGGTGCTTCTGTTCATCCTTCACTTTTGTTCTGAACCTACTGTCCCGGAAATGTCACCTTTAGATGCTGCTTCTGCTCACAAGCCTGAGATTTATTCTATTGCTCAGCCTCTCACCAATGTTTGACAGCGGTCTTTAGTAAAAAAGAAAGCTGGTAAATTAATGCTACACTCATACTACTAAAGAATTTAAAGGCAGTATAAAGCTAGTTGCTGTGATTGAAAACATAAAGTCAGGAGTTTGTAGTAGAAATAAAGACAATATAATGTGGTTCAAAGAGCAGTTTCTGGTTGGGACTGTGAGAATAATTAATTATAGGTTATAGTTTAACTTGCTTCAGGTGCTAATTTCTAGCTCTTGATAATATGCAATGTTATGAACAATTCCAGTCTTGATGCAATGGCACGAGGCTAGTTTTAAACATCATCCTTGAGATGGTCATATGGTCATAAAATTCTTGGGAGTAAACGAGTGCTCTGACTTTGCCAAAGCTGCTGGTCTGCAGCACAATGTTTGGGGTTTTTTTGTGTGTGTTTTTTTTTGTTTTTTGTTGTTGTTGTTTGTTTGTTTGTTTATTCCTAGTTTAGTAGCACAATGTTTAAGGTGGGGAGGGGACTGTGCGTATCGGGCAGTGATGGAGAATCTTTGAGCTCGGCGTGTCAGCATTTTGAAAAATCCTAACTTAACTCTGGTGCCGTGTTACATATAGAAATTTTTTGATATTTGCAACCATAGTAAAACAAAGACATATTTTTGATATTTATTTTATACTAGGGGCCCGGTGCACGAAATTCGTGCACTGGGTGTGTGTGTGGGGCGGGGGGAGTGTCCCTCAGCCCAGCCTGCCCCCTCTCACATACTGGGAGCCCTCAGGCGTTGACCCCCATCACCCTCCAATCACAGGATCGGCCCCTTGCCCAGGCCTGACGCCTCTGGCTGAGGCGTCCGGCCCGGGCAGCGGGGACCCACAGCTGCAGCGGCCCCGCGATCGTGGGCTCCACTTTAGGCCCAGGCAAGGGACCCCTAGCTCCTGGGACTGCCAGCTTCAACCGTGCCCAGCTCCCATCGCTGGCTCCACCCCTACTTCCTGCTATCACTGGCCAGGGCGGAAAAGGCGCCTGATTCTCCAATCATGGCTGGGGGGCAGGGCAAAGGCGGCCCCAGGGCCGCCTTTGCCCTGCCCCCCAGCTCTTAGCTCCTCCCTGGGTTTCCGATCACTGTCAGTGGCAGGGGGCTTCTTCCTGCTTTCCCTTTCGCCTCCCTGCATTGTGCCTACATATGCAAATTAGCCACCATCTTGTTGGCAGTTAACTGCCAATCTTAGTTGGCAGTTAACTGCCAATCTTAGTTGGCAGTTAATTTGCATATAGCCCTGATTAGCCAATGAAAAGGGTAGCTCGTACGCCAATTACCATTTTTCTCTTTTATTAGTGTTGATATTTAAATGCCATTTAACAAAGAAAAATCAACCAAAAAAATGAGTTCCGTCACGCGTGTCATAGGTTCGCCATCACTGGTATAGGTTGTTCTGTCAGTGCTGCTGGGCATGTACCTTTTACTTCTTATTGACTAGACAATTTTACAGCTCTGAAGGGAGAGAGGTTAATGGAGAAAACTGATAACACTGTGAAATGATTCTTTGAGAGCAATGCAAATTATTCCTGCTCATTAAAACACAAATGAATTTTGTCCAGTAGAGATACATTTGGTTTCATCTGACGGACAAGATAGCCCCAAACACCCCCAGACATTACATTTTATTACTTTGTAGAATCTATATATATAAAAGCCTAAGCGACCGAACAACTGGATGACCGAATGACCGGTTGACCGGTTGCTATGATGCTCACTGACCACCAGGGGGCAGATGCGCAACACAGGAGCTGCCCCCTGGCGGTCAGTGCATTCTCACAGCCAACCTCCCACAGCTGGCCATCCTCCTGCAGCTGGCCAACCTCCTGCAGTCCCTCCCCCCTGCCAGCTGCCCCCCCCCCCATCACCCCCAATCACCGGCCAGGCTGAGGGACCCCACTCATGCACAAATTCGTGCACCGGGCCTCTAGTATTACATAATTTTGCATCTATTAGAAAGTTTATTTCAGTATTCCTTTGACTGTCTGACTATATAAATCTATTCTCCAAAATCTCCTTTAAACCAATCAACATTTTACTGGTTCCCTCATCAATTAATGAGCTACATGCATGTATATAATTATATCCATAAAATTTATATTTGTAGGAGAGTCATATTTTTTAAGGTTTTGAAAAGTATGCTGTATCAACAGCCAAATTGATAGCCATCGTTTCATTTATACTTGTTTTATGGTATTTGTATCATGTTATTATAAACCAGGTTTGAGGTTCCAACTTGTTGAAAAATAATTTCAAAGGGCAGCTCCCTGGCCTTCACTTCTCTTCCCGTACGTTCTAAACACTTGGATGTCTTATCAACTCGTCTGTCTCAATATTCCAAGTGCTATACTCATACCTGGAGAGGTTAAAGACCTACCTGAGCTAGGCTGGCCATCTGTCCGGACTCAGCTCTCATTACACTGATGAGAACATATAGCAACTCCTGCAATTTGAGCCTCCTAACTCTCTTAGCTCTTCCTTTAAGATACAATGGTTAAGAAGAGGATATCAGGCAACCACAGCTGACATATTAAAGTAGACTCAAGAGTTAAGAAGTATCACAGTATTTTTTTTTTTTTTACCAAAACGGATAAACAAATTAAACACAGAAATTGCCCAAGGGAACCAAAACCATGGGAATTCACTTAAATTCCTCTTGTACTTTATCTTTACCTCTGTAATGGCTCTTGTCACTCAGTTCTTTACTGGACTAATTTGTGGTTGGACATTATCCATTCCTTTCTAAACATGTCCACAATGCCTCCCATCTCAGCTTCCTCGCACTCTTTGCCCTCCCTTCTTCCACATCCTGCCCTTCTTCTCCGTCCTTGAAAGTGACATGCGTTCTCTCTCTACCTTCTGGAAAGTTCTACACACACACACACACACACACACACACACACACACATACTTGCATGCAGTCCATGATTCCTACCCATCCATCAGCTCAGACGACATTTCTCAAGGAAGCTTTTGTAGCCACTCCAGACCAGAGCAGACTGTCCTATTTTGTACCCTCACAGACTCTGTGCTTTTCCTTCCCAGCTCTTGTATGTGATTATTTGTCTCTCTCCCTCATTGTCAATAAAATCCGGGATCATTGTATCACTACTGTATCCCCAGGCCTGGCAGAATGCCTGGTACATAGAAGGTGTTCTTGAATGAATTAATAAGAGCTCAATGCCTATTTGTTACATGGATGAATAGATGGTTGTTTGGTCTGTTATAGTCCCTAAAAGCAGAAGAAGCTGTTAAAATAGTGTGACTCTGACTTACTGTTAATGTCTGAATAAAAGAAACCATTCAAATTTTGAACTGAGTTTGACAACGTAGTGTGTTCGTGAGTTGTGGGGATCATTCCCCTATGTTTCTAGAGGGAACTGGTAAACCTCTTCGAAGGACAGTTTGGCAAATGTTTTAAAGATTACAAAATTCACATACCTTTGACCCAATAATTCCACGTGCAGAAATATATTCTCTCTAAATGCTTGCACATTTACGAAATAATCTGTGTTCACTGGTGTTTACTGTAGCCTCTTACATAACAGTAAACTATTGGAACAACCTACATGTCCAATGATAGGAGACTAATTAAATGTGACTAATAAATAATTAAATAATGCAGTGAATATTCTAAGCAATGGAATACTCTGCAACTATTTTTAAAAAGAGATGGGTTTTTACATATTGACAAGGAAGAATCTTGAAGTTGGTTATATCATCGAGAGAAAGTTGCTAGTATGTATATGTGTGCATTTGTGTGTGCATAGAATGCTTGGGGAAGTATCTGCAGAAGAGGGGTCATGGTAGTTGTTTGGAGAGCAAAGATATGTGGCTGAAAGGCAAGGATAGGAAAAAGGTTAATGTTTCACTGCATACACAGTGTTTAAATTTCAATTTTGTGCTTTATCATGCATTACTTATTCCAGAAATTGACAAATACAAGTCGAAAAAATGTCAAAAATGTGATAGTCATCAATGTAGGGATTGAAAAATGTCAGTGAGAGATCTGTATTAAGTTTTGTTGTTTCTTTGACTTTTTCAAATCCAAATTTTCACACATGTACTCTCAATGTGTCACTGACGTAAGTGGGCCTTTTTGTCATTCTTTCTCTGCCCATCTCTTCCAAAGCTTTCAGTCTTTCCAACATCCCCAAAGTCTTTTCTAATTTGGAAACAAGGGGACCCCTTATTCAGAGGCCCAGACACAGGATCACATCTGGATGAACACTGAGGCTCTTGACATAAAATATCACTGCCCTTGTGAAGCCTGCATATTCTGGCCTACTGCATTGGCCCTGACAATACTAGTTGGCCATGTTGTTAAATTCAACGAGCATGTGACTGTGTCCTCCCAGTGTTTTCTGATACAGTTAAATGAAAAACTGTAGATTACATTTATTTATTTTGTGATAAACCCTTTGTTTATGTTGCCAGCGGTCCAGAAAACGTGCTCTCTTAAAACACACCATGACCTAAGCAACGACAAGTTGAATTACTGTTTCGCTTACCGTATGAGACGTGCCACCATGTGTTTCACAGGAATGATTTTTGACAAAACTTACAAAATGATAAATTACCCCCAACAAAAATAAAAGAGAAACTTAGAGTTTCATGGTAGGTGATTGCAAACAAAGTGTTATTTGCCTCCCTGTCTCCCACATTTTCAAAAACAATGTACTTGAAACAAAAAAACACCAAGAAAAGTAAAAAAAATGATTTTGTTTCCCTCTTGTAATTGGAAACATTTGGAGAAAGCACTCTGTCTACTCAAGCTACACATTTATGACTTCATTTTGCATGAGGAATGTTACCATACCTTTTCCTCTAATTTTGCTGTAATTTCAGTTTTCACAAATGACCAGTATTATGTTACCGAAACAAATGAAGCAAGAACAATAGCCTTCCCACAGATGCACACACCGGCAGAGGTGGCCTTCCCGGTCTACTGAAGTGTTAACCTCGTCTGCAAGCTGCAGGAAAGACCGGGGCAAGGCTGGACGTGCTTCCTACACCCCAATCAGCAATAATAACAAGTGTGCGGCCAAGTTACATGAGGACAACTTGAACTTCCGGCCATCGATGCTTGCACTAAACCATCATAAAAAGCAAGATTGATATGAAAACACTCGCAGAACCTCAGTACATCAAAGAATCACTCTAATTGGTTCTAAATAGGCTTCTGATGTTCTGCAACTTCCCTTTCCTTTGAATTTTATTTTATTACTATTTCAAACTGCTTTGAAAGGAGCTACGCTCATGTCACCTTGTCAACGAGACATATACTATTTTACTAAAAACCAACATGTATTTATATTTTTCAGAAATAATGATTTTAGAGCTGCACTAACTTTTTGAAAGCTAAAATCTCTATCATTAGAAGTTTCCAGAATTAAAACTATTTATTTCGACTAAAAGCTGAATACAAATCAATTCAATATTCTTTAGCTCAATTATCCGAATAGGTTTACTGAGAAGCCATGTTTTTTCAAATCCGTTGGTCCAAGATAGTTACACTGTGGGTATGCATGGTTCTATTGGGTGACTAATTATTCCTGGATTAAATCTTTAGTGATCAAAATCACCTAAGCCATGTTTTAGGGCACCACACATTGAGGATTCAATTAGGCAATTATCCCTATGCTGTAGTTGGCCCAAGATTATTTCCTGAGGAAAGTGCTGACTCTATGCAGGTCCAACCTGTGTTTGCATATGAATTGGACTCCTTTGTTTCAGAATAGAATACTAATTTTGCCACCTGCTTTTATTTTTTGAAAGTACACAGATTCTCTCCTTATAAAGATAAAATGTAAAATTGCTTTTAATAGCAAGGAATGGAAAAACCAAAAGACCCCAAACCCAGTAGGATAGACCATATTTATTATTTATTATTCTACTAGAGAATAATAAATAATATTATTTATTATTCTACTAGAGAATAATAAATAATATTATTTATTATTATGGGGGGGGGTCCCTCAGCCCAGCCTGTGCCCTCTTGCAGTCTGGGACCCCTTGGGGGGTGACCACCTGCTGGCTTAGGCCCGCTCCCCAGAGGATTGGGCCTAAGCTGGCAGTCAGACATCCCTCTGGCAGCCTGGGAGCCCTCAGGGGATGTCCACTTGCTAGCCACGAGCAGATCTAAGCTGCAGTTGGACATCCTTAGCACTGTTGAGGAGGTGGGAGTGGCTCCTTCCATCACTGCTGTGCTGGCAGCCGTCAGCCTGGCTTGTGGCTGAGCAGAGCTCCCCCTGTGGGAGCACACTGACCACCAGGGGACAGCTCCTGCATTGAGCGTCTACACCTTGGTGGTCAGTGTGTGTCATAGTGACCAGTCATTCCCAGTCATTCTGCTGTTATGGTCAATTTGCATATTACCCTTTTATATATAGGATAGAGGCCTGGTGCATGTGTGGGGGCCAGCTGGTTTGCCCTGAAGGGTGTCCCGGATCAGGGTGGGTGTCCCACTGGGGTGCCTGGCCAGCCTGGGTGAGGGGCTGAGGGCTGTTTTCAGGCTGGCCAAACCTCCCAGCGGGAACCCTCACCCCATGAGGATGTGGCCATCCTGGCTGAGGGGCTGATGGCTGTTTGCAGGCTGGCCACAGCTCCCAGCCACCCAAGCTCCCAGTGGAAGCTGGCTGGAAGCAGGTATCTGGGATTTATTTATCTTCTATAATTGAAACTTTGTTGCCTTGAGTGGAGGTCACAGCTGGCCAGGGCTGGCAGGAAGCTTGGCTTCCTCCATCACCAGGGCAACCAAGCCTCCTGCTTGCTCCAGCTCCGTGGCTGGCAGGCCGCCATCTTGGTTGGGTTAATTTGCATATAGCCTCTCTAATTGGCTGGTGGGCCCAGCTTGGGGCATAGCAGAGGTGCGGTCAATTTGAATGTTTCTCTTTTATTAGATTAGATTACTATTATTTTATTGTTTACTTAAGCATCTGTGGGTGGGCTGTCTCAAGACTGGACTGCGAGTTCAATGTCAGCTAAGACCCAGGCACTCTCTACATTTTCTGAAGACCATCTCAGCTAGTTGGCTTTTCAGTGTTGTGCTTTGGCTCATGAAACTGCCCCTGCACCAGACATTACATCCATGTTCAAGAAAGGAAAAGGGAAGAAGAGACTACTACAAAAGAAGAATGGGGTTGGGAATAACTGTGTCACCAAGCAAAAAGTGGCTGCCTCTACAAGCAAACAGATTGCCGGGACTTCCTGGCTTTTTCAGAGTATGAGCTGCCTCAGGCTGTCTGTTACTCATCCACCACTAAGTGCATATGAGACTCAGGTATTCACTCCTTTGGAAACTCTAAGATCTATTCTTAAATCCTGATGAATCAGTAGAGATCACACATTCTGCCCTTTGCAGAAACACTGCCACTGAGTTGAATGCTAGTACCGCATCTTAAATCTTCATGGAATTTCTTATTCTGTACAACCCAAGCCCATGAAATCCATTTTGGGGAGTTGCTGTAACAATGATCTTAAGGACAATTTCCATGCATTGCTCTCTACTCCCAAAATTAAGCCCAAAGAGATTTCTTCTAGCGCATCATCCCAGGAAAGCTTTGCTTGCTCTGGGGGTCATGGGTGTGCTGTCTTCTTTCTGACACAAACAATGGAAAGCAGGTGCCCGTCCAGTTGGCCTTGTGTCCCGGGAAGCACAGCTCTAACTCTGGGCCACAGCTGTAACTGGGTGGCCCTGGAAAGGCTTGTCTCCTTGTTGCCCCCCAATCTAGTTTTTGTTTTATGATGGCTTTATTGGCTGTATCCTATGGTAACACACCTCAAATGTTCTGTGGAAAAGGAACAATCTGTAGATAGAGAAGAAACAAATAATGTGCTGTCATTTCAACATGCTTTATCAGAGCCAACTCAAAAAGCTGAATACACCACAATGGTGAATGAAAGGAGCCATCCCTGGAGAATGGTCTCACTGAAACATGGCACATATTTTTATTACTACCTCAAATACTCCCAGCTTAAATGGATCCTTAATGACCAAGGATTAGGTTCCAAAATTCCTATCTTTATACTTTTTATACATTTATACTTTCACAATTTTACTTCCCAGATTTTTCTTTCCACTAATTTAATGTTTTAAAATCACCAAAATATCAACATTAGCATACATTGATCTTCCTTTTTACAGATGTCTGTGTCGGTGATAGGACTGGCTAGTTGTCTATCAAAACAACAGAGACTCAATTTAGTTGAGGGTGCCAAAGTGCCCACCTGAAAACCTTATTTCCCAATTGCCCTTGCCTCTCGGAATGACCATGTGACCTGATTCTGACCAATGAGATTAGCTGGAATTTGTTAGAGGTATTTCTAGGAAAGCCCCTTGAAGTGGGTAGACTCAGCTGGCATCTTAGTTTGAGTTCCCCCAAAGAAGACACTGAGACGAGGACTTGGGTGCAGGTGATTTACTCTGGAGGTGATCACAGGAAGCAGAAATGGAGGCGAGAGTGGAAGGAAAAGGCAGAAAAGCAAATGAAGCTTTAATGAGCCAGTTACCAGCAGGGGCCTCAGGTCCACGTGGGAGCCGATGAGGAGCTGTATAGAGCAAGCTTCCTTCGGTGGCCAGGGCCAGGACAGTCCTGCCACCTGGGTCTCCAGAGCTTTGTGCTCGCATCCCTCTAAAATTGTGTTCACAAATGTACCCCCTTGCATTTCAAAGTTAACACCTAAGTTTTTCATTATAAGTACAAATAGTTGTAAAAACTGGAAATTCTGGCGTATTCCAAAGATTGACATTTGTGATGGTGGTGATGACCCACCACCCAAATGCCCTTTCGAGAAAAGCAGAGTTGCTGCCCACCCCCTCTGCTGGGGGAGGGTCCCCAGCTCCACCCTGTCAGGTCTGCCTCTGCTGTGAGCTGCCTGGTCCAATGGAATGCCTTTCCCAGGAGCCACATCCCATGAGTGATGGTGGCGGGGGGAGCGGGGGGAGCAGGGCACAATTTTTAAAGTAAAGATGAAGAAGGAAAACCAGCACAATGCCTCCTGACCACTTGCAGGAAAGAGTTCACCTGCAAGTTGATTCTCTGAAACCACATGGGTCTGGGTCACGGCTCACAGAGCCAGTGCCCCCTGTGGGAAGCATGTGTCTCCGATGCGAAGACTGCTGCCCACTGCACAAAACGCTGCGACCATGTTTTCTTTCCTTCGTTTCCTCATTTCTGTCCTAGACATATAGCTCATATCAACCAGCCCAAACCACCTTCCACAGAGAGGGACCCCCCTCCCCCCGCCCGGGGCCTCCTGAAATGGCATCCCCTGCGACTGTGCTGGTCCCAGCAGCACCTGCACAGCTGAGTGGACCAGGGGTGGCGTCTGATCTGACAACAGCCCATCTATAGTGACCAGAAATGGATGGCTTTGCACAAAATGACGCCATGAGTCAATCAGAGGCCCTCTTTCCGAGGGATCTGAACTGGGGACGTGGAGAAAGCCGTGCTTCTAGAAGAGAGCGCAGGAGGTAAGGTGACCCAGAAGGAGAGGAGCCAAAAGGCAATCAGAGCAACGGGACCAGGCAAGTCAGAATCATGGGACGGGGACAGCAAGGCCACGTCAGAAAGCCTCGGGCCTGGGCAGACCTCGTGTCCCTTTATTCTCAGAGCCCTGAGTTCCTCACCGTCCATAGTCATAATGACTGTTGTGGCTCTCTACTGCTGTGTAACAGACCGCCCCAAAACTCAGTGGCTTGAAACAAGATTCATCTATTTTGCTTATGAGTTTGCAGTTTGGGCAGAGCTCAGCGGGGACTGGTGTGTCTGTTTCATGATGCCTGGGGCCTCAGCCTGATGACATGGGCCAGGTCTCAGCCAGCGGCCCCCCTTCATGTCTTCAATCCTCACTACAATGCCCCTCCTATCCGCTGGTTGCTTATGGGTGCAAGGGGAACATCACCAGTGTGGGCAAGTTGCTGGGGTTCCATCACTCCTTCCTCGCTCTTCTAGGAGCCATTTTTTCCTCAGCCGTCACCTCCATGCCTGGCTCAGAACTCTCCAAAGTTTGAAGATGTAGAACAGGGATCCTCAAACTTTTTAAACAGGGGGCCAGTTCACTGTCCCTCAGACCGTTGGAGGGCCGGACTATAGTTTAAAAAAAAACTATGAACAAATTCCTATGCACACTGCACGTATCTTATTTTGAAGTAAAAAAACAAAACGGGAACAAATACAATATTTGTATTTGCATGTGGCCCGCGGGCCGTAGTTTGAGGACCCCTGATGTAGAATAATAGCTGCAGTTAAAGTCCAATTGTCTGCAATTTGACCTGAACTCAGCTGACTCAGGGCAGGATGGAGATAACATCCTATGGGTGGCCCAAGGCAAAATGTGGCCAAGTGAGTTCCTGCTTCACGCTGCAAAAATGAACGGAAATGCTGGGAGCACAGAAAGATCAGTGTTCTACAAGGCGGTCCAGCCATCCTTTCATCCCGCGGCCTCAGGCTGGCGCGCTGCAGTGCGGCGGCATTTACTTCTGCATTTCCCAGATGCCTTCCCAGGCCCGGGAATTTCGCATAGCTTTGTTTCAAGGACTTGAGCTTGCACATGGGACAGGGTCACTGCGTAAGGAATAACATGGGGGTTGGCCCTGGAGGTCAGAAAGAGACACTCACTCCTCTTGGGGTGAAGCCCAGGCTCTCCCTTTCACATGATGTCCAACGAATGTAGACGGGCGGGTTAGTTATGGCAAATATGTCTACATGGGTCATGGTGTAGCTGGAAGACTGCTGTCCAAAGGTTGGGTATGAGGATTCTGCAAGCACATTCGTCACGCGAGATTAGCTTCTGCCAGCCACATATTTACACCTGTTACTGCATTCCTTATGATCATTTTATTAGCTATTAAGTGCAAGTCCCCAGGTCCCAATCTTTCACCTTATGATGGCATTGTTGGCATTTAGATCTCAGGCCATTTAGGTCAGCCCCACTGCTTACTGAGGGAGTCCCTTGTCAAGGACCCCTGCTCTCACTTCTAGCCCAGACAAAACAGGGGCTCCAGCCTGGTCGGCATGGCTCAGTGGTTGAGTGTGGACCTATGAACCAGGAGGTCATGGTTTGATTCCCAGTCAGGGCACATGCCCGGGTTTCTGGCTCTATCCTCAGTGAGGGGCATGCAGGAGGCAGCAATCAGCGATTATCTCTCATCATTGATGTCTATCTATCTATCTATCTATCTATCTATCTATCTCGCTCCCTCTCTCTCCTTTTCCCTCTTACTCTCTCTCCCTCTCTTTCTCTCTCCCTTTCTCCCTGTCTCTCTTCCTCTCTCTCTCCCTCAAATCAATAAAAATATACTAAAACAACAACAACAACGCCGCACACAGGAGCTCCAGAACTGGGGCTTAAAGCAGAGTGTTCTCACAGGTTTGGTCTTGTTTCCTCAGGACACACATCCTGGGGTAGAAGGAACATCACAGTATTTCCTTGGCTCTCCCTCCACCGAAAGGACTTGGACACCCCAGTTAGCCAGGGGCTCCCTGGGCAAAATCTCCTGCACACTCAGTAAATGGCCCTCCCCATTGCCACTTGGCATGTGCCATCTTCTTCCTCTGATACTCTGCTTCTCCCTGGTGGTACCTGCAGCTGACACTACCCACGCTCCCAGGAGGTTGTCATGTCTCTGCCATGACACCCTGCCACACTGGCCACATGTGGCTCCAACAGGAAGAAAGGACCGTCACCCCTCCACCCCCACAGCTGCACCCTGTCACACAGAGCAGTGCTGCTTGGGCCTGCATCTCAGACTCTGATGTTTGCTGACAACTAGCCTCCTTTCCCAGAACTCAGCAATGGTCCCTGGGGCAGGGACTGAGGACACCCGAGTGGTCGACACCATGACATACATTCAGAACCTTCCTCCCTTCCACTGGTGTTTGTTCCTGAGCCAAACCTGGTCCCCCAACTCCTTCTGCCATGAATGTTTCCTCAAGTTCCTCACTCCCCAAAACTGGTCAGGATTCCAGGGCTAAACACAACTCAGGTACCCACTGGAACCCTAGGCATGGGACCCCATGCCTAAGGCTTTCCAGAACACCAACTACATGGGCTGTTTTCCTAACCCCTCCAGATAAAACAGGATTTCCTCACTCCTCTCAGTCCCTGGTCTTAGTCCTCTTCCTCCATTTATGTTTTTTATCTCATCACGTCCTGTCATATTATAGCTTTACTTTTTGTTTATTGTATATCTCCTGTCAACTAGACTGTAAGAATCAGGAGTCTTGATTTTGTTATATTCCTAGCACGTAGAACAGTACTGGCATATAGTAGGAGCACAATAAATTCAGTGAAAGTAGAGGGGGATTTATTTTCCATTTCACAAACATGATTTATTTCTTTTATTAAGAAACAAAAGACTTGGAGAGTAGAAGACAGGGTAAGAGAAACTTACAGGGCTTTGTCTGCTATTTGCAATCTGATTCCAGTTTGGGAATAAAAATGGCTAATAAGGAGAGAGAGAAGTTAACATTCTTTCCAAACTGGTATAAGCTTGATCACTTTGAATGACAATAGCATTCCCATGGATGAGTAAAGATTTCGGTCTCCTGGCCAGAATGTAGTGGGTTGTTCTGTGTACAGTTTTGCCACCTCTGAGCATGAACACACCATCATCTCATTTGTTATTGTATCTCAGGCTACAATCTCGATTAATATCTATGGTAGAATGATAATGTGTTGACACTATGGTAGGCCCTGGATGTAGTGTGGTAAATGATATTTGGGAGTGAGATGACATAATGGGATGTGTCATCTAGTGGGTATTGGTACCTATTTATAGTAATTTGACTCTTAGTTCTCAGAAGATGAATCTGATTTAGATTATGGAATTAAGCCCTTTAAATTGCAGTTTAAAATATGGAGACCAAGAAAATTCAACTTTTAAGCCTTCATAGCATTTACAAATTCACCGGAAAATTCATTGGCATATATTATTTTCTTGTTGAAGATGACTTATAGGGCAACTCTAAGTTCATGATTTTATCCCACTTAGCTTGCTCATTTCCAGTTTTTAATAGGCTCAGTCCTAATGAATATCTATTAAGTGTCTACTATGTGTCAGGTGTAGGGGATGAACCATGGGAAGGAATATGACGAAGATGAGAGAGGCTTCTTGGTACAGGAGACTTGGTGTGGGGCTTTGCAATCAGAGAGGTCTGCTTTGGGAAATGGCTCCTCCTCTTCCTCACTAGCTGCTAAATCTTGCCTCTTTGAGCCACTTTCTCTTTTGTAAACTGGGATTGATCATATGCAACTAATAGAGTTGTTATGATGTTTGAATGACATAAAGTTCCAACCCTGATGGTATCACATAAAGTGTGGCCCATAAAAGGAAGCTATTTTCTCCCGGAGACACCCTGGTTTCCAGGAGCCAGCAGGAGACTGGAGCAATTCAATGGCCGATTCTCCTGAGTAGAAGGTTCTCCTGAATAGAGACCTAACCTTTAAGAAATTGGTACAGATAGACGCTTCAAATGTCACCCAGTTTCCCAGAACAGGAGGGCAAAGGAAGCGAGGATGGCCGCACGTTCTCTGTGCTTGGGCACGAATAGCTCCCCTGGGGCAGCCGGCTTCTCAGGGAGCTGTGGCTCCCCTGGGGCACGATGCTCACAACTCATGACAATATGAAGCATCTAATGCAGTCGGCCTCCTCGCAAAGAGCAGGGGCTGCTCTGCATATTTTGCATCCTTTGTGAAGCTCTAAAATCACTTTGCAATGTGAAACGCGCCTGTGGTGAGGCTTTGTGTTGTTTGTTCTTATGGTTTCATGCAAAGATTGAGCAAGAAGAATTTGTTATAAACAGCTTGCAATTATTTAGTGAAAAAAAAATGGAAAAATAAAGTTGGGTGGGCACCAATCAGACTCCTCGACAAATCCAAGCTCTCTCAACAAGAATGATCAAATATAACCGTGCACGTGTGTTTTGGCCACAGACCTCCATTCAACCTACTGTGAAACTGCGGACTGCCTGCTTTGGGAGCTTCTGGTCTGGGCATGAGTGATTTGGAACCATGGAGTGAGTGAGAACATCTCTCCGGAGCCCACTCATTGGGGCATATTCACCCGTGCGGAAAGTCAACTTCAGAAAGATTTGGAAGAGTGATTCTCATCTGTAAGAGGCCAGAGGTGGAGAAATGAAAAAATTCTGTAAAAGGGATAGTGTGAGACTTTCCATCTATTTTTTCTCTGTAATATCTGGTTCAAATTTTCATGTTTATGATTTGCAAGCTTAATGTGGCTTATGAAAATCCATCTGCTCCTTCTGCAACTTACTTCATCACCAGGAATCTAGAGAGAGAGAGAGAGAGAGAGAGAGAGAGAGAGAGAGAGAGAGAGAGAGAGAGATAAAGTCTCTCATGATTCCATTACTGTGATATTCCTTGAAATTACTGCAGTAGCAACAAAGACTTGATTGGTGTGTTCAGTAAGTTTTTGTGACAATAGAATCATCCAGGGAGTTGATCTCTTGAGATGATGGTCAGACTGCCAAGTGCAAAGATATTTTGCTCATTGTGTTCATACTTTTTTTGATAAACAGACTATTCTTCTCTGTACTCTGACATAGTTACTGCAATTTGCATAAGACATTTCTATGGTTCTGCTGAATTCATTAACTAAAATCTCCATCTTTACAATCTCTCTCTCTATAAACTACTTTAGAAATAATTGTATAAACTAAGAATGAATTCTATTTCCATTCTTGCTATATAATTTTCTGGTTTCTTCTGGGAATGTTGTGTGAACATTTGGTGTCTCGGTGGTACATATTTCAGAATAGCATGTTCTGCTGCAGACGAAGTTTAACATTTTTCTTTCCACAAATGGAACATGAGAGGAGCTATTTCCCCAACATCTTTTTTCAAATGGAGCCCCTAATGCAGACAATCTAAATGACATAATTGTGTGTATGCTGTGTGCATGTGTATATTTTGACTAACCATGGGAATACTGTTCTGGTATTCCTTAGATTGATTACTTCTACCCAAGATTTTGCCGTCAGCTCCGGGCATCTTGTCAGAGGCCTTTCTGGCTGAGTGAGAAAAGCAAGGCAGCGATGCACTGTGTGGAGAGAACATGTGATTTATGTTCACTGATGGGAAAAGGGTTTGCCACCCCAAAATGACAACATGGAGACAAAGAAAACACAGTCTCCACTTTCCTAATGTAGACATTAGCTTTGGAAAATGTGTCTTCTGAACTTCCGCCTCCCCCTCCCCTGGCCACGCAAACAGGGGCTTTTTCCAAGAAAAACATTCGTGGCTCCAGCTCTGCACCCATTAGCTTGCGCACGAAGTCTCTGTTTTCTCAGAGGCACTGCTGGGTGTGTTTTGGTTTCCAAGAGCAGAATAAAGCAGGGCGCTGGCAATCGCCTATTAGTAGTTGATGGCAGGTATTTGCACTCCACAGAGAAATAAGTAAGGATGGTGGAGACCAAAGCAGGTTCTTGAACTATTTTACTAACATCCTACCACCCAGCACCACTTGCACACAGACTGGTCAGCCACCTCTCCCCTGGCAGAGTTCCTCATTCGTGCTGCAGCTATGGAACTCACATATTTTCAAGTCTGCCTAGACAATTAGTCATGAGCTCCTTACACTTAAAGATGTAACTTGTTGACTTTTGATCCTCAGTGTCTACGGCAATGTCTAGGACATAAAATACGTGTCTGCTGATTGAGTGGTTGACTAGAAGTTCAACCGTTTCATCATTTGCAAGGATTTCCACAGACATGCGTGAATCTGAGATTCCAGAAGTGAAGCCCCTTCCAGCCCTCCTTCATGGACCAAAACCCTACGCTCAGCACGGTGGGCACACGAAACCCATCAGCTAACTGCATCTTCCACTATTACCCAGTAGTCCTATTTTATCTAAAATTTAAAATAAGACATTTAGAAGCATAAGCAGCTCTAGAGTTGTTTTTGGCATCTTTGATTTGATCCCTAAATTTAAAATAAAATAGAATTATCTTTTAAGAAAAATTAGAGGAAAATGTTTTTACATGTTTTCTATCAACTGAATTTTTCCAGTAAGTGCTTTTTCAAAACACCTATTGGACAAAAGTAACATAAAGAAACACGAAAAGGAGAATGTGAAGTTGGTCTACATTAGCGGTTCTCAAGCTTGAGTGAACATCAGAATTGCCTGAAGGCCTTGTGGACATAGGTGGCTACGTCAGGGCTGAGACCTGCCAATTCTAGCAAGTCCCTGGGTGAAGGTGAAGGTGAAGGTGAAGATGAAGGTGAAGGTGAAGGTGAAGGTGAAGGTGAAGGTGAAGGTGAAGGTGATGGTGATGGTGCCTTGCTGGTCAGCAGGCCACGCTTTGAGAACCACTGACCTACATTCATAGACAGCGATCTCAACGGTTCAGAATCGGGTTTGTCAGTGGTTTGAGTTGATGTAATTGGGCAGATGTCATTGGCTATATGAAGTCTCCACTTCTATTTGTCCTATTGCTTGCCTTCATTTTTTTAAAGGACATATTTATTTGATGGAGACACCAAGTTAGTAGGATGGTAGAATCATTAGTAGTGAACAGCCAGCTCTCGAAAACAACAAACACCCTGATTTGTAGCATTTGCCTCCCATGGTGTAAACGCCCTCCCATGGCCAATGCCAAGCTGTCAACATGAACTCCCAGGCGGGGCTGGGAAGAAAAGCCCACCCTGGGTCCACACAGGTGCTTTGAATTGGACAGGGCCCAGCACTGTTACCTACTAGTCACCTGTGGGCATGTTGCTTCATTTCTTTAACCTCAGTTTCCTCACTCGTAAAAGAGATAATAAAAGCTCTTCCGGCTGCTGGCAGGAGTAGCTAAGCCTGCTCCAGAGCACCTGCCAGCAAGGCACCCCATAGGTACCCTAACACCCACTGCTCTTGGACAGCTGTGCCCGTGCTGTTTTGAATGCCGTCTTTTGTAAGAACATCACTGCGGGCGGTAACAACCCCTCCGGCTCCCTCTTGTATATGTAAAGCTTCCTGTGGGATGTTCCCGTGGTCTGTACTTACATGCAGTTACTTAATTTGCTTTAAGAGTCTGTTCAGCAACCGGTCTCAGTGCTGCTGGCCCAGCGTTAATTGCACTGAAAAGTTTGCCTTGAACATCCTACTTAGGCTCCTCATTTTGATCTGCATCATTGACTTGGTTCTTTGTTCTATCCCCTAGAAGATTTCGTCTTCTGGGTCAACCACCAGGAGGACGATTGAGATCCTTTTTAGCAGTTTATTCCCTGTCTTTCTTGGGTAAATTCATAATCTAACCATCAGTCTCGTGCTCGGGTTGTCAATTATCCTGCATTCCTTCCACACCACAGCAGGCTAAAGGGTTGGCAACCTGTAAGCAGTTAAAAGTAGGCATGGGATTTATAATTGTGAAAAAAAAAATCAAAACCAAAACTGGAAACAACTCAAAGATCAACAATAGGGCCTGGTTAAGTAAAGTCTGTATAGCCACAGGATGCCTGCTCTGCAGCAATTAAAAATGACATTTGTGAAGTGTTCCTAAGGATATAAGAAAAGGCTAGGACTTGTTCTCTGACAAAGTCTGTACACACACACACAGACCCACACTGTGATCTCCACTGTATACAAACAACAAAAATGCACAGAAAAAAAAAAAAGAAATCCACTAAAATAGTAAAATTGGTTGTGACTGGGTGGAAAGATGAAACATGTCAAAAAAATATATAAATGGAGCCACTTTGAAATGGAACCAGAGTTGCCGGCCAGAGGAACTGCCTTGCATGTCTTATGCCTCAAATCTTTGGAATGTTAACACAATGCAAAGTGACCTCTGAACTGGGCCTAAGTGACTTTATGCCCCAAAGAACTGTTTGCGAAGATAAGAAAGCTGATAGTATGACTACCAGACAGATGACTATCGGACTAAAAATTAAAAAACATTATTTAGAAGAACATCACTATTTTATGTGCCCTGCACCCATAGAAATGACTTCTTCCCTTTCTCATAAACACCCATTGCCTTCGCCTCCTCATCGGAATGCTACTTGGGCTTTTGCCTGAATCAAAGCTTCTCTAATAGTTTTTCTTTTGATCTCAAATAAATGTTTTCTGTCTCTCACTTGGCAAGGCCTTTAATTTTTAATTAATAAGCATAATCCTTGCTCCCCCATATCCTTCCTAGTATTTCCATATTTTATATAATAATAGCTCCTGTTCATTGAGGACATGTGTGCCAGGCACATGGTAGACCCTTTGTATATATTGTCTTTTCGTCAGGACAGAAGTCGAGGTAAGTTTTATTCCTCCTTTAAGGTAAGAAAGCTGAGGTACAGAGAGGTTAGCCAACTTGCCCGAGATGACAAACTAGTAAATGAGAGAACCAAGATTTGAAGAAACATCTGTTTGATTCCAAAACCCATGCTCTTCCACCACCATACTTTGAGGATTATGTCTTTCTTGTTTGGTGCTAAAGCCTGTCACAAGCATTGTTGTAAAAAGCACAGAATAAATGTTGTCAGTAGTAAAGCTTAGACCAGAGATAATTTAAACGGAGAATATATTGGTGGAGGGGGTTGCATTCAAGGCCGCTGCTAATAATGCTCCTATGTAATCCAGAAGCCTGCGTTTTCCTCCTGCCAACAGGTCAGCACCAGACACAGTTTCAGAGCACTCAGTGCGGCAGAGACCAGCCTCCTGCCCCTTTGGCATTGCACGCAGCGTGCATCCGAGCACCCGTGCACCGAGCATCTGAGCATCCGAGCATCCGAGCACCGAGCATCTGAGCATCCGACCATCCGACCATCTGAGTATCCGAGCATCTGACCATCCGACCGTCCGACCGTCCGACCGTCCAACCATCCGACCATCCGACCATCCGACCATCCGACCATCCGACCATCCGAGCATCCGACCATCCAACCATCCGACCATCCGACCATCCGACCATTCGACCATCCGAGCATCCGAGCATCCGACCATCCGAGCATCCGTGCATCCGAGCATCCGACCATCCGAACATCCGAGCATCCGACCATCCGACCATCCGACCATTCGACCATCCGAGCATCCGAGCATCCGACCATCCGAGCATCCGTGCATCCGAGCATCCGACCATCCGAACATCCGAGCATCCGACCATCCCAACCATCCGACCATCCGAGCATCCGAGCATCTGACCATCCGACCATCTGACCATCCGACCATCCGGGCATCCGAGCATCTGAGCATCCGAGCATCTGTGCACCGCAGCTGCTGCCGGCATCAGAAGCCGCACCCTCGGAAGAGGTAGATATAGCATCTCTCCCACCTGTGCTCTCACTCTCCTCTTCCCCCTTTCCTTTCTCCAGGCTCCTCATCACTTGGTTTGCTTCCTGGCTGCCCCCTGTGTTAAGGCCTGCGTGCTGAGAGGGGCATGTGCTTGCTGCATCCTGCTCTTCAGTGCTCTTCCTTGGATGGTGGCATCTTTATTTTATGTCTTGGACATAAGGGTTTACAGGCAGAACCATGCAGTGTCTGAGATGATGATTGTTGACCCTGCAGGGAGGAGACTTGAGCACAGTGTGTAAACCCCTGAGCTGGAGCCTAAGTGGAAGACCTCTCGGCTTTCCACGTAGCCTTTCAGCGCGCGCAGTCTCTGTGATCCCGTGTTGCTTTACTCATCGCTGTGACCGCACTTTTTGCTTCTTGTAGCGACGTGTTGACATCTGTGTCTGTGGCAGGCGAAGAGCTGTTTGAGAGCAGGACCGTATCTTTCCTTCCGTCCCCCCGCCCACCCCCCCACCCCAGCCACGTGGACCAGGTCAGAAAGGATGTGCATGACCACGTCTCAAAAAACTGAGAAGCCACATGAGACTGTGAGAAATCACAACTTGTCCCAAGCCACTTGGAACAACGTTGTTCTTCAAGCTCTTCATGAGCTTACTCTCAGAGAGTACGCATTCTCCCTGTCTCACCACATCCGCCCGGCGTTAACATGAGTCCCTTCCCTTTTTCCCAGTCCTGAAGATGATAGATAGATAGATGATAGATAGATAGATAGATAGATAGATAGATAGATAGATAGATTGCTCTTTGCTTCCTAAAAACACTCTCACACGTATGTGTTTATACTTACCTTGTTCCAAGGCTTATAGGAACATAAAAACTGGAGAGAGAGAGAGAGAGAGAGAGAGAGAGAGAGAGAGAGAGAGAGAGCGCGCGGTAGGTGTGGGACATGATCCTTCAATGATTGGCAGGCAGAAGACAAACTCATATAAAAAGGGTCCTCAGCTTCTTAGCCTCGGGAACCTCCCTACAGTGTCGGCTTTGACCCAGCTCCCTTGAATGGAGCTGCCCCGACCTCAGTTATCCGTGCTGCATTCCAAAGCACTCAGGCCTGGCGGTCCTGCGGCAGCATGGGTCATCCCTGTGAGCAGTTCCCACCAGCACCAGCCCAAAGGAGCAGACTGCCCTCCGCCTGCTGCTGTGGCTGGGAAGCCCAATGGGAGTCCTCAGAAGCCGGGCACAGGCCAACCAGCGGGAAGGCGAAGCGAGAGCATTGGCTCCGGTCTCACTGCCAAGCTCACCCAGGAAAGGCGGTGCCTAGGTATACGTGGCAAGAACTGTCTAAAAATCCATAAAAGGTAACGGTTTCTTAGGAGTCGGATGAGCAGAAAGACACCAAGAAGTAATCGCAGAGTATACAGCATTGCACTAGAAACTATGGATGTTTGCAAACTTGCATTTTGTAAAAGTTCTTGAACATAAACATGGTTATATACTGGAGGAGAGGGGCGTCATACCCAAATCCTTGGATAGCAGAAGTGTGCACACTGTAAATGCATAAATATAATGGAGTCAAGTTTCCTCCCTCTTAAGAGAAAAGAAAGTGTCTGGATTATAGGGAGAAAGGAGAAAGAACTGCCCTCCTCACCATGAGTAAAAGGTTCTTCCTCAGCAGTTTCATTCACAATTCCCTTATGATATGCTTTGGAGTAAAAACTCTTATTTCCAAACCTGGAAATTCTCAGCGCCCCCCCCCCCCCGCCCCCGTCACCCTGCGCCCCCCCCCCCCCCCCGCCCCGCGTTCAGATGTCCAGAGAAAGGGAGTTGGTAGAGAAGGCAAAGGAGACCACTGGGTTGGTCAGCCCTTTTGGAAGTAAATCACAGGAATCAGTTTAGCTCAGGAAAAATGGGGGACTTATCTCACAGACTCTATAGCACAATTGAAAGCCTAACCCAGAGGCAGGACAGAGAAACAACTGGGGCTCAAAGACCGAGAATGTTCTAGAATGCTGGGCTCAACCCTCCCAAGATTTTTGCTCCATCTACATTTCATCTTCATTCACCCAGGTTGGCTTTCTCCAGTCTCCCCATCACCGCCAGAGGCGGGGCGGGAATCTTTTCCCCAGTGGCACTTTAAGAAATCCCATGGAAGGGCACTCACTGGCCAAGATTTGGTCAGGTGCTCCCCTCTTAACCAATCGACCACGGCCCAAGATGTGTGTGGGAGGGCCTGGGATCGACTCAGCCTTAACTAAATAGGCCATGGCCCAAGAAATGAGGCTGAGTAAAAACTTGGAAGTCTCCACTTGAGCCCGTGGGCTGGAGGGTGAAAGCAGCACTTCTCCGAAGAAAAGGAAAGAAGAGCTAAGCAAAAACAGACCAGAGATCCATCCCACGACCAATCCCCAGGGATCACACGGGCATCAGACACAAGGGAGTGGACAGGCCTGGCAGACAGAACATCATAAAGCAATTTGTTTGCTGACAGGATGCTACCTCCCCTCACCCACAGCAGAGAGAGACTCTCCCTGGGCTGTGGGAGGCACAGAGGTCGGGGACCCTGAAGCCAAAAGCCACAATATCTTCACTCACATACAGAGTGAAGGGGAGGGGCTTGGAAGGGTATAAACAGTTCTTTCTCAATATTTCTCTGGAATTAAATAATGGATATGAGGTTAAAACAGGAAAATAAATGAGTGTCTATCATTTTCTACGTTATGGAAATGGTGTAACTGTATATGCACCAAACAATAGAAATGTGGTAGTGAAATCATTTATACAGAATACTCTACAATAAATGCATTTTAAGTTTTTAATAAAAGATATTTAATAATCCCTAATAGTTCTCAGTCCTTCTTGGTTTTGTGGTTTCTCTCTGACCTCCTGCAGTTCTTCCAGGTCTCACAAGACCTTGTTGCTAAAAAGGAAAAAAAAAAAGGTGGTTTCAGTCATTCGTTTGATGACAACATAGTGTGTCCACGTTCCGGGCCAGGCACTGTGCTATGTGCCATGAGCACAGGGCTGAGTGAGACAAAAACTGCCCTTGCCCTCAGGGAGCTTGCACTCTAAGAGGATGCACAACCATGCGCAAGTCCTGTGGATGGGATCTTAAGCAGAAGAAGTTCAGGGGCCCATGAACATCTCAAAAGAGTGACCCTATCATCGCACATAAAAGGAACACCCTGGCCTGCTGTGGTCCAGGTTCAGAGCAGGACACCGCCCTCCTCCGAGCAAGAAAGATCTCCGGGCACAGACAGACCAACTGAAACTGATGGGACTGGCTCTCTGTGGCTCTCTGTTTAGCTCTAGGTTCCCAAGGTAAAGTTAAACCATAGATTGGGCAGTTCTCAGCCATTGTCCACCAAATGCCTGCAGTGGCGCTGTGTTCAGTTCATGGGCATACTGCAGGGAAACAGAAGAAAGCTCTTCTCTCCAGGATTCAGGGGCGTGAGCTGTTGGTCCCCCTTTAAATTCAAGATGAAAAAAAAATGCTCATTCTAAAAAAACAAATAAAAACTGAATTTTCTAGAAGATAATGTAAAACGTGGACTGCATGGACATATGAGATGTTTTCATGAATCCCGGATGAAAGTTTAAAGATGGCGGGCAATATTGAAAGATGAGTAGGTTCTAAAGAATAACTATAGCACTCGGGTAAGTCTAGGTAACGCTGCAGTAGCCATGACCCTGAGAAATCTCAGTGGCTTAAACAGCAATGGCCTGTTTCTTGCTCGCGCCACATATACAGCCACATGGCAGGGGCCCACCCCCCCTAAGCCTTCAGGGTTGATGGAGGATGCACACGTTTCCACAGTAGCTGGTGGTAGGAAAGCTGGGTGTGGTGAACCATGTGTTGGCTCCAACACCTTCTGCCTGGAAATGACATACATCACGGATGCTTACTTTCTTTTTTCTTTTTTGGGGGGCCATCATTACCCACATGGCTATAGCTCATTTAAGTGGGGCAAGAGAGTACCATACTACCTCAATGACTGATTTCATACAAAAATAATGATCATTCAGAATGCTATTTTTAAGGACTAGAAATCTAATTCAGCTATATTCAATGTTGCACATGTTTTAATTTTTAGAAGATATTTTCTAAGACTTTAATCACTGGGCACTGGATTGATGCCTGGAGGGGTGGAGTATAATTACCCTCCCCTAGAATCTGGGGTGGCTTTAGTAGACTGACCAGCAGGATGAGGCAGAAGTGATGTTCTGGAACTTTTGAGACTAAGGCATGAGAAGCCTCGCAGCTCCCTCCTGGTTCCTAAGGACCTGTGATGAGCAGAGCGCATGCCAACCTGGGATGCACGTGGAGCATGAGGTGCTTGCACTGGGGTCCCTGAGCTGCCATGTAAGCAGTCCACCTACCCCAATATCACCACGCTGAGGAGGCCACATGGAGAGACTGGGAGACACGCCAGGGGAGACATGCTCCCAGCGGACATGAGGTGGTTTCCATCTTTGGGATAAATGTATTTCTGCCTTCTGGATGTTGTAAGTATCTTTGGGAGTAATCATACCCCTAACTGATGTGCTCAGGCTCTAATTCCTGAGGGTGAAGATGTTTGATCTTAAGAGTTTGGGGAGGAATAGGAGTCTAGGTTCTCAAAGGGAAGGGAGGGGAGAGAAATCGTTTTGGGTTATTGCCCGTGGTGAGATGCACTTGCGTGACAGCCAGCAATCAGCATAACAATAAAGCACACCCTCACTTAATAGTTGACAAAGGAGGCAAGAACATACAGTAGGGCATAGAAAGTCTCTTCAGTAATTGGTGTTATGACAGATACATGCAAAAACATCAAACTAGACCATCTTACACTATACACAAGAATAAACTCAAAATGGATTAAAGACTTACATGTTAGACTTGGAATCATACAAACCCTAGAAGAAAAGATAGGCAGCAAAATCTCGGACATTTCTCATGGTAATATTTTTTCTGCTATATCTCCTCAAGCAAGGGAAACGAAAGAAAAAAACAAATGCAACTATATCATATTAAAAAGTTTTTGCACAGCAAAGGAAACCATCAATAAAATAAAAAGACAACCCACTGAATAGGAGAACATATTGGCCCATGATACACCTGATCAGGGCTTAATATCCAAAATTTATAAAGAACTTCTAAAACTCAGCATAAAAAAACAACAGTCAAATTTTAAAAATGGTCAAAGGACCTGAATAAACATTTTTCCAAAGAGGACATCCAGATGGCCAAGAGACATATGAAAAAATGCTCAATGTCACTAATCACCAGAGAAATACAAATTAAAACCACAGTGAGATATCACCTCACACCTGTCAGAATGGCTATCATCAATAAATCAACAAACAACAAGTGTTAGAGAAAAAATGACCCTCGTGCACTGTTGGTGGGAATGCAGACTGATGAAGCTGCTGTGGAAAGAAGAGTTACCTCAAAAAGTTAAAAATGGAACTACCTTATAACCCAGCAATTCCACTTCTTAGAATGTATCTGAAGAACCTCAGAACACTAATTCAAAGGAATATATGCGCCCCCATATTCACTGCAGCGTTAGTTACAGTAGCCACGATCGAGAAGCAGTCCAAACACCAAATCAGTGGGAGAGTGAATAAAAGAAAACTGTGGTACATTCACACAATGGAATACTACTCCGCTGTAAAAAAGAAGGAAATCTCACCTTTTGTGACACCATGGACGGCCCTGGAGAGGATGATGATAAGCAAAATAAGCCAGTCAGAGGAAGACAAGGGCCATAGAATTTCACTTACGTGTAGAATCTAATAAACAAAATAAACTAACAAATAAAAATTTTAAAATTAATTTTAAAAATTATAGAGTACAACCAAGAATTAGGTCCCTGGAGGACCTCCTACCTTCACCCCACCCCCCCTGTGAGGACAACCCTGACCTGGCAGCGGGCTGGGCTCTGAGAAGACTTGAGGTGGAACATGGATTCAACTTTCCACTGAAACCCCAGTCATCTGATGGAAGCTATTTGGTTCTTTTGAGGAGAAATAATAAATAGCAGCCCTTTTCCTCACGCAAGCTGTAAACAACTTGAAAAAAATCCCCCCAAATGTTTATAAACTGGGGACTACAACTTCCCATTTCTTCTGCTAAAGCTGATGATGGTGGATGTGGCTTGATGTCTTATAGAATCCCAGGCTGACTCCATGAACCCCAGAATTAGTCTGATGGCATCACCTAGTCACAGAGCGCATTGGATGACGATGGGCCCCCAATGTGGGCAGAAGTCATGGCATGAAGGACCCCAGGAAATCACAGGCTTCCTGTGGGCACCTGGAGGAAGAGACAGAGGTGCTGACACGAACAGCCCAATGTATCTCTCCCAAATGGATGGATTAACTAAGAGTCAGAGAGAGGCCAAGAGTATTGCGCTAACTGCACCCGCTTCCAAAGGAAGAAAACAGTAGGAATGGGGAGGAGCACCTCCCCTTGATGGTGGAGTATCGAGCTGGTGGCCTTGCAAGGTGGGTGTGGGCCTTGGCCCTAGCAACACAAAGCTACAGCAATCGTGTTGGTCTTAAAACCTGAAATACAAGTTCACCAGATCTTGTGCTGGCTTCTCGCTTCATGCCAGCAAGCATTTATTACATGTCTGCTATAAACATCACCCTTTGGTGTGTGACCCCAACTTTAAGGACATGCATTAATGAGGGGAGAGGGTAAGCTGCTGGAACGCAAGCCCTCATTCAAAGGCTCTGTATGCCATGCACTCTAACCAGGTTCTGGAATAAGGAGATGAACAGGACAGGACCCTGCCATTCAGGAGCTGTACATTGAGACAGACAAGTATAGAACAGCAGTACCTACTGGGAGGGGAGCACGACCTCACCATCCTGAAAGTGAAGAAGCAGTCAGCTTTGCCTTGGGTGGGGCTGGGTGAAGGTGCACAGGAAACACGAGGGCTGAGCTGAGCCTTGGGAAAAGAGCCGGATTTGCCAAGTTAGGGAACAGCTTCCCGGAAGGTGTGGAGAAACCAAGTCGTCTGCCCAGACTACAGCAGGTCCCGCACTCAACTGATGTTCCTTGAGCATTCCTGTAGTCACTTTTAGGGACTCTGTGTTGAAAGAGAGGCACAATTCCTGTTCTTGGGGGATTTATTGTTCCACTCTATAGAAGTGAGAGCAGCCCTGGCTGGTGTGGCTCAGTTGGTAGGAGCGTGGTCCCATACACTGAAAGATCACAGGTTTGATTCCCAGTCAGGGCACATACCCAGGTTTCAGGTTCTATCCCCAGTGGGGATGCATATGGAAGGCAACTGATGTATGTTTCTATCTCACATTGATGTTTCTCTCTGTGTGTGTCCCCCTCCCTTCCTCTCTCTTTGAAAATCAATAAAATAAAACATATGCTTGGGTGATAATTTTTTTTTTTAAGTGAGAGCATTGGAAGGCAAAACTAGAAAGGTGAGCAGGGGTCAGATCACAGAAGGTCTTGTGCATCATGCCATGGAGGTTGGGCTTAACCCAAAGCCTGTTCCCAGTCCACTGTCCCCACATCATGCCACAGAACAGGCTTGTCATGGGATGTCCACATCACCCTCTGGGTCCAAAGTGGCCATGCTTGTGATGATGGAAACAAGGATGTCCAGCACAGAAATGGCCTTTCATGTTCTAGAAATTCTAGAAGTGCAGGAAGCCTTTCCATCTTTTTTCCAAGCCATAACGACACTAGAGAAAATAAACCAAAGTTAAAACAAGCATCTGTACCATTATTATACTTAACACTGAAATGCAACATATAAAACTGAAATAAAACTTTTGAAAGTACCTAAGGATTAAGTGAAGGCTCAGAATGTCTTCCAGGCCAATAGAGAAATAAACAGAAAAGGAAGGCATTTATAATAAATTCCAAAGACCTGACCGAATTTCTTCTAACTTTCAGGACTGTTAGTTTTCCCCTTCCTTTTCTTAAACTCCAAAGATGTTTAGATTAATCTGGAAGATAGTGTCTTGGAGGCAGTTAAAGAGGAAAACACAATTCAAAAACGAATAATTATTGGGCACCTGTATGCTCTAGGCTTGGTGTTGCAGCGTGTGAGAAAAGTAAATTGTATTTTTAATCAATATTTAATGGTTCATGTTTTACATTTAATGAATAAAATGTCATTATGCTCAGTCTAAATATGTTCCTAAAAGTAAAGTTCCAGTCCATGTTGGTTTTTATAAGAGGAAAAGGGATATTCTTTATTGTAATAAATTAATCTGAAACAGTTGTGTGTGGGGGGGGGGGGGGCGGGGGGAGGTGCATTGCTTAAGTGTTTGATAAAAAAAATGTAAGCCCTTTTGCAAATGTTAAGTTTTTGGGTTTTTTTCTGATGCTCAGAAGGTAGAATCTTTCTTTAGAAAAGCGAAAATTATCCCCTTCCAACTGAGACACAAAAATAATGATGGCAATGTATATTGCTGACCTGGAAATGTACTGTTTGGTGTCAGCGGAAGGTTGTTGCCTACAATTCAACACCAAAAGGAGTCCCCCATTTGGAATGCGGCAAAGGGAGAGACTTTATTAGATGTAAACAGCTCGGTTATAATATGGCCTGGCGGCATGGCTGTGAGGTGGCCCCCGGGCGCCACCGGGCGGGGTGGCCCTGGGGGGTGCTGCAGCTCTGCTCTACCCTGCCTGCACCCGAGAGACAGCCTGGCTCTCCTCCACTCCGCGTGGCGGTTCCCGTCCCCCCAGTAACACAGCTTTGCTCCACTCTGGTCTGAGACAGCTTCTGTGTTACAGCTCAGCCTGGGAAATGCAGTCTTCCGGGGAAAGGACACGTGCGCTCCCAGGGCCAGAGGGGAGCTGACAGAGAGAAGCCTGAATGGTCCCTGAATGGACCATCTTCAGGCACATGAGAACTCCAAGTCTTCACAGTTTGCTTGATCCAAAAAGCACTGTCTTGATTGGATGGAATAGAGGCACTGTGTTCAGTGAAGATGCTAATGAGGATACAGCTGCACAGTTCTGATTGGATGAGGAAAGTCTTCGTTTCATTGGTTGAAATCTGATTCCAGGAACTCCGTTATAAGGGCTGGCTCAGTGCAGGCAGGCAGTTCAGTGCAGGTTTCTCCCTGAGCCTGGCTTGTCTGAGAGGCCCCTGTTTAGCAATGCCTGCTAGGCTTTGCTTTTAAATGACAGCCCAATTAGCCACCAGGAGCCCTTTACTCTCAAGATCAACATTGGCTTACCTGTCTCTCTGTTCTGGCTTTTTTCAAGCTGGAGGGAGGAGAAAAGTGTGGGTCTTTGAGGCTCTCATTCCAGTCGGAAAGCAGAGATGACAGGCAGGCTATTCAATCACAAACACTCCTGGAGACTGTGGTAGTCACTGAGATGCTTCACTATGAAATGTGAAAGCTCCAAGTACTAATGTGTGACTCACCATGCTCCCTTCTCCAGGAGTCCGTGACCATGGAGGCACGTGGCAAGGTGGCACCTCTGTGCCTGAGTCATTTGGTAACGAGATCTTCTCAGTAAGAAATAAAGTTGTTGCATTTGGTCACAAGATCTGAAGTTGCTATTCTAGCATAATAGAGCCCCTGGCAACGGACTGTCCATGTGACCACTGTGGTGCCAGGCTTCGGGGACAAGATGGTAGCGGGAAACTCTTTCCTACCCAGGAACTCCTGCCCCAGGGAAAACGAGAGACAGGAAAGCAACCGTGAAGCCACAGATAGACAAAGGTGGAAGGTAAACCCAGCCTCAGGGAATTCAGAGATGAAGGCAAGTGGTGAGATATGCTTCTTTCCTGTAAAACAGAAAGGGAAAAGATGAGAAAAATCTCTTACATATTTGGTTGCAATCTGATATAAACTTAACATGGTCTGTGCTATTTATGCTGAAGTGAGAGAATCATTTATATGCTAGTGAAAGGCGTGATATATTTAAGTGTTTGTATGAAAACTCTAGTTCCAAGATGGCAAACGGGAGTCATATTTTCAGCGGAAAAGTAGTGGCATTTCACTTGAGAAAGCTGATGCTTCTGCAGCCCAGCTCAGGAGCAGGTGATGTGATCAACTAGCCGTGTCTGCCTGGCGTTTAGGAGAGTAGAGCCCATGTGTTACTATTTGCCAGCCTACGTCTAGCTGAGAGAAGAATTATTTGACAGCTTATCATGACTTCCCAGCCCAAGAAAAAGTGGGATAGCTTTGGAGAACTCACATTATAAACTACGGCATGTGCTCTGAGAAATAACAACAAAATACTATACAATTTCAGCGCCCCCTCCCACATATAGCAACATAGTTATGTAAATAAGGCTAACATACACGAAGAAGAAAAATATACATTATCTCTTGGTTGCACTGTCTTACCTCTAAGTTCTTATGATAACGAATAGGCTAAGCTACTGCTGCAAAAAGACCTCAAATACAGTGGCATTATTTCTCTTTCACAAAATAGTTCATGAGCAGCTCTGCCATCTTCTCATGTGGCTCTAAGGTCTAAGGCAGGGTCTTAGGCAGAGTCACAGCAGATGATAGCCTGAGGGGAAGTCTAGGAAAAGAGATGTTATCTCTGATGAGCAGGGCTTATTTCCACTCACATTCCATAGGCCCCACCTTGGTCTCTGATCGCACTGACATTCAAGGGAAGCTGGGAAATGTACTCCCTAGAGAGGCAGCCATGTGCTCAGCTTCAACTCAGGGTGTTCTATTACTAAAACCAAGAAAAGGAAGATGTATAGACCCGAAGAGTCAGCAGTCTCCATCGCTGCTATAGGAGAAGAGAGAGACCAATTTATTCCAAAGAATTCAGGAAACTCCTTCATGAAAGTAGGAAGAGTAAAAGCGACAAAGGACCTACATTGATCAAGAAGAAAGGAGTGAGACTCAAAACTAAGATTTTCTAAAATGTTTACCTATAACATTCACCAATTGGTGAATGTTCACCAATCATCACTAATAATAAGACATGTCAGCATCACGTACCTCCTGACATTGTTCTGAGAAAGGCAGAACATGGACTTGCCTTCTTGCTAAAAATGTATAACATCAATCTAATCATGAGATAATATTACTTAAACCCAAATTGAGGGACTTTTTACAAAATAGCTAGTCAAATACTCTTCAAAAGTGTCAAGATCCTAAAAGACAAGGAACTAAGGAATTAGCCCAGATTGGAGGGAAAATGAGACCTGACAACTAAGTGTAATGTGGACCAAAAAAAGGACATGAATGGGGAAAAAAATTCAAATGAACTGTAGATTAGTTACTGTGCTTTATCGATGTTAATTTCCTGGTTTTGATAGCTGTACTATGAACATGAAGATTTTTACTATAAGGAAAGCTGGGTGAATATTATATGGGAACATGCTACTATTTTTGTCACTTTTCTGTAAGTCTAAAATTATTTCAAAATGAAAAGTTTTAAAAAGCCCCTGTCATATTATATCAACATATTTCAACTAAAAGTCTGATGAAGGTCACAGAGTCAGAGACCTGGCCCATGAAGGTGTTTGCCTCTTCTACTTTCTGGGCTATTTTAAAAGTATTTTAACTCATTCCTTTATTCATTCCCCAACCCTGCAGTCTGAAGGCTCCGTTTTCATGTCTGATTATCCCATTGTCTCCCTTGGGAGCTATGGTGGGCTTCCCGCTGCCTGGTGAAGTAAACACACAATCTTTACAGCAACCTGCAGGCCCTTAATGGTCTAGCCCAGCCGTGGGCAAACTACGGCCCGCGGGCTGGATTCGGCCCTTTTGAAATGAATAAAACTTAGAGCGTCGGCCTGCGGACTGAAAGGTCCCAGGTTCGATTCCGGTCAAGGGCATGTACCTTGGTTGCAGGCATATCCCCAGTAGGAGATGTGCAGGAGGCAGCTGATCGATGTTTCTCTCTCATCGATGTTTCTAACTCTCTATCTCTCTCCCTTCCTCTCTGTAAAAAATCAATAAAATATATTTAAAAAAAAAAACTATTGAAAAAAAAGACCATACCCTTTTATGTAATGATGTTTACTTTGAATTTATATTAGTTCACACAAACACTCCATCCATGCTTTTGTTCCGGCCCTCCGGTCCAGTTTAAGAACCCATTGTGGCCCTCGAGTCAAAAAGTTTGCCCACCCCTGGTCTAGCCCAAGCATGTCAAACTCAAAGGCTAACACGGGCCAAATAACCAAGGTTTAAGTTTATGTGGGCCACAAAAAAACAAAAGCTTCAATTTTCATAGAAACGTAGGTTTATTTCGATGGAGACATGCTGAATACAAAGGGCTAAAATAAATGAGTAATTCTTAACATAAAATAATAGAATATTTTAATAAAAATTGATATTTTTTTCTTGAACATTAACTTACCAGACACTGAATAACTTCACAAATTAATAAGTGTAATGCAAATAAACCTATTTTTCTTGTTCTCTGAAAGTGAAACATTTCCTGTTGCGCACACCAAACAAGTCAGTTCAAGACTAATGACATGGCAATTGGCTGCTAAAATATTCGCTGCTAGTATTAGTGGAGGGAAATGGTGCGCCTGCACATAAGGCACATAAGGGAAATGAATACAACATGATTATAGTAATAAGTCATTAGTGAACATTGTAGTTCATTATTAATAATCCTATATAATAAAGAGGTAATATGCAAATTGACCCTCAGGCCCTGGCATCACAAGATGGCCGCCCCCACGTCATCACAAGATGGCCACTCCCACGTTGTCACAAGATGGCCAGCAGGGGAGGGCAGTTGGGGGGCGATTGGGCCAGCAGGGGAGCAGTTAGGTGTCAATCAGGCTGGCAGGGGAGTGGTTAGGGGTGATCAAGCTGGCAGGCAGAAGCAGTGAGGGGCAATCAGGTAGGCAGGCAGGCAAGTGGTTAGGAGCCAGCAGTCCTGGATTATGAGAGGGATGTCCGACTGCTGGTTTAGGCCCGATCCTGGATCAGGCCTAAATCAGCTGTCAGACATCCCCCGAGGAGTCCGAGATTGGAGAGGGTGCAGGTTGGGCTGAGGAACACCGCCCCCCCTCCAGTGCACGAATTTCGTGCACTGGACCTCTAGTTACAATAACAGGATATTGTAAAAATTAAGTTATGAAACTTTTATTAAAACATTTCTTATCATTTTTTTGGCTGGGCCCCAAAAATATTTGTTGTGGGCTCCATGTGGCCTTTGGGCTGTGGGTTTGACATGCTCCATCGAGCCCAAACCAGATTTTTCATTCTCAATGCCTGCCACTTCCAAGCATTCACTCCTCTCTCCAATCCCACGAAACTTCTCACATTATCGAATATCCCATTTCTATCCCCACCTCCTGGGATTCATACTTACTGTTCTGACCACCTGGAATGTCTTCCTATGTTTCCTTAGAGACTCAGCCTAAACATCACTTTCCCTTCATTGCCCTCTATAATTCCTCTTAGAAGAACTGTTCTCAAGGAAGATTTCAAGATGGCACCCTACAGGACGGCAGTGAGGGAGAGAGTGTGAGTGAGTGCGGGAGCGAAAGGGGGGTGCATGGATATGTGGGACATGAGTGTGTGTGAGTGAGGAACAGTTAGATTCTGCAGGACTTTTGGGGGCTGGCGGGCCAGGATCCCATAGCTGGGCAGCCTCTGCTACTGCAGCAAATCTCTCCGGGGGCAGCAGGCTCTGCCGCAGAGTCCATGCCATCTTGAAGGAGAGAGCTGCTGTGACTGGGAGCCAACCTCACGTCCACCCGGAGAGCCCTCAGACTCCACCTGGGACCCTACAGCTACACCAGCCAGGGACCTGCTGCCTCGGCTGTGAACCCACGAACATCGAGACGCCAACCTCCCTGGCCATAGGCTCCTAAAAATTTGTCTGGGGGGGGAGACAAAATGGTGGCCAAATAGGTGGATGTATCCTGTGCCTTCTCACAGAGCAGATAGAAGAAACAACTAAATAGAATAACATCCACCCAGAATTAGCAAATTAAACACAGCTGGTGAGAAAATCTGCAGCCAGAAAGGACAGAGGATGCCTGGAGAATGGTAGGATCAGGGATTTGGGCTGAAGAGAGAGACGCCTGACCACCGGGACAAGAGAGTCAGAAGGAAACTGCACTACACCATGTCCGCATTCATTGGGTGCAGTTGCTCTGCCTTTATATTTTCCTTGCTTTTCCTTGCTAACCCCAGTAAATAGGATCTTTTAATTACAAACACTCACTGAGGCTGCAATGCAGGTGGAGGTGCAGTTTTGTGGAGGCTGGGGAGCAAGACAGGGAGAGGTGACCAGGAATCCAGTTCTGGGACATTCCGTTCCTCCAACGCTAAACAACCATTTTTCTCCTAAAGAGCCAGCCCCTCTGAGCAGCACATCTGCACAAAGCCTTGAGCTCTGCTGGGAAACAAGGAATCTGAATACCCCCAGGGAGCCCTCAGGGATTGGGTTGAGGGGCCATTTGGTCCCGGAAACTAATACAGCAACATCCCCACCTACAGCCTGTGTCAGAAATAGTCACTTGTGTAAATACGACTGAAATTAGGCAGAAAAACAAAGTGGGCAAAATGGTCCCACCTGCCTGAAACCAACGCTGTGGAGACAGACACGGAGGAGCGGTGGATCGCTGGGAACTTCAATACAGTGCTGACTGCCTAACAGGAAACTGATAAGTGGCAGTCAGAACAGTAGGGAGGGGTTTTAAACCAGCCCTCTTGGGACATTAAAACTCAACTGAAGTGAATGACACTTCACTACTGCACTTTTTTATCTTTTCCTTAAGAAATAAATAAATAAATAATTTTCTTTATTTTATTTTTTTAACCTTTTGTTTTTTTGATTAGTGTTCTTCATTCTATTTTTATATCATCATTTTACTTTATCTCATTTTTTTTCTTTTTTGCCAACCTTTTCTTCCTCACTTTTCCCTCTTTCATCCTGTTTCTCTTCTCCTGTTCCTGCTTTAGTTTTTCTCTCTCCTTTCTTTTTACCCCTTGTTAAAAATTGATCTTCTTTATCTGCTTTATTGATGTGTTACTATTATAGTAGTCTCTGTTGGCTTACTCATATACCTAATTTCCTCTCCCTGCTCCAAGTCCGTGCACCTTTCTCTTTTCTCTTTCTTCACTAACCAATTTGTTATGCTTTTATTTTTCCTCTCCTCTCTTGCTCTCTTCTTCTCCTAATCGCTTAATTAGTTCAACTCACCAAACTCAAGCCTATTTGCTCTCTATTCTATTCTCCTTTTCCAAAAATAGATGACTAGATAGATAGATAGATAGATAGATAGATAGATAGATAAAAGAAAGGGAACATTTTTTTTGTCTTTTTATTTTATTAGTATTGATTATTTTGTTTTTTACTTTTCTTCTTATCCACTCATTCTCTTTCTACCTCCTCTATGGTGAACTGAGGCCATTCCCCCACTCATTCAATTCCTTTACTTTACTTTCTGGAAATAAGCTCTGCCTCTTCAGATTCAGTCTCCCCCCTCCCACTACCCCCCCTCTTTTTTCTGGGTGCTTGTTGTTTTCATTTTTTGGTTTATTAGTTTGTTTTATGAAGGTTTCTCCCCTTCTTTTTTCTCTTACCTTTTTTCCTTTTCTCAGCATCACTTTTGTGCTCTTTTCTCTCCCCTAATTCTTTTATCTAGTGGTCATTATAGGGGTTTATTGGGGTTATCGGTGTTATGAGTACATTCGTGTTTTGTTCCCTCTGTGTCGTGTCTTGTTGAGTTGTATTTTGTGCTTTTCGGTCGGTGTGGTGGAGAGTGAGCCACATAACCAGACACACTGAGAGGAGCAAAAATGGGGAGACAAAGAAACAACCCCCATACAAAACAAAAGGAGGAATCACCAGAAAAGGAGTAAACAAAATGAAGGCAAGCAATTTGTCAGAGAAATAATTCAGAGCAATGGTCATAAGGACGCTGGAAAGGATGGAAGACAAATTCAACAACATGTATAAGAATCAAAAGGAAAGAAGAAGAACCAGGAGGAAATGAAGAATGACATAGCTGCAATAAAGAACACAATGGAAACTATCAGTAGTAGAATAGAAGAAGCTGAGGACCGCATCCACGAGCTGGAAGACAAGGTAGGAAAAAATACCCAAGCAGAGCAGCAACTGGAAAAAAAATTAAAAAGCAGGAGAGCCTAAGGGAACTTTGGGACAACATGAAACAAAACAATATCCACATATTAGGGGAGCCAGAAGGAGAGGAAACTGAATAAGGAATAGAAAACCTGTTTGAAGAAATAATGACAGAAAACTTCCCTGATATCGGGAAGAAAAAACTCACACAAGTTCAAGAAGAGTCCCAAACAAGATGAACCCAAAACGACAGACACCAAGATACGTCATAATTAAGTTGGCAAACACCAACAACAAAGTAAGGCTGCCAGAGAGAGACAGAAAGTTACCTATAAGAGTCTCCCATTAGACCAGGGGTGGGCAAACTTTTTGACTCGAGGGCCACAATGGGTTCTTAAACTGGACCAGAGGGCCAGAACAAAAGCATGGATGGAGTGTCTGTGTGAACTAATATAAATTCAAAGTAAACATCATTACATAAAAGGGTACAGTCTTTTTTTTTTTTTTTAGTTGTATTCATTTCAAATGGGCCGGATCGCCCGCGGACCATAGTTTGCCCATGGCTGCATTAGACTATCAACTGATTTCTCAACAGAAACACATCAGACCAGATGGAAATGGAATGAAATATACAAAGTGATGCAAAGCAAGGGACTGAATCCAAAGTCTCTTCAAATTCAAGAAGATAGAAATCATATCAAGCATCTTCTCAGATCACAGTGGCATAAAATTAGAATTCAACTACAATAAAAACAATGAAAAAAATCAAACACTTGGAGGCTAAATAGCATGCTATTAAACAATGATTGAGTTACCAAAGAGATCAAAGAAGAAATAAAAAACATCCTTGTAACAAATGACAATGAAAACACTATAATCCAAAATCGATGGGACACAGTGAAAGCAGTCCTGAGAGGAAAGTTCATAGCTCTACAGGCCTACCTCAAATAACAAGAAAAAATGGTAATAAATTATCTAACCCTACAACCTAAAGGATTAGAAAGAGAACAAAAAGAAAAGCCCACAGTAACCAGAAGGAAGGAAATAATAAAGATCAGAGTGGAAATAAACGACATAGAGACAAAAAAAAAATACAAAAGATCAATAAAACCAAGAGCTGGTTCTTTGAAAGGATAAACAAGATTGATGAACCTCTAGCCAGGCTCACCAAGAATCAAAGAGAGAGGACCCAAATAAACAAAATCAGAAATTAAAGAGGTGAAGTAACAACAGACCTCACAGAAATACAAAGGATTGTAAAAAAGAAAAAAATAATAATACTACAAACAACTCTATTCCAACAAACTGGACAACCTAGATGAAATGGACATATTCTTAGAAAAATACAAGCTTCCAAAACTCAACCCGGAAAAATAAAAACACCTAAATAGGCTGATAACAACGGATGAAATTGAGGCAGTAATAAAAAATCTTCCATCAAACAAAAGCCCTGGTCTGGACAGCTTTAGAGGAGAGTTCTACCAAACATTCAAAGAAGAATTAAAACCTATCTTCCTCAGACTATTCCAAAAAATTCAAGAGGAAGGCACACTTCCAAGCTCTTTCTATGAAGCCAGCATTACCCTAATCCCAAAACCAGATAAAGACACCACAAAGAAAGAGAACTACAGGCCAATGAACATAGATGCTAAAATCCTCAACAGAATTCTAGCAAATCGGATCCAGCATTACATTAGAAAGATCATACACCATGACCAAGTTGGATTTATTCCAGGGATGCAAGGATGGTACAATATCCACAAATCAATAAATGTGATACATCACATAAACAAATTCAGAGACAAAAATCACATAATCATATCAATTGATATAGAAAAGCATTTGACAAAATCCAACACCCTTTTTTGATAAAAACTCTCAGCAAAGTGGGAATAGAGGGATCATACCTCAACATAATAAAATCCTTATATGACAAACCTACAACCATCATCAAACTCAATGGGCAAAAACTAAAACCATTTCCCCTAGGACCAGGAACAAAACAGGGATGCCCACTTTCACCACTCCTATTCGACATAATACTGGAAGTACTAACTATAACAATCAGACAGGAAGAAGAAATAAACGGAATCCAAATTTAAAAAGAAGAAATAAAACTGTCATTATTCTCAGATGACATGATATTGTACATAGAAGACCCTAAAAACTCCATTAAAAAACTACTAGACTTAATAAATGAATTCGACAATGTAGCAGGATACAAAATTAACATGCAGAAATATACAGCTTTTTCATACACCAATACTGGACTCACAGAAAGAGAAACTAAAAAAACAATCCCATTTACCATTGCACTGAAAAAAATAAGATACCTAGGAATAAACTTAACTAAGGAGGTAAGACTTGTACTCAAAAAACTACAGGACATTGAAAACAGAGATAGAGGAAGACATAAACAAATGGAAGAACATACCATGTTCATGAAATGATAGACTCAACATTATTAAAATGTCCATACTACCCAAAGCAATTTATAGATTCAATGCAATCCCCAGTAAAACACAGACCTAGAACAAACTCTCCAAAAATTCATCTGGGATAAAAAAACAAAACAAACAACAACAACAAAAAACCCAAATAGCTGCAGCAATCCTGAGAAAGAAAAACAAAGTTGGAGGGATCACAATAGCAGATATCAAGCTATATTACAAAGCCACTGTTCTCAAAACTGCCTGGTACTGGCACAAGAACAGACATATAGACCAATGGAACAGAACAGAGAACTCCGAGTTCAACCCAAGCCATTAGGCTCAATTAATATTTGACAAATGAGGCAAGAGCATACAATGGAGTCAAGACAGTCTTTTCAATAAATGGTGTTGGGAAAATTGGCAGATAGATGCAAAAATATGAAACTGGACCACCAATTTACACCATACACAAAAATAAACTCAAAATGGATAAAGGACTTAAACATGAGACAGGAAACGATAAAAATCCTAAGAAGCTATAGGAAGCAAAATATCAGACATATATTGTAGCAATATCTTTATTGATATAGCTCCTAGGGCAATGGAAACTAAGGAGAAAATAAACAAATGGGACTACATCAAAATAAAAAGCTTCTGCACAGCAAATGAAACCATCAACAAAACAAGAAAGCCCACTGCATGGGAGAACGTATTTGCCAATGTTATCTCCAAGGGTTTAATCTTCAACAGTTACAAGGAACACATACAATTTACCGAAAGGAAGATAAACAACCTAATCAAAAAATGGGCAAAGGACCTAAATAGACACTTTTCAAAAGAGGACATATAGAGGACCAAGAGACATATGAAAACATGCTCAAAGTTCCTGGTGCATTTGAAACCTCTTTTAGCAATATACAAATAAACTTTTCAATTGAAGGAGGAGGCTGCTTTCTAATATTGTTAAACAATGTTGTAAAACAACAATGCAGTACCATCTCACAGTTGTCAGAATGGCTATCATCAACAAATCAACAAACGACAAGTGCTGGAAAGGATGGAGAGAAGAAGGAACCCTCCTGCACTGCTGGTGGGAATGCAGACTGGTGCAGCCACTGTAGAAAACAGTATAGAGATTCCTCAAAAAATTTAAAATGGAATTCCCATCCGGCCCAGTAATTCCACTTCTGGGAATATATCCCAAGAAACCAGAAACACCAGTCAGAAAGGACATATGCACCCCATGTTCATAGCAGTACAACTTATAATGGCAAAGATTTGGAAACAGCCTAAGTGCCCATCAGCAAATGAGTGGATAAAAATCTGTGGTACAGCCGTTACCGGTTTTGCTCAGTGGATAGAGCGTCAGCCTGTGGACTGAAAGGTCCCAGGTTTGACTCCGGTCAGGGGCATGTACCTTGGTTGCAGGCACATCCCCAGTGGGGGGTGTGCAGGAGGCAGCTGATCGATGTTTCTCTCTCACTGATGTTTCTAACTCTCTATCCCTCTCCCTTCCTCTCTGTAAAAAATCAATAAAATATATTCTTTTAAAAAATCTGCGATACATTTACACAATGAAATACTACACTGCTATAAAAAAAGAAGGAACTTCTATTATTTGCAACAGCAGGGATGGACCTGGAGAGCATTATGTTAAGCGAAATAAGCCAGCTGGAGAAAGATAAATATCACATGATCTCACTCATATGTGGGATATAATGAACAACGTAAGCTGATGAACAAAAATAGATCCAGAGACAAAGAAACACTGAACAGACCATCCAACCTCAGAGAGAAGGCAAGGGAGGAGTGGGGGTAAGGGATCAACCAAAGGACTTGTATGCATGCATATTAGCATAACCAATGGACACAGACACTGAGGCAGTCCCTACTGGGCTTGTCCTGGGGGGCAGGAGTGGCCGGGGGTGGGTGGTCAATAGTGGGGAAAAGGAGATGTATGTAATACTTTAAACAATAATTAAAAAAAAGAAGTACTTACACTTGAGGTTTTCTTATCACTCTGTAGCTCTTACTAACATTGTGATTTATCTATTCCTTTATGGTCCAGTATGGTGGTTAGTTCTTGGATAACAAAGACAAAGGACAGGACTTCTGCTCCCAAGGAGTTTCTGTGGGGTGAGTGAGGCTAGTGGGTGAGTGATCAATCATATTATGAAGGTCAACACAGAGCATAGTTCACCCTTGAGCAACACATGTTTGAACTGCAGGGGCCACTTATACGTAAATTTTTTTCAGTAAGTACTATAAATTTTCTTAATATTTTCTTTTCTCTAACTTACTTTATTGTAAAAATAAAGTATACAATACATATAACACATAAAATATGTGTTAATTGACTGTTTATGTTATTGATAAGGGCTCTGGTCAACAGTAGGCTATTAGTAGTTAAGTTTTGTGGGAGTTCAAAGTTATAGGAAGATTTTTAACTGCTCAAGGGGCCAGTTTCTCTAACCTCCCCTAACCTCCAAATTGTTCAAGGGTCAACTATAGAAGTTAGGCAGTCTCTCAGGAGAGATTGCCCATGAGTTGGTCTTGAAGAATGAATGACGATTCCCAATTTTCCCATTGGACAGTCCATTCATTCCACATCATATTGCTCTCCTTTTCCATCTCCTCAAATTCTACTGACTCATCTAACTCAATTACCAGTTCAACTCAATTGGAAACTTTCTATACAGTCTTTTATAAAAAGCAGGAACATTAATAACAACAGTTGGCTCATTCTTGCTTAAATATGCATGCTGTCCTCAAAACCATAGGAGACCCACTATTTATCTTGACCCTCCTTACCAATAGGTTGGGAATTCTTTGCAAAGCAAATATTACAGACTAGAGGCCCGATGCACAAAAATTTGTGCACTCGGGGGAGTCCTTCAGCCTGGCCTATGCCCTCTTGCAGTATGGGACACCTCGGAGGATGTCCACCTGCTGGCTGAGGCCCGGTCCCTAGGGGATCAGGCCCAAGCTGGCAGTCAGACATCCTTCTGGCAGCCCAGGAGCCCTTGGGGGATGTCCATTTACCAGCAGGGAGCAGACCTAAGCTGCAGTCGGACATCCTTAGCGCTGCTGAGGAGGCAGGAGATGCTCCCGCCACCACCGCTGTGCTGGCAGCCATAAGCCTGGCTTGTGGCTGAGCAGAGCTTCCCCTGTGGGAGTGCACTGACGACCAGGGGACAGCTCCTGCATTGAGCATCTCCCCCCTGGTGGTCAGTGTGTGTCATAGTTACCAGTCGTTCCCAGTCGTTCTGCTGTTAGGGTCAATTTGCATATTACCCTTTTATTATATAGGATAGAGGCCTGGTGGATGTGTGGGGGCCAGCTGGTTTGCCCTGAAGGGTGTCCCGGATCAGGGTGGGTGTCCCGCTGGGGTGCCTGGCCAGCCTGGGTGAGGAGCTGATGGCTGTTTGCAGGCTGGTCACACCCCCTTCAGGGTAGGGGTCCCCACTGGGGTGCCTGGCCAGCATGGGTGAGGGGCCATTTTCAGGCTGGCCAAGCCCCCCAGCGACGGAAGCTCCCAGCCTCTCCTTTTTTTCTTTTCTTTTTTACATTCTGGGATTTATTTACCTTCTATAATTGAAACTTTGTAGCCTTGAGTGGAGCTCAGAGCCGGCAGCAGCAGGGAAGCTTGGCCTCCTTCTCGCTCCAGCTCCGTGGCCATGGCCCACTGAAAGCAGGTATCTGGGGTTTATTTATCTCCTATAATTGAAACTTTGTTGCCTTGAGTGGAGCTCAGAGCCGGCCAGGGCAGGTGGGAAGCTTGGCTTCCTCCATCACTGGGGCAACCAAGCCTCCTGCTTGCTCCAGCTCTGTGGCTGCCAGCCGCCATCTTGGTTGGGTTAATTTGTATATAGTCACTCTGATTGGCTGGTGGGCGTGGTTTAAGGCATAGTGAAGGTACAGTTAATTTGCATGTTTGTCTTTTATTAGTGTAGAATGATCAAAATATTTAGATTTCAAAGAAAATAGCAATGAAACATATTCTACAATTTTTAAACTCACTACTTAAATATGATAAAAACTGTAACTGTTAATGATGAACCAAGAGTATTTGTTAATATTGTTTATGCCTGTAGTTCTCAAACTGTGTGCCTGGGCACTCAGGGGGGCTCCAATGAACACCCAAAGACATGATAGGATATTTTAAATTTGGGGGGTAAATGCAGAGCTACTTGACATGTCAGATACTGAATGAACTACTAGCTTAAGGGAGGTCACAGTTTCAACATCAGTTGGTACTGCATTCCCCTTGATGATGCCATATCTTTGCTAAACTGGATATTCAGAGTTTCTGTGATTTAATACAAACAAACAAACATTAATACATGAAAACCAATGTGGAAAAGGAAATGAGGCAGTAGTGGCCAAACTGATTCTAAGATCTGATAAACTATACAGTGCCAATAGGTATACACATCCCAATAGTAATTGTGGTTATTAAAGAATTAAATAAAATATTATTTATTTATTTTTTAAAAAATATATTTTATTGATTTTTTTACAGAGAAGAAGGGAGAGAAAGAGAGACAGAGAGTTAGAAACATCAATGAGAGAGAAACATCGATTCAGCTGCCTCCTGCACACCCCCCACTGGGGATGTGCCCGCAACCAAGGTACATGCCCTTTGACCGAAATTGAACCTGGGACCCTTCAGTCCACAGGCCGACGTTCTATCCACTGAGCCAAACTGGTCAGGGCAATATTTTTTTCTTTCAATGTATGTGGGATTTTTTCCAAACAGCTTCTAAGTTGTTAGGACATAAATATTATTAAGATGTTTGGACTTCCTTCATAAATGGAACTGTTGGGTATTTCTCTTGGCCTAGAGAGCCATGGAAAGAATTACTGGGAAATTAAGGACCCCATGAGCTAAGAAAGTGTGGGAACCTTGGGCCTGCACTGTCATGGATTTGACAGTGATATTGCTCGTTTTATAACTGCTTCTTCTGTAGGGCACTGACTACTTTGGATTCTCAGGACTTTGTGGGTCTTTGAGTGTTAAGACAGAAACATGAAGGCTTAACAGAAGAAACTCTGTAATTAAAAGAAAATGTAAAGACCTATTTCATTACTTTGGGCTTCACTGGTGTGTTCTTGCAACACCGAATGTGCCCGTTGTACAGATTCAGATGCCATTCGTAAGCCTTCGCAGAAGGACCGGACAACGGGGTTGGACTATCTTGCCCTGTCTATTTGTGACAAAGCAAATAGATTTGCCACTAGGACAGAGGTTAGAGATTGCTTTCTGTGACTGATTATAATTTTATAATTTTTTTTTCAAATTTTATATTTAATACAATTAAATTTTTTTAATTTCTTATTTTTCTTTCATGAAATGACTTGCCTCATTCAGGTTTAAACTCATTATCTTGACCTCATTGTCACTGTGATCACTGTGATTACTCTGATTTTAACTACGTAAAGCTATGTAGTTTAACTACGTACCAGCCCCTCTTTAAAGCTACCTCTGCTATGCAACTAAACTGACTGATTGAATCATCAGTGAACATTCAGCCCCAGAAGAGAATCCAGATTGGGGTGAAGGAGAAAGGGGAGATGCTAAATGCCTTTATTTCAGTAATGGGGAGTTAAGAATATTATCTTTTTTTTCCGCAAAAATAGAAATGGAAAAAAATTTCAACTTCAACAAAATAGTTGACTAATGAAAGTTCCTGGTGCATTTGAAACCTCTTTTACCAATACAGTGGGGCCTTGACTTACAAGTTTAATTCATTCCGTGACGGAGCTCGTAACTCAAATTACTCGTATGTCAAATCATAAAGTGAACGAGTGAGACACATGATGCTGGGCTGATGTTGTGGCGTTCACTGTGACGTTCGCTGTGCCAACTATCAGTGGGGTATTTGAAGCTGGCTCATAACCCGAATTTTAGCTCGCAACTCAAAGCAAAAAGTCAGCCAAAAGACGGCTCTATCTCGAAAAACTACTCGTTAGTCGGGACACTCATAAGTCAAGGCCCCACTGTATTCAAATAAACTGTTCAATTGAAGGAGGAGCCTGCTTTCTAATAGATGCTTATCTCTTTTAAGGCGGAAACAAATATTTAGTAATATTTCAGAATGCACCTAAGTAAGCTGGCTAATATAAATAGGTTACTTTTGCACCCTGGGTGCCTCACTATATCAGGTGATTTCCTTGTTCATTACATCATTATCAGTCATCCATTCAACATATTCATTGAGAATACTACATGCTAGCAAATCTGGGATTTGGGAAAAGGCATGAATCCAAGTGGGTTAACCTCATCTTTGTTATCCAATAATGAGAATATAGGGAATTACACTGTGGTGACACAGTGTCCTTATAGATCAAAGAAGGGTGTTTGGGCAATGGCAGAAAGACTGTTCTTCCTTGACTTGTCCTGCGTGTCCACTACTGATGAATTATAGGATGGTCCAAATGTTCTTTCTTTCTTGGAACCACATCCTGTTCCTGCAGATTGAGGCCACAAATTAAATTAAGAGTTCATAATTTAAGATTCTCCAGGCTTTTGTTTACATTTGTTTAAATTAGGAATAATAGATATTTATGAATAAGTAATATCTAAGAATCACCTGTAACCCCTTATAAAATATATCTACTGAATTCCATTGTATAAATATTCCTACCAATTGCAAGCCATCCACAAGGCACCGCTAGACATAGATTTTGTCAGAGATGCATTCAGTAGCCTTCATGAGCAGGTACAGGGCATTACAGCCTGGCTCTGGCACATCGCTGACAATGAGTGATGTTCATAAGAGTTTTTTCCAACTTAGTATCTTACTTATGCCATCAAAGGGATCAAGAAAAGCCCTCAAAATATTTAAGTAAGACAGGAAGATTGGGTAGGGACTGGGAGAGACAAGTTATAAGAGATAGCTTTATCACCTGGTCAAAAACACACATATTTTTAGCTCCTGTTGATGGAAACCATACAGATCCATCATTTAGTTGGTCATATAGCCACATTAAAATAACCTTCCCCAGTCTAAATAAAATGGTGGAGAAAAACAGCAATTATGCAGCCACAACCCCTTCTGCCCCCCTGAACTGCTGTAGTCAAGCATTTCTGCACACATGTCCCCTGAGATGTCACTTACTCCACAGGGTGGTCTCCTAAGCTCAAACTTTTCTGGCCACAGAAGACACATCTGTTTGTTGATATTTTTTTAGACTGCTAATTACATGAACCCTATGATTTTCCACTCTGGCGAATGAACAAAAACAAGGTTCCCAGTCAACACGGCAACTCAGAACACTGGTGACTTGTTATGAAGGAGGAATAACCATAATGGCAGGGACGAAGGTGGAACTCACACTAAGAAAAACATCTTCAAGGTTTAGGTTTGCTCTTTGCAGTCAGCTACTCAGGCAGCACACCAAGTGGAAATGGTATGACGTGTCCTCGAATTTACTTGGGGAATAAGAATAAATTCCTCTTTCAAATATTTGATGTCCAGACCTTGCCTCCTAGAGTTAGGGGAGGGATTGACCACTGGAAAAAAACTGTTCCCTCAGATGGCTTCCTCTTCTGTCCTGGCGGGACCTGCTTTGAGGACATCTGGTCTTATATACAAACTAGAGGCCTGGTGCACAAATTCGTGCACCAGTGGGGTCCCTTGGCCTGGCCTGTGGATCAGGCTGAAACCAGCTCTCCCACATCCCCTAAGGGGTCCCAGATTGCGAGAGGGTGCAGGCCAGGCTGAGGGACCCCACCAGTGCACTATCAGGGCTGGGAGGAACACATGAGTTTGGCCAGCTGGGGAGGGACTGCAGGAGGGCTCCAAGGCATGTCCAGCCTGTCTCACTCAGTCCTGATGGGCCGGACCCCAGCAGCAAGCTCACCTACAGGTCAGAGCATCTGCCCCCTGGTGGTCAGTGCATGTCATAGCAACTGGTCAACTGGTTGACTGTCTGCCCCTGGTGGTCAGTGCACATCACAGTGAGCAGTTGAGAGGCTTTAGCTATCATTAGCATGTTACGCTTTGATTGGTTGAACGGCTGACCAGACGACCGGACACTTAGCATATTAGGCTTTTATTATTTAGGATTAGTCAACACTGATTGGCAGAAAGAATGCACAACTTAAAAAAATAAATTTTCAAGATTCCCCCCCGCCCATCCCCTTTTTCAACAAGGATGCATATAGTTTGCAGTAGGGTCCAAATGTAATAACACCATTCCGAACACATGCCTTGGCATTTCAAGTCCTACAGCACCAAAATACTGAAAAATAACCCAATTCTTCCCCAAATGTCCAAGGGGCTCATACAACCGCAGATTTACTAAAATACCCATATAGAGTGTCTATAAGAACGCCCCCTGAGGGAAGAGCTTGAATTGAAATCCTTTCACCTACTGAAGGCAGGGTATTAATATGCTTCTCAGTAAGTCAAACTGTCTAATGCACCCAATCCCAGTTCTACCAAAAAGTTCAGTCGATCTCTAAAAGTATTATTATTATTAATAGTAATGATATCTGCATCTATTCCAGGCTTCCTTGTGCCGGGCATGAAGGCAGGCTTTCTGTTCGTATCCTTCAGAGGATGGTCAGCGTATCCTCACAGTCACAACTACTGCCCCATTCCACAGATGAAGACACTGGGGCTCTCTCCTCCTTCCCTACGTCACAGAGGGCATACAGTCACCCAGGAAGCTCTGCCTGACCCCTGGCTTTTATTTCAAAATGCCAAACAAGAAAACTGCCCATGTCCTCTGAGACCCCCAGAAAGGAAATTACCACTAGCTGCCTAATTGTTATACCACTGATCAAATTGTAACAAAAGTAAATTCTTTCTTTTTTAAACACAGTGGACTTCTCAAAAATTAAAACTAAACACAGCAGCTTTAGCCTCACAGTCAGAGAATATTATTTCTTGGGAATCCAGCTGAAATACAAGGTTTACATTGCCTAATGCTTTGTTTATAATCCTTTTATATGTAAAAATGGGGGGTTCTCAGAGGGTTTGGACCACTGTGTGGAATTCTGTACCTTACCATGTGCCAGCACGCCTGTGCCAGTTGGCGAGCTTCGTTTCACTAACTCGTGTGTCCCCTCTGGTGTTTGGTTAGCTGGGTCAGACGGCAGAGGCCATGTCAAACTGCATGACCCAAGTGCTTTTGCTTAAAATCTAAAAAGGCATTACTGCCAATCAGACTAAAATGAATCATAAAAATGAATGCTGAGGCTTTTTTAAATTTTTTTTATTGATTAAGGTATTACATATGTGTCCTTATCCCCCCATGTGCTTTTATTTGGCCAATTTAATGAAAATACGCTTACATGCTTAAAATGTCCTCAGGAGAAAAGTCTAGTTTTTTAAGAATTGGATACTGTAAAATAAAATATTTTAAGAACTACTCATCCATTCATATAGTCTAATATGGAATAGTATTATATCATTCTACTTTTCTTAGAAAACCAATTCATTTACCTTCAATGTTTCCATCTGCTAATGTGCTCCCTATATGATTTAATGCATTTGAAATATACTCTTGTATTTATTCAAAATTATCTCAAAAACACAAAGTTTCAATAAAATTCCATTCAGAAGAGGCCCGTTGAAGGGGGTCAGTATTTTCTATGCTAGAGGGAAAGCAGTATGTTTGTGGTGGAATTTAAAGTCCCAATTGATGGGAAAGATTAATACTAATTATTTGAGTCTGTTCTTGGTTCATTGTCTCCTCACACGCACTGTCCACAGGCCCATTTATGCAGAGTTTAAACACCAGGAGGAGTTCAGAGAAATACTAGACAGGAGGAAGGAGATAACCCAGTGGAATACCCCAGCCCTAAGTGTTCCCATCAACTCTCATGAATTCAAGAGCAGGTGGACCAGTCGTGGACTCACATAGGATGGAGAAGAAGCCAACATTCCACTCACAAGATAAGTCATTGTATCTTACAGAAATACAAGAGCCCATGCACAAAAAGCTCGAAACACCTAGTGAAAAGAAAGTCTTTGAATTTGATCTTACCACATTGGGAAGTTACAAGTTGTCTGAAAATAAAAAGGGTTATGACCACCATAGACATAAGTGCCTTTCATTCACACAGTCTATTTCCCCTTTGAGCGTCCTATGAGTTGTACACAAACAGGCTCTAATAGAGCTAAGCACTCGTTCATACTCTTAACAAATACTCGGGTACCTAGTCCTGCACGTACCCTGGCAGGCTCAGGGCAGACAGAAGTGGCCTCTGATGACAAAAGCAAGGGCAGATAAATGAATAATCATCACACCACATGATAGTGTACTATGCAATGAGAAATGAGAGAATAAACGAGAGGATAGTTAACTCTGCTTTGGAAGAATAGATGACGTTATAGAAGAAATGAACTGAGTTGTACAAGGAAGAGGATGCATTAAAGGGGAAATAAAGAATTATCACCCTGGGTCATCCCCTGAGAGACGAGCAGAAGGATCTACGGCCACAGGAAATGAGGACCTCTGTCTTTATGTTCCTGGCAACAGAAAATGCAGTGCTGAGAAACGGTGGTGACACACAGATTTATCGACTTGAGAGAAGAGTCTGGCTCGGGATTTGGATGACAGGGTTATGGGCTGTGGGGTCGGGCGATGCAAGTCCAGACCGGGTTGAGAATGACCGCCTTCTTTTGCTTTCAGTAAAGTACCTGACAGTGGAGACTCGCTGAGCGCCTGGGCAGGCGTAGCTGGTGAGAACACAGAGACCTTCCTCGGCCCTCACTGTGCCTTCAAGTCTTTGGCATCAATAAAATGTTGGGGATGAATAGTCCATCCACATGTAATCTTTGTAATGATTGTATGAGCCAGAAGAAAAGGGGAAATGAAAGACACCTCCCACAATGTCCAAAAATGGTAATGAAATCTCTTTAAAGTTGGTAAAATCTTCTAAATTTGGTTTTGAATTTTGCCCCCATCTTCTACTATGATGTTCAGTGTTTATGGCAACATTATTTATGGTAATAAAACATTCAAAGCAGCCAATACATAGAAGAATGAGAAATGTTCAGATAAATTATGGCTAACCATCTAATCAAATAGTATGCTGTCATTTAAAAATTATCTTACAGAATGGGGGAGGGGATTTTTAAAAATTATCTTACACTTAACGATATGAGAAATTGTTCATAATATGAAGAGAATAAAAGTTTATAAGCTCTATATGGGTGAATTTTATTTTCTTTTTTATGCTTTTCATTATTTTCTAATTTTCCTGCAATTACCATTTATGGATTTTATAATCAGAGAAATGCTTCAAAATTTTAATTAACTGAATAATAATAATTAGTTGTATAACAATTAAGAAAAATATATATTCTCAAAACTCTACTTGCAAAGGAGTCCTGGAATTCCAGACACCAGGTTCAGGGAATGCACATTTGCAGTCTTCATATCAGGTTTGCCCTCAGCATTGATTGGGCCAAGGAACGTGCTGTTAGAAGAAAGGACCTCCTTTCTCTCCCACAGCTGAGGAAAGTCAGCGTATTTGGGATCGACAATAATGATGAAGGTGAGATGAGTGACTGTCCACCAACATCCCTAGAGCCACGGGGAATCATTACAATCAGACCAAGCCACGTGAGCGCCATATACAAACTGACTTAAGCTTCTTTTAAAGATTCCAATTCAAGGGACCAAAAACAGGCTTGCAAAGCTCAGGAGCCTGCCTCAGCGCCCCCCTCTCCCACCCATCCCCCCCCCCCCCCCCCCAGGTCCCTAGCTGCTCGGCAAACTGCGCCATTGGCTACGGGGGAAGACACGAGGCATTCTAAGACAGACCTGACAAAGAAAGTCTTAACTAGGAAGCTCAACGTTGGGAATGTTCAGGAAAGAGAATGACAAACAGGGAGATGTTATACGGAAAGGAGGAGAGAGAAGGAAAAAAGATGATTCATTATCCAAAATAGTGATTACTCTGCATGATGAAGGGGGAAAAAACAGCATAAGAGAAAAAAATAAATGAAAGAGTTGCACCCAGAAATAAAAGCGACAGAAATAGACGCCAAGGGCCAGGGGGTCTAGATCACTAGATGTATGACCAAGCGGTGGGATTTTATTTTATTTTTCAGAAATATACAAAAAAATAAAATAAATAAGATTCTATGAATTTGGTTTCATTCATTAGCCTTTCAAATGCTCTGTCCAAAGAAAAATGTACAGCACTTGCCAGAGCTCAGTGGTCTTCCTTAAGCCAAGCATGAGCAAAGCGGGCTTCTTCCTGGGAGCTGGGAGCCGGGAGCCGAGACCAGGTTCCGAGAGACACAAAAGGCTGCGCGCCTCGGCAGAGGGGTGATCCCCCGCGCCCTCCCAGAGCGGAGGTCAGACATCTGGCAGCCACAGCTGGCCCGGGCCGGCAGCGAGAGCGGGCCAGCATGTGCAGATGGTTACAGGAACCTCCCAGGGAGAAGAGCCGCACCGGCAGAGGCCAGGGTCTGGACGGCCTGGCTTCCAGCTCAGCGCTCCGGCCGCAGCGGCAGCGCAGAGAGGGCCTCGGCCTTCGGCTGGAAGAGAGCTGTTCTCGGCTGAGAAGTCTCATCGTTGAAGACCTCAATCTAACCAAACCGGTGGTCTTGTTTTAAACAAAACCCATATTCATTGTCTTCCTCCATCCACTTTTCTAAGTGGCCTTTTCTCAAATTCCACGTGAGAACAGCTATTTTAAATTTTTGAAAGTATTTTCATAGTCTTTAAAATCATAATTTTACTGTCACTTTAAGTGGTGCTTCCCATTGGCCCACCTCTCCTCAGACCAGCTCACCCCAGGACCAGCGAGCTGATGAGCTGATCGCTAGCAGCCCCGACACTCCCCTGCAGTCTCCAGCTCCAGCGCCACTTCCTCAGAGAGTGGTGGGAGCTGCGGGATTGCGCCATTTCTCTCTTACCCCTCAGAGACCTGCAATCCACTGGTTCGCCTTCACCTGTTCCTTATTCACGTCCCTCTTAGGAGCTTAGAGTCTAGGATGTGTCATTATAACCCCTCCTGCGACTCCCTCTTGCACCTGTCTCATCTCCTGGGGTGTGCCACCCTTCCCAACAGAGAGCCTCCTGCCCCCAACTGTCCTCAGTTGCTCTCTGGAGATGGCTTTTGGCAAAAAGAGGTGCTCCATCCAAAAGTACACCCCATCTCCAAGGGCAGCCTGCCTCCATGATGGGCGCACAACCCTGTTCCCCTCGTGTTGGTCTCCGACAACGCTGAGTGGCTTGCCTAGCTCCGTGGCCTGCCAATCAGCTGAGGCCTTGGTTGCAACAACATCCCAGTCCAGCTTCTCTCCGGGCCCCTCACTTCTTTACAAGTCTACTTCCAACAAACCTGATTGCGAATCTCCTTCCCGGGAACCGGCCCTAACACGTCTAGCAAGTCCCAACTCTGCCTTCTATGCCAGGGCATCAGAAACGGAAGGCACCCTCAAAGGACAGTTTCAAAAGTCATGAGCAATTGGAGTGCAGCAGTGAGGGCTGGCTACATGTGCAGGGAATAGTAACAGAATTGGTATAGAAGAAACAAAGAATGTGCTTTAGTTCTTCAGTTATTGATAAACTAGAGGCCTGGTGCATGAAATTTGTGCACGGGTAGGATCCCTAGGCCTGGCCAATGATCAGGGCCAATCAGGTTCCCCCGCCTCCCTGCCACCCCCCCCCCCCCCCGCCTCCTCCTTCCCTGGCTCCCTCAGGGCCCCACCACTGCCGCTGCTTGTCACCTGCCATGTTTCGTGCTGCCCCCCAATGGTCAGCACACGTCGTAGCAAGCAATCAAATTCCCATTCTCCTGGTTGAACTCCAGAGGGGACACTTTGCATATTAGCCTTTTATATATAGAGATGTGAACCAATCATGTAAACACTGAGCATTTGTGACAGCAGTGCTTTACCTTGGTTCCCACTCCAGCTGCACAAAAAAGTAATTAGTTCTAAGAAATATTTACTGGACATCTATTACGTATAAGAGGATATGTTAGGAACCGCATAACACAAAAATAGCCAGTTAATAGCAAAACAATTCAAACCTTCAGCAAGTTATTTTGGCTATCTGATGCTGATTGGTTTGAAAATTAAATTCTCTGGAATCTGGTAAACAAAGCCATGAAAATGTAATTGGCACACCCTTCTTTATACAGGATTAAATTTAATCACCAGGATAAAACTGTCTTGCAGGCATTTCCTTTAATCCAGCAGCAAATGTAACTATCAAGCACCCTGTGAGAGAGAGACCACCCTGTCCGCTCCTTCCCCCCCCCACCCCCCGCATCCAATCTGCTTGTTATGTTACTGTTCAACCCTTTACTTCTTAATGGATAAATAAATAAAGCTTCTCACTATGCTCATGTTAAAATTTTGGAACTTGTTTTTAGAGTCAAATGCTTGTATTTTTAATGAGGACATTATATACTTCCATGCAAATTGTGCTGTATATTATGACAACTTGAGTGGTCAGTATCCAATACATCAATGTCACTCACTATGTCAAGGCAGTGTCTAACAGGGACTCCCTTTTTTCATACATTTCTTTTCTCAATTCCACCATTTTTTTTATGATTTCACTGCTGGAGGATGCTCACTGTCTATTCATTTTTCTTTTTTTTTTAATATATTTTATTGATTTTTTACAGAAAGGAAGGGAGAGAGATAGAGAGCCAGAAAAATCGATGAGAGAGAAACATCGATCAGCCGCCTCCTGCACGCCCCCCACTGGGGATGTGCCCGCAACCAAGGTACATGCCCTTGACCGGAATCGAACCCGGGACCCTTGAGTCCACAGGCCGACGCTCTATCCACTGAGCCAAACCAGTTCTGGCCATTTTTCAATTAAATAGCATTTCTTGCGTGTTTGCCATGTTCAAGACTGTGGGACACTATAGGCATTCAAAGAACTGGAAACTATGATGAGGAAATGACACTGACTCTTAAATATTGAGTGGCAGCGACAGGCCCTACACTTTAGACGACGCTGAAACCACCAATGCCTCCGCTTCTCAGAGGTAAGTCACTGAGAACCACAGGCAGAGGAGCGCATTCTTCTTATAGACATCACTCGATGTTAAAAGAGAATATTTCACATCTGTGTCCTGGAGTAAACATTTTAGAAAGACCTGCCAATCTTTGTTCATTGCAAAACAAACAGATGTTTCCAAGAGAGAGGGGCCTGCACTGGCCGTGTTTGCTCCTGTCCTGAGGACGAGCATGCACTCCAGTTTAAGGTAGAGAAAGAAATTTAAAGTGAGATCTGAAGACCAACCATGAAATACGCGGCAGTTCATTAAAAATGCGTATTTCATGCTCGGCCAGAAAACAAGTATCGATAAAGTCCATTGGCCTGAACTCTAACCATAATGGAATCAAGTTAGGGAAGATCTCAAGAAAACCTTCAAGTATTTGGAGATTTTTTTCCACAAATTTTAAACACCACATAGTGTTGGAAGGAAGGAAGGAAGGAAGGAAGAAAGGAAGGAAGGAAGGAAGGGAGGAAGGAAGTCATCAGAGAACTAGAAAATATTTTAAACTGAATGCAAATAAAAACTCAAAATGTCAAAATTTGTAGGGAGCAATTTAAATAATACTTAGAAATGTGTTCTTTTAAATGCCTGTAATAGAAAAGAAAAAGTTTAAAATCAACACTCTAAGCTTCCACCTTAAGAAGCAGGATAGAATAAGAAGAGCAAATTAAACCCAAAGTAGGAGAAAGGAAATAATACAGGTAAAAACAGGAGTCAAAGCAGAAAATCAACAAAGCCAGATGTTGGTTCTTCGAAGGCTTACTCTAAAAGAATAGCACTTCAAACACATACAACACGCATCTTCTCCTACGCTTTGTTTGGAAAAAGAAATTGCTTCAGGAAGATTAAAAGCCATTAGTATTTATCCCATTAAAAAGTAGGAAAGAATCAAATTCATGCATCAATAAACAGTTTGGCTTCATATGTCTAGTCAAATGGCAGTCACAGAAAAAGACCTAAGCCATACTTTAAATTGAAACACACACACACACACATGCACATATGTGGGAATGTGCCCAAAATGTTGCTCTATTTATTAGAAAAAAATAAGATCCAAAGTTGCTTTTAAAAATAGGAGATTGTTAGTTCATTTCCATATTTCTTCATCAGATCTATAAAATAGAGCTATTGGGGGAAAATTTGTGGCTACAGTGTAGACCAGGGGTGGGCAAACTTTTTGACTCGAGGGCCACAATGCGTTCTTAAACTGGACCGGAGGGCCGGAACAAAAGCATGGATGGAGTGTTTGAGTGAACTAATATAAATTCAAAGTAAACATCATTACATAAAAGGGTACGGTCTTTTTTTTTTTAGTTTTATTCATTTCAAACGGGCCGCATCCGGCCCACGGGCTGTAGTTTGCCCACGGCTGGTGTAGACACTTTTCTCTCCACCCATGTTATAGCTCTCACGCTGCATTATTTTTTAGTATACAACTCTCCCCATAACTAAAAAAGCTTCTAAGCCTCCATTAATGAGATATTTGTCGTAGATAATGTATTCAATATATAGTTTTAAAACCTAGAACTTTTAAGCTCCTTAGAATTCAACCTGATGGGGTGCTGCTTATATTCATTACTGGAACACAAGATCGTGGTGCATGCAGGGGCGTCCCCACAACCTAGCCTAATTGTGGGTGAGTGGCCATCACTCGGCGACATGGGAGGTGACTGTTGTCAGTGACTGGATGGGTGCCCTTGGCAGCCAGAGCCTCCTGGGTGGTGGGGTGCCAGGAAGGCCCACTGCGGTGTGATGACAGCACTGGCCCCTCAGCCCTGGGCCTCGCACCCTCCTTTCTTGGGGCTCACAGGCCCAATGCAGAGAATGTCCCAGAAGAAGGCGGCAGAGAGAGTAAGCAGCCAGGGGCTGAAGGAATTCAGGAACAAGTGTCAAGGCAGGGTAGATGGAGCGGCCTCTAGACGGATGTGATACTCTGACTAGAAGACAGAAGCGATTCGCTGGGAGGTTTTGTCGTGTTGCCAGTTTGCATGAACCAGGAGGAGCACCAAGTTTACTATAGCTACGCTCAATGAATTCTTTTACTTTTATTTATCTGATCAACAAATAGTTATTGAAGGCTGCACGTGGCCTGGAGATCATTAGGACACCCCTTCGTGGAGTTTGCATTCTCATGGTAGAGGCGGACAACAAAAAGAGAAAGCAGATTAAAGGGGTGACTTCAGAGTTTAATCTTGCTATGAGGGACCGAAAAGAGGGTGAAGTGATGGTGTGACTCACACGGTGTGTACGGTGCAGGCGCACAAGGCCCCAAGCTTGGAAATTCACATTCTACAGTCACCCTATTGCAATTCTTAATAATTTTATCTTTGACTTGGTGTTTTGTAAGTGACAGCTGGTGGGTTCGTGGTGTCTGCTTGGGGTTGAGCCTGACCCCAAAGAGCCTGGGGGTCTCCGCAGGGGCGGTCCACTTCTATGGCAGTGGTCATTCTTCTTGTGGTCATCCGATTGGTGTCTGTCCCTGCACACGGACTGCGAGGGCCTTGAGGGCCGGGGCCAGGTCTGCCTGCAGTGGTGTCCGTGGCACCAGGCCCAGGCCTGGCTTGCATGCAGGCTCTCCGCCATGAAGAGCTGGGCACGCAGGGAGAGGAGAGCGAGCTCTGCCAGGAGGAGTTGGGGGGGGGGGTGGGGGGCTTTGAGCTGAGCCTTGAGAAAGGCAGGAACGGAGTGAGGAGGAAGAGGCTTGCCTACGGATAGAATTCCTCACGTGGGAAAGCGAAGAGGGGGCCATGTGAGCAGAAGACGTGCCCATGCACAGCAGGTCCTGAGTGTGAAAGGCGCCCGACAGAGGGGGGGCGAGGGGATGCAGGCCTCCCCCGGGGGCTTCCTCAGAGGGTTTTGAATGAGTATTGTCCCACTCCTCCCCTAAAAACAGTAAATCAAGCCTCTACTCTGAACATTTAGGGGAAAACCCAATGCCTTGGGCTGAACAGAAAAATAGCCTTGCATGGTAGGCAGCCTCTAAGACAGACCTCAGAACCCCACCTCAGCACCCACACAGCGTGAGTGCGGGCTGGACTTGCTTCTCACAATTCAAATATGACAGAAGCGATCAGGTGGCCAATCTGGGATTAGGTTATTAAAAAACACTCTCTTTCCCTCTCTCATGGGGGAAGCCAGCTGCCATGGTGGGAGGCAGCACGCCACGGGGAGGCCCACACGACAAGGCGTAGCCCTGCCAGCAACCACATGAGTGAGCTGAGAAGCAGATGACTCCACAGTGGAGCCTGCAGAGGAGACCTGAGCCCCACCCAACAGCTGGAGAGCGGCCTCATGCCACTTGGAAACCAGAGGCACCGAAATCAAACCCGGATTCCTGACCCACAGAAACCAGGAGGCAGGACATGTTTGTTGTGTTAAGCCACTACACTTTGGAGTCATTTGTTATGCAATACCAGATAATACACGTTCTTATGCACAATCTCTCAACTCTACACCTGTGCTAAGATGTGATACTTGAGTACCAGCAATATGCTAGACATGTTGGCACACAGCACAGCGTTAGCTGGAATTCCTGCCCAACGGAGCTTAATAAATAACAAAAATAAAAACAAATGTTTTGCTGAGAATTTTTTATAGCACTGGTTATTTGAGCAACACTTAGAAATCCATAATCATGACCAATATCCCTTCTTTAAAAAGAAACTCATGAAAGGAAAAGGAATTTGGACGTTTTGATTCATTTTTTAAGAATATACTGAAGCATGTGTCCACAACATGTAATGCCAAGTCAACTTGGCCAGTTCTTCTTGCCATATTCACAAATTTGAATAACCCCTTGTGTACAAGGCCTTTAAGATCTTGCCGGCTCTCCCTCTTCCTCTCTGTTCCTCCCTCTCCCTCTCCCTCCTTCCTTTCCTTCTTTCTTTCTCTCCTTCCTTCCTGAATATTATAGGTGAAACATTAGTAGCCCTTTGTCCATCGAAGAAAGAGTCCCTAAATTATGCCAGTCTTCACCCTATCTCTTCAATTTGAGTATCACTCCTACATATATATCATATGTATCTATAGGTCTCTCTCTCTCTTTCAATATATACTGGATATATGTATTCAATACAAGCACAAAAACTTATTCCAAGTCATATCTTTAACTTAGTACTAACCCAGCTCTGCAACTTATTAAGTTGCTTAGAACAGTGCTTCTCAAACCTTATTTATACAAATCACTTGAGCATCTCGTTAAAACGTCGGTTCTGATTCAGTAAGTCTGAGTGGGCCTGAGATTTTGCGCTTCTAACAAGCTTCCAGTCAAAGCGAGTGCTGACAGTCCCTGGACCATACTTCAAGGGCGAAGGCCTCAGAGTTAGTTCTTGTTTCTGGGCCTGGCTACCTGGAGGACTGGGCTCATTGGCCTCTTAAATTCCATGGCTCATGACTTTCCCCTCAAGTCTGTCTCTCCTCCTCCCCTGTGTTCCCCACTGCAGGATTTGGCACCATAGTTTCCTGTAAAAATTTGCAAGTTGCCCTCTCAGGTTCTCCTTCACAGACCTCCACGTTGGATCCATTTGCAAGTCGTGTCAACTTCACAATCTATATCCTAAGATCTCCACTCTCCTCTTCACCTCTACTTCCAGCCTCCACTCCATCCGGGCCCACATGACCTCCTACCCAGGCCAATGTCACCAACTTTCTTTTTTTAGTATACTGTTACTGAAAGGGTTGATTATAAATTTTTTTTAAGTAACCAAACAAAAAATTATGTAAATACTAGAGGCCCGATGCACGAAATTCACACAAGAGTAGGTCTTTGCAGCCCTGGCTGCCTCAGCCACTCTGGCTGCTGCCTCGGCCCTCGCAGCCCCAGCTTCATCTGGAAAATCATCCAGAAGGTCATCCAGATGGTAGTTCCGCTGTTCATCCATTCAGTCAATTTGCATATTATGCTTTTATTATTATAGATGTGTAGGTTTATACCATGTGATAAATGACAATAAATGTGGCAACAACGTTCAGATTCCCCAGGACAGCTCAGCCTCTATTTCCTGCATGTATTTCACAACTAATGGCTTCCCACCTTTTCCAGGGACCCTGCAGACTGGATGCCCAGTGGCCTGTGCACCTGGCAGCTGCAGCATAGGTCTTGGCACAACTGGATGGCACCACGCAGCCAACAAGGGCAGCAGCAAATGTTTCTCCCCTCCACGGGAAGCCAGGAGTTAGCCCTGGCTTCTGAGCATGGCTGTGGGCATGTCGCTGGGCACCCAGCACACTTTCCCTGAAAGGAAGGGATTGGTAATTCTTAGTCTGGGGAGGAGTGGGAAAAGAGGAACCGGTTCTTCTTTCAGACATAACGACCCGTCATGCTGTTACATGTTGCACACACTACTAGCTCACTTAACTAATCATTCACATTTCCTCCCTGAACAATAAAAGGCCTTGCATCCATGGTAAGCCATGGGACCCCAGGACATTAGGCTGAAGCTAGGACTGTCCAAGACCAGAGAGAAGTTTGTTCACCCTACATAAAGGAGAGACAGAACAACGGAAAATCTCCTCCCCGTTTCATCTAGAATGAACCCCAAAGGAAGGCATCAAAATTGTCCTCTTCTGTGAATGTCTTAGCATAGTATCATTCCTGTGTTATGTTCAATTTTTATGTTTAATCCCAGGAAATATTGTATTTTTTCAAGAATTATAATGTTCTCTAAAACAGAGCCCAACAATTACTAATGCTTGAAATTTCACTCATTTTCATCCAGTATTTCTTTCTTTTCTGAATAATGCCCCAGTAAGCAATTCATGCTATAAGAGCCATAACAGCAAGACAATAAATACCTTATAGACAAGTGTGTTCCCAAAGATAGAGGACTCCAGGAGATAGTGAGAGGTGAAGCTATTCCTGAAAATTAATCAACAAATGTTGAGCAGGTACACATTTTACGGTCCTCTCCAGGCCTTCTCTGCACCTCCGCCCCCTCCAACCCCCCTTCTCCACCCCCTCCCCCCAACACACACACACCCGCTTATTGTGTATCTCTGCTCAGGGCCCTCAGCACACTTACCTGTATCAGGTGACTGTCTTGCCCGTTGCCCCTGGAATGGGAGCTTCTAGAGGGTTGGCTGCCAGGACTATGTCCCCAGACCCAAATACAGAGCCTGCCCCCAGGTGAACACACTGAGGAAGAGTTTGGTGAATGAAAGCATCTTAATCATAGCTCTTAACTGGCTGTTTGCTGTATTGAAGCTCAAAAAAATTGGATTTATTTCATTGCAAGAATCTTCTCTCATTTAACCTTCAGGATCAGATTTCATTCAATGGCTGAAGCTGTATCTGCTAGCATATATTCTAGTTTAAACTATGGTTTTACAAATAGTGCCAAGTCTTTAATCAACCAATTAGCATGGCCCAGGAGGGGATCACTGTACCCACCAACCTCCTATGCCCGTGCCTTCCAATGAGCCTCAGATAGAGCGACTTGGGGAGCAGAGGTGAGGGGCGTGTCTTCCCTTTTCAGCAGCCCTGTGTGCGCTTCCGGGTATTATCAAAAGGAGCCACACGGAAAGATGAGACCACAAACCAAAGTTACACCCTTTGGTCTGAAAGGCTTGGACACACAGCGGCGTTTCTGGGAGACGAGGAGAATCCGCCAACAGGAGCATGTGGGGATGGGCGTGTGCATGCGAAGGGAGGCGCGCTGGCTGGGAGGCCGTGGCGTGGACCTGCTGTAACCCTCCCGGAAGCAGGGGAGTCGGCCAGGGCAGTGAGGGCAGCACAGGGCGTGGGCCAGCGAAACAGGGCGTGGACGCGCCTGCAGCAGGCCTTTCCCCACCATCACATCCTCTAGAATTCCCGCCTCTGAAGAGAAAACCTCTGTGACCACATAAGAAAAATCATGTTTAATTTCATTCCAGTTTTCAAACGAGTCCAAACTAAAACAAAGATTTTATGACTCTCTCAGTCTGCCATGCGGATTTCCGCTTCTGACAAATGCCAGGAATCCTTGTGGCTACTTTAGATGCTCGAAGCGTTTATTCAGAAGGATGAGAGAGCGCCATGCTGGAAACAGGGCTCCAGAAAGGTAGCCAAGGCCACCACTTTGGACAACGGCCAGAAGACTTCTTGGCCATGGAGGGAGCCGTTTTAGGAATTCCACAATTGTTTGAGCTCTCCTGTGCAGTTTGAGAAAAGGGCTCTCAGTGGCCAGGAAGTGCCAGAGCGCTACAAACGCCGACGAAAGCGCTTCTCCGGACAGTTGTATTGTGCTGAAAATGAAGTCTAAAACCCAATAACACGCTGCTATTACCTGCCAGCGGCTTAGAGAGGAGCCGATCCTGTTCTAAGGATTACCAGGCCACTGAATAGGAGGAAAGAGAAGAACAAACTGAACAAATGTTGAGGAACACAAACGTATTCATTTCCAGTTTCATTGGTATCAGTTTTTGGTGGGAGGAAAGGGTTGTATTCTGCATCAGACATCATTGTCTTTATACCAAGTCGTGACTGGATATTTAGAAAAGTTCTCTGGGGATATGTGAGTAGAGGGTTGCTTTCTGCTAGAGAGCATTTGAGTGACGACATAAAGAGGGAGGACTCGAAGGCAGATCGTATGACTTGCGGCCATTTAGATGGAGAAAATGCTTTCCAGGGATGGAGGTCACTGAGCTCTCCAGACAGCCACTGGAGTCTACTTCCGGGTCTAGTATAGTGCCACACACACACACACACACACACACACACACACACACACACACGTCTATATTTATAATGAAAGTGTTGTTTCATTTAAAGTAATGCAGACTTTTAAAAATGCATGTACGACCTGGTGAAAACCAAATGGATGAGTGAATAGTATTCTATCATGTTGATTTCCTGGTTTTTACAATCTAAGATATTATCATTGTGGGGAGTATAGGAACTCTCTATACTGTGTTTTGTAACTTCTTGTGAGTTTTTAACTACTTCAAAAAACAGTTATAATTAAAAAAGAAATAAAAGTAAGGTGTAACAGCGATCAGGCTATCAATCCCCAGAGGGAAAGTAGGGAAGGGAGGGGGTAAGGGGACGAGATCAACCAAAGGACATGTATGCATACATATAAGCCAAACCAATGGACATGGACAACAGGGGGATGAGAGCATAAGTCGGGGGTGGGGGGAAGATGGGGGTTTAATGGAGGGTATGAGGACATATTTGTAATACCTTAACTAATAAAGAATTTTAAAAAAATAAAAAATAAAATAAAATAAAAAGTAAGGTGTAAGATACATTCTCAATATGCCACATGCTGAAGATGATTGAGTCTCCATCAGCATGGGCCCAGAATGGCTAAGCGACTTCCTGACTAACCCAGTATGATCATGTGAGTGAGAAATAAACTTCCATATTGTTGCCATTACAGGTTTGGGTGTCTTTGTTACACAGTGTAGCCTACCCAGACAAATATAGTCTCTCTCCTTCTGTATCTACTAGTCCATGATGGAGCTCCATAAGTAGTTTGAAAAATGCTCTAATAAAACTCAGAGACCTATAAGAAGAGAAGGAAGATGGCCAAACTTTCAAGTGAGCTAAGCTTATAAAAAACACGGAAGGCAATTTAAATGTCTGACCTTAGTTATGTTCACATAGCAGGTGCTGTGCAGGCAGAACTTCAGCTAGAGAAGCTACACTTCAAAAGTTGTCCTTTAGGTAAAGACGGAAGACCCCTTAAAGCAGGACAGGATCCCTTGGTCATGCAAATATAAGGAGCACCAGCCCCCTTTGCCCTGGAGGGAGGGTGATGGGGCCTGGCAGAGGCTGCCTTCCATGCTTTGCAGAGCTGAAAGATGAGTTGTTGGTTTTGTTTGTTTTGGAGACCAAGAAAGAGGAACTCAGCTCCCACCTTATTACTAGTAGACTCAGTGTATTCGGGCTGAATTGTGCTGTGAGGAGAAACACAAAGGGCCTAACAGGAGAACTCACCATGAGGGCAGGGTGTGTGACTGGACACCTGGGCTCACACCGGGATCTGGGTGATCTGGAGGGGAGGACTCTTTCTGGGCCAAAGTGTGGCTGAGCCCAGATAGCCCGTCTGACCCAGCCAGTCTACTTCGGACATGGCTTTTGAGTGTAAATCCACAGTCTCGTGCCTTGGAAGACCGAGACTGGAGAAGCTCAGTTCAGGAACTAGGGTTTCCCATCACAGCACCACTGGATTAACTGAAGCACCATCCCATCAGTGCACAGGGGCAAGTGACTGCTACAGGAACAATGGCGCTGGCAGATAAACCAGATTCCCCAACAGTGTCTACATCCAACAAGAGAGCACCCTTGAACTGGGTAAGACCCTGGGTATCTTGAAAAAAATGGCATAGGGGTGGGGATGGTGGTTGGGAAGATGTTTCAGAGAAACTGGATGCCCTGCTATTTTAATATTCATTTGACTCTTAAAAACAGCCATGACCATTTTTGCAATTCCCAACTGTAGACTAGATCATAGCAGCTTCACTTGGAAAACACAGAAGGAAGGGATAGACCCACCATCGAAACTACAGTGTATTGTTGATGGATGGCAAAAGGCAGGTACAAAGTACGCCTTCTTCTTTCAAAGATATTGCTATTTAGGCTGAAAAGGGTAAATGAATATTAGTAAGAGAGAATTGGATCCCAATATAGATACAGTGCGAGAAAACAATGAGTGCTCTGAAATGAATTCCAATCTGTTCAGAACTGGAGACTAATGGTAGAACCAACCCCTGCCAGGGCCCTGGGAGGATAATGGAGACCAGAAAGGGATCTACAGACAAGAAATGGACAAATGTTATTTCAATTTTCAGAAGGAATAAAAGGGCAGATTCTGAAAACCGTATGATTTTAATCTCAGGCAAGTTACATGAACAGATTATTTAAAGGCCGTGAGTGAGCTTTGATAGTCTCTCTGAGAACAAGCCATTTCAGATTAACCTCATTTCCTTTTTTGAAATGGTTGTTAGCAGTGCAGGAAAATGTGGTTGAGATACAAAATGTCAATATCAGAAAAGCATTTGACAAAACCATGATAAAATGTAGGCAAGAAGTGGGTGTGTTGATGTATAATTGCATCAATTAATTATTCATTCAGTTTACTAGAGACATGTCATAGGACACAGACCTGGGCATTGTCCTTGTTTGTAATGATGTGACTGAAAACCTAAGTCACATACTTATTAAAATTGTGGGAGCTGCCCAGAATATTAGAATCCAAAACTACCTCCAGTTGAACCAAAGGGCTAACTAACAAGATGGAGCTGAAAAAATTATTTAGTTCCCTTGACAGGTTTTCATTCCTATTGTTAAGGCGGGTGTGTTTTTTCTTCTGAAAACAGTTAAGGCTAGAAGTTTAAAGCTATTTTGTAAATTTAGTAAATCATTTCCAAATTATTCAGGTAGGAATGCATTGCTCACTGTACAACTAACTGTACATAATAGGCAATGATATTCTTTTGAAAAGGCTGATTTATTCCGAAATCGCTTCTAATTCAGTGCATTTCAATTTTCAGTAATTCATAAAAGCTGAAAGAACCCTGTGCTTTCTTTGAGAGAGATGGGCGAGAGGTAGAGGAAAAGAAGGAGAGAGAGAGAGAGAGAGAGAGAGAGAGAGAGAGAGAGAGAGACATCAATCTGTTGTTCCACTTATTCTTACATGTGGGATCGAACCTGCAGCTTTGGTTTATGAGGACAGTGCTCTAACCAAGGAACTACCTGGCCAGGGCTGTGTTTTCTTTTTCTTAATTCTTTCAGAAGAGATCCTTTAAAGAAAACCTTTGTGCTAAAACACTGTTTCCCAGATGGGTAATTCATAGAACGCTATTCCGTGGGGCTTAGTAGGCATGGCATGGAGAAAGTTTAACGGGCCAAACGATTGGAAAACCCCGGGTGAGAGCTGACTGACAGATTCCATTTCTGCAGGGCTTCTCAAAGCCTTCAAGTGTGGTCCAATCCGCTTGTGTAAAAGCGGGGCTCTGGGAGAGGCTGCAAACGGGTCCTCTCTAGGACTCCCAGGCCAAATCGGGCTCAATGCCTGCTTTTATTGGAACACAACCACAGCCATGTGCATACACATTGTCCTTGGCTACAAGGGCAGAATTGAGTGCAGCAGAGACCATGGACACCCTCAAGCCTAAGATACTTACTTACATCTGGCCCCTCACAGGGAAAGTTTCCTGACCCCGGGTCTATAGTGTGTAGTATTTTTGAAATTTGTCTGAATACAGAACAACTTTTGCAGCACACCCACCAGCATGTCTTAGCACCATAGGGCACCTGGAAAACAGTTCTCTGAAGATACTAGGCTTCTGAAGACATCACTCGAGGACGGTTCTGTGTGGCTCATACAAATCACTGCCTTGTATATCTACCCTCTTATAGTCAACTTTGCTGTAACTTAGGTCCTTTTAAACTTGTTGGTTGGATTAATTGTAAGGTTAATTTTGGCATTGAGACATTAGTTTATTTTTTTAATTCTTAAGGTTCTTAATTATTTAATGTGGCAACTTTTTTTAAAAAGGTTACTTTTAAATAGAATTTTATAACTATCAAGGGCAACATTTCAGAAACCAGGTTGCAGAATTATCAGAAGGTAAAGTCGTGGCATCTGTACGTGGAAATGTGGATCCACGGGAGGTTCAGGGCGACCTGACAGTGCACCGCGGCAGCCAGCGCGCAGGCAAACGGCACAGGGGGTTCACATGGATGATAGGATCGGAAGGACCCCGAGTCATTGCCTCTTGCACTGGTGTGATGCTCAGCTCAGGATGTCACTTTAACAGACATGGACACATGAACGCTCAGGACAGAATTGCCAGGTGGGAAAAGAAACCAAACCCATGAAAAACAGGGGAGAGACTGGAAATCTTTGGCCTAGAAAAGATTCTAACACGATATCTCCCTCCCTATATCACAAGGAAGGTGATATAGTAAAAAGAGCATAAGGCAGAACATTTTTAAGTGTTAGGGGTACCCCAAAATGAAGCAGACTGCCACTACGGTGACGAGGGTCCCATCACTAGAGATAGTCAAGCAGAGGCAGGTGAGTATTTGGCCAGATTTTAGACCGACGTTGGTTTAGAATGATTTGTAAAGGTCCTTTCCAGTTGACGGCCAGCTACTCAGGTTTTAAGCGTCAAACATGGGAGGCTCAGAGTTTTCCCCCAGTGGATGCCTGTTGTCTGAAGGAAATAATCCTTAGAGTCTAGGATTCATGCTTCCTTATGTACTTCAACATGTTTACTTATGTAAAATCACAAAATTAAATTATCAGCAAGTCTTTCCAATTTATTTTTCAGAGTCCCTATAGGTGAATTTTTAGCAAATCTACATCAAATAGGGCTGTTTTAAAATTTTTTATTGAAGTATAACATTCATTCATAAAAGTACATAAATTAAATGGAATTCAATGAATTTTTAAAAGGGAATACACCCATGTAAGTAGCACCCGTACTAAGAACTAAAGCATGACCAACATACTTCATACAGAACTTGCTCTTGTGCCCACTTCCATGCCTGAATGGTGGTCATTAACTTGATTTCTGAAACCATAAATTAGTTTTGTCTGTTTTTGAACTCTAAATAATGGAATCATACTGTATGTTGAGTCTATTGATTTCTTTGTTGCTAGTCTTATTTTTCTTCTGATAATTCAAACATATTCTGGAGTCAAGAAAGTAGAGTAATTAATATCCAACTTTAATAATTACCAACTCATGGTCTATCTTGCTTCATCCATGTCCCTACCCACTTTATCTCTGGATTACTTTGAAATGCATTCTGGGCCTTCTACCTTTTCATTCATGAATATTTTAGTATTTATCTCTAAATGATAAAGTTTCTTCTTGTAAACAGAATCACAATACCATTATTCTACCTGAAATAATATTACAATATAACATACTAGTAGCCCATAGCGTGATATCACACGCAGTAGGCCGCTCGCCACTTCCGCAGGAGCCCACGGGAACCACAGTGTGCCACTGGGAGCCCTGCGGCTTGCCCCCTGTCTCTGTCCCCATCTCCGCTCCGGGCCTCACCTGCGCACGCAGCCTCCTCCTGTGTGGTCGTGACCCCTTATGGTGTCCTGGCCTAATTTGCATATTTCCTTTTATATATATAATATATATATTATATAAATAAAATAATAATTTCTTACTATCATTTAAAATCTAATCAGTGTTCCAATTCCCCTGATTGTCCCATTTTTTTTTTTTTTTACAGTTCATTTGTTTTAATCAGGATTGAAATTAAGTTTCTACTTTGCTATTGGTTGATATGTCTTCTAGGTCTCTTCTAACCTATAAGTTCCCTTTCTTGTCTCGTCCCTTTCCCCTCAGGGAATTTATTTGTTGAAGAAACTGGGTCACTTGTTCTATGGAGTTTCCCACAACTGCTATTTGCCATCGCATCTCTGTGGCATCCTCTATCACATTCCTCTGGCTTTTCTGTTTCACCCTACGTTGTGTATTGGAATTAAATTCAATCCTGACACTAGCTGTCCAGAGTTAGTGTATATACCACAAGTTAAGGGTGAAGGCCTTCACAAAACACCATCTCCAACTCTCAGGGGGCCGCACACACTCTGGCAGATGAATTCCTGAGTTTCCATGACCCCCTCAGGTTCAGTCATTCACTAGAATGACTCGCAGAACTCAATAGACCTATGGTAAGTGCTATACCTACAATTACAGGGCACACAACTTTTATTACAGGGCACACAACTCGGGAAGAGCCAAATAGAAGAGATACATAGGGTCGGGGCAGGGAGGGTCCTAGACTGGGAGTTCCCACAACCCCCCCCCCCCCCCACCCCATGGAATTAGGGCAGTGATGGCGAACCTATGACACGCATGTCAGAGGTGACACGCGAACTCATTTTTTTGGTTGATTTTTCTTTGTTAAATGGCATTTAAATATATAAAATAAATATCAAAAATATGAGTGTTTGTTTTACTATGATTGCAAATATCAAAACATTTCTATATGTGACACAGCACCAGAGTTAAGTTAGGGTTTTTCAAAACACTGACATGCCGAGCTCAAAAGTTTCGCCATCACTGAATTAGGGTGTATCATTCTCCTGGTACATCAAAATTTCACCAACCAGAAACCCCCTCTGAGCCTCGGCGTCCATAGTTTTTATTGGGGCTTCATTAAGATCGCATGGCTGATAGACTCACTGACCACACACTTGAACTCAACCTCTCACCCCCTTTACCTCCCTGGAGGTTGGGCTGGCTCTAAGTTCCAACCCTCTGGCCACATGGTTGGTCATTCTGGTGGCCAGCGCCCATCCTGAAGCCATCTAGGGACCTAACCTGAGTTGTCTCATTAGCATTACAAAACACTCCTCTCACTAAAGACATTCCAAGAGTTTTTGAGCTCTGTGACAGGAATTGGGAACAAACACTAGATAGATACATAGATATATGTATGTTTTTATACCATACTTTTTCTCCTATAAATTCATACTTAAATCTAGACTTTAGGCTGGATCAGATTTCAGGTATGAATGTTTGGCAAGACTATGGCATAGGTGGTGTTTCATGTTTCTATCATTAGGCACATATAAATATCTGGTGGCTGGACTAGGACATTTTTTTAAAAATATATTTTATTGAGTTTTTACAGAGAGGAAGGGAGAGATATAGAGAGCCAGAAACATCGATGAGAGAGAAACATCGACCAGCTGCCTCCTGCACATCCCCCACCGGGGATGTGCCCACAACCCAGGTACATGCCCTTGACCGGAATCGAACCCAGGACCCCTCAGTCTGCAGGCCGGCACTCTATCCACTGAGCCAAACCGGTTTCGGCTGGAATAGGACATTTTTAAAAACTAGAACAAGTACTTCTGTCAGCTGAGGTACCAGAAGTACCTCATCATATCCTCCACTGATGGTGCATGGATCCACCATTGACCTCTTACTGCCTCAACCTAATTTCCCCTGCTCAGTAACCTCTTGCTGCTGTGTTTTCTTCCAAGTTGTGTAACAGGGATAATTATTTTTTAGTTCATGCAGGAGAAATAGCTCACCATGAAAGAAGATGATTGGCAGCTTTTCCACTCAGGTTGTGTCCTCTTATTTCATTGGGTTTCCGTGCCCAGTCAATCAGAAAAAGAAATAGATGCTGTGTATGATAGACACTCCCTGGCCATGTGTTAGTATCCAGCGGGGACTTACACAAAGGGCCTTGCGGCCTGAGTGGACCCACTGAAATACAGGGCAGAGCTGTCCGGGTTTTCCTGGGTGCGGACATCAAGACGGCAGCCTGATGGTGTGGAGGCCACAGGGGACAAGTCCCTTGAGGAACATGGCCAATCACTTGTCTTGAAAGAAGAGAGCCCCAAGCTCATCTTTAGATAGCTGCTTCATCAATGGGTCCATAGGCTCCTTGGTTTTAGAAATTGGAGGAAATTCATGAATAAAACAAGGATACACATGGAAAGAACGCCTGTAAACCAAACTAAGATGCCGTTCAAGGAACTGAGGCAAAGCAAGTGGAATAAATGAGACTAAAGTCAAATTCCTTTTCATTTTCCTCAAACGTAGGTGAGCCATATGGCCAGCTGCATGGTAAGTAACAGCCCCTTTTCCTAGAGCAGGCAGGCAGAACAAGTGTGAGTAGTCACCAGCAGCCGGTGACACATATCCTGGGAAGTAGATGGAAGCCAGTGGAGAGGACAGCCTTAGGAAGAGACATGGAGGGCAAAGGCCACCTGAAGGTCGATCCAGCAGCCTTTGAAAGGGGTGGGAGTAGGGATCTCTGCTATAAGCTCAGGGCTGTCAAAAAACCCAAGTCTGCCATCGCATGTCTAATATCATTTCAGGGGCTCAGGGTCCATTTACCCAAATAACCTTCTTACTCAGTCACTTCTGAAGTTCCTTTCAAGAGGGGCCACCCGAAGAAGATTTTGAAATGTAACTGCAGAGCCCATACTTCATGGTGGAGGTGCTCTTGCCCACAGGTGTGGTGGAGACTTGCTGAGCAGGCACAACCTGGGTAGTCATGGAAAGAAGGGAGTTCTCCCCGCATGTGCCTCCAAGTCTCCTGACTGCCCCACCTCTGCCCCTCTCCCTCTCCCTTCCTTGCTCCCTCCTCTTTCAGCAGAGGCTAGTTTGGGAGGGCATGATCCAGAGCTGGACTCATTTCATCCTCATCTCCTGTGTTGCTCTCTGGGAAGCTGGGACAAGCCAGTACCTGATTCTCCAGTGTCGCTGCTCAGCCTGGGACTTGGGTGACGGGGAATGTGGCAATGAGCTGGTGCCATCCAGATCTCAGGTTCAAATGTCTATCCTTGACATTTAAGCAGGTCCCTCACAGCAGTGTCATGACTGTGCTAAGTAGGAAGTGATGGTCACTGATGAACTCTCTCTAGGTGTTTGGAGAAGCTGAACAATAAAAGGCTGTGATGTCACTGACCACGATGGTACAATTGTCAACAGAGACTACACTCTGCTGTGAGGCTAGTCCTATAGGAGTAGTCTATACTCTTCCAATCTCATCTCCCATGCCAGTGTGTTCCCTAAAGTTCTCAGTCAAACCTCTCCCTTACACACACACACACACACACACACACACACACACACACACACACACACAAGCACATGATTCTAAAATACTCAGCTTCCCAGACTCCCTTGCAGCCAGGATGCCATGTGACCTGACTTGGGCTTCTCTTTCCTTTCTGACATCATGAATAAAACATCAGGAGGGGATGGCTTTCATTGGTCAGTCTGCCTGTCTTGTTCCTGCCTAGTGGTGCTGCAACAATCCCATGACTATGAGGATAGCACCCACATACTAAAGGAATGAAGCAACAGACAGAGGAAGCCAGCCCTTGGTGCCACATTTGGCACCAGCCAATGAGTTGCCTACCTACAGACTCCTGGTTATAAAAGGAAGGGAATCCCTTGGTTGTCACAGTTGGACATAGTTCTTCTAATTGGCAGTCCCCTGACATCATGATTTTCACTAACTACACATTGGCATCATGTCCTTTGCTGTCACTGGGAGATGCCCTAAGGAAGTCTTCTGTGACAGTTGCCATTGTTTTTATTGCACAATATAGCTGGTCTCTCTGGAGGCAGTCTTGAGCCCTCTGATCTATTCTCCATTCTGCAGTCAGAATGGCCTTTTTAAAATTCAAATTTGATTATGCCACCATCCTGCTTACAGCTCTCCAGGGGCTTCCGTTGACTCCCCTTCTGGAGTCCAGATGCCGCTGTGAAGTGGCTGCCCAGTCGGGCGCTATCTCCCAACACCCTGCATCTGGGTGGGACTCTGTGACGACTTCGAGGCTGAGGTGATTAAGACCCACCTGTGCTCTCTCCACCTTCTCTTTGACCTCCACTGTCAGAAGAAGGGAGGCCCTAGAAATGGAGGGGACACAATAGAATCACCACCCGCAGTAAAGCTGTCCATCCACCAGAAGCATTGCATCAGACTAATATGAGAGTCAGCTGAGCCACTGAAATTGTGAGGTTTATTATAGCAGCTAATTTTGCTTTAATACACTTTCTGTTGACTGGGTTCAAGTTCAAATCCTTAGTGGGGCTCTCCACACTCTGACACTGGCCTATGCTCTGTTCTCTCTTCACTCCAGTGATGCTGGACACATATGTCAGTCAACTAGAGGTCTGGTGCATGAAATTCGTGCATTGGGGGAGAGGGGATCTCCTCAGCCCAGCCTGCACTTTCGCCAAACCAGGACCCCTCGTAAGATGTCTGACTGCCGGTTGAGGCCCAACCCCCGAATCAGGCTTAAACCAGAGGTCAGACATCCCTCTCACAATCCGAGACCACTGACTCCTAACTGCTCACCTGCCTGCCAGCCTGATCGTCCCTAACTGCCCCCACTGCTGGCCTGGTCACCCCCAACTGCCCCTGCCTGCTGGTATGGTCGCCCCCAACTGCCCCCCCCTGCCAGCCTGCTCACCCCACGCAGCCTGCTGTTCAGTCGTTTGGTCGTCCCTCACTAACCCCCCTGCTGGCCTGGTCGCCCCATGCAGCCTGCTGTTCGATCCTCCATCTGGTTGTTTCAGTTTTAACAGCCCCTGGCTTTTTATATATTAGGATTGCCCCTATGTTTTCAAACAGGTCATTCTCTTCTCCTTGCCTGGAAACTTCCTCCCTTACTCTTTGCCTGGCTAACTACTGTTACCCCACAGACACCTTGGATGTCACCTTTCAGAGAGGCTTTCCCTGAGCAGCCTGTAGATAAAGCCTCCCTATTAAGACTCCCAAGCCTCTCTGTTCTTCCCCATTCATATACTCACTGCACTTGTCAATATTTGAGCTCCCTGTGGAACCATAGCTCCAAAAAGCCGAGGTGCATCAATCTACTTCCCCACTATCTCCCTATGTGCCAGGGAGGCAATAGGCAGTCAAGAAATACCTATTGAATGCATGAATGAATAAACTGATAGTGTTACAAGTTTAGTATCCGTGTTTAGGGACACTCATGGGAAATGTCACTCATGTTGCAGAAATTTCTAGCAATTTTAAAATTCTATTATGTTATTCTTATATGATCATCTTTCTCTCTTTGTTTTTGCCACTGGGAAACTCACAGACAGAGTTACAGCCCACCTGTAAGAATTCCATAAGGCCTCACTAAGTGCACGACTTTCTATATATTCTCTTGATGTAGGTCCGTATAATAATGCAGCCCTCCATCTCTCATCACCCTGAGTTTACTATGATTTATCTGCAAGTTCTGAACGGACTTTTGTGGACTCCTCAGAGTCCTTTTTGTCAGAGTGGCATGTCAAATGTCTTCATTCCTAATGAGAGGGCTGGCCTATAATTTCTCCATGCTCACACTAACTTGGGAATCATTAAAACTGATCTTTCTTTATTTTTGCGTAAAAGTATTGAATCTTCCCTGATACAACTTAACACAAAGCTGCTTGTAATGGATGCACATCCCTTACGGTAAAGGTCACTGTGACAGAAATCAGATGTAAAAGAAAAAAAAAATTCTTCACCATAATCATAACATTTAAAGCTGACAGAGCTAAAAGGGGTTTAGGGGGTCAGACAGTCTAATTCCCTCACATAATAAATGAAAAAAGCTACCAGCCAGATAGGTAAAATGACCCTCTGAGGCCACACATATAGTTACTTCTGAGCCGGGCCCCAGATCGGGTGAGCTTGATCCTAAATCAGTCCTCTTCGGACAGCAGCCCCTGGCCCTTTTGTTACTTTAAACCTGGTGTGGTAGGATGAATAATGGCCCCCCAAAATTTCCACATCCTGATCCCTGCAACCTTAAGTGTAGCTTGTATGGCAAAAGGGACTTTGCAGGCATGTTTAAGGACCTCAAGGCGGAGCGATTAACCTCCATGATCAATGATCCAGGTGGGCACTAAACACAATCACAGTGTTCTGGTAAGAGGAAGGCAGGGAGCTTTGGCTACAGGGCAGGAGAGAACACGTGATGGCAGAAGCAGAGATGGCAGTGACGTGGCCACGGGCCAGGCGGGCGGTCTCAGAGGCTGAAGAGAGAGGAGCAGATTCGGTCCTGGAGCTTAGGGAGGGCACAGCCCTGCTGAGGCCTCGCCTTTTGCTCGGTGACGGTGCTGTGGGACTTGTCCTCCTGCACTGAGAGAGAACAAACTTGTGTGATTACATGACACTCACTTGTGGGAACATCTTACAGGGCTGATAGGAGACTTACACACAACGGTTGGCCAACTACGGCTATGAACCAAATCCGGCCCATTGCCTCTGTTTGTAAATAAAGGTTTGTTGGAACAGAGCCTCGCCTGTTCCTTTGGGAAATACCTATGGCTGCTTTTGCCCTACACCAGCAGAGTCGAGTGGTGGAACAGAGACCACGTGGGCTTTACAGAAAACTATTGCTGACCCTGCCTTACGATATGAATTGATTCCACCTTTTCTCATACTTTCACTGTCCTTTTGGGCTAAAAGTAACACATGTTCTTTAAGTTAAAACATCATAAAACCACATCACCTAGGAAGGAAACGATCCTGAAAACTAGCACCCCAAGCGTGGGGCATGTTCCCCGTTCGCTCTGGTTCTCTGCACGGATGGTAAACTCTCCACTGGTGCCGCTCTCTCAGGCGTTGTTAAGTCTTTAGAACTTCATAAATTGCAAAGGGCTGACACTTCAGAAAGATGATACAGTTGTGACACGTTTGAATATGTGAGCTCAGGACGCAGAGACTAGCATGAAGCTGACATGTCCTACAGGCCCAAGCTGGAGCGTCTGCGGTGGAGCCCAGTTGGGAGCTAGTGAGGTGAGGGGTTATGGCCGGAGCCTTGGCGTCGCCGGGCCCAGGCCAGATCTCCTCTTTTCCTGCAGAGCTACCCTTAGCCCCTCGGTGCATCCATTTCCTCGCCTGTCAAAACAAGACACGTAGAGCAAGGTTGTTGAGTAACAAACAGAGGTAATGATGTGAAGCACTCCACGTGGTGCCTGGCACAAGTCAGACTAAATGAAAATAATTGCCATAATTTTAAATAAATATTGCAGTGTCTTGGTTAAAATATCTAAGGAAATTAATCTTTTAAAAATAACTACACACAAAAAAATTAAAATTTACTTTTTCTAATTATAAAAATGGCTATTGTAGATCATTTGAATCTGAGTGAAATCATTCAAAAATTAAAATTACCTGTTAATCTCAGTACCTTAAAATTACTATGTTTACTATTTTGTCATATTTCCTTCCAGTCTTTTTTTCTGAGCCCACATAGCTGTGCTCATTTATAAGAAAAGTTGAATTCTATTATATGTAAGTGTGTGCCTTGTCTTTTACATTAAAACAATTTTCCAAATTGGAAAAAGTTTTAATACCCACTCCTGTGTTTTCCATGGATTTATTTCGAGTAGTTTAATTCCATAAATATGTTGTAGAGACCTATTACATGTCAGATACTCTGGCTGATGTTGAAAGGCTGAAAGAGGAATTAGACGTTAGCCCTGCCCTCAAGGAGCTTATAGTTTTTTATTAAGAAGGAGGAGGAGAAGAAGGAGAAGAAGAAGAAGAAGAAGAAGAAGAAGAAGAAGAAGAAGAAGAAGAAGAAGAAGAAGAAGAAGAAGAAGAAGAAGAAGAAAGAGGAGGAGGAAAGAAAGAGAAAAAAAAACAAGCACATTTCTAATCCATAATACAAGGTGGACTCAGATAGGCATGATTTTTAAAAATAATAATACATACAAAATAATATTGAATGTAAACTGTAATTGAAAAATAATTTTAATAAATAAATAAAAACAATGATACAATGTGCTCAGAAGTAAATACAAAGTGGAGTTTTTCTCTTCCTTCTTTGAAATTTCTGTTACCTGTTTCCTCAATCCGATTTTTTTAAAGTCACCATCATTGGAGGGTAAACAGAGCTGGCAAGGACATTTTATGCCAAGAAAGGTGAATTCGCCCCCACGCCCCGACCGTGAGCACTCTCTGGGAGGTATTTTGGAAATGCATCAAGTCCTTTTAAGGAAAAAAGAAATGAGGAGATTGCTATATCTCCCTCACCTTAGATAATAAAAGCTGGATCAGCATCAGAAACTGGAAACAAATTCTAGGAAACCTCTCTGAAGTTTCCACAAGGTGATCCAATTAAGATATGACTGGCAGCCATGAAAAGCTTTGGTACTGCCAAACCACAGAGAAATTTTAGATGTGAAACACAAGAAATATCTTGCTGGATAACCAAATATTTTTTAAAGGAGCCATATAGTAGAGACTTAAACTTCCAAGACATTGCTGACTATTTTTCTTGCCCTCCAGCCAAAGATAACCTAAGACAAGGGAAAACGCTGGCTATCCCACGAAAGCCAGACAAGTAAACAGAAATTTGCAATGAATCTTTCTTAGCCTCAGCAAAGCCAGGCCTAAAAATCCATCTTCAGCACATTGAATGGAACCTCTTAGGTCAACTAACAAGACCCACCCGCCGCCCCCCGAGCTGAGGGGTGCTGACACTGCACCACTCTGGAGTCCCCTGCCCTGTGTGCCTCCGTCTGCTGTCATTCAGCCCTTTGCACACTGGGCCCCTGATATTCTGGGCATCTCGGGAAGCTGCCAGCTCCCTCTGATTCCGAAGGACAGCCCCACTCAAATACCATCTGGCCCCATATATGGTGAAACCATCATGGAAGGTTTCTTTTTTTTTTTTTTTAATATGTTTTTATTGATTTTAGAGAGGAAGGGAGAGGAGAGAGATAAATAGAAACATCGATGAGAGAGAAACATCAATTGATTGGCTGCCTCCTGCATGCCCCCCACTGGGGATCGAGCCCCAACCCAGGCATGTGTTCTGACTGGGAATCGTACCAGCGACCTCTTGGTGCATGGGTTGACACTCAACCACCAAGCAACACTGGCCGGGCACAGAGGGGTTCTTTAAGTCAGTCTAATCTAGATGACAGGTAATGGTACCAGTGAAGTCCAGGAGAAGTGGGCATCAAACTCACTTGACAGGCCTCCTTTTAAGCAAGGACATTAACCTTAAATGAGAAGTGTTTAAAAGTCAGACTTCTCAGAATGACTATCAATAAAACAATAAACACATGTTGGTGAGGATGTGGAGAAAAGGGAATCCTCATGTACTATTGGTAGGAATACAGATTGGAAAACAGTATGGAGGTTTCTCAAAAAATTAAAAGTTGAACTGCCTTATGACCCAGCAATTCCTCTTTTGGGACTATATCTGAAGAAACCCAAAACACTAATTCTAAAGAATATATGCACCCCCTATGTTCATTGCAGTGTTATTTATAACTAGAGGCCCAGCCCGTGAAATTATTGCACGGGTAGGGTCCCTAGGCCTGGCCGGTGATCAGGGCCAATTAAGGATTTCTGGCTGCCAGCTGGGGCTTCCCTTCGTTCCACGCCCCACCTTGGTGGTCAGCACACATCATAGTGAGCAATCGAACTCCCGGTCTCCCAGTCGAACTCCCGAGGGGACTCTTTTCATATTAGGCTTCTATGTATATAAGATAGCCAAGAAATGCAAGCAACCAAGTGCACATCACTAGATGAATGGATATAAAAGCTGTGATGCATATATACAGTGCAATATTACTAGGCCATAAAAAAGAATGAAGTCTTACCATTTGCAACTTATTACACTTAGCATACCTCTTAAAGGGTATTATGCTAAGTGAAATAAGTCAGTCAGAGAAAGACAAATACCATATGATTTCACTTATATGAGGAATCTAAAGAACAATATAAATAAACAAGCAAAACAGAAACAAGCTCATAGATACAGAGAATAGACTGATGGTGGCCAGTGGTGCAAGGGTTGGGGGACTGAGTGGAAAAGGTGAAGGAATTTAAAAGTACAAATTGGTAGTTACAAAATAGTCATGGGGATGTAAAGTATAGCATAGTAAATATAGTTAACAATCTATATATATAAAAGCCTAAGCAACCGGAATGACCAGTCGCTACAACGTGCATTGACCACCATGGGGCAGACGCTCAATGCAGGAGCTGCCCCCTGGTGGTCAGTTCACTCCCACAGCCAACTCCCCTGGCCGGCCAACCTCCTGCAGTCCCTCCCCTCAGTCCCCGGGCTGGGACAAGGAACTGGGGGTGGATGGAGGCAGACGCGGCCCCTTTTCCAGAGGTTCCAAAGGCCAGCTCCCTTCTTGGGGCCGGCAGCCAACCTCCCTTGCCCTGTTCCTCCCCCTGGCCAGCAGGCCCCAATCGGCCCACCACCCATCACCACAGTGGCAGTGTGGCAGAGAGGGAAGGAGGAGGGGGGGAGGCGGGGAACTGTGCGGTGGTAGGGCGCCAATGATGGTGGTGTCGGCATCCAGCGTCTGTTCCTTCCATGCCCAGCTCAGCGACCATCGCCTCCTCTCCGGCCTGACCCTGGTCAGCCTGGCCCCAATCGACCCTGATCCTAGGGACCCCACCCATGCACGAATTTCATGCACCAGGCCTCTAGTCTATAATAATAAAAGCATAATATGCTAATTAGACCAGACGTCCTTCCTTCCAGACAAAGTCGCAGTGGGCAGGGCCCTAGGCAGAGGCAGCAGAGGCCCCTGGCCACAGCGGCAGGGGGTGGGGGCTGAGGCAGAGGTCCCTGGCTGCCGCGGCAGGTGGGGACCAAGGCAGAGGCGACTGCCACTGCGGCAGGGGCCAAGGCCCTTGCACAAATTTCATGCATCAGGCTTCTAGTATTGTAATAACTATGTATGGCACCAATTGGGTTCTGGAAATATCAGGAGGAATACCTTGTAAAGTATGTGATTATCTAACCACTATGCTGTACATCTGAAATAATACAAAATAACATTGTAGGTAAACTGCAACCTTTTTTAAATGTACATATATATCCTTTCAAAAAATCAGACTGCTCCTAACTCCCTCTGATTCTTGAATGCTCACATTGAGGACCAAGATAAGCAGAATAACCTGGGACCTAGGAAAAGGCCACTCATGTTGATGCACAATAATATCCCCTCATTCTTCTTAAAACACATCATTTTACATATTATTTCAGTTGGATTCTTAAACTTGCCTCATCAGTTAGGACATTTTGAATCATGAAGCATTTGTTGAGGGCCTCCTGAGAAGAATTAAATCCTTTCTAGAATGAGGTTGAGATATCAATCGAACAAGCCATACTATGAAAGGCCTACTGTGAGCACACTCTTATACTATTCTCCATATTTATAGGGAAGTGGGGGAAATAATCTCTATCCTCGAGTTTAAGTTTATGAGGAAAGCAGAACAAACCCAAATGATAGTGTAGTAGACATTGTTAATTGCTCACCCAACACCCATCAAGACTGCCATTTCCAGCCGCCTAACAGACACTGATTGTGGCCAAGTATAAACTCTCCAGTATATGCCCATGACTTCAAAGACAATGGCGCAAGTATCAGCCTCAGGGAAGGGACCTGATGGTTCTAACTCAGAAATGGCAGTCCCATTCCCTTTGCCTATTTGACCAATGAGATAGCGAAGTAATGTCTGTTGAGTGGCTTCTGAGAAAGAGTCCCTTGCTTAAAAAATAAAAGTCACACAAGAAGAAATCTCTAAGAGATTTTCCTTTCTTGGTGTGCTACCTGGACCAGTAGCAGCCCTCTTACAGCCATGAGATACAACCATGAATATGAAAACTTCATACCCAAGCACAAAGTGATTTGCTGAAAATAACAGAAAGATGGAAAGAACCTTGAGGCAACATCGACCTGCTGATGTAACCCACTCTAGAACTATGCTATCTCCAGACTTCTCATAACATGAGATGAAATTTTTCTTAAAGAATAAGCCATTTTGAGTTGAATTTTTTACTCTTGGGTTATGCAGATATATAAACAAAAACACTTGTTTGAAGTACTGGCAAAGTGTACTGTCAGCCGATGCAACAGAGTCAGAATTTCAGAAAGAACAGTTTGGCCGTAAAGGAGAGTATAGACCAGTGATGGCGAACCTTTTGAGCTCGGCGTGTCAGCAATTTGAAAAACCCTAACTTAACTCTGGTGCCGAGTCACATATAGAAATTTTTTGATATTTGCAACCATAGTAAAACAAAGACTTATATTTTTGATATTTATTTTATATATTTAAATGCCATTTAACAAAGAAAAATCAACCAAAAAACTGAGTTCACATGTCACCTCTGACACGCATGTCATAGGTTCGCCATCACTGGTCTAGGCAGAGATGTGCAACTCAGCTCTCAGAATTCTGAGTGTCTGCTGGGACATTGTAAGAAATTCCTCTTCCTGTTTTTAGTTCCAGGTCGCCAGATCAGTTAGGTCAAGCATCTTATCTAGAAAGGTGTATCTTTGCAGAAAGAAATTTTAAAACAAATGAACTCAGAAACATTTCAAGTTACCCCAGCTAGAAGGATGTAGAAGTTACGGAAGTAGGTGAAGTAAGTAAGATGCTTCTTAACTTCTTAAGATCCATCTGATAAAATGGAACCCAGTAAGTGAATTTTAACTGGAATTTTAGGTTTTAATTAATTTCTTTTTTTCAAACATAATTTACATACATACAGGAAATGTCCAGATCTTAGGGAGACCATTCCATGTTTTGGAAAAGGCTTATCAAGACAGAGAGCATTTTCATCACCCCCCAGAGTGTTCCCTCATGCTCCTTCCCAGCCAATCTCCGAACCCATGAAGCAACCATGGACCTGATTTCTATTATAGTAGGATAAATTTGCCTATTTTATATTTTCACATAAATGATATCATGCAGTATATTCTTTTCTGTGTGAGATTTCCTTCACTCAGCATGCTATTTTTGAGATTCATCCATGCTGTTGTATGCAGCCATAGTTCATGCTTTAGGAGTATTCCATTGTGTGACTTATATCACCATTTGTTTACCCATTCTCTTATTGATGGCTACATAGGCATTTTCTAGTGGTGGCTATTATGAATAGAACTATTATAACCTTTCTTCTATAAGGCATTTTTTGTGAATGCATATTTTTATTTCTCTTGAAAAAATACCTGAGTAGAATTGCTGGATCACATATAAGAAACTCACAAATTAGTTATACCATTGTACATTCCCACCATCAACATGTGAGATGAGAATTCTGGTTGCTCCATCTTCTCTCCAATAGTTGGTGTTGTTCTTAACAAAAGGAAGATAAACAATCCAATCAAAAAATGGGTAAAGGACCTAAATAAACGCTTTCCAAAAGAGGACATGCAGAAGGCCAAGAGACATATGAAAACATGCTCAAAGTCACTAATCATCCAAGAGATACAAATCAAAACGACAATAAGGTACCATCTCACACCTGTCACAATGGCTATCATCAACAAATCAACAAATGACAAGCGTTGGCAAGGATGTGGAGAAAAAGGAACCCTTGTGCACTGCTGGTGGGACTGCAGACTGGTGCAGCCACTATGGAAGACAGTATGGAGTTTCCTCAAAAAATTAAAAATGGAACTCCCATTTGACCCAGTGATCCCCCTTTTAGGAATATATCCCAAGAAATCAGAAACACCAATCAGAAAGGATATATGCACCCCTATGTTCATAGCAGCACAATTTACAACAGCTAAGATTTGGAAACAGCTTAAGTGCCCATCAGCAGATGAGTGGATTAAAAAACTGTGGTACATCAACACTATGAAATACTACGCTGCTGTAAAAGAGAAGGAACTCTTACCATTTACAAGAGCGTGGATGACCTGGAGAGCATTATGCTTAGCAAAATAAGCCATTCAGAAAGATAAATACCACATGATCTCACTCATTTGTGAAATATAATGAACAACATAAACTGATGAATAAAAATAGAGCCAGAGAAAAAAATATTTTAGAATATAATAGAAGTAATCCTGTTATTTGCAGATTTTTAATTATTCCTACAACTTTTCTGATATTATACTATATTAGTACAGTTTTGGTAATATTATTATATTTTAATTCTCTTTTTCTTGAAATATTAATGTTTATTGCATGTAACATTATTATATTTAAAATTGTTTTTCTTTAAATAATTTTTAAAAATAGTTGGTGTTGTTGATCCTTTTCATTTCAGCCAATCTAGTGAATATGTAATAGTTTTTTAATTATCATTTTATTTTGCATTTCCTTATTGATTTAATGATATTGATCACATTTCAGTCTGATTATTGGTCATTTGTATACCTTCTTTCATCAAAGTGCCTGTTTATATCTTTTGTCCATTTTTTTAAATTGGGTTAACTTTTTATAGGAGTTCTTTACATATTCTTAATACAAGTCCTTTGTCAGATATATATTTTGAATATTTTCTCCCAATCTGTGATTTGTCTATCTTCCTTGATGGTATTTTTCTACAAGCAGAAATTTTAAATTTTGATGAAGTCTCACTTGCATTTTTTTAATGATTTGTGTTTTCTGTATCCTTTCCAATAAATTTTTGCCTAGCCTCTAGGTTTTTTTTTCTAGTAGCTTTACTGTTTTAAATATTACATTTACTTATTACATACATCTCAAACTGATTTTCTGTATAAGTTTCATTATATATGTATGTGTGCGTGTGTATGTATGTGTGTGTGAATATATACTTATATATTATATACACAATATATTCATGCACACACACACAATGGAATATCTCATTGTTTCAGTACCTTTTATTGAAGAGATTTTCCTTTCCCCATTAAATTGCTTTGACACTCTTATCAAAAAGTATTTAGTCATATATTTATGGGTTGATCTCTGAATGCTCTATTTGCCCCACTGATCTACATGTCTAGCTTTTCATCAGTACCATGCTAATTTAATTAGTAGTCTTGAAGTCCACCAACTTTATTCCTTTCTTTCAAGATTCTTTAAGCTAATCTTGGTCTTTTGCTTTTCCAGATAAATTTTAAAATTATCTTATCAATTTCTAGATAAAAGCCTTTAAACAATATATTAAAGGTGATGGAACAGGCTTTGCTGTGGAAAAGATGAAAGGAACTGTGAGGTGGCAAGGATGTGGGTGGGGGTGGAGAGAGCAAATGACATCTGCGTGGAGGACAATTAAGAGCTTTTCTTGCTTAAAACAAGGATCATGAGCCAGAATGGAGATTGCTATGCACTAAATTATGCTCTCCCCCTCAACATTCATATGTTAAAGCCCATAACGCCCATGGCATTTGGATATAGGGCCTTCGGGAAATAATTAGGTTTAGATGAGGTCCTGAGGGTAGAACACCCAGAATGGGATTAGCGCCTTTATAAGAAGAGGGCTTGCTTCTCTGCCATGGAGGACGGTGAGAAGAAGCTGTCTGCAAGCCCTGAAGACAGCTTCACCAGGGAACCAAATGAGCCAGCACCTTTATCTTAGACTCCCTGTCTTCAGAAGGGTGAGGAATGCGTTCCTGTTGTTTAAGGCACACAGTCTACGGTATTTTGTTACTTCAGCCCGAGCTGACTAGCACGGATCTCAGGCATAAGGGGAAAATTATCATGGGCCTTAAAGTTGACAATTTATTTTGATTCAAGGGGCCATTAAAACTTACAAATGGCAGATTGATTGCATGTATTTATCGCCATTCCCTTCCTAAACCCTACTTAAATGACAGTAAAGGAAAATATTAAACTCATAAATGCTAAGAGAATGGGAGAAGAGATATGTCAGTCAACTTTTTTAAGGTGGAAAGCAGATGGGGGTGGGGAGGTGACTGACCTACAAGGAGCAGAGGAAGCCGGAACCAAAAGGACACCAGGGAGAAACCAGCCATTCGTCATGCTGAGCCCAGAAAGGATCGGGAACTAGAGGCAACGGCTCCCATGGACATGTGGGGCCGACACAGGAGCAGAGCGGCCACAGATCCCTTCCTCCAGCCACGGCAGAGCAGCACCGTCAGACAGGAATAGGATGCAAGCATGGATGTGTTTCAGATTTCCCAGTCACCACTTTAAGAGAAGTAAAGTTCATTTTAATAATACATTTTACTTAACCCAATATATTATCATTTCAACATGTAATCAACGTTTTTAAAAATTTGTAATAAGATACCTTACTTCTTTTTCATAATGTCTTCAAAATCCAGAATGTATTTTTACACTCACAGCACATCACAGTTCTGACCAGCACATTTCAGTGCTCAGAGGCCACACATGGTGGGGAGTGATGGTACTGGACAGCAGCGTCTAGACCAGGGTTCTCAACTTGTGGGTCGCGACCCCTTTGAGGTCGAACGACCCTTTCACAAGGGTCACCTAAGACCATCGGAAAACACATATATAATTACGTATTGTTTTTGTGATGAATCACTATGCTTTAATTATGTTCAATTTGTAACAATGAAAATACATCCTGCATATCAGATATTTACATTATGATTCAAAACAGTAGCAAAATTACAGTTACGAAGTAGCAACAAAAATAATTTTATGGTTGGGGTCACCACAACATGAGGAACTGTACTAAAGGGTCGCGGCATTAGGAAGGTTGAGAACCACTGGTCTAGACTTTCAGAACCAGGCGGTCCTGAACTCAAAGGCACAGCTCTGGGGTCCAGAGCTGAACAGAGAAAAAGAGTCTTGAATAAAAGCCTGCATTCCAGCATACAAGCAATTAATCTCCTCACTCTGGCCCCCAGTTCACAGGATTGAGTCTTCTTAAGGCCTTGGAAGAAACAAATGCAATTTGGAGAGCAAAATAAAGACTTCAGAAATCGCAAACTTCAGAAAACTAGTAGAATACATTCCATCCATAAAACAATACTAGGATACTCTAAAAATAAATAACAAAGACATTCTGAAAATTAGAAAATATGATAGCCAAGTAAAAATGTCAATAGAGGGGTGGATGACACAGACAAAGTAATCCCTCAGGTGAGGATAAAGTTAAAGATAAGAACAATAGAAAAGATAGAGAATTCGAGGATCAATCCATGACACAAAGGAGTTTAAAAACAAAGGAATAGAAAAGACTTTGACAGGAAATTCTATGAGAAAAATTTCCCATAAGGAAGGGGCTTCTCTTTTTGTTATAAGCCTTATAAACCATTTGACTCAAAAGTATAAGCCTATATTACTTTGATAAAAATTTAAAATTATGTTAAAAATAAAAACTGATAGAAATAAAAAAAGCAATCAGGTTTTGCTTAAGTGTCTGAGGGTGGGGTGACAGAACGATGAACGGTTCTTCATGGACACATGTCTGTTGCTAGTACCTGGTAAATATTAAATCATCAGAAGCAACAACGCCATGAGAGAAATGGCCCCCCTCTCCCCCACCCCCACCCCTGGTTTTATGGTGTTGTTTTCATGCAATAACAAAAGTCTCCAGGCTTCAAGTTGCTGAAAATCTTGTTTGGGCTTCACTGTACTTTGTTTAAATTCAGAATCTGTGGTCTAGACATTACTGTGGCGCTTGGCATCAGCATCCCAGAGAAATGAAACTCAAAGGAAAGGAAGGACAGGGAACGCTTCCCCAAAGTCCCCCGGAGGAGCCTCAGCAGTGCTCACACCTTGACGGGCAGGCCTGTCCTCGGCGCTGACTGGGCCAAGCTGCCAAGAGTGAAAAGGACAAAGTGGCAGCAGAGTTCCTGGGCTGTTCAAGCAGCTTCATGATGCACCTGGGGGAGGAGGAGAGGAGAGAGGGTCCACGGTGCCTTCAGTGGGTCCCTGCCATCAAGAACCAGCCACAAAGAACATGGGAGAAAGGTGTCAAAGTACAGATGCCCTACCCTGCCCTACATTTTGAAAGGACACCAACCCTTGCCCTGCCCCCATTAATTCCCATGCACACCAACCCAAATTAGGGAAACATTGGGACCCATTTGAGTGCTTCTTAATTGGAATCACTGTAGAATTCTTTCCTAATATAGGTGTCTAGGATTCACCCCTAAATGCATTGACTCAACGTCAATAAATGTGAGACCGGAGACTTTTTTTTTCTTTTTTAAAATCATTTTTTTATGTTTCAATTGCAGTTGACATACAAATTATATTAGTTTCAGGTGTACATTCCAGTGACTAGGCATTATATAACTTATTAAGTGATTATCCTGATAAATCTCGTACCCATCTGACACCAAACTTAGTTATTAGGATATTGTTGACTATATTCCCTATACTGTATTTTACATCCCTATTACTATTCTGATTACTTCTTAACCCCTTCACCTTTTCACCAATCCCCTTTACCCCCGCCCCTTCCATCTGGCAATCGTCAAAATATTCTCTCTATCTATGAGTCTGATTACATTCTGCTGGTTCGTTTATTTTGTTTTTTAGATTCAATTGTTGATAGATATGTATTTATTGCTAATTTAATGTTCTCTTTTTTCCTCCTTCTTCTTAAATAAGACTCTTTAACATTTCACATAATACTGGTTTGGTGGTGATGAACTTCTTTAGCTTTTTCTTGTCTGGGAAGCTCTTTATCTGTCCTTTGTTTCTAAATGATAGCCTTGCTGGGAAGAGTGATCTTGGTTGTAGGTCCGTGCTTCTCATCACTTTGAATATTTCTTGCCACTCCCTCTGGCTTGCAAAGTTTCTGTTGAGAAATCAACTGACAGTCTTATGGGAGCTCCCTTGTACGTAACCAACTGCTTTTCTCTTGCTTTTAAGATTCTCTCTTTGTCTTTAACCTTTGGCATTTTTTTAAATATATTTTATTGGTTTTTTTACAGAGAGGAAGGGAGAGGGATAGAGAGTTAGAAACATCGATGAGAGGGAAACATCAATCAGCTGCCTCCTGCACACTCCCCACTGGGGATGTGCCTGCAACCAAGGTACATGCCCTTGCCCGGAATCAAACCTGGGACCTTTGAGTCTGCAAGCCGATGTTCCATCCACTGAGCCAAACCGGTTAGGGCAACCTTTGGCATTTTAATTATGAAGTGTATTGGTGTAGGCCACTTTGGGTTCGCCTTGTTTGGAATTCTCTGTGCTTCCTGGACTTGTATGTCTATTTCCTTCACTAGGTTAAGGAAGTTTTATGTCATTTTTTCAAATACATTTTCAATTTCTTTTTCTTCTCTTTCCAGCACCTCCATGATATGAATGTTGGTACGCTTGACGTTGTCCCAGAGGCTCCTTATACTCTCTTCATTTTTTAAAATTCTTTTTTCTTTCTGCTGTTCTAATTATGTGTGTTTTGCTTCCTTATATTCCAAATTGCTGATTTGATTCTTGGCTTCATTAACTCTATTGTTGATTCCCTGTAAATTTTTCTTTGTTTTAGTTAGTGTATCCTTTATTTAGGACTGGTTCTTTTTATGGTTTCTATGTCCTTTTACATGCTGTTGAAGTTCTGCCTAAGTTCCTTCAGCATCCTTATAACCAGTGTTTTGAATTCTGCCACCTAGTAGATTACTTGTCTCTATTTTGTTTAGTTCTTTTTCTGAAGTTTTATTCTTTCTTTCATTTGGGACATGTTTCTTAGTTTCCTCATTATGGCAACCTACCTGTGTTTGTTTCTATGTATTAGGTAGAGCTGCCACTTATCTGAGGCTTGGTAAAGTGGCCTAATGTAGTAGGTGTCTTTAGGGTCCAGTGTCACAACCTCTCCACCCAAGCTGGGCACTCTAGGTGAGCCCCTGTGTGAGCTGTGTGCACTGTCCTGTTGTAGTTGAGCCTTGATTGCTGTTGGCATCACTGGGAGGGATTGACCCCTATTACTTGTGGAGGTGGTAGGGTTGTAATTGGCATGGTCTGCAGCTGTCTACCAGGTGCCGGGAGCCAGTCCATCCTTGCTGTTTCAAGGGACCTGGCATATATGGCATACGGTTCTTAATATGTTTGCTCACCTTCTTGGCACTGTGTTTTAACCAAGGTCACCTCTCCGAGAAAGGTTGAATCCCCAGGTAGGGATTTTCCCCTGAAGTTAGGGAGGGAATAAAACCCCTCAACTAAGTGCCAGGCGGGTAATTAATCCCTTTAACTACGAACAATCATGCTTAAACTACATAATCTTTTCTCCCTGGAATGGAGATAAGAAACGCCCTAACCTTTGTAATAGAGATTGATAGGATTGAATCAACTGGTATAAATACAGTTGTAACAAGACAGAAACAGACAGAACTTAGAACACAGAACTCATGAGACAGAATTCAGAAGACAGAACCTACACGGAGCCTGGAGACAGAAGAACTTCGCTGGAGAGAACATGGCAATAGACCCTGGACTGAACCTGACTATAGAACATGGCAAGAGAACCTGACTAGAACCTGGTGACTGAACCTGGCTGGAGATCTGAAGCAGAACCTCTCTGGAGATCCAGACCAGAACTTGGCTGGAGATCCTGGCTAGAGATCCTGGCTAGGCTGCTGATCAACTGAACACTATCTCCGTGTCATTCCTTCTTCGCCAACTCCGTCCAAACCTTTGGGGACCCCTGGACCTGCTGGGGTTGGACCCTGGCAACCAGGTTCACTGGCTCAGGAGCCTCCTGGGAGGTACAAGGTCAGTCACTGCCTCTGCCATTTCTGTGGCCACCAGGCACAAGCTACAGAGTGATCTGCAGATGAGCACTACTTGTGCTGGGCTTAGAGATGCCCAGAAGAGGCCAAGCTGTGAACCAAGGCTGGCTGCCACTAGTGCTGGACCTGGGGCCACTTAGCAATAGGCATGGGGTACACAGAGGGCAGATGTTGCTTGTTTGAGAGATCTTAGGAAAGTCTGAAGCATGAATCAAGAGAGGCCATTTATGTGGAAAAGCTGCTGGAAATGGCTTAGACAGCACATGAGTTAAGTGGGGTGGGGCTTCAGGGAATCACCAGGGTTGGGCAAAGAGTGTAAGCCAGGTTGTGGAGACTCAGATATGGTGCCCACCTGCCAGCTCTGTGAGGGGCTGGGGGAGCGGAGAGGCGAAGGGAGGAGACTCTGAAAAGGAACACTGACCTCTGCTGGCACTTTTGTCTGAGAGAAAGCTGCCCCCTCCCCCCCAGCTCCCACCCTGCTGCCAGCAATTCAATTCCTCCTCATATATTTCTGATTTGTTTTAAGCTGCTGCACCAGTGCTGGAGTTCAGAGGGAGTGAATCCAAGTAAGTCTGTGCATGGGCCCTTTAAGAGGAACTGCCTGGGACTCCAGCAGCCTTCTATCTCACTCAGCCTCAACCCCTACTGGTTTTTACAGCCAGAAGTTACAGAGACTTCTCTTCCTGGCTCTGGAATTCTGGGCTGAGAGGCCTGGTGTGGATCTGGAACCCTTTACTCCTCAGGGGGAACTTCTACAGCCAAGATATCCCTCTCAATATTTATCTGCCATATGTGGGTATGGGACCAGCTCATTCCACATCTCCACCCCTCCTACCAGTCTTTATGTGGCTTCTTCTTTAATTTCCTGGCTGTAGGACTTCCATTCAGCCATATTTCAGGAGGTTCTGAATGATGGTTGTTCTGGAACTTAGTTGTAATTTTGATGTGGTTGTGAGAGGATGTGTGCACCAGGTTTACCTGTGGTGCCATATTGGCTGAAAGCCATCAAGACTTTTTTTTTTTAATATATTTTATTGATTTTTCACAGAGAGGAAGGGAGAGAGATAGAGAGTTAGAAACATTGATGAGAGAGAAACATCGATCAGCTGACTCCTGCACATCTCCCACTGGGGATGTGCCCACAACCCAGGTACATGCCCTTGACCGGAATCGAACCTGGGACCTTTCAGTCCGCAGGCCGAAGCTCTATCCACTGAGCCAAACCGGTTTCGGCCCATCAAGACATTTTTATTTGCCTCTGCATTTTTTAAAGAGTTTGGAAGGTGATTCTGATATACTCCTCTAGTTAAGAACCTTTGATCAATGGTTCTCAAACTTGTGTGTAGTTTAAAATCTCTAGGGCAGTGTTGTAGAAATGCATTTCCTAGGTTCTGCACCCTCTAGTTTGTGAGGTCTGGAATGAGGCCCAGGAATCAGTGTATTGACTGACTCCCTAGTGAATGGACGCAGGTTGTCCTGAGAACTCACTCTGGGAAAACCCAGCTGCAGGCTCTGGAGCTTCTATTAAAGCCAAACCAGGTCTCCCTGAGATCCCTGTGGTTACAACCACCTTACTTCATGGCTGGAAGAACTCTACATGGGAGTCCGGGTCCAAACATCCAGACACTTCCCAACCACACTTGTCAATTGCACCTACACTCATGAGTTTGAAAAAAGCAGAAACAGTTTGGAATAGGGTTTGTAATGGACTTAACTTTCCACCCAGGAACTTTTATCCCATTTCTTTCTTGTTGAATGACCTTGAGCATGTACTGCTGGGAGAGGAAGTATTTATTCTATCCATTTATTTAAACCATCTCTGCTGAAAAAAATAGAATCATCACACGCTTGGGACCTGCATGTTATGATGGTGGGTGGTATGGCCACATGTGTGAGTATCCGTGCATGTTATGCAAATGCTCTCACATGCAGCACTCAGGAATTGGAGTTGAGCCAAGGGCAAATATTAATGAGACATTTGATTAAGATCAAGCCCTGCCCACTCATTTGAAGTGTGTGTTAACAAAGCGTCAAGAAAGGGGATCTGAGTGCCAGTTCTCCAGGAACATGTGGGGGGCAGGCCCAGTCTGTGTGTGTGCTGCCCGGGAGGCAAATATGCACATTTCCAGCTGCTGGGAACCAGATGAGAGAGTGGCCCGTGTCACACTACTCCTGCGGGAGCGGGAATGGGCCTCTGGAAGAAAACATTTCAGATAAGATCTACAGGCCAGAGCAATGCCCCGGGCAAGTCCAAAGGCCTGCAGAGAGAGTGCAGCTCCCTCCAAAGGCAAGTGCCAGCCTTTGCTTCCCCCGGGACACTCTCCTTGAGACCTACAGCTCTGCGTGGAGAACCAAGGCTGAGAGGAATTATAAAAATGACCAGAATGAGGCTGTCCCCTGGTCTCCAAATGAGACAAAGCTGCCTGTGTCTAGAAACTCTGACTGCCCTCTTGGCTCCGGGAAGCAGGGTGCACCACAGGCGTTCAAACTAGGTCCTTAATTAACCCTCCTGCATCTACAATGTTCTGAGTGTGAACAGCAGGCAAGGGTGCACACAGCAAAACTCACCCCTAGAACTGGACTGGAATTACACTCAGGAATGCCTTATGCCCTGAACGCAATCCAAGGCCATGTTAGGCCTGGATTGTTCATGACAATGATACCACCTCCATTTTCTGAGCAGTAACTATGGGCCAACCTCTAAGTACTTTATGTATATGTGCCTCATTTATCTTTACAACAATCTTAGTATCTTCTCCATGTTTTCAATGATGAAACTGAGGGTCAGAGAATTTTCGTTATCGGTCCAAGGCCACACAACTAAGAACCAGAACACGAGCCAGCCTCACAAATGTACCCATGGTTTTCACTGCCATCCTATCCACATGATGAACTGTCTACTGTGTTTCAGCTGAGCTCCTTTTTGGAGAAAAGAATCAAAATGAAAAGGGTTAGGATCATTTTGAGGGAAATCTGGAGGAGTTTAAAGCCTAAAAAATGCAGTGTAAGAACTCCTAATAATTGGTAAGGAGAAAGGATGACGGAAGAAAACCTACAGGCACGGTCTTTCTGGTAAAGCACAATATCGAGTCAGATTGCTCCAATCTCACTTTGTGATGCTGACCAACTGTCTTCATTGTGCAGATCATTCCCTATTTTCAAAAAATGTTGCATGGATTTTTTTAAATTTTTTTTTTTATTATTGATTTCAGAGAGGAAGGGAGAGGGAAAGAGAGATAGAAACATCAATGATGAGAGAGAATCATTGATTGGCTGCCTCTTGCACTCCCCCCACTGGGGATTGAGCCTGCAATCCGGCATGTGCCCTTGACTGGAATCAAACCCAGGACCTTTCAGTATCCAGGCTGATGCGCTATCTAATGAGCCAACCCGGCTAGGGCTGCATGGATTTATTTTTACATAACCTCCATTTATATGTTATGGAAGTGTTCATGGCCCATACTAAGGGAAAACTGACACACTGGTCTAGGAGCTGTGGGTGATAAATATGAGACAGCCTCTTCCTGCAGGGATCTCACTCCCATTTCTGAGACAGGATTGTCTCTCATAGAACAACTAGAGAACAAAATATGGACCTCCTAGTCCATAAGGTGCTTTGTGCAAACTAAAAAGAAAAAAAAAGAATGTATTTTACTTGGAGAGATTTACCTTACACAAGGGTATGCTGCTTGCAAGCAGAGAGCATGGACTAGATTTCTGCCCCATTTCACCTCCGTGGCCAGATGCCTTTGTGCATTGCACAACTTACACAAGCGTTTTGAAAGTAAGACCCAATAAAGTGAATTTAATCATATTTCAGACACCTTATTAGCAATAAAAAGAAAACAACTGAGACTCTATCAAAGAACATTACACACTTAAACCTCCAAATCCTCCAACCTCACTGCATCCATTCTTTATATCTGCCTTCTCTCTTTTTTCATTGTCTGGATCACCTGTGCTTCTATCTTGCAACCCAGTCCCTCTCACTGACAGATGATCTCTTCTTTCTATTGACTCATTCTAACCAATAAACAAATGCTGTACTATCTCTCAGCTTAAACAAACAAACAAACTTTGATCTCATCCTTGGCTCAATTCTCTCTGCTCTCCTGCTCAGCAGACCTCCTCAAAAAAAGTTATCAATACTCTCTTCTCCATGCCCCCTCCTATCATCTGACTCTCTGCCCTCTTTGTAAGTCTGGCCCAGACACTCCCGCCCCTCAGGCACCTAGAACTTAACTGTGACATCTATCCTGAGCCTTTGAGCTTCACTCGTAATGGAGACAGTCTCATTTTGTCATCCTGATATATGACTATGAAGAAGCACTAATTCTGGTAAGCAATTGGGCTCCCTGGGTTTTTTTCTCATTACCTTTAGTTCCTTATTCCTCCTTTTCTTCCTTTGTATGCAAATATTTGTCACCACCAGTCCTTCATTGTCTTAATGCCTTTCAGCAACTTTTAAAGTAGAGAAGCCCATTTAGTCAGGCCTGTGAACTCCAATGCCTACAGAGCCCAGGCAGCTGGGAGTGAATGAATGACTCTCTAGGAGGAAGCAGGTCATAGATAAAGAGGAGTAGCACCTAGGCTTAGTGTTGGGAGTACAATAGGGTGTGGTAAAACTACAGACAACTGAGAATGGACAACTGTCCTGTCTGAAGGAGACAGCTGCTGCCTGGTTCAGGTCAATTACTGCTTAGCAGGAATATGTGCTAATGTTGTCCCAAATTCTGATTTTTTTAAGAGAAAGCAGAAATCCAGCTTTTTAATGTAAAATCTCCAAGTATTTAAATATTGGCTACCAATTCAAATTTTCTACCCAACACTGTGTGAACCAACCAGCCAGAAGCCAATCACAATACATAAAGGGACTAGAGCTGGCCTCCAGGCCTGCCATTTGCAACCTTGGCCTGATACTTTCATCCTGAGTTCAACCTCCCTTTGATTATGTCTCTCTAGTTCCCCACAATTTCGTTATTTCCTAATTCTCTCAAACTCTGACTCGGTTCTTAGAAATTAGAACCAGGAGATGGATGGACAGAGAGTGTTTTTTCCCACACACTGAACTTAGAGCTTCATTACTGATTCACATTACAATTGTGAGTCAAGATTCCCTCCCCACCAACCACCCTCTTCTTCTCCCTTAGGTTGTTTCTGTTCTAAATCAGAGCACAAAGAATAAAGTTCCAGGGTGACCCACCAGATGACAGAAACACCCGATGGAAATTACTCCCATTGTTTGTGAACTGAAAAGCCCCAAGCATGGTCTGACCAGAAACTTAAAAGGCAATTGAGACAAGCACTAGTGACTAGGCCAAAAGGAACCAAGGCCTAACAGTTTTTCCTTATTTAACATGGGCATGGCCAGTGAAAATTCTCCCTGTGTTTATTTCTTCTAAGAGTGACGGCTGCTCAGGCAAGAGTTGGGCCTGGGGGGCCTCGTGCAGTGCTGAGCCCTCAGCAAGGCCATCCTGCCATACATTCACCCCAAGTTTAGGGGCCTGGAGATGAGGAAGCCTCCAGTCACCTGGCTGAAGCTAGCAAAAGACCTCTTTTAGGTTTAGAAGGTTAGCCTGCCTAAAATACCATATTCATTCCTGAGAAAAAGAACATGCCACTCATGTACCTCAGCATTATGTTGCCAACCGTTCAGGAAAGAATTTCTGCAGGCGAGAAGTTTCACCTGGCGTTGCGAGGGACCTTTATTGCAGAACTTAAGGCATGCAGAGTACATTAGTGCTCACCAATATCCATATTTCCCAGATCCCTTTGCAGTAAGTTGACCACATGACTAGTTTTGGCCAATGGAATGGCACTTGGTGTTAAAGTGGTTAAGTGTCTGGTGCTCCTTTTATCCTCTCTCTTCTGTCCACATTACTGGCAGCATTTGGCTAAGATGGCAAAGACGCACACAACGATCCTTGAGTCACTGCCTGGAGGAGAGCTGCCGTGGGAACCACCTAACTTCAGTGAACTTGGCGTGAATGAGAATTAAACTTGCATTTGGGGTTTTTGCAGTTCTATTGAGATATAGTTGACATATGAAATAAACTCATAGGCAGTCACTGAAATGTGGATAGCAGCTAGCATTAATGACCAGAACAAATGAGAAATTAGAAAGACTAGTAAAAATATACCCACAGACCTTCCCGTGGCCACGCGGCTGAGCTCCAGGAAGCGGGCACGATTTCTCTTCACCCACCACAGGAGAAAGAGCAACTACAACGGTTAATCCCAGGTCCTGAGACAATGGCCACCTTTTCTCTGTGATGGTGTGGCCCAGGTTCCCAGGTCTTTGGAACCCATCCAGAATGTGGCTCCCTCGACTGCTACACTCCCATGGTGACCCGCGGACATGGCTCAGTGGTTGAGTATCAACCTATGAACCAGGAGGTCACAGTTGGATTCTGAGTCAGGCTCGATCCCCAGTGTGGGGTGTGCAGGAGGCATCCAGTCAGTGATTCTCTCTCATTACTGATGTGTCTATCTCTCCTTCTCCCTTCCTCTCTGAAATCAATGAAGAAAAAAAAAAAAAAAAAAAAAAAACCTCCCCTGGCCACCACAGTTTCTTCTCCTTGTTGGAGCTTGAGCAGGGAAGCCGTGAGCAGTTCTGCTGAGGAAAGTGCAGCTCCGTCAAGGTTGCCTGGAGCTTTAGCAATGAGATGTAGTTTTGAAAGAATAAGTGTTTCTCCACAGACCAGGTGGAACAAAGAGAGATCCATGCTTGATTGTAAGAAAACGGTGCTGTCTGCCCCAGGTAGACGGATAAGAGGAGCTAGGACTTTGGTCCTTCTGTCTATTGTATTAAACTGCCTTGACAAAGTTTTAGCAACTGCTTTGATTCTAGAGAAGTTACTCCAGAATGACAAATTTGGTTTTTCGGTCTTCAATTATGAACGCGGAAGCTCTGCTCATCCAGATGTAAAGAGAGGCCCTTAACTCCATTAAATGGAGGCAGTAACAGGTACAGATTGAACTGGCTGCAATCTAAAGGGGTCCATCTTTGCCCTAGCCAGTTTGGCTCAGTGGATAGAGCCTCGGCCTGCAGACTGAAAGGTCCCAGGTTCGATTCTGGTCAAGGGCACATGCCCAGGTTGCGGACCAATCCCCGGTGTGGGGCATGCAGGAGACAGCCAATCAATGATTTTCTCTCCTCATTGATCTCTCTCTCTCTCTCTCTCTCTCTCTCTCTCTCTCTCTTTCTCTCTCTCTCCCTTTCTCTCTGAAATCAATAAACATTTATTTTAAAAAGGGAGGGTGTCCATCTTTGCTGATTAAAAGAAAGAAATAAAAAAGGAGAAGGAAGAAGAGCAGAGAGAAGCAGTGCGTGTGCATCTGTGCTTGACACTAATGCAGAAGGACTCATGTGTGGCCGTGCTGGAGCCCAGTATTCCATTATTTGGAAAAAATTCACACTCTCCATCCATCCATCATTATTTTTGGATTAATTTGTTATTCTCGGCATGATGCTAGACACCCCGTGGTTTGACGCCCTCGGTTCACCAATCCAAGGCAAAAGCTCTGTTTCCTGCTCCTTTAGCACCGGGCAGCAGGAAACATTAACTTCAGTTTCGTTCGGGCCACCACTGCCCGGGCCAGGTGACCAGGAACCAGGCTGTCGGGTTGGGGACCATGCCGGCACGTGTCAGCTCCGCACTGTGATGCGGTTCCAGCTCCGATGCCTAAAAGAGAGAATCCTGTTGGCCCAGCTTGGGGAGCAAGCCCACTGCCTGGCTGGGGAGGTGCATCTTGATTGACAGTCTACTAAGGGGTGAGCTAATTCCCTGGAATGCACAGAATGGGGATGAGGGCATTTCCTGGAAAGGAAATGGGGTGCTATTAGCATGAATGGGGAGCAGCAAAGTCAACAGATGTCCACTCCACCTCCTCCCTAAGTGAATATATTTGATTTGAGCCCAGGTCTTCTGGAAACGGAGCCAGGGAGAGGCAGACAAGGGTGCCTTGGCCTGACCGTAAAGGGGAGAGCACCATCCCATAAAACATCCCACACTGGAAACTTACAAGGTGCCTATATGCACATTTCCTCCTGGGAAAGTATTAGTCTTCTATTTCACAAATGAGGGAAGGCGGGCAGGGGAGAGAGAAATGCTGTCCAAACAGAGAGCCCGCATGCGCCAGGACAGTCTGGTTCAAGTCTCCGTCTCCTGGGCCCAGGCCTCTCTCTCAGGGAGCTTCCCTGCCGACAGGAGAATTCATGGGTGCCCCTGGGGAGCCCCCAACTACCACTGGAAAAACTTCTCAAAGCACACAGCTGGGGCTGGGAGGTGCCGCTGTGGGGCAGGCCGTGGCGTTGAAGGGATTGGGGGAAGAGGGTTAGACAGGGGGAGGGGGCAGGGAGGGGGCAGGGAGGGAGCCCTGGTGAAAATTTTCAAGCGTGAAAATATCTTCCTGAAAATACGGGGTCTGTGTGCAGTAGTGTCGATATAACTGACCTCTGTCTTGAGTTGGAGCTGGGAATAGAATTTTCACAGGAAAAGGGAAATGCATGGGTGTGGGGCTGCCAGCAGCAAAGGAAGTTTCCAGGCGACTTGTCACGGCACGATTTATAGGCAGACGTCTCAGAGGGCCCGTACGGGCTGTGGAGAGCGTGTGATTTGCTGGTGGTGGAGCCTGGCACCTGGCACCCATCCACATGACCTAACTCGGCATGCACGTGCGGCGCCCCGACGCAGCCCTATCTGGGCGGTTGGAACGAAAAGAACAGAGAGAAAACGCACTCGTCCGAAGGGGAAATAGAAATGGAACTCAGAAAGGAGAAAAATAGTGACGTGGAGCTGGAGGAAATGTCTCGGGGGTAGGAGCCCCCCATGGCCTGTCCGACACCCGACAGCAGCTAAGGAAACGTGCCCTTCCATCGGGACAGACACAGAGGACGGCGGCTGCCCAGGTCTCCTGAAGGGAAGACAAGTCCCTCTGCGGCCGGGCCGGGCCCGCTGGGGAATGCACGAATGGACAGTAAGGGACGCCCTCGCCCGCCCAGGGCTTTCCCCAGAGGCAGCGGAGGCCAGAAAGAAGCGCCCGGGCTCCTCTGAGGAGCCAATGAGTCTGCAAGGCATGACAGCCGCGCAGTCCTGGGGGAGAGGCCGCCGAGCCTGCAGAGCCCGGCCGGTGCCAGAGCTAACAATCCACCGCACAGCCGTCTGGGCCAGCTCGGAAAAGCAAACTGCTTTCCTCCGGGTCTCGATGGCTGCGGCTCAAAACCTCTGCACAGCCGCCTTCGCTCCCCCCAGGCCCCTCCCAGAAGCCCGCACATCTGTGTACACACTTGAAAGTAAACATGCATAAAAGCAGGTCCCGGGGCGGTGGCAAGGGCCTCTGAGGTTCTTCTGGGGTGCACCCCGCCCCGGAGCTGCCGCGCCCCGGGAAAGCCACCCTGGACAGGCCCTCCTTGTCGCATTTCGAGGAGGGTGAGAGCTCCTTAGGACATCATACCTGCTTTGCGGCTCTCCATTCAACACAAACAGCTCTGAGGTCTGCAGCACAAATTTTCTTTCCCCAAAGGCATCTTACAAACTTCTGAAATCGGCTCCGAGGGTATAAAAGCCTGAGTTTCTTTTCAAGTTCCTTGGAAGCCCTCCAACCCAGGACCCGTCCCCACCCCCCAAATTTTACCAAAGCTTTTCTTCCCACTAAGACAGCAAAAGCCAAAGACTGCGTCTACTCCGTGTGAGTTTATTCACGTCCACTTTCCAGATCTGCTCTCATCGCATCGACCCCCCAGGGGGCAGGGACGGAGAAGCCAGCCTGCTTCTGGAAGGCTCGCTGTGGCTCCAAGACTGGCTTGGGGAGAGCGCAAAGAGTGGGTTTGAAGCCAGGCTAACTCAGGTGCCGCTGAGCAGGGACCAAAGTGCTACGCTTTGGCCAATGGGCAGAGAGGGCAGAGTTGTCCTTAGCGCATCTGCCAGGAGCCAGCTAATGGCCGAGTCACCTTGAGGCTACATTACTGACCCATCACTTAACTTTTTCTCTCGCTTGAGTCTCCATAAAATGGCCCAGGTATTAGTTGCCACATCCAGGAGGCTCAAGGTTATGGTAATGGGCAAAGTAGTGAGAACGCCAGCAGCTGGCATTGTGCCCCTAAAACATCAGCCTCCTCGGGCTGGCAGCGGCCAAGGGCCCGCCTCTGCCTGGCAGACACCTTTCCCCATCTGTCAAGGTCCACCTCACACATCACCTCCTCCGTCAAACCCTGCCCATCTGAGCAGACCCACTCGCCCCTCCTCCAGCCCCTAGAGCAGTGGTCTCCAATGTTTTTTGACTCGTGTGCTCCCTAAAACTGGCTTGAAAATCCATACGCCCTCTCACACAGTTTTAAGATGACATAAAAAATCTTTTATTGTAAGTTTAAATAGCTGCAGAGGTTGGCATTTCCTTAGTACGTATTGTAAAATGTTAGCATTTTAAAATAAAACTATTACATCACTCTTTTAAATACTGACAATCGAATCTAGGTCTTGGAGTAATTCTATACCTACCATAAACAATTTTAAAAACATATGAAAAGTCTTCTTTATCAACTTATTGTTCCACAGTGTCCTTGAACTCATATTTCCATGCTATATACTCTTTGTACTTTTTAACAAAAAGTCATATGCTTTTATGTTTAAAGTGTTTTTCATTCATGACCATTCTATCAATTCTTCCCTGCAACAAAAAAATGTAAATACATTGAAATGTTAATTTTATTGTCACTGTAAGTCTGTGAGTTTTAAGCAGCTTTTTCTAGACCAACTTATAATTGCAATAATCATCAGACTATAATTAATCAATATAATATAAATATATCATAAATTTTCATAATTATTAAACATAAGAGTAAAGTTTATTAAAAATTCACCCCTTAAAGAATTGAAATGGCACTTTTTTCAATTTGCTGATGGATCATGTATGAAAATTATTTGTTGCTAGAATGAGAGAATTCAGAATCAGCTCTCTTCCTAGGTTACATTTTTAATGAGAAAACTCTGAGGAACTTTGCTTTCCCCCAAACAAGAGTGAATAAGAGGCGTTTTATGTCAGAAATCATATAACAATCTTTTATCAAAAATTAGTAATGGCCTAGCAGCTGACATATCAGTCTGGTCCTCCTTCAATTTTGTTGAAAGAAAAGAATCAGAAACCCTGAGACCCTGAAACGTATTTGTTGCCCAGTCATTAGTCATTCACTTTCCTACCTCTGGGAAATATACCGAAAAGACAAGACGACACCAAAGCTTCTCAGATGACTGCCAATTATACCTGCTACTCATTTGCCTAGAGGCCCCTTGTTTAAACTGAAACGGTTGGGAAAATTAAAATACTTTTGTTATTTTAATACAACTTTGCCAATACATTATTTTTGCTTTTTAAATTGAAATATTTACATATCATAAAACTCACCCATTTAAAGTGTACAATTTAGTGGTTTTTAATCTTTTCACAAAATTATGCAACCATCATTATCTAAGTCCAGGACATTTTCATCACCCCAAATAAGAAATCCCATGTCCATTAGCAGTTATTTCTCATCCCCACCCCGTGCCCTGCCCCAGCCAAAACAACTTTTAATAAAATTGTTTTATGTTATCAGATGCTTTTTGAAAATCCATCAAAAGGCTGGATTTTCAGATTTAGCTCATTTGCTTTATGGAAATGCCTGCTATGAACCTGTTTGGCAACCGTACACATTGTCAAGCCAAGCAGCCAAACCAGACTTCGTTTCCATTAGGAAAAAACTGACTTCAGTTCCAAGCCAATGTGTTCCTATGCATCCCTCCCCAACCATCTTCCTCCTGAATTCTAATTCTGAGGCCAGAGATGGCCGTGTAGCAAAACAATGGGTCGGAGGCACAGCGCCATGCCATGAATTCACTGCCTCAGTACACTAGGCCTTTGTCATGGCTTAGCGGTGCCCTCTTCACTTCCTGTTTGTGGGATCTTTCTTTGGGGGGGGGGGGGGGATGTATTCTTTGACATTTTTTAGAGAATGGAAGAGGAGAGATTGCTGAAAAGAAATTCTCACCACTCATGCTGCCCCACTCTACAAAATATCTGAATTCAGGACACCCCGACGCAGGCCAAAATACCCCTTCTCGGAACACGACCTACAGCCCAGGGGAAGCGTGAAGGCAGAGATGCTCCAGGAAGATCCCCTCCACGGGCAATCCCAGCAGCAGGAGTGAGGCCGGCAGACGCCCCCACTGCCAGCTCCTTCAGGCTCAGCTGTGGGGGCCTCCGGGCCTGCCCTTCCGGCCCCAGGAGCTCCCCTCAGGAGGGCAGTGTTTGCTCCAGAGCGAGCCAGGGTTGGAGAAGCCTTTGCCAGGCCTGCATCTTGCTTTGACTTCTGCCCAGTCCTCCTTCCCCCCCTTCCCCTTGGCATGTGTCGATCTCTACCATCTGGCGCCCCCAACACCCTCTCAGCTTCTGCTGCAGAACTCAGCCTGCAGGAAAGGGCCTTAGCTTCTCTGCAGGTCAGTGGTGTCCAGTTACAGAAGGCCTGTCCACACCGAGATGTTCAATTGTAACTTTATTACCCCAAAGACCTTTACTCGTCACAGGACCCCATGGCCAGACTCAGTGAGGGGGAGGTCCACACCTTTCTCTGGCCAGTGAACGGGGACCTGGGGAAGGTGATGGGCCAACCCCTAAAGCTATTTTGCAGGCCGTGTGGAGTTTGAGCACCTGACATTGATTCCCTTTAAACCACTCGGTGCACGTACCCCTGGGAAGTCTTCACCCTTCAGTCCAAACCCCCTGCCTACAGCAAGCTGCCTGTCCTAATGATCTCAGTGTTTTCATTGATCTATGTGAACACCTGCCTGCTCCATCCCTTGGCAGCTTCTCAAGAGAAGAGACTGAGTTTCATTTGCTCATTCGCTCCTTCGGTCGGTAGGTCCGTCGGTGACTTTTATTTTAAACAGTCTGTCTTGAGTCCTCGCTGAGTGCTGAGGGCATGGAGATGAGCAGTCCCTGGCCCGTGCCCTCCAGGAGCGTACACATTTGTCAGAGAGGCAGGGAAGAGGGAAGGGAGTGGAAAGAAGCGAAGTGGTCCGGCTTGACAATCCCACTTGGCCTGAGACCCAAGACAGACCAAGACTTAGCCACACTGACGAAGGAAAATGTCTACTTTTAATACTTTAACTCCTTTGTAATCTCAACATTCCTTTAGTCAGAGTAACAGTTGTCAGCTGGTTATCACATCGAATTTTTCAACTGAAGTAAATAATGGAGAATCACTAGAGCACTAATACTTGCCCCACATTTGGGTATTTTCAAGTGCAGATGTTAGTAAATAGTTTATTTATATGAACATTCAAGAGCTTGGTCTTTAAGAGTTAGCAACGCCCTGGCCAGGTAGGTCAGCTGGTTAGAGAGTCGTCCTGATATGCCAAGGCTGCTGGTTCAATTCCCCATCAGGGCACATACAAGAATCAAGCAATAAATACATAAATAAGTAACAACCAAAACAATGTTTCTCTCTTTTCCTCTCTCTCTCTCTCTGAAAATCAATAAATTTTTTTTAAAGAGTTAGTAAAATAAGGCCTACTTTAAATTTGCCTCAAACTTCTAGTACTTTTCTCTTTTTTAAATCAATTTTTACCCCAAATTTCAAAGTACTCTTAAAGAAAGATACTATTCAATAACAACAATAATAACTAACACTTATTGAGAGTTTATTATGTTCAGGCAGTCATCTTGGTGCTTTCAACTTTCATTACTACTTACCCCTTGAAATAATCCTGTGACTCAGATATTGTTATTGTCTTGACTCTACTATTGAGGAGCTAAGCTTGGAGAGTTTAAGAAGCTACCCATGGGCGTTCTGCCGGCAGGTTAAGGGGGAGTGGGGAGTGGAGAGTCAAGCCCCACCTGGCTTTGTGCCTCACCTGACCATGCCCGCCATGCTCTGTGCAGATCTCAGCACCCAGACTCCTTCTCGGGCTCAGCAAGCACCACAGGATCATGCTGCCCCCACGGAAAGGCCCAGGCCAGTCGCCTGAGAAGTCCCCAGTGGAAAGGAGTCTCATCTACGGGCAGGTGACTGATTAGAAGTAACGTCTTCAGTGGCCACTTCAGCTGTAGCTCTCTCTACACATACCCGTTCCAGAAGAGCAGAGAGTGTTCCCTAAGGTCCCCTCTTCTCTTGACCGCCCAATTCTGAGGCCCGAGGTCGCTGCTCTCAGTGCCGTCTTTGTGCTGAGGGCTCACACTGTCACGGCTCCAGCCTGGCCTCACCCCTAACCCCCGCTGAGTGTTTCCACCTGCCCCTTGTTACCTCTGCACTTGGGTGTGTAGAAGGCTTCTCACACCTGACATGCCCAAAGGGGGTTCCTGAGCACCCCTCAGAGCTTGTCCTTCCCTGGCTCAGGTCACGGCAGCTTCACCTTCCTAACCTCTTAGAAGAGCTTAGGGGCACCTTGACTCTTGTCTTTCTCCCACACCCTCCACAAAACCCATCCAGAGGATCAGAATGCAATCCCTGCTCCAGGCCGCCATCACCTCTCTTCTCCTCGGTTGTTGCAATGGCTCCCTACCCAGCTCGCTGTTCCTGTCCTTGCCTCTCTTCTGTCTTCCATTCTCCTCAGCCAGTGTGAACGCGTTAAGCCACGAGTCAGAAGATCCAACTACTCAAACCTGTTTCGGCTCCCCTCTCGCTCAGAGGACAAGCCAGGCTCCTCGCCATTGGCCAGTGGGCCCTGACCAGTGGCATCACGCCGCCCTCTGCCTCGTCCACCCTCACCCTGAGGTCCCAGCCGCGTGACCCGCTTGCATTTCCCTCTGCCTGGAATGTTCTCCGCCAGGTCCCTGCCGGGCTCATTCCTCACTGTGTGGCCCGCTCTCAGCAACAACCTCTTCGGCCTGTGTCCGATCTGCAGCGCCTTGCTCTGTGTTTCTCCGCAGCGCGTGTCCCCATGTAACCGTCTACACTCCTACTTCACAGCCCTGGGCCCTCTGCCGTCCCGACGTAAACCCCGGGAGGACGGAAAGTTTCTGTCTTTCTAGTGCCGCACACAGGAGATGCTCAAAAGATGGCTGCGGGAACACGCAGTCAGGCCGCAGGAGAGCTGAAGGGCCCCGTGAGGCCTTTTCCATGGCCGCTGCTTTGGGTTTGTTCCTTCCAGCCAGCACTCCCTAGGTCGGAGCTGTGTGTTTGTCCAGTTTGCCTTTCCCACGTCAATTCTTGGTTTTCAGGGTGGGCCCCCTGGAGTCACAGCTAGCCGCCCCTCGAGATGAGACTGTCAAGTCACCCCGATTTCCAGCAAAGCTGTTGCAGGGGTCCATAAGCTCGGAGGGAGGTGAGAACTGATCCTGCCACAGGCTAGGTCAGTCCCTCGGCTAGAGCCCAGACCCTCTGCGGCCTCCCCGTCTCTGGGGAGAAGACAGAAAAGTGAAAAGCACCTGCTGGTCCACACAGGAGGCGTGTGGCACCAAACGGAATCAGGTCTACGACACGCCTAGGACTGTGCCCTCCGCTGCGGATCTGGTGGCGCGTGTGCTTGCTCCCCGTGCCTGCGGTGTGTGCGTTCACCTTTGAGTCAAGAGTAAATGTGTCCCTAACACCCACCAGGACTTCTCTCCCCCACCCCAGTGCGGTGCCATGAGTGAGGCAGGGGAAACCCTCCCCGTGTGCTCACTAGCTGAAGAGGATTCAAGGAACCTGCCTCCTCTCTCTCTCTCTCTCTCTCTCTCTCTCTCACACACACACACACACACACACACACACACACACACACACACAGAAAGCCAGGTAGAACTGTCATCCTGTGTTCTGGATGTCCCTTCTAACAGTCTACCCTCCTAACCACTCCTGCAGGAATGTTCTAGTGCATGAAAGGAAGCAGGTCCCAGGGAAGCCCCACCCACTCTCTCTCACGGTGGCCTTGGACGGAGCAGCTAAGGGACCCCGCGGTGGTTTCCCTTCTCCGAGACCCCGAGCCCCCTTCCGCACACAGCACAGCCCACTCCCCCAATCCGAGTCTGCCAACAGGAGAAATAGCAAACAGCCGAACAGAGCTGTTTATTTCAGACTCCAACCCGGGGAATGGAGGGGGGCCTCCTGTAAGGAGTTCCATCCCGTCCTGGCCGTCCCCGGCCGGGCTGTGGTGCAGGTCGTTTCCGCGTCCTGGCTGCAGGCCTCTCACCCAGCACCTTATTGTGGCCCCAGCTTCGGGGCCCTCACCACTGAGCACAGCGCTTTCACGTGTCTCTCTGTTTAAACATATCGCAGTGCCAGGAGGTCTCTAATCCTTCTCGTTTAGGTTGGTGCTTTCGCGGTAGAAGGCTTTGGGTTTCTACATGAAAGGTATTTAGGTTGGCACCGTCACAGATGGCGCGCTGACAGTTTCTATTCTAAAGCCAATTCTCCCATTTGGGGTGGATTCAGATCTGAGATACTAGGTGCCTGCACAGCTCCTTTCCCAGGAAATCTGGAAGGGAGCAGTAAGCCCGCCCTCCCCGTGGGGTCTCCTCCTGTGAAAACACTGACAGGCTGGGCAGAGGGAGGCGCAGGGCCTGGCCAATCAAGGAGGGAAGAGAAGAGACTTGTCAACAACCCAAGTCAGGACGTGACCCCTGAGGAGAAGCCTGGGTGCCTAAACCACCCCTGACCTGGTGGGGATTCCTTTTTTCCTCTTCTGAAACTCGGCCCCATAGCATCCAAGAGAAGCCACTCCAACTCAGTGCTTTGAGGAAGCCGAGAGGAGGAAAGGGTCCGGCTCAGCTGTGCCCGGAAGAGGGCCTGTCTTCAGGAACGGAGAGGTGGCTGCCAGGAGAGCAAAGGCAACCCACCCGAGTGGGAGTGGCAGGCCCGCTGTGTGGACCTGAAAACCCAGCCGCCCAGACTGGGCTCCAAGCTCAGACCTCGGGGCAGCCTGCTCTCTGGTTGCCTTGGAGTAGAATTAAAGCATGAAATAGGAGCCAAGTAAAATTTTTTAAAAAATTATCATTAAAAGGCTTTCCAGGGCATAAATTAATGGGCCATAACACAAATGTATGGGGCGAAGGAAGTAGTCCAAGAGTGATCGTCAAATTAGCCAGTTAATACTGACAAAGGAAAGAAGGCGAAGGGAAGCCGGACAATGTAAGCATGGTCACGGGAGGCTTCCCGGAGCTTCGGCTTCACACAGTGCTGTCTCTCCAAGGGCATTAAGACCCCTCCCTGCCCCCACCAGGCCCTGGATTGTTGGGGGAGAAGAGGAAGAAAGGCACATGCGCAGTAGAAGTCGGGGAGATGCAGGGGAGGTGCTTGCCTGTCAGTCTAGCCTGGGGAACAAGGATAGGCTAGCAGGTGGACGCCCTCAGAAGCTCACAAAATCTTGGCAAGTTAATCAGTTAAGTCTGCAGAAGCTCCTGGTTAAAATCCCTCGAGTTCCCTCTCTCTTGCTCTCTCTGATTCCATGACCCACACTCGCCCTGCATTGCCTTTTCTCTCTCCATAGTCATGTGGCCTTGGCATGCAGGATGCTGGACTGGGCCTTAGAATGGAGCAGAGACCATGGCAGTGGCCTTTACTCTGGGCCTGCTGAAGACACGGTTGGACTTTTTCCATGGCGGGCGGGAGGGAAACGGAACATTGGAAACCCAGGGGTTTATTTCCACAGGAATAAATACTACGCATCCTCCCAAGCGAGTCTCAGGAAATTCGTAAGAACCCCACTTCCACCGATAACACAAGCAACTGCTGAGCATGGGTGCCTGCATGAGCCTGAGGGAGCCACCTCGCAGGCCCTGGGCTCCAGTCAGCGTGGAGAAGGGGAGTGGAGTCTTGTCCACCTTTGCCAATGAATGATGGTCCGTTTATATATAACGTGACGGTGCTGGCAGTGGTAAGATTCTGAAAGTCGCAATCCCTTTGATCCTTTGATGCAGACCACGCATACATACAGCGCAAGAAAGGACCGGGGAGCATGACGGCCACAGTCTTATGGGGAGGAAGATACACTTATTAGAAGGCAGGTCACACGTCTGAACTACAGCCCCAAACCCAAAGCAAGCAGTCACGGAGGGTGTGCCTACCGGTTGGGAGACTTTCTTCTCAGATGCATGTAAATGCTCACGAAAGCATACTGTGAGCTCAAATAACACCCTTTGAGATCTAATTGTTCTTCTTTGGGGGCTGCGAAAGGAAAAATCTGAGCAAGCATGTCAAACTCTCGCCAGCGGGCCGCATGCCTCAGAGGTGTGACCTGCCTTATAATAAGAGCAGTCTGCGAGTTTGACATGCTTGCTCTGGAGGCTTGAATGCTGACATGAAACTTTGGACCCAGAGTCATCCATTTCAAAGGCGTCCATCTCAAATGAGCACAGTGCCACCTGCGTGTCGCGGCCACTAGCTAAACAACTAGATACGGAGCCAGACCTTCCCCACCCACGTAGGTCCCCTTTTAGAAAGCCCTGGGTAACCTAGATAACTGACCACTTGAGTGACCCCATTTTCCCTTCCTGCACCCTAATTCCTGCTCTTGTGTTTTAAATTTGCCAATAAAGAGTGAACCTGGCAACCCCCGGCCCCCACCTCAACCCAGCAGAACCGCGGGTCCACACTCTCTCTTTCTTCGCCCGGGGCCTCTCTGCGTGGTCCTTGGGGGTGCCGTGTACTTTTCCGTGCGTCGTAAATCTTATTCTTCAACGTCCCCTGATGGCTTTCTGCTGAGGTGAGTCATACAATCACAGTAAGAACCACAAGGGTGGGCACAGCCACAGCGTCGCCTCGGGTTGGGAAATGTCTGTGGGGCTCACCATGGCCAGGGGAGTGCCTTGGGCATCCCTTGCTCACAGGTAGCATCGCTATTTATAGGAAAGGCTGAGACCCACAGGGAGCAACACTTCATGACATCCACTCGGTTGAAGTGGAGCAAATCAAATCCGGTGTTCTCTGACAGCGCAAGAATCTGCTAGTATTTTAGGAACCTCTGCTTCCAAGTGTCCCCAGTTGATGTGGAAAGTATAGCATGTACCCTGGTGCAACATGCCCAAAGGAGGTTGGGGAGCACGGAGTCTACTAAGTCCCCTCCACATTAACATTAGGAGCCAGAAAGCATTTTCTAGAAGTCCATTCCAACTATTTTTTTAAATTGATTTTTTTCTTTTCTTTTTCTTTTTTTTTTTGTTTGTTTATAGAGAGAGAGAGATCTACATGAGATCGATCAGCTGCCTCCTGTATACTCCCTACCAGGGATTGAGCCCACACCTGGCCATGTGCCCTGACTGGGAATCAAACCAGCAACCTTTCAGTGCACAGAACGACGCCCAACCCACTAAGCCACACTGGCCAGGGCCCATTCCAATTACTCCAGGATTGAGCTTTGTCCCATGCACTAAGATGTCACTAGTTTGTTTCCCAGTCAGGGCACATGCCTGGTTTTTGGCTCTATCCCCAGTAGGGGACATGCAGTAGGCAGCCTAACAATGTTTCTCTATCATTCATGTTTCTTTCTCTCTCTCTCCCTCTCCCTTTTTTTCTCACTGAAATCAATTTTTTTAAAAATATTTTTTAAAATTTTCTTAAACAAACAAACAAAAAACTCCAGCATGATTACTCTTGTGGAAATTTAGGATAAGGAGAAATTTTGAAGTATATTCCTGCATATCCATTAAGAAGTACTTATTAATTTACTCATTTGCATTTCTGAAAATCTAAAGAATCAAGAAACTTTATAAACAGCTTAAGAAATTAATGATGACATTATAAACTGATGAACAAAAATAGATACAGAGGCAGAGCAGCATTAAACAGACTGTCAAACTACAGCAGGAAGGCTGGGGAGGGTTGAGGGGGGTGGGTAAGAGATCAACCAAAGGACTTGTATGCAGGCATATAAGCATAACCAATGGACACAGACACTGGGGGGTAGGGGAGGCTGGGGGAAAAAAAGAAAAAGAAATATAGTCAATAGTATCGTAATAACGATGGTGTCAGATGGGTACTAGACTTAATCAAGGGATCACTTCATATGTTATATAAGTTATATAAATGTCTTAACCACTATGCTGTACACCTAAAATTAATACAAAGTAATACTCAATGTAAACTGTAACTGAAAAATAAAATTTTAAATAAATTTAAAAAAAGAAATTAATGATGACACTCTGCTGAACAGTCACCTCCCAAGCGTGTCCATCCCTCACTGAAACACGCTCTTGGAGAGGGGCCTTTGGTGTGTCCTGCCCAGCAGCTGTTCCCCTTCTTCTGAGAGTGGCCTCCATCCCCATTTTCCTCAGGGTTATCTCCACAGCCTTCCCTGTGGTTCATTTTATCCCAGTTTCTGGGTCCAAGATCAGACACATGACCACAGAATAACGAACATATTACCATCTTCTGGACACAGTAACCACCTGGGAATGGGAAGATGATCTACTTAAGCCATTCAAGTTATATATCTTTTAAATTTGCTTAACAATTTAAAGCATGTCCTTTTACTTGTCGGGTTTCTCAACTGGTAGAACACAAATCTAGATCTACCGGTGTCCTTTACTGGGACCACTGAATGAAGCGCGGAGGAAAGCAGACTGGGAGGTGGAGAAAGGAAAGACTGATTCCTCATGAGCCCGTGTGAGCACGTGTAAGTCATGCCCAAAATCCTAGATTTTCTGCTTAGATCAGCCAATAAATGCCCTGTCTACTTGTGATTAGGTTTATAACACTTGTGGCTGAGCTCTGACTAATGCAGTACAGATGATATGACAATAGCAGCTACCATTGATTGAGCACCTAGTATGTGTCAGGAAGATTAAATATGTATTATCTCTAAGTTTCTCAACCATAAATGAAAATTAGCCATTATACGACTAATTTTCTTGGTGAGGAAACGAAGACTCAGAGAGCTGAGTGGTTTGTCAAAGGATACATCATGAGCGAGTGGCAGAAGTGGGATTTGAACTCAGGTCTTCCTACTTCCAGAATCCATATTCTTGTTCCTTCACCAGGCCGCCCCATCAAGAAAGGACATCTGCTACCTGTTGGCAGCGGGATTAAAGAATCTTCCCAGGCATGACTAGCTTGTCATCAATTGTGTCAAAATAAAATGTAATTATTTCCTACTGAACCATCTCTTTGGCTTTCCACATCTTCCTCAAACTCACTAGCCATGTCCATGTATCACCCAATCCTTTGCTGCATTGTGTGACTTCAAGACACAACACGGAAGTCTGGCCACTCGTGTGGGAAGTGAGGAAGGAAGGGTATGTGAGATCCAGGCAGCGACACCCTTGGTTAGGCTGCGGGGTTTGGATTCTTGGAATATGAGGACTGAAGCTCTATTACCAGGTCAAGGGAGAGGTGAGACTTGTACTCGGACACCAGGTCAACTCATCTACTCAGTGTCCTGTCCAGACACTGGAGTCGGAACCGGAGGAAGACAGTTTGCGCTTCAGCAAACACTTGGCCGCCCAAGCCTTGGGGACATATGAGTCAATCCCATTAGGACTTTGTCATCTTCAGTGCGGGGATTATTTGGGATTACCAGAGATTAAGGTGAAGGGGAAGGCAGTATCTGTTTAATCCTGTGGCTATTGAGTTGAAAGGGAATTTCCTATTAGAAAGAACCTGCCTGCTCCGCAGACCACACGGCTCCTGTTTCCCTGTGACCCAAGGCACAGCCCAACGTTCGTGCGAGCTGTGGCAGCGCCTGCAAAGCCTGGCTGCCAGTGCCCGAACCGTGCCCATCCCGCCTCCGGAGTGCCCTTGCTTTACTCCCTAGGAAAAACTCCCATGTGTCTGGGAAGAAAGGCTCCTTTAAGCCTCCACTGTTGACCCTTCCTGTAGCAAAACTGATGGATCAAAGACACTTAAAAGAGAGGAAATGAAAGGGGAAAGAAAAAAACGAAAGGGAGGGGCCACCACCCATGGAGGAAAGCCTGCCCCACCTTCCCGAGGCTGCTGCCTGACCCAAAGCGGAGGGAGGGCAATGGGAACTCGCAGAGCCTCCACCCGTTTTGCTTCAGACTCAAGGACTGAAGTTACAGAACTACAACACGGAGCCTCTGGACCTCGGTGACGGAGGGACAGTCAACGCATAGTTGTCAAAACAGCGCCCTTCGGGTGGTGGTCAAAGCAATGGGCTTTTTTAATTATCCTGTTTAATTGCAAAAATAATACATAAACCCACTTGCTTTTAAAAATTAACATTTGGATAAGGCTGAAGTCCTTCTTGCCCACCACCGTGACCCCACCCTCTGAGACAGGCAAAGCTAGAAGCCACTTCTTGCATATGCGTCCGTGCACAGGCATATGATGCAAGGCTGCGTGCATACATGCCCCCAGAAAGTTCATAGTATTTTTGTGTGAATGTTTCTTTACATAAATGGTATGCTATCCATCTATGATTAGTCTTTTTCCCTTAGAAAAGCATCTTGGGGAGCCATCCATCTTGAGAGCCACTTATATCTTCCACCTGGCCTTTTTGAGGGAGAGCCAAGTACAATGAAACTGAGCTGCATTAGCTCATCCACTCGCCCTGTTCCTGCCTTTCCTTCTCTGTCAGGCTGGGCAACAGTCCTTCATCAGCGTGGCTTCAGCCTTAAGGAGGTGCCACGCTGAGTCCCAGTTGGGTGGAGGGAGAGCAACATGCTTGCAGGCCCCTGAGCATCCTCCAGCCCCTCCCACCCTGCTCCAGGTGACCAGGGGCGAAGGTCAGCTCAGAGAGACCACAGCCACTTCTTGGGAGTCTTCTCTCCTATGGGCTCGCTCTTAACGTAGAAGATTCCCAGGGGCTGGGCTGCCCAGAGCAGTGAAAGGGACATGTATTTGGACAGACTTCGGTTTGGATGCTTTCACCCAGACCCGTTACTTACTTTATGAATGTGTTCTTGGGCCCCGGACTGAGCCCCTGTAAGCCTTAGTTTCCGTGTCTGGAAAATTAGTTAGTTAACTAGCTAGTTAATTCTAGCTCCCTTACAGGATGCCTCCTTAGACCAAGAGCTGGAAAGGGTCACTGCTCTTACGATGACATCATGGGCTGATGCAACCACAGGGAGGCTCAAGCTACTCAGTTTAGGGGTCATCCAAAGCAGTTTCAGACCCCGACAGGGGGAACTTTGCAGGCAATGCCCCAGGCGCTCCAAGGTTATGGTAGCTGGAGAGTTCGCCTAATGGCACCAGAAAGGCCCAGTGAACTCCCGGCTACCACCAGGGAGCCCAGGCCTATTAGCGATGCAGCCCACACCACCTACAGCCTTCCCACCAGCCACGCCATGGGCTAAGGGCTTTGCCATAGTCCGGACACTTTTTCTAAAGGATCCGTGGCTCCCGTGGCTCAGGCTCTTTGCCTTTTGCTTCGAGGGTCCCATCGCCCCTCACCTCTCCCTCCTTCCCCTGTCTCTGACTATGTCATACTACTGTGCCTTGGGGAGCAGGAAACTTAAGAGGAAATGAAATATGCACTCAGACTTGTCAGCTTAGAAAACACACCAAACTTGGGAAAATACAGAAGAAGAGGCTTCTCTTCTCAAATGTAGTTTTTTAAATTATTAGTAGGTTTGGGGTTTGGTGGAGGGCACGTGATGCATCAGAGGGGTAAGAAACTGGCTTTGGAGATGAAGCTGCAGGAGCTCAGACACGAGCTTGGGCAGATCACCCCCAAGCCCAGGTTCCTCGCACTCACACCTCCTCACACCAGGGCTGGGCTTGGCACATAGTAAGTGCTTGGTAAATAGATGCTATTTCTGTATTATTTTTCTCAGCAACCCCGGGTCCTTCAGTAACATACATGCAGATGGCTGAATAACCAATTTCTTAAACCCCCTTTCAAATGCTTTGAGTCAAAGGAATAAAGAAAAAGAAATGGCCAAAACCGGTTTGGCTCAGTGGATAGAGCGTCGGCCTGCAGACTGAGGGGTCCCAGGTTCAATTCCAGTCAAGGGCATGTACCTGGGTTGCGGGCATTTCCCCAGTGGGGGATGTGCAGGAGGCAGCTGATCGATGTTTCTCTCTCATTGATGTTTCTGGCTATCTCTCTCCCTTCCTCTCTGTAAAAAATCAAAAAAATATATTTTTAAAAAAATTAAAAAAAAAAAAAAGAAATGATCAACAGCCATGAGTTTTTGCGTTCCCAAATGAGGACTACCTCAGAACCAAGATTTATTTCCATCAAAAATGATGTTCTGCAAATTGTGTAAGCACTTGAGTTGAACACGAATGCGTCTTTGCCGATGAAACACCTAGAACCAACATGAGCAGTAGCCTCGCTGTCCTAGTACTAGTACTTCTAATATCCTTATTCCCTAGGAATACTGGTAACAGCTCACAGTGGGGCATGCCCTCTGTACACACCTAGCCCTCTGCACAAACCTACGGGATATGGACACGATGGTCTCCATTTAATGGATGGAGAATTGGGTGCTGACTCGTGGTTGGCGCTCAAGCTCTCAGCCTGTATTGTAGGATCCCTTTCTTCACCTGCTTCCATCTCTGTCTTTCTCAGAGAGTGTGCACTCTCCCGCCTCAGAGCACTGAGACCCCGCCCTGGGATGGGAGGCAGAGGTGCACAGCTGTGGGAGGGAGCACACTAAGGACTTAGCAGCCGAAGGCCTGGCTCGGAGCCCGTGTTCCGCCCTTTGCACATGATAAGTTATCATCTCAGCCTCCATTTCTCAATTTGTAAAATAGGTGAAACCACACTGCCTTGGTCCAAACAGCATAATGCACGCACATCACAAACAACTTTGCAATGTAGCACCGTGCGTGGAAGTTGTGAACAGTCCCCAGACATAAGAGTTGCCAAGTTCTTGACAAGAAGTGAGATGAACATTGGGCACCATGAAGTGTCTCATCAAACATCTGCTGAACCCACGCAAAGTCTCGTGCTCGAGACTGCTGCTTCCAGACTCGGGAATGGGGAGCAGGCTAAATGCTGAGGGCAGGGCCGCGCACCGTGCGGGCTGCGGGCCGCAGGCCACCTGGGTGCTTGTTAGAAATAGAAATGCCTGGGCCCTTCCACACCTGCTAAGTCATAATGTCTTCAGGAATCTTCCCATGAACAAGACCTGCAAGTGATTCTGTCGCGGGCTCAGCTGTGAGAAGCGCTGGCTCCCAGGCGGCACCGCCTGGCCTACTGTGAGCCAGTCTCTGCCGTTAGCCCTGGTGCCAGCAAATTGATTGTTAGCACACCTAATACGGATACAGAAACATTTTTAGGTTTAAACTTGGCTCACGGTGAGGATGAGCCTGTGACCAGGGTAGTGGAGGACCACGCCGCCGTGAGAAGCTGCACTCTGAGTTTGGCTTGAGGGAACAGTAGGGAGAAAATAGTGAAGGCGATGGTTGGGGAGGCACGGGCTGGTGGAGGAGGCATTGACTGGGACCTGGGAGGCAGATCTCCATCGCTCGGGCAGCTGCAACTGACCCCCAGCTGATTACGTGTGGCTGAGCGTTGTTGCGAGAATCAAGTGAGCACGTGCAAGTGTGCAGCGAGCCGCTGTCATCCCCGCCTGGCTTCTCCCCGAGGCCTGCACACCTCCAGCCTGGGCGCTGTCCAGGCCTATCTCTGAGCCAACTGCTCCCCTTCCTGTGAACCCACGTGGAGAAAGAGGTCAGGAAAGGACATTTGCATGTTTTAAAACAGGCTCTTTGATCATTAGCAGAAGCGCCCATAGTCAATAGGAACCTCAGAGGGAAATTGGGGTCCTGTTTGTGCCCTCCAGGCCTCTGCTAACATTGACCCCGCCATCAAAGGGATCGTGGTAAACCAACTGCAGACCAGACGAAACTGGTTCCTAAGATGAGAAGTGATTCAGAGTGTGTAGCAGCTCATTAAAAAAATAACAAAAAAAGGCATTTGTTAATGAGTGCGGAAAATGCCAGTAAATGAGAGAGACCCACTCCATTATGATGCTTCCAGAGTTGCTCAAACCTAATTTTGCAACAGCAAGGAGAGAATAAAAACGTCTGGAGCCGGTTGTCCTCGCTCGGAGACAGGATAATCTTGGAGAAACATTTTACGGTGTATCGCTTGAAGAAAAGTGCATTAGTCCTTCCTGAAAAAACATTTGGTTGACCTTGAAAATAAAAGCATTCATGAGAAGTATGAGCAGAAGTTTTCATTATTCCTTAAGCCCTCGCTTCAGAGAGACAAAAAATTCCACCCTCCATTGCAGCGCCACAATGCCAAGTTGCCAAGCAACTGATCTTTTATGGTGGATCGCCACGGAGACGGATGTAAACAAAATCATAAATCCCATTACCCTGCTAAATACTGGGTCTGGGTTAAAAAGGGAGCAAAGTTGCTGCTTTTCAGGTTAAAAGAGATCATATGAAACGGTGAGCGGCAAGATTTTAGTCAGAGTAAATTGTCATGGGTGAGACTGTAATCAATGTAGCTCTTTTATTTCTTTCAATGGACAACCGCCCCTGATTTTCCTGCATCAAGGAAAGCAGTCATCGTTGGAAGAGTTATTTCCAGATGAAAAATTAACTCCACCTCGCCCGGGGGGCAGCCCAGCAGCCTCCCAGGGGACCTGTACCACGCGGACCGGCTCCTGGTGGGAGCCTCTGGAGACAGTGCCACGCAGGCCCTATGCCTGTCGCACACCGAGACAGACACACGGCCCTGACGGAGCCGGACCCGCGGCAGACACTGGGCAGATGAGTGATGCATGGCGTCTCATTTTCTGAAAAGCGAACCGTGCCATTCTGGTGGAACGGAGGGCTGGAGGCCCCGGGGTTGAGGACCTTCACCCGAGGTCACGCGATTAGTGACCAGAGGGACGGCGATTCCAACTCTGAAGGTGAACTAAGCATGCAATGTGCTCCCACACCCAGTGTAGACCCGAGGCCCTCTGCATGCAGAGACCTCGGCCCCAGAGGGGCCAACCAATCCGCGGGAGGGAGGGCAGTCCCTGCCGAGGGCACAGCTCTCCCCGTGGCTCCCATCGGATGGCAGGGGCTCTGCGCGGTGCCCTGGGACAGGCCCAACAGGCCGGTCTGTAGAGGGGGCAGCTCTGGCCGCCCTGGTGGGAGCGCTCCCAAGGGCTGTCGATTTCCAGCTGCCAGCAGAAGGCGCCGGCCGCGGGGCCCTGGGCAGGGGACCGGCTGCAGCGCACACCGGCACTCTTAAACCTACCAGTGCCCCGGCCAGCCCAGACCAGTCAGACCAGAATTCCTGGTGGTGGGGCCCAAATCTTGATGTTTTTAAGAAGTAAAGTTAAAAAGTGATTGGAAACACTGGACTAGAAGCTTCCTAGTCAGGGGCCTGCTGGCCGTTTGGCCTTTCTCTCTGAGAAGGTGCTGGTTCCTGAATGAACGCGGACCATGGGACCTGCGCTGGGAGGATTCCTCTCCCTCCGTGTCTGCAGGTCGCAGACAGCAGCCCAGGCTCAGCAGCCGTCTGTCCGCACCCCCTCGCTCCCTGGAGGTGACAGCCCCAGGTTCCAGGCCCAGCACTTCTAGGACCGGGCCACAGCCAATGCCTAGGGCAGTGACGGCGAACCTTTGGAGCTCGGCGTGTCAGCATTTTGAAAAGCCCTAACTTAACTCTGGTGCCGCGTCACATATAGAAATTTTTTTTATATTTGCAACCATAATAAAACAAAGACTTATATTTTTTATATTTACTTTATATGTTTAAATGCCATTTAACAAAGAAAAACCAACCAAAAAATGAGTTCACGTGTCATAGGTTCGCCATCACTGGCCTAGGGCGTCCTGTCAAGCGAGGCCGGTGGGTGGAGCTGGCCCAGACCGCAGCTCCTCAGTGAGGGTGGGTCTCTGGCAGGGGAGGGTGCTGGCAGCACTGGCAGCCATATCTTCCCGTTCTCCCTGACAAGACACAAATGTGCAATTTTGTGTGACCTCTTCTGGCTTTGGCAACTAATTCAAGCCTGAAAAATCATAAGCCAAACAAGGCCCTCTTCTGTCCATGGAGCCTTGGGTCTGGCCTCCTGCCCCTCTGACCCCTGAAGGACCGGGGGTCCTGCTCGCTGTTGTCAGCAATGACCCACAGACCTGCAGGATGGCCACGGCCTGCGGGCCTGCTCCCACCGCAGAGACCTGACCCAGAGCGGCGGTGGGCGAGGGAGGGAGCCTGCTCGGGTCCTGCAAGAGGCCGAGGACTCAGCCCCAGCACTTAGCTGGGAGGTAGGAGGGGGGGGTGGGAAGGCGGACGGGAAGCTGAGAAGGGTGTGTTTCCAAGCCAGGGACTCCGGGAGGCGATCCGTGGGGACACTGGAGACAGAGTGCGGCTCCCTGAGTCATCCCCACCAAGAGGCCGCTCCTCATGCTCAGAGCTGCCTCCAGGGCGCTCACCCCAGCTCCTGCTGGCCCGGGCCCAGCGCCTCCCCTGACAGGTGTCCGCAGGGAGCACCCTTTGGGCCTGCAGCTGGGAGTCCTCGAGCCAAAGGGCCTCAGGGCCGCTGGGTCCCTCAGGCCTCCGGGGCACCCCTGCCCGCTGCATCCCGGAGGCGGCCGCGTGCAGAGCCCGGCAGAGGAGGCCCTGGCCCGGCATCTCCCGCTTCCTTCCCGCAGAATGCTCAGGAACACTGCGAGGGCGCCCGGCCCAGGAGATTTTCACTCTGAGTTAAAGGGAAGAGAAAGGAATAATTGAGTGTATAAGCATGAACAATTATTCTCTACGCGGTGGGATAAGCCGTGATTTTTCCTTAACCTTTCCTATATGTGGTAATGCTCTTGTATTCATTACTTTAATTACTTTAATGACGGTGGTGGGCGGTAATGTCCCAGGCACATCCCACTGATCAAGCCAGTACCTCCTCCCGCCTCTCCCACGCCCGCCCTCCTAACAGCTTAGAGCCTTTTTCCCCTCACCCTGACGCTGAGCCCCTCGCCCTGGGTTCCACTCCCGCCTCCCTCGACCCCCATGCCTGGCTGACAGGGAGTGGGAAAGAGACCTGCCTCTATGGGATGAGCCCTATGGTGCAAGTTAAGCTCCAGAGCCTGAGGGTTCAGGCCGAGACCACACCCCACCTCGCGCCTTCCCGGCCCTTCCTGCTCCCCTCACCCTCTCCGGGGGGCTCTGCACAGCAGGCCGCGCACAGGCCCAGCCCAGCCCTGGGACAGGGAGCCACTGTTCTCGCACAGGCTCTCCGGGCCCTGCCCTCGGGTTGCCAGCCTCGGTCCGTTACAGTTTCCTTGTGCTATGGAGCGACAGCTTGAATGTTCACGTTCCCGTGCTCGCGTCTTGAAATAAAAGATTGCTTTATGTCAGGAGTGGAAACTGACATTTTCCTAGGATACGGCAGCGAATGGCAGTATCTGAGGTCCACCTGGCGGGACCGGGGGTTGCAAGAGCGAGGGCCGCCCACCAGGCCCCGACGGCTGCTGCGCTGGAGCGTGGACGGGCGTTCCCGCGCTTCTGAATCATCAGGCCCTTCTGAATATTCAGATGTTTATGTGAAACCTCCTGATTTTTAAATGGTGGCGTGGGATTTTCTGAAAACCCTGTATGAGCCAAGCACAACATTCCCGTGACGGACTCCAACCCAACGGCTCTCCCGTCGGGCCCTCTGTTTCCTTGAGGAGCTTTGGGGGAAACCCTCCCCCACTTAGCCCGCGTGGGTGCTGAGAGCGGGGACATCGTGTGCCCTTGTCTCCTGTTCTTGCCCCACACCTTGACAGAGACCCCGGCCGGGAATCCTGTGGGACCCCGAGCCACACAAGGGTGAAAAGCACGTCGTCGTGGCGCTTCTGGGGCGACCCGGGTCTGCCGCTGCAGGAGGCAGGCTGTGTGTGAGGCCCGTGTCCCCGCCTCTAGGTTGTTCTCAGAGAAGAAACAAACGCATTCCTGTTTCCAGATTATAAACTAGGTCTATATGAGCTCAGGAGAGAGCCCATATTTAGACCTATAAACTGGTCTAAAACGAGGGCTCTTTCCTGACAAGGCCAGCTGCTGTCCAGGGACTGGAAAGGGATGAGGCAGCCACACGCCTCCCAGGGCCGCCCGCCGCCCCACTGCGCCCATAGATGCTCGCCAGGCAGCAGACACGCCCTCCGGGGGGAGTTCATCGCTCCCGTCGGACGGTACCACCTGCCAGCTTCCCGGGGAGGGCAGCTTCCTTTGCTCAGTTCCACCCCGTTCCATGTCGTTAAATGCCCGGAGTGCGGGGGCCGCCCAGCCCTCGCGTTGTTGGCCGAGTTGTTACGTCGCTCCAACTCTGACCAGACAACGTTGCTGTAAAAAGCAGTGCAGGCAGATCCCTGTCAGTGACAAGGCCCACCTGCCGCCTCACGCCCAGGAGGCCCCGGGAGCATCGCCTCCACTGAGCCAGGCCCCAAAGGGAGCCAGGCACTGGGCGAGGCACTTGTCACCTCTGGGGTGTCACCTTCCAGCTCGGGGCCGTCTTCCTCAGCTGCCCTGGGACGTCCAGTCACCCAGGAGCCGTGGAAGCCAGATGGGCGGGACCACCCCTCCTCTAGGCCGGGGCTGAAGTGCAGGAAACCCTCCAAGCCCAGAGGAGCTGGCCTTGGAGGAGCCCAGACTCAGCGCGGGGGGGCCCCCCCACCCCGGCCCCCGGCTGCTCACCCCCAGAGGTGTTGGGAGAATTGGGATGGAGCCGAGGAAGCACAGGGTGCCGAACCTGGCATGTGTGAGTGGAGCGCCCGTGCCAGCCGGGCCTGGCGGTGTGGCCGGACTCATGCCCCGGGCAGTGCGACAAACGGAGACATTAGCGAGAAGACTCCGCAATTCTAATTCAGAATTAATTCTAAGATGGAGGGATCCAGCTCATTCATTCGTTCCGCATGTACATACTGGGTTTCTTCCTCACCGGGAATATGATTTTTGAGTGAAGACTTGAACGAAGGAGAGAGGGGGCCACACAGAGTGCTGGGGAGGAATGGCACTGCCAGGGAAGGATCAGCGATTGTGAAGACACCGCAGGAGCAAGCTTGCCGCACTCGAGGAAAAGCGAGATGCCCTGGGACTAAGTGAAGTGAGCGGGGGGGAGTGGGGGGAGTAGGGGGGGAGGGGACAGGGTGTTTTGTATCCATCAGAACTGGGACTTGGTCTCTGACTGTGAGGGAAACAGGAAGCAGAGGCAGAAAAGGTTTCCGACTTATGTCCCAACAGAATCATTCTGGCCACTGTGTTGAGAATTGATGAAAGGGGCCCAGGGTTTAAGCAGGAAGATTAGGTAGGAGATGTGGTGGCCTGGGCCAGGGGGTGGCCTTGGTGGCACTGAGAAGTGGTACATGGTGGGTTCAGTATGGAAGAGAGGTCACCTGTTTGCTAACAGGTTGAACACAAGGAATGGAAGAATGGGAGAAGTCAACACGACTCCTTGTGTTTGGCTTGAGCAACCAGGATAGAATTTGGATGCACCAGGATGGAAGGGGGTGAATATTCTAGTTTGACCTGTTCTGTGGGTGATAACTGAGGTTTTCAAGTTGAGAGCTGTGTACAAGACTTCGGAGCTCAGGAAAGAGCCCAGACTGGAGATAGATATATTTTCAATTCATCAGGATCCAGACGGGAGCTACAGCCAGGGGATTGAAAAAATGAGGAAAGGAAAATAGAGGCCCAGGCACAGAAGCCAAACTTGTTGTCATAGGGTGGCTTCAAGCAGTCATTTAAATATCTATATATATAAAAGCCTAAGTGACCGTTTGACTGTTCGAACAGTAGCTATGATGCGCACTGACCACCAGGGGGCAGACACTCAACACAGAGGCATGGAAACATGGAACAGACTGATGAATCTCAGAGGGAAGGGGGAGGAGGAAGGGTGGGAAGAGATTAACTAATGATCTTATATGCATACTAGAGGCCTGGTGCATGAATTCATGCACTGGTGGGGTCCCTTGGCCTGGCCTGCAGGGATTGGGCCTAAACCGGCAGTCTGACATCCTCTGAGGGGTCCTGGATTGTGAGAAGGTGCAGGCCAGGCTGAGGGACCCCACCCGGATTCGTGCACCAAGTTTCCAGTCAGTTTATAAAAGAAAAATATCTTTCTAACAAACTCACAGTCCCAGAGCGAAAAGAACCAGGAAAAGCAGCCCCATAGACACACACACACACACACACACACACACACACACACACACACACACACACCATTCACTCACCTCCCAGAGGGTAGAATCTTGAGAAATTTAGTCCTGAAGAACACACATACAATGTTCCTTTCTGCTCTCGGTGTTTATTCCATGGCTTTACCTCAGCTGGAACTCCGAGCCCTGCTCATGACTGCTGCGTTTCATTCCCTCCCCTCCGGCCAGGCGAGCCTTCTTAGGTGGCCATTGTCCAGCCTCAGAAGTTTCCATAAAGTCTATATTATCAGGTCATCTGAATGTCTGCAAGAAGAGGTCTGCTGCCCATCTACTCGGGTCACCTGGAGACTCTTCAAAGCTACTTAGTGGATTTGTGGCGTGAGCACCTTGCTTCCTGGATCCATAAGGATGCAAATTTAACTCGTCTCTAAGGACCATGTGGTGGTTAATTTTATGAGATGACTGGGTGAAGGGATGCCCAGATAGCTGGTAGAACATTATTTCCGGGTGTGTCTGTGAGGCTGTTTCCAGAAGAGATGAGCATTTAAAGCAGTAGACTGAGTAAAGAAGATGGCCACGCCAATGCAGGTGGGCACCATCCAGTCCGCTGAAGGCCCAGCAGAACCAAAATGCTGAGGTGCCGGTTGGCATCCTGCTTGAGCTGAGGCCTCCACCGTCTCCGGCCTTCAGACACTGGTGTTCCTGGTGGTTAGGCCTTCAGCCTCAGGCTGAAAGGCTTGCCTGGGCCTCCAGCTTGCAGACTCATCTGGCCCTTCTCAGCCTCCGTGGTCACCTAGCCGATCCCTGGTAGTAAAGCCCCTTCTATAGTCTCTCCCTATACCCTCTTGGCCTTGTTTCTCTTGAGAACCCTGACTGATACAGGCTGTCTCCAGTAGCTTTTGCAATAACATCGTTGCACAACAGAACACCCCGAGCTAGTGGCTACGACAAGCGTTTATTATGCCGTCCAGCTCACCCGCCTGCGGTCAGCGGGGCTCTGTGCGGAGCTGACTCGAGGCCGCAGGTTTGTTTGGGCCTGGTCCTCACCGTTCCTTTTCTCTGGGGCTGAACATCCAGGACACATTCTCATGGTGACGATGGAAGCACAAGAGGGCAGACCTAATTACACAAGCACGTTTCAAGTTTTTGTTTGCATCCTTCCCACTACCATCCCACTGGCCACACCAGCCACACGGCCAAACCCAACCCCATGGGAGCAGGAAAATATTCTCCACATCTAGTCAGAAGGAATGGGGCATACATACAGGGAAGGGGGGACATTTGGGGACACTTCGGCGGCCTTTGGCTCTCCTCCTCATGGAATGCCTCGCTGCATCAGGTGTTTCCCAGTCAAGCATACAATGCACCCGCAGACTTCCTGCATCTGTAACAGGATAAGCTATGGCCTGGGAACTCTGTTCTCCAGAGGCAGAGCCTTGAACCTGACAGGCTAGTGCACCAAGAACACTGGTGAGGTTGCATAAAGGGTGATGTTTCCAGGTGAGAATGCTGGACCAGGGGCGGGGCCGTTCTTGCAGGAGAGCTGGGTTTCTGCAGTGCGCTGTGGCGTGGGCTGGGTTAAGGGAAACAGGAAAACCACTCAAGGTATCCGTTCCTGGTTGTTAATATAATTTTTCTCACCCAGTTTTCACAAATAGGGGCCATAATGAAATTGGCCCTGGACCCTTCACACCCAAGTGTTTGCTGATTTGACCTTTTAACCACAGGATCAGCAAGACACATTTATCCTGGCTGGTTCTGCAAATTCTCCCGGTTTCATAATTCAATCAAAGATAATAGTAAGTGGAGCGCGAGGCTGCTCCTGGGAAAGCCAGCTGCAGAAAGGAAACAAAAACGGGGAATCGAAGACCTACATTTTATGCATGTCTTGAATTGGTTTGGCAGGGAACCAAGCAGAAAGAACTCCTTCCCCTGTTTAGCTGGCGTGTTTCCACATCACAAAAGCATCGTGCGGCCGCCTCCGCCCTGCAGCGGCTTCTCACGAAAGGCCCAGCCTAAGGGAAGGCCCAGGTGCAAAACGCAAGGTTCGGGCAGCGTGTGCAGGCCGCTGGGCGGCGGCTCGCATCCCGCACCCACATCTCCTGCACCAGGTGGAGAGCAAAACAACGGTTTCTCCCACGGTGTCCTCAGGTGAGGTGGGTAAGAGCATGTGCTTTGGAGGGAGAGAATCTTGGGTTCAGATCCTGCCATTGCTACTCACTAGCTGTGTGAACTGGGCACATTGCTTCACCGCTCTGAGCCCCGGCGTTCTCACCTGTAATGTGGGAAATAATGACACCGGCCCCGCAGGGCTGTGGTAAGGACTGAAGGAAATGGACGGGGGGACGTTTAGGTAACACGGGGTAAGTGGCAGCTATTACTAGGAGGGTCTGAAGAAAGCTCTGTGCCATCACAGGGCCTGCTGTCCACGAATCCATCTCACTTCCAATTTCTGCTTTTTGTTGGAACTGAAAATAACAAAACGTGTATTTCTTCATAAATGCTGAAGACATACCAGTGTCACATTCAACCTCCCTGTGGAAATCTCCCCAACTTGACCCCAAGAAAGCACCCCAAGGCTGCCCGAACACCGCACACCCGGAGCAGGTGGGTCAGACACTGAGCTGGACAGGGCCCCTGGGCCAGGGGGGCCCCTGCTTTGGCATCCCTCACTTCAAAAGACTCACCTGGCCCTTCTCTGGCCGCTCAGCTCCTACCCACCCACCCACCCACCCCGGAGTGAGGAGACTTTAAGGCCCGGGACCGGCCCCCAGCCGGCCTGCCCCACACTCTCAGCACCTGGAACCCAGTCTCGCTGCGCCCCGGGCCTGGAGGCCTCTTTCCCTGGCCACCCCCCATCATGGCCCGTGCTTCCAAGGTGCATGCGTTAGGCCCGAGAACCGACCGAGAGGGGGCTGTTTGCAGGGCGGACGGATGGAGCTGGGAGAGGCGGCTGGGATGCTGGCCCTCATACTTGCAGAGCCCTTGCAGTTGGACAGAGCTGGGTGTGAGGTGGGCGCGGCTTGCACGGAGGGCTGAGGACTGGCGTTGTCTGCCCAGGAATTCCCAGGAATCCAAGAAATCCCGAAGCAAACCGAGTATTTGCAGGATAGGACTTATTTAACAGTTTATAAATTTTATAAATACAATGTAAATATTTGTAAATTGTAAATATGTAGACATCTGGCAGGCAGGCCTCCATGTATCCTCTTGCTTCCAGTCCTGCAAATGTTAGGGGCAGGTCTGTCACCTAGTAAAGCCCAGAAATTCAAGGATTACTGATTGAACTCTGATGTTTCTCCCATTTATTCACTTAACAAATCTCTGGTGACAGAACTCCCAGCTAGCTCACCCAAACCCCCACCCACCACACGCAGGGACACAGGGAGCAGCCACAAATGGTGGTCCACTCGGCTTGCTAATTCCAGTGACCAGTGGAGCCACAGGCCACCAGAGTTCAGGGCTTCCTGCGTCCCTGGACTACACACCACCCCATAGACCGGGACCCCAGTTAGAGACAGTGGCAGATGACACTTTCCAAAAATGGCCACACCACTATTTCCCTCCCATATGCCCTCCAGGGACCTGCCACTCCCCTTTCAAGAGGTGGCATTCTCGTCCCCGTCCCCGTCCCTTGGACCCGGGCAGGCCTTTGTGGAGCGCGGAAGTAAGGCCCCGTGATTTCCAAGGCTGGATTCTTAGCGGCAACACAGCATCTGCCAGCCTCTCTCCTTCTGGGACACACCACTTGGGAGCTTGAACCCCTCTGTACTCTGAAATCGACGTGCTAGACAGACCACATTGCAAGAACAGGTAGGGATGAAAGAGATGCCTGAGGGAGAGACCCATCCTTGCGGGGCCTGAGAGAGCAGAAAAGATCGAGGCCAGAGCCAACCGACGGGCCTACGGGAGATTTTCTGTAGCTGCACAGCCTAGGTTAAAATTAGGATCCAAATTAGGAGAGTGGAGGGAGAGTCTGAAAATGATCTGTTCGCGCTACTTTCCCTGGCAACCGATGATCGTGATGCCCAACTGGCTACTAATAGGCACCGCTCCTCCAGCATCTGGTGCGAGGACCCTGCGTGGTGCCTCAGGTCAGCGGCATCAGCAGTTCCTCCCGCAGGAGCATCTCCGCCCTGGACCGCAGGCCCGGCCCAGACCAGAGGCTCACGCAGGCCCGTCTGTAGACTCCTCCCATGTCTCAGGCTTGGTCATGGGAGTCAGAGGGCCCGTCGGGCGCACAGGGGTCCCGGTCAAAGTCCTGCCCCTCCTGGATTTAGGGGAGCTGCCTGTATGGAAATCCTGGCAAGAGCTTTCAACACACTCACAAGTCAAGCATATGCAGGTCATAGCTCTTGGCGGGGAGAGGGGGAGAGTGACAAAAATATATTTATGTCTTATTTCACAGGGCACATCAGCTCAGCCATCACCCATGCTCTTCGGGCTGGACGTTGTGTGGCCTCGGGCAATGCAAATGCCCACCAGGTAGGAAAGGAAGCCCTTTTAAAGGGGCCTGGCCACCAGGATGCTGCCAAGTGGAAATATCAGCCCAGTTCTGCCAGGTCTTCACATTTCCCCCCAAAAAGCCAAACCAAAAGGGAACAATGGGTGCCGTGCCCAGATCCCAGGGCCTTACCACTTCAGTGTGAGCAGCACCCGGGCTGGGCTTCTCCGAAACACTGGAGGCGAATGTGCAGAGATGAGCTGTCAGGGAATGACAGCCCCAGGGAATGACTGCAGCTGACAGGACATGCCCTGCCTCCTCCCTGCCAGGAGGATAACCCTGAGGCCTGCGTCCAGTGGTGCTCCCAGACCCTCCCCAGGTGAAGCACCACCGCGAACCAGTTTGATGACTGGCCCTTCATTATCTCCCATCCTTTTCCTCCCTCCCGCCCCTACTGCTCCGCCGGCATTTCCCAGGATGACCTTTCATATAAGCGGTGTGCACTGGCATCTTGAAAACAATTCAAGACTTTTTAAATGCACAGGGCCACTGTACAAGCCTGTCCATCATGTGCCCGTGAGGAGGTACATGGAGGTTAAAATCCAGCCACGCGTCTCCCACCAAGTCCTGCACCTCAGCACCGCGCTGAGGGTGGTGTCGGCCGGAGGACTCCTCACACACAGAGGCCGGATGTACGTAGCAGGAGCCTGGAAAGCATGTCTAAGGCCAGCTTTGGCTCCTGAGTCCCCCGCCTATACCTTCTGACTTAGTCTGCTGTCCCGCTGGATGCAGGCCCAGCCCCCGTGACCACACCCATCCTGCCTTCTCTCCCACCAGAGTTCTCTTATCTTCTCCACTGTCTCTTATCAAAATTCCATGTGAGGAAAGTAGCAGATTAACTCCTTCACATTTAGGTCTCTGTGCTGGACCATAGGTAGAAGGATTGCCCAATGCTAGGATATTTGTATTGTTTGCAAACCAAAATGTCAACACAACATTCCTACATTCACTCAGAGAGTAAATATTTATTGAGCACCAGGCACTGTTCTAAGTACTTGGGAAGACAGAGGAGGTCAAAAATGATAAGGACCCTCATGTCACTCAGCGGTAGGTAGGGGAGAGAGTCAATGAACAACAAGCATAATTTAGTTTAAACAGCTTCATTGAGATATAACTCATACCAGAAAACTCAGTCATTTAAAGTATACAATTCAATGGTTTTTATTGTATTCAGAGTTGGGAAAGCATCATTTTCATAACCCAAAAAAGAGGCCCTGTAGCCCTGGCTGGTGTGGCTCAGGTGGTTGGAGTGTAGTCCCGTACACCGAAAGGTCTTCAGTTTGATTCCTGGTGAGGGCACATACCTAGATTTCGGGTCTGGTCCCCAGTCAGGGTGAATACTGGAGGCAATCAATTGATATTTGATGTTTCACTTTCACATCAATGTTTCTCTCTCTCCCAAATTAATAAAAGTGTGTCCTTGGGTGAGGATTTTTTAAAAAAAGAGACAGGGGCCATGTACACATTAGTTGTCACTCTGCATCCCATTTCCTCCCTCACCTTAGTCTCCACCAACCATTAATCTACTTTCTGTCTCTATAGATTTGTCATTCTGAACATTTCATATAAGTCAAATATGAAATTATTTTAGACACATCAGCCATTCCTTTTTATTGCTAAGTAATATTCCATTGCATAGATACACCATATTTAATTATTCATTAATCAGTTGATGAATAGTGGGGTTGTTTATACCTTTTGATTGTCAAAAAGTGTGCTGTCATAATCTGTTTGAGTACCTATGTGAAATCCTTTGGAGTATGTGCTTAAGTGTAAAATTGGTAATCTTGTGGTTAGCTTTTTGAGAAACCACCAACTGTTTTCCACAGTGACTGCACCACTTTATATTTCCACCAGCAATGTATGAGGGTCCCTACTTCTCCACATCCTCACCAATACTTGTTATTTTCTTTTTATTATTATTATTATTATAGACATCTTGGTAGGTATAAAATGGCATCTCAATGTATCTTTCTTACTAAGGAGAAAACTGAGACACAGGGAGTGAGAGACTTACTCAAAATAGCTCAAAAGTAGTGCAGGCAAAATTTCAATTTGTAACACACTTACACGCACCACAGTCCTAACCTCATGCATCGGCCAGGGTTCTCCAGAGAAACAGAACCAATGGCATCCTGTCTAATAAAAGACAAAAAGGGTAATTGACCGTACCTTCGCTACGCTTCCCATTGGCTAATCAGGGTGATATGCAAATTAACCACCAACCAAGATGGCGGCAGGCAGCCACACAGCTGAAGGGAGCAGGAGGCTTGCTTGCTCCAGTGATGGAGGAAGCCAAGGTTCCCTGCCTGCCACGGCCCAGCTCTGAGCTCTGAAAGCAACAAAGTTTCAATTATAGAAGCTAAACAAACCCAGATACCTGCTTTCAGCCAGCGGTGGCCACAGAGCTGGAGCAGGCTCTCAGCTCCAGTGACAGCAACGAAGTTTCAATTATAGAAGGTAAATAAATCCCAGAATAAAAGAAAAAAAAAGAAAAAAAGGAGAGGCTGGGAGCTTCAGTCGTCGGCCAGCCTGAAAACGGCCTTCAGCCCCTCACCCAGGCTGGCCAGGCACTCTAGTGGGGAGCCCCACCCTGAAGGGGGTGTGACTAGCTGCAAATAGCTATCAGTCCCTCACCCAGGCTGGCCAGGCACCCAAGCGGGACCCCCTGATCCCGGACACCCTTCAGGGCAAACCAGCCAGCCCCCACCAGTGCCCCAGGCCTCTATCCTATATAGTAAAAGGGTAATATGCAAACTGACCCTAACAGCAGAAAGACTGGGAATGACTGGTCACTATGACACACACTGACCACCAGGGGGCAGACGCTCAATGCAAGAGCTGCCCTCTGGTGGTCATTGCGCTCCCACATGGGGGGACTCTGCCCAGCCACAAGCCAGGCTGATGGCTGCCAGTACAGTGGTGGTGGTGGGAGCCTCTCCTGCCTCCTCAGCAGCGCTAAGGATGTCTGGCTGCAGCTTAGGTCTGCTCCCCACTGGCAAGTGGACATCCCCCGAGGGCTGCCGGGCTGCCAGAGGGATGTCTGATTGCCAGCTTAGGCCCAATCCCTCGGGGAGCAGGCCTAAGCCAGCAGGTCGTCATCCCCCGAGGGGTCCCAGATTGCGAGAGGGCACAGGCCGGGCTGAGGGACCCCCCCTCCCCCCACCAAGTGCACAAATTTTTGTGCACCGAGCCTCTAGTATATAATAAGAAAGTTGTTATCAGGAATTGGCTCATGCAATCATAGAGGCAGACAGGTCCAACATCTAAAGTCAGCAAGTTGAGGGTGCCGACGGTGAAGTTCCAGGGTGAAGGCCAGTGAGCTCCAGACCCAGGAAGAGCCAATGTCTCAGTCCAGGTCCAAAGGCAGGAAAAAGTCCATGTCCCAGTTTGACGGTGTCAGGAAGAGAGAATTCTCTCTTACTCGAGGTGAAGGTCAGCTTTAACTGATTGACCATAATCTGAGCACCTGTGACCCAATCAAGTTGACACATAAAATGAACCATCACACCTCACAAGTGTTATTTCAGAATTAAATGATACACTACATGCTACACTGTTTTGTTTTGTTTGTTTGTTTAAAAGTCCTGACAAATGGTGATCAATAAATGATAGCTTAAAAAAAAAAAGAGGAAGATGAAGAAAAGGTGACTCAGCTTCAGATGCCAATATGTCAGTCTGGGTTCAGGGTTCCGCATGGCTTTCAGCAGAAGCTCTCACTTGACTCTATTGTTAAATGTGCAGCTTGGGGAGCTGCCCTGGACCAGGCCAGTCCATGCAGGGGATCTAGATTCCCCATGTCTAGTACTAGACTGCAGCGAGAGAGGGGTCGTCCATTCACTTAAACCCAGTTTTGACTGGCATTTATTAAGCATTGCTTCCTGCCTGGTGGCATGCTGGGATCTCACCTGTTCATCGCCTGTGATCCTCACAGTGCACGGGTACAAATGTCCATCTTCCCCGCGTGGCAAACAGAGAAACTGGGGCAAAGAGAGCTGATTTCGCTAACCCTGAATCTCTCGGCTGATATGTGATAGAGTCAACATCTAAACTCATATGCACTTGCCCCCAAATAGGTGCCCTCACTCCTGTGCCACTGGTGGCTACCTGGCTTCTAAGGACTTGGTGATAGAACCTCGACTCAAGGATCCGTTGCCTTGTCCTGGGACACCTTCCACAAACCCACTTAGATCAGGACAAAATAATTATGGGTGCCCTCAAGTTTTGGAAATTGGCACTTTGAAACCTGCTCACTCAAGCATAGAAGAAAAGCATCAGTTATTTCAAGAGGAACCGCTTTTCTTATTCTAGTCCAGCAGTTTATCCTCGAAGTTATGGGCGAAGGAGAAGTTTGTGGGGGAGAAAAAAAATTGCCCCTCTTTCCCCTCAGATCTTCCGGCTGACCTAAGAATTAAACTGACATGAGACAGGTTAACAAGAGAAAGCTACTCGATTTATTATGTGTGTGCAAGTCGGGGTTCCATCAGACTGTGAGGCCCAAAGACAGACCAGGCAGTTGAGGTATATATGCCATCTTGAGCTAAGGAGAAAGGAGCGTAGTGGTTTGAACTTCAACAGGCAGGAAGGCAAGTTCACAGATAGATGAGAAAGAGCTAACATGTGATAAACAAGTTCTTGATGGGTCTCTGGGCCACCCAGAAACCAGGGGACACAGAGGGGAGTCCAATGGAACAGACTTGCTAGGCTCCTCCCTGCCCGCCACACCTAGTTCACGTTATACTAAGGTGATAGCTCCATTTAAGCAGGTTTTCTCTTTGAATAGCTCTAGGCAGCTAAGAGGGAAGTAAAAGATCCTTCTTGAGTTTCTTGATTCTTTTTTTTTTTTTTTATCCTCACCTAGGAATATTTTTCCATTGATTTTTAGAGAGAGTGGAAGAGAGAGGGAGAGACAGAGAGAAACATCAATGTCGATTGGTTGCCTCCTGCACGAACCCCTACCAGGGCCCCGGGCCAGGGAGAGCCTGAAACCAAGGTACTTGCCCTTGGCCAGAATCGAACCCGGGACCCTTCGGCCCATAGGCCAACACTCTATCCACGGAGCCAAACTGGCTAGGTGAGTCTCTTAATTCTTAAAAATAACTAGCTTAAAATCATTAATATCCCAAAAAAGGCATATTTTGGGACGGCAAACTCTGCTCCCCTTCAAGTTGCATCCCCTCCCATGTGCTTGCTCTAGTTCAGGATCAGAGGGACGCGGAGAGGGTGGCTGTCATAACAGCTTGTGAATGTCACTGCGCTGCCTTGCCCCCACAGAAGAGCGCCCTGTGGACGAGAGAACACCTGGAATCAGAGCCTCCCTGCTCGGCAGCCCCTCTGCGAGGCGGTAAAGGTGGCCCATCCAGGACAGAGGTAGACACAGAGGATCTTTGGTGGAGAGCCGTAAACCACAAGGCCTTTTAAAGAGATGGGCCTTTCAGGGGAGGGAATGCAGGTGGCCTGACCAGACAGCAGTTTCCCACTGACCCGGGTGCAAAGTGGTCTCAGTGGGGGGTCTGGGAGCCCTCTGGCCCACATCAGAAGTGCCTGGTTTAAACATTGGAAACGGACGGAGGCAAACAGCCCAGGCTCTTGTCTGCTTCTGGGTTCAGTTTTATTTCAGAGCCTCCTGGGCCCCATGAATGAACTCTAACTGCCTCCAGAGAGGCCCAGACCCGGAGGGCAGGTGGTCCGGCAAAGGCAGGAACTGTCTCCAGAGACTGGGCTGTCCCTTGTCGCTTGCCTACAGCGCACGGGGTTAATGTTCCTGCGTAGCTGGGGAGGGTTCTCCAAGGATAATGAACACAAGATGAGCAGAGCTCCCTCCAACTGTGCTTCGAGGGGGCAGGACAACCACCAGGACTCGTGGCCCAGGAGCTTGGAGGAGGGCAGGAGTCCCAGAAGTTTCAGTTCTTTTGCTCAATTTGGAGACATTTTCCCCAAAATCATTGTGCTCAGCCCATCTTCAGCTGTGAACTGGCAGGACTTACAACACTGATTCTCATGAGCTTTAGGAATCCAGCTTCCTAATATGTTCCAATTCCAAATATAAAGCAAACCAAAGAAGCATTAAAATAATTTGAACTTCAAAGACTTTCTAATTCCTAGTGGCCACAATGAAATTAAATAAGAACCCATCAGCCCCCACTTCTCCTCCCTCTCTCTCCCTCTCTCTCTCTCTCTCTCTCTCTCCCTCTCTCTCTCTCTCTCTCCTCTCTTATTTTAAGGAAGGGAAAATAAGAGCAAAAAAGACAAAGCCCATGCAACTCTAGGAAATGTTTGCATGAGGGTTCTTTAGCTTCTAACTAACATTTATAACCAAGGATTAGTGGAGCAGCCTCTTGTAATTACCGTTGTTGCCCTATTTGCGGCTATCTCTGTGAGGCCAGTAAATCTTGAAATTACAGGCTGACCACCCGGGAGAACTGAGACACAGGCAGCCACATCTCTCAAAGGCACTGCCCTGGGCGATTCCCGCCCCCCTGAGATGACTTGCTCGCCAGGGAGAAGGCCCCGCCTGGGAGTGACTCCCAGACCTCACCGTGGCTTGGAAGTAAATAAAACCAGGGTGGGTGGCCTGGGACGCCCTGCACCACCACCCCCCCACCGACCTCCCCCTCCCCCCCCCCCCCCCCCCCCCCGCTCCCGTGAGTAAAAGGAGAGGCAGCAGCTCACTCGGACAGTCCCTGTCACACCCCCCATCACCCCTCCCAGCTTGGACTACTGACTAGGGCCCCAGAGACAGACAAGAGACAAGGAACTGAGGACTGAGACAAGGAACTGAAAGGGGGAACACAGAAATGCCTTAAAAAGGAGATTTTGGCCTCTTGAAATAGTTTCTCTCTATTGAGGGACACAACAGATACGGACAAAGGATGTCCAGATTAACTAGCCATGCCATTTATGTAAATGGAGATCAAGAGTGACTTGAGCCTTACCCATGACCGTGATCATGGCTTTAAAATGAGCATGTGCACGGATCTTTACAGCATATGCCTATTCTAGACCTCCAAAAAAATGGCGAAGTATTTAGCATCAGATAACAAAGACCGATGGAGTTTTGCGCAGGATGCCATCCTGGGCTGTTTCTGAAGTGAGCCTCTTGGCTGACTCTCACCCACACACCTTTATAAGGACAAAGACACCAGAAGGACATTTTCCTTTTCTCTCGCTGGGTCCTTCAGCAGAGGCTCTTTTGTTCATTTCCTCCAGTGGCCTGAGGCAGGGTCTTTGCCTTCTTCTGAAGAGAGTGACCCCGAGCATTCAGTGATTTGCCCAAAAGACAACAGAGTAGAAAAATAAAGGCAAAAAAAACCCACACCAAAACCCCAAGTTATTTCTTCCCATTGTTTCTGAATGGTGAGGAACACCATTCAGATACTGTTGCATTTCCAATTGAGAGGAAGAGAGATCCCTCAACCAAATCTGTTGCCACACTATGTAAAAGTTTTCTATGCACAAACAAGAGGAAGTTCTGAGTTATGATTCCTACACAAAGGAGGGGCTCGGGGGGAGACAGACAAAAAGGGAATGAGGAAAGAAAGGAGGGGAAGAGGTAGGGAGAGATGGAGAGGAAGGAGAGGAGGAAGACAGATCCCAGGGAGTCCCAGAAAGTTGGCCCTGCTCCAGGAGTTGCTGGAAAGGAAAGGGAGCGGGCCTGAGGCCGGCAAGCACTCACTCACCACCGACGGTCAGTTTGGAATTGTTTACCGGGAGCGCCCCCAGGGAGCTGGGCTCTCTGCTGTGCAGACTTCAAAGTGCCTGTTAGACATTAACATACTGATCCTCCACCATTCCCACCCCAACCTCCCGGAGCCTAGGGTTAGATGGCAGTCTCCCACGGGGAAACTGAGGAAGGAAAAATGAGCCAGTGAAAGACCTGGGAGTGCCCCCAAGACAGCCAGTAAAACCCACTGCCAACATCAGCCAAGGGCACTGCCCCCGGGCGTCCGCCAGTGTCTGCGTGCCCGGTGTTTAAGAGACAGTTCTCTTTGGGGTCCGAGGCACAGGAAGTCCCAGGTGGGCAATAAAGCCAGCAGTTTCCAGGGCTCTTCCACTGAAGACAGGCGGTCTCGGTGGGCCCTGACTGAGTGCCTGAGGGCCGCAGCATCCTGGCACGCCCTCCCCGAAGGAACCGAAATATTTGCATCCAGTCCCTGTTTGCCTTCGCTCTGTCTCCTACGGAGAAAATACTGCTGGAAACCCAGACACCCTGTGGAGAGGCCTGGTGCCAAGTCGTCTGGGGCCCCCTCCCCGGGAAGCAGGAAGCACAGCCAGCCTTGTCACCATGCCCTGAAGTAGGATGGATGGTCCCGGTAAACCGATCCGCGCTAATGTAACCATAGGTGCTATTTAATATAAATACATCCACCCAGACATTTCCCATCAGAGCAGAGCCTTTCCCCTGCGAACCCGGCTCACGCGGCCCCTCTGCGGCCTGGGGCCGCCTGGGGCCACCTGGGGACCGACTCGCTGGGAGTGGGGGCCAGAGTGTGGTAAGTGTCTTTGTCCTGGCAAATCGGGGGCCCCCAACGCCGTCCCTTTCTTCATTTGTCATTTCCTGTAATGGACCTATCACACCCCTTGCTCCCCTTGTCTTTGCCAAACTAAACAGCCTTAGTCTTGCTAATCTCTCCTCAGATGGAGACCGGGCCATAAATCTAATCGCCGAGGAGGAGGCCTTCCCTGGCCCGGCCTGGGGCGCAGCGCTCAGCACACGCGGGAGCACACGGCGGTGCAGATGCTGGCAGAACCGCTGTCGCGGGGCGCGTTATAAAATGCAGATGTTGCTACAATGATGTGCCTGCTGTGGAGTTCCCGGCTTGCTCAAGGGATGAAGGCCACGGGATTTGCTCACCGACCCCACCCTCGGTCCTCATTATCCTTTGTCTCATGGGCACCTTACGTTTGAAGATTCTGGTGGAAATTGGAAAAAGAGGACTGGGCACTGGCTTTGCCAGGATACCATGAAATCAAATCCCCTTAGCTCCTTGCATCAACTTTAAAAGGCAAAAGGAGTCATGCCTGGAGTTGGACAGGTTGTCTGTGTGCATTTTCTAAATAATAGGGCACCTTCTCGGGCCCCGGACCTGGCTTACCATTCCCAGCTGACACTGAGGGGAGCTGCCCATCCTCCTCCCAGTCACCCGGCCATTGACAAGGGATGTCGTGAACTTATTCATGTGTTTTGTGGGTGTGGGTGGTTTTTGTTTTTGTGGTTTTTTTTCAACAAATCCTACATTTTCCTGGTGTTCTGGTTTCAAAAGTGAAAGGAATGGAACCTTTCAGTTCTTTATGAAGAGCGGCAGAGGGCAGAACCTCTGCAGGGCGAGTCCGGAGCGCGAGGCAGGTCTCTCGGGAGGGCACAGCGCGAAAGCACCCGCGGGCCGCCCAGGAAACCGCATCTGCCCTTTGACCCCTCTGCGCTCCCCGTCATCTCCAAGAGACGGGCAATACTGGACGGAGACAATATCCAGACCTTCGTTCCACCTCCCATTCCCAATAGCCATTTAAACTGGAGCAAAGAGCTGAGCTAAGCAATCAGGTAGGCCCCACAGCCAAGCAGGAAAGCACTTGCCTCAGCTCTCCCGGGCAGGGCCAAAGGAGAACTGAGAAACCCCACTGTCCCTGAGGCTGGGGAGCCTCGGAAAGACGGAGGCCCCAAGCCACCTGGTGGCCCAGGCTGCTTTAACAGACCCAGACAGAAACCTGGGGCATCGCTAGGAAATCCCCGATTCCAAGCATAAGCAGGGGCTATCTCACTGAGCCTCTACTGTGTATGTTCCCCCACGTCCTGCGTGGTTCAGGGTTCAGGATCTGGAGGAGGGGCCACACACAAATGAAAGAGACAAGACAAGAGGTAATTTGGAAATATTGGGGGGCCAGGCGGGCAAGTCCAACTCAAGGGGAAGGATCTCCACCGGTGCCCAGGCCTCGCCAGCCTTTTATTCAGCTTTGGACACACATAAAGCCCTTAGGCAGGCAATTGTGGTAGCAGACAGACTATGTTAAAGGTCAGTAAATATTAGAAGGATTTACTCCGAGACTATTTGATCAGGAAATAGCTTGATCCCCATTGTCTGGACTAGACAATCGGTGCATAGCTCTGGCCCTTGCCATGGGTTCAAGGTTCACCAGCGTTCCGGGATCCTTGTTGGCACTTCTCTGATAGTGAAGACAATGGGCAGCTTCCTGCAGTCAACTTCACCTGATGGTAAGAAATGGGAAATATTACTGTGCGCATGAAGGCAAACATTCCTTTTTAAAATAAGAGCTCATTTGTTTTGGGTTAAATGCAAAATTCACATACACCTTGAGGGGAGGAGGGACAGTGCAGTGAAGTCGGAGCTTGTGAGTAGTCTCCTCAGAATCCCACCGCCTTCCTGGGGCATAGTCCCTCCTCTGCAAGTCAAGTTTGACAAGCATCTTAGTGGGCCATCACCCAACTCTTAAGAACACAGAGCTGGGAAGGACAAGGGCCTAAAAAACGGAATGACTGCCAGTATTGCCGAGGCCTGGGTAGAGGGTAGCTGACGGTGTTACCTAGTTAGCTAAATATTAATAAGGACGCAAAAGGAATTGAACATTGTTGAGTCCATTGGCTGGGACAAACCTATTAGCTTCGCCAGGAAGCTAAGGGTAACAACCTCCCTTCCCTTGTAAGGAGCAGCCTGCCCCCCAGTATGGGGTGGGGTGGGAGGGAGAGCCGGGGAGGTGAACTCAGGCGCTAGAAGTGAAATTGGCAGGGGAGGAGCCTGACCATGGAGGCCTGTCAGTCTAACCCGGGAAAGGGGTCATTGGAAGCCGCTCCCAGGAGCACGCGACCTGTGGGTCTAGCAGCAACTGAAGCACAAAGACCGGGGTGGCTCCGAAGGACTGAGCTTTCACGTGAAACAGAAATCCTGGGCGCTGGCCTTGGTGTCGGCCTTGATGCAGACAAGGTTGGACTTTCCCCATGGCAGGAGGGACGAAGATGGACACTGGGAAGCCAGAAGGGGAACTCCTTTGACTTTTGCATCCCAAGTAAATCTGGCCACACCACCATGACCCATGCTTTCCGCCGCCACCAACAGCAGCACAGGGAGCAGCTCGGAGGACCACAGGGGCCAGGATTGGAGGCCAGCCCCATGAGGTTCAGGAGCCAAGGCAAGATCAATATCAGGAGTCAGGACCCTTCTTGTCATAGCCCAGGGAACCTTCCTCCCTCTCTCGGTTTGAGTTCCCCCAGAAGCAGACCCTGAGACAAAAATCCAAGTGCAAGTAATTTATTCAGTAGCAGATCCTAGGAAACACCAGAAGGAGTGGGGAGTGAGATGGGGTAAGAGAGGCCACTAGGGAGGCATGCTGTATTGAGCCAGCTACCACTGTGGGCCCTTGCAGATTAATCCCTCCAAGGGATTCCGGAATACACCATAGGACGCCTGCCTCGGGAGCAACCACCGGAAGCATGGGCCTGGGGCACTTACACACCAACTCCCTACAGTTGGGAGCTGCTGAGGAAGGGGAGTGGTCACGAATTCCCTGTGCTTCCCCATGGTTTGAGCAGAGCTCACTCCAACAGACAAAGCACGCTCTCAGGCAAAGAGGTGCAGGGGCTAAGCCGGAAGTCAGTCTTCACTGGAAAGACAAGGGGGAGGGGGTGTTGGGGAGGTGCTCACAGCCACTGCTATGCCCTCTGCACAGGCTCTGGTCTTCTTCATCGAAGGTTAAGCATCAGGCATGGTGGCCGACCTCACTCTTATCAAAAATCAAAGTACCAGCCTGGCCAGTTTTGCTCAATGATTAAGCATCAACATATGAACCAGGAAGTCACAGTTCGATTCCCTGCCAGGGCACATGCCCTGGTTGCAGGCTCAGTCCCCAGTAGGGGACATGCAGGAGGCAGCTGATCAATGATTCTCTCTCATCATTGGTGTTTCTCCCTCTCCCTTTCCCTTCCTCTCTGCAATCAATAAAAAGTATATATTTAATAATAATGATAAATAAAAATGAAGTATCTCTACCACTAAAAGCTTGTATATCAGGCAGTGTGCTGGGTGCTTCGCATTTGGTCCTCCTAAGAAGCCTGTGGGTAGGTACTGGCATTGCAGAGAAGGAAATGACCGTCACAGTTTGAGTCATTTCTGCAGAGTCCTGCCACTGGTAAGGCTGGGACCTCAATGTAGAGTCCATGGTCATAACCTCCGTCTATGTGGCCGGTATCGGATGCCTGCCCAGTCTCCCCACCGGCAGGTTAATGCCCCACCCAGGGCCCTGCCCGGAGGCATACTAAGGGTTTTGTAACCTGTGCTTGAGCCCTCCCACCTCAACCCAGCTTTTAAATTTATGGTTCTTCTCCTGGGTTTTGGAACTGATAACTGGAGACCCAGAAGTTAGCAAAGTGACCTGGGTGGGGTGGGGTGGGTGGGGTGGGGTGGGGTGGGGTGGGGTGGGGTGGACTTGCATTCCTTATGTCTTTCCTTCCCAGTAGTCTTCCCCCTTTCTTCTGGTCTCCTTCCTTCTTTCCTTCCTTTATTTTAAGACCCACCTTCTCCATTATGCAATCTCGGTGTCACTCTCAGTCAAGATCAAGACAGCCTGTCATCTCTGGCCCACGATGCCATTGACCACCACTAGGAGTCCAGCCATCCTGACTCTTGAGTGGAGTGGCTCCAGGACAGAAAGCAGAGCAGTGCTCTGAAGTGAGTCACTTTCTTGCCGCCTAGATCTTTGGAGTGTCTTTTCTGAGGCATCAGCTTTCTCTTTGATTCCATGAGCTGCCTGCACCCAGGCTGTGGGTGTCCTGCCAACCCCCCTGGCACCCCGCGCTCCCTCCCTCACTGTCCCAGTTATCTGGTGTTGCACAACAACCCACCCAAAACCTGCAGAGCAAAACTACAACTTATGATCATCGTCCTGGTTTGGGTTTGATAGGATTGACTGGGTGGCTCCCCTTTGGGGCTCCACATACAGCTGCAGCCAGCCCAGGGCTGAAGCTAAGTTCACACGAAGGCTCTTCGGTCTCCTGTCTGATGCCTGGTCTGGGTTGGCAGCCACAGCGTGAGGCTGGCGGCTGCTCTTGCCCTCCCTGTGGCCTCTTCCCACCCGGAGCTTGGGCTCCCTCGCAGCGTGGCGGTCTAGGAGGAGCTGGGCTTCTCCCTTGGCTGTGGTTTTCTCCCAGAATCAGTGTTCCAAGGGACTCAGGCATAAGCTGCCAGGCATCGCTTTCCTGTATTCAATTTCTCAAGTCCCAGTGCACCCAGACTCCAGGGGCCGAGGAACAGACCTTCTGTCTGTGGAGGGATGGCATTTGCCGGCAGGGAAAGGAGACAAACCAGCACATAGCCCCTGGCCTTTTACTCCAAGGGCGTGTAATCCTGCCCGAGGCCGTTCTCTGAGGGCCCTGTGCTCAGCCTGGAGCAGACAGAATGCTTTGATGGGATATAGTGAGAGAGTTAGTGACCGCTGATGCAAGAGACTATCGGAACTAGGAAGACAATGTGGGGGGCATTGTCTACACGGGGACGAGCGGAGACAGGACCTATGAGCAGGAAAGGGACACCGGAAGGGAAGAGCAAAGGTGCCGAAGACCAGCTGCCTTCCTGGGAATTTGGTGCAGCCTTCAGCAGCCTGCCCTGACATAGCTGGCCAAACGATACTAAACTTTGCGTGAGATTTCTGGTGAGAGCCAGGTGGTAAATAATCGTGTGGGTATCAAACCAATGCTTTGATTCTACATTAGATATGTATACCTGGGGACCTGAAAGCTGTAAAACCATGGGCGTTCTTCTTTTACAGAGGAAAGCATTGATTTGAAAAACAGAGGCAGTATCTGATATGGGAAGTTGCAATGACTTATCCAAATAAAACCAACCAAATCTGACCCTTTTAAATCGGGTTCATAGTAGAGCAGTCAGACAATTTATCATCTAAGCTAGGACGCTTCAGTGGAATGGGACACCATCTTAAATTTAGCCCAGATAACGGGCATGAAACTGCAAGACCCAGGCAGACGGTGGGTAGAGATGGGGAACCCCGGGGCGCCGTCTGCTTCCCCTACTGGAAGGCATGCGGCTGGCGAGGAACAGGGTGTGACCTGCACCTCAACAAAACTTGTAACTCACACATTCCTCCTTGGTAGATACAGAATAATGGGAAATGCCCGGTCCTAGGACTGAAAGGCCTGGGTTCAAGTCCAGCTCTATTGTTTTCTAACTGAGAGAACCTGAGCAGATCTCTTCACCTCAATCAGCCTAATTTTCTCTTCTGTAACATGGGGAAGCTTCCACCCCATTCACAAAGTTGCTGTGAAGATGAAAGGCTGGTGTATGAAACAGCGCTTTGCAGACTCATTCAAACGAATGCATGGTGAGGTCATTTGTCCATTCAGCAGTGAATCTGGACAACGTCAATGCATAAAAAGCCTGATACATGGTTTCTTGAAAAAGCTATGAAACAGAATTTCCCCGCGTTTCCATTCTGGCTTCAGTATGAATAAATTCTGTTTATTTCATGCGGAGGCATGTCCTATTTCAGCCACCAGGTCCCTCATTTCATTCAATTTGAAGGCAGCTTTTGGCCCTTGAACTTTTAGCACCTCTCCTGGGGGAGAAAGAGCAGCTCCACATTGAAGTGGAAACCCATGGATGTTCCTTGACTTTCTGCCTGGCACCACCGAGTTTCACCAAGAGCAGGCGGCCCTTGGACACCTCCGTGGCCAGCTTGAGGGGTCACATGGAAAAACTTAAAGGGGCATAAGAAGAATAATCTGGGGGGGTCTCACTGTAAAAGAGGACCACACACATGGGCCCTGGAGGACTGTGCCCTGGACCATCTTCAAAAACATGGGAGCAGCATTCTCTGCACCCTGCGTGGGCCCCGTTGAATGGGAGGGAGGCCGCAAACGGGCTGCAAGCACGACCCCACCGCGCAGTCCGTTTCTGTGGTCGAAGTTTCCCGTGGCCCCGTGCTCCCTGTAAGACAGCAATGGGAGCGTCAACCTGAGTGCTGGGCAGATGGCTCCATCTGTTTCTCTATCATTTTGAATTTAGCAGAAAAACCCCAAGACGTGTTTTGACACAAGCATGATTTTTTCCTTCCCTGCGTTTTGAAATGGCTGTGTTTGGAGGCTAATTAAGTCCATATGCTTCTGATTCATTTACACTTAACTCATCAAAATGTTGTTTTGTAATAGGCATTTGAAGTCCAAGGCGCCTCTCTTGAGCCCTTTTTTCTAAAAACCAGGAAGTTATGGTTTGCCAGCCAGCAGCAGGGTTCTTGTACCAAAAGGTTCAAATTTGGTTCAAGACAAGATCCTACACCCAGGAGATTCTAGTGGTTAGAAATTGTCCTAAAGTATCACTGTCAAGCGTGGGTGTGACTTTGAATCTTCTGTTACTATCCAAAGATACTCACTGTTCCGAATTGTAGACAACAATTTATGAGAGAGAGAAAATTTATGCTAGAACCACTGGGCCCAAAAGGGAAATTTAGTTTAAATGGAAGTAGGATGGCTTTCCTATTTTTTTTTTAAATCTTTTTTGTTGAAAGTATTTTATATGTCCCCCTTCTCCCCCATTGACCTCTTCTAGCTGGCTTTCCATTTTTAAAGAACAGTTTTCATTGGGCATAACTAGGATTTATAACCCAATGCTCATGCCAACCCCAAGCCAGGACACAGTGGCCATTATGCCATCTATTTTTGCTATCAGATCTTATTACACTTTTAAAAAGCTTATCCGCAACTTGGACTTTAAGCAAAAGTAAGACTCCTGTGCTCTTAGTGTCGGACCAGAGCATTGTCTAACACGCGCACCCAAGAATCACCTGATTTCTAGAGTTTATCATCTTTGCTTGACTCTCTATTTACTAATGTTTAGAGCCTAGACTCCATGAAGTAAGATATTCAATTGTAGAGTTGAAAATTTTTTGTCCACCAAAAAAACAAATTATTTCTATCCAGACGAAAAGATGACTCCCGGTGTTTTAGCTTTGCTGCCTAACTTAGGAAAATTAATTCAGCGTTTTCGTTTTGATTGACTCTATCCACCAGTTTTTCTTATCCTCCCTCAAACCTGCTTTCCCAGCATTTGGTTCTCTCATTAACACATTTAGCAAACCTTTGATGCGCAATCACTAAGTATGTGTTTGAAGAGTCATTTAACTTTTTGAAAATTATACTTTAAAATTGCACTAGCCTCAAGCCTGGCTTTTCTGATCTATCTTCCTATTGCTGCTCGTTCAAGTTTTATAACTATGGAAGCAAATGGGCGTTCAAAGAGTTAAAAACTGAGTCGATGCAACACTAGGGGGGAAAAAACACAATGAAAATTCAGCCAAGAATGAAGAGAAGGGAAAGATTTTGAACACAAGGTGTTTGCGTACATGACCTCCTTTCTGCATGTGACGCGTCTGGCAGGGAGGTGTCACTCCACGTCCCCGGTGAGAAAAGCGGGGCAGGAAGTGGCTAAGTAACTTGACCAAGTCACACAGTTCCCAGATTTGGACAGGGAGCTGTCGATTTCAAACCACATGTTCTTTTCACTACGCCTCCCCCTGCACGGTACCAGTACCGTTAAAGGCTTCAAGGAGCAAAACTGTGGAAAAATCATAGAAGTGGCGAGAAGGAGCAGACGGAGCAGGGCCAGGACGGAGAGCAGGCACGCAGAGTTCGTGCACAGAGAGGAGAACCTACCCATTTCACACTGGCGTGCAGTCTGCAGGAATTTCCCCAATGTCTGCCCCTAAGACACAATATCACCCCCTTTGAAAATGAATGCTCTGTCAGTGGTGACCAATAGAAATATGATGCAAGCCACATATATAATTTCAAATTTTCCAGTAGCCACACTGAAAAAGTCAAGAGTCAGACAAAATTAATTTTTCTAATATATTTTATTTAATTAAAAATATCCAAAATGTTTCCGCAGATGATGAGTGCAAAACCTTACTGAGACAGTGTATGTTTTTTTCTTACGAAGACTTCAGAATCCAGTGTGTGTTTTATGCTTAAAGCACAGCCCAATCCCAACTTGCCACATTTCAAATTATCGATGGCCACATGCGGCCAGCGGCTACAGTATTGAACATGTAGCTCCCCGTGATCCGAAATGTGACTGTGTTAATGGTTTTAGCTGACCTCACAGCCAGGCCTATTCTCAGAAGCTTGCAGACTGCAGAGGATACGTCTGCGGCCTCCAGAGCTCTATCGATTCCAGCTGGAAAAGCACTGACGTGGGGATTGCCCATTGAGTCAGGTCACATAGTCTGATGGGAGCTCACTGTAGGGACACACAGGGGAGTGAGCAGGCAGACCCACTCCCTCCAACCTCAGTAAGAAATGGAACCCTAGCCGGTTTTCTCGGTGGGTAGAGCATCGGCCCACAGACCTAAGGTTCGCAGGTTCGATTCCTGGTCAAGGGCATGTACCTCGGTTGCAGGCTCGATCCCGGCTTGGGTCAGGGCACATGCGGGAGGCAACCAATCGATGTGTCTCTCTTACATCGATGTTTCTTTCTCTCTCTCTCTCCCCTTCTCCCTACCTTCCATTCTCTCTAAAAATCAATGGGAAAATGTCCTTGGGTGAGGATTTAAAAGAAAAGAAAAGAAATGGAATCCTAGTCCTCGCCAGTCAGCACTCACAGCAGTGGTAACGGTCAGGGGGCCTCGCCAGGCTACTGTCGCCTTAGCTCCAGCACCCCTGCTGCTACTTTCCACCCTCTAGTCTCCGTGTCTGCACCTCATGGTGCCCCAGAGCTTGCCATTCTTGTCTTCTCTGCAGGTGTGTGCCTGCTTCCGCAGCTCTCACCAGCCGCCTTCCCTCCCTGCGCCCCCCATCGCAGCCTGGAGCTGAGGGGGTCTGCGCAGGTGGTGGTCTCTCCAGCTACAGCTCTTCTCCCAGGTGGAGCGCACTCTTTACCTCTTTGAGGTGGAGCATTGGGGGCGGCCCCTCATCAGAACCAGCTCCGGGTGGGAGGGAGAAATGAGGGAGGAGCTTGCCCACTCTATACCCTCTTTCCTGCAGCCCCACCCCCACCCCCTGGCTTTCCAGACCTGAGGATTGCCCCCAGAGTCTTACCTCACCAGCCACACTGAGAGGAAGGAGAGAAAGAGGAAGAAAGAGAGGAAAAAAATAGTCACCTTAGTCTTTCTAAAGTTGTAACTCAAAACTCCACCCCCTCCGCAATGGTCCCATGTTGTATGGTCTCAGGGACTCCACTTCCTCCTGGACTTGTCTGCAGAATGCCTCTTCATGGAATGTGGAGTTGGGTGGAAGGAGGGAAGAGAAGGGAGCCTGGAGCTTGTCCTAGAAATAAGAGAACTTCTAATCATCTGGCTTAGAGCTCTTCTGGTGGCCCCTCTCTTCACACACACACACACACACACACACACACACACACGTAGACACCCACCAGGCTCTGTGTGTAGGAGAACATTAAAGCCATCTGTACTCCTTGAGGACAGTGGTTCTCAACCAGGAGTGGTTCTGCTCCCCGCTCTCTGCAATGTCTGGAGACATGTTTGGTTGTCACAGCCGGGGCTAGCATGCTGCCGGCACCCGGTGGGGACAGGCCAGGCACACTGCTAAATATCTTACAAGGCACAGGACCGGCCCCACGACAGAGAGTTATCTGACTCAAAACCCCAATCGTGCCAAGGTTGAGGAACCCTAAGCTTGAGGGAAGCACTTTCTTTCCACTGATGGCCTGAAGGCAGGAGAGAAAGACATGAAAGGGTGAGGCAGCCTAGAAGCGCTCTGGGCAATTGGGAGAAAGCAGCCTGATTGAAAGTATAAACTCCACAATTTCATCAACCAATGTCACACCAATAAATTACACGAAAATGTTTAAGATAACTTGATTTATGCATTTAAAAAATATATATATAGCCCAGCCAGTGTGGCTCAGCTGGTTGAGCATCGTCCCATGCACCAGGAGGTCCCCGGTTAGATTCCTGGTCAGGACACATATCCAGGTTGCATGCTCAAGGCAGTTGATTGATGTTTCTCTCTCAGCAAAGTTTCTATCTCTTTCCCTCTCCCGTCCTCTCGCTGAAATCAATAAAAACATATTTTTTAAAAAAGAATATAATCTCCCCTTGAATGTTGGAAAAATCTTTTATTGTGTTATTGCGATAGGGTGACGATATGGATGGCCAGGGTGACTTGGGAAAGGGACTAAATTGTAAGCTGTGAATAGTCCAGGTGCAGCATCCACAACTCGTTGAAAGACGAGAGCTTGCCTCCAACCTCCGAGGTGGCGTAGAAGAAATGAAAAAATTGGGATGAAGGGGTGGTCACAGCACCAAAGTATATAGTCACTTTTCTTAATCTTCTGAGCCAGTCACCCATGGAAACAATGGGCGCTCCTTCTCGTTCCAGGGCGGTTTTGCACAAAGTGTGAGCGCAGAGCCTGTGTGGCCAGAACTCACTGGGTCCTGCTAGTTTCCCCATTTGTTCTTCTATGAGCCAGGTCTTCTAAGACTTTTCAGCACATGATGGGGAAGGCCTGCTGTCATCTGCGTTTCCCAGGTGGGGAATCTAAGGCACGGAGAGGCTGCGTGAGTAGCCACAGCCTCGCAGCTGGTAAGAAGTAGAGGCAGAATTCAAACCAGGTCTGACTTGACCTGAGCTGACTTCACACTTGACCACCAGGCCAGGATGCTGCTCAGCAGGGAGCCCTCGGCTGCCGGGGGCCAACACCTTCCCATTATTAAAGGGCAGACAGTCCGCTAGCGTCTCCCCTGAAGCGTAGCAGGGAGCCTGCGCTTGGCCCAGAGATGGCACATGAAGAGACCAAGCTCTGCCAGGCGCTGCTTTTCATCCCTTCCTTTTCCTTCTCTGCACCCTTGGAAAGCCCAGGCCTCACACTTTATCTGTACGCTAGGAAACAAACGCAAAAGCACAAGGAGGCCAGCCTGCTCTCCAAGGCTCCTTGGTAGTTCCAAGGAGTAACTGAAACTCGCAGTTGACCCCAGCCCCGCAGAGCTGGCACCGGGAGCAGCACAAGCATTTTATAAACGCTCTTCCAAGAGGGAGGTGAGCTCACTTCCTGAGGGAGTTGCTGCAGGGGGTGTCTGCAGGGCCAGCCAGGCCTGCTTTCAAACCTCTCACACAGCCCGGTGTAATCAGGCATGAATATTGATTCAAATAAATTATGCATGTTTATACACTCGTTTATTATTTTATTCACACGGTCGCTCTAATGTAGTTAGCCTGGGCAACTGCCACGGGGCTAGTCAGCTCTTGGATGCTGCAAAAATCGGTTGCTTTGCAATATTTGGTGGCCAGAGGGAAATCCAAGTCGTCAGTGAAAATTATAACAAAATGACAGCAAATTTCTGTCATCTGGAAGGGCCTTGGCAAGTCCAAGTCGCCGGGGTCAGACGTTGCCCCACTCCTGGGGCTTTCACGAGACCGTAGAAGAGCAAATATGGAAGGCTCCAGAGCATTCTAGCAATTATCATTTTAACAAATAGGGCTCTTTTCTAATATTCACATTCCTTTCCCATGGCCTCATGAAAACACAAACATTCACTCCATCCTCAAAAAATGCAGGCGCTCTGGGAGGAAAGAGCGACCGCTCAGTCCCCTGGCCAGGCCAAGGGGAGGGGGCCGCGCTGACATCAGGTCCTGGGTTGCCTGGCTTTTAAGTCAGCTGATAAGCTAGACCACACCTCGGGGCTTTGTCCTGCCTGCTCCTGGGGCTGTTCTGGGGGAGGGACTGCTCCTGGGGCTGTTCTGGGGGAGGGACTGCTCCTGGGGTTGTTCTGGGGGAGGGACTGCTCCTGGGGCTGTTCTGGGGGAGGGACTGCTCCTGGGGCTGTTCTGGGGGAGGGACTGCTCCTGGGGCTGTTCTGGGGGAGGGACTGCTCCTGGGGCTGTTCTGGGGGAGGGACTGCTCCTGGGGCTGTTCTGGGGGAGGGACTGCTCCTGGGGCTGTTCTGGGGGAGGGACTGCTCCTGGGGCTGTTCTGGGGGAGGGACTGCTCCTGGGGCTGTTCTGGGGGAGGGACTGCTCCTGGGGCTGTTCTGGGGGAGGGACTGCTCCTGGGGCTGTTCTGGGGGAGGGACTGCTCCTGGGGCTGTTCTGGGGGAGGGACTGCTCCTGGGGCTGTTCTGGGGGAGGGACTGCTCCTGGGGCTGTTCTGGGGGAGGGACTGCTCCTGGGGCTGTTCTGGGGGAGGGACTGCTCCTGGGGCTGTTCTGGGGGAGGGACTGCTCCTGGGGCTGTTCTGGGGGAGGGACTGCTCCTGGGGCTGTTCTGGGGGAGGGACTGCTCCTGGGGCTGTTCTGGGGGAGGGACTGCTCCTGGGGCTGTTCTGGGGAAGGGACTGCTCCTGGGGCTGTTCTGGGGGAGGGACTGCTCCTGGGGCTGTTCTGGGGGAGGGACTGCTCCTGGGGCTGTTCTGGGGAAGGGACTGCTCCTGGGGCTGTTCTGGGGAAGGGACTGCTCCTGGGGCTGTTCTGGGGGAGGGACTGCTCCTGGGGCTGTTCTGGGGGAGGGACTGCTCCTGGGGCTGTTCTGGGGGAGGGACTGCTCCTGGGGCTGTTCTGGGGGAGGGACTGCTCCTGGGGCTGTTCTGGGGGAGGGACTGCTCCTGGGGCTGTTCTGGGGGAGGGACTGCTCCTGGGGCTGTTCTGGGGGAGGGACTGCTCCTGGGGCTGTTCTGGGGGAGGGACTGCTCCTGGGGCTGTTCTGGGGGAGGGACTGCTCCTGGGGCTGTTCTGGGGGAGGGACTGCTCCTGGGGCTGTTCTGGGGGAGGGACTGCTCCTGGGGCTGTTCTGGGGGAGGGACTGCTCCTGGGGCTGTTCTGGGGAAGGGACTGCTCCTGGGGCTGTTCTGGGGGAGGGACTGCTCCTGGGGCTGTTCTGGGGGAGGGACTGCTCCTGGGGCTGTTCTGGGGGAGGGACTGCTCCTGGGGCTGTTCTGGGGGAGGGACTGCTCCTGGGGCTGTTCTGGGGGAGGGACTGCTCCTGGGGCTGTTCTGGGGGAGGGACTGCTCCTGGGGCTGTTCTGGGGGAGGGACTGCTCCTGGGGCTGTTCTGGGGGAGGGACTGCTCTTCCAGCGAGACCTGGCTCTCGTGATCGTGACAGTAGCAGTAGCCAAGAGTGTAGACTGGCCAGTCTGCTCCCGGGGGCGGGGGGTGGAGTGGGGGGCTCACTGGGAAGAGCCAAGGCCCCGATAGCTCTCTCTGTATATCGATGTGACAGACTGGGGCCTGGTGGGGACCCTCCATGCAGGAGGCTACGCTACAAGGTCAGGTTCATCTTATAGATGGAACTCCCCCTCCCCCACAAGAACCGTGTTTTAGAGGAAAGAGAGGAATTCCTGAAGTCCCGTGTTCTGAGGATTAATGCTGTCATCTCACCTGCTCTCTAATGTCTCCGTCATTCGTTACCAACCGAGCAGGAAGATTGGAGAACAGGACTCGGGTTCCCTCGGGACGTGACGGAAGGAACCCACGTGCTCCTTGACCGCAGGCCACTGCGAGACCCTGCGGACACCGCTTTCTCTCGTGACAACTGCTTGGGAAGGTACGCGTGCCCTGGAAACTCGCACTTCGGGCTATGAATGTTTGAATGAATCCATGAAGTTACCTCTGTTCTTTATGGGTTGTTTTCAAATGTCATTGAGAGAAATAAAAGTAGGTAAGGACCGAGCACAACAATCTCAGGTCTAAAAGAGATATAGGGATCATGACCTGTTCTACAGTTTTTTGGAAAACAATGAGGTGAATGATGTACGTAATATGAAAAAAAATGGTTTTAAAGGAATGAAAAAGCAGTAACATATAGATTTTTAAATACTCAAACTCTTGTGGGAAAGAAACAGATTCCAAAGTTAGGAAGGAAGAGAGGAGAGGAAGTTTTAGAATCGTGTGACCATCATCTCAAAGCACAATTCTCCGTGGACTTTCACTTCCCGCTGATCGCGTTGGCATCGCCAGCGGCCATTGCAGACCACGTGTCCTCGGAGCCAGCGTCCAGCACCGCCCGGCGGCAGCGCCGACTTACTGTGGCCTCCACGCACCCCTGCAGCAGCGACGGGCAGCCCCGGACTCACTGCGGCCTCCACGCACCCCTGCAGCAGTGACAGGCAGCCCTGGACTCACTGCGGCCTCCACGCACCCCTGCAGCAGCGACGGGCAGCCCCGGACACTGGTGGGGAGCACACTGTAATGGAAAACTCAAGGTGCTAATGGAAGAGAAGAATGTAACTCAGTACCAGTTTGTTTTAGTATCAACATTGGGCTGGTGACATCAATCGATTCGATCCCCCGATCACCGAAAGCAGTGCGGCCAATGGGCCTTTGAAGCCAAATGTCTAAGCAATGGATTCACATAAAATTAATCACCAAAACTCACTCATGAACTGCATGTTGAGTAGTGTTGCCTCTAATGATACCTCCTAGAAAGAATTTCCCGCGGCCTCCCCTCAGGGCGAGGCTGTATTTGCAGATCCATGGGGGGGGGGGGGGCGCGGGTATTCGCTGGCCTTGCATGGGCTCTACGCAGAGGGGAAGCTCTTGCTCTGTGAGTTCTGGGTGCGCCCCGGGCATGGGAACAACTGTCCAGATGCACTGGACTGATCAGGGAGCAGTGCCCTGTCCTGCTTCACGCCTGTGTGACATGCTGCTCCCTGGAGCTCCTGCCACCACGTGAGTGAGGAGTGAGCCAGTGCAGAGGAGCAGGTGGCGTCCCCACCCCACACACCATACCACACACACATACCACACACACAGCACACACACCATATCACACACACACACACACACACACACACACAGCACACATACCATACACACCCCACACACCATACCACACACACAGCACACATACCATACACACCCCACACACCATACCACACACACACAGCACACAGCACACACCATACACACCCCACACACCATACCACACACACAGCACACATACCATACACACCCCACACACCATACCACACACACACAGCACACAGCACACACCATACACACCCCACACACCATACCACACACACACACACACACACACACACAGCACACATACCATACACACCCCACACACCATACCACACACACATACCACACATACACAGCACACACACCATATCACACACACACACACACACACAGCACACATACCATACACACCCCACACACCATACCACACACACAGCACACATACCATACACACCCCACACACCATACCACACACACACAGCACACAGCACACACCATACACACCCCACACACCATACCACACACACACACACACACACAGCACACATACCATACACACCCCACACACCATATCACACACACACACACAGCACACATACCATACACACCCCACACACCATACCACACACACACACAGCACACACCATACACACCCCATACACCATACCACACACACACACAGCACACACACACCACACACACCATACCACACACACACACAGCACACACACACCACACACACCATACCACACACACACACACACAGCACACATACCATACACACCATACACACCACACACCATACCACACATATCACAACACCCTATATACATACCACACACATACCACACACACATATGCCACACATAAATACACAGACACAGACACACCACACACACACGTGCACACCACCTGTGAGCCGCCTGCACAGGTAGCCACCCACTGTGCCCTCTCGGGTCAGCATCTGAGGAGCGAACAAGGCGTAACCGGCGCTGGGCCTGCTTCCAGGGACCTTTGTGCGACTGGGAAGCCAAGTGTAACCGCATCCTGTGCTACTTCCCGGGCACAAAAGCCAGGCCTCTCGCAGCCGGGAGGGGGAGGGGAGATATTGTAAGGCACTAATTTCACCAAAACAAAGTGGCCTGCATTCCACATTCTAGGAAGTGTGACTGGCACCGATTGGGAGGGTGTGTGGAAAGGGGCAGCAGGCCCGCGCACGAATGAGCACCCTTCTTGAGAATATTTTAAAGCAAAATAAACTTTTTTGAAAAGAAGCAGCAAGCTGGGATTTGCAATTTTTCTGGGAACTCCCGCCTTTCCATTCATTGCCCAGGGGCCGTTGAAGGACAGCAGATACTAGGGTGCTCTTAACTAGGCTCAGATGACCCCCAAGGTGAAGTGTCCAACAGGGAAAAACCAAGAGGCAAAACCATGCCCAGAGCATCCAGCCGCTTAGGTGGAAAGAGAACGTTATTCCATGACCACAGCTGTGTGTGCGATGCATCGAGAAAGGACCTGCAGGGACCACTCACACTGTGAGCATTGTTATCCCCGAGGAGGGAAATGGAATTGTGGGTGAAGAGGCCCGTCATGTGCCCGCCTGTGTTCCTGATGCATGGGATCTCGGGAGAGAAAGACCCCCTTTGGTATTTCTCGCATAACAAAAAGGGCAACAACAACAACAAGAGAACAGAAGGGGAAGGGGCAGTGAACTTACACATATCAATGAGAATTACACGTTTTTAAAAGCCAGGCCTGAGTTGGCAGGGCACCCTGGTGCTTTGTATTTTGGTTTTTGTTTTTTCAGCTGAAGACACTTTCAAGATCACTAGTGGGAAGCGAAGGAACTGGTCAGACACGAAGAGCGTGAAGTCTCTCTCCGTGGGTCCCTGGCCGCGCCCAGCGCAGGAGCCCAGGGCGGGATGGCAGCAGGTCACTGAAGGCAGAGGGGTGGGCCCCGCCGGCCAGGCTCCCTCAGCTGCTGGGTGGTCCCGGCCGCTGGCGCTCCCGAAGCCTCGGCGTCTGGTCCATGGAACAGAGTTTAAAACATCATCTACCTCCCGGGCTGAAAAGAGTGCCAGAGGCAAAGCCCTGTGACCCCCGTCATGGGGCCTCGGACAGATGATTGGTTAGGAACACTGGCTTATCCTTGTTCATGAAACGCCATGAGGGGCTCCCACCGGAATCCACACCATCACCCCAAATCCAGAGGGTGCGGGAAGATTCCACGGCCAGAGTCAAGTTTCACGCTCAGACATTCAACAAGTAGTTGCTGAGCACTTTCCCTTGAGGAAATTCGCAGAAATGACAACAAAGAGGGCAGAATTGGGTGCCCTGGAGCAGTGGCGTGGGTGGCAGAGGGCAGCTGTCCTGGAGAGCGGAGTGGGGCAGGCTTCTGAGCGGAATAAGGAGGAGAACGGAGAAAGGCAGGCAGAGTAAGCGTGCGTCCATTCAGACCTCAGCGGCCAGCAGAGCCAGGGCAGGGCCAGCCGCGAGCGTTCTGATGAAGCTGGAGACGGGGAGTGAGTGAGGTGAGCAGAAATAAAGCCACTCCTGCTAATCCATTTCCCGCCCTGCCATGTCACACAGCTGGACTGGACGCAGAGGCCTGGCCCACTGTCCCCTCAATGGAAAACTGGGTGTCAGGTGTTGGGGGTGGGGAGGGCAGTGGGAAAGTGGAAGGTGGGGAGGAGGAGGATGGAGAGAGTCTTTACAGCAACAAAAGGCGAGGCCAGGGCTGGGGGCAACTGGGAAAACAGTAACACCCACAGGTGAGTGAAAACGCCCTCCAGCGTCCTGCCCCTCCTCGCACAAGCCCCAGACCAGTGGAGGTAAGTGAGCCTGAATGCTATGAACGACCCCACACTCTCCCTCGCAGACACGTGCAGTCAGGCTCCCCAGGCCTGGGTCCCAGCGTCCTCAGCGGAGCCGGAGAGTCAGAGGACACGCAGCAGGCCGAGGTCTCCGGCTCCTGTCTCCTGTGGGCGTGGAGAAAACAGACTTGGAGCTTGGCCCCAGGAACGCGGGGAAGGGGATTCCTGGTGCTTCAGTGAAGCTGGTCAGTGAAGAGGCCGTTAACAGACAGGTCTTATTCCCACGGCTCCAGGGCAGAGAGCGAGCATCCATGTTCAGACCTTACCATTTGTTTCCTTCCAATTAGGTCAGAAAAGAACTGCTCACTGCCTGGATTTCATTTCTGTCACAGAATGATCCCGAGATTGTTATGGATTCAGCGCAAAAGGACCAAGAGAAGGAGGAGTGCTGGCCCCAGGGCTCCCCTAGGCCCCGCTGCCTCGGGGACCCAGGCGGCTGCATGTCCTATCACAGGGCCCCCACCCCCCATGCGAGTGATTAGACTCCGCGTGGCCACTGCATGGACCAGCCCCGTGGAATGAGCTGGCCAGTGGGGCTGTCACCCCTAGGAGCTCGACCTGAGAAGGAGGGGATCAGGCTGTGGAGCCCACGCTGCAGGGTCGCGGGAAGAGGAGGAGCGAGGTTAGGAGCCACAGGAAGCCCTGAGCAAGCGGACATGACAGGAAGTCACATCTTAAGGAAGAAGATGACATCAGCAGGATAGAGGAGCCGATAATAAAGAAAAGAGAAGCAAGAAGACACAGACAAAAGGAGAGGCTGGAAGAGAGGCCAAGCGCAGGTGAAGGTGGACCCCGGAGAGAAGACGGGCGCTCTGGGGGCGGTGCTGCACCGGGCAGGAGCCCCCCACCCACCGGACAGGCCCCTACTGACCAGGTGGACTCAGCACACCTCTCCGACCTCAACCGGCCCAGGAGCGGGAAACACAGACGAAAGACCAGGCGCCCAGAAGGAACACGTACCCCCAAGGGTGTGGAAGAACTAGGGTCTCTTCACCACAGCCAAGCTCTGCAGGCCTCTGGTTCGCAGGAGTGTTCGGGGAATTGTGGGCGTGGGGAAATCTTGTCTGAGTTTTATAAAAGCCTGTCCGGTGGGTGGGGGGTCCCTGCCCGGTGCAGCACCGCCCCCAGAGCGCCCGTCTTCTCTCCGGGGTCCACCTTCACCTGCGCTTGGCCTCTCTTCCAGCCTCTCCTTTTGTCTGTGTCTTCTTGCTTCTCTTTTCTTTATTATCGGCTCCTCTATCCTGCTGATGTCATCTTCTTCCTTAAGACGTGGCTTCCTGTCATGTCCGCTTGCTCAGGGCTTCCTGTGGCTCCTAACCTCGCTCCTCCTCTTCCCGCGACCCTGCAGCGTGGGCTCCACAGCCTGATCCCCTCCTTCTCAGGTCGAGTTCCTAGGGGTGACAGCCCCACTGGCCAGCTCATTCCACGGGGCTGGTCCATGCCGTGGCTACGCCGAGTAAAACTGGTTTGGAGTGGAACCAGGGGTGTCGGGGCTCAGGCCCGATTACACGCCGAATGTGAGGAAGACACAGGAAGACAGGGACCTGGACGACACAAGGCCTCTCTACTTCATCTCAGTAACTGGGATCTTACCTGCTTTCATCTGCTATCACCCCATCTGTCTCAGGGAACACAGATTCTGGGGTAATAGTGAGATACATGGCGAGACTGTCAAACCAGATGCCAGATCCATACTGAGGTCATGGAAGTACTATTTTCAACCATCAAAATGTTTCCTGGTTGGACTCCAGTTGATACCAGTCACTGTCCATGTCACGTTGTGTCCTAGGGTTAGGTTTAGGATTAGGGTTAGGGTTAGGATTAGGGTTAGGGTTAGGGTCCATGTCAGGTGAGAGAATGCTGGTGCTCCTTGAACCCCTCCACCCACAGCCACAGCTCTGGTGTCTCTGGAACAATGGACTGTACTCTCAGCCACTATCTTGGATCCAATAATTTTTTTTTATCTGTTACAATACTTTTGATCTCTAGCATCTCTTTTTGGTCATTAAGATTCCCATCTCTCTCCTTCCATTGCTCATCTGCTCTTGCCTGCTGTCTACGTTATCCATTAGAGCCCTTATTGGATGAATAATCACAAGTATTTTAAAGTCCAGGCCTGATAATTCCATCATCTCTGTCATCTGGTTCTGACTCTTTCTCGGTCTCTCCAAGTTGTGGTTTCTGCCTTTTGGTATGCCTTGTGCTTTTTTTCCCCTTATATCTGGACATGATGTCCTGGTGCAAGGAACTGCCTTTAGCAATGTGGTGGCGAGCCTCCAGCAATGCATCAATTACAGTTCGGGTTTTCTTACCCAACACTGGCTCCCACGGCGATTTTTGTTCTGCTCTGCTAAGCCAGGCCTCCCTGGGACACCTGTCTCTCCAGTCTTGGGGGCAAGCTTGCCCTATGACCTGACTTCTCTCACCGATCCAAGAAGAGTGGAGTTGTTTCAGTCTGTGCAGCTTTTGACTTGCTCTTAGGACAGATTGATGATTTCCCAGCTCCTTACATGGAACCAGAAACAGAAAGTCCTAAGAATTTCTTTTAAAACCACCTTTGCCCCTACAACCACCCCATGAAAGGAGACAATGAGTGCTATCAGCACGATTGACATTTTATGTTATCTTACAGTATACTCTAAAAATAAGAAAACCCTCTGACCCATGATCTGGCCTAAATCAAAGAGGCCTCAAAAAATCAAGGACAGCAAGGCCACTGACCTAAACGTGCCTGCTTACCTGCTTGGTGTCCAGGGACCGTCCATGGGAACGTGAGGGCCCTCAAAGGCTGCTGGCTTTGGATGGATGCTCACTTATGTGCTCTGTGCCTGATGAGAGGGAACTGGTTCTGAAAGAGAAGGCGCCTGGACGGATCATGTTGGGGAATGTGGGCAAGCCGCAGGTGAATGTTTCTTCCGAGTGAAATTAGTGTTGGGAGGAGACCATGATTTGGGAAGATCTTTTGGTGATTTTGTGAATTGTCTGTGACAGGTACTGCAGATTATTTTAAAAATCATCTCCAACGTTGTCTAGAATATGGTCCTTACCTCTAGAGGCTAAAAGGGGAAAACCACCTTCCCAGACTCCCTAAGAAGCACTTGTTGGATTCCAGTTGGAACCAATCATTGTCTGCATTCTTATGGGAATAGGCAAGTGTTCTAGATTATGCCAAACAGATGCATCCATGAGAAACTTGGAAGACAGCAGGGAGCCATGGAAAGTGATGCTAGTGAGGGGAGGTGGGCTCTCCTGGCAAATACGGGGATGGAGGCGTTTGCTCTGTGGCCAGGGCTCTCCTCTCTGGTCCCGGCCACCTGTGATCTGGGTCCTTGGCAGTGGGGACAGTGAGGCTTTTGCTAGAAAAGTCCCTGTGTGGCTGGTGTTTCTTCCAGTTGCTATTCCCGCCTGGGTAGCATCCAAGCTCGGTTCCCGGTCCTCCTGGGAATTCTGCACTAACTCTGCCTAAGCCAGCTGGGTGGAGCCTGCTGGTTGCAAAGGAGAAACCCGGCCTCGTCATGGTTTCCAGGTGATGCAGTAGCAAATGGGCGGCCATCCAGTCGGGTCCTAGCTTCCTTCCACCTCCGGTGCTCCCAGACGACCAGGTGAGAACCCGGGGCACGAAGAGATGACTGATGAACCAGCCAAGAGACCTGAACCTTGTCTTTTAAAGGCACTAGTTGGACCCATCTGAAAAGTTAGGAGTTTCCTCACAAACTCTATCCTGAAAACACTTCTGATATCTTCACGTTCCAAGGAGCATATGTAGAAGGAACCGATTATATCCTCTATTTTATACAGGAAGAGGAGGCCCCTTCAAAGGGCCTCAAAATAGTTATAATTTGAAACAAAAAGATGTTGTGTAATTCAATTTATTAGTGAAAAGAAGAATTTGAAATAGTGGGGGTTTTCTGTCACTTCTTTCACATTTCTGAGTCCAGAACTTTTAATTAGGTTGTAACATAATGTTTCTAATTGTTCTCCTCAAAAGACCATTTTGGGCAATTGCATTTGCTCTGAGAACCATGTCTAGATGTGCCATCTTCCAGGTCGGGGCAGCCTAGCCTTGTGTAAAATCTGGAGGTTGACCTGGCTCTGCAGGTTAATGTGTAAGAAGAACTCATTCATTAACCCACATGTGAAAACCACACCCAGAAGTTCTGGACATGACGAGTGTAGGAACAGCCACCTGACCAATCAGTGGTGACGGTGGAAGAGGGTAAATGAGTTTGACACAGACCAGATTTGTTTTGAGATTGAATGTAGAAAGGTATCAGGACTACGGGAGGGTGGGGGCGGAGTGGGTTTCGGTGCTGCAAAAGGAATTTGATGTGTAGAGAAGAGATTCCCAATCTTAGTAAATGACAACTCCCCTCATGCAGTTACACAAGCCAGAGCCCGGAGTCATCCTCATGCTTGTCCCTCCCTCACTCCTCACAGCTGACCCAGCACCAGCGTTCGGGGTCCCAGCCCCTACATGTTTCTTGAACTCATCCACGTCTCTCCAAGTCTCCTGCCAGCGTCCCGGCCCAGCGGAACAGCACCTCTGGCCTGGACAACTGCAGTAGCCTCCTCGCCCGCCCTCCACAACCCACGTCCTCACATGCTCGGTCACGGGGCAGCAGACCACAGCCATGCCTGGGTCCTGCCGCCTCATTCATCTCACGCTACACGCTCTCCCCATGCTCCCTCCTTTCAGTCGTCAAAGCACCCAGCTCGGTCTCCTTCAAAGCCCACAGGAGAGAACCTCACTGCTTGGAACGTCCTTGGTTGACTGCAGGGGACTCCCTCGGGTCTGAGCGGTCACTTTTCAGGCCGGGCTCTCTCCCACCCCCGCGCCTTAACTTCATATCTGGGCGGGGCCACCCCCTCCCCGCGCCCTGTTCCTTAGAGAACGTCTCACACGCCGTAATTATGTGTGTACTTGTGTCTCCTTTGGCGTCAGTCTCTCCCCTACTAGATTGTAAGCTTCTCGAAGGCCACATCTTCCCTGTGTTGTTCCCATTGTGTTCCTGGGCCCGAGCTTTGTGCCTGGCGCGTAGCAGGTCCTTCGGTATATTTGTTTTAATTTGGGGACAGATTAAGAAGTGGCTTAGGACATTAATTCAGGAGACTTAGCAGTAACCAACAAAGGGGGAATTAAACTTAAAATTTCAGTTGAAAACAAATCTAGCCAGTACATCCAGAAACCGGGAGGAGGGAATGTCAACTGGTCACATACAAAGCTCACTCGGTGGTTCTTCCACCCACCAGTTTGCAAAAATACAGATAAAGGTTCTCAGGGCTGGACTTGCAGGAACCAGCTTGTAAAGGAGCTTACACTATGTACTCAGGTTCAAGGTCGGAACCGGCAACCTCACTCTCACTGTGTAACCGACAGACTGAGTGCACGAGCGTGCAGGGCTCACCACTGTTGTTCACAACAGCCCCAGACTGGAGACAGCCCAGGGCCCACCAGCAGGAGACCGGATAAGTGAACTGTTATACAATATGACATAACTACCACCGCACACAGCAACGCAGATGAATTTCACAAACATAATGCTGAGGAGGCAAAAAAACAAAGCAGATGCCACAGCTCCAAGCTGTATGATTCCATATAGAGGCGTCAAACAGCAGACAAAACTCATGCACTCCTAAAGTACATCACCCATCCCAGGGAAGAGCAGGAAGTGATGGCCCCGGAATCAGGACAGCAGCTGCCTCTGCAGAGAGGAGGGGTCCCCAGGGGGTCGCTGCCCTGTGAGTGAAGTCCTGCTTCTTGGCCAGGTGACAGCTACACGAGCATGCACGCCCGTAAATACCGAACTGTTTTTCAAAAATCTCAACATGCTTAAGAATTGAAAATACCAATTCCTGGGCCCATGTCCCAGGTAGTCTGATCAATGGGGGTGGCTCAGGCCCCGGAAGCTACACTTTGACAAAGCATCAGAGAGAATCTCATGTAGGTGGCCCTCAGGCCAGGCAGGGGAGATGCAGGCTGACACCCTACCTCAGAGGCGGGAAGAGTGCCCAGGGACAGTCAGAAAACTTACCCTGGTTCCCAGCCTCACGCCCTGGCACAGTCGGCTCGGGGGGCTCCAGGTTGAGTCTGTTAAGCCCCCCCTTGACCCAGGCACAGGGCCCATTAGCAGGGCACAGAGATACAGCGAAAGCTCACGACTCAGAAACGGTTTAAGTGAGCTTCTAAACAAACTGAGGGTAACGCTCAGAATTACATCCCAGTGTCTGTACGATCACAGCTGTGTGTCTGTCTCGTGAGGACACTGACCATGGCAAAGTCTGGTAAGCGCATCTGATCACTTTGCTTAGCCTTTAGGGGAGACGCTGTGGGGTCATCGCGGGGTGTCTGCTGTGTGCCGAGGCCCAACATTGGCATGTGCGGCACCGAACGCCAGGCCAGTCCTGACAGAGGTCCCGCCCAGGCTCCTGCGCCTGCCGAAAAGGCCCCGGTTTTCTGGGAAGACACACCTGCAAAAGGCCAGGGGGTGGGTGAGCACCATTGTCTTGCCTTTCCAACGGTAACGTTTGCAGAGCATTCTGGGCAACAGCTTCGGGGGCCCAGACATCTCCTAGGTGCCCCCCTCACCCTGCTCCCCCCGGGGCACTGCGCTTGATTGGCTGGTACAAAAGCAGCTATGACACCAGGAGGCTGCAGCTGGCTCTGCAGCGCTCTAGGCTGAAGTCGCCACTGAGAGCCCCTCGGCCGGAACAGCCCAATACACCCATTCATCAGGAGGACTTTCCTCAAGTCGGGTCCTAAGCCCTAGTGCTGCTCCCACCAGCGCAGCCTGTGCCGTGCTGTGTGTCCAAACCCCTGGAGACGGAGATGCTCACATGCGGTGGGGTCTTCCCTTTCTCTCGTTGCATCCTGCTTTCCCCTCCCGGATTCTGGAACTTTTGAGAAGCTGCACTAAGATTCCTCCGATGTGGCCTGGAATCAGACATGTTTGGGGCACATCTGGAATCCCAATCTCTTTGTTTTCCTGGACCCAGCAGGCAGCTTCCCTTGGAAACCTTCCTCTGATGATCCCACCTGCCACCTGGCATTCACCCAGGGCCAGGCCCCAGACCCGAGCTGCCCGAGCCCTATTGTTTTGTTTCTGCTATTGTTTCTACCAGCGCCTTCTGGGTTTAAACCTCCAGCCTCCCGTCCACAACCCCTTAAGCAAACGAAGGCCGCTGGAACCAGCCTGCTGCTAAGCCTGAGCAGCAAAAGCAGGGTGGGCTTCGGGGAAATGATCGGGGCACTTCCTTCCCTTGCTTTATTGAGTTTGAGAAGTCTGTGGAGGAGAGGGAATTACCCATATGCAGGCATAACCTCTTAACACATTTTCCAAGGATCGCAAATGAAAAAACGTTAATACCCAAAGTGGGAAGAACTGTAGCTTTGTGGGTGGCAGCATGGAAAAAGCTCCGGGCCAAGAGGAGAGGGGAACGGACTCTCATCTTGTCTCTGCCAGTAAACAGTTCGGGGCCTTAAGCAAATTGCTTGGCCTTCAGTTCCCTCATTTTTACAAGGAAAGATTTGGGTTTACCAACCATTTCTTCCAGCTCCGAAATGCGGTACACGTATGGATGCCTTCTGTTCATTCTATAGTTTATGGAAGGACTGTGTGAGCAAGAACTTGACCTCAGCCCTAACCGGTGTGGCTCAGTGGATAGAGCGTCAGCCTGCAGACTGAAGGGTTCCAGGTTGGATTCCGGTCAAGGGCCTGTACCTGGGTTGTGGGCACATCCCCAGTAGGGGTTGTGCAGGAGGCAGCTGATCGATGTTTCTCTCTCATCGATGTTTCTAACTCTCTATTCCTCTCCCTTCCTCTCTGTAAAAAAGCAATAAAATATATTTTTTTAAAAAAGAAAGAACTTGATCTCAGGTCTTGACTGTGCTACTTGTCCCCACCCATCCTTTCCCCTCTTCCCCAGGCAAGATTAAATATTAAATATGTTAAAGTCCCACCTACTCACCCCCGTGGTGCAGTGGCCTGGGAGTCCCGCCCCCACCACGGGGAAGGAATTCCCTGGAGCCCTCAGTCATTAGCTTACTTCTCTCCCTCCTCATCCTGGATGACAAAAAGAACAAACCTAACAATATCACCTACCAACAGCGAGCGATCTGGCTCGGGGAGCTGTTACTCCGCCTGGAGAATCCCGACCAGAGAGAAACAGGTCCACGGCCCACTCGGTCGTCCTCGTTCCCTCTTGAACTCCCCGGAGGCCTACGAGGAAAAGCAAGCCTCACAGATACGTAACCAGCACCTTGGACATGAAAGTTCACGAAGGTTCAGCCAGTGCCTTAAGGATGCGCAGCTTCCCTGTGCCCAGTTTCCAAAAGGCGCTCTTCACGCAGGAACAAAACCCATGGCTGTTTCTCTCAAAAGCCTGCACTCCTCTGACCGTCTGCGGCTACAAGGCAGGTGACAATCAGGCCGTGGAGGGCAGGAGGCAGGGTTAGGCACAGCCAGTGGTGGGTGGGCAGGGTGCCGTTAGTGCGACTAGACAGGGAAGTCCCGTCTGCTCAGGTGCCATCAGGGCTGAGGTCTGGAGGAAGGAAGGGGGAGCGTGCTGGCTCCCTGGGGGAAGAGCATCGCAGGCAGATGGAACAGCAGGAACAAAGGCCCCGAGATAGGCGAGGCTTGGTATGGTCTTTGTTGTTGTTGTTTTGGTTAATCCTCACCTGAGAATATTTTTTCCATTGATTTTTTATTTTTCCCCCCATTGATTTTTTTTTAGAGAGTGGAAGGGAGGAGGGAGAGAGAGAGAAACATCGATGTGAGAGAGACACATCAATTGGTTGTCTCCCGCACGCACCCCAACTGGGGCTGGGGATTGAGCCTGCAACCAAGGTTCGTGCCCTTGACCGGAATTGAACCCGGGACTCCAGTCCACAGGCCAAGGCTCTACCCACTGAGCCAAACTGGCCAGGACAAGGCTTAGTATGTTTGGAGAAGGAAAGCAGCCAGTGTGACTGGAGTTGAGTAAGTGCAGGGAGTTATGACAGGGAAGTGGGATGGGACAGGAGTGACTGTCTCAGGGGCGGGTGGAGGGCTGATGGCATGTGGCCGGCCAGGACTGTGGCTTTCAGTGCAGGGAAAATGGGGACACACTGGGGACTCCATGCAGAGCGTGACTGATAGATACAGCTTCTTCCTCCTGAAACACCCGGAAACCACACATCGGGGAAGCCGACCCCTCCTCTGCCATCAGTGGGGTCTTCACCACCAACCTGAGACTTCTTAATGCGCGCTCACACCTGAAAGCAAGCGCTGCTTCCCAGGTTGCCACGCTTGCCTCGCCCAAGGCCAACCCCAACCCCACTCCCGGGGCCAAGAGAGCGCGTTCCAACGTGTCTGTTCCTCACGCCATGGGGGTTCCTGAGAGATCCCAGGAGAAGCAGGGTGGGCTCCAAGCCCCCATGCCTGCTTGCTTCCGGTGTAGTTCTGTTTCCACCTGGGCCGTAGCTTCTATTTCCAGAGCCTGTTCTTGCTTGAAAAGTATCTGCGAGGACACAAGGACGGCAGGGCCACTCACCAGACAGTTCTTGCTTATCAGGCCAGTGGAGGTGGCCACCGGCGTGGGATGGAGGCAGCCAGCACATGGAGGAGGAATTTATTCTCCCAACGTGTTTCAACTGCGTACAATAACCAGGCGCACGTTTTGTGTGTTTTAAAGGAAATGTGCTATCAGCACATTAAATCCTGTGCAGTTATTGGGAGATGCTGGGGTGGGACCATTCCGAGGTGGTTGTGGGGGTGTTGTTCTGTCTGGATAGAGAGCAGAAGGCCGGAAGGCAGCAAAGATGAGGGGTGCTTTGCCCTAGTGGACACCCCAAAACGTTCTAGATGCAGTAATAAGCAGGGGCAAACCTCGGTGAGTGTGCTCGGTGAGTCCAGAGGAAGTGTGTTGAACTGAACGGTTGTCTGCCACAGACAAAACCAAACAAAACCAGGGTCTGGAGACGGCCACCAGCACAGATGCAGGAGCCCAGCGATGAAAGCAGCAGAGCGTGTTCTCTCCAGTCCTGGAGGCCCCGGTGTCTGCGGGCCACGCCCCCTCCCGAGGCTGGAGGGAAACAGCGTCTGCAGCCCCGGACAACCCTTGGTTTGTGGTTCCAGGGCTGCCTGCATCCTCATAGGCCTTCTCCTCCTCCTTCCCGTGTCTCTCTTGTGTGTCTCTTCAAGGGACCACTGTCCTTGGGTGAAGGACCCCCCCTAAATCCAGGAGGACCTCCCCTAGAGAACCTCCACGTAATCAGATCACAGACTCTCAGAAGGTAACATTCCCGGACTTGATAGTTTTGGGGGGAAAGCCATCATTCAACCCACTCAACAGACACTTCTGGAGACAATAAACGGGCCTCCAGCCCTGGAGAGAAGCAGGGATGCAGCCATTCAGAGCCAGAAAGCAAGCAGCCAGACTGGGGCTCATGAAGCCACGCGAGCAGGTATGACATGACCGGCAGGTCAAGGACGTAGGGCAGGGGGCGGCCACGACTCGGTGCAGCACAGCCGTTTGCAACCCTGGCTGCACGTTAGAGTCACTCGGGAGCTTTAAACAAATATTAACACCCAGGCTCCTCCCTCCGAGATTCTGATTTAATGGGGTTGGGTTGGTGCCAGGGCACTAGTATTTTTTAAAGGTCCCCAGGGGATTCCAAGGTGGAGAAACACCGGTAGCTGGAAGAGCACTGAGGGGAGGAGTCAGAGCCCTGAGTTCTCCTCCAGGCTCCGAGGATGCTTACGTTGGACAAGTCAGTTCCCATCTCCCGCGGGGACGTGGGTGTGGGCTCAGAGAGGAGAGCCAAGGTTTCCTTTCATGGCGCTGGTTAAGCACCCCCTTTGCATGATGCTCAGAGCTTCGCGGCTGCTGCCAGGCCAGTTGTAAGACCTTCCATGAGTACACACTGTTCTGATTTCGCTTTCCATCTGCTTCTGCACAAGGATGGCGTGAGCCTCGGCACTCGGGCACCACGAGTTGTTCAAATTGTTACAAGGATGACGATGTGAGCCACGTGTGCTGGGGCCTCAGCAGGCCACGGAGCCATTGGGTGCGATTAGGTGACCCGTGTTGTTTCAGAGCATTCGCCAGAGGCCGGCTCCAGGTTTCTGAAGGACCCCGTGACCGGGGCCGTGGTTTCCGACTTTATCCCTCCTCTCCGAGCACTCCCTCCTCTGGGCCCGAAGAGCTGCAAAGAGAGCAGCTCTTTCCTTCTCCTCCAGGTTTCTGAGAGGGAGACACAAACTCAGTAACACTTGTCGTGTTGCAGTAGTTACTCATCCCTCGGCCTCAGAGCTCCCTGACCTGCCCAACAGTGTTATGGGGGCTGCATAGAACGTCTTGAGATACTCAATTAAGTGCATGTTTTTGTCCTCTTCCCCCTCTCAAGGTCATCATCGCCATCTTGCCCTGGATCCTCAGAGGGCAGCTCAAACTGGGCGCAGCCTCGAGCGTGCCAATGAGAGGCACAAGGAGAGACCCAGTGTCCTCAGCTCTGAGATGGCCCGCTGAGGGCACCCAGGAGGTCTTCTGCTGGAGGTGCCCCTGCCTTTGTGTTTAGATACTCAAGACACCGAACTCCGACTGAAGCACTGAGCTGCTCTGGGGCGGGGTAAATGATCTGTCAGGAGTAGAGAACCGACTGAAGACTGGAAACAAAAGACAAACCGACTCTTCTTGGGATGGAGAGGTGAGAGGGGTAGGGGTTTCCTGGGGTGGGTATTGGCAAAATATTTGGGTGACATATTTTTAAATGTCCTGAGGCTCCACAGTGACATCTCTAGGTTTAAAGAGAATGGCAAACCTTCCTGGGCATGCAGTGACAGAGACAGAAAACAAACAAGTCTCCTAAGTCACTGGGATGTGGTAGAAAGCCCTGAACCAGGGTCTGAGCTAGCTGGCTTTCGGTGCGTCCTTAACTGGTGATGTGACCTTGAGTGAGATACATACCATTTCCTGGGTCCAGGTTTTCTCCCCCATAAATGAGGAGGTTGAATTATGGGGCTATCAAAATGACTTTCTTCATAAACCATAATCCAGATGGATGGATGTGAGCTGAATATGAGGAGCGAACTAATATTTATTTTCACATACTAAAGGCCAGACATTGAGCTGGTGTTTAATGAGACATGTTATCGCAATACAGTTTTACCCCTTTTTCAGCTGAGAAAACTGCCATTCCTTGTCAAGTAATTTTGCCCAAAGGCACACAACTAGAAGGGAGTGAAGGTGGGATTGCCCATGTGGGTTTATTCGACTCCACAATTGAATGAAAATAATTCCTCTATACTTGCAATTTTATTTTTGAGTTTTCATCATGAATTGAAAACTAGCACAATTGATGAAATACAGTGGGTGCCCGAGGCATGGTTTTTGGATGAGTGAGTGTTTAAACTTCATTATCAAACTGGCTCATCATACTCCTCAGCACCCAGAATAGTCCCTGGCACATAATAGCTACTCAGTAAGCATTTGTGACAGTAGACTACTCCCTGAACACATTAGTCCAATATGCTGTGACAGTCGAGAGAGGACCAACAGCTCACATGTCTGATCAAGAAGGACACTGGGAACCAAAGCAAAAACAGCATATCCCGAACCTGCCAACAGGCTACGTGCTGCTCACCGCGCTATGCAGCTGTGCCTGCCGGCTTCAGCTCCCTCTGCTTCACGGCCTACAAAGAGAAGTGAAGGAGCTGGAGAAAATTCCAAGTTGAAAGTGCTTTTGTGAGTGAACAACCTTAAAACTAAGGACTCTTCAACCTCCAATGCTCTCTTCTCAGTCCTCATCTTCTCAGCTACTCAATAGAGTTTGCCTCAATCCATGGTCTCCCAGTCAGAAACCTACCAGACGATCTCCAAGGCAACGTCCGTGTTCAAACATTGCAAAAATCTAAGGTGAAGAAAGCAATTGTGCTTGACGTGACACTTAAACTGCTTCAACGATACACAATCTAATTTTAGAACATGTTCAATGTTCCCCAAAGACAGCTGACAAAGAATCTTCCTGGTTCCTGCTTATCATCCCCTGCTCCAGGCACGTAGGATAGATGGGTGGGTAGATGGATGGATGGATGGATGGATGGATGGATGGATGGGTGGAAGGATGGATGGGTAGAGATTATATATATATACATCCTATTGGTTCTATTTCTCTGTAGAACTTGAATACACCAGTCTTTCCTCTGACCTGATTCATTGTCAAAATCATTATGTCTTAGCTTGGATTTCCTGGGAAGGATTTCTGGGACTCTGATATATGTGAGCAAGAGATGTATGGGGGAGTGCTCATAAGAGTAACACCCAAGTGAGTGAGGCAGAGAGAGAAGTTGCTCTGTGAGAAGTTCTGGAGCTGAGATGACCCTTCATGGTTGTCCCAAATTCAAGCAACAGGTTGGGTTTTTATAAACTCCGCTCCACCCACCACAATAAAGCAAAGTAGTGGCATGCTTTAACTGGGCAGCTTTCTTGGACTGAGATCAATTCCCAAGAGGGACTTAGCTGTGAGTTATCAGCCTACATTCCTGTCAGCTTGGAGATGAGTTCCCCTGTCTTGAAGAGGAATCTGGGCTGCACACTACAGCATCCACTACACCTTGAATGTTTCCATTTGCACCAAGTCACTTTGAAATTGGGGATTTGGGGGTTGTTGTGTTTTTTACTGAATTCAATCAGGAGACAAAAATCACCCTTTTTAGTTTGTGGGAAGGACTTCTTTAGCTGTTTAAGAGCTTTAGCAAGCAAACCTGAATAAGAAACAAAGAAGAAAAGTTGCCCTTGCAAAGTGATGAAAGAATTCTACAGCAACTGGCAAGAACGCTGAGGGGCTAGTATTTGGTTATTAAAACAAAATCTCTAAGGTACTTAGCACAAAACACTGGCATTCATAATGGAGAGTCTTGTACACACAGACAGGCAGGCTGACAGACTGACAGAAAGGCCAATAGTTCTCAAGGCAAACATCTTAAGTTACAGCAGCTCTTGGCTTATTTATTTTCCCCATTAGGTACTGCATTCAAAGGACCTTCATGTGGTACATTGAAGATCAAAGTACATTTTTTCAAAGAAGAAAAAAAAGACAGAAAGAATGAACTATTCCAAATATACATATGTTCTCAGTTGTGAATATTTTCCATCCTTTGTTGTAGGAAAATAAGTTGAAGACAGGAAAGAACTAGGTGATAGAATCAATTGTGTACATATCATTGTCAAGAGAGGACGCCAAACCCAACACAATGGAAGCCTGTCTGTGAGCCGAAGCTTTTAGGATTTAAACCAATCAATGCTCTCCCTACATTTGAAGTCCTTTAAAAGACAATCTTCTTTTCACAACAGTAGAGTGAGTCTTACAGACACAAAACATCGACATGTCACTTTTTTTCTGCAGACAAGGCTTTTTCCTGCAGAAAGTCTTATTTCCCATTCTATTGCAAGTACAGTTTCGATTTAAAAACTCCTACTGCGTTATCCTAGTGCTTCTACGAGAAGGAAAATCACACACTGTGTTCTTGAAGTCTCACCAAGAGAAAAGTCTTCTCATCAGTACATATACAGCAACACAGTGCAACACATGTTGATGTGGGGCCTGTGTGTGTGAGACATCGCAGCAGGCACTGAGGCTGCGCGCATGCATACCTAAGACACAGTTCCTACTTCCCAGGTGGGAGGAAGACAGGCAGGTCCAACGTTAGGCAGGAAATTTCAAGCTAGCACATACCTTGGAAACCACCTGCGTAGCTGTGGGGAGGGATTTTGAAGATGAGGGAAGATTTCGTGGAAGAAATGGCTCATGAGCTTCGTCTTATAGGATGAGCAGAGTCAGATGGGGTGAAGAGTCCTGGGAAGACCTTACGGGCTTGGGGAAAGGTAACAACAGGCCACTCAGGAAAGAAAGGCAGGGCAGGAGGAGATGAGCTGGAGAGTGGGTGGGAGATGGTCAAGGAGGGCTGTGGGTGGCATGCAGGAGCCCGATCAGAGTCATTCAAGAGGAACATGGCCAGATTGGTTCTCAGACCCGTTGTTCCGGCAGCGGCATGAAAAGGGGATTTAAAGGAAACAGGATGGGCTAGATGAGGGGGCAGGTGTGAGAACTTTTTTAGAAACTATTAATAGAACTGGGTTACCGATAGGATTTAGGAGTGAGGAAGAGCGAGAAGTTCAGTATGATTCCCAGGTCTCTGGATTGGGCAATTGGCTAGATGGATGGATGTACAGACAGAGAATTCAGGAAAAGCAAGTATAGAACAAAAGGATGGGAGTTTGATTTCAGATCCCTTGAGCTAAGGAAATCCAAGGGAGAGCTCAATGTAGATGTGTGAATCTAAATCTCTGAGGAGAGATCTGAGTTAAACATGGCCTTGGGCGTCATTATCATATTCAAGCACTCTATAAGGGTATGGACTTTTGTTTGTGTTCATGTGTCTCATTCACTACTGTACTTGGAGCCAAGGAGAGTACACACCATAACTATCTGTGAGATGAAGAGTAGTCACACTTACAGAAGTGAGGGAATTGTCCAGGTGGAAATGTTAAATAAGAAGTAATCAGGGGACACACGATAGCATAGAAATAGGTAACCTGCTGGCCATCTCCACTGCTCTCCCTGGCAACACCAAGCACCAAATCTCTATATTCCTAGTTTAATAGAAATTACAAAATAATTCAGTACTTACCTTCATGCAATTATCTCCAAAGTAATAGAAGATAAGAAGACATTTTGTTAATCTCCTATGGTGGGGAGAAAAGCCCATTTTATGTATTTTCAACTGATTTTTATGAGGTAGTGTGAATATTTTAAATGGATGAGAAATATACTCATGGACTTACAAACACAAACCCTGCATATTTCATCTAATTTTTTAAAACCTGGAAAGAACAAACTATCCTATATAATAAAGCCCAGTGACCAAATGGCAGAACAACTAGAACGACCCTTCACCCTGGCCAGCCCTGCCCCTGATCGGCCCCCATGGGGGCAGGCCAGCTGGAGCCCACCAGTGCACAAATTCATGCACCAGGCCTCTCGTATAATAATAAAAGAGAATATCTTGGCCTCCAGATGTATCGCCATTTAGAGGACTCAAAGATACTTCAAAATTATTATGTTGAAGAGCATACTTATGATCTCCTCCCAATTCTTGCTGAAGCAGAGAAAAGAGGAGTCAGCTCTGACACCTCCCTCTCCCTTGTCCCATGGCTACACTGTTCCCAAATCCTGTCCATCTCACATGCTACAGACCTCTAGAATCTCATCACTTTCTCTCCCCATCACCCCACCGGACTCCAAGGAATTGCCACCTATCCCCTGGATGTCTGCTACAGCCCCCTAATTACCCTCCCCTCCTCTCACCCTCTCTGGGCCTCCCCCCATATATTTATTAATGTTAACCTGAGTGTTTTCGTTTTTTAAAAACACAAACCTGATCACGTCTCCTTCCTATATGAAGCCCTCCTTTGGCTTCCTGTGGCTCACGGGATGAAGACACATCTCCTTAGGAGGCCTCAACCTCTCTCTGGTCTCATCGGGCCCGCTGTCCCTGCTCTCTGCTGCCGGGACCTTCCTTCAGATCCTCAGATAAGCTGTCTCCCTCCCACCCCCGCACTCGCTATTCCCTCCACCGGGGACATACTTATCATCAGCACCCCACTTTCCAACTCGATCCATTTGGCCTAGGTGACCCCACTCATTCTTCCAGCTTAGATCAGGCTCTACTATCAGCTGACTCCATGGAACTCCACTTCTATCCTTCGGAGCGCATATTTCACTTTATGATTATACACATTCTTCACTGTATCATTATACATTCATTTGTGTAATTAAATAAATAATATCTGTTGGCTGGGCCTTATGTTCCATATCTGTTTTTGATCACTACCATATCCTCAGCTCCAAAATGCCTCAAAGCCTGGCACATAGTAGGTACTCAATAAAAATCTGCTGAAATAATGAATGTATTAATGAATGTGTGTGTGTGTGTGTGTGTGCGTGTGTGTTTCCTTATTTAGGATATTTGGAAGGCTTTGGAATTATTAACTAAAAAAAAAAAATTCTACCAAAACTTAAGTACTATATGTTGCTTCTCCCTCCTGTTATTATATAAAATTAAACGACATATACCAATACGTACTCCTTGACAAAATGTTTATTTATTGCTGGTTCATCTGACTTAGCTTTTCCTGAAAAACTAGAACAATAGTCATGTAAAAATTTCAGTCCCCTCCCTTAGACATAATTCCACTAGGAGAAAGGAGCCACCTGGAAATGGCAACTCAAAAGCCATTTCAATGTATCCCTCACCACAGCATGTAACATGGACACTTTTTGAAACTGAAATAAAACAATACTTCTTAGACATTACTTTGGACAATCCTATAGTTTTATGGAAAGTTAATCAGGATATTGCAGATTAAATATTAGAGAATTTCAAGAAGTGTTAGATAAGCTTTTGTAAATACATTTTAAGTAACTCATCCCTACATGTTAGCTAGTGTTTCACACGACTGTTTCCTCAGCCCCAGTAGAAGCAGGACCGGCCTGAGTTTCCATTGCCAGGGCGAGGCCCACGTGCTAACCTCCACGAGCAACCCATGCTCCTGAAATAAAGAATTTCCAGCTTCGACATTTTCATTGAAGGTTTCCTCTTTTTTCAAAAACAACTAAAAGGCATCCAGTTCAATACTGTCCAGAGACTGAATCTCCACTGTTCCCTTTGCCTCAAAAAAGGGTACTTCTGTGTAGTCAAAGGCAAGTTTTGGTACTTTCCCCGACCTCCTGAGACTGAATCTGCATGACTTCAGATACCTCTGCTGAGAGGTGAAGAGAACGGCAAACCCAACACCAGGCCCTGCTGCCGCCGAGGAAACAGGTCCGAGTGGAAGATGCCTGGTCTTTCAGGGCAGCGGCTCCTGGGGAGCGGCCCTGGAGACCCCCTCGTGCTGATTAAGAGAAAATAAGTTTATGACTCAGTTGGTTAAAAGGCTCATGTCTTGCTTTCAGAAAGGTTCCTTGTAGAGATTTCGAGGCTGGATCCATACAAACAGGCCAACATTCCTAATGAGAACGTTTCCCTCTTGTTCCAGGTGACTGTGTTACGATATGTTTCCCAGGAGCAACCCCAGGAAGGATTTTCCTGCAAGGAGTTTATTTGGGAGTGGCGCCGTCGGAGGGCGGCCGGGAGGAAGGGAAGGCAGCCAATAAAAGGTCCATTAACACGAAAGTCACCCCTGTGAATAGCTGGAGCTCGATCCCACTGGGGAACTCTGGAGCCGAGAGGGTGGGAAGCCCGGGATCAGAGTTATTCCAGGCAAGAGGGAGGAGAGCTGGGCGTTTTATACGACAGGCAGCCCCTGCTGAAGGCTGCATCCAGGCTGTTCTGGCCTCAGCTCCTCCCGCCTGCTGTGTGAGGGCAGCCCAGCAGGTTTTGGTGGCCGAGAGCCCCCAGGCAAAGAAGTGCAGCCTCCAGCGGTTGAAAGTTGGGCTGGCGAGTGTTAGGGACAAAGTGTTAGGGACAATAGCCGGGCACCGACAGCATCTGCTGTTGGTGACTAACTGCACAGAAACCATTTCCACTTAGTGAGTGCCTGCTCTGTGCAGAGCCCTCTATGTTGATGATTTCATTTTCCTACTCCTAACGGCCCTGGGGGGTAGGCATTCTTATTATAATTTTACAACTAAGGAGGGAGGGCAGTTCACTTCTCCAAGGCCATGCTCCAATGCACCGCACCATGCGTCTGGCTCCAGCGTGGAAGTGCTGAGCCACTACCGTCCACGGGAGGACTGGCCCTGCACCTCCAAGAGTACATGCATATCACCATCCCATGCACAGCGGAACCCGCGCAAGGCCAGCCTTCCTTCCTGTGGGCACTGCACTCTTTGCCTTTGCTGGTTCTTTCACATTGGCACCAAGGGCTGTGCCAATTATTCAACAGTCAGTTGACCAAATACAGGACAACTTTGTGCAGGATAGCGGAGCTCTGAGGCCCTTTGACTGAAACGTCCAAATGAACATTCCGTGTGGCCAAGTTGTCAGTGAGAAAGGAGGTCTAATGAAGCTCCATGGTGTAAGCCAAAAGCAGAGCTGAGCCGCCCGAGCTTGAATACAATTCCAAGGGGCTGTCCCAGGGCTCTGGGGTACAAAGTGGCCGTTATCTGAAGTTGCGAAGGGATTTCCTGAAATAGCTGGTAACTGCACAATGAGGCACACCATAAAAACTGGCTGTCCCTGGTGCCTGATCACCAGGGCCACATCGGGCCGGTCAGGGCATTGACCTAGACCATGAAATGATTTTCAGAGACTTTCCCTCCAACAGGGAAAAACCCACTTCCCTAAAATAACCTCCCTTTAATAGACTGTTGCAGTAATAAAGGGGTTTATTTGATGGAACTTGCTGTGTACACTCAAAGTGAATTTGAACCGACCAAATTCCCATCCTCCTCTCCAGTATAGTAATGACCCCCTCTATGTTCATGCATTAAAAATCACAGCAATTTGTCTTGAAAACAACTAAATTCTTTAAAGGTTACGTTTCTCAATTTTCAGGGCCCTCATTTCTTCTTGTATAATTGCTCAAAGAATCCCCCTCAGTTCTGTTTTTCTTTTTTAAAGGGCCGCGGCCTCCTCGTTTACCATTAAAAATACAGTTTTCCGAACTCTTCACTGAGGTGCTTCTTCTAATTCTCACAGAAACCCTGGGACTCGGTGGGTGTGCCGGCTCCTCCTGCCCCCCCCTCACCCCTCACCCCCCCCCCCCGCCAGACCTCTCCTGGCCCCGCAGGTCCATCCCCAGCCCAAAGGCCCATTGCAGAGCACACTCATTCGCCCAGAAGGTCGGGAGGTCGGTGAAACCCAGGCCTTAGGCCAGACCCACACTCCCAGGCTGATGCCCCAAATGTCGAGGTTGGTACTAATAGGGGCGAGGAGGAGCGGTTGGCTGGAAGGGAAGCCCTCCCCTAAGTTCTCTGGTTCTGTGGAAAGCCTACTTCTAGGGGAAAAAATATTTATCCTATAATCCTTATAAAAACTATTAAAAGATACTAAAAGAATTAGCTTAATGGTGTTTTCTGAAAGCATAACCAGGCATCAGATCTTGTAATCTTTTTTTTAATTTTACAAAAAAGAAAGATCAAGTATAGAGACTATAGACCCTACTGCCATCTGATTATAAATGACAATGAAGTATCATTTCCATCCTTTAAAAAAAAGATGTTCAGGCGACAACTGTACCAAATACAAGATCACACATTTAGGAGGAGAAGCAGAAGCGAGGAGTTCAGTTGACACAAACCGCCCAAGTTCTGCAGGTTAATTACCTCTCTCGTGCAAAGTTACCTGCCATGGTTGGCATTCTCCGGAGGCAATAATAACAATAATAATAATAATAAATAATAATGTGTGAGCAGCCTCCACTGTCGGCGACAGTTCATTTCAAGGACAGCTGCTGCAGAAAGGCATCTGGGATGACTTGACAAGCAAATCAGAGCGTGAGACATTCGGGCCTCTGTCTTCCAGCTGATAAGGAGTCCCCTGGCATCACCCTCCTAGAAAGAATCTGGTTTCTTGTTCCCTAACACAGGCAGTGTCAAAAGGCCAGTTTACATGGGAGGATAAAAGAAGAAGGAAGCCAGGGGAAGCCACCGAAAGGTGGCCCGGGAACGATGGTTTTGTCAAACAGCCACAGGAGCGGCTGAGGTCCCCAGGGTCCTCCCCGCTGACACAGCCGCCGTCTCCCCTCCCCGGTCACAGCGACGGCCCCTAGAGACATGCTCGCCCGAAGGCTGAGTCGCATGTGCTGTGGTTAGTGTGTCTTTTTCACGGATGCCCTGTCTCTATTAAAGGATTTCCACCCGTAAAGCGATGGAATCGCTGTAACTGTGAATGAACTAGACCGAGTTTACATTAAATAGTAACTTTGGCTCAGGAAGACTCCATCAGAATCAGGGAACGAGCTGGAGGAGTTGTGAGGTGTTGCCATTGCCATCGAACGTGCTAACCATCTTGATTATGAATTGTGCCTACAAATGACATCACTGCCAACTGATGGCTCTCCCTCATCGATGCTTCTCCCTCTCCCCCTCTCTCTAAAATCAACTAAAAACATATCCTTGGGTGACAATTTATAAAGGAAGATTACGAGTACCAGGAAGCCCACTTCTGAAGTATTTAAAGCACAGGCCGTGTGAAATAGAACCAGGGCCTGAAACGGTCGTCAGGGTGAGGTCCCTCCTCCGTCTGCCACACCCCAGCTTTCCCTCATTCTCAGGCTGCACTGGCATTTCAAGCAGCACCAGAGTTAGTCATTGCACTCAGTGTGAGGGCATCTCAGCGGGGTTGTACCAGAGAACGGATGTCTCACTGCGTTTCACTGCCTCAGACTGGCTCGCCTGCCCTTCACAGAACCAATCACTGTGGCCAGGGGAGTGAGATGCCGGTGCGCCGGGCCAGTCTCAGGACTGTGCCGGATGTGGGATAAAGTCAGCTCATCCTGAGCACTTCGTTGGGGACAGGCATCCAGCAGGAGGAAACTGAGGTGATGCAAGCAGAGAAAGAGCAAAGGGAGACTGGGGATCAAAAATAACAGCTGTCCACCATGGCCTGTTTAGAAGAGAACAGAGAGTTAGAGCAGGTGAGTATTGTGGGAGGCAAGAGATAAAACCGCTTATTTCAAATGGGGAACCAGGGAAGTCTTCTTGGGGCAACTGACACCTGAACTGAGCGGCCCGGGGTGGAGGTGGGCAATAGGGAATGGCATGAGCAAAGGTGAGAGAGTAGGTGAGAGGGATGAGTGCATGCCGCCTGCTGCTTCATAGTGAATGAAGAGGAGACGGAGGACTCTGATGGGAGGTGCTGGCTGCCAGGCTGGGCATCACCCTTCACTCGGTAAATGATGGGCAGTGTCGAAGGGTTCCGGTCCAGGAGTCATTTGAAAAGAGCTGTACCTTAGGAATGGGACTTTGCCATGATATATGGGGTAGACTGGGATGGATGAGGTGGGAACCAGGGAACCAGTTTGAAGACGATTAGAATAGGCTCAGTGTTTGGGGCCAGGGCACCTGTGAGAATGAGGGAAGAGAATGAACATGAGAGAAATGACGGTAGGAGAAGAGGTGGGATAGAGACAGGTTGGTGACTTCTTGAATGGGAGTAGAGAGAGCTCCGCAGGCGAAAAGAATAAAACATATACACAAAGTGTCCGATTTGGGTGGATGTTGAAGCCTGAAAGAGAGAGGAGAGAGAGAGAGAGAGAGAGAGAGAGAGAGAGAAAGAGAGAGAGAGAGAGAGAGAGAGAGAGAGAGAGAGAGAGAATACTGTGGTACGATGATGATAATTTCCACCTGCTGACATTTTGAGTTTGGGGTACCAGTAGCAGATCAAATAGAAATTATAACATTTCTGAATTCTAAGGGATTTAAGGGCCAGACATCTGGCCGCTCTGCACCCACAACCCTGCAGCGCATCGGTTCACCGGCTGGAGTGAGTAGTTGCTGTCCCCTCTGGACAGGGCTCTGCAGCTTGCCACACTGTCCACTACTCCCACCTTTCAATCGGTGATTAACAAGCATGTATTTATCTAATTACTTCTTTTATTATATATTTTACCATTCAAAAATATTGACTTTTTTTCTTATCATATGTCTTTCTTTTCTCTTATAAATGATGAATTTCCTACCTCTGTTAAAAAGGTTTCCCCACACCCTAGGTCATGTTTTATGTCTTCTAAATGAATTTTTTTGTTGTTGTTAATCCTAACCTGAGAATATTTTCTCCATTGATTTTTTTTTTTTTAGAGAGCATGGAAGGGAGGGGGAGAGACACAGAGATAGAAACACTGATGAGAGAAAGACACATCAATTGGCTGCCTCCCACACACGTCCTCACCAGGGCCAGGGATTGAGCCTGAAATTGAGGTACGTGCCCTTGATCAGAATCGAACCTGAGACCCGTCAGTCCATGGGCCGACGCTCTAACCACTGAGCGAACCAGCTAGGGCTACATTATTTTTGTTTTACATTTTGCATGGAAACACTCCAGCTCGAACTGATTTTTGCAAATGTTTGAGATAGGACTCCAGCTATATTTTCTTTCAGGAGATACTCGGGTCAGCACCATCAAGTTTCCCTCTGATCCTTTGTCAGATATTACATTCCTGTATTTACTGGGACCTAGTCCTGTGTTCTTTATTTGTTTTTACTTAACTATGTGACCTTCCTTGTAACTAGGAGAAGCGGGACAACGCTCTAAAAGCAGGCTCTGTTTAGAGCAGTGGTTCTCAACCTTCCTAATGCCGTGACCCTTCAATACAGTTCCTCATGTTGTGGTGACCCCCAATTTCATTGTTACAAATTGAACATAATTAAAGCATAGTGATTCATCACAAAAACAGTATGTAATTATATATGTGTTTTTCGATGGTCTTAGGCGACCCCTATGAAAGGGTCGTTCGACCCTCAAAGGGGTCGCTACCCACAGGTTGAGAACCCCTGGTTTAGAGGATCTGTCTTTAGGTCTTTTTACAAGAAGGTGTAAGTAGAACGAAAAAGGACCAGACACATGTGAATAGTGTGGAGGTGGGAAGATACGGACAGTTTTGGTGACATTGAGTTTTGTATTCTTGGCAAACAGCAATATGATGTTGGCTACAAAATAAATAAATAAACACACACGCACACACACACACACACACACACACACGTATGATGTTGGCTAGTTTGCCATTGAATGAGAGGTCCGGAAAGGCAATTGATCAAATAATAGGCCAATAATTTGAAACAAGTAAAGTCCTACCAGTGAAATGAAAAAGAAAAAGAGTCTGAGTTATAAGTATCACCTTTCTGATTCGAAGACCAATTTCTGTTCCATTCAGAAAGTATTTGACAGTCTTTCTGCCGAGAACCCATGCTCAGCATACATGTGTGTCAGGCAGGTGAGTGGCTGTACCTGGGAGAGAGGCAGGACAGAGGGCAGGTCTTGGCCAAGGGAAGCCCATTAGCTGCCTACAGAGGCCCAATGAGCAGTGCAATTCCATCTTCCCTTTCCCTTGAGGCCAGATCTAGACTAACAGCTCTCAAATTGTAGCCGGCACCAGAATCACCTGGGAAACTTGTTAAAACACAGAGCTGGGCCCCAACCCCACAGCTTCTGATTCAGCAGGTGTGTGTGTGTTGGGGGGTGGGGGCGATAATTGGCATTTCTAACAAATGCCCAGCTGGAGTGTTTTCATGCAAAGAGGCAATGCTACTGGCCCAGGGCCCCACCTTGAGAATCATTCTCTAGACCAGTGGTTCTCAACCTTGGCTGCACATTAGAATCACCTGGGAATCTTTTTAAAAATCCTGATTTCTGGGCCTCATCCTCCAGAAATTCTGTTTCTTTGCTACTCATGTTGTGGCCCCACCCCATAACAAAGAAACAGAATTTCCGGAGGCTGAGGCCCAGAAATCAGGATTTTAAAAAGATTCCCAGGTGATTCTAATGTGCAGCCAAGGTTGAAAACCACTGCTCTAGACATTAATTCCGATGTGACTAAAAAGTACACTAGTGACTAATAAGCTAACATCAAAATGACTAATAATACTTGAGAGATTTAAATTGTGTAAGAGAAAACCTGATTTATGACCCCCTGGTGCAGAGTTGACGCCATCTGTGTGAACCAATGAAGTGACATCTGAGTTGCATCTTGAAGGATGTATGTAAAGGTAGAAGGGACAGAAAGTAGACAGAGGGAGGAGCGAGTGCACGGGCACAGAGGAGTGAGGAAATCAGAAAGCTGCACACGATTGTGTTTGGCTGAAAAAGAGCAGCTGGCCGGGGAGGCAGGAGACGGACAAATTCACCAGGGCCCTTGCAAACCACCCCAAGGAACGTGCCCGATGAACTCCGCTGGGTAGCAGAAAGCAGGCCAGCACAGGTGCTGCTTACCTTCTGACTGGCCAACCTGTGAATGGAAGAGCCAGGAACTGAGTCAGAAGGGGATGGGAGGGCACAGGGAACTCAGCTGGGAGAGGTGGGCCCGAACATGTGAAATGTGGGCACCTGTGAAGCTTCCACGCTCCTGGAGGTACAGTCTGCCAGCAAGTGGCGCTGAGGTCAGCGTTTCAGGACTCGGTGGAAAGCCAGGAACCAGCAAAGGAAGTGGGGCAGGAACCGTCAGAGAAGTAGAAACAGAACAGAGGCCAAGGCAGGAGAAGCGAACTTGGCCACGAGGGGCTGCAGCAGGGCACGTGAGCGAGCCACACAGGAGCCTGGGGCGTGCCTCAGTGGCAGCCACCGGTCCGGAGGCAGGGTGGAGGCTGGAGCCCCAGCTAGTCTCTCCAGCCACAAAGCAGCCACGGTGGGAACTCCCAGGGTGGAGTCGAGTGGGGTCAGGCACTGGCTGCCTCAGGGTGTCCTCAGCAGTGACCTTGCTGAATAAGGCTCATGAGTCAGCTGGGGGAGGTCGTGTTTCAGGGTCTCAAAGCATAGCAGGTTGGCGCTGAAGGCGGGAGGCAGAAAACAGACTCCAAGAATCTCAAATCTCTGTGTTCACAGATATGGGATATGGCCTGTGTCCCTCCCTTTGGCTACTGGTGCACTATTTTCATGGTGTCCAAGTGGGCTCAGGGTGACTGCTCTACCATGGGTGTCTACTCCGCGAATCAAAGAGTCCTTGTTTTGAAATGCTTGCTTTTGAAAAAATTCCCTGATGTTATGGGTTGCATTGTTCTCCCCCCCCCCCCTCGCCCCCCAAGATATCTTGAAGTCCCAACCCTCAGTACATGGGAATGTGACATTTGGAAATAGGGTCGCTGCAGATGTAATGAGTGAAGATGAGGTCATACAGGAATAGGGCGGGCCCCTAATCCCATATGGTGTCCTTATAAGAAGAGGAGACACAGAGGCGGACACCCAGGGAGAGCACCTTGCGAAGAGGGAGGCAGAGCTGGGCGCGGTGCGGCCACCGCCCTCATCGGAAGCGGGGAGAGGCCTGCGGCAGTCCCCCTCCGGCTCTCAGAGGAGACCTACCCCGCCCACACCTGGATTTTGGACTTCTCGCCTCTGGGCTGTGAGCGGATACATTCCCGTTCCTCTAAGCCGCCTTCTGTGTGGGGCTTCTGCGATGACAGCGAGGAAGCATGTGCACACGGGACGCTAGAAATACATTTGTATTATCATGGGACATTTCAGTATCTGTCAAAGCAAGAAAGCGACATCCGTTTAACAAAGAATATGTGAGACTCTTTGAATATAATTTGGGTATAAATTTGGGTGTTTTCAACTTTATTGAGGTATTATTGACAAAACTGTAAGATATTTAAAATGTACAGCATGATGACTGGATGTACATATACATTGTGAAAAGACTCACCACCACCCCCATGGAGTTAATTATCACCTCCTTGGCCTCACATGTTTAGTTTTTTTGTTCTTTTTTTGGTGGGAATTTTAAAATTCTACCCTCTTAGCAAATGCAGTTGTACAATCCAGGGTTATCAACTGTACTCGTGACCTTAAACATTAGGTCCTCAGACATCATTCATCTTATAACTGAAACTGTGGATTCTTTTACCCACCTCTCTCTATTTTCCCAACCCCTCATCCCCTGACAACTGCTTTCCAACTCTCTGTTTCTATGAGTTTGACATTTCCCCCACATGTAAGATGCTATGCAGTATCTGTGGGGTTTGTTTTCTGTCTCACTTACTTAGCATAATGCACTCAAGTTCCATCCATGTTGTCACAAATAGTGGGATTTCCTTTTTTAAGGCTGATTAATATTCCATTGTGTGCCTCCACACCACATTTTTTTCACCCATTCATCCATTGGCAGACACTTCGGTCATTTCCACATCTTGGCTATTGGGACTGATGCTGCAATGAACATGGGGGTAGAGATATATCTTTGAGATAATGGTTTTATTTCCTTTGGATATATACCCAGGAATAGAATTGTTGGGTCAGAAGGTAGTTCTGTTTTAATGTTAAAACTGGGCAAAACTGGCCTTTGGGCTGGGCTTGAAGTGGCATTGTATGCCAGACAACCTCCATGGTGTTTCCCATAGTGGCTACACAAGGTTACCTTCCTACCAACAGTCTGAAAAGGGTTCCCTTTCTTCACATTTGTTATCTCTTGCCTTTTTGGAAACAGCCACCCTAACAGGTGTGAAGTGATCTCTCAGCATGTTTTTGATTTGCATTTCAACAGGTGTAAATTGTGAATGATTGGGAAATGGCTTTAAATTTTTATCACCAGCCCTGAACAGTTTTAAATCCTGGTAACTAGAAAGAAATTTGAGCGCATCATTTAGACATCCTGAAGAGATCATTATTAAAGTCTTATTCAGAGACGTTTCACTCAGAGTCACTTTAGGCATAAAAACTGACATGAAAAAAAAAATGATATTCATGGAAAGAAGTTCAGGTTTCCCAATAAGAAACCTGAAAAGGTTTTATTTGGAAGTTTCATACAAATTTCATACTTACTATTTTTCTAATTTTTAAAAGTTTACATACTCTTCTTATAATTTTATACTATAAAGATGTAAATTTTCCACTAATTCCCGCCACAGACAGATAGATGCCTTTGAGCTTCCTCCAGTTTATTCCATTGTGTTGTATCAATATTATCATTCTTTGTAGGTGTAGCCTGACATAAAGGGTTGGAAAGCACTAGGAACACTGGAAGAGAGGGTATCAAAAAGACGTTACTAGTGGAGCCAAATAAAATTATATGTCTCAGAGGGAGAAGGCATGGAAATGAGGGGGCCAATCAGTGGAGGGTGGGCCGATACTGTTTCAGATCATGATGGTTGAACAGAAGAAAACATCTGTGTACGCAAACAATGAGCTGCAATTTGTAAGCTGCCTTCTCCTTCACTTCCTTCAGGCCAATGCTTCTTTGTAACTGAATATTTCCTAAGCAGTCTGTCTGTCCCTCTACCCATAGCTCAGTGACTTCATAATAAAACAACCTAGCGACATGAAATTGACAAGAAAAGAGAGCTAAGGTCGCTGTTTTTGGGGTTTTTACTTCTACTCACATTTACAACTCCTAATAGTGTTTGTAGTAAATAAATAACATCACTTTACACACTGAGAACCACCGAAATCTATATATATAAAACCCTAATATGCAAATAGACCAAACGGCAGAACAACCAAACAACCAGTCACTATGACGTGTGCTGACCACCAGGAGGCGCGTGCAGAACACGGCAGGCGTCGGCAGCAGGCGGCAGAGTGTGGAACATGGTGGGCATCGCTGTGGCAGGATGGTGGAGCAGGTAAGCGGGGGCACCAGACCAAGGTGGGACGCCAGTCACTGTCATTGGGGCAAGCCTCTGGTGGTTACTGAAAATTCTTTGCTCCTGTGCACCATGGTCCCACTGGGCACTCACACGCTGCCAGTGCCTGGTGCTGGCCCTAATCATTCGGCGCCATGAGTGGGTGCAAGCAGCTGCTGGCCCCCATCACCTCTCCCTGCTCCTGATGGGTGATCGGGGCCAGCAGCCGCCTCTTATACTCGCTGATGGCACCAGCCCCAATCGCTCTGCGCACCATCAGCATGTGGCAGCTGCAGCAGAAGCGGGGCTGCCGGCAGACAGGGGACTTGGGGCCACGGCGGGAGGAGCCAGGCAGGAGCGTAGAAGATGAGCTGAGACCTGCCCCTGTGCCCACTGCAGCCTCATGGTTCACAGTTCCTTTCAAGGTGCACAAATTCATGCACTGGGCACCTAGTATCATTATAAGATGACAAGGATGGAGACTTGTTAAGCCCAGGTTTGGCCCAGTAAAGTAACATTGCATTTGCACAATTCCTGACTTTAAGTCTGTGTGTCTAGCAGTCTCATTCCCCTGGAACAGATCATGTGGGTTTCTAGTCTGTCCTGGGTCATTGTGTTGATACAGAGAAACTATGAAGGCAGTAGCTCACCCCTAACCAGTTTGGCTCTGTCAATAGAGTGTCGGCCTGTGGACTGAAGGGTCCCGGGTTCGATTCCGGTCAAGGGCATGTACCTTGGTTGCGGGCACATCTCCAGTAGGGAGTGTGCAGAAGGCAGCTGATTGATGTTTCTCTCTCATCGATATTTCTAACTCTCTATCCCTCTCCCTTCCTCTCTGTAAAAAATCAATAAAATATATTAAAAATATAAAAAATTAAAAATTAAAAATTAAAAAAAATATTTTTTAAAAAAAGGCAGTAGCTCAGAGCTGGGACAGTCCGGGGTCCAAAAGTAGAAGCCCAGATTCTAAGAACAGTACTTCCTCTTGGCTGCTGCTGGCTCTCTCCTTCCCCCTCCCCCAGGAATACCCCTTCTCTCCCTCTGACCTGGTGGCAGCCCTCCTTCCTTTCCCCAGCACCCCCACCCCTGCCCCCTCAGGAGTCAGGCTCAGACACATACTCCTGTGCTCCCTGGCTCCTGCACTGTCACAAACCTGCAGCTCTTTGTTCTCCACAGCCATGGGCCAGGAGTTTGTCTAGGACCAGAATGATGGCTTAAAAAATGTTTTTATTATGAAACTAGAGGCCTGATGCATAAAGATTCATGCAAGAATGGGCCTTTCTTCCCCTGGCTGTCGGCATCGCCTTCACTCTGGCTGGAGCTGCCTTTCCACCTTCGCTCCAGCCGGGAGCCGTCTTTCTACCTTCCCATGCTGCCCAGAGGCCTGGAGCATCTGGGGCGGTGCAGAACACCTGTGTCATTATCATGGCAATAATGCAACTGTCCCACCCCACCCCCAGCCGCTTGGTGCCTGCATATGCAAATTAACCCGCCATCTTTGTTGGGTTAATTTGCATACTCACTCCTGATTGGGTGGTGGTGTCATGAAGGTATGGTCAATTTGCATCTTTCTCTTTTATTAGTGTAGCTAGATAATACATGAAGTGCATTTATCACTCATGTGAACAATAATATAGACAGAGCCACTTTAAAATGGAGTCGAGGAGGCCACTTCAGAGGAATGCCTTGCACTTCTTACTCCTCAAACCTTTGGAATGTTAAAACTGGGCAAAACGGCCTTTGGACTGGGCCTGAGGTGGCATTGTATGCCAGACAACTGTTTGCTACAACGACTGGGCTGAAAATTAAGTGAGCATCACTATGTTAGCTTTTCTGCATGTTTAGCACTGCCTTCTCCCTTCTCTTGATGTACTTGTGCCCCTTCCCTTCCTCATGAATTCCCCTGGCCTTGTGCCTCCTAATCAGGACCCTATGTGGGTTTCTGCCTCAGTGCTTCACAAACAGCTATACATTTGGATCTCAAATAAAGGCTTGTTGCCTCTCACTTTGGCCTTTTATTTTTAGGTTAACACCTCATAGGACATTTTTTTAAACTATAGTAAAATGAATTCTCTCTTAAGCTCCCCAGCCCTTTTGCCTCCTGCACCCCTAGAGGTAGCTGCTTCCCTGAATGGGTTATTCATGCTCTTGCTTTTCTTGATAAGTACCACCTGGTTTTGACCTTTATAGAAATGGAACTTACACAGGCATTCTTATGAGACTTCCTTCTCATGGGGGTCTTTCACCCAAGATAATGTTTGTAAGACTCATCCGCTTTGCTAGACGGTAGCGATGGCTCATTTGTTTTCACCTCTTGGCAGAATTTTTGTCGTGTAAATTCTGCATCTTGGTTGACCTTTCCTGCTTTGATGGACATTTTGGTCGTGCCCGTTTTATGCTTGTGGTGACCATTCTTGAACGCACCATGGGGCCTCAGCTTTCCCGTAGAGCAGCGGTTCTCAACCTGTGGGTCGCGACCCCCTTGGCGGTCGAACGACCCCTTCACAGGGGTCGCCTAAGACCATCCTGCATATCAGATATTTACATGACGATTCATCACAGTGGCAACATGACAGTTACGAAGTAGCAACGAAAATAATGTTATGGCTGGGTCACCACATGAGGAACTGTATTAAAGGGCCAGGAGGTTGAGAACCACTGCCGTAGAGGGGTGTCTAGGAGTGGGGTTCAACCTTTCTAATAATGCCAACTTGTTTTCCAAAAGCAAGGGACCCAGCCTACACTCCAACCAGCAGTGCCCCCAAGTTCCCATTGTCTCACAGTCTTACACTTGCCATGGGCAGACTTCAATCTTGCCGACCAGGCGGGTAGGAAATGGCACTCGTGGTGTTGTTAAGGAAGATGGCTGTTTCATTCCCCGGTTCCCAGCACCTACCAGAGGACTAGGCGTGTGGGAAAGATCACAAGCCTTTTACCTGATGAATGAAGAGCAACCATGCAATGTGACAAGTACCATGATGGAGGGGAACATATCTGTAAACGGACCTCCTGTCCTTAGGTCTTCAAATCAGGTTGCACCTCAGAATCACCGGATATCCTTTTTTCTCATTTTATTACAAAAAAAAAAAAAAGGCCAACATACAGAAACGTTGGAAGAACTGTTACCGTGAGTCCCCGACCACCAGCATTTTACTCACTTGCTTTAGGGCAATTCTTTCCCTGGCTGAGTGCTGGTGCTGTAGCTCTAGGGTGGGAGCACAGAATCTATTTTTGTTTCCTCAGGTTTTTGTTTTTAAACTCCCCAGGTGATTCTGATGAGCAGCCAGCCTGGGAAACCAACCCCTGAAGGAACTCGCCGCCATAAATAAAGACGACAGATTTATAATTAGCCTAGCACTGCTCCTTCTTTGTAAGGGGATGGGGGGAGTTCTACCAGCCATTTTCTTAGAGCCCCAGCATTCCGGGGACTGTGCCACCCAGGGTCAGCCCTGTGGCCGTGTGGGGGCAGGTCCTTGGCCTGAGAAGCCAAGAAGGACCCAGCTCACAGCCACAGAGAGGAGTGCGCCCTTCAAACCCAAGCCGGCTCCTTTCAACATCTGGGTGCTGTCATGGATGAACCGTATCCCCCTGAATTCATATCTTGAAGTCCTAACCCTCAGGACCCCAGAATATGACCATATTTGGAGATAAGGTCCTGAAAGAGGAAATTTGGTTAAAATGAGGTCACGTGGGGGGCCCTCATCCAGCAGACTGGTGTCCTTACAAGAAGCGGAACTTGGACACAGACACACACAGAGTCTGGAAGCCCAAGGAGGGAAGACCCAAGGAGTAGGCAGCCAAGGAGAGCGGCTCCACAAGAAAACACCTTAACCCGGGACTTGTAACCCGCAGGACCAGGAAAATAAGTGTCTGCTGTTTAAGCTCCTCCGCCTGTGGTCCTTGACTGCGGCAGTCCTGGCACACTAATGCAGGCGTGAGGGAAAGACGGCAAGCCTAGAGTGGGATGGCAGGCCAGGCACACGGCTCCCACCTCCCGGGCTTCCTCCAACACACGCCTCCATCCACACCTGGAGAAGGTGCACTGACCCATGGGGGCTGCTGCTAGGAAACAGAGCCTCCTTTCCTGGACCAGCTCTTCGGACGGCTGGGCCCAGAAACACCAGGAGTGGCACCATCTGCATAGACTGGGGTTTTCAGAGCCACCAGCAGCTGGCTGCCAAGCAGCCCCTGAACACAGCACAGGGACAGGGCTCAAGGCGGCTTCAGCCCCTCACACCTCAACCCTCCCCCCCAAAATCTCCCTCTCTCAGAGCCTTTGCCTCATGGCCTCTTTCACTCAGAGTGGAAATGAAATGTGGCTAATCCTCCAAATGTGTAACCACACAGCTCAAGTGAATGAAGTCCAGTTCTGCACCTTCCCACGGACCTGCACCAAGACGAATGGTGCATTCTGGGTAGCAACCATGCCCATTGTGTAAAGCAGCACTGCTCTCAGACAGGCTATGGTTCATGTTTACCGTACTCATAGCCTTCCCAGTCCTCTTAGGTGGGAACTTCGTGGTCATTTTTCTGACCTGCTTGATGGCTTTAAGCTCTTTCCCCTGGCTGTGACCCGCCACACCACTGTCACCCCCAGCCAGCCAGGCCAGACTGTCCCCACAGCTTAACCCTCCTTGAGCATTTTGTTCCTTACCAAGAGCTTCCGTGGCAAGGCTGCCCTGCGGGTCTCCTACATGGGAGTTGCGTCTCCTTAGAGGGGGTCCCACATGGACATCAGTTGCAAGAGGACATAAGTTTTAAGTTTTGAGGCAAGGAGTTCCACAGGTCTCTCCCTCTCTCACTATTTCTTCTTATCCTGAGATTGTAGCCCCCTCTTTGAAGATTACACTGTCTCCTGGGTCCCCTGGAGCTTTTGGTTTATGATCTTCCAGGTTGTACTCCACTCTTTTGGTTTTCAAGCTTTTTGTTCATGCTCTTCTATTCTTCAATCCTGTTTTACTTCTCCCTGATTAAACAATTCTTCTCTTACTGTTTCACCATTGCAATTCAATTGTTTACTCTCCTAATTCCAACCTATCACCTTTAAATATTTCTTACCCATTGGTCCTTCAAGCCCTATCTTCCTGATGAAGGAGGTAGGGGTGAGGGTAGGTAGTCATTTTAGAATTGGAGTCCCTACATTGAACGACATCGCTCCGTATGAAAGTTTGATCTGTCTGATCCAGTATCAAAGAACTGCGTGCAAGAGTGGCATTCACCAAGAGGTGGAAAGCTTCTCAAATGTGGACAAATGTGTCTTTTAACCCTCAGTTATTCAGCTGAAGCATTCCTGTTGCTGGAGGTTGCTGTGGGGGAGGGGACAGATGAAAGTGCTTAGGCACACACTTTGAGTGGGAGCCAGGGAAGTCGGAATCCTAGAATGAAGAATGTGTGTGTGACAGGGGTTAACAACTGTATTTGAAGTAACAACAGATATTTAGAAAGACAAACAGAGCCAGGGATGACCTTGCCCATCAACAGGCTTGAAGATGCTCAGATGGTCTCTTTTCAGACCTGTTTCAAAAGATCCCTCTATTGTCCCCTCCGCCAATACCCCAAATGTTTCCATCTGGTCCTCCATAGTCAATCTCCAACTTTTTTAAAAAAATATTTTTATTGATTTTTTTACAGAGAGGAAGGGAGAGGGATAGAGAGTTAGACACATCAATGAGAAAGAAACATCGATCAGCTACCTCCTGCACACCCCCCACCAGGGATGTGCCCACAACCAAGGTACATGCCCTTGACCGGAATCGAACCTAGGACCCTTCAGTCCAGAGGCTGACGCTCTATCCACTGAGCCAAACCAGTCAGGGCAGAATCTCCAACTTTTGAGTTATTCCTCTGAGTAGGCTCTAAAAGTCCAACTTAACTAGCAAATGTATCATCTAGTAGCCTCCTCCGCCATTGACACCTTGATGCTAATTGGCGTATCAGATGGGGTGGCTAGAGCTCCTTCATGCCAAGTGGGTTATCAGACTGGGCAGCACTGGGGCTGGTTTGAGGGAAGGGATGAGGCATAAGCAGCTTTAGAAGCGGGGAGCGCGCTGTTTGATGAGAAAGAGCCCACCCTGGCGGGGAGTCTCTGAGAAATACCAGTAGGTGACAACATCGGGCGCTCTGTGTGCTGGAGAACATCTCCCTCCCGCTTGACAGCTGAGCATTTCTAGCAGCAAAGAGTCCGGAGAAGAGAGGCACTATCCCTTTCAAAGACTGATCTCAGAGGAAGGCAAAGAAGGACAGGTTGCTCTTGGGAGAGAATATTTCCAGTGAGTTCTCATTCCAGACATTTTAGGTTACAACACCAAAGAAAGGTTCTCTCTCACTGATTCGCTACACTACTGCAGCCCAACTCAGGCTATTGAACATTCAAACCAAGCTTGTCTTTGCTCCAGTTGTAAAGCATTGGACTGAAATATGATGTAATGTGAACACACTCAGTCTTAACCAATGGATGCAAGGCCACACATCTAAATAGCTCTGTAATCGCCTTGCTCTGCACTGCAAACCAGGGTGATTCGTCAGGAGACTCATACAGGAACCCCACACTGCACGGCCCCCTTCTGAGGAGGTAGGAGAGGGCTAGGCAGTCGGGGACAGGACCTTGGGGGTGAGAGGGAGGGAGTGAAGCACTGTAGACATGGGCAGAATGCAGCCTGCTGACCATGCCCTGCTCCAAGAAAAAACACAGAGACAGACAAAATGACCTAGAACTGAACCCGGCTGGGCAGGGAAGACTAAACCCAGCTAGGCGGGAATTACTAAGGCAACCCAACTGGGCAGGAAAAGAAGAGTGCAAGAGCACGCGTGCTGGAGAAGTAAGCTTTAAAATGTATACATGTTGCTAAGGCAGAATTCTTTGAAAAAATCAATCAGAAGCCAGCAACGCATAGATCTACCCCTAGACAAAGAAGCACACTTCCTTCTCTCTCTGGTGCACTGGGCTCCTGGCTCTCCTGTGGCAGGGGATGTGCTCTCCGCGCCCACGTGGCTTATGGCCATGTGGGGCTCCACATGTGGACAAATGGACTGTCATTAGCTTGGATGCTGAGCTACACCCGACTGCGACATGGAAGGGACGCTCTGGACACTGGCCTGCTCTGGCGCTCCTGGAACCCAGCTGTACCTTCCCCAGGACGGCTTAAGGGACACAGACTTTGGAACCTGAGATCAAGAAGCTTCCTGGGCAACCCCTTGGGATCCCCTCCCTGTGGCGGGGAGTCCGTCTACCCCTCAATACACTTTGCTGTGCTTACTGTCTTTGTCCGTGGACTCAATCTTCTATTTTGCGAGAGAACAAACTCAAACAACAGACATTTGGCATCACTTCCAAGGCCCTACACTTGATCTTGTGTTTGTAATTCTGAGTTCCTAAAAAAAGCCTTCCCCTCCCAAACTGCACTAAGCCCCTGGTCCCACCAAACCTGGGGGAGCCCTCATGGGCAGCCCTGGCCACACCCAAGGAGCATGGAGCCAAGTGTGCCTGCATGGCGGCTTCATTTCGACTAGGAAAAGCCAACTGCACCAGTTCTCCTGGCGTTCCCCACAAAGCTGGTGAAAGGGAGTTTGCCAAAAAAAAATATGTCTCCTTAGGGCAGTGGTTCTCAGCCTTGGCTGCACATTAGAATCACCTGGGAATCTTTTTAAAATCCTGGTTTCTGGGCCTCATCCTCCGGAAGTTCTGTTTCTTTGTTATGTGGGGCCCCATAACAAAGAAACAGAATTTCTGGAGGATGAGGCCCAGAAATCAGGATTTTAAAAAAAGATTCCCAGGTGATTCTAATGTGTAGCCAAGGTTGAGAACCACTGCCTTAGGGTAAGGATCATTTTAGGCTGTTAGCATCAAGAAACAGCACACCTGGGAGAAGCTCTAAAAGCCAAGAAGTTCCTTTACCCTCCTAAGGGAAATCCCCATCTGCAAGGGTGTTCCCCTCAGGCTCCCTGACCGGCTTTCACTATCAATGGAGAAGGCATGAATTACATCTGCATAACACCCATAGCTCAGGGTTGTTTCCTGGGCTTTGCCTGGTCACCCCTCATAACTGACTCCCCAGTCCCAACATCTTTTGTCTGTAGTTGAAGGAAGTATTTAAAAGTGATGGCTTCCACCATTCGACAGGTTACTCCGTGTTCCTGGGTCTCTCCCAGGCATACATGGTAAACAAATATTAAATTATAATTTGTTTTTCTCCTGCTTATCTGTCTCTTATTAACTTGATTATTAATCCAGCCAGAAGAACCTTGGAGAGTAGAAGATAATTTTCCCTTCCAGACACTAGCAACTTTATATTGTGGGCCATTTAAATGTCTTTTGCTAAGTTGTTTCTCTGTTTTCTTATCGCCTCTTCTCTTTCATATTCTAGACTATTCTATTTGGAAATGTATTGATACCTTCTTCCTCACCCCATCTAAGCTCATAGCAGGGTATGAATTGAGTCCTTTGATATGACACTAAATGTAGTATTTCTGAGGGAAATATTGCTGGGTTCCCTCCCCCCCCCCCCCAATTAGTATGACTCTTAGGATCCATGCTCAGGTTATATCTATTTGTAACTATTTCTTAAAGTAAATTGGTATGAAATGACTTTTTTGGGCCAGCCTAATTCACAGGGCTGCCAGCATTCCAATTGTTTAATGACTGTCTCAAACACTAACACTATGGAAACTCAAATGACCCTATGAAAGGATGGCATACCATCTTTGGGGGAGGGGGATAAGTTGTGACACCTAGGGTAGCTGTTGTTTTTAAATAACAGCACACGCTCGAAATCACACACAATCACACTGTCAGCCCCGAGTAGATGAGACAGGGCTGGCTTCACGTGAAGACGAGCTCGTTAACCCTTGGTAGTTTCAATAAGTTCCCTTACCTCTCCCCCATCGCAGTCATTCATTTTTACTCATAACGTGGTCCATTTAAAACAGCACCGATCAGTGGGAAACAGTTTGCCCTGCAGGTTTGAGCAGATACAACGTTAAACAGGGTCCTTCCCATTTAGGGCGAGAGGCTGAGCCGGTCTGTGCGGACCCACAGCACTTCCGGCTAACCCGATCACCCAAGCCTGCTTCATTCGGGAAGGCAACGTGGGTGGGAGCATTTGGGTGGCATACCCCAAAAACCACAGTAATTGGAAGGGGGGGGGGAGCAAATCTCAATTAATGACCCCTCGGCCAGCTACCAATCTTGGTTTCTCAGGGACTCCACCTTGGTCTCCTCCGCGGCAGCGGCTGCCTGGGCGCCCCCGACCGCAAGGACACGAATCCACATCCATCTTGGTGCCTTGGCCATTTCCCAGGGGAGGCTCTTGTTATCTGCCCGGCCTCCCCGGCTCTCTGCCTCCCTGTCAGCCGGTGGGTCTGCCGGCCCGAATGCTCCCAGCTTCTCAGGGTTCCGTGGGAACTCGGGCAGCAAAGGGCTTGAGAAGTGACAGGACCGGCGGTGTGGCTCCGCCCGGGCTCTGCGCACCCCGCGTTTCCCGGAGAGCAGGGGATGCTGCAATGAGGTTCCCTGCTCCCCCAGCACCCCCATCCCCGGGGGTCCGGAAAGCGGCTAAGTGTTAGCAAAGAACGTGTGTGCGGTGGAGGCGTACGAGGTGGGGAAGGCGAGGCGGCGGGCCCAGACCCCGCGCAGCGGCCCCCCGCGGACGCGGCCGCGGGGGGTGGGGAGGGGAGGGGGCGCCGGGGCTCGCGGGAGCTCGCGGGGCCGGGCGCCTCCCAGGAAGGCGGGGAGGGCAGCGCCTGTTTACCCAGGAGGGCTGTGCTGATAGCACGTTCCTCGAGTTTACTTTGCTTTCCTTGAGTTTATTGTGAAGGGGTAAAGTTTTCGGATCTGTCACGTGACCCTGACAGGTCCTGCCTATGGCGCGGCAGACCACCCACGCCGAGGGCCATGGAACTGCTTAATAGAAACAGGCTTGTAATTGTGAGTCCGCGCCGCACTCCGCCGAGAGCCTCCGGCGGCCCCGCGCGCCGGGGTTTTTACACTTTCCGCTCCCTTTGTAACGACGGAGGAGGAGGAGAGGACGAAGACCGGGGCGAAGGGAAAGACGACGACAGGGGAGACAAAGAGACCCGCAGCGGCCAGGCTAGGGGGAGCCGAGGGAAGACGGGGAGCAGACGGAGGCGCGGAGGACCAGGAAAGGGGGGCTCCGGGCAAAAAGGAATTGATGTGAAATCCCAGCCCCGCGTCCGCGCCATCGGCACCCGCGCTCCGGGCAGGGCTTGACGGCCGGCTATGGTGAGTGCAGCCGCCGCCGCCTCGCCCATCGCGCGGCGCGCGCCCCGGGGACGCGGCGCTACGGGACCCGGCGCCCCGCGCGGCGGGACGAGGGCCGGGCGGGCGGGCGGGCGGGCGGGCGGCGCGCCGGGGCCGCCGGGCTGGGTGGGCTGCGCCGCCGGGAGCGGTGGCCGCCCCGGGTCTCCGCGCTCGCTCCCTGGCTCGCACGCTCCGGGCCCCCGCCGCCCCAGGCGGTCCCGCGGGGCGGGGAGGGGGCTGGCGGCGACGGCCGGGGATCGGCTGCAGGGGGAATTCTCACGGAGGGGGTCGCCTGGGATCCCATTCGCACGCTTGGAGGGGTCGCCACCGTGGCTTCCGCTCCTCAGCCTGGCGGTGGCCACTGCGTGGCGAGTGCAGACAGCGCGGGGTGGCCGGGCCGGTGCGGAGTGACAGCGCCGCGGGGAGGTGCGGGCGGAGCGCCCTGGGCCCCGGGAGCCGCTGGAGACCTGCTGGAGGGGGCGGCGCAGCTCGTGGCACCCGGGCCGGGAGGCAGAGGCACTTTCCAAAACCTGGGGCTCAGACACCTCCCGCCCCGCCGCTGCTGGTGGGAGAAGGGCCAGAGGGGCTTTTACGAGTTCACGGAGGGGCCACGGGTAGGAGATGGTATGTGTTGACTTTATCACCCACAGAGTCGGGGGGGTTCTGGTGCCTGCCACCCATTAAAGAGGAGGCCGCTAGCCCAGTGCTGAGAGGGCTGAGGGAGCCCGGCCCATTCAAACTCCTCTAGACCTAGTGCCAACGCTGGGCCCACGGGACCTCCAGGGGCTACACCTCTGGGGTGACATGTGCTGTGTCTCCGGGTATTTAAGTTTATGTTTATAATGACAGTGCGTGGATGGTCAGTAAGTCCCAAGTTTTTAGGTCTGTTTCTGTCATCTAAGAAGAACCCTATGGAATGTTGCCTGTGGAAGACACCCAGAGACCTCTATTTTCCTAGACTCGGGAGAGAAAAGCATTATTTCTCCCCTTTTATCCTTCCTTCCTCCCTGGGGAGGGGAAATACATAAAGACCCACGTGGGTGGCTCTAAATATTTAATAATTGGATAACTGAGGTCTTGAACTACTACAATAGTATCTTTTCAGCATTCTGTGTGTGTTCAATTTCTTCTTCTTCTCTTTTTGGCTCCCCTAGTTCAACATGCAATTAATTGCCTCCACAAAGAGAGACAATGCCTGTTGGTGTCATCCTTTGTCACTGTCACATCATTTCTGGGTGGCACCTCGGGATAAATTGTTGCCTCAGGTGCCTTGTACCCACGCTGTAAAACATGGGCTTTCTAGTGTGAGCGTGTGTGTGTGCCAGCTGTCACCCAGCGTCCTTCTGCAAGGCTATAGAACACCTTTGAGTCCAAGATCTTTTTATGTTAAATGTTGAATCCAGGTGGACACCAACAGGCCCATTCTCAACTTAGGTATTAACCTTCATTTCAGACTCACTAAGAAGTGTATATAATTTCTGCTGACAATCTAGTCATAATCTAACAAGCTATTTGAATAGTAGCACCATTTGGAGCTATTCTGTGAAAGAAAATAAAAGCCTTTTTTACCAATTGTCTTCAACTTTTCAACTTTCTACAAATAGAAAAACTGACAAGCCAAATCAATGTGGATTAAAATACATCTCCCCTGGTTTATCTCTCTCTCTCTGTCTCTCTGTCTCTCTCTCTCTCTCTCTCACACACACACACACACACACACACACCTTTTATTTTCTCCTGCCTCTGCCACAGTATATAAAGCCCTATTGAGACATGTAGGCGTGATGTGTAAACCGGATTAGCAGTATGAAAGAAAGACACACAATAAGCTGGAATTGTTTTACTTCCCTTTCATTTCTCATGCCTATATCTCTAATAAATTTGTTGCTCCAGCAGTGGGTCAAAGGGATCATGTTGCTCAGCTCCTTTTTCATGCAAGACCCAATGGCAGAGATCACTGAAATGAATAGTGTGCCTTCTGCCAAATGCAAATCTTGATATAGATATATTAGATGGGGCGATAGAGATGAGGCAAGAGAGAGATGGAGAAAGAATTGTTCAAAGTGGGGCTGTTTCCAGAATACATCTCTATCCATTAGAGTAAAGTAATGTAGCTAAGAAGATATTTAGACAAGGGAGGAATCAATGTAAGGCTCCATGCTATGTTATCTTTCAAGTTCACTGTAGGCTCTGAACATTTTCTTTGCACTTGGTGACTGACATTCCCAACAAGAGAATACCAGTAGCTTTGGCAATGCATAAAGTCTAATTCCACTTCTCAAGCTAGTGTTTGAACCTGGAGTAATAAATGTGGAGATTTCTAGGGCCTTCTCAGGACATCTCCCCTCTGCCACCGCCCCCAACCCTCAGCTCAAAAAATGCCAGTGCTCCTGGGTTTGTGCTGCAGACCCCTCATTTACTCCTTTGTGGAACTGGGAGCAGCTTCCCATTAAAGGAGATCAGGGGTAATTAGCAGCATTATTTTGACAAGTTGGCTAGAGCTATTCCCTTTCCTCCAGTTCTGAGGAGAGAGCAGGAGAGGAAACAGAAGGTGGGAGGGAACAGGGGAGGGTAGTCATACTTAGGGGTTTTATATTTTGTGGCTGCTGAATGTACCCCATCTGCCCCCAAACCTTTTAGACTCATTTCCTACCATCACCTTTTTAGCAAATACAAAAGCTGCCAATGAGAAGATAATAAGGCATTCTTAGGGAGCCAAGAAAATGTGGTGGTTGGTGGCATACTGACTTGAATTGAGTCAAGACTCAGCTCTTAATCAAGGTACCTGCTTTGAACTGCTCAGGCTCTGACACATCTTGCAGTCTCCATCCATAAACAGAACATTACACCAAACCCCAAACCCCTCCCCCCATCTCACCCTCTCAACACGAATACTAGGGGACTTGGTATAATGTTAGCAATCATTGGCATTTGTGCAAAAGGGTATTAAAATTGGTAGACAAAATTATAGCATCGCCCAAGGATCAAATTACTAGAACGCATTTATCTCTATTCATTTGTACTCTGCAAAAATGAGTTAAGTTACATTAGATTTCAAAGACCCATTGGGTTGGATGTGAGCAACCAGTGCAAAGTTAAATCTCACTCTGGTTCCTCATTACCCCACTGAGCCCAGCTCCCACAGTTGCTTACCATTGGAATGCCCAAACACAAAAGGCAGATGCTTTAGTTCAGTGTCACCTTTCAGATAATCAGAGGTCATTTTTGAGATGTGTGTGTGGCGTGGTCATGGGTGTTTGGAGTATGGGAGCAGAGAAAGAGGAGACGAGTGAATATGTTAAGAGTTGAATCTGTTTTGAAAACTACAGACTCCAATGAAGACTTGGATGGAGATGGAGAGACCAAAATGACAGTTCATGCACTGAGATGAGCTTTACTTGGAAAGGGGAGATAGAACACTAAGCTGTGGCTCCAGAGAGAGCCAGCAGGTTGGAAGGGTTGAAAAGGCCCAGAGCTGTCACTTAATTTGGTAACTCAGGAGGGGAAAAGCCATTACAGGGACTGTCTTCCAGCAGACACCTTTGTAGGCCTGGCTCCTCCAGCTAGCCTCATTTCAGGTCCGGGGAATCCTTGTGGTTAGTTGAAGTTAACACACCCGGTGTGGCGCAGCGGTCCCCTGCACAGGGCATGCATATTAAAGGCGACAATGCTTACAAATGTAAATAAGGGCAGATTGGTTAGGAACAACATTATCGCTGGGAATGTCGCACTCGCATGCATCAGCAATGAGGCAAATTGGGGGCAGCCACAGCCCTGACCACCCAAGTCGGGCAGGCTTTTACACTAGCTCCTCTTCCCTTTCTTAAAACGTTACAGAAACAAGGCCAATTAGATCCTCAAAGTAATTCATCTCTGTGTATGAAAAAAGCAGACCACAGGGGAAGAGGCGGTGGGGGTGGGGAGATTAAGATAGCTCTTGTGAGAGCCCAGGCTGGGGACTGCACCCTGGAACCAATGGGCAGAATTTACAGGCCAGGACCATTGTCTGAGATGCTGAAAAGTTAACCTATCAAACAGCGGGTGAGCAGGCGCAGGGCGCTGAAAACCCCGGAGATCAATGTTCAAAACGCTTAGGAATTAAGTCAAACTGAGGGAAATGAGCCCGAGTGGAATTTGCCATTGAAATGGTGCCCGGGTAGCCGCAGCCAGGACGAGGATGTGCAGAGAGTAATGGGGAAGGAACCTTGATGGGTACATAGCCTATAATTTCATTTTAGCATCCACAATCCGAGCAGCCATACTGAAATTGCTGTAAATAAAAGGTTGGTAGGAAAAACTAATATCTTGGTCTAAAACGTTGTAAAGAAATGTGAAAAGACAAACATAGCAACCTGTCCATGGCTACATGCAGCATACCTCAAATATAAAAACTGACATGGAAAACTAGGGGAGCCACCCCCCAAGTCTTTAAAAAATGATTTTCAGCTACAAGCACGAAACGTCTGCAGAACCATTCAGGAAAAAAATAGAAAAGAAAAAAAGCCAGAGTAAATCACCTTTCCTGCTGTTTGCTATTTATCAAGCATAATAAAGAGAAGAATGTTGCTCAAAGATTAAACTTGCTATGGTCGAGCCCACTTCTCCTGCGGTATTATTAAGGACGAAGTCTCATTTTCATTGGACAGTGCTCGTCTTCCCTTCTGGATTTCAGCAGCCCTTCCCAGAACAGCACACAAAATCACGTGCTCCCTCGGAGTTCTGACTTTTGAATTTCCGCGCTGCCCGGGTCCTGCGGTCCTCCCCCTGGTCTCGTGCATACCCCCAGACTTTTCTCTCTTTGTCTTTATTCTACAGGTCACTCTACCCCGCCCGGCGTATCGCACACGTATTGCTGGTTCGAGATTCAGGGGGCAGGATCTCCCAGCGAAAGCAGGAAGCAGAAAAAGCTAGAGGGAATGTAGTGAGGCTGAATAGGGAGGCGAGAGATCAGGGGAGGAGGAGAAAGGGAGGAAAGAGGCAGGGAGACGGAAAGAAGGAGGGAGGGGGACCTCTTAAGAGGAAGGAAGAGGGCGGGGAGGGCGAGCCGACAGGCCCCCCACGGGAGCCGCGTGGGCCCACCCGGTGGCCGGTTGGCAGCGCTGCAGTCCCTCTCCGGCCGCGGCCGCGGGGCGGGTGAATGGAAAGGGACCCCGGCTCTTAACCATTGGCTGGCCGAGGGGAAGCCAAGCGGGCATTGGGCAACGTAAGGGGGCCGGACCGCCTTCAGGAATGTACTACGGCGCGTCCGGCACGTCCGTCCGCGCCGGCGGGGCGCGCGCCTCGCCTGGGCTCCGGGCAGGCAGCTGGGGAAGGGGAGCCCGCCGGGTGCGAGCCAAGCGCACCGGCTTCCCTACCTGCTCGTTCCGGGCCGCGCGGGCGCGGGGAGTGCGGGAGCTCGGGCGCGTGCACTCGGAGACGCGCGCGCGCAAGAGACCTCCCGGCGGCCGAGCGCGCGCCGGCCGGCCTCGGTCACGTGGCCGCGCGAGCTCCGCCCTCTCCCCCGCTCCTCCCCCTTTCTCTCCATCTGGGTCTCTTTCTTTCCTTTCTTTCTTCTTTTTTTTTTTTTTTTCAATGAACACACACCGTGTGCATCTTAAAGCCACACGGCCCCATTTCACGGCTTCAGTCGGCTTCTTGTTGCCGCGGGTCCCTCTGCGGTTCAACACCGTTTCTAAAAAGGAAAAAAACAAATATTAAAATGAGGCAGAACCGAAGGTTTGGGGGTCTGGACCCTGTCCCAGGGAGGAACTTAACTTGCAAACGTAAGAAAAACAAATTCCACTGTCCAAAAATTATTTTTAAATTAAAAGGGGAGCTATGTAGACAGTTCGGTTTGACTCGGGCCCCAGGGGCCACCTCAAAGGGTCGCGTGTTTTCTTCCCCAGTGGGAAGCAAAGCCCCCGGAGCCTCGGTGACACTGGCCGCAGTATCCGACGAGCCCTCGCAATCAGCCCACAATTTGTTTCAAATGAATCCAACATCAAAGCCTTTATTGTCCCCTACGTCACGCTATTATTAAATATAACAGGATGCGTACCAGTTTTTGAAAAAAAGTTTAAAACAGACTTTAAATAACTAAGGACATGAAGTTAATAATAAAAAATAAAATAAAAGGGAGAGTGTCTAAATCCAAAATAGGAAAACTTCTTCCTCGAGGAAACAATTCCGTTTCTCTGGGTTGTTAAAAGGATTCTGTTTTCTTTACTTTTTAATATTTATCACATTAAAGATTAAAATAAAAACGCCTTTGCCTCCATGAGAATGCTTCGGTGTCTGATACCCGGCCTCCTTCAAACCCGGACTGTGCTGCCCTGGGTTTTTCTTTTTTTTTTTTTTTTTCTTTTTTTTAGGAGGGGAGGGGGCGAGGGACTAGATTTTAAGAAAAGGTTTCTTTTTCCAAAGTCCTTACTTTCCTCTTTAACTTTCCATTTTGTTTATCTTAATGTTAGGCGTTGTTCCCTGCGAGAGTCTAAGTCTTCTCTTTAGTTATAAAAGAAAAGAGAGGAGGGAAAAAAAAATCTGGCACAAACTGGTGTACTATCCACCACCCTGTCATTATTGGTGCAGGCCTGGGAATTCAAGCCGGACCTCCCAGTATTTGCTGCAGCTTGAGGCCAAGGTGCCTCTGAAAGGGTTTTCTTTGAGGAATTTCAGAAATTGTTTAAGCGCTTAAAAAAATATTACATTTCCCCCCGTGTCTATCGCGAGGCAAATGTTCGTGGGTGTTTGTGTGTGTGCGCGCGCTCAAAAGGCCTCTACAAAAAGAAGATACTGTTGAAAAGAAAAGGAATAAAAAAGAAAAGGGGGGGGGCATTCCTTAATGGAAGTATTGCATGCGAGAACGTTGGCGCTCTCGGAGGCTCCCCCCGAAGCCGGGATGCACACACTGGGGTTGCCTACCTGGGTGGTCTCTCTACTTTGGTGAGCTGTTGCTAAGCAGCTAATAATAGTCATGTTTGCTGAGTAATTTCTGCCCTCCGTGAGCCAATCGCGTCGCAGAAACCCAAGCCATCTGACAGCCCCAGGGGCGGGAGCTCCAGCCTTTTTCTCTTTCGCTCGCTCTCTCCCCCTCCACCCCCTCCCCTCCTCCTCTTTCTCCAAATGGAGAGAGTTCTTTTTTTTCTTCTTCCATCTCATCTATTGAATCAAGGAGCTGCTGCGGCCGCTGCCCGCTGCACACACACAGAGCGGAGTCCCCAGGTCCCGGGAGCGAGAGAGGCGCGCTGCACGGGGGCAGAATGGTCCAGTGGGTCGGCGAGGAGCACAAGAAAGCAGAGTCCGGGATCGAGCAGCCACCGCGAACCCAGCAGCCAGAGCGCGAGCAGCCCGAGCAGCAGCTTCAGGAGCCGCCACCGCCAGCAGCAGCAGCCGTGGGAGCAGCGGCGGCGGCGGCTGCCCCTGCCCGGCAGCGCTGAGACCCTCTGGGCACCCACAGACCCTGCGTCGGCGGCTCTGCGCTTGCCCTCCGCGGCCGCTTGGGCGACTCGGGAGGCGCCGAGGGAGCCAGCGAGGCCGGCGGGAGCGGCGGGGATTTGCTGGCGCTCTCTGCAGTGAAGGGGTCGCGGCGCGGGGCGGGGGGCGGGTAGGGGGAGTTGGGGACCGCGAGGAGCGCCACGCGAGCGCCCGAAGGACCGGCTGGCTCCGCGCGCCGGCTCTCGCCCTTCCGAGACCTGGATGTGGGCAGCGGCGGCCGCAGAGACCTCGGGACTCCCGCGCAATGTGGCAATGGAAGGCGCAGGGTCTGACTCCCCGGCAGCGGCCGCGGCCGCAGCGGCAGCAGCGCCCGCCGTGTGAGCAGCACCAGCGGCAGCAGCAGTATCAGGTCTGTCAACCGGAGCCCCAACCCGAACAGCCGGCGGCCAGAGGCGTCCTCCCGAGCCCAGCGCCGGGGCGCGCCGGGAGTCCGCAGCGGCGGCAGCAGCGCGCCGGACGGCCCGGGAAGCCTCGGTTCCCGCGGCGGCGGCGGCGGCAACATGGCCTCAGCTGGTAACGCCGCGGAGCCCCAGGATCACGGCGGCGGCGGCAGCTACAGCGGGGCCCCGGGCCGGCCGGCCGGAGGCGGGAGGCGCAGACGAACCGGGGGTCTGCGCCGCCACGCCGCGCCGGACCGGGACTATCTGCACCGGCCCAGCTACTGCGACGCCGCCTTCGCTCTGGAGCAGATTTCCAAGGTGCATTTCAGACTCTCCTCTCCTCCCACTCTCATCCCTCCTCTTCCTCTTTGGGCTCGCCTGGCCACACACACTTCTCCAGGAAAAGAAGCAGACAAGCGGGGATTGAAAAATTCAAACCCTCCCTCCGGTCCGGGGAGGAAAGGCTGTCTGAGGTCCGCAGGGGGTGGAGGGTGTGTGTGTCTGTGCGCGCGCGCGTGTGTGTGTGTACACGCGCCCTCCCGGCGTGCCTTTTCCGGAGCCCTGGGAAGCGGTCCGCCGTGGACCACCTTGGGGGCGGCCGCAGCGCGGCACTGCCCGGCGCCCCCGGCCGCGGAGCTCCCTCTTCCCGCGCTCCTGCCCCTATTTACAGCCCAAACCCCTGTAATGCAGCCACATTTCTTAACCTCTCGGAGGGGGAGGCGGAGTACAGAGAGGCGGAGAGAAGGGGGGGAGGGAGCCGAAATAAAGGTGGTTTCCTTTTCTGGCAGCCGGTTTTGCTTTTGTTGAGCATGAAATCTCAGCTCCCTTAAAAATTATCTTTGGAAGAGGGCATCTCCCCTCTTTTTTTCCAGTTTTTTACCCAGTTCTCAGAGCCTTGGGGGAAAGGGAACGTTGTAAACAAATTGCCACCTTAAATCCGCGGTCCGGGTCTGCGGAGCGGCCGGGTTCATTGTGTTTACAAGGCTCGTTGAAATGTGTGGAATCCGGGGAAGGCGAGCACCCAGACGGGGCCTGCCGGGGCCACGGCCACCGCCGGGGAAAACGCCGCCGCCGGGAGCAGCCAGCGCCCAGTCGGGACCCCGGGCCTGGGCCCTTCCCTTGTGCACTCCGCTGCTTTTTATGTTTACCGAGAAGGAAAGGGAGAGGAGGGAAAGATCCTTGTGGCTGCCCTCTTCCGATCACAAATATTGTAAGTTGCAGATGGCTGCCCCACTTCCTAATTCAGCTCACACGGCGTCTCCCAACGCTATGGAAATGCGTCCGGAGAGAGCTCCCGGGCCGCGCTCACCACGTGTATCCCCTTCCTACCACGCCGGGCGAGGGCCAGAATGGGGAATTCTGCACTGCATTGCTCCCCAAGCCCCCTAGCCCCCCAGCCCCCGTCCCTGCAGGGGCATCCCCAAGAAAGGTGAAGGGTGGGGCAGGATTTGCGCGGAAGGGAGCCGAGTTTTGCTGGTTCTTAAACGTTGGGCTCCTTTGCAGGGATTACGCAGCCTCTCCCTTACCAGGTCCGGCGTGGCTACTGCGCGTGCCGAGTGATTTCTCTCCTCTCTGCCTCGGCTTCCCCTTCCCCTCGTTCTTACACTCCCCCAACCCCCGCCAGCGCCGCACGTCGCACGCGGGGATGCTGCGCAGGCCACGCGTGGGGGCGCCCCTGCTGTCGCCCAGGTTCAACTCCCACGCTGCAGCCCGACTTTGATTTATGCCTAGTCCCCCCGGCCACCCCCGCTCCCGCCCACGCCGCTCGCGTTCTCTCGTGCGGGCGGAGGCTCCAGCCTCGAGGGCATCCCCCACGGCTTTCGCGGGATCCGCCGGCGGGTGCGCGCAAGCGGGCGTGGGCGCGCGGGCCGCGGCTCCCCGGCGCTCACCACTCCTCCTCTCTGCTTCATCCTCAGGGGAAAGCTACTGGCCGGAAAGCGCCGCTGTGGCTGCGAGCGAAGTTTCAGAGACTCTTATTTAAACTGGGTTGTTACATTCAAAAAAACTGCGGCAAGTTCTTGGTCGTGGGCCTCCTCATATTTGGGGCCTTCGCTGTGGGATTAAAGGCAGCTAATCTGGAGACCAACGTGGAGGAGCTCTGGGTGGAAGGTAAGAGCCCCACGCGGCGCCCTCCCGCCCCCTCCGGACCCCTGCCCTTCCTCCCACTTGATGAAGATATTCGCCGGCGCGCACCTAGAGCCCTGGGGGCGCGAGAAAGCCCCCGGCCCGCACCGGGGGGAACGGATTGTTTGGGCGCCTGGCCCCGAGCCAGGCCCGCCCGACAAAGGCCGCGCTGTAATCTACTCGGGGCGCCGCGCGGGGCTAGGTGTTGTGGGAGAGCGCGGCGGAGGCGGGCCGGCGGGGGCGCGGGGCCTCCGCGGGACGGACCACTGCGCGGCCGGGGGCCGCGGGGCCTGCCGCCGCCGCCGCCGCCCGCCTCCGCCCGCCTCCGCCGCGCCCCGAGAGGCGGCCTCGGGCAGGCCTCTCCGCTTTTGGCTCTGCTCCTTGGCTTCCGTCCTCCCCCACCCCACCCACCGCGTCCAAAGAGAAAGGAGGGGGGGGCGCGGAGAAAGGCCACCCCTCGGGCTGGAGGGAGTGTGCGCGCCCCCGGCGGCCGCGGCCGCCGCGCAGGGGAGGGGGGGGCGGGAGCAGCGCGGGCCTGCGGAGGCGGCGGCGTGTGTGGTCCTGTTTTTGGACGGCTTTCAACTCTGGGGGAAAAAAACATTTGTCTCAAGGTATAAAAAAAAGCGGGGAGGTGGGGGGAAGGAGTTGGGGAAAAAACTGTAAAGCGCAGACTGGAACGCATGTTTGCAAAGTAGATTAATGTTTCCTCGCGGGTGGGGGCTTTTAAAGTGGAACTGTTCTCGGGGGTGGGGGAGGCTGGGCTTTACGGGCTGAAAGAAGAAATGTGTTTTAGGAACGCGGGTTCGGAGGGAGGGGCCCCCGGAGCTCTCCAAGGGGTTCTGCCAGTCTTTTAACTGCATTCCTCCATTGGGGCGCGCGGGGGTGGGGGTGGGGGGGGGTCTTGAAGCCTTTTTAGGCAGTCGTAAATTTAAAATAGATCCCTCTCCCTCACGGAAACATTTCACATTCTTTTGGTGATACGGAGTTTTTTGTTGGCGGGGGCGGGGGGGGGGTCTGTTGGTTGTCTTTTAATTCTTTTTGGAAAGTGACAGTCTTGCTCTTTGGAAACACTTTAACCCCTAAACACTGCCTTGGCTCTCTTACAATGGGGCGGGCGGGAGGGATTGAGGTAATGATGCAGATATTTCAAACCAGAATATGTGGAGCTTTCCTGGCGAAAGCTAGCTACCAAGGACAAAATGGGGAAGCCTGAGTTCCATGCGGACTCCCTCCCTTTCAGAATGCTGCTGCAGAACTAGCCTTGGAGAATATTTCGTTAATTTTGCCTTGCTGGTGAAGATCCCAGCCTTCGGTGTTTAGCAAATATATGGTGAAGCCTTTAGCTGAGAAGTGACAATTAAAATAATAGTTCAAATAATTAAGACCAGAAAACATCCTTGCCTTAAGTAGCTTGGTAATTAATACAGAAGTGTTATTTGGATTGAATCCATGGGGTAATTTGCCTCAGTGCAACACTTGACTGTCATTGGTAGCGGAGAGAAGGGTTTTATTGGCCACCTATGATGTTCTGGGCGTCTGTAACGTCCCCAGCACGGTGCTAGGCACTGCCAGGCACACTGAAGCCTGTGCGACTCTCCCTGAGCACACATTCATCACTGAACACTACTGCGGTTCAATGGACTTGCACTAAATTTGAGCTCACAGTTGAAGTGGGCGTGAAAGTTAAATTCAAAAAAAGGAAAAGCTTTGATGGAGGTGGTGAGGCAAATTAAGGCGACTTGGAGAGAGAGAGAGGATGAAGGAGGGAGCTCTAGGCCATAACTCAGAAAAGGGGTCAGGCGAAGGCCCGAACTGAGTGGACAGATGGCAGAAGCTGCCCCCCACCCCCACCCCAGTTGGGTGCAATAGGTGGGCCCTGGACCGCAGGGCTGTAGTTTGGAAATGTGATTGGCTAGACCAGCAGTTCTCAACCTGTGGGTCGCGACCCCTTTGGCGGTCGAACCACCCTTTCGCAGGGGTCGCCTAAGACCATCCTGCATCTCAGATATGTACATTACCATTCATCACAGTAGCAACATTACAGTTATGAAGTAGCAACAAATATAATGTTATGGTTGGGTCACAACATGAGGAGCTGTATTTAAAGGGCCAGAAGGTTGAGAACCACTGGGCTAGGACAGAGCAAGGGATGAGCTGAACAGAGGGAGCCCCCAGCTCTGTCCACATGTTGGCATTCCACCATGTGTGCCAAAAATTTTGTTGGTTTTTTTGGTGACAAAAGATCACTTTTTTGTCGTTTTGAGGATGACTTTTCCGTCGACCTTTAATAGGTTTACAGAGAAGTAATGTGTTTTGTTTTTGTAACATTGTGTATTTCTAGAAGCACCTATGTTTCTGCATTGCACAACACATTCCATTCAGTTCTTGGAAGGAGGAGGAGCATGCTTTGGCTCTGTCTTCGGGAGAGAGTGTGAGGGACTGGCACACCGGAGAGGAAACTCATTCTGCCTACTTTGGGCCTCTGCGCTGTTTTCCTTCCCATGTCTGTTTTGGCAGTTTCGGTGTGGCTCATTGGTTCTTCAACCAAATATTACTCACTCAGTACTCTCACTTGTTGAGCTACTACCATTACCATTTATTGTTATCACATGCCTTACAACTCAGTAAAATAGTTATTATCTTTATTTTTTGTGACGTGATAGTTTATGTAATGCTTTTATATATAATAACTGAATTATTGTCCTTTTTTTATCTGAAAAACTATGGATCCTCCATGTCACCATGACCACTTTGCCTACTAATGACTTGAGTTAGCGATTTTCAACCTTTTTCATCTCATAAACTAATTAAATTATGCAGCACAGCAGAAAATATCTTTTTTATTTTTTGCTGATCTGACTGTGTCAATATATTTTGATTGACTTACAAAAAAGAATAGTAATTACCTACCCTTTTTTAGGCTCCAAAGCAACTTTTGAAAAAAAATCAGGTGCCTATACTTACTTGTATATAAGGATTTCTAGTACCAAGAATTAACCAGTCAAACACGACCTTATTATGCAACATGACCAATACGATGCAACTCTATCATATGACCTATATGTTTATGGTTCAAGACAGGGCATTTACACCCGACAGCTGTTGTCATTTATTTTTATTTGACAATCTAAGGGAAAAGAGGTCAGTGCCCCTGACTAAATAGTCAGGTATTACACATTTTAAAAATTCTTGTGGCACACCTGTTGGAAATCACTGACTTAAGTCAACTTGGTCTCCTGTTGCCTTGACCTCGATTTGTCACTCATTCACTCATTCACTCACTGTGTGCTAGATTTTTCCCCTGTAGAGGAAGCAACAGTTTGATAAATGCAAGTAAACCCAACCGGGGAGGCCACCATACCATTTTATAATTTTAATTTAAATTCAAAGTAGAGGCCTTGTTTGTGATGTAGTGAGCTTACTGTTCATGTCGACAGTAAGTCGTGTGAGCCTTTTCTTTCAGGAGGAAGTGTGCCGTGCCGTCATACTGTAGTAAATTAAAATGAGGAGCAAACTCGGGATTTAAGTTAATTTTGCACTTTAATCTCTTAAATTCTTCATCACTGTCAGCAAAGAAGTTTATTAGATGGTGTTTTCTTAATAGGAACTGTAAGTGTCCTGGGTACAGACCGGGTGCTGGCCACTACACGAAATAAACCAAGTGACAGAGGTTGTGTATTTCCATGGTTAAAAAACAACAGAAGAAAAGAAAGCATAAGAGATTTTAGGGGGAGAGGAATGCTGAGGGGCAGTTTGGAAAATGCTGTTTTTTCCTGTGATTTAAAAAAATGCCATGTATATATACACAGATGTATACCCACCGACAGGCAACTGGGGGCATATGTTTGTCTACATATAAATGCGTACTTGTGAAACGTGGGTAAAAGTGGGTTTACAGTTGTTCATATGGAAAAAGATGTGCGGGTTATGAGTATTATAATAGCTTTATTAACTCAAAATAATGTCACAACGGCACAGTGCCCTTAGATACAATCTCATAAGTGCTCAAATTGCTTCATTATTCACACATTCTTGTAGTCTTTGGAAATCGGTAAACAAAGCTAAATTTCAGTGACCTGCTTGGGTCAGCCCCACTGCCTCCCGGGTGGTTGAATTCAAACCTACTTTGCCCTCCTCTGTATATAGATAACAGATAGGTAAATGATTAGTAGATGGCCACTTGCCTTTGTTTGTGTGTGCACATAGACTTACTACATGCATTCATATAGCTGCCAAAGTAATGTTGTCTTTTTAATGTAGCTAGCAAATTAAAGGTATCCTTTGATTTCACTTTTTTTTAAATATATATTTTATTGATTTTTTTTTTTACAGAGAGGAAGGGAGAGGGATAGAGAGTTAGAAACATCGATGAGAGAGAAACATCGATCAGCTGCCTCCTGTACACCCCCTACTGAGGATATACCCACAACCAAGGTACATGCCTTGACCGGAATCGAACCTGGGACCCTGGAGTCCGCAGGCCAATGCTCTATCCACTGAGCCAAACCGGTTAGGGCTGATTTCACTTTCATGCTGGGAAGATGTGGCTTTATGAAGACAGTGTAATACATTGGCTGCAACGCACAGACCAGTATAAGCTAGATAAGGAAGGTGCCTCAATTTCTTTCATGGCATTGGCGATAAGAATTCTTTGATTCTGTTGTTTGAATGTTCATATAATGATTGCCTTTTAAGAAAGTGTCAATATACATTAGATGTTAGCTTGAGTCTTAGGTCAAGTAAAAAAAATGTCAAATCTAGCTCACTTGTGAATGGAGTCCTGAAGTTGAGAATGTGTGGAGCCCTGGCTGGTTGTTCAGTGGTTAGAGCGTCGGCCCACAGACTGAAGGGTTGTGGGTTCGATTCTGGTCAAGGGCATGTACCTCAGTTGCAGGCTCCATCCCCAGCAACCAATCGATGTGTCTCTCTCACACCAATGTTTATCTCTCTCTGTTTCTCCCCCTTCCTTCCACTCTCTAAAAATCAATGAGGAAAACTATCCTCAGGTGAAGATTAACAACACCAACAAAAAAGAGTATGTGGAACGATACAGTGGACATCTGCTCTTGTGGAAACACATACCAGTGCCAGCAAACCCGGGGGAGGCTGATTGCTATTTAAAAATAAAGATACCCACTGAGCGTGTATTCTCAGTGCTTGCTCTGTTCTGGGCACTGCATGACGCTCTAAAGAACACAGTCCCTGCCCTCAAGGTACCACCCCAGCGGGCATACAGACCAGTGGCAAGATGGCAGGACAGCCCCAAGGGGAGGGCCTGAGACGAGCATAGGGGTTGGAGAGCTGGGGGTCATGGGGCATTCCAGGCTGAAGGAACAGCATGGGCAAAGGCTCAGGGGACAGAGGCATGGCCTCTGAGAGAACTCCCAGTGCTTGCTTTTGGTCAGGTGTGAGGTAGGGAGCCTGAAGGACGAAGGCCCAGCCTCCTAGCAGGAAGGTCTTCAATGTGTGTAGGGCTTTTGGTTGGGAGGCTGCCAGCTTTTTCTTTCTCCCCTCCGCCCCCCTCCCCCCAATCTTTGCCTGTCTTATGATTTGCACTAGCATTTTGGCCCTCCACTGCCCTCCCTGGTACCAAAGCACTTCACCTGGATCTCACCCTTGTGGGCACGGAAGGGAAATGCTTTATTTTTAGTCTTGCCCATTTCTCTGTTGGCTTTCATTTTTTTCGCTTAGCGCTTTTATCCTCCTATCTCCCTTAATATCTGCCCCCCCCCCCCGCCCCCCAACCTTCTCTCAGACACAAGTTTGTTGTCGCGGTATCCCAGTGACAGAATGGCCATTTGCATCTTTGAACTTCTTGTTTTTTTCCTCAAAGCCAGCCCAGCGCCTCACTTTCTTTACTGCAAAAGGAAACAACCTCGAAATGAATCCATATTGCTTTGTGTTTGTTTATTAACATCTCCGGAGGCCAGCAGCAAGGGAGGAATAGCTTTGATATTTTTATTTTTTAAAAGAGAGAGAATTTTTTAAAAGGCTGCTTGAGGTTTATAAGTGCTCTCAAGTTCATACGTCCGTGCTAGCATTCTGCCTTCCGTGTTCTTGGCAGTTGTAGGAGATAACTGAGCCTCGCCATCCTTTCCGCTTAGCAGTGGTTCTCAACCTTCTGGCCCTTTAAATGCAGTTGCTCATGTTGTGACCCAACCATAAAATTATTTTTGTTGCTACTTCATAACTGTAATGTTGCTACTGTGATGAATCGTCATGTAAATATCTGATATGCAGGATGGTCTTGGGCGACCCCTGTGAAAGGGTCGTTCGACCGCCAAAGGGGTCTCGACCCACAGATTGAGAACCGCTGCCTTAGAGCAAGGTTTCTCACTGCTGACATTTTGGGCTGCTTCATTCTCGCATGCGGGGCCTTCCTATGCCTTGTAGCAGCACCCCCAGCCTCCACCCACCAGATGCAGTGGCAGCCTCCTAGTGTGATAACCAAAATTATGTCTGGTCATTGGCATGTATGTGTGTGGGGGAGAGGGGGGACGATGATGCACAATATCGCCCTGATTTAGAACCACTGGTTTAGATAATAGATTCCAATTGGAAGAGCCATGCTTTGCAGATGGAAGGCTTTTATTATGATGGAGCTGCAACTGCAAATGCATGCATGGCCTTGACAAACGCAAGAACTTTATTTTGTGAGGTACTCTCTCACCCCCACATTTACTGGCCCAGGTAACTAATGTTTTTCAGGCTAATTTAAAATTTCTGTCTTTTCCTTAGATTGCATTAAAAATCAAACACCATGACAAGTTGGGGGTAGGGCAGGCCATGGAAGGAAGAAAGAAAGAAATTTATATTCAAGTGCTTTTTCCTCCGGTGACTTGATTTTGCCAGATAGACCTTGTTGCATTTCAGCTCCGGTAGGCTGAAGGGATTTGGCATGGAGGTGACTTTGTAAAAAGCAATAAGACACCTCTGGGTTTTGTTCCTATTGAAATAACAGCTTTTTTCCCGGAAGTCCACACCGACTAGTATTAGCTCTCTGGTGGTCTAGTTCCCCGGATGTTCCTGTCACAAACCACTCTCGCCCAGGTGTCCTCACGCCGCACAGCCAGAGGGCCTGAGTCAGCCAGAAAGAGGTGGGGTGGGCTCTGCCTTCACTGCCCTGTCCCAGGTTATCTCCCCGTGTCTGGCCACTGGGGCTGTCAGTTTAGGTGAATTCCGCAACTGACAGAAGGCATTGCTACTCCTTTCCACTCCTCACTTCCCTGTGCATGTTTACAAATTAAGAATGTGTTTATTGATTACATTCCAATAGTGGGCGTGCACACACTGGTAGAAGCAGTTGTGGTATTTCTTTCCGATCTGGAGAAAAATGTTTTAAAACAATCATGGATTTAAAAATAACCAAGAGGCTCAGGTGCCTTCTCCCAGGGCAGCTGACCCTGTGGGTCCTCCCTCTCTCGTCTCTGCTGCCTGCCACTCTTCACCTCCAACAGGGGCTAGAAGCCAGATTGGGCGAAGGGGTGTTTCAGATGCCCGTAGCGCCACTTGGAGGCCCCCGAAGATGACAGCTTCCAGATGTACGAACTGCCGGATCCGTTTGTTTGGATTACGCGCCACAGCTGATGGCTAGATTAACGCTGGCTGGACAGGCTATGGGAGATTTGTCTGGTTTCCACAATGCCATGTTTATATTTCATTGGGCTTTCTCCTTCAAAGCTGACCTCCCTGTGACCCCGGAGCTCTGTCCACTCAGGCCGAGCTGTAACTTGTCAGCCCTTCTTGTGTTGGGGGGCTCACGGTTCAGGAGAAGGCTGCTTCTGTGGCTGCCCCGTTTTGTCGGGGGCAGCGGTCTGCCCAGATTGAGCCACTGGAGAGTATAGTCTGTTCTGGGGCAGGTAGGTGTGTGGGTGAGTGTGGGTGCGATTTTAAACGTGGTTTCTTTGTTTGTTTTTAAAGCTAGTATGGAAGTATCTTTAAATTAAAGGGGAGCAGATTTTAATAGAGGCCATTTTGCAGGAATATAGTATTTTAATGGACCACTATTTTGACAATATTTTGGGGGGGGAAGTTGAGGGAGGTCCAGCTGTGTATAACATCCCCAAACAATGGTCATACCCATATGATTCTATTACTGTGACCTCCTTTGCCCCTCACTGACGCCCAGAACCACCTTCTGCTTGCTCCCTCCGCCCTTACCCCCCTCACCGTCTCTCCCTTTGCTCATCTTCACCTCTGTCCTCCCTTCACTCCCTCTCCCTCCCACCCCTTCTTCTGCCCCTCTTCTCCTAAACTGCCCAACTCATTTCCTCCCAGTAGATCTCGGGAGTGACGAGTGTCAAGTCTGCAATGGTGGTGAATCCGGTTAGTCACACAGGGGCAGCGATTCTGTATGTTTCCACCCTATTGGATGCCGAGCTACCTCCCGTGTCCACCCTTGGGGCTCTGACCTTCGTGAGGGCTGTTTCCGGGACCGTCCTCTCTGCTGGGGTCTTGTCAGCAGAAGGTGGGCCTCCCCCCTCGAGGAGTCGTGGCATTTTGATGGACTTTCCAGGGAAATGTAGGACCCACTGGCCGGCGGAGTGTGACATCAGTGTCTGTCCCCTGCACTTCCTGTGTCGAATGGAATATGGAAGCATCGGTCCCCCTAGCACAGCGGTTCTCAACCTGTGGGTCGCGACCCCTTTGGGGGTTGAACGACCCTTTCACAAGGGTCGCCTAAGACCATCGGAAAACACATATATAATTACATAGTGTTTTTGTGATTAATCACTATGCTTTAATTATGTTCAATTTGTAACAATGAAAATACATCCTGCATATCAGATATTTACATGACGATTCATAACAGTAGCAAACTTACAGTTATGAAGTAGCAACGACAATAATTTTATGGTTGGGGGTCACCACAACATGAGGAACTGTATTAAAGGGTCGCGGCATTATGAAGGTTGAGAACCACTGCCCTAGCAGTTCTGAGATGGTTAGTGAAACGTCCACACGCATATTCCGAGCCAAGCTTTCCTGAGTGGAACTCGCGCCACAGCCAAAGGGAGCACGGAGCTTGCGCAGAGATGAAGAGGACAGACTTCCGCACCCACGTTTTGGCCAACTGCACAGCGTTAGAGGGTCCGTCCACGCGGCGCCCTGCGGGGCGAGGGCTTTGCTCCCGAAGGAGGGAGCTCCTGGGGGTTCCTCTCCGGGAACCGCCCTGGACTAGACACAGGTGTGGTCAAGGTTATCGAAATACAAATGCATTGCTTGTTCTTTGCTGCCACACTCTGAATTTGGGTGCTTTAGGATAATAACTAGATTTTTCCTCTTAAATTGGATTCAGCGTTGTTTTTTCCTCGACACTGCAATATCTGTTTTTCTACATGTACTAGTATCTTAAAGTTTCACAGAAATAATTAGCCTTCCAGAACAGTAGAATGCCGCCATTAAGAAACTGCCTGACCGCCGTGGAGATTTCTAGGAGTTGCATCCTGGCCTCGATCACGTCAAGACCATGACTGTTGCGTTATATTTGGGTTGCGAGGATGGTTGGAAAAACAGCTGTCATGTGTTAGGGGAACTGTGTCGGTGGGCAGTCAGGTCCCTGCTAATGAATGACAAGTTTGTTGTTGGAGAGATTTATAATGTGGAGTCAGGACCTTATTTCTAACTCAGTAACCCAGGTGCGAGTTGCCCACATCGTCCACACTGCATGTGGGTCCCCAAACCTCAACTGGTTATGATGGGGAAGCTAGTGCGAGCAAGTCCCGGTGCCAGAGACTCATCACTGTTAGCTAGGATAATTAACAGAAACAGATTTTCCCAATTTATCGAGCACAACAGCTTTCAGTTACTGGTGAAACGTGTTGCAAAAGTAAGCAGAAGGAACTGGAAGGGGGCTTTGTTAAGTCAATGTGCATGATCCCCCCCACTCCACCCCACCCCAATCATTGCTTAAGGGCTTCTGGCCCCTAGCTCAGGAATCCGGCCCAAAAATGCCAGATGTATTACACAGTCAAGTACTGCAATGTAAACACTGCTCTGTGCCATGAGGCAGGGTGGTCTATCTCCTGTTTAAGAAGAGGGAGAGGTTGAGGCGGGGGAATGAGGGGTACGCCCTCTGCTCCGCAGTGAGCAGCCATGGCCCTGTCATTGGGGTTTTTGGCTGCACAGTCAAGGTTTGGAACTATAGATGAATTAATGCTTTGGACTGGCAAAGAAAAGCAGCTTGAATAGAGATGCCAGAGGGAGCGAGATGTGGCTTGGATAATGTTGCTTCTTTGGGTCAGATAAGTATATCAAATGTTGAACCAAATGTGGGGGGGCGGGGGGAGGGGGGCTGATAGTAAGGAAGCTATTGACTTCCTAGCAGCATCCTTGGCATCACCCTTGTCATCCGCTGTGAGTTAAGTTGAAAGTTGAGCAGAGCACGTGGAGGAGAGGCCAGCTTCCTCCCCCACCCCCTCCTGTGTCTGAGAAAGCCTGTTGGGTTGGTGAGTAGTCTGTGTGTGAGCCCAAGATACATCACAGAGCTGCTCTGGTGTTTTGTAGCACTGGGGGGTGTGGGTGGGGGGTAGCTCAAGATATGTTGCAAAATAAACGGCCTTCCAGTTTCTAAGTTTAAGTGAAGAATCTGATAATAATGATCTTTTGGAGGTGAGGAAGTAACTGGGGCACGCAGGGCCACCCCACCGGGAGATCTCCGGGCAGGGCTGCCAGCTATCCAAGGAGATTGGATGCCAGACGTTATCTGTGCATCCAAGTCATGTAACACTAGGCAGTTCTTAGATGGACTAAATTCAGGGTTTTTAAAAATTAATATGAAGGTATTTTGTGAGTTAGGAGGAAATGGGTTTCAGTTTGAATTTGGGGAATTGTTACAACAATCTGAAATAATGTTATCCTGATCTAAGAAATCAGTTCTGTACAGAGATTCCAGAAAATTGCTTTAAGAAACAGTGATGATAAAAATAGGAATTTTGAGATTACGGAAAGTGTAAGCTTCTTTGACTCTCTCGCCCCCACCACCACTTTTTTTTTTTTTTTTAATTCTCCCATCTTCCTCACCCCCTTCCCTGACGTCCCCTTTGCTCCTTTACTGGGGAAATCAGAAAACTTCACAAAATAGATACAGATATCAAAATGTGTATTTTTAAATAGAGGCTTTTTAAGAGAAAAAATAACAAAAGAATTCCCCCAGCTGCCTAAGAAATTCTTTCCTCTTACCTGACTTCTCCCCATGAAGCTTATGCATTGTGGTGGTAAGTTTTAAAAATGATAAATATATCATCATTTCAGTCCACACACGGTCCAGAAAAAAAAAAAATTGCACACGTTTAATACCTTGCTTCATTGCAAACAAAGCTTACAATTTGAGAGACTTTGGATTAGGACGAAATATCTACTAACTGTTCTTTCTAGAGATTTGGGGAATAGGATGACCCTTTTTTCCCCCCCTTTCTTAAAAAAAATAGGCTACAGTTTCACATGGCTCCCAAAAGAAATCTCTCTCCCTTTTTGTTTCCCACACCAATTGATTTATCATTTTGCTTGCAAGCAGATCCAGAATGTTAGGGCAAGAACACACTCACTTTTTTCTCGTAACTTTTTTGTTGCGGACCGAAACCAGTTGACTTGAATAAATTTTTCTGAGGCCTGAATGTAGCCAGCAACGTGGAAAAATCTTACCATTCAGGGCCGGCTGAATGTACATTTCAGCCACACAGTAAGCTGCATTGGTAGGCACTGGACTGCTAAATGCAACCATTTTTCGCAGCAGCGAGTTAGACAGGTGATTAGCATAATTAGCACCGAGCAGCTATACATATGGTAATGCTGAGTGTGTAAATGCCAGCTGCGGTGTAAAATTTATGTCAGGGGTCGGCAGGGCTGTGCGAAAGTATTGTGTTCCAGCTGCAGGTCAGGGCCCCCAGAGCTTACCTCCTTTTCTCTCGTTGGTGAATACGCCAAACAGAAGAGAAAGACAGAAGTATAACAGATACGGCTTTGATGGAACAGCCCAGTTCTGTGCAAGAGAGACCGTCCTATAAAACACACACTGGCGCACACTCGCAGAAATCCCATTACTTTCCCTACAAATTGTCTTGCTTCATGCAGGGTCCCCATGAGCAGCGACCAGGATGGGGGCTCTGGGTAGTGAACCGGCCCGGTGGTTTCTGGGAGGACAACTGGAAGAGTTGCACTTCTGTTTTTTTCTCTCCGTCCTCCTGCCCTCTGCCCCCATCCCCTTCACTACTCCTGCCCACATGGTTTTCCTTCCGATGAAAGGGGAGGGGGTCCCCCACTGGATGGGGTAGTGCTTGTCCTTTAGAAGAATGGGAACAGCCGTCAGAGGAGGCGTTAGTTCACCCTGGAACCTACGAAGGTTCCAACAGGGCGACTTCCCAAACTGCTTAGCTGGTGTGGGCAGAGGGCTCGCAGTGTCTTTGTGCTCTGTGGCAGCTGTGCTCACCAGTCCACCTACCGCCCCTAGACCATTCGATAAGAAAGGAGGACAGTCCTGAATGGCTCATGCCCTTGGAAATGCACAGTGGAGGGATTTATTGCCAGGATGAGTTCAAGCATTTTTGCACTTGAAGCATTTTTTCCTGCCATGTCCCCATCAGCCCCCCCCCCCAACCCCCTTTTGGTTGGTGGCTTTGAGGTGCGGTGGTGACAGCATATAGTTCACACCACCACTGACCTGGTGATGAAACTTCCGCCCTGCACCAGGGGGTCCTTATGCATCAGCCCCTAATCCAGCTAATCCCAATGGCAACAAAATCATGAAAGTGGCCCCCAGTGACGGGCAGGCGTCTCCCGCACAGATGCAGAGGGAGGGGTCCCTCGTGGGAGATAAATTGGGCGCCCCTGGTGTTTCCCAGGGCAGGAGCCTGGGCTGGAAGGTGGGGACTTGCATGGTCTCCTCCCCCTTCACGCACAAGGAGGAGGCGAGTGCAAAGAGCCCAGGCAGGACAATGGCAAGAGGACTGTTGAGAGCAGAGAGGAGAGGTGATGTCAGTCCCACAGACGTGGAGAAGGGAACTGGGGTTAATGTTATGCATCAGCCTGAATGCTGTGAGGGAGCCCACTGCCACACAAGCCTGGGTTTTGTTGTTGTTCTTGGCTTGTTTTCTGTTATTTTTTTTAGTGGAGACTTTCGCAGGCCTTAACTAAAAACTGAGGACTGGATGATTGCATGCTGTCTTTGGTGCCTGGGTGCTGCTTCCCGGTTCAGCATTCCCTCGGAGCAAGCCGGCTGTGTGTGGGGGGGACCCTCCTGGGCTTGCTCAGCTCCTCAGAAAGACAGGGCTTGGGTTTGCATCTGCAGGTTTTTCAGCCCTTGAGCCGTGAGGTGAGATCATGCTAGGACCTGGGACAGTCCACAGCCGGGCAGGTAGGCACCGAGGCTAGAGCAGAGCTCTCCTCCGCTGTGTCGTGCCAGCAGCCAGGAACGGCTTGGCTCTGCAGGCTGTGATTTCACTCGGCCTGTCCTCGGTGGGGTTGACCGCAGCCCTCATTTGCACAGCAAGCCGCTCACGAAGAGTGGGCCTCCTGACAGACACGGTGTCATTTTGGGAGCTGGCGGTCCTGTAAGAAATACTGGGAGGTGAGGGGGACCGTGGCAGGCAGCAGGTCCAGTGTGGGCAGAGTGCTGGGCTGACCTGATCGTGTCCGACAGGGCGAGCGGTTGGCTCCCAGGAAGGCCATTCAGGGGAAGCAGGCTGAGCTGCAGCAGATGGCACCACCAGCAGCTGTTGTGGGGTCTTGCAGCAGACGCATGCTCCAAGGGAGCCTCCAGCGACTTCTGCACTCCACCTCCCCACCCCCACCCCTTGTCTCTGGGGAGGGGTAGGGACGGGATGGTGTCCTGCTTTTTGTCTTGTTTTTTGTGGTTTTCATCTCGCTGGCCTCCCTTCATGAAGGCAAATTCTCTCTGGGCTATCTGATTCTAGCATTTTCCCATGGCAACACCCAAGGGCACAATCCCACAAGGAGAAAAACAGCCCAGAGCTTAAGCAGCAGTTGGCTAGTCATGAATAAAAGAGATGGGTGGAAAAGTGACTAAAACTCACAGCCTAGGGGTTTTCAGCCAATTGCCCAAATTACTGAATCTTCACTTTTTTTTCAAGTTAGAAAATGAGCTGGTGTTCATAATTCTGCAGTTGCACCCTTTTAGAGATGGGTACTTTTTTTTCACCCTCTTAATAACTAATCGCAACATTGAAAGAGGGACCAGAAGTAACTAAAGGGTGTGTGTGTGGGGGAGGGGGGATCTCTAGCGTTTGTTCGATAATTCATGGGATTAATCAAATGCAAATGCTACGCTTGCATATACACAGACCCATTTTCCTAATTGGACTCTGAGTGGGTACTTTTCAGGCTGAAAGGGTCATTTGTTTTGACTGATTGACTTTTTGAGGCTTTGAGGAGAATTAATATCTTATACAGATGACTGCCTGTTCCCAAGGCTCTCTCTGTATTGAGGCTGTTCATTCATTTATTCATCCGACACCCTGAGTGTGCCCCGGCGAGCCTGGTGAGCCGAGGTGAGTGGGCAGTGGAAAAACACTTTGGTTGGTCGCCCAGATTATCTTTTTGTGGATCACAATAAGCTTTTGCGAAAAGCTTTTTTGCATGAATGCCACAGGCGTGTATTAAGCCTGTGCAGAAGGCTGAGGCAAGGGATGAGACAGCAGGCAGACTCCACGGAGGGGGTGTCTTTGGCTCACTCACCACGGATCCGAATTGCGTGGGCCCAGCTGTGGCCCCCAGCGTGGAATGGTTTCTCACCTGTGCTGGCCCTTCTTCGCCTTGGAAAACTAGGTTTGCTTCGGGGAGGGAGGGATCCACAGAGCTTGATCAAGAACTTCGCAGGAGTGATGCCCTTTTACCCAGCTCTTTCAAAGAACTGGTTTGAGCCTCAGGTTTCTGGAGAACCAGACAGTGGAATTTGCAGACAAAGAGGCATAGGGCTGCTTGTTCCCTGGGCCCTCATCTCTCTGCCCCTCTGGGACCAGGAAGAAAATGGGGCCTGACCACGGCCGCCCATGGGGCTCTACTGACAAAACTGGGTCTCCTCAGGGGTGTTGGGAAATCTCCATGCAATGTTGTTGCCTTTTAAAGAAAGATACCAATTGTGCGCCCTGGGTAACACCGTCTCGCATCCTGAGAGCTCCAGCCGTGAGCTGGCTCTGGTCTGGTGCACGGGGTTTGGTGCTTCCAGGCTTGTGTCCTCAGCTGGTGCTCAGAGGCCACGGGGCTCGAAAGGCAGTTGGACTCAGGGTTAAAGGGTTGGTTCTGCCTCCTGTTGTCTGGGCAGCCAACTCTGTAGTCACCCAAACTCTGCAGCTATGCGTTCTCCTCTGTCTTTGGGTGCCGATACATACCCAGCGATGAATGAATGAATGAATGAATGAGCGAACAGGTGCCTGCTCAGCTACTGGTTAAGGGCTTGGGGAATTTCACATTCCTGTTGGTCCTATGAGGTTAGTAGTAGCATTTTTATTCCATTTTAACGGAGAAGGTTACTGTGGATTGACGGTATCGTGGGCTCATCCCAAATCTCAGTGCCACCAGTGGGAGGGCTGGGACTCAGAACCCCGGACTTCTGGTCCCCCTTCTCATCACCGGTCCAGTCCAGTGTGTCCCAATTTCACGGGGGAGTGACACTGAGCAACATGTTTATCAATAAGTAAATAATGAGTGTGAAAGTGCTTTGCACGTGGGAAGTGCCACACAAGCATAAAGGTTATTTTGTGTCCCAGATCCTGAGGCAGCATGTTTTTCTGAGCCTTGTGCAAAGAGGTTGGTTGTTATTTTATTGGAGGAGGAAAAGACTGTGAGGACTCAGGATCTTACAGAGATGCACGTTATTTTTGTATTGAGCTTGTTTTTAATTCAGACTCCTACCAAGTAGCTTCATATTTATTTTTCTCTTGTCACATGGAAGTCTTTAATTATACATGTTCAGAAAATTTAAGAGACAGAGCTAAACCCCCAAAAGGGAAGTGGCTGAATATTCCCCACAAACCCCTGCAACAGCAATAAGGGCTGTTCCCGTGGCTGTCAGTATTCCTACATCTACATCACAAATACCAGATCTTATGGTTCATTCTGCTCCGTAGTAAAAAATGACTGCGTGCTATTTCATGAACATTCAGTTATTTTAAAAATAAGAGAGAGGGGCTTTGACCGTGAAAATGGAAAGAGAAGAAAACCATTTCTCCCAGGTCACACCTGTAATTTCAGTCACTTGAAATGGGGTCGGTGGGGCTTTCTGAGGCCAAGCTTCCCACGGGTGCATGATAAAAAAGCCAGCAACATGAGGAACCCCTCTGGCTGCACTCGGCTGTGATTTAGGATAGCAGCATGTGTTGGGGTAGCAAGTCAGATGAGCCCATAACATTGCTCTGCCCAGAGGGGTTTCCGTGTCTGGCAGCTTGTTCCAGGGTGCCCCGGGGAAGGAGCGCAGTGTACCTGCTGTTGCAACCAAGTGGATGACATTATCATGGTGTCGCCAGGGGCCAGCCACACGCACCTCCTTTCTCTCCCTGCAAAAGCCAAACCCAAGCAGCTTTGCTCTTGCCAGTTCTTCTGCCCAGAACACTGTTCCCCACGCCCTTCAAAGGTACTTCCTTTTGGGTCTTCCCTGGCCACTCCATGGGAAGTGGCCTGCCCCTCCCCACCACCCAGGAACTCAGAAGGCATCCCCACCTCACCTTGGTTTCCTCCTCGGCCCGTCTTGTGCCAGGAGATTATGTCACTGCATTGTTTGTCTGATGCCTGTCTGCTTTGCGGGCCAGCCAGCGTCTTGGAGCAGAGGACACACTGGTCCCACCCACCATGGCACCCTACGGCTTAGCATGTAGCACGCACCCCCAATGGTTGGCAGACGAATGAATTGTTACGGCCATTTGTCAAGTAAAGCGGGTGTCAACTAGACTTTGTAAAAATTACTGAATAATTTTGCAAAAAATTCTTAGTCAAATATAAGATGAAACGATAAGTAAAATGTGGCCACGTAATGTGCAAAAATAAATGGAATTTCACAATGCTCAAAAGTAGGAAACAGCATAGGTCAGTGAGGGCGAACCTATGACACGCGTGTCAGAGGTGACACGCGAACTCATTTTTTTTGGTTGATTTTTCTTTGTTAAATGGCATTTAAATATATAAAATAAATATCAAAAATATAAGTCTTTGTTTTACTATGGTTGCAAATATCAAAACATTTCTATATGTGACACGGCACCAGAGTTAAGTTAGGGTTTTTCAAAATGCTGACTCGCCGAGCTCAAAAGGTTCGCCATCACTGGCATAGGTGGTTGAGGAAACTTTAGAATTCAGGGTCTTTCAGCGCTAGTTGCTCATCCCACCCGTGATGATAGTCTTACCTTGGTTGAAACTGGTTGTCACGTTAGCCAAATATTCCTGTTTATCAATTGAGCATCGAGACGGAAGGGCAAAAAGGTTTTCAATCCCAGGCACCTGAAAATATACACCTTTATTAACACATCTGTCTTAAAACATCTAAAAAGGTGACGTTATGGAGCCCCTGGCAGGAAGTAACATCGTTTCTGAAGACCCCTGTGATAAAGTCATTGCTCTGGCCTGAGACTGGCCTGGAAGAGCGAAGTCGGAGCCCCCAGGGTGGGACCTTGCATCCCGCCATCCTCGTGGGCGCCCTTCCCTGCGTCCGCACCTCACTGACCGTGGCCCCAGGCCGCTGCTCTGCTAAGGGGCACAGGCCTGGGCTCCTGACCTCGTGCTTTGTTGTTACCTCACTGTCTTCATTCACCTGAAGTTTTAAGCTTCAATAAAGGTAAAGGGAGTGCGACTTCTGTAAGCAGACCAAGAAATGGTGAGCCAGCGGTTCTCAACCTGGGGGTCGTGACCCCTTTGGGGGTCGAACGACCCTTTCACAGGGGTCGCCTAAGACCACCGGAAAACACATATATAATTACATACTGTTTTTGTGACGAATCACTATGCTTTAATTATGTTCAATTTGTAACAATGAAATTGGGGGTCACCACAACATGAGGAACTGTATTAAAGGGTCGCGGAATTAGAAAGGTTGAGGACCACTGTGCTAGCCAGTCCTGAGGAGACGGGAGGAGGCCTCCGCGAGGCCGGGCGTGGGGCCCTGGTGGCAAAGCCAGTCAAGGGAAGCGGCCGAGCTTCTAAAAGGCTGAACGGAGCTCCTGGGTGTGCTGTTCGCTTTTCAGAGGGGACCCCGGGCTAATGGTTGGCTTTTCAGCCTCAAACTACTTTTCTGTCTCTAGAGAAGGTGGGATGGAGTGTAATTCAGCCCACTAGCTAATTGGTTAAAGACAAGCATTGCAATCTCTGCCCAAGGAGCCAATCAGAGCCTGGCCACGGGCAGCCTTCACCATGGCAGAGGGCAGCCCTCACTCTGGCTGCAGGCAGCTTTCACCATGGCAGAGGGCAGCCCTCACCCCGGCTGCAGGCAGCTTTCACCATGACTGAGGGCAGCCCTCACCCTGGCCGCGGGCAGCCTTCACCATGGCAGAGGACAGCCCTCACCCTGGCTGCAGGCAGCTTTCAGGAGCCTCCTGGAAAGGGCCGGTGGCATTCTGTACCTTTATCCTGCATTGCAGGCTGTTTCCTATGTTTTCCTGTGGTCTTTCTTAAATGTCAAATTGATTGCAAGCTCCTCCCTAATTCCCCAGGGCATTTGTCAAAGTTCTGCCTGAGGAGTCTTAACGCTTTTTGTGGCCAATTGATCATTTCCCTCTGTCTTTCCCCCCTTCTCCCCCCTCCCCCTCTTCCTCTCTGATGCACACAGTCTGTTCATGTCCAGCCTCACCTCACAAGTTCCACCATGGCCTGGGCCACATGCATGAGCCTGCACAGATGACCCCCCAGTCTGCGGATCTGGACTGGTTTTCCTAATGAGGGCATTATTTGCTTTTTAGCCTGCCCCCTTGTTTATAAAATATGCCAAGAGAATGAAACAGCCCGCAGTTCCCAGTACTTATTTACTTGCCCGAACCAAATGTTTATGTCCTTGAATACTAAACTCCAAGAAAAAGGATTCCTCCTCCTGGGAGAGCTGCAGTGATCGCTGAGGCTCCTCTGACCAGCGTAGCCGCAGGCCTGCCTCTGGGCGAGCGCCACTATCAGTACCTTCAGGAACTTGCAGACTCACTTGTGGGCCCTGGAGTGTGTGGGGTCAGGGGGCTCTAGGGTCCTGTTTGCTGCTCCTCCCAGCCCCTTCCCCTTGAGTGCATGGGATCGAAGCTCAGCCCTCCCCTCCCGCCATACCTCCCAGCCAGGTGCAGCATTCCGAGCTTGGCCCGTTCTAAAACCACAACCTCGGGCCTGAGGAAGAGACAAAAGGAGTTTGCAGCAACAGCGCCATTTGAGCCCAGCTGCGCTGACGTCTGGCATGCCCAGCTTTGGCTGGCCTGCTGGAGTGCAGGCTTGGTGCTGGGGCAGGGGTTCTGGCTTCCTCAGCACGTTCAGAATTACCTGGGAGCTCCCAGAACGCAGGCTGCCCGCCGGAGGCGGCTCAACCTGGCACCTGTGTTTTCTGGATGCTGACCAGGGGAGTCTGAGGGAACCGGGTTCCAGGGCCTGCCCCTGACAGCTCCGGCTGACACATTTGGTTCCTCTCCAGTGGGGTTTCCCGTGGGCATCTGACGTGAATCCCATTATTCATCTTCTCCTGGCAACTTTTATGCTGAATACAGTTTGTCACCTTTCTTTGTTTCTTTTTCCACAAAGAGAAACATTTCCTTGTTACCTTGGCCAGATTGTTTAGGAGAAGAGTGTAAAGTGAAGCCATTTATCTTGAAATGTGCTGTGGGGGCGCCTTGTTTATACAAGTGAAAGAAATTGTAACAGCGCTATTTGGTCTGGTCTGCAAGGAAAAGGTGTCTGAGTTTTCTGGCTCCTCCCCCCCCCCCCCCCCTTTGCACAACAGTGTAGTAGTTAGAAGGTGTACAAAGCACCCATGCATTAGGTTTGTGCATGTGACAGGACAGTCCTTCATGGGTTTAGCAAATATTTTTTATGTTTATTACTAGAGGCCTGGTGCACAGATTCGTGCACTGGTGGGGTCCCTTGGCCTGGCCTGCACCTTCTCACAATCCCCTAGGGGGGTGTTGGACTGCCAGTTTCAGCCCAATCCCCGCAGACCAGGCCAAGTGACTCCACCGATGCACAAATTCGTGCACCAGGCTTCTAGTATGCATATAAGATCTTTCGTTAATCTCTTCCCGTCCTCTCCCGGCCCCTCTTCCCTTTGAGATTCATCGGTCTGTTCTATGTTTCCATGCCTGTGCATTGAGTGTCTGCCCCCTGGTGGTTAGTGTGCGTCATAGCTTCATAGCTACTGGTCAAATGGTCACTTAGGCATATACACACACACACACACACACACACACACACACACACACTGGAGGCCTGCTGCACAAAAATTTGTGCACTTGAGGGGGAGTCCCTCAGCCCAGCCTGTGCCCTCTCACAGGATGCCTGAGACCACTCGGGGGATGTCCACTTGCTGGCTTAGGCCTGCTCCCTGGGCTCATCTATATGCTGGCAGTCAGACAATCCCTCTGGCAGCCCGGGAGCCCTTGGGGGATGTCCACTTGCCAGTGAGGAGCAGGCCTAAGCTGCAATCGGACATCCTTAGCGCTGCTGAGTAGGCGGGAGAGGTTCCCACCACTACCGCTGTGCTGGCAGCTGTCAGCCTGGCTTGTGGCTTAGCAGAGCTCCCCCTGTGGGAGCGCACTGACCACCAGGGGGCAGCTCCTGCATTGAGCGTCTGCCCCCAGGTGTTCAGTGTGTGTCATAGTGACCAGTCATTCCCAGTCATTCTGCTGTTATGGTCAATTTGCATATTACCCTTTTATTATATAGGATAGAGGCCTGGTGCATGAGTGGGGGCCAGCTGGTTTGCCCTGAAGGGTGTCCTGGATCAGGGTGGGGGTCCCGCTGGGGTGCCTGGCCAGCCTGGGTGAGGGGCTGATGGCTGTTTGCAGGCAGGCCAAGCCTTCCAGCGGGGACCCTCACCCCATGGGGGTGTGGCCAGCCTGGGTGAGGGGCTGATGGCCGTTTTCAGGCCGGCCACACCCCCCCAGCGACCCAAGCTCCCAGCCTCTCCTTTTTTTCTTTTTTTCCTGGGATTTATTTATCTTCTATAATTGAAACTTTGTAGCCTTGAGCAGAGCCCAGTGCCAGCCAGAGCAGGCGAGAAGCTTGGCTTCCTCCATCGCCGGGGGCAACCCAAGCCTCCTGCTCGCTCCAGCTCCCTGGCCGCTGCTGTCTTAGTTGGGTTAATTTGCATACTTGCTCCTGATTGGCTGGTGGCCGTGTCTTGTGGTGTGGCTTGAGCGTAGCGGAGGGATGGTTAGTTTGCATGTTTCTCTTTTATTATATAGGATTGTTAAGTTAAACATTCCTGATAACAACCATGTGACTGTTACTCCTCAAACATCAGCCCTACACTTTCATAACCAGAGTTTGTTTATCATGTATCCTCTGCTTCTCAGAGGTAGCACATAGAACATGAAAATGTGGGGATTGTGCTGTTCTAATTGAAACTCGTACATGTTTATCAGTTGGTGGACGAGTAAGTCGTGAATTAAATTATACTCGCCAGAAGATTGGAGAAGAGGCTATGTTTAATCCTCAACTCATGATCCAGACCCCAAAAGAAGAAGGTGCTAACGTCCTGACCACAGAAGCGCTCCTCCAACACCTGGACTCAGCACTCCAGGCCAGCCGGGTCCACGTGTATATGTATAACAGGTAAGGTGAGGCCGTGGGAAGAGGCTGCTCGCTTAGGCCCCTTTATTTTAATAAATAAGGTTGCCCTAGAAATACAAGTGGGGTGTTCATTCAAATAGTTTTTTAATGAAATGATTTTTTAAATGAAATTATTAAAAAAAAAACAAAAAACCTTGATCCATTTCCAGAGTTTGGTAACCAAAGACATGACTTCATAATGTATTTTCAGTAAGTATTTAGTCACTATCCCCAAATGTGTATGATCCTTCAAGCTGCCACTGGGATGTGATACAGTACACCTATTCTGAAGATGTTTTATTACTTGAGCTGTTTTTAGAGTAGTCAGATTTTACATTGCCTTTGGTCAGCTTGTGAGGAATAAGGAAAGAATAGAATAGAAAAGAAGAACAAAGAAGTTACTAATTATTTTGTAGTCACTGTAGATATTAACAGGTGTTGGTTTGTGTCACAAAACCAATAGAGGGTGGAGCCACTATGGCAAATTTCTGCTGATAGATAGGTGGCGTAGGTTAGACTTATGCACAGCTTCACAAAATATTACCCTTTAATTTCATAGCTAATTTAACAATGCTGTGGGTACAGTAAAAGCAGAGGAGGAGTTCTGGCACTTTTTCTTACCTATCTGCTGTGAGATATCAGGGTGGGGACTTCACATCTTGTCCAGCACTTAGGTCAGGGCAGGCACCTGGAGTTTGTTGACTGCCTGACTGCCTGAATTGATTCATTTAATTGGGTCTTCTCCCTGAGCGGTTGAGATGACTGTCCCTAAACCCCATTTCCAGGGGACCACTGAGTTGGCATTTATCTAGCTCTGTCCTGCCCCCATAGGCTTTCAACACCAGGAGGAAGCGGCAGTGCAGACATATTCAGTGGCCGGGGAGAATGAGGGAGAATAAAATGAAAGTCTGTCCTTGTCTCTGCTGTAACCTCAACTCTGCATGCACTTCGCTGGGTTGGCTATTATGTTAGACCCATCCGGCTGGAGGCAGGATTCGGGGGCCCAACATGACCTTGGGACACGTCACCTAGTTAGCACACTCTTGTCTCCTCCCCTGTAAACTAAGTTATGGAGTGTTTGCTCTGTGTCCTCAGGAGGGTCCCAGAACAAGAAAGGGTTTTAGGAAATGCCAGGGGGTGTAGCTTAGCGCTCTGGTCAGGCAAACTTGGGTGGAGAGCGCATCCCAGCCCTCACCAGCACAGCCCTCCAGTCTGCCAGGAGCTTCAATTGAAGGGAAAGCCACTACCTGGTGCAACTTAGTAAAATGTGCAAGTGGAAATGGGGGGTCCAGGGCCACTGTGCGCATGCCAGGGGCGTGCTTACGTGCTGGAGCTCACCTGGAGGGGCTCGTCGCTTACTTAGGAGATGTGGACGCATCTGTACAATGAAATAACACTTTCACTGAGATGGAACCGGAGGAGGACTTTTATGCATGAACTGGAAAGAACACCTAGTTCAACCCATCTCATTTTTTTAGGTGAGAAAATTGGAAATTAGATCGATTAGAGCATCTGTCCAAGTTCATACAGTTATTAAATAGTACACAGCCAGGTTTCATACCTCTTTCATGGCTCCAAGCCCAGTGGTGTTTCTAACCACAGCCATGCCCTTCTCAAGCAAGTTTAAATGAGTTAATTGATCAAGGGATGTGAAGTGAGAACCTACTCATGCTGGATAGTCTGTGTTGATGCTGTATGGAGTTAGAATATGAACATTTACAGAGTGGGTGCGTGGGCAGATGGATGAATGAAGTGATAACTTGGGTCCTGTGGAAGGAGCTGAGAGTCTAGTTAGGGAGAAGAAAGAGTTCAATGTAGATGAGCAGGTACAAAGCCAACACGGGCAGTCTCGCTGCAGGTGCTCCTGGCGTCGTCACGCGGGAGGTCTGACCAGCCCGTGCTCAAGAGAAAGGGGTCATTCTTAGGAGCACTGGTCAAAGAACGCTTAGCAGGAAGGCAGCCTCTTAGTGGGTCGCCAAGGGGTGTGTGGGCTGGTCACAGGGAACAAGGCCAAGTCCAGAACTCCCCTTTGGGTGATCAGTACAACAGAGCAGTGTGGAGGGAGCTTTTTATATTTATTTTTTCTTCTCTTGGATTTCTCTCCCCTACTTTTTCCAAATTTCCTTTTTTCTTTCAAGTTAGACTTATCTTCCTTAAGGCATGAGCTTATATAGCACTCTTTTAGGGATAACAGTGCTCTGTGATAATATGTAGGTGCTAGATGAACGGTAAGTGCAGGTCAGTATACTTAATACCGTTTCTACAGGACAAGAAGAGAAGATCATAAAGTGGGAAATGGATATTCCTGGCATTGCTTGCAGCATTCATTCATGGTTAAGAGTAGGAAAGTTCATTGTGAACACTGTCTATTAATAAGGACATTATCTGCTAGTAAAAAAAAAAATAAAATAAGGCAGTAGTATTTTCCCACCTGAATATATGTTAATACATTATAAGCCTTACCGATTTAGTCTCCAGTTATTTTGCATTTATGATAACTCAATCTGAATTATTTGCCCTGAAGTTGTTTAATGTATGTGGAAAGCAGATTAATGGTGTAAACAAGATTATTGGGAGAACACTTAAGGAAACAAGACTTCTCAAGTACTTTGGTAGTATTCATTTACATAAACACCCACACGTTAATTACAATTGAGTATTAACTATTCATTAAAGCGAGCTTGTTGGGTCTCTACTTGGCAAAAGCTCTGCTCGTGTTGACAGATACTTAAAAGTGACCAAAATCTCGATTTGTTCTATATAGTCTATAGTTCCGGTTTTGCACTGAGTTCCTGACTTTATTGCAATGAGAAATTTTTGTCTCTGCTCTTCACTAGGCATTGGAAATTGGAAGATTTGTGTTACAAATCCGGAGAACTTATCACAGAAACAGGTTACGTGGATCAGGTATATTTTCTCTTTTGTTTACAAAGAACATTCTCAAAGACACCCCAGTGGTGTGCGTCAGCCTAACGCTTGGCCTGTTCTTTTTAATTTTGACAGATAATAGAATATCTTTACCCTTGTTTAATTATCACGCCTTTGGACTGCTTCTGGGAAGGGGCCAAGTTGCAGTCTGGGACAGCATACCTACTGTAAGTGTATGATTTTGTTTTCTGGCGTCTGATTTCTAAGCTCTAGAATGTTTTTGATATTACTTTATCATTGTTTATTCTGTTTCAGTTTTGAACAAGAAGTAAAAACATTGAAATTCCATGTGCATTTTTTGAGTGAATAGTCTGGGGAGAGAGGTCTGCAGCAGAATATTTTTCCTCTTAAAAAAAAAAAAGTTCTGTAGGCATCATTAAATTTCATTCACTTTTACCAACCTATTTATATGCAAATAAAATGCAAATGGTTTCAGAGTATGTGTGATTTTTAACTCTTTAAAATGTTGGCAGTTTTGCAGACTGCACTCAAGCTTAGCTTATCTTTTAAGGAGAGACTTTATTAGTGGGTTCATGTCAGAACTAAATATCTTGAGTGAAAATTCAAGATCTTCCTGAGGAGGAAAATGTTAACCTTTCTTGGGATCACATTAATGACATTTAAAGGGAAAATCTGCTGTCTTTGAAGGCCCTGCTAGTGGGTGCTTCGTAGTTTAGCAGTTGGATATTATATACTCCTCATCATTTAAAGAATAATTGCTAATCAGTGTCGACATTTTCAGTTAATTATGCAGGAGTTAGTGCTTGAGTTTTATTGTTTCTGCCCTAGCTTGCACATCTCTGCAAAAGCAATTTGCAGTGGCCATCCCCTGACCCTCAGTGTACAGTTTTAGATGGGAAATAAGGGGTTTTGTGTTTTCTGGTTGGGAGATTCTGAATAATGGCTTCAGCCTGGTTAAGCAGCTACAGTGTGGTTTGAACCACATAACAGGCAGCCAAAAGCCTTTCTGGTCTGTCAACAGCACAAATTCAAAAGTGAGTGTGGGGGGAAGTGGCCTTGATGGCGGTGATGGCGGAGGCGGCAGGGGGTTTAGGGGGTTGCCTGCCAGGCTGTCAGAGGGAGCTCATAAGTATGGGATTATTACAGGTAATGGAGATCAAATATTTTGATTGATGACATTGACAAAGTAGTTATTAGGCTTGCAAGTGCTCATTTGATATTGCGACTCCCTCTTTTTTCTTTTTTTTTAAATCTCAGTCTTCTGTTTAGAAGCACCACTGGCTAATTTTGTTTTTCGGTGGGCAAGTTCAGATTCCTTGTGCCTTCATTCATGCATCAGCCCTCTGCTTGCCACCTTCGTTGGAGTTACTTTCCCGACTTAGGTTTGCATGCACAGACCGGGAAGGGAGCGGTTTGCTTTTTCATGCAGGGGTGGGGTCCCAGGATGGCAGCGTTACCAAAATCCTCACGTGATCTGTGATCGGCGCTAGTGCGAGCACTCTCCGCGGTCTTGTCATTTTCCTGAGGGTTTGGAAGCCCCTTCATTGCCTTGCCTCCTCATTTCTTTCACAGAGGTAAGCCTCCTTTGCAGTGGACAAACTTTGACCCTTTGGAATTCCTAGAAGAGTTAAAGAAAATAAACTACCGGATGGACAGCTGGGAGAAAATGCTGAACAAGGCGGAAGTTGGCCATGGCTACATGGACCGGCCCTGCCTCAACCCAGCGGATCCAGACTGCCCCGCCACCGCCCCCAACAAAAATGCCACCAAAGTGAGTACATCCGGGATTCTTCTCAGGACAGGCAGGGAGAACACTGTGATGGTTTCCCCCATTCTTCGCTTTATTCTTTTCATTTTTAAGATTTCATTCTCAATGACTCCTTTTGTCTGTGGCACTAAGTTTGTTTATAGAGCGAAATTCTGCTGTAAGATTTGCCGTACGCCTCTCATTAGCCTTGTTTTTAATGTTCTCGCTGAAACAACCAAGCCCTGAATGCGCTGGGTTTTAACAAGGCATGTGACCTGCCTGCTAATTCCCACAATTATGTGGCTGTCTTTCCATTCTAGCCTCTTGATATGGCCCTTGTTCTGAGTGGCGGATGTCATGGGTTGTCCAGGAAGTACATGCACTGGCAGGAGGAGCTGATTGTGGGTGGCACGGTCAAGAACAGCACTGGGAAGCTCATCAGGTAACCCAGCACAGGGAAACCCAACCATCGCGTTGCGTCCTGTCCCGAGAAACCACTTTCCTCCGACATCTGCAGGTGTACTGGTATTAATGCTTCCCTGCTCTCCTAGCTAGCCGTCTGTTGTAATAGCATCTTAGAAAATAATAGCAGACCAGACCAGCTTGAAAAGGCACCACGTGGGGCATTTTTCGAGAACATTTTTGTCGTTTTCATCGAGACTGTAGTTAGTGAATATAGGGTTTTAGATCTGCCCGTTGTGTAGAAAATCGGGGCACGTGTAAAGCAGACGTGGTCACAGCATGTGGAGTTCAGTGGTACGAGCTGAATGCCCTTGTCACCTGTTGAGCCAGCGGTTCTCAACCTGTGAGTCTCGACCCCTTTGGCGGTCGAACGACCCTTTCACAGGGGTCGCCTAAGACCATCCTGCATATCAGATATTTACATGACGATTCATCACTGTAGCAACATGACAGTTATTGAAGTAGCAACGAAAATAATTTTGTGGTTGGGTCACAACTTGAGGAACTGTATTTAAAGGGCCCGAAGGTTGAGAACCACTGTTAAGCTAAAGAGAAAACCAGCCAATGATGGCTGACCAAGAATTGTCCCATGGGCACTGCACTCCGTGCCGTCAGCCACAGGCACTCGTCCGAGCCTGCTCCCTCGGAAAAGCCATCTGGGATTTCTGCACAGGCGAGGGGCAGGGGTGAGCCCAGCATATCTGGCCAAGCCATCTACTCCTCTGCCCTCCCTGTTTCATTGAGTAGAAACTGAGAAAGGAAATTGCCTATTAATTTAATTTGGGGGTCTATCTGTAGAAGGCTCGTGAGGTGACACCTCTAATACGGTGCACCAGTCTGTTAAAGTAACACCGGGCCCGGCTGTAGTGGGAGCCTGTGCTCATGTAGAACGACGGGAGGCTGCAGCAGAGGGGGCGCGGAGAGCCGCTTCCGGGGGTGCTGATCTCTGCCTTCTCACCACCACCCCTCGTCCAGTGCGCACGCCTTGCAGACCATGTTTCAGTTAATGACTCCCAAGCAGATGTACGAACACTTCAAGGGGTACGACTATGTCTCACACATCAACTGGAATGAGGACAAGGCCGCGGCCATCCTGGAGGCGTGGCAGAGGACCTACGTGGAGGTAAACCGCCAGCGTCCTGACACCCACCTTCGAATCTGGGTACAAGCCCCTTAGTTTCCAAATACTTCACTCGAATGATGTTTTAAAACGTTTTTTTATTAGAATTTATTTTCAAAAAGACCGAGTCTGGGAACCTGTGGGATGAAAACGTTTTTCCCTTTCCTTGATATTGAAAATCTTAATATCTGTGCGACGCACGTGCTAGTTGGGGTGCCCTGGCACACTTTGAGTAACCAGTTGTGAACTCTGGAGTTAGGCATAACTGTTTAAAAAAACAAAACAGAACACTTGCTGCGCAAGAAAAGGTGTCTGGAAAGCATTAGCAAGGCCTAGACTCCGTCACAGCTGCAGTGCCCTTGGTTAGGTCATGTGACAGGAGCTGGCCTTTGTTTCCCGAGCAGTGACCTCTCCTGAGCTGCGTGCGACCTTTGAAAGGTGGCCCGAGAATGGACGGGGAGGGGTGCCCGGGAGAGCGCCTTGTTTTGGATTAGTGGGAACTGCTGGAGAGCCGCGGGGAGGGAGCAGCAGTCCTCCCGCAGAGCACATACAGCCCTGGGCGTGAACTCCGATGACACCGGCTCCCCACAGCCCCACATGCTCACTGGATTAGTGCTCGCCTTTGCTGTCCCAGGTCCAGGGTCATCGAGCTCAAGGTCAAACCTGAATTGTGCAGAACTCTTGATAAGGCACCAGAAAACAAGTGGGGGTCAGGTTGCAGAGACGCATCCCCGGCACCTGGGCTATGCATTGAAGCTCCTTGAGGCACTGGTTTCATCGGGGACGTTCCCTTCTGTTGTGACCACAGGTGGTTCATCAAAGCGTCGCCCAGAACTCCTCTCAGAAGGTGCTTTCCTTCACCACCACGACCCTGGACGACATCCTCAAGTCCTTCTCGGACGTCAGCGTCATCCGAGTGGCCAGCGGCTACTTGCTGATGGTAACCGTCCGTTCAGTTCCCCCCCGGGGGTTGGGGTCTCTGTCGGTTTTGGGTTTTTACCTTTCCGTGACGCCTCCTGCTTTTTAACTGCTCTTAACACATGTGCATCTCAGACAGAGAGAGCTCAGGCTTCATAGCAGTTTGAGAAGCGGTCGTGTGGAGTTTGCCCATCTTTGATTTGTACCATTTCATGTGATGTCTGTAATGTAAATTTTTGTTGTTGTTGGATTTCATTAAGTTTTTTTTTTTTTTACCTTTTGATTTGGGGTGATGGGTGGGGGAAAACATTAGAATCCTTACACATTCTAATGTTTGGCTTTTGTGTCTCCCCCACCTGCCCTCCCCCCTCCTCCCCGCCCCCACCCTCCCCCTCCACGGTTCTGCTTGCAGCTTGCCTATGCCTGTTTAACCATGCTGCGCTGGGACTGCTCCAAGTCCCAGGGTGCCGTGGGGCTGGCTGGCGTCCTGTTGGTCGCACTGTCAGTGGCTGCAGGATTGGGCCTGTGCTCACTGATCGGGATTTCCTTTAATGCTGCAACAACTCAGGTACTAAAGGAGCCACCCATCGCTTGGTTGACCAACACCCCTCCCCGGGCCCCGACCTCCTGTGTGTCCATGTCACCTAGAGGGCCTTTTCCGCTGGGAAGCCACATCCCTCAGGGGAGCGTGCCCACGCCTCTGTGGGCGGGAGCGCTGAATGGGCTTGGCGATTAGTAGAGATGGTTCCCTCGTCGGTGGAATTCAGATCACTAGTAGAGCAATGGTTCTCAAACTTCAGTGGGCTCGTGAACACTGGGCGGCTGGGCCCACCCAGCATTTCTGAGCCTGTTGGTTTGGGATGGGGGTGGGGAATCTGCATTTCCAGCCAGTTCCCAACGATGCCGGCCCAGGGGTCACATCAGAGAGCCACTGCTTCCGATGAGTTCCATTCCTTCTCGTTTATTGACTTAAAAAAATCATTGCGCGTGGCGCTTAGAATCAGAAACGTGTAAGATCTAGCGTGAGCCGAAACTGCTAGACGTCGGGGATTTAACTGTCAGATAAAGCGGAGCGCTCACCTTGATGAACGGACGCTGCCCTTTGCCAGCTCTGGGGGGCGCGGGGACAGTGTTTGAAACGGCCCTGGAGCGGTCAGGCTTGAGCCTCCCCGTCTGACGCGCTGTCCTCGTTCCCGCGCAGGTCTTGCCGTTTCTCGCTCTTGGCGTTGGTGTGGATGATGTGTTCCTGCTGGCCCACGCATTCAGCGAAACGGGGCAGAACAAAAGAATCCCTTTTGAGGTAAGAGAAAAACAAAGGAATAGGGCTGCGGGGGCCCCACGGCCCCTCTGTTCCGGAGTATTGGACTTGGTTTTCCTCATCTGCCCCAGTAAGTAATGTAGTCCCAAGTCAGAGGGCGCGTTCCTGGCTCTCCATACGGAAGGTCAGCTGGAAGGACCCAGGAAATATATTCCAAAGTGCATTTGTTTCTCTGAGGGTTCGTGGGGGGCAGGGGGTCACTTTGTCCCCACCACCTTTTAAACTGTATTAACTAAGTCATTGTCTTGCAGCTTTGTGTTTTGGGTGGTAATAACATGGGCAGCACATGAGTGTGTGGATGGCACTGAAAATGCTCCAGTGCCCGGGTTGGGGGAAGCCAGGGGTCTCCCTGTCGGATTGCCTGAGGCAGCATTCTCAGTCACCATGGGTCTGGTTTTGTATTTGAATTGTTCACGCAACCCCTGCTCTCAGGAAACCCTGCTCTGTGCAGCTCTCAGCACTGTGCCTTCTCGTCCTCAGGACAGGACCGGGGAGTGCCTCAAGCGCACGGGAGCCAGCGTGGCCCTCACGTCCATCAGCAACGTCACCGCCTTCTTCATGGCTGCGTTGATCCCAATCCCTGCCCTGAGGGCCTTCTCCCTGCAGGTGAGTTTCCGGTGCTGAGCCTGCGAGCGTCGCCCAGCGGCTGCGGCCCCGGTGCAGGCAGGGACGCAGCCTGTCAGCACCTGGGACTCCTTCTCCTGGGCAGATGCTTCACGCTGATGTTCCTCTAAGGCAGTGGTTCTCAACCTTCCTAACGCCGCGACCCTTTAATCCAGTTCCTCATGTTGTGGTGACCCCCAATTTCATTGTTACAAATTGAACATAATTAAAGCATAGTGATTCATCACAAAAACAATATGTAATTATATATGTGTTTTCCGATGGTCTTAGGCGACCCCTGTGAAAGGGTCATTTGACCCCCAAAGGGGTCGTGACCCACAGGTTGAGAACCGCTGCTCTAAGGAGAGCCGTGGTGTTCTTTCCTTTTCTGTGGCCGGGTGTCCTCCAGGCCTGGTGCCTTCCGGAGTCACCCTTTGCATGGATAGCTAAACTGAAAGGCACCAGGCCGCTCCCTAGGGGACGCCAGTGAGCCCCTGCTGCACGTGGGCAGGAGTCCCCGCGCCGGTCCTGGTCTGGCTGTGTCATGGCCTCCCTGCTGGAACGCCCCTCTGGGTTTCCACGCTTTCTCCCAAGCACGCCACCTTCCCTCCTGCTTCCCGTGGCTCGGCCCAGCCTCAGGCCGCCGACCGTAAAGGTGGTGGCAGGTAGCCCAGCTAGGTGATCACTCAGAACTGAGTGGTTTTGGATGCCACTGTGTGAGACGGTGTCGCCATTCTCTGCCTGCAGGAGGGTCTGTTGATGGGCCTTGCCACCTCCTCTCCTTAGTTAACTTCCACGGACTCTCCTGAACCCCTTTTTCTCTTTCCCTTTGGCCCCCGGTTCCCCTCTTAGGCTGCCCGAGAAAACTCAAAATTCCTCTCCCTCCATGCAGAGCAGTTTGGCCCCGCATTGTTCGGCTCCCTCCTTTCACACCTGAAGGCCGTCAGGAACTTTTTTAAACCAAGAGCCAGCTTCTGTGAACTGTGAGCGTGGAGAGGTCTGCAGGCGGGGCCGGGGCTGCAGCGGTGCCACTCCGCGGCTGGCTCACGCTGGCTCTGCGGGAAACGCCCAGGAACCCTGCCGTTCCCCGGACGGAGAAAGAGGCTGCCTGGCCACTCGGCCTTCCTAACCCGAAGTGACTTAGCGTGTGATAGCTCAGGGGCATTCTTGAAGTTTTGGGAGCTACCTTTACTTTTTTTTTACCATCACCATTTATCCCCTCTATAAGCTTTTCCAAAGCAGATGGAAGGAGCGATGGCTTTCCCTTCGTTTCTTTATTTCTTTTTCCTTTACAGCAGGGGTCCTCAAACTACGGCCCGCAGGCCACATGCAAATACAAATATTGTATTTGTTCTCGTTTTGTTTTTTTACTTCAAAATAAGATATGTGCATAGGAATTGGTTCATAGTTTTTTTAAAACTATAGTCCGGCCCTCCAACGGTCTGAGGGACAGTGAACTGGCCCCCTGTTTAAAAAGTTTGAGGACCCCTGCTTTACAGTATGATGTGTGACTCATGAGATGGCCAGGTTTTTAAAGGAAGCGGCTTCTGAGGCCACTTTCAAACTGTCTTTATACCCCACTCATTTATACTGCTTTCCTGCCTTCAGTCACCAGAAGGTTCTAAGGATGGGTGTCAGTTTACATTTTTATTAACACGATTAGCTCTTTTTAGTCTTCATATTTGAATTCCATTTCACTAATTACTGACTCAGCAGCTGAGGACTCTCCCGTGTTTGGGACCCTGGATTTGTCTGATATTTAGATATAACATGAAGAGAGATGCCGTGCCGGTCACTGTGACCACCAGCTCCCGAAAGCAAGAAGATTTAAAACAACAAAAAAGGTTTCCTTTGTTATAAACATGTAGAGAAATAGCGAGGACATGGATCAAGTTAACCTGAGACTGGGATGGAGGCTCAGGAAAAAGAAAACACCTCTCAGTGACGTGGGAGGGAAGGAGCTGGTGCTGGTGCGGGGCCAGGGCCCGCGGGGCTGTGGACCGCCCCCTGCACTGGCGGCCTCCACGCTGCTCCCTCTGCCTATGGACTGCCCCCTGCACTGGCGGCCTCCACGCTGCTCCCTCTGCCTATGGACCTCCCCCTGCACTGGCGGCCTCCACGCTGCTCCCTCTGCCTATGGACCGCCCCCTGCACTGGCGGCCTCCACGCTGCTCCCTCTGCCCATGGACCTCCCCCTGCACAGGCGGCCTCCACGCACCTCCCTCTGCCTATGGACCTCCCCCTGCACAGGCGGCCTCCACGCTGCTCCCTCTGCCCGTGGACCTCCCCCTGCACTGGCGGCCTCCACGCTGCTCCCTCTGCCTATGGACCTCCCCCTGCACTGGCGGCCTCCACGCTGCTCCCTCTGCCTATGGACCTCCCCCTGCACTGGCGGCCTCCACGCTGCTCCCTCTGCCCATGGACCTCCCCCTGCACTGGCGGCCTCCACGCTGCTCCCTCTGCCTATGGACCGCCCCCTGCACTGGCGGCCTCCACGCTGCTCCCTCTGCCCATGGACCTCCCCCTGCACTGGCGGCCTCCACGCTGCTCCCTCTGCCTATGGACCGCCCCCTGCACTGGCGGCCTCCACGCTGCTCCCTCTGCCCATGGACCTCCCCCTGCACTGGCGGCCTCCACGCTGCTCCCTCTGCCTATGGACCTCCCCCTGCACTGGCGGCCTCCACGCTGCTCCCTCTGCCTATGGACCGCCCCCTGCACTGGCGGCCTCCACGCTGCTCCCTCTGCCTATGGACCTCCCCCTGCACTGGCGGCCTCCACGCACCTCCCTCTGCCTATGGACCTCCCCCTGCACTGGCGGCCTCCACGCACCTCCCTCTGCCTATGGACTGTCCCCTGCACTGGCGGCCTCCACGCTGCTCCCTCTGCCTATGGACCGCCACCTGCACTGGCGTGCCCCCTGCACACCCGGCCTCCGTGCAGCTCCCTGTGCCGCCGCTCTGGCTTTCCATGCAGCAGATTCTAGAACTGAGAAGTTGTTCTGGAGTCTTCTAGCCATGGGACCCTCTCTCCCGCCGCTCTTTCCTGCTCCCTTTCCCTCGCTGCTCTTCATCTGCTCTGCCTCACGCTCCTGCTGCCTCCTTGTCCCCTCTCATGTTCTCTTCTCCTCTCTCAGTACACTGGTGACTCATCAAGGCACACTCTCCTTTGATGGTGCCCTCTGGTGTGCTGGTCTGACACGCTACCTGCTTTTCCCTAACGTCTTTTAGAAAAGCCAGTACGCTAAGTGCTTCCGAGGTAAGCCCCTGCCGGAGGCGGAACGAGTGCTGCCGGGTTTGCGTTTCTGTTCCCCGGCACTTGCAGTGTGTCACCTTAGAAAATGGCATCTGCAGCGTCCAGGAGTCCTCGTGTAGGAAAGAGCGGCTGCCCAGGATGCAGGCTCATTTTCTGTCAAACAAAATTTTTAAAAAAGAAGAAAATGTAAGAAAAGACAGAGACTGCGCCCTGCGTTTTGCAGTACTCGCTCATCAGAGCCTTTAACTCTGATGCTGGTGCCCTTCGAAATGTGCTGACATTCGAAATTGACCGTTCGGCGTGCTTCTCTCCCTCGGGAACTGTGAGCCGCGGTGACTCTGGGCATCCATTTGTGTTGATGTTTTCAGGGTGCTACCGACGAAGCATCTACAGGGAGAGACCCAGAGAGGTTCTGTCCAATAAAGCACCCATGGCCACTTGGGAGTTTTCCCTGTGCGACTTTTCCCGTGTTGTAGCTTTACCAGAATCTCTGGAATTTTCCCCGAAGAAGCTGTCTCACACCTCCTTGCCTGTCTCCACCCATCTGTCCGAATGCCGCCTCTGTACCAGGAGGCAGGGGCACCCACTGAAAGCCTTTGGGAACCAGAGCCCTGCACTGGCTTTGCTGGTAACCGAGTGGTGCTTCTTCCTCCATGGGACTCCCGGGAGAGGATGCCTTATGTTCCAAGGGTCGCGGGTGGAGACGAGGGCCTGTTGGTCTCTGTGCTCTGCAAGGGCCTCAGCGGGGCCGCCGTAGGTGCTTTGCGGGGACATTGCCTTTCAGCACAGTTAGAATCGGTGGACAGTGCACGGCCCTCCCCAGCACCTTTTCAGAATTGCTTAGTTTCTCAACCTCACCTTGGCTCCAGCAGGGACACTTCTCCTTTACTGAGGAGCCCTTGCTGTTGGCTTTCCTGTCCTGGTGCCCTTGAGGGGGTGTTGAAGTTCTGTTAGTTTCTCACCAGACAGTGTACTCCCTGGAGAGGTAATAAGCCATTTGGGTTTCTTCTCTCATTGCGCTGTTTCCACCAAGAGACAGGAGGATGCTGGGCAGATTTCCTCATTGGCCGAGGCTGGTGTCCTGTACATCCCCCAGCCCCTCCGGAAAGTACCAGTGTCGCTCCGGCTGCACCCCTGGGCCACGTGTGTGCCTGCGTGGCTTATCCTTGCACAGTCTTGGCTCTTGTCCTTAGGAACTTTTGTTCAAACCGAGTCACCCAGAGTTTGTTGTCTACGCTGTACTCCTGAATTCTAAAAATAACTGTAATCAAAAGAAAAGCTGAAAGGACTCCACCCCCAGCATTGAGTTCTCCTAGAAAATCCTAGCACAGCGGTTCTCAACCTGTGGGTCGCAACCCCTTTGGGGGTCAAACGACCCTTTCACAGGGGTTGCCTAAGACCATCGGAAAACACATATATAATTACATATTGTTTTTGTGATGAATCACTATGCTTTAATTATGTTCAATTTGTAACAATGAAAATACATCCTGCATGTCAGATATTTACATTGCGATCCATAACAGTAGCAAAATTACAGTTATGAAGTAGCAACGAAAATAATTTTATGGTTGGGGGTCACCACAGCATGAGGAACTGTATGAAAGGGTCGCGGCATCAGGAAGGTTGAGAACCACTGGCCTAGAGACTCAGACCCATTCTTCCCAACATCCCTCTTCTCTGATGGGTTGGCGTTCTCCCCACCCCGCGTCCCTCCCCTGAGGAGGGGACCAGGTCGGACAGGAACTCCCAGGTCTCAGTTGGGCTGAGGGCGGAGGCATTGGGCCTGCGTTTGAATCCGATTGACTGGGTAACCTCGGGCAGGTGACCTTCCTCTGCATCACCAAGTCTTCACTGCGGGAGGGAAGCTATGCTGATGTCTGCCCCCTGGTTGCTGCAGGAACCCATGAATCATGTGTAAGGACCTGACCTCCCATGGCTCCTGCTTTCTCCTTCCTCTTCCCTAGTAGAGTCTTAGCCTCCAGTGCTGAACAGCTGCACAGCATGTCCCTCTCAGATTTCGCCCTTCGGATTTCCTCCACGCGGCACCTCCTTCCTCGGGGTTGTGCCAGCGGCCTTTTTTGTCCTATGTGTCCCTGGAAACGGTTCCTTGACCGCCGTTCCAGCCCACTTGCATGCTCTCTCCCTGCCCTGAGCCGCTGTGGAGCCCTGCTTCTGCTTTATGACACCCGTCAGCCTAGAGCAGCTGTGGCCCGTTTGAAATGAATAAAACTAAAAAAAAAAAACAGACCGTACCCTTTTATGTAATGACTAGGGGCCCGGTGCACGAAATTCGTGCACTGGGTGTGTGTGGGGGGAGTGTCCCTCAGCCCAGCCTGCCCCCTCTCACATACTGGGAGCCCTCAGGCGTTGACCCCCATCACCCTCCAATCACAGGATCGGCCCCTTGCCCAGGCCTGACGCCTCTGGCTGAGGCGTCCGGCCCGGGCAACGGGGACCCAAAGCTGCAGCGGCCCCGCGATCCTGGGCTTCGCTTTAGGCCCAGGCAAGGGGCCCCTAGCTCCTGGGACTGCCAGCTTTGACCGTGCCCAGCTCCCATCGCTGGCTTCACCCCTACTTCCTGCTATCGCTGGCCAGGGCGGAAAAGGCACCTGATTCTCCGATCATGGCTGGGGGGCAGGGCAAAGGCGGTCCCAGGGCCACCTTTGCCCTGCCCCCCAGCTCTTAGCTCCCCCTGGGTTTCCGATCACTGTCAGTGGCAGGGGGCTTCTTCCTGCTTTCCCTTTCGCCTCCCTGCATTGTGCCTACATATGCAAATTAACCACCATCTGGTTGACAGTTAACTGCCAATCTTAGTTGGCAGTTAATTTGCATATAGCCCTGATTAGCCAATGAAAAGGGTATCGTCGTACGCCAATTACCATTTTTCTCTTTTATTAGTGTTGATGTTTACTTTGAATTTATATTAGTTCACACAAACACTCCATCCATGCTTTTGTTCCGGCCCTCCGGTCCAGTTTAAGAACCCATTGTGGCCCTCGAGTCAAAAAGTTTGCCCACCCCTGGCCTAGAGTGTAATTGGTGGACAGGGTGGTGTCGGTCCCTGAGAGCAGGATTTTGTCTGACTCGCCGATGCATCTGCAGCGCCCAGCGCAGTGCCCTGCCTTTTCTCTCCAAAGTACTGATCCCTTAGGGCAGTGGTTCTCAACCTTCCTAATGCCGCGACCCTTTCATACAGTTCCTCATGTTGTGGTGACCCCCAACCATAAAATTATTTTTGTTGCTACTTCATAACTGTAATTTTGCTACTGTTATGAATCATCATGTAAATATCTGACATGCAGGATGTATTTTCATTGTTACAAATTGAACATAATTAAAGCATAGTGATTAATCACAAAAACACTATGTCATTATATATGTGTTTTCCGATGGTCTTAGGCGACCCCTGTGAAAGGGTCATTCGACCCACAGGTTGAGAACCGCTGCCTAGGGGGTTCCTCCAGTCCAAATAGCGACTTGCTTACTAACATGAGCTTCGCCGGCAGGGCGCATGGTTCCTTACACAGGTGGGCGTGGCCACTGGGCACTTACTCTGAGTGGAAGAGGAATCTTCACGGGGGCTGAGGACAGGGGCCCCGTCATGTTCAGAAGGAGCCCTTGGTGGCTTCCTGGTTTTGTAGGCCTGACAGGGAATTCGGTGCTGAAAGGCATCCCTCCCTCCGGACCTCGGGTTTGCAGGGTCACCGTGAGCGTGAATTCAGATGACTGTCCAAGCCCTTGGTGCGGTTCTTGTGATGTTGCTGGGTGTCAGTTTTCTTCCCTCACCCTCAGATGTGTGCCCAGCTGGAGAAGGGTTTAGAACTAAGCAGTTCTTTGAGCAGAACCTCACAAGAGGGTATAATTGTCCAAAAAATTGCTGATGATTTCTGGGTTGCTTAGCACGCGAGTTGGGTTTTCTCGCTGTGCTGCTGCTGCTCGCCGGCCTTTCTGAGCGGGGAGCGCGCTCAGTCCTCCGCTGGCTGTCTCCGGCAGCAGCCTGTGTGTGATTTTGACGAGGTCAGCAGGAGACTCGCCAAGCACTGCAGCCTCTACCCCGTGTTTATCCTGGGTGGTGGGGTGACTTTGAATCTGCACTCTTTGCCCTGCACACTGTAATCACACGGGAATCTTCCTGCTTCGCTCTCCTGGCCTCTCCGTCCCCGCTCTCACCCACAGGCTGCGGCAGGGCGATTTGGAATGTGCCTGTTAAACACCTCAGGGGACGCGTTTGAAATTTTATTTCGTGTTTTAAAGGTGCCATTTTGATATACTCGGTCCATCTTGTATATACACTTTCTAAGCATAAAATCGGCTGCGTGAACCCCTAGGAACATTGTGAGAGGGAAATGTTCCCTTTAGTTTTGAATTAAAACGTCTCAGGTATCTTCTCTGTTCTGCCTTCTGGTCCAGTTAGGTCGCTAGCAGGAGGCCAGTCTATTCCTGTGTCTGTGCCGTACAGGTTCAGGGAATGATGCGCAATGGGAAGGGCCAGGATGGTGGGGCCTCGTCCAGTCACACGGTCTCTTAATGATGAGAGAGCAGCAAAATGCTGAGAAACTTGAACATCTACTTTAGGTTTAAACTCTTGGGTAGGACAGGGGAAGGAAAGTTGTTTAAAACATCTTTATTGCCAGCCCTGGTCAGAGCGTTGTCCCAGGAGGCCCAGGGGCAGGTTCGACCCCGGTCAGGACACATACAGGAATTAACCAATGAAAGCGTATGTAAGTGGAACAACAAATCCATGTTTCTCTCCCTCTCTCTCTTAAAAAAAGAAAATAATAATTAATTGAATAAAAAAATAGCACATCTTTATTTCCAAAGCAGCCCTTTGCCTGGGAGCAGGCCTGTTGGTAACGTCTCCGTTTTCCTCCTGCCCAGGCGGCTGTGGTGGTGGTCTTCAACTTCGCGATGGTGCTGCTCATCTTCCCTGCGATCCTCAGCATGGACCTGTACCGGCGCGAGGACCGCAGGCTGGACATTTTCTGCTGTTTCACAAGGTACGCGCCCTGGCTGCCCGGCCCTTACTGCGGGTACAGAGCGGTAGTGTTTATCGTCTGTGGACTTGGATGGGTGGGTGGGCGGCGGGGGAGTGGCGCTAGTCGACGGGGGTGCTGCCTTGGGGAGATAGCAGAACCCCTGGGGTTCTCTGCCTTTCTGACCACATTCTCACAGCCCTGAGGTTGTGATACGATGATTCATTTCTCTCGTGAACCAGTGTTGCTCATTGTTGGGAGTGTGTCATATCTCGGTGGATTAGGGCAGAACAAAGGTTGAAAACCACACATCTGGAAAAAGGATAGCCTTTGGGGTGTTTTTCTTTGTAAGGAGTCATGCCTGGAAGGGGTTCAGCGGCTTCGACTTGATTCACTGAGCCAGATTCAGGATCAGCCTCCCCTTGGCCTCCTTCGACTGACTCCTGTCTGTGTCCAGACCGAGCAGTTGGGCGGCGCGGGGGAGCCCCACCGTGTGCCCTCTCCCCCGAGTCAGAGCTGTGCGGAGCGGGCAGCGCGGGGGAGCCCCACCGTGTGCCCTCTCTCCCGAGTCAGCTGTGCGGAGCGGGCAGTGCGGGGGAGCCCCACCGTGTGCCCTCTCTCCCGAGTCAGCTGTGCGGAGCGGGCAGTGCGGGGGAGCCCCACCGTGTGCCCTCTCCCCCGAGTCAGAGCTGTGCGGAGCAGGCAGCTCGGGGGAGCCCCACCGTGTGCCCTCTCTCCCGAGTCAGCTGTGCGGAGCGGGCAGCGCGGGGGAGCCCCACCGTGTGCCCTCTCTCCCGAGTCAGCTGTGCGGAGCGGGCAGCGCGGGGGAGCCCCACCGTGTGCCCTCTCTCCCGAGTCAGCTGTGCGGAGCGGGCAGCGCGGGGGAGCCCCACCGTGTGCCCTCTCTCCCGAGTCAGCTGTGCGGAGCGGGCAGCGTGGGGGAGCCCCACCGTGTGCCCTCTCCCCCGAGTCAGAGCTGTGCGGAGCGGGTGCACTTGTCATCAGCAGGAACAAGAGCCCGTTTCGGCGGCCACTGCAGCACGTTTCCCCTCTTGCAGCCCCTGTGTCAGCAGAGTGATCCAGGTCGAGCCTCAGGCCTACACGGAGACGCACGACGGCCCCCGCGCCAGCCCCCCGCCTCCCTACAGCAGCCACAGCTTCGCCCACGAGACACAGATCACCATGCAGTCCACGGTGCAGCTCCGCACGGAGTACGACCCCCACACGCACGTGTACTACACGACGGCCGAGCCGCTCTCCGAGATCTCCGTGCAGCCCGTCACCCTGACGCAGGACACGCTCGGCGGCCAGAGCCCCGAGAGCACCAGCTCCACGCGGGACCTGCTCTCCCAGTTCTCCGACTCCAGCCTCCACTGCCTCGAGCCGCCTTGTACCAAGTGGACGCTCTCATCGTTTGCCGAGAAACACTATGCTCCTTTCCTCTTGAAGCCCAAAGCCAAGGTACCTACCCAGACAGGAGGCTCGTCCTGTCCTCAGGAAGCGGCAGAGCGGGCTCCTGGGGAATTCCCTGGATTCCAGGCCTGGGGGGAGCTGGTCCACTGACCCCCTGGGCCATTTCCATGAGCTCACCTTCTACAGCAGCGGTTCTCAACCTGTGGGTCACGACCCCTTTGGGGATCGAACGACCCTTTCACAGGGGTCGCCTAAGACCATTGGAAAACACATATATAAGTACATATTGTTTTTGTGATTGATCACTATGCTTTAATTATGTTCAATTTGTAACAATGAAAATACATCCTGCATATCAGATATTTACATTACGATTCACAACAGTAGCAAAATTACAGTTATGAAGTAGCCACGAAAATAGTTTTATGGTTGGGGGTCACCACAACATGAGGAACTGGATTAAAGGGCCGCAGCATTAGGAAGGTTGAGAACCACTGATCTACAGGATCTGTAGCAACGGTGTCTGTGAATTTAGATCAGCTCCTCACGTATTGAACATTTACCCTTTGTGAAAAATGGGAGTGCTCTGACTTTATGTTTTCCCCTCTGGGAGAATGAGCCCTTCCCCCACCCCCCAACTCCGACCCCCATGCTGCGTCAGGGCCCGTGTGATGGTAAAGGCGAGGCATAAACCAACAGCTTGTTGGTGGTGGGGAGTCCGTTCCGTCCCTGGGGCCTGACCGCGCCTCATCCCTCTGCTGCAGGTGGTGGTGATCTTCCTTTTCCTGGGCCTGCTGGGGCTCAGCCTGTACGGGACCACGCGCGTGCGCGACGGCCTGGACCTGACAGACATCGTGCCCCGGGAAACCAGAGAGTACGACTTCATTGCTGCACAGTTCAAGTACTTCTCCTTCTACAACATGTACATCGTCACCCAGAAAGCAGACTACCCGAACATCCAGCACTTGCTGTACGACCTTCACAGGAGCTTCAGCACGGTGAAGTACGTCATGCTGGAAGAAAACAGGCAGCTTCCCAAGATGTGGCTGCACTACTTCCGGGACTGGCTGCAAGGTGAGGGCTGCGGGGCGCTCGTCCTCTCCGCGGCGGGGCCTGGGCGCTCGGGTCCCCAACTTCCTTTTGTTCCCTGTGTCACAGTGTTAGAACGTAACACTGACATGTTTCGTTGACTTCTGGGTGTTGCTTGAAGTTCTTACGTAGACTGTTTCTGGGGAGGCCCCCCAAAGCTGGCCTTTGCCTATAAAACAACGCAAATGGTTCGTGGGGTGATGCAGGCACTTCCGTGAGAATTTATGAGCGCACATTAGGAGACGGGAGCGGGCTGCTTCTGTGTCCTTTTTTGGGGGGGTGGGGGGTGGCTTGGGTGACCAGGTCTAAAGGAAGTGTTGGTGGAATTTCTAGGCTGGCTCGCTGCCGAAGCAGAGCTTCCTGCACCCACAGGTTGTGCATCTTTGGTGAATGTAATTTAAAACTCCATATTTTGGCCATCTTTTGATTTGGCATAAAATGCCATGAAGAAACCTTATAAATGCTTAATCACATCTCACAGTATTTCATAAATAATCAAGTTCTGCTTGAAAATGTCTTTTAACCCTAGCCAGTTTGGCTCAGTGGATAGAGCGTCGTTCTGCAGACAGAAGGGTCCTGGGTTCGATTCTGGTCAAAGGCACGGACCTCGGTTGCAGGTTCCCCTCCAGCCCAGGCCCTGGTCAGGGCGTGTGCAGGAAGCAACCAATCGATGAGTTTCTCTCACATCCGTGTTTCTCTCTGTCTTTCCCCCCACTCTCCCTAAAAATCAATGGGCAAATATCCTCAAGTGAGGATTAAAAAAAAAAATAAAATGCCTTTTACAGCTCCTAATCTTGCTCTTAGAAACATCTCTAGGAAATATTTGTCAACTGGAGAAAAAAAAGATCTAGATTTACTCCTAACTGCTGACTGAATGTGAATGAATGTATTCAGTGATTCCAAGAACATCTGTTCATTTATTCTGTGTTGACGCATGGAAAGTGGAGAATCAAGATAATTATCCACACGATTCCAGCAAAAATGCTGTTACTGAAACACCCAAATAATTATGGCCCCCAACACTTTTGGCTTAAATTATCCAAGTGATTGTCTTAATTTCCCCCTTAATTAGACTTGTTTAAACACAGATTTAAGTGCCTTTTTGGGTCTTGAGTCAATATACTTGTGTGTAGAGAGTAAGCAGCCAGTTTCCCTGTGAGTTTGCATGAAATGGTAAACAACTCTCGTTTAATTGAAAATGATTCAGTACGGTTTCTGGCTTTGACTTGTGTTCCTAGAATTTCGTTCATGACGTGTACCCCAGATTTGACCTCTTCGTTGAGGAAGGCAACGAAAATTGCAGGATATCAATAGAATTTTTTAATGTGCTCGTGAGATTAATTTTAATTTGTTTCCAGTCTTATTTTTCGCTGTAGTTTGGGAAGCACTGATTTTTAGATAATGAGTCAAAAGAGGACTAGACAGCGGAGAGATTCCCTGCTTTTCATTCCACATTCACTCACCCCACCCACATTGGCCAAAGACATGTAAATCACTTGCCACTAATGACAAAGGGGTCCGCAGTGCGGCCTGTGTCTGAGCGAAGAAGGGTTTTGTAGGATTGATTTCAGGGTCCCCAGCCAGTCCTCCGGGTGCTCCATGTGGCATGTGAGGCGGAGTTTGGGGAGGGGCGGGAGGTATTGTGTCCAGGCATCGCGAGGGCTAACCTTTGCATAGCGTATTGTGAATTACTTCTCTGCTTTCATACCTTTACGGACCTAAAGCAGTTGGACTTGAGAATCTTTTTTAAAAGTGCATTGGAGTCATGTTTTGGTTGCTGAGTGAGCTGCATCCCCCTAGACCAGTGGTTGGCAAACGGCGGCTCGCGAGCCACATGCGGCTCTTTGGCCCCTTGAGTGTGGCTCTTCCTAAGCCTTAGGAGTACCCTAATTAAGTTAATAACAGTGTACCTACCTATATAGTTTAAGTTTAAAAAATTTGGCTCTCGAAAGAAATTTCAGTCGCTGTACTGTTGATATTTGGCTCTGTTGACTAATGAGTTTGCCGACCACTGCCCTAGTCCAGTGGTCGGCATACCGCGGCTCGCGAGCCACATGCAGCTCTTTGGCCCCTTGAGTGTGGCTCTTCCACAAAATACTGATTTCTGCGCATGGGCCACGAAGTTTCAATCGCACTGTACGTGTGCGCCCACACGTGGTATTTTGTGGAAGAGCCACACTCAAGGGGCCAAAGAGCCGCATGTGGCTCGCAAGCCGCGGTTTGCCGACCACGGCCCTAGACCACGTGAGATCCATTTAATGCTCCCAAGTCAGGGTCCCAGGAGCCTTAGAACTACTAACTGCAGCCAACTGTCAGGAGTCCAGCAGAGCCCTGGACACAGAACGGCCGGACACTGGCCCCTCCAGGGGTTGATTGGTCTTTGAACATGCCCCGCCGGAAGCAGTTATCCTCGAAGCAGCTTTCCTTCACGACACTGTGTGTGGCGGTGAAGTGATGGAACCCTCATTGGTTGTTAATGGAGTTATCATTGAAAACCATGTCATCCCACTGGTCTTTATCAATATTTCAATAGTGGGGGTGTGGATTCATAAAAATACAAAATAGCCATATAGAAATGGTCCCACTTGTCATCCCTGAACACACCTGCAAATAAGGGAAAGTTGGAGATAAAAATCACAGTGAGTACCATGTACAAATGGTTTTGCTTATATTTCACGGCGAATTATGCAAGTAAAATGTAACTGAGTTGCTTCTTTTTAGAGCCCGTATCAAAGAAAAGTTCTGAGCAATTGGGATCATTAGCTCAGAACTTTTCACCAGGAAATAATTAGTATGAAGTATATAAAATGAGAAACGTTCTAGCTAAAACTTTTCATGTTTTGCAGTAAAATGCCAGTTTTTTCTGCTGCGTGCCTGTGTTGGAATATAAAATGTTGTCCAAGGGGCAGTGGAAGCAAGTTTTTGTCCCTTGTTTTGTGTCCAGAATTGTGAATTGTGAGTGTGAATTGTGAGTGTGCACCTAGGCCAACCGTTGTTACTTGAGCTTTTGATAATTAGTCAGAAACTAATATGCTGATTCCAAGGACTTAACTTTCCTGTAAAGGCAGTCGCTGTTTCTCGTTCATCTCTGCATTCCAAGTAGAGTTGGTGCCAGGTGGCGGCCAGGCAGCGTGGCTGAGGAGTTGAACTTGAGTGGCCGGCAGGGTCATCCTCCCCAAATCGGGTCTTTCTTCCCTTGTTTCCCTCTGGGGTGTTCCAGGAGTCTTAGTGCATCAGTATCTTTAAACCGCCCTCGGAGTTTTGGGACCCCATTTGCCCCAGATGTTGTCGGTGCCCATGTTAACTCTACTCATCTTATTCGTGTTTTCAGCAAATCCTTCCTGGGCACCATCGTGTGTTCTGGGCAATTTAGAGCATCAGTGGTTCAAGCCAACTCTGGAGGCAGGCTGCCAGGTCCAAAGCTTAGCTCCAACACTTGCTGGAGGCTTCCTCACGTAGTTTTACCTTCCCAGGCCTCAGTCTCCTCATCTGTAAAGTGGTACTAAATAGGGACATCTCACCAGGTTGTTGCATCAATTAAACTAGGATTTATTAGTAGGTCCAGAGAGAGAGAGGGTTAAAGTGCCATACAGGCATGAAGGGGTGAAAATTCTATTATGGCGAGGAAAACAGATCCGGCCTCTCTCGGGGTGGGGGGGGGGGGTGTTTTTCCTTTCCTGTTTATTTTTTTTCAAAACCAGAAAAAAAGGCTTTAGGTAATAAAATAACATCTGTGCAGCGCAGGTTGTTGTGTGTGTGCCCTGCCGTGAAAACAGTCCGTGTGAGCGTTGGGGGCCGCCACCCGGTGGTCTCGCGGCGGCTGCTCCTCCTCTCTGGCCCTAACAGGCCCTCTTCCCCCACTGCGCCCACAGGCCTCCTCCCCAAGTTGTTTGTATAAAAACAATGCCCGCAGCAACATGGGAAGGAAGGTGTAGTTAAGAGAGACACAGACCCCCCAGGCGGCACATTTCAAACTCCAGAGCTTAACCATTTGAGCGCTAATGGAGCCCGCTTTTTGGGGTGCCTTTGAAGTCATTCAGAGCATGTCGCGAAATGAAATAAGCCCTTGTCTTTCTTACTGGCCACGTCTAACCCATGCGTGTACAGCTTGTTCAAAAGATGCGGTTTCCTGAGCTGCTGGCGCTCAGAGCTCTACTTGGGAGGTGATTTGGGGGGAGCAGGGCGATGGCCAGGGGGCGGGGGCGTCGGAGGAGAATGCGTGCACCCTGGGATGGCCCAGACCCCAGGCCGGGTCACCAGGGCCCTGTTTTCTCTTCCAACATGCTTATCTCTTTACAGCTGTGGCCAGGCCGCCAGGTCTGTAGTGATGGTTTTGATTACAGAGGCCAGCGCAGCTGTGTGTGGTGGGCTTGCCCATCCCCCAGACCCAGACCGCCCCTTCCTCCCTCCCTGGGCTTGCGGTTTGTCATCTGTTCTCGCAGAGCCCCTTGTATTGGCCTGTGGCTTCCTGTTCTCAATCGGATCCAAATTTCCCCTGTGAGGTATTTCCCCGCGCACACGCGCACCGCTCCCCGCCCGCTCTCCTCCGCGCCCTCTCCTGAGGAAGGTGGCAAAGACGAAGAGAACAGTGGAGAGTGAATAGGTGTTGGCTGTGATCTTTACACAACCTGGCAGCCGATCCCACAGCTTGTGTTAGCTCCACAAGTCGAACAGATGGAACAAATTGACAGAATCGTGTTCACTCACCCTGAGCTCGGAGCAGCTGAGTTGCTGTTTGAAGTTGGGAGTTTGAATGTGTCTCTCCCCCTCCCAGTGGAATTTCTGGTTGCACTGAAGAGCCCCTGGCTCGGCCAGACAGTGGCATGAAACGGTTAATGAGCCCGCTGTCTTCCTCCTCTCCTTGTGCTCCGGCCCTCCCTCCCTCCTCCCCTCCCTCCCTCCCTCCCTCCTTTTGGAATAAGTCATGGAGGAAAAGGAGTTCTTTTTTAAAGGTGAAACATGTATATTTATTCCTTAGAAGTGAACATTTCCCCCTTTGGACCTTAAAAGCGACAGTTATTAGCAACCTGAAGTTCACTCATGAAAAGCCTGATATTATTTGAATGTGAAGTTGAGCACAAGTAGAGCACAGAACGTTCTGGGTCCTTGCCCCACACCGCCCTGCCCTGCTCCCCATCCTCAGCCCCCCGCTACGATATGGCCGGTCGCTGGAGAGTTCTAACGTGTTACACACACTTGCCTTTTCCAGGACTTCAGGACGCGTTCGACAGTGATTGGGAGACGGGGAAAATCATGCCAAACAATTACAAAAACGGATCCGATGATGGGGTCCTCGCCTACAAACTCCTGGTGCAGACGGGCAGCCGTGATAAGCCCATCGACATCAGTCAGGTACTCCCACTTCCAACCCCAGGGCAGCCGGTTCCCCGCCTGCCCTCCCTGCCTGGCTTTCTGGAGCCAGGAGGCCCCAGGCCTGGAAGAACATTGCGTCGGCTCTGAGGCCCGTCATCCCACCAGCTAGTTGTGTGGCCACGGGGCCAGGGAGCTCCCTTTACTCATCTGTCAAGTGGGGACAAGGGTGTTACCTTCCTACAGAGCAGTTGCCAGCACAAAGCGCAGTGGAGGCGTGCAGGCTCCTTTCCATGTTAGAAATGCTGGGGTGATTATTTGCTTTGAGTTCTAATGTTTGTTGCCTCATTGGTCCTGATTGTATTCAGATTTGAAAAGGTGGCATGGTTGGGTAGCAGGCACTGGAGCAGGCAGACTTTGGCGGGGATGGACAGTTAGGAGATGGGAGAGGTTCCTGGGAGCATGGGAGGGTCCCCCGGCCCTCGGCGTAGAGAAGGGGGCAGACAGATGGCCCTGTCCTGAGTGAGACACGCGGAAACCCAAATCCTTGGAAAGGAGTTGGACTCGCGCCTCTTAGTCCCCCTGCATGCGCCTCCCCTGGGGCGTGGACTCCAGCGAGTCCCTGCTGCTCACTCAGGCGGGTTGGGGTTCCCGTGACCCCAGCTCTCTGCTGGCTCCCCAGGTCCGTCCGCCGCTCCTTGTGGCGCACGGCCTTCACCTTCAGCAGAGAACCGTCAGGCTAATGATCTTCGCGGCGGCTCTGTTTATCGTCTCCCCTTTTTTGCTGGCATTAAAGGTGACAGATTTACAAAGCGCATTGTTCAGAGTTATTACGGAGTGTGAGCTCCGTTCTTTATGGCCGCCTGCAGCCCGCTGTCAGGTTTGACAAGGACGTGGGCACGGGAGCCTGTCCGAGACATCGCGGGAATGCCCCGTGGCCGGGGTGGGCTCCAGGGACGGGGACACCCTGGGACACAAGCGATGGGGCCAGCCACCGTCCCTCCCCGACACACATCGTTTCCTCTGCCTGGGAGGGAGAAGGGTGCTGCGTGCACGGAGGCCCTGAGCTGCGCTCTGTGATTCCAGAGACGGCTTGAAGACATACAGTTGTTACATATCCTGTGGATTAATTGAATCCAGATCTCCGAAATTTAGTTCTCTCACTCTCCTCCGTGCTCTTCCTTCACTCTTTCTCTGTTCACTGCTGTCACTGGTGTTTTTCATTTTGTTAAAAAAGACCAAAAGCGTTGGAACCAGGCCTGAATGTAAAGTAAACAGGAAAAAAATGCCCACGTACGTGTATGTATGTGCGTGCATTTCTCTCACAGTGTTCTTCACCCACGCGAAGCCCACCAGACCCGCTTTCGCGGGGGCGTCGCGTTGGGCCAGCATGGGCTGTGGGTCCTGCTGGTGACCACCTCTCTCAGAAATCAGATTACCCAGAAAGCCCATGGCTGGGCGCCAGTCCCTCTGGTGATGGGCATTTTTTGAATGCACAGGTCATAGGAGGCTAGTGTTAGCAAAATTTATACAGATGTTGTTTTATTTTTATAGCTCTCCTCCATTTACTGGGTGGCATTTCCTTCAGTGTTAACAGCAAAGGTTAACTGCACACAGACGTGTAGAGGGACTCTTGCCAGGTTTCCCCCTTCCCCTCCTATAAATATGCTGCTCCAGATTGCTCATTCTCCGCCCTGGCTGCAGACAGTCTTTTAGCATTCAGACGTAATGGGTCCGCGTGAGTCCCGGGCCATCTGCAGGACTGTGTGTGCGATAAACACTCCGGTTTTTGCATCCTCTGTTCAGCGCATTTTGAAAGAAACCCAAGGTGTTCGGCTGGGCTTTTTCACGCCCGCGAACGGGGGCATCCTAGGCTTTGTTACCAGTGCTGGTGCAGAGCCCTCTTCTCACCCCCAAAGCCCCGTCCTGAAAGGCCTCTGTTCCCCTTTTGCAGTTGACCAAACGGCGCCTGGTGGATGCGGACGGCATCATCAATCCCAGCGCTTTCTACATCTACCTGACCGCTTGGGTCAGCAACGACCCCGTGGCTTACGCCGCCTCCCAGGCCAACATCCGGCCGCACCGTCCCGAGTGGGTCCACGACAAGGCCGACTACATGCCGGAGACCAGGCTGCGAAGTAAGTGCCTCCGCCGGGGCCGCGAGCGCACGGGGCCACCTGGCCTCGCTGCCCCAGGCCCAGTCGCAGCCCTCGTCCTCTGCGGCTGCCCAGGGTTCAAAAGTGCAAACACAACAGTCTCCGTCTTTTACTTTAAAACTCGCGGAGACAGATGAGGATGTGTAATAGAATACAGCCCGTGCTCCATCACGTTGAGAAATAAGCCTCTAATCTCCGTTTGTAGCTTGAACTCTAAGACGCCCACCAGGCCCGGCTCCTCCGTGCCAGCTGTTCCCTGTGAGAGCTGGGGACGCCTCCAGGTTGAGTGTTGGTTTACTATTGCAGAGTTTTATCACTGGGGATTATATGTTTATCTTAACTTTGTCAGCTCTGGTGTTGAAGGGATTTTTGGCAAGTTGGGTCGTTGCTGTCAGCCCCCGAGCACCTGCGCTCCGTCAGAGCCGCGCAGAGCGAGCGGGAGCCTGCGCGGCCTCCTCTTCCTCCCGCGGCCGCCAGGGAGGAGGGTGGCGCTGTGTGCGGCTCGTCTGCGTTCAGGTTGGAGATGGTGCTCGCTCCCACCTCGGGTAGGAAGTGGCACGGGGGTCGGGAGAAAGGATTCAGGCTCCTTTGCCAAGGCGGCTGGAGAGCAGGCGGGTTGTGCGTCCCGGTATCTAAACCTCGGAGCCCGTGGCAAGCGGCCAAGGCTTGTCTTAATGAAAATTTATAGTTGAGATTATAATAGGGCAAATCATGTTTAGCAAGTCAACTGAATGACCCCAAAGGGTCTGGAACACACAACGGCAGCCACTAAATGCTTGTTGTGTGGGGATTTCTGCCCCTGCTGCCGAAGACTTAGCGTTGCGTGAAAGGCGGCGCTCAGAGGATAAGGAAGGGACGCGCTCTCTCTGCAAAGCATGACTTCCAGGTTATTTTGTTCTCATCGGTGTCTGAGTGAAGCAGTTTGAACGTAGTATTTTCACTTGTGTCAGCTGAACAAAAAATGCTCCTGCGATTGAATTCTCAAGTTGTTTAGACCCCTTATAAAAGTGGCTGCTTCCAGAACGCTGAGACCAAAGGCCAAATAATACACAGATCACAGGCTCCCCCCAAAAAACAAGCAAAGGTTAGTTTTTGCTTTAAAAAATGTAAACCAAACTCTGCAGATCTGAGAGCTGAGGACCCTCTCGTGTTCGCCCTCGACGCTGTAAGAGGAGCGATACGCGGACTTCCCTGCAGGGTCCTCTCTCTGTCTGCTGTAATGATGGAGAATTTGGGCACACACATCTGGTAGGGCCAGCAAGGGGAACTTGTCCCTTCTCTCCCGTGCCTATACCCCATTTGCAGTGTTGCAAGGAGCCCCTAACCCACGGCTCTCTCCCTTCCGCCTTCCTGTCCAGTCCCAGCCGCAGAGCCCATCGAATACGCCCAGTTTCCTTTCTACCTCAACGGCTTGCATGACACCTCAGACTTCGTGGAAGCGATTGAAAAAGTCAGGACCATCTGCAACAACTACACGAGCCTGGGGCTCTCCAGCTACCCCAACGGCTACCCCTTCCTCTTCTGGGAGCAGTACATCGGCCTGCGCCACTGGCTCCTGCTGTCCATCAGCGTGGTGCTGGCCTGCACGTTCCTCGTGTGCGCCGTCTTCCTCCTGAACCCCTGGACCGCGGGGATCATTGTGAGTTTATTCTGAGGGTCTTTGTGGAAGTCGCATTCCTTTCGGCCTAGCTCTTTCTGCAGCCGGCGGTTTTGTTTATGTCTGGGCCTCTGGGGCAGGGGATAGATTGCATCACCCGCACTATATTTATTCTGCAGGAGGTGGCGAGGTCCGGGGTTAGGGAGAGCCTTTAATGGCCTCCCTCCTGTGTCCCCTTTCTGCAGCCTTGAACGTTTTGTTTACGCACCCTTTCCGTGACAGCGCCAAGCATTTATGAAATGCAAACACTCAAAACATAACTGATTTTTTTCAATTCAAGTGTCATTTGGGGATCACTTTAGACCTCATACATAGAAGGTTCTGCTAAATAGAGGGACGATTAGAGGAGGTGGGACAGTGAGTAGGAATGGAGTGGTTGTATGTGTTGTGTGTATTTTAACTCCTGAGGGACATGATAAGCTAGTATTGCTCACCTACTTTTTGGCATCCTTTCTCCACGTGTAATACTCTCAGATTTGAAGAAAGTTTTATGTAGAGTCTAATAAAATCATGGCAGTGTTTAGATTCCATGAACTGTGGTATAGACTTAAATGCCAAAATTATAAAAACAAGAGACCAGGTCTCGTTCCCGCACCACAAGCTTTTGCAGCAGGTTTGTTAAAAGGTCGGTGTTTAGTCTGCAGGGCTTTCCGTGGTACTTAAGCAGTGGATGTTGTCCGTCTTTCACTAGCTCATTGAGAGAGAGCAAAGGAGACTTGCACGATGCTTCTTCCCCTATCACCGCTGCCCGCTGCCCCAGCCCCACGCCTCCTCCCTCCTGTGTCAAGTTTATTGTTTTATTTGCATTTCCTCCCCTTTGGCCCAAGAAGCTCCAAAATCTACCTGACAGATTTTCTTTCCATCTCCTCGCAAATGGTTACAAGGCAAAGAAACGCTTTTCCTTGGGTTTGACTGTTTGCTTTGTCCACCCCAGTTGCTCTCCGTTTCTTCAGCGTGAGGGGGTTGTAACCTGACCCGCATGGGCGGTCGGCAAGTCTCTTTTCTCCTGCTTCCCTTGCTGCCAAGTCATCCTCACTTACTCCGTGGGCTCCGGACAAAAGCGCAGCTCCCTTCGCTGAAAGAACTTTTATTCACCCCCTCCTATCTGTATTCTTTAGGATAGAGGGCCAGACAGCCCAACACTAAAGCATCCACTCGTTTACAAAGTTGAGGGATGGGCAAGATCCAAACAGAAGGAAATGTGAAGCTAGTGATGAGTTCTTATTTGTGTAAGTCTCCATAGGTTGCTCTGGTGGAGTTTTGGAAACATTAATGCTTTCTAGAGCAGGGATGTGGGAGAAACAGCTCGCAGTGGCATACTGCACTTCGCCTTCGTGTTCCTGCTGCCCCAGAGCGGGCTCCAGGCTGCAGGCTCCCTGCCCAGGTGGGGGAGGTCGCACTAGAGGTCAGGAGAGGTCAGCGCCTGCGTTGTGTTTGGGGTCGGGGCTTTCTCGGCTGTCGATCTGAAGTGAGGCCACCCCTCGTTTCCGTCCCTAGAGCGAGTCTGTGCCCAGCCACTCATCCCTGTGCCCTCTGACAGGTGACGGTCCTGGCGCTGATGACGGTCGAGCTCTTTGGCATGATGGGCCTCATCGGAATCAAGCTGAGCGCCGTGCCCGTGGTTATCCTGATCGCGTCTGTCGGCATCGGCGTGGAATTCACCGTTCACGTTGCTCTGGTAGGGAGACATGCCAGCTGCCACTGTGTGAAAAAGCAACATACCCTCTAGCTCTCGCAGCCTCCACGTTGGGAGCCTTTTCATTTTCCCCTCCATCAAGGAACACCCCCAGTACCCACACGTGGACTGGCACTGGCATTCCCTAGGAGTGGCTGGAATTTGCCTGGACTCCTTTCCCTCTTAAGGAATCTGAGGAGAAGGTCAGCGAAGGATGCCATTTATTCGGTGTTGTCATTAGCGGCACCACAGGGCCTGAAGTTGTCGACTGTGTTTCCGAGACATGCAGAGTGTGTGTGTGTGTGTGTGTGTGTGTGTGTGTGTGTGTGTGTGTGAGCGCGCGTGCGTGCACACGGGACCACACACAGTGTTAAAAACCACATTAATCAAGCAGGGATAACGTGAGACCACACTCAGGCTCGCTGGGGATGGCATAATTGAGGGCGCGGCCAGTTGGCAGGCGCGGAGACACGCTGGGACTGGTGAGTGCAGGCCAGGTGCTCGGCGCGGAGGCCGCGCTCCCACCCGAGCCCACCCAGCTCCTCCGCCTTCGGCCTCCAGGGTCGAGAACGAGTGTTCTCCACAGGAAGGCTCCCCCTCTTCCTGTGCCCCGTCCTGTGAATGCTTTGTTGGAGGGAAGCAAACTTCAGCAGGAGCCCTAAGCCCAGGAGACGAGCCCCTTGTCCGTGTGTATCAGAGAATTACTCCGGAGCCTCACAGCGGGGTGAGCCATGTGCCCGTGCGCCCTGCTTATGGCTGAGTCCCTGGGCTGTGGGTCGGCATTCCGGGACTGTTCATTGACTGAGTAAAGACGGATGGTTGGATTGCCCTCGCTGGGACCCCAAGCATTGGGATTGATCTAATTACGTTTAGCTTTGCTTTTGTCATCTCCGGCATTGCTTTTCCTTGGGCTCAGCGCTCAGCACCTGCGTGTCTGGGCATCTGCTCCCGCCCCGTGCCTGCCATGGTCCTCCACAGGACTCGTTCAGGGCCACTTTCATGCAACTTAGAGAAGGAGTGCACACCTTTGTGGCTCAGAGGACTGTCTTGTTGAAACTGACCCATTTTTGTCCCAGTGTGCAGTGTGAAACGCTGGTCATGCAGAAACAGAATCTGCTCAGTTTTGAACCTGCCCAAGTTACTTCCTCTGTTGAACTGGGAGGAGGGAGAAAGGAAGGCTCCCGACAGCCTAGACACAGAACTCTAATGTCATTTCCTCAAGAAGGAGAAAACACGTGCGTGAATTAGGACCCCGCAGTCATTCTGTTCGGACGCGGATGCAGTGGTAGCTCGCGCTGCACGCGGCGGATGTGTCTTCGCTCAGGTTCTTGCAATGGAAACGCCTGCGCCAGGCTTCACGCTGCGTGGTGCCCGGTCTCTGCCCACGAGGCGGTGCCGTCGTGAGCACCCACACCGCGGCTGAATAAACAGTGAAGGGTGTCTCTTAATACCCAGCATTTAAGGGGGATCAGGAGCCAACTGGGCCCTGGGAGCAGCAGCCCTTGCTCAGGGCTTGGGGCCCAAGTCTCCATCGAGAGACTGTCTACACACAGGACACAGTGTCCCTCCCTGTCCTGGGGTGAGTGTGTGTTTAAAGCGGCAGCGGCTGCTGGCGGTGACATGCGTTCTTCTCCCGTGAATGCCCCCTGTCAGTGTGCTGTGTCGGTGACAGACATTGACTGAGAGGATAAGCCATCCCGACCCTCACGGCCTCACGGCCCAAGTACAGCAGAGTAACAGGTTCCCCACAACGCGGTCTTTCCTCCCAAGAGAGAAAGGCAGCTAGACGGGCCCTGAAGGCTCCCGACTAGGCCTGTGTAGAGCCCAAGCCCAATTCAGAGAAAAGAACGAAGACTCATTGCACACCAGGGTGTGACCCGTTAAGGAAAGGAAGCTTCCTGTCCCTGTGCCAGGCGTGTGCACGAGGGCAGGGCGCCTGCAGTGCGGAGTAGGCCGGGGTTTACGGAGCCGGGCCCTCAGCACCTCCTAGCCCTCTTTTCTCAGCACAGCCCGGCACAGCCCGGCTTGCAGGGGAGAGAACTTGTGCCCGGCCCAGCCCATCCCCACTCCCCGTTTTGGGTTCATCTGTAGGGCCTGGCAGGCTATAACAGTAACTGACCCACATTTAATCAGCCCTGGGTCACGCTCTCAGCTCAGGCCAGCAGTCTGGAGCTAACAGTCTGGTACACTGGGACTCTGTCAAGTTGCCATTTAGAAAAACCGCATTCTTAGAAAAACCGGGCAGAGCTTAGAGAACGCAGAGGAGACAGGGTATGTCCACCTGTGGTCAGACCAGGATTGAATTTACAATCCTGTCTTTTCCTTGTGATGCGTCCGTGGCGCTGAGATGTGCTACAAGCACATTAGTTTGAACCCAGTGATAGAAATTCTAACCTCAGCAGAATCACAAGGAGGCACATACTTAGCACCTAGTTGCATGTGACGCGGAGTTAAGTCCACTCAGAATTCAGGTCTTGACCATCCAGATATCCGGCTGAGTGCGGTCACTTTCACAGCCTGAGGTCTCCGTGCTAATGGTGGGAGAGAATTTGATTGGGGGAGAAAGCTCAAGGGCGAGTAGCGGTGGAAAGAAGAGCCCATTTGGCTCATTTTTGTATCGTTGTGGTTTGGTTTTTAATTTCAGGCAAGTATGCTTTCCCTTTTCGTGTTGTTGTTGTTCAAGATTTACGTCAACACCAGATATGACCCAGTGTCCTGAGCAGGTTGCTTTGGTGTAAGCCCAGATTTTTCTAGTTGAGTAGCCCCAGTTAAACGTTCCCAGGGAGATCTGAGAGGGCCTGTCGCGGCAGAAGGAGCTGCCCGGTCACGCCCAGGACTGACCGCCTGCCCTCTCTGTTGCACAGGCCTTCCTCACGGCCATCGGCGACAAGAACCGCAGGGCCGTGCTCGCCCTGGAGCACATGTTCGCGCCCGTCCTCGACGGGGCCGTGTCCACGCTGCTGGGGGTGCTGATGCTGGCGGGGTCGGAGTTTGATTTCATCGTCAGGTAAGCAGGGGGAGGGGAGGAGGCGTGTTTGGAAACCGTTACTCCTTCTCGTGTGATTTCTGTTGCTCGTTTCCTCCTGTCCGTGGTAGATGGCAGCATTTCTTCTTCATTATGACTCACCTTCCCCCCACCTTTGAGGTATGATTTATAATTGGCAAATAAAAATCATATCTACGTAAGGTATACAACACGTTTTGATGACCACCGTCTGTGATGCCACTTATTTTTAGTTTATTAACTCTGAGATACGCTGAGAGGTATGAAGGAAGACAAGCCCTCCACCAGGGCCGTCCTGGGGATTATCTCGGGGAGAAAAGATGGAGGGTTTGGGGGTAGCAGCAAAGGCAGCTCCACCGCTCCAGGCCCAACGATCAGCCAGTACCCCGTGCCCAGGGAAAGCGTTCGGGGTTAGAAATACCCACAGAAAGAGACCGCCGTGGTTCCCAGTAATTGACTGCATTTGACCTTCACTTCTCCTTCAAAACTGTGTCAGGGAGAACGTAGCTGCCTAAAACTGTCACCTGGACTTTGTTCCTTTAAGAAGTGGAGGTAAGGTCAGGTGCCCAGTTTTCAGCCTTGCGCTCCACTATGATTCAGGACACATTTAAGGCGTGACTTGGCTGTCACGTTTCGGAAATCCAAGCCCAGTTTGGATGTTCTCTTCGGAACTAAAGGCAAGGAGTGTCTGTGAGTTTACTGAAGAATGTGACTTCGTGACGTGTAGAAGGAGAGCAGGTGTCCCTTTTGAAAAGAATTTGAGGACAGCAGGGCAAGAGCAGGTACTGGCCTGAGCAGGTCTGCCGCTGTGCGCGGCAGCCACTCCCCAGGCTGGCGCTGCCCGGCTCGGGGAAGGAAGGCGGCAGCATCACGGGAACGAGGACCCAGGGCAGCGGTTCTCAACCTGTGGGTCGCGACCCCTTTGGCGGTTGAACGACCCTTTCACAGGGGTCGCCTAAGACCATCCTGCATATCAGATACTTACATGATGATTCATAAAAGTAGCAACATGACAGTTATGAAGTAGCAACGAAAATGATTTCATGGCTGGGTCACAACATGAGGAACTGTATTTAAAGGGCCAGAAGGTGGAGAACCACTGATCCAGGCTTAGAACCAAATGTGAGAAATGGCTGCAGGGTTGGCGATGCTTCAGGGATCTGGAGGGAGAAGCCAGCCAGGCTTTCCTGGTGTGTGTGTGTGTGTGTGTGTGTCTTGGGTAGACCTTTGGTTTTCAAGTGCAAAGAAGGAGGTTTTCCGTTTCAGCCAGTTTATTACAGAAAAAACATCAGTGCACGGGTGTGGGGCGTAACCCATCGGGCGGGCGGCTCAGCGTCGCAGAGCCTTCCTAGAACGAGAGGCAGACCTCGGCCCACTGCATGAGAGCGCGCCCTCCCGTCTCGCACCCGTGTGCTGTGAGCTGGCGAGGCGCCCTGTAGAGGCCGTGGATTTCGTTGGGTGGGAAGGTGACTCCTGGGTGGTTCCATTCTGCTGGTGTCCTCAACACAGACTTAATAGTCATGTACCAATGGCCAGTTGGTACATTCTTGTTTGCCAATACCGGATAGATACATGCCTGCACTAGGGTAAGATTTTGTTCTGGGCTTTGTTTTAAGCTCTTAATTTGACTTTTCCTGCATTTCCTTTCCATGCATTTATTTATTCAGGCATTAGTCGTTCATGTTATTTAAAAAAGCCCCTATATCAAAAGACTTTCTCTTCTGTAATTTCTCACTGGACAATGTGACAAGCACCTCACGAGTACCATTTCACACAACAGCAAGTAACAGGGACCCTCCCCCCTCCGTGGAAGTTACGGGAGAGAGGAGTTCACACGCAACTCAAAGCCATGGGGAGCGCAGGGCATGACGGGAACTCAGAGGGCCGAGCTGTCTTGTGGGGGATGCCAAGTGGGCCGCACAGAGGTGACTTGGCCTGAATCTGAGCAAGCAGCTGGGACCCTGGATGGCGGGCAGAGAAGCCCAGCTCTCTCATCTCACCCTGGCTGCCGCTTCTCTCCCAGAGATACCAGAGTTCCTGTTTCAAGCACTTAAAAGGGCTTCCCATTTTCTAGAACTGGATGGATTAACCTGATAAAGCCCTCGCTGGGGTCGCCTAGATGAGCAGACATTGTATACACTAAGCGTCAGCAATCTAATTGGTCTGTTTATTCTATAGTTAGATGGATGGGATGCAAATGTCTTAATGCCTGCTGCTGATGTATGCCTCTGCCTAAAGTTCCCGCAGTTTACATTAGAGCAGGACGCCGGCTGCTTGGCTTTTACTAATGCAGCTCAGAAGTTCCCAGTGTTTACAATAGCTGCGAGGTATTTGTATTTTTATAGGGATTCTCTCTCCTTTCATCTAATGTCGAAACATATATAGAAATGGCAAAGTTTGGTGCCTGTTCTGTTTTATGATCAAGAGGACCATTAACAGAGAGATATTTGCCCTCCCTCTTCCCAGAACATCCTGAGGCGCCCCCCCCCCCCCCACCACCGCAGCCCACTCCCAGCAAAACGGCCTAGAAATCATTAGTTACAGAAACGCCTGCTCGCGTGGCGCCTGCGCCTCCCCAGGTGGAGCGTCCGCCCATGCCTGTCCGGGGAGGACAGGCTTACCTTGGTGTTCACGACCGACCCCAGACTTTAGCCCTCAGTGGTGGGAGAGCAGGGCCACTGGTGCGCTCTCCTACTCCTGCTGCTGCTGCTGCTGCGGCCTTTAGGTTTGAATAGGCTGATGCAAAACAAGGGTATTCAGAGACGCCAAATTGTTCAACAAAAGGTTGGCCACAGAGCAGCCCCATCACTGTGGCCCGCCCTCCCCCCTCCGCCAGCGCCCCAGCAAACACAGAATGGGCAGCGTCTTCTTCGCAGAAAGCTGGGTCCTGGCCTCAGAAAGGTGGCAGTTGTTTGGTTAAACTGGAGCTCGCAGGATTCTAGACAGAGAGTCGCGATGAATGAAAGCGCAGGGAAAGCCTTACCTGACGCCGGAGACTCGGAGATGCCGCGGGGGTGCAGACCGTTTCACAGGGGCCAGCCACTGTGCAGCTGCTGCTCTTCCTCCTGGGCCAGATTGTTCAGATTCTACACCCTCCGCTCCATTTGTTTGCTTCTGCTGGGTTTTCATGGACGGGCCCCTCTGCATTGTGTTTGTGCTTTCAGTCTGCTTGGCCATTCAGTTCGCATTCCATATTTTTGAGTTTGTGTAGCTCAGTGGTTCTCAACCTTCTGGCCCTTTAAATGCAGTTCCTCATGTGGTGACCCAACCATGAAATTATTTTCGTTGCTACTTCATAACTGTCATGTTGCTACTGTTACGAATCGTCATGTAAATATCTGATATGCAGGATGGTCTTAGGCGACCCCTGTGAAAGGGTCGTTCGACCGCCAAAGGGGTCGCGACCCACAGGTTGAGAACCACTGGTGTAGCTCGTTCATAAATAACATGCCATGTCATGAGAGCTCAGCAACTTAACAAACTCATTCTTTTCTTCCTTCATGAACTTCGGGTTGTGCCACGCAGCCCTCAAAATCATAAAGTGGGGGAAATCTGGTCTTGTGCTGATTTGAACCGCAGTTTTGTAACAGCCTTTTCTCCGTGTGGGTCTTGCTCATTTGGGGCTGATGACACGGTGTAGCATTCGGGCAGGTGAATCGTGGCTCAGGTTGTCGTTGCCACAGTTCGCAGTGAGCGCTTCTGTGTCCCTTTCATCCTGAAGGTATTTCTTTGCCGTCCTGGCGATCCTGACGATCCTGGGGGTCCTGAACGGGCTGGTGCTGCTTCCAGTCCTGCTGTCCTTCTTTGGGCCGCACCCTGAGGTCAGTACCCGTGCCGGGCGGAGTGCGAGCGCTGTTTTTCCTGGTGTCGCCCTTAATTTAGGTATTTTAGGTAAATTCCCATTACGGAGGGGTTACTTTTTCAGCAAACATCTCAAGAACTATTGCTTTTTTTCTCTTTAATGCAATAGTTTTGCGCTGGTAGTACTGGTCCTTTTTTGTTTTGTTTTGTTTTGTTTTAACCGTGTGATTGGCACCTCAGTCCTGTCGGCCCATATCAGTACAGCATTTTCCACTCCAGATGGATGTGGGCGGGCAGGAGTGAAAGGTCCGCCGGCCTTGGCAGTGTGAGCGAGGGCGGTGCGCCTGCTCCAGCCGCAGACCTGGGGGTCCTCCCGGTGGTGGCGGGGGGGCGGGCAGGTACAGCCTTGTGGTGAGGGGGACAGAGGCCGGAGCAACAGGCACGTGGGTGATAGCACTTGCAATACGGAGTCCTCTCACACAGGTGTCTCCAGCCAACGGGCTGAGCCGGCTGCCCACGCCCTCCCCCGAGCCACCCCCCAGCGTGGTCCGCTTCGCCGTGCCCCCCGGTCACGCGAACAACGGGTCTGACTCCTCTGACTCGGAGTACAGTTCTCAGACGACGGTGTCGGGCATCAGCGAGGAGCTCCGGCAGTACGAGGCCCAGCAGGGCAGCAGGGGCCCTGCCCGCCAGGTGATCGTGGAGGCCACGGAGAACCCCGTCTTCGCCCGCTCCTCCGTAAGTCCGCCCCGGCAGCCCGCCCTGCTCTGAGCAGCAAGTCTGCCGGACCCGGGAGTTGGGGGTTAGGTGGAGCCATAGGCAGGTGCCAGTATTTGCCTCTTCTGACACTGGAAGTGTCAGTGTCGTGGAGTTGGCTCTCCCGCGGGACACAAAGGCAGAGGCCGTCGCGGGAGGTACACGAAGCAGCGGCTGTACCTTCGGCCTCGGTGCAGTTTGAGCTGAGCGGCGAGGGAGAGGAGGCCTGGCCTCTTTTTTTTTTTTTTTTTTTTTTTTTTAAGCTGCATAGCGTTTTAAAATGATACTTTTAAAAAACAGAGTGGGATTTTTATTGCTAGCTGAAGTGGTCTATTTTTGTTTTCTCTCATTTCTGTTACTTTAATTGCCCTTGGTTACAAAAATATTTCTGTTCTTATTATCTAAGACTTTACCAGGAGCTTTTGTGGCTCCAGGTACATATTCTAGGTGGCGAGAAGCTTAGCCTTAGGTCATTCAGGAAAGCTGGGAGCCCCTTCCCAGGGCCCAGACTCCTCCTCTGCTCCCAGGCTGTCCTCGGCCCCCAGTCCTAGAGCACAGCACACAGGACTTCTCCAAGGCCAGTTCTGCCGCTCAGATTCCCCCCACCGAGGGCCTCCTGCTGTCCCTCCAGGAAATGGGTATTCCAGGCCCGGCCAGAGCACGCCTTCCGTGAAAGAGAGAAGGGCCAACCAAATAACCTAAATTTTCCTCCTCTTGCCCCCCGGGGTGATGCCTGCTGAGCTGCAGTGTGAATCTGGTTTAGTTCAGCGGGAGCCTAAAAATAGGTACAAGCTGAACGACTTTGAAGTTGGTCACGGTCCTTTTGATTGATGTGGCCCCTGTGTGGCTCTCCGCTTTGTATCGAGACCCAGAAGCCGGATTCCTCACCCGCAGGCCGGGCAGCGCGGCCCCGCAGGACCGTCTGCGACGGGGCAGATGCGGGCTGTAGCCACGTGTGGCTGTTGAGCGCGTGAAATGTGGCGAGTGAGACCCAGAGGCTGGGTTTTGACTTTTAGTTCATTTAAATGCAAATAGCTGCATGTCCCTATGGCTGCTGTATGCACCAGAGTATGTATAGATAGTCCTGCCAGGGCCTGGCATCTGGGCGAGCCAGGGCCAGATGCTTAGCCGTTCTCAGAGGAGTTCCGGAGCCGGCCCTCCGGAGCAGGGGGTGTAGGCTGGGAGGGAGGCAGCTCAGAGCCGCTCCGACCACAGCCCTGCGTTTGCGGGCAGCTGTTCTGTGCCCGGCCAGCTGTGCTGGTGAGGCCGAGCCCGAGACGTAGGGTCCGAGTAAGGCGCTCTCTGCCGTGGAGGTTGTCAGAGAACGGGTTTTTCTTTTGTGAGTGGAAGGTCCCTGTTGGCTCCCGGGGCCTCTCCCAGCCCTTTGTGGGGTCGATGGCCTCTGGGTTAAGAAGAGCTGTGTGGGTGGCCAGGCAGGAACCAGGGCCCATGGGGAGGGCTGGGAGCAGCAGGGGGTGCCCGTCCTGGGGTGAGCGCCCCGCCTGCTTTAACCCGCCTCGCCCTCTGCAGGTGGTCCACCCGGAAGCCAGGCATCACCCACCCTCCAGTTCTCGACTGCCACCCCACCTGGACTCAGGGTCCCTGCCACCCGGACGGCCAGGCCCGCAGCCCCAGCGGGAGCCTCCCAGAGAAGGCTTGCGGCCGCCCCCCTACAGACCGCGCAGAGACGCTTTCGAAATTTCTACTGACGGGCATTCTGGCCCGAGCAATAGGGACCGCGTGGGCCCCCGGGGAGCCCGCGCGCACACCCCTCGGCACCCAGTGTTCACTGCCACGGGCGGCTCCGTGCCCAGCTACTGCCAGCCCATCACCACCGTGACGGCCTCGGCGTCCGTGACTGTCGCTGTGCACCCCCCGCCCGCCCCCGGGCGGCACCCCCGAGGGGGGCTGTACCCCGGCTACGAGGACTACCCCCAGCCGGACCCCGGGCTGTTCGAGGACCCCCATGTGCCTTTCAACGTCCGGTGCGAGAGGAGGGGTTCCAAGGTGGAGGTCATAGAGCTGCAGGACATGGAGTGCGAGGAGCGGCCCCGGGGCAGCAGCTCCAGCTGAGGTGCGTGCGGTGGGGGACACAGGGCCAGGCCCCTGCGGTTTCTGGGGCTCGGAGCCCCTGGCATTGGGAAGTCCCAACCTGAACGTCTCTGACCTGACCCCCAAGGCAGGGCTGCCGGGCCCAGGCTCTCATCACTGGGCCACAGTGTTGTCCCAGATTGGGTCTCACCCCCACTCTGAACCCGTTGAGGGTGGTGGACTAACAAAGATGCTAACAGCTGCCCCTTTCACCGATGTTTCAGTCCTGATTCACGTGCCCTACAGGTGTGTGTGATGCATGCATAGCTCAGCGAATGGGCACGAAGTGAGCACACCCGGCACCTGCCCTAAATCAAGGAAAGGGTCCCGACCGGCCCCTGGAAAGCCCGCCGGCCCCAGCCGGCCCCCAACCCTGATCTCTCATACAGAGACTCTACTCTCTTAGCTGTTAGTGTGCTTCGTAAATATGGACTCATAGACTGTTACTTCGTGTGACTTCCTTTTCTTTTTCCTTTCAAAGGGTGAGTAAAATCTGAAGCAAAGAGGCCAAAGATCGGAACGCCCAGCCCCCGCACCCGCGAGGAGAGCGCTGCTCGGAGTCGGGAAGACGCCCTGCACCGGGGTTGCAGTTCGCTGTAACCGGCTGTATTATTTTGTGAAATATTTCTTTAAATATTTAAGAGGTGTACACATCTGTAAATACGAAGGAATGATGTAAAGTCGTGTGGTCTGGCGCTTCCCACTCCGGCCCAGGGTGGGCGGTGGGGCGGCTGCAGCAAGGCCCGCCCTGTTTGTACATTGGTCTCGGTGCCCCAACCAAGCTTAACTTAGTCTTAAATTCCAGCATCTCTTGCTGCTGCTTAAATATTGTATAATTTACCTGTATAATTCTATGCAAATATTGCTTATATAATAGGATTATTTTGTAAAGGTTTCTGTTTAAAATATTTTAAATTTGCATATCACAACCCTGTGGTAGTATGAAATGTTACTGTTAACTTTCGAACACGCTATGCGTGATAATTTTGTTATTGTTTAATGAGCAGATATGAAGAAAGCACGTTAACCCCGGTGGCTTCTAGGTGTAGTTGGGTGCGGCACTCCTGTTGGCTGCATGTGAACGTGTGTGTGATTTCCCCGTGTGCTGTACTGTGATCGTTTGTTCTTGTTTTTCTCTCACTGTCTGTCACCTTAGCGGGCTCTGCCCTGGTCAGGCTGGGAGAGCATTGCCTAGTGCGTGGGGGCTGGCCCTGCCCAAAACATCGCCTTATGCTGTTGTCAGACTCACTTCAAGTCCAAGGCATCTCTTCAGATCCTTGCTGCCATCCAGGCACCCAGCTCGTGCCTCAGGGGAGAGGAGTTCCTTCACACGGATCTGTCGTGGACGTTGGGACCTCAGGGTCTAGAGCTCACGTCTGTTCATCGTCATTATTGTTCAACAGCTAGAGAGCATGCCTCGTGCTGAGCCTCAGCTGGGCATGAGCATGTTGTGCAGCCTTCATTGTGTCTCTCATGACCAATGCACACATAAAAAAAACCCTTAAGAGTGGATTAAAAATGTATTGGAGGTAATGACCCTGCTACAAGGTAGAAAGACCTGTCCATTCTGGGCCCACCATAAACCTAGAGGTGATGTTTTGAGTCCCTACCATTTAAGTTCTCTTTCTCCCTAAATTGCACGGTTGGTTGGGGCTTTCTGGGTCTGTTTGCATCTTTAAAAATAAACAGTGAGCATTCAGTAAGGCGATACGGGGGTCAGAAGTTTGGTAGGATTTAGAAGGATCCTTCTCAATGTGTTTATGTTAACGTGATGGTGCACACTTCCTAACTAAGTTATTTTCTTCTTCTCACCATGATTAGTGTTCTTTCAATGTGACATTTATTGACAAGCAGGAGATGCTCGGTGCACACACTCCACTGAGGATGGAATGGAGGCAGACTTCCCAGCCAGGCATTATTTGTAAAGATTGGCTTCTGTATCCATTCTCTTGTGCGGAGGCTTGGTCTTCCTCAGCTCTTAGCCAGAGACCAGCATGTCGGGGAAGCAGTTGGCATCCCGACGAAGCTACTATAGGCGGGCACAGCTGGCGGCTCCCTCCCGTTGTGCCCTCCTGTTTTACATGGAAAATCTTCCTCGAAAGGCAGCGGCCCCCTGCAGCACCCAGCAGCGCAGTGACCTCAGACCCTACACGCATAACTGTCAGATGCTAATTGGAAGCCACCTGTGGGCCCCAGTTGTGTGTTAATATGCCAGGGGCCCACTGGCCCCCCTGCTACTGTTTGGTGCCTCCCTTAGCCACACTGTCTACCTAACACCCAGCTCTGCTCGGAAAATGTCCATGTCCTGCGTGCAGGAGAGAGATGATGCAAATTCTGAGGTCTGCTTCCCTCTGGCTCGCGGCGTGCCCTTGCTCCTTTCCTGAGCCCAACTCGTGTGGTGCCTGACAGCTTGTCCAGCCCCTGCTTTCTGCTCAGCGTGGAACTTTCTCCGATAGTCACATTGGCAAAGGGAGAACTCGGGGCTGGCAGGCAACTAGAATTTCTCTCCCTTTTTAAAATAGTTTTATTTTGTCTGTCTTGTTTGTTCATTTGGATGTTTTAATTTTTTAAAAGAAATCTTTGCTGATATTTATAATTTTGTATCATAAGAATGTTTTCCTACAGTATTTGTCATGCCAGTTTATAACAAAATGCAGGGATTTTTATTTCTATTGGAAACACTATTACAGCTATGTTTTACTTTGGAACAGAATTTTTATTTGTATAGAGTGCTTACTAATGTTAAATAGTTCAGAGTATATAACATTCTCATTAAGGTCTCATAGTCGGTTTTAGTGTAAGGAGTTTAAAGGAAATAAATATTCAAACTGGGTCTCATTGCCTGCCAATTTTGGTGGAAATGGGTTTGTGTCATTTCAATTACAAAGATAAAAGTATGCCATATAATTTATTTATATGAAAATTTATTTTTGTAGTGTACATAGTAGTCATCAAGTCTTTGACAGAAGTATATTTTTAAAGAATTTATATGTGATGAATCCATAATGTCCGAAACTTCGCTGAGACATGCGTGGGGCACACTTTCCATTGTAAAGTACAGCAAGAAAGAAAGCGTTTAACAGTGTTAAGAGAGGGAGATCGGGTGAATATTCATGCAATTGTGAACTGTGTACTAGTTACCATTTGTGACCTAGTGTGGTTCTCATTTTAAACCTTGGAAGGCAAAAATGTACAAACTCTCTAAATGTTAATGTTCAAACACTGATAGAAATTCTAACATGAATAAAAAATAATATAACTTGTTGGTATGTCTTTGTGTATCGAATGTTTTTTTTTAAATATATTTTATTGATTTTTTACAGAGAGGAAGGGAGAGAGATAGAGAGTTAGAAACATCGATGAGAGAGAAACATCGATCAGCTGCCTCCTGCACATCTCCTACTGGGGATATGCCCGCAACCCAGGTACATGCCCTTGACCGGAATCGAACCTGGGACCTTTCAGTCCGCAGGCCGACGCTCTATCCACTGAGCCAAACCGGTTTCGGCAATCGAATGTTTTTTAAGTGAAATACTCTGCGAAGGCAGTGAGGGTGTCAGGCCATCGGGAACGTGGTGGTTTCGTCTAACGCAGCGGTTCTCAACCTGTGGGTCGTGACCCCTTTGGGGGTGGAACGACCCTTTCACAGGGCTCGCCTAAGACCATCAGAAAACATATAATTACTTATTTTTGTGATTAATCACTATGCTTTGATTATGTTCAATTTGTAACAATGAAATTGGGGGTCACCACAACACGAGGAACTGTATTAAAGGGTCGCAGCATTAGGAAGGTTGAGAACCACTGCTCTAACAAGCATCCATCTGCTCTACTTCACGGAGGTATTAGTGATACAAAGAGTTCCACGTGTCTATTTCCTGAGACCAAGGAACTTCTTCAATTACCTTTCAAAGTGGCCCCTTCTGTCATCTCTTTAACATCCTTTTTATGTGATGCCTAATAACTAGAGGGAATACTTATAAAGACATATTCAATGATGATTAAAATAAATGAAGGTGTCATACAGTGTGTATGGTATGATTGTACCTTATCTGCAGCCCTGGAGGAAAGTCAGGCCAGGGGCACCCCGTTTGAGGGCTGGGAGCGTGTGCTGAGAGGTCAGCAGCCTGAGCCCACAGCCAGCCTCCTGCTTTTGTCAAGACTTATCAGAAGACAGATCCTCATTCATGTGCAGATTGTCTGTGGCTACGAGGACAAGGGTTGAGTAGTTGAGACAAATGATACGGCCTACAAAGCCTAAGATATTTACTAACTGACCCTTAAAGCATTTGCCGATCCATTTTATGACAAGACTGTCATAGCAGGTGTTGCTCACGCATTACGGGGTCCATGGAGAGGCCGCACTGGCCGCCGTGGAAGCTGGCTAGAAAAGCAGGATCGGGGCTGCCCCAGACCAACTGAATCCAAATTCCAGGAATGCTTTCATGAGCTGTCTCGGTGGTTCCAGTGCATCAACAGAGGTGATCCCTGAGTTTCTTCCAGTTGATTGTGGCCATGATTCTATCATCTGACTCGGGCTACACGGCCAATGCAGGCTAGACCAGGAGCCGGTGCAGGCTAGACCCAGAGCTAATGCAGGCTAGACCTAGAGCTAATGCAGGCTAGACCCAGAGCTAATGCAGGCTAGACCCAGAGCTAATGCAGGCTATACCAGGAGCCAGTGCAGGCTAGATCAGGAGCCAGTGCAGGCTAGACCTAGAGCTAATGCAGGCTAGACCTAGAGCTAATGCAGGCTAGACCTGGAGCCGGTGCAGCCTAGACGTGGAAACATGGGGGTCCTGACTCCTCTGGTCTTTCCAGAGAAACACATGCTCATTGGAGTCCAGAGAGACGGATTCCCTTTCTGATGCTCTGCCGCCGCCGTGGGGCAGGACCTCAGTGGAGGGGGTGGGCTGCTGACCTGACGGGCAGGGGAGGGAGGTCCACACCCGGCCAGACCCTCTTCCGTTGACCCAGTCGGACTTGAAACCTTGGGGCCCCTGTATCCTCCTCTTTGTGTGCCCCCCACCGACTTGTGGAGGTGAAATGGTGGTTGTGAAGAGTCCGGACCAGAGGGAGCATTAAGAGTCCAGTGAGAACCACCCGTGTGGCCCCCGCACTGTGTTCTGGCTCAATCACCAACTCTCAGCCTCCTACAGGCCCACCTCTAAGGCGACAGGAGCCTTATGGGAAGGTTTTGACCTGAACGAGACCCTTGAGGCATTCGAGGTTTACAGTAAACTGAACAAGGAGGGAGATGCTTGTCAATGGATACTTTACGTGGAAAAGAAAATTATTAAGCAGGGTTTCTGCCTTATGACCTCATCTTCCTGCCTCCTCGGATAGAGCCAGCAATCTGTTTCTAAGCCCTTCAGGAGTGAAGTGCATATTCACTGCTCACCTGGCTCAGGCAAAAGTCGTGGAGGAACCTGCACTCCCTGAAACTGAACATAGGAAATATTGGTTGCACTCACTGGAATTCAAATTCAGAGACACTTTCTTTTAAATGTGCTTTATTCCACCAAAATGACCATTCATTGCCATCTAATCACAGTCTTCATAAATTACATGTACCTGAGTAAGTTAGCTTAGCTCTCCTGTTGGCTCAGGGAGAAGTTTTTAATCAGACCTGTGTCCCCAAATCCACCATATTTATTCAGGACTTGGGTAAACACAAGGCCCCATTTTTTTTGGCACCGCGGGCATATTTAACAGCTCCGGGAATGCCGCGTGCTGCTCCGCCTCGGGCAGCAGCCACGTGGATGTAAAAGCAGGTGTTTCATTTTTGGTAACTGGCAACTGACCTCCCAAAAGGAAAAGTGGAGATGACCTATTAATCATCTAGAAAGAATATTTGCCAACTTTTAATTACTTTTCGTGAAGGCTGCACCTAACGAGAACACGCCTCGAACATCAATCTATTTCGTTGTTCACATCGTTGTGATGGAGGCACGCTGGACGCCATCTCCTGCACAGGCCCTGCCGGGAAGTCACAGCCTCGGCCCGGACGCTGCGGGCACGGTCTGCAGCCTCCTCCATAGGGATTCCCTTTCGTGAGGCAGAGGGAACGGGCCTCTCAGCTGAGATGCTGTGAAAGGGACCGACCTCGTAGAGAGCATTTGCCCTTCGAGCAGTGCCACCCAAAAGCCGCAACCACATAGTCAGCTGACCCTTCCGTGCCTTTTTCCCGGAATGTTCTCCTCATTCCTCTGCTTCCCCTCCACAGCCCCGGAGGCTGAGAGTACAGGAGTGGGAGGTGTAAGCCACCAGCAAGGCAGGAAATAGGCAGGTAACAGGTCACACTAACGCAAGCCCAGGAAACACAGGTCCACTGCACCATTTTGTACACAACGGCAGCAGCTGGGCTTCTCCCAGAGGGGATGGCAGGGCAGGAGGGGTGAGGACCTGTTTTACTTTTATAAAGAAAATAATCACGTAGATGGGGCAGAAATTGATGAGCAAGTTCTGGCTGGTGGGTTATTATATAATAATGAGGATTGCAGCATTACGCCCAAGTCAAGATGCCAAAGAAAAATCTTGGTAATTACCAAGTTCAATCAGCAGCAGCGGTAGGTAGACTCCCGTCGAGAGCCCGTTTTGCGGCAAGGGAAGCAAGATGAGGCAGGACCAGAAGAGCAGATGCTCTCTGCTGAGGACTGAGAGAGAGAACAGCCACCCAGCAGAGGGGCCACGGTCAGGCGTCCAGAATGTGAGGCCGACACTGGAGAAGACAAAGTACCACCCAGACCAGGAAAAGCCCATTAAAATGACGAAGGAAGACAAGAGTGGAATGGGGTGCCAAGAGACAGTCAAAGACCTTTTCCTTCAAAACATCCTCGGGCGGCCGGAGCAGCTGCCAACCCATAATACTTGAGTATTGTGGCTGCTGACGTGTCAGTCAGCACACCTGGGCCTTCTATCAATGGATGCTTTTCTCTCTTCCTATACAGCTCGCGCCTCACGTGGCGTTAGGGAAGGTTATCACAAAGCATTGGAGTTTGTCGTGAACCCTGGAAGCTGAATGAGACCTTTGCCCTCTTGCATCCAAGGAATCTGGAGACGTGATGTGACATGCCTGCCATTAGCCAACTCCTCAGGAGTCAAGTTGGTTTAGAACCCGGATCAGTCCAGTCTGGTGTTTCTATTCTCTCTTATTGCCCGCATTCCCCCCACCCCACTTGTTTCACATGTTAACTTCCAAGGTATGGGTGATGGCTGTCTACACAGCTACTGTAGCTAAAGAGTCCCTGGGCCTCTCAGCCACCACCTATACATACATGACCGTGTGCACACAGACCAAAGGCAGAGAGCTGCAATGGGGGGGAAGCAATTAGCAGATCTCTGAATTATGCTTCTGATTACACTCAAATTCCAAAAGCTAATTGGTTAAAATGTTCCTCCTTAATTAGAAGCAATTAATATGTGAAACTAGGTTTGCATTTCACAAGAGAGTTTGCATTTCATGATCGAAATCTCAGAGTTCATTCAGTAATGGTCTCTAATGGCCTGTAATCATGAAGCCCACACAATCAAGGTGGGATTTTCAAAGTGTGAGTAAGGGAGGGTGCCTGGATTTACGAACTGTTCTTCCCCTGCCGAGGGCATGGCCTGCATCCGCCTCGGACTGCGAAACACACGTGCACGCACGTGCTTGCCCAAACACACCCAGGGCGCAAGAGGTCCTGACCTGTCAACTTTGACCCCTTCTGAACTTACTCCCCTCTCCTCTCATTCTCTCGAGGCTTGTCCTCTCTGAGAGCGCTCTCTCGCATCAAGGCCAATCGAGGTCCACCCAGAAAGCAGGTTCGAATGCTGGAGCCCCACCCACAGTACCGGTTAAAAAGCAAACCTTACTGGTTTTCGTGCAATCCGCGTCAGGCCATGCATAGGCCATCTCACCAGACAAATCCAATACACACGATCTCAACAGAGATGCAAAATGAGGAGGGCAGAGTGCTAGAATGCAGGAGGCATCAGAAAAGACGAGGAAGGGGCGGGGCAGGGCAGTAAGGAAAAGAAGGAAGCAGCAGAGAAATCCAAATGACAAAAGTGAATTAAGAAAGAGAGAGGAAAAGGAAAGCAGAGTTGAGGCCCTGACAGGAACTCCTCACCGCACACCACAGTCATTTCCTGGGAATGGTGGTTTTCTGAGCCACCAAGTGGGAGGCAGATTGTAAAGAAAGGGCGCCTTGCTTTCTCGCTGCCTGGCCGTCGTGGTGGCTGCTCTCGGCCGGGGGCCGCCTCCTACCTGAGGCAGGAAGATGGTGGCCACAAAGAAGACAAAAGTCCCAGGAGTTGGTCATTCTAGAGCAGGGGTGGGCAAACTTTTTGACTCGAGGGCCACAATGGGTTCTTAAACTGGACCGGAGGGCCGGAACCAAAGCATGGATGGAGTGTTTGTGTGAACTAATATAAATTCAAAGTAAACATCATTACATAAAAGGGTACGGTCTTTTTTTTTTTTTAGTTTTATTCATTTCAAACGGGCCGTAGTTTGCCCACGGCTGCTCTAGACTCAACTTGTTATGAAAAGTGGGAAGTACGTGCGGGGGTCCGAGCAGGCAGTGAAAATGACCAGGCAAAGCAAAACTGCTTATCCTGGGCAGCCACTGCCCCGCCTCCAGGAAATCTGGAACAGCGTTCTACGCTGTGTTGGCCAAGCCTGGTGCCCATCACTACGGCGCAAGGATATTGAATTGGGCACAGCGTGCGGAGAAGACTCCCGAGCATGCACAATGGCTGCTGCTGAGGCAGGTGATTCTGGTGACACTAGAAGCACGCCAGGACAGACCGGCGGGGAGCAGATCATGCAAGACTCTCTTCCATAAAACTGGCCGAGCTGGGCCTGGCCCTGTGGTTCAGTTGGTTGAAGCGTTGTCCCATGCACCGAAGGTTGCAAGTTTGATTCCCAATCAAGGGCACATACCTAGGTTGCAGGTTCGATCCCTGGTCAGTGTGTGTGGGAGGCAACCATTCGAAGTTTCTCTCACACATTGATGTTTCTCTCTCTATTTTCTCTTTTCTAAAAATCAATAAATATATCCTCGAGTGAGGAATAAAAAAAATGCCCAGAGCTTGATTTAAATACACACACACACACACACACACACACACACACACACACACACACGAACAGTGCCTTTGTTTTATGTTACTTTTTCCCACTGTCATCCTTTCATTTTCCAAAATCTTAGAGTGATGATGTCTTTAGAGCAGGGGTTAGCCAACTATAGCCTACAGGCCCAAACCCAAGCACCACTTATTTTTGTAAATAAAGTTTTATTAGAATACTGCTATGCCTATTCATTTCTGTATTATCCATGTTTTACATGCTACAACAGCACAGTTGAATCGTTGTGACAGAGACCATATAGCCTACAGCGCCTCAAATATCTACTACCCAGCCTTTTAAAGAAAACATTTTCCAGGCCTGATTTAGCGTAGAAACCCTCCAGACGGGACCAGGTATCCACTTAGAGCCACTGCACAGACAAATGGTGCTGTTTCTTGTTATTTCTCAACACACTTATTCCTCCCTCAACCTGGACTGAACATTCATCCCCGAAACAGACACCTGGCTCACCCTGTCATCGAATTCAGGTCTTTGTTAAAATGTCACTGTCTAGGCGGGGAGGGTGGAGGGGGGAGGTCCTGCTCACCCAGCTTAAAATAGCAAATGCAAGCCCCACATCCTCTCTCCCTTTTCTACCTCATTTTAGTAGGAGCTACCAGCCTCTATATTTTGCCAACTCATTTGCTTATGGTCTATCTTACCTTCCTAGAATGTCAGCGCTTTGAAGACAGGGATTTGGGCTATGGTATTCACTACTGTACCCTGAGGTCTAGAATGGTCCCTGGAACATTTACTATGGCAGTTGTGAAAACAATGAACCCTAAAAAGTAACTATAGTTACCCCTGTTTCACAGATGAGGAAACTAAGACTCTCTGAGGTTAAAAGACCTGCTAGAGATTACAGTGCAAGTAAGGGGAAGAACTGGTCATGGATTCCGGAGCCTCTGGGCTTAAGCACTGCTGACGGGAACCGTTTCCATGGCTACTGTTTGCCTTTACTGTTCATTCATTCCGCAGCTGGTTATTAAGCAGAGCACCCTCTCGAGAGCCAGGCACCATTCTAGATTCTGTGTAGGATAAAAAGAGAAATATGACCATAGTCCCTGACATGAAGAACCTTAAAATCTATTTCTGTCTCTCTACAAATACATATAAACATAAAGACACGTGTGCATTTTTGGTTCGCTCTCCTTTTTTTATTAAAATATTTTTATTGATTTCAGAGAGGAAGGGAGAGAGAGAGAGAGAGAGAGAGAGAGAGAGAGATCAATGATGAGAGAGAATCATTGATCAGCTGCCTTCTGCACATCCCACAATGGGGATTGAGCCTGCAACCCTGGCATGTGCCCTGACCGGGAATCGAACCCTGACCTCCTGGTTCATAGGTCAACGCTCAACCACTGAGCCACGCTGGCTGGGTGGTTTGATCTACTTTTTATTGTGGAAAAGTCACAAACACACACAAACAGAGCATAGAATAATGAACCCCAATAATATTCCTCCAATTCTATTTTTTGTCAGTTCTCCTTCAATTTTTTATTGTTTGATGGAGTATTCAAACACAAATTTCAGGCACCATGCCATTTCACCTGCAGATACTTCAACATATGTTTCTAACTGACAAAAGCTTTCTTAAAAAAAAAAACATAACCACCCTGCTATTATTACACCAAAAAGAATTAACAATAATTCCTTCATATCACATAATACCTAGTTCATATTCAAATCTCCCTGATTGTTAAAAGATGACTTTGTGTGTTTTATTTTCCCCTATTTTTGATGCAAATGTTTCTATAAGAAACCAGTTTTGTTTTATTTTGAAACAAAGAGAACAACAATCATTTTTAATATTTTAAAAATAAATATGTTAGATAAATTAAGATACACATGAACTATTATAATATGGAATACAATATATCATTTCTAAAAAGTAATAAATTAAGCAAAACAGGGCTCAAATGAATGGATAGGTCAGGAAAGATGTCCTGGAGGAGTTGGCATTTGACTTTGGCCTTGAAGGATAGGGTTTCAGCAGACAGAAATTGTGGGATGGCCATTATCAGTAGAAGAAAGAGCCCGAGCTAAGCCCCAGAGGAGAAGATAGTGAGATGTGTCTGAAAAGTGGGGGGGCCATCTGATTGGAGTACACGCCACCCATGAGCTGTGCTTCTCTGAGTAGAGGTCGGAGGGCTAGTAGCTCCAACATCACCTGGGAAACTGCTAGAAATGTAAACTCACAGGCCCCACCCCATCCCACTGAGTCAGGATTCTGTGTCTTAAGCTCTCCAGGTGACCCTTCAGTTCCCCAAAGTTTAAGAAGTGCTGCATGGACACAGTAGGACACGCGAGAAGGTGACCTTGAAACCTAGTCTAAAGACCGAAACAGGTATGCCTCTTGAAGACTGTTGAACAGACACCTGACCTTGGCTGTGTTTTAGAGCTCTGGAGGGGGGGCGGTGAGAGAAAGGACGGATGGAAAGAGAACCTGAACGAATAGCCGAGCGCTGGCGCCAGAGGAAGCTGTAATCCGTGGGCTTCCGGGCACACGCTGCGTGGCCGCCACAGGCCGGGGTTCTGGAGCCGCCGCCGAGTCAGGGCGCCCTGAGCAGAGCGCGGCCATGGGGATCCTGGAGAAGATCTCCGAGATGGAGAAGGAGGTGGCTCGGACGCAGAAGAACAAGGCCACCGAATACCACCTGGGCTTGCTGAAAGCAAAACTGGCCAAGTATCGGGCCCAGCTCCTAGAACCATCCAAATCGGCCTCATCCAAAGGAGAGGGCTTCGATGTCATGAAGTCGGGCGACGCCCGTGTGGCACTGATTGGATCTCCCTCTGTGGGTAAGTCCACCTTCTTGAGTCTAATGACCTCCACAGCCAGTGAAGCCGCGTCCTATGAGTTCACGACCCTGCCGTGTATCCCAGGGGTCATTGAATACAAAGGAGCCGACATCCAGCTCTTGGACCTTCCTGGAATCGTTGAAGGCGCAGCACAAGGGAAAGGCCGTGGCCGGCAGGTGATCGCTGCGGCACGCACAGCTGACGTCGTCATCATGATGCTGGATGCCACCAAGGGAGAGGTGCAGAGGTCTCTGCTGGAGAAGGAACCGGAGTCGGTGGGCATCCGCCTCAACAAGCACAAGCCTAACATCTACTTCAAGCCCAAGAAAGGCGGCGGCATCTCCTTTAATTCGACAGTCACGCTCACCCAGTGCTCAGAAAAGCTGGTGCAGCTGATCCTGCACGAGTACAAGATCCTCAATGCAGAAGTGCTCTTCCGAGAGGATTGCTCCCCGGACGAGTTCATCGACGTGATTGTGGGCAACCGGGTGTACATGCCCTGCTTGTATGTTTATAACAAAATTGACCAGATCTCGATGGAAGAAGTGGATCGCCTAGCTCGGAAACCCAACAGTGTGGTCATCAGCTGTGGCATGAAGCTGAGCCTGGACTACTTGCTTGAAATGCTTTGGGAATACTTGGCTCTGACCTGCATCTACACCAAGAAGAGAGGACAGAGGCCGGACTTCACAGATGCCATCATCCTCCGGAGAGGGGCCTCCGTGGAGCATGTGTGCCACCGCATCCACCGGTCGCTTGCCAGCCAGTTCAAGGCACCAGCACCAAGTACAGCCCGCAGCGGGTGGGCCTGACCCACACCATGGAGCACGAAGATGTCATCCAGATTGTCAAGAAGTAGCCTGGGCCGGGCCTGGCCACCCACCTGTCTCCCTGGGGAGTCGGACCCAATGGGACACACTGAAGCCCAAACAGGAAGAATACAAATACATGTATTCTGGGGGGGGGGGGGCGGGGGGAAGAAAGAGAACCTGAATGTAGGAAAAGCGAGGAGGTTTTCACAGTGGCTGTGAAATGAAATGATAGAAGCATCTTACTGTTTGTTTCCCAACATCCATTCACTCTTTGGGTCCCCATTAACTCAATTTTCTTCTGAAGAAATCATCTTTTTCCCCACTCTCAGACTATTTGCTTCAGGGATAGTTGCCTTCATCCCAGGGTCCAGGGTTGATCATGTGGCTCAGACCACCCCAAAAGAGAATCACATCTGGCACGGTGATCGGTTTGAGGATGGGAGCATGAACCAATCAGGATCTGTCAGATGTGAGGCTGTCTGAGACTTCTGAGAGCAGATGCAATAAGTGCTTTCCCTAAGGAATGCGCAGCCTTTCTGTGAGGGGAGGAGGAGTGAGCTGTTCTGAGAAAGGAGCCAATAGAGCAGAAGGCAGAGCCAATGAAGGAAGAAGTCCAAACTGGTTACAATATTTGAACCCTGGATCAAGCTAGACCTAAAGCTAAATCTAGTCCTGAAATATTTAATTCTGAACGGTCTTTGCAATCAAGTGTTTGTGAGTTTTTTGTCCTGAATGACTTAACCTTGGCATTGGACTTGACGAGGGAAACACAGGTCCACGGGACAGTGACAGGCTTTGACTCCATTGAGGGAGGAGAATGGGGAAGCCAAAGGGAGCTGAGCGCTGCTGGCGGGGTTTTATAAGCAGCAGACTCTGAGAAGGTTCGTGTGCAGGAAGTTTGCTGGGGAGCACTGCCAGGGCCAACACCTATGGGAAAGTGAAAGCGCAGCACTGGGTGGAAGGGCACGTGTAGCTGCCCGCAGCTGGTCCGATGGGCGCTGAGATGGCCCTTCAGGGTCGGCTCGAATTAGGGCGAAGAGGCCAGAGCTGTCGCCCCCCTTATCTGGACTAGCCATTGCATTCAGGCTGCCACCAGGTCGGGGCGTGATCTGGGCCAGGTGTCCTTCTCCCATCAAGTGTGACTCCCACAGAGGGACCGGGCCCAGCTGTCAGCCATCAACACGCCCACAGCTGGGGGAAGAGAGCTGAGCCCGGGCGCAGGTGGCGCCGCAGGGCCTTCACGGCAGCTGGGTGCTGTGCCCTGGGAGTGGCTGGGAGGGCGCGGGTGCCTGCAACTGAAACGAGGCAGTGAGGAGTGATGGAGTCGGGAGGACGGACTCAGTTTTGAACTGGTGGTATCTAAGCACTTGAGAAGATGTCCCCAGAGGTCCGGAAAGACACCAATCAGAAACAATAGAGATAGAAGCACCTGCCAGGAGAGAGTGTAGTGAGATGGAAACGGGGGAGGGTGGAGCTTGAGCAGCTCCTGGGAGAGAGAAAGGAGCAAAGAGAAGGAAAGGAACCCATGACGGGAGAAACGAGGAGCAGTTAAATGAGGAGCAAAATCAGACAGTGTTGCAAATTTCAAGATAATAGTCGTAATGGCAAATGTGCAGAGACTATTTACTCTGCACCAGGCTGTGGGCATTCACGTCTTCTACGTTCCCAATTTATATCAACTCATTTCCAGAGAGGGAGCTTAGAGAAGGTGATGGCCAATGAGCGGGGTCTGAATTCACCAGCCGTGCGCAGTGAGAGCAGAGGGTAGCCTGGAATCCGGGTGCACCTGAAGCATGTGTATTTGCTGAATTTTAAAAACTCATCAAAAAGAAGAGTGTGTGTTTGCTGTATACCAGTAATTTCATCCTTGCTCTCTGGATTCTTTTTCTTCTAATAGCTTTATTGGGATATAAATCACATACCATACAATTCACTCATTTACATTATACAATTCAATGTTTTTTAGTATATTCACTGTTATGCAACCATCACCACAGTCAATTTTAGGACATTTTTGTCACTCTTTAGCTGTGTTACCCACCTATCCTCCCCAACCCTCCAGGCCTAAGAAACCAGTAACTTACTTTCTACTCTGTTTTGGACATTTCATATGGATGGAATTGTATAGTACGTGGTCTTTTGTTGTTGGCTTTCTTCGCTTAGCATAATGTTTTCAAGGTTTATCCATGTTGGACAAGGTATCAGTACTTCATTTCTTTTTATGGGCAAATAAAAGTTCACTGAAACCTGGCCGGTGGTGCTCAGTGGTTAGAGTGTCGTGCAATACACCTAAGGGTCATGGGTTCAATTCCCTCCCTCTCTTTCTCTCTCTCCCCCACCCTCACCTTCTCTAAAAATCAATGGGAAAAACATCCTAGGGTGAGGATTAACAAAAACAAAATTCACTGAGTGGCTATATCACATTTTGTTTATCATTGGTCAATTGGTGAATGTTTGGGCTGTTTTGGCCTTTTGGTGATTATGAATGGTGCTGCAATAAACATGCATATACTGGTTTTCTCATTCCTTTTGTGTATATATCTAGGAGTAGACTTGGTGGGCATCTGGTAACTCTATGTTTAATTGTTTGAGGAGAGAGATATACAGGCAGAGTGGGAGTATTTCCCATGTGAAAATACATGGTATTAATAAAACCAAACAGCCATTCTAATGTCTGACCTAACCTGTGAGATTTCAATTCTTTAGTACCAAAGAGATCCACATTTGGCTCTCAGAGTAGCCATGGATTTAACCATATCTTAGCTGGCCCTATCACCACCTGTTCTCAGGGATGGGAGGAGGAAAGAAGGAATAGGATGATGAGCCCTCTGATCCCAATAACATGTGTATCTGCTTGCAGAGAGTATTATGCAGCTTATGATAAAGTCTGAGTTGAATTCAGTTTAACCAGTACATGCCCCAATCTTTTTGGGCACCATAGCAGCAGCGAGGGAGGGAACACATGATGTATGACGCAGTGTACCAGATGAGTCAGGGTTACCAAAGGGCAGATAGCGATCAGGCTTCAGGAAGAGGTCAGCAAAGTTTAGAAGCTGAGGGCAGGAGACATAGTTGTGAGCTGCGGGTATTTTTGTGGAGGGAGGGACCGGCTTTTGAGATTACCTGTCTACGGCCGCCCTGTGAATAAGCGTTCAGGATGGGGTGGGAGCAGAGACAGTGACCAAAGTGGAGTTGACATTTCTGCCAGGTTCTGTGCTTTACGTTCACTCTCTTTCATAACTCTTCCCACAAGCCTCTGCGAGAGATGCTAAGTCCCATTTTGCAATTGAACATACTGGGTAGAAGGGGACAGTGGGAGGAAGGGACATCTGTAATCATCTCAACAATAAAAAATTTTTAAATTTGGTTTTAGTTCTGAAGAGCAATGCCAATTCCACAGAAACAGACCATCTGCCTTTTTTAAAATCAAGAAGCCAGTTTGGCTCAGTGGATAGAGCATCGGCCTGGGGACTGAAGGGTCCTGGGTTTGATTCAGGTCAAGGGCACATGCTCAAGTTGCAGACTTGATCCCCAGTAGGGGCTGTGCAGGAGGCAGCTGATCAATGATTCTCTCTCATCATTGATGTTCTATCTCTCTCTCCCTCTCCCTTCCTCTCTGAAATCAATATAGATATCTATTTCTTAAAAGATATAATAAATAAATAAAATAAAATCAAGAAGCTACTAGTGAACCTGGAATGTTCTTGACAGTTTCTGAGCCAAGCACCACAACCCTGCTTCCCAGGAGGTAAGCCAGGAGCAACACTTCTATGGCCCTGGACTCACTTCTGCTTTCTGCTTTGTCCGGCTGCACCAAATCGATGGGACCACACCACATCCTAATCCCTAGCTGCAAAGGAGTCTGGGAAATGTTTTTAGTTCTCACCTCTGAGATGGAAGACAGTTGGAATGGGTGTTAGTCACCAATCCACAATAGTAATATACTAGTACCAGGTCCTTCAGCCACTGGGGAGCAAAGCCGAGATTCAAAATGAGGTCATGCTTTTAACCCCAACAGAACACTTCCTCCCATGATCGGAATGGTCTTTCTTACCTTTCAGATTTGGGACTCTTTCCTGTGTGCAATTTGTATATAAATATTTCTGGCCTGTATCTAAATGTGCATTTACCCACAGCTTCCATTGTTGTCACCAGTTGCAGACTTTCCTGATACAGCCTATAAAGTAGGGAATAAAAATGCTCAGCTGTGTTTCTAGTCATCCGCACGACCTCAGGCACGGGGAAGGCTGCTGGCGGAGAGCCCTCTTCTTCCTCAGCAGGTCACTTCGAAAAGCTTCTGCTGATGGAAGCGGGTGAAGCAGGCACTGGGCAATTAAACCCCATGGTCTTAGTGACACTCGAAATTATAAGAAGCGTTTGCGGAGAGGGGAGAGGGTCAAACTTCTGGCAGTAGTTATAGAAAATATCTACAATGAGAATCAAGCCTTTCTTGGATCTTCTCTTTGTGTCCTGGTCATGTCGGTCCCACACCCGAAAATTCCTAAGTAGTTCCCAGTGAACACATCTGGCCCGCCTCTGGGCAGGCACGCCTGGGCAGCAGCAAGGAGCGCTCACAGGGCTGTGACCACCACTGAGGGCCATTCCTGAAGATTCACACCTGTGTCCCCATGATTCCTTCAGAACCATCGGGAACTCAGAAATAGACATCTGAAGTCTCTGAAGGGAACCAAAGCAGCACTCGTAGCAAACACCCCCAGTCTCAAAGTTCTGGGCAAGTGATCCAGGACTCTGACATTTGTAGATCTAAATCAATGGATTTTTCTGACACAACTGTACAGCTTCTTTCTAGGGAAGAATCCCCTTAGTAAGCTTTTGTTTAAGAGAAATCACATTTTCCATGTGATTTGTTCAATACATATGTATGCTCACATGTCTGTATTGGCTGGGTACATATGTGAGGCCTGATAAGTGACAGCAAAACCTACCTGTGGCGATTTGATTTCCCGGAAGATGAGAACAGTCCTTGTGGGTCTGCAGAGACCAGGTGGTTAACTGACATTGGAAAATGCTCATTATCTATTGAAAAGCAGATTACAAAAGAAGCAGTCCATTGTAACCCTGTTTCTGAAAAAAAAAGCATCTTTATATAAGAGCAGAGGCTAAGTCAGATAGGATGCACATTTTCATCATATTATCCAGGCAAGCAGTGTTAAAAATCATTTATTGATATTAATGGAACATCATTTAATAACCATTACGTATTATTATTTAATATGTTATGTTATTTATTATCATACTAGAGGCAGGGTGCACGAAATTTGTGCACAGGGGTGTGTGTGTGTGTGTGTGTGTGTGTGTGTGTGTGTGTGTATGTGTGTCCCTCAGCCCAGCCTGCACCCTCTCCAATCTAGGACCCCTCGAGGGATGTCCGACTGCCCGTTTAGGCCTGATCCCAGTGGGATCCAGGACTGCTGGCTCCCAACCGCTCATCTGCCTACCTGCTTGATTGCCCCTAACTGCCCTCCCCTGCTGGCCTGGTCCCCCCCACAACTGCCCTGCCCTGCTGGCCTGGTCCCCCCCACAACTGCCCTCCCCTTCTGGCCTGGTCACCCCCAACTGCCCTCCCCTGCAGGCCTGGTCCCCCCCCCCAACTACCCTCCCCTGCTGGCCTGGTCATCCCTAACTGTCCTCCCCTGCAGGCCTGGTCCCCCCCCCAACTGCCCTCCCCTGCTGGCCCAGTCACCCCTAACTGCCCTCCCCTGCCAACCTGATTGCCCCCAACTGCCCTCCCCTGCCGACCATCTTGTGGTGGCCATCTTGTGTCCACATGGGGGCGGCCATCTTGTGTGTTGGAGTGATGGTCAATTTGCATATTACCTCTTTATTATATAGGACTAGAGGCCTGGTGCATGGATTCATGCACTGGTGGGGTCTCTCAGCCTGGCCTGCATCCTCTTGCAATCCAGGACCCCTTGGGGGATGTTGGACTGTCGATTTCAGCCTGATCCCTGCAGGGCAGGCCGAGGGACCCCACCAGTGCACAAATCCATGCACTGGACCTCTAGTACACATTTGAGATCTTTGGTTAATCTCTTCCCGCCCTCCCCCCTCTCCCCTTCCCTCTAAGATTCATCAGGGGAGGGCAGTTGGGGGTAACCAAGCCTGCAGGGGAGGGCCATGTTTCCATGCCTGTGCATTGAGCGTCTGCCCCCTGGTGGTCAGTGCGAATCATAGCAACCGGTCAAACAGTTGAATGGTCACTTAGGCTTTTATATATAGGTGATGTTATTTCATTATATTATTGTTGTTTCAGTGATGGATATTTAGCGTGTATGTGTATTTTCTAATTGCTCTGCCAAAAATTATCTTTAGTTACGAGGTACTTTTTTAAAAAGAGATTTTATTATTGTCCTTCTTCACTTTGCTTTCCCTCCTCTTTTCCTCTCCCTCGCCCTTCTTTCCTCTTTCCTTTTCAATCCAGCATTGTAAAATCCAACGTTCTTTAGGGATTTCTTACAGGCAGTGGCAAATCGTCCCAGAAGCGAGGAGCCCTGAAGGGTGCGGGGCTGGTGGCTCAGGAGGACTCAGACGTGCTCTGGGAGGACACAGACGTGCTCTGGGAGAAATGAAGGCAGCCTGGGCCCAGGAGATGCGGCTGCCGGGCTGGTTTGCCATCAGACAAAGGGACCGCTGCACATGGGAGGCGAGCAGATGCCAGCAGACAGCTTTTGTGAGTCCCTTCATGTTAATTAACTTTTGTGAGAACCTTCATGTTAATTAACTTTGCTGGAGCTTTCCCTGGACTTGAAAGCTTTGGAGTGGTTTGTTTTTGTAAAATGCTTTGACTCCAGAGAGAGCGGCTTCAAGAGGAAGAAAAGGAGAAACAAAAAGAAAGAAAGGGAAAATTTTTAAGTGGGGCTTTGCTTACCAGGAAATTTCTTCCCTTGGCTCCGTCCCTCCCCTCCCCCCACAAGGACTGACTCAACCATCAGAGAGAATTTTAATGGCCTTTTTCTTACCCTAAAAAATAAACCAGAACCAGACTTCCATGGCTTTGCCTCACCCAGAGAAGACAGGTGTGTGTGTGTGTGTGTGTGTGTGTGTGTGTGTGTGTGTGTGTGTGTGTGTGTGTGTGTTTTAGCGGAATTAAATTCAAAGAATGACGAGCCTTGGCCTAATTTATTACAAGGTAGAGAAAAGGGAGCACGTAGGGCCGGCTCTGTAGGTGAACAAACTTGCCGTCTATGGAGCACCAAGGACCAGGTGAGGCAGGTTCCTGGGGTTTCCAAGACTTTATGTGGCTGGACCGGATGTGAGAGTCTAACAGAGGCCAAGTAAAAAGAGAAAGTGTTAGAAAGTGGAAAATCTAGTCAGCCTTCTAGCTATTTATAAAGTCGACACAGCATCAAACTACTGATTTACCTTTTTTCCTCCCATTTTATCATGAAAAATTTTCAAACATACAGAAAAAGTTGATCATACAACTAACGCTCATATACCCACAACCTACATTCTGTAATTAACACTTTGCTATACATGTTTGCTTTTATCACATACATACCCATCTGCTCATCCTTCTTACCTGTTCATCAAATCATATTATTTTTTAAGCTTTTTGAAGTTGCCAACATCAGTATACTTCAGCCTTACATAGTTCAGTATACATCTATTAACTAGTGTTCAATATTTGTATATGGTTTGTGGAATTTTTTAGGTCAAATTTATACGGTGAAATGCACATATTGAAAGTGGGCCTTTTAATGAGTTTTAACAAATGCATACAATTTTCCTTTTAAAAAGTAATTTCAAATAATGAAAAGTTCAAGAATAATACAAAGATCTCTCATTTGCCCTTAAGCCAGATTCACCACTTTTTTATACAGTTAGGAGTAACTTACATATATTATATTACCTTTACTTCTTAATAATTCTGTATTTCCTAAGAACAAGGCTATTCTCTTATTCTTAAGAAAAAGGCTATTCTCTTATTCAGGAAACTTGACTTTGATACTTTTTTAATCTAAACTTCAGCCGTTTTTCAATTTTGACAATTATCCCAGTAATTTTCTTTATAAGCATTTCCCCCCTCTAATACGGGTTCCAGTAATTTGTGAATTATGGATTTAACTTTATTAAGCATCCTATCCTGTTTGATGCTTTTTGGCTTAAATTCCACTTTCCTCTATCACAATAACAATGCCTGAATTCTTACTGTTTCAATTAGCCTGGTCCATCTCTTTATCTCTACTCTTTTTGAATGACTGTGTCATATGTGTATCTTTTGAATACAGCTTAGAGTTGGATTTTGCTGGATAAGCCAATTTGAAGGTCTTTTCAAAAATAGGGGAGTTCATCTATTCCTATTTGACAATATGACATATGTTTGGTCTCAACACTGTCATGGTATTTTATATTATAATTACAGTGTATGTTATACTGTATTTGCTATGCTTTTTTTCTCCATTTAGTGTGTCTGCTGTATTAAGTTTAAAGTTTCTTTTTCCTATTGAGGAATTTTTATTTTAGTTATTGTCTTAATATTTATATATGGGTGGGCAAAAGTAGGTTATCGTTGTGACTATGGGAAACAGAATTTATTCTTGCACTATTATTTGTAATTTATCGTATTATTTTCTATACAAGCAGCTGTAAACCTCCTTTTGCCCCGCCCTGTACGCTCTAGTTTTCCAGCAGCTTTTTTTGCTCACGTAACTTCTTGTTATCTGACCCATCCGTGGCAGATTCTGACTCCTACTCACTACAGCAGGTAGTGATCTTATTTTGGTTTCCCTATCTTTGCGCTGTCTCCTCCCATCTTTTCCTTGTATTCTTCTGCTTGGCCGAAACATATACTATTTACATGCTTTCTCTACAGGTCCCCTCCCTCATTTTAGTCTTAGCATTGCGGTGAATGATGTTATGTGCTCACCGCTGGTTATTTTGACAAATGAAGTTCCTCTGTTACCACTTAGTTGGATGGAGTTCATTTCCTAGTATATTCTTCAGAATGGGCACATGGACAGTACGCCATGGATATATCATTCTTGACCAGCACTTTCTTTCCTTGAGTTTCATGACAATGGGGCCTCACTTTTCCGTTGTGGCGCAGGGGAAGCCTGGTGCCACGCCTGATTTTCTAACCTGTGCGTAACCGGAGCTTTTTGCCAGGAGCCTGAGGCTTCTTTGTCTTAAAATCTAAGAGTTTTACTAGGATACGTCTTGGAGATAATTGTGTCAATTTGCAAAGTCACACAGGCCTGTTCTATATGTAGGTTAAATTTTTCTTTAATTTTTGGAAAGTTCTCTTGGGCTAGAAAGCTAATACTCATTCTGTCCCAATATGTTGTCTGCTTCTTCAGGGACCACAACTACTCATGTTAGACCTTTTTTGTCTGCCTTCCGTTTGAGCCATTTTCTCTTGGACCCTTTTAACTTCTTTATCTCATTTTAACGAGACATCTCACATTCGCCTTTCTTCAGTGTCCCTTATTAAATCTTCATTGAAACCTAATCTCCACTGGAACTTGAAATTTATTCGTAATTTCTGAGATAACTGTGTCTTTCACATCAATATCTTTCTTCTTTTTTTTTGAGTTACATATATCTTTTTTAAAATTAATTAAATAATTAATTTTTTGTTATTTTTTTATTTTAAATTAAATCTTTATTGTTCAGATTATTACATTTGTTCCTCTTTTTTCCCACCATAACTCCCCTCCTCCCAGTTCCCACCCCTTCCTCCGCCCTCACTCCCCACCCACTGTCCTCATCCATAGGTGTACGATTTTTGTCGTTTCTTTCCGAATCTCCCACACCCCTTTCCCCCCCAAGAATAATCAGTCCATTCCCTTTCTATGTCCCTGATTCTATTATAATCACCAGTTCATTCTGTTCATCAGATTATTTATTCACTTGATTCTTAAATTCACTTGTTGATAGATGCATATTTGTTGTTCATAATTTGTATCTTTAACTTTTCTTCTTCTTCCTCTTCTTAAAGGATACCTTTCAGCATTTCATATAATACTGGTTTGGTGGTGATGAACTCCTTTAGCTTTTCCTTATCTGTGAAGCTCTTTATCTGACCTTCAGTTCTGAATGATAGCTTTGCTGGATAAAGTAATCTTGGTTGTAGGTTCTTGCTATTCATCACTTTGAATATTTCTTGCCATTCCCTTCTGGCCTGCAAAGTTTCTGTTGAGAAATCAGCTGACAGTCGTATGGGTATTCCCTTGTAGGTAACTGAGTTTCTTTCTCTTGCTGCTTTTAAGATTCTCTCTTTATCTTTTGCTCTTGGCATTTTAATTATGATGTGTCTTGGTGTGGTCCTCTTTGGATTCCTTTTGTTTGGGGTTCTCTGCACTTCCTGGACCTGTAAGTCTATTTCTTTCACCAGGTGGGGAAAGTTTTCTGTCATTATTTCTTCAAATAGGTTTTCAATATCTTGCTCTCTCTCATCTTCTGGCACCCCTATAATTCTGATGTTGGTACGCTTGAAGCTGTCCCAGGGGCTCCTTACACTATCTTCGTATTTTCGGATTCTTTTTTCATTTTGCTTTTCTCATTGGGTGTTTTTTGCTTCTTCGCATTTCAAATCTTTGCCTTGATTCTTGCGCTCCTCTGGTCTGCTGTTGGGAGTCTGTATAGTATTCGTTATTTCAGTCCGTGTATGCTTAATTTCTAGTTGGTTCTTTATCATAACATCGAGGGTCTCATTAGATTTCTTGAGGATCTCACTACATTTATCGACGGCTTCTAGACAGTTCTTAAGAGACCTTAAAAGTGTGGTTCTGAATTCAATATCCTTCATTGACAGTTTTGTCCTGTTTCTTTGTCTCCGCATTTTTTATGCTTTCTTGGTGCACCCCCTAGTGGTCTTTGTGCCCAGTCTTGCTGTAGTTAAGCCTTGATTGTTGTCGGCAATACCGGGGGTGATTTGACCTCCAGGCTAACTGGCTATGAGAGTCTGCTGTGTCTGCAGTGGGAGGGCTTCTGTGCTGGATCTCTAGGGCGGTGCTAATCTAGCGTTTGCCTGAGGCTATCTGGCAAATGGCTCTGCGCAGGGCTTGGGCAGGGTGGGTCCCTGGGGATCTACAGGGTGGGCCAGAGCGAGCAGTTATGGCTGCTCTCAGTTCCGTCCCTAGGGGCTCTGCCTCACAGAGTCCCAGCAACCGCTGCAAACCTCGGAGAGAAAGCTGCCTTCGAGTTCCGACCGAAGCCAGACAGTCCCGCTTCTCCTGTTTGAGTCTGGGTCCCTAGAGACTCGCCCGGATCTGGTGCTCAGAGTCTGAAACTCCCTCCCGATTGAAAACAACAACCGCGCCCTCCGCTGCCAGCCCGCTCTGCGCGCACTCCGCACCTCAGTATTTCACTTCAGCACTGTGCCTCCTCTGAGTCTGGGTATGATATTCTCTTTCCTCCTAGTTGTAGAATTTCCACTCGGCCAGCCTTCTTGTGGTCTGGATGATGTCCGTTCCGTCGTTTAGTTGTTTTTTGAAGTGGTTCAAGGCAGCAATCTCCGGCGTTAACCTATGCCGCCATCTTGGTTTCTGGGCCTCAATATCTTTCTTGAGTTCAATCAATTCATGTTGCGTTTCTTCCTGTTTTGCATCCATTTCTACTCTTAGATTTTTTTTTATTTATAATTCTAGGGTTTTAAAAAATGTATCTCCATAGATTTGCTTTAGGATACTGAATTCAGTTAGGAGGTTTGTAAAGTTTTCTTCTGTCTTGTGAATGATTTCTCTTTTTTGGGGGGGCAGGAGGAGAATTTTTATCAGCTCAAATGTAATATTTAACATTTTCTGGGGTTTTTTTTTACAATTATTTTATAGAATGAAAGCTTGATTTTTTTCAATTTGTTACCTACAAATTGGATTCTCTGTGGATTAGTAATGCCAAAGGCACAGCTCATGCATAGTGTCATTTGCACTCCTTGGTGGTTTTATGGTTGGGAAGTAGATGAATAAGGATGTAGAGACATTTGGATTCAGGCAGCCGTCATTACCTCCCGCACATGAAGACCCTCCTGGCTTGGCTTGATCAGCAAGTGCATTGATTATTCCAGTGTCCTGTGGATAAAAGATGTAAGCTTCTCAGTTTACCTCGCTTCAGGTGATGCTTCACCCCTTAGGCCGGCTAGGTCTGTGTGCTCCAGGAACGAAAGCCTGGTTTTAATATCCGTGAGGATGATTATAGGGTGAGTGGCAGGTCATCCTGACAGGGCTGGGACCCAGAGGTTGGTGATATGGTCCAACCAAAACCTCAGGCATTCTCATCCAGCTGTTTCTCTCTTGGTGGCAGATATTCCACACCGATCGGATTTTGAACTTCATCTTAAAGAATTTGTTGTAAACTCTAGTATGTTGTTTTCATGGAAGAGATAACTATGTCTGCAAAAAGATTATAATACAGTGGGGCCTTGACTTACGAGTTTAATTCGTTCCGTGACGGAGCTCGTAACTCAAATGACTCGTATGTCAAATCAAAAGTGAACGAGTGAGACACGTGATGCTGGGCTGATGTTGTGGCGTTCACTGTGATGTTCATTGTGCCAACTAGTGGTGGGGTATCTGAAGCTGGCTCGTAACCAGAATTTTAGCTCGCAACTCAAAGCAAAAAATCGCCCGAGAGACGGCTCGTATCTCGAAAAACTCTTTAGTCGGGACACTCATAAGTCAAGGCCCCACTGTATTTTTAAAGTTCTTAGTCCAAGACTGTCTTCCGGTAATGGAGGACGGAATAGACTTCAAACTAACTGGACTTAGAGTAGTTTGGTTTGGTGACGTGACAGTCCAGATGGAAATTCTGAAAATGAAAGAGGGTAACACAAATCAGATGTCCATCCAAGGGATTTTTAATGCATGTATATATGTAAATACATCCTTTGGCGTCTCAGTGATGTGCTTTTCTTTGCAGAGATTCTCTTGCACAACGTGATAGAGGCCACCCTTGGTAAGCAGCCTGCTTTGAAGTAATCCATCATGTTTGGCTCCTTAGATCTTGTAATTTTTCTCTGCTCATGATACATTTACCAACATATCCCCTTAATTATACATGCTGCTGCAGACCCTCATTATGCGGCTCCAGCGTCCTTCACTGACTGGGTGAGGGAGACCCCGTTTGATTTCCTAGCTTCATTGAAGTGGAGAAATGCTTCACTACCCCTCAGCTTAAATATACAGCTACAAAGCTGCCTTGCCTGGGTCGTATAAAAAAGTTTATAGAGAAGCAAGATGATTAAAGCTGGAAGGGCTCCACTGCCTTTCGAGATTTCGGATAATTTTTTTTATACTTTATATTTTCCTCTTTTTTTCAGTGCATGTGTATTATTTTTTTCAAAACCACATACACTATCAACATTTATTTTAAACGCAAACAAAACTGAAGAAAAATATACCCAAATTATACAGTTATGGCAGTTGAAATAATTTTTCTATTCTTCATACTTTTGGTATTCTCTAAATCTTATTTTTAAAATAAGGACAATTATACACAAAAACTAGCCCAGAACTAACAAAGAATTATTCTTTTTATAGAAGTCTATAAGCATTGTAAAGCAGCCTTAAAATTCTGATCTTTTAGCTTCTAGACTTCCATTGATTTCATATTCTACTTCAGATAATTCTTCTTGATAGATGTAAAGATTTAAGACCTTTTCAGTCTTCTCAACTGTTTTAATATTTCAACACACCTGACTATTTACTCTATGTCTCTGAAAAGCAAACCTATCTCTTCTTCCCTCCAAAGCACTCACACATGCACACACACACACAGGCGTGTCATAGTGGTGATCTCTGGGCAGCATAAATATGATTTTGGTTTGTTTTTGCTTGCCTATATTTTCTCATTTTCTTCAGTGTTGCTTCTATGATAATGAACAAGTGTTTTTTCTTCTAAACAATAAACTGATCATGCAAATAACTGGCTCCCAGAAAAAACATAAAACATTGTTCCCTAATCTTACCAGCACTTGGTATTATCAAAAGAAGTGTCCATTGCTGGAAATCTATTGGGTACATAGTGTTGTCCAGAGTGGTTAATTTGCATTTCCTGATTATTAATGAGATAGTCATTGATGTATTTGTCTAACTCTGCACAAAATCTACACTGTCCTAAATACTACACTTAAAAAATTGAAATCTGCCGTGGCTGGTTTTGCTCAGTGGATAGAGCACCAGCCTGCGGACTGAAGGATCCCGGGTTCAATTCCAGTCAAGAGCACATGCCGGGGTTGCGGGGTCAATCCCCAGTAGGGGGCGTGCAGAAGGCAGCCAATCAACAATTCTCTCTCATCATTGATGTTTCTTTTTTAAAAACAATTTTTTTTTTTATTGATTTCAGAGAGGGAGAAAGAGGGAGAGAGAAATAGAAACATCAATGATGAGAGAGAATCCTTGATCAGCTGCCTCCTGCATGCCCCATACTGGGGATTGAGCCCACAACTCTGGCATGTGCCCTGACTGGGAATCAAACCGTGACCTCCTGGTTCATAGGTCGATGCTCAACCCCTGAGCGACGCTGGCCAGGCTCATCATTGATGTTTCTATCTCTCTCTCCTTCTTCCTTCCTCTCTGAAGTCAGTCAAAAATATATGTAAACAAAATGAAATCTTGATATCTGGTCTAAACCTGCACTGTCCTATACAGTAGCCAGTAGCTCATGTGTTTATTGAGCTCTTAAAAAGTGGCTAGTTCAAACTAAGATGTGCTTTAAATGTAAAATATACGCCAAAGCCTTAGTACCAAAAAACAATGAAAAATATTTGTTTATAATTGTTATGTTAATTACATGTTGAAATATATTTTAAACATATTAGGTTAAATAAAATACATTATTAAAATTAATCACACCTGTTTCTTTTGACTTTTTTAATGTGGCTAATAGAAAATTTAAAATTACACACATAGCTCATATTTTTGGCTTATGTTATACATCTATTGATCAACACTTCTTTCTAGGCCAATTAGATTTTCTACTTTTTCTTAAGTCAACATTGGTAACCACATTTTTTTTCCTAGAAAATATTCCATTTTTTTCTAATTTTCAAATGTATTATTTTAAAGTTGCTCATAATATTCTCTTATGACCTTTTTAATGTCTATAGCATCTGTAATAATGTCTCTACTTTCATAAAATTTCTGATTTGGGTTAAAAATTTCTCTTTTTTTCTTGGTGAGTCATACCAGAGATTTGTCAATTACTAATCTTTTTAAAGAAACAACTTTTGACTGTTGGTCTTTATTTTAGACTAGAGGCCCAATGCACAAAATTCATGCAAGAATAGGCCTTCCGTCCGGTGGCTGCTGGCACCAGCTTCCCTCTGGGACCTGGGACCCGGGCTTCCCTCGCAGCCCCAGCTTCATCCGGAAGGTCGTTCGGCAAGACATCTGGTCTAATTGGCATATTACACTTTTATTATTATAGATGTTTGTTTTATATTTCACTAACTTCTGCTCCTACATTTATTACTTTATCTTAAGCTTCTTTATACTTATTTTGCTGTGGTTTTTTTTCTCATTTTTGAGATATATACTTCATCTATTGATTTTTAGACTTCTATTTTGTTTACTATTTTATTCTATTTTTGTTCAGTTTAAGTATTTTCTCATTTCCATTATTATTTCTTATTTGACCCATACTATATTTAGGAGTGTCTCTCATAACTTCTAACCAAGTTGAAATGTTTTCTTTTAATTCTTGATTTAACTTTTAATAATCGATTTCTAACATAATTTAATTGTGGTCAGAGAATATTATTCTGTAAAATTTGTTGGAACTTGCTTTTATGGCCCACTAGATTGTCAATTTTTGTACGTTTACTTGAAAAGACCATCTACTATACATAATTTAGGTTGAATTTGTTAACTATATGCAAATCTTCTATATCATGAAGTTATCTTTCAACTACTGAGAGACTTTAAATTTGCTCCTATGATGAGTGTGTCTATTTCTTATTTTACTTGTCAATTTTTAATTTAAATACAAATTCAGTGATTGTGTGCACAGTGGAACCATGCCTGTCTTGAGTGCTAAGAGCTCTAGACCAGTAGAGCCCAGAATCACAGATGTAATAAACAAAAATTTCGCAAGTGGCAATAAGTGAAAATTTTGCAGGTGGATGATGAAATGTAATAATGAGAGATGTCGTGCCCTTCAACGTCATTAACTCTGGCAATGGGTGAAACCACACCATCGGTCACTGATTCCAGGCACAGACTACATCCATTAAGATGACAACATGCCAACCTCACAAGGTGTTATTGACAACACAGCGGACTCTTCCACAGGCTACAGCTATGTCTAGTTTTATTGCACTTCATTTTTGTTGTGCTTTGCAGATATTGCACTTTTTGAAAATTGAAGGTAAGACCCTCCACCAGCAAAAAGAGGCTCAGGTGATGGTTAGCAGTTTTTTAGCAATAAAGTAGTTTTTAATTAAGGTACTACATTTTTTAGACTAGTGCTATTATTGCACACTACATGGACTACTGTATAGTGAAAACACAACTTTTAATTCACTGGGAAACCAAAAAATGTGTGTGAATTGCTTTATTGTGGTATTTGCTTTATTGCGGTGGCCTGGAACTGACCCGCAGTATCTCTGAGGTATGCCTGTACTTTATTAGGAAGTCAGATGCTTCTGGCCATGTGGAAAGTGAAACCCATTTATGGAGTTTCTTTATGGAGTGAGCTTCTTTGTCAAAAATTCCAAGATGCATCAACAATTCACTACGACTATGAGTGGTATTGCTGGAAGAGGCATGGTGGGTAGGGAAAGCAAATCCAAACCCAAAGTAACTATTTCCATAGGTTCATCAATTGAAATAAACATCCTACATCGATAGTGGGGGAATGTTGGTAACGGGAAAGGCCGTCTCTGTTTGTGTGAGGGCAGGCGGTATATGAGAACTCTCTGTACCTTCTGCTCAATTTTGCTGTGAACCTAAAACTGCTCTACAAAAGTAAAGTCCATTTTTAACATGAAAATAAATCTATTACATGCCCCTCCAGTGTAACCAATCTGCCACAGGGGCCTGGCTTGTCCTCCCAGACATGACTCCTCTGCAGCGGTTCAGGGATGGCCGCTGCTGCTGGCAGGTTGAGCGTTGGCGAAGGGAAGCAACACGGTTTTGTTCACCGAGAGCCTCCTTTTCTACTACGGTGGCCACTTTTTAAAACAGCCCATTCAGCAAGCAATTTGGAGGTTATGGAAAGAGACTGACTAATGTCCACAGGGCGAGCCCTTTGTCCACCTGCATGGCTGTAGCTGCCTCTGTGATAGAGACCTTTGGGTGACCGTGTACCTAGGATATAAATATTCTCACCCCCTACCACAAAGAAGGTTATTTACAATCTGATTTCCCAAGCCTCCTGGTCATCACTTCTCCCATCTTCTTCCTTCCAAGTCCCTGACCATTTGTCCAAATGAATAGCCACGGCTATGAAACAATACAGATCCTTACTCAGGCAATCTCATGCCTTTTGGGAAAAGTGAACAATAACCTGTATCGATTAAAATTCAGAAAACTGGAGATTTAGTATTTTTTAACCAATATCCTGCTGACTCATTGAGTCCACATTTCAGGAAACCACCTGAGAAAATCATCAGGACCACTTCCAATTGCACAGGCTATCCTACTGACTCCAGGTTCTTTGGTAGGCGGTCTTTAAAAATCAGGGTATCCAAGTAATTATTGTTCTAGAGAGCGAGAATGGGGGAAATAGAGGGGAGGGGACCGACAATGAAATGCAGCAGGGCCTTGAATAGCATTGCTTCCTTTAATGTTGGTGCACTACAGCGTTGATGAGAAGCTACAGGCACTCAGTTCTTGTTTACAGCAATTAGCCCATGGCAAAATCGGTTTCCATATATGTGGCTTCGTTTATCGTCACACAACGTATTGACGATGTTAAGTGAGGACTCACTGTATGTAAGAATCTTTCCCAGATCCGAATGATACATGTTTTTAAATGGAAAAGGCTTTGCACTACAGATAAGAATTAATTCACACCAAGGCAAACATTGTGCAATTCAGAACACAACGAACAAAAAAAGAACCTCAACTATTCCAGAAAATATATTTTTATAAGTTCACAATCTAATGGACATCAAAATGCCTCTCTAGACTTCTCAACAACAACACTGGCAACTAAGTAAAGGAGCAATGCCTCGAAAACATCTGAAAGAAAATGATCTCCAATCTGGATGCTACCAATTAAAAATGAGAGTAAAGCAAAGTTCAGACATTCTAGGTTTCAAAAAATGTATCTCCTACACACCTTTTATCAAGAGGAAGATACAAGACGCAGAAACAGGAAGTTCAACACAGAGGACTGAATTCGGTCTCTAGGAGTCTGGTGAAGGGAGAGCCCCAGACACAGCTGTCAGCCAGGGCGGCCGTCCCCACAGGAGCAGGACCACTCAGGGGACCTGCATGGAGCGCTCTCATCACCATCCCTGTGCCATTGCCCACCTGTTCATTGTCTGCCGACTAATACACGCACATAGCTTAAAAAGCCAAATAATACTGAACGGCATTACTTAACTACAGTTGCTCTGTGACCAAAAGGAACAAACTACACACAACAACATGGGTGAATCTTAAAAATATGATGCTGAGTGGAAAAAAAGCACCCACTTTTTATATAAAGTTCTAGAATTGGCCAAACAAACCTAATTTATTGTGATTAAAATCAGATCAGTGGTGGCTTTGGGAGTGTGTACTGGAAGCTTTCTGGGGGTGACAACATTCTATATCTTACCTAGGACAATAATTTGTCAAACCCCACTGAGCTTTGGAATTAAGATCTGTGCTTATCACCCAAAACTAGTACAAAATAATATTGAATATAAACTGTAATTGAAAAAAAATTTAAGATCTGTGCATTTTACTGAATGTAAGTGATGCCTCAATAAATGTGACATGTTGTGTGTATGAGTGCATATGCTAATATGTCTGTATGTATATGTGTGTGTGTTTATACATCTGTTCTTTGCCCCACCCCTTTCCATTCCTCCCGTGAGAAGACATAAGCAGTAGGAACTAGGGAATGCGATCCCAGAGAAAGGCAAGGCAGTTCCGAGGATGACAGCAGCCTCAGGGTGGCAGCTGCGCCACAGGCCCGGGCCGAAGGAGAACGCAGGTCTGCAGGAGGCAAATCTCCAAGAAGAGAATGGAACCAATCAGTCCTTTCCTGAGGAAGCCTGAGGACTCCCCTTGTGGAACGTTGTACTGAGAGACTATTAAAAGGGGTGAAAAAGAAAACTAAGCAAAAGAAAAAGAAAGGCAACCATTAACTTCAGGAGGGATAAATAACGAAGGTAACCTGATCCTAGGACTCTACAATGCTTAGCTGAGGATGCTGTTTGCATAGGCATACTAATCACAAAGTCACTGAATATTAATTAATCCTAAAATTTATGACATAATTATATTGGGGGACAGAGAAAGGAAGGCTGAGGGGATGGTTCCTCTGTAATGTAAAGTCAGCAGATAAAACACATGAATCAAAAGAGATCAGTAAACACACATTACTTAGAATTATGACCATGTAAATACCAGAAAAGTAGCTTTAAAAGTTGAAAATAGTTGCTCTTAGGAAAAAACGGGGGATACGGAGAGCAGGAACCCCTGTGTTTTGGCACAAGCCATTGGACACTATTGCACCTTATATATATTGTACATGTACTGCTTGATAAAATAAAAATTACTTTAAACTTGTTGGGGACTTTATATTAACAAAGAACATTAGCCTTTTCTAATAATAGAGTTCAGCTTTCTAGGGAGATTTCTAGAGCAATTTGAAAAGAATCTGAAGTAATTTGCTAAAGCAGCTGATTAGCTCTAGCCCGATTTGGCTCAGCGGATAGAGCGCCGGCCTGAGGATCAAAGGGTTTGGATTCTGTTCAAGGGCACATACCTCGGTTGCAGGCGCCTCCCCGGCCTGGACCCTGGTCAGGATGCTTGCAGAGGCAACCAATCGATGTGTTTCTCTCACATCAGTGTTTCTCTCTGTCTTTCCCTCTCTCTTCCTTTCTCTCTAAAAAATCAATGGAAAATTATCCTCAGGGATTTTAAATTTTTTAAAAAAAATAAAAAATAGATTATTAATTCAAGAGGCCCTATAGGTACACACAACAGATACCACAATTTGTCTTTACTCCTTTGTTTGTTTACTCATTTTCAGAGGTTCAGAGTAAAAACATGTAAACAAAGAAACATTGAAAGCAGCTCAGAAGCAAAAAGGAGATGGGACCACCTACCTCCACGCTGTGAGGGGAGCAGGCAGGCCCTCTCCTTCAGCCATTTGCAGACCAGACACCTTTTTACCCCTGGAGTCCTAATTATCAGCCAGCCAGCCAGCCAAACAAATGATTTTTCCAATTCTAAGGTCATCGACTCTAAAACCCACTATCAATCTAATAACAGCTTTGAGGCGGGCATGGAGAGGTGGTTGGCAAGCCTGCTTTGGCATGAATTGCAAAATGCATCCCAGTTGCCGCGATATTACTGTGTGACGATCCTACATCTAGCAGCCCAGACTCTTTGAAATGCCCCGGTTTTCTGTCTTCACAGGTCTCACACCTCCCACCTGTCCTGCTGGCTTTGGTGTTTGGTGCGGCTGCACACGCGGATACCTCACCCAGCGTCTCCTCCCAGACGGAGCCCGCTGCCTTCAGATGTACTGAGCGGAGGAGGCTGCCAACCGCTCTCAGTGGAGCCCTCTCTAGGATTTGCCTTCGGCTCAAAAGAGGCCCTTTGCCCATACACACACCCCTTCCCCAGGACTGCTGGCACCCCATGCCTGACCTGGTAGGGGTGTGCAAGCTCAGCCTCTCCCTCGCTCACCCTGCTGCTCCCCTGCCCCTCAGCCTCTCCCTCGCCTACCCCCCCTGCTCCCCTGCCCCTCCAGCCTCTCCCTCGCCCACCCTGCTGCTCCCCTGCCCCTCCAGCAGCAGATCCTGAGACTCCCAGGAGAACCCCAGGATTCAAACCCCCTCAGACTCAGCTTCCTGGAATCCCACCGGGGACAAAAATCTAATTTCAGACTTTGACCTCCGCCATCACGCGGAACGGCGGGATTCTGGTGTTTAAGGTTCTGGCCTGGACATCAGTCCTCTCTGCACAAATGAGAGCGGCCTGAGGCTGGGGCTGGGGCCGCCAAAGCCCAGGCCCGGGCGCCCAGTGCGCCTCCAGCACAGGCTGCGGTCCTACTGTGCTCAGCGGCGGGCCTGCCCAAGGGGTGGCGGCCTTGCGGTGTGGCCTGGGCTCCCGCCCCAGCCCCAGCGAAGAGGCCACGGCATTCAAGCAACCAGGAAACCCCGAGGGGGAGCTCCAGGCGCCTCGGCTGCCCTTGGGAGCTGGAGGGGTGTCAGGGAAGTGGCCCTGCCGTGCGCAGCGGGGGGGAAATGGGCAGGGGAGCAGGTTCCCGTCCAGCAGAAAGGGAATCCTCTGCCCTCCCCCCCCACCCCGCACCCCGCACCCCCACCCCGCACCCCGCACCCCCCCACCCCGCACCCCCCCCACCCCGCACCCCGCGCCCTGCCCCCTCCGCGCGCAGCCCGCCGGCTCTCAGGGGCAGCTCCGGCCCGCAGTTTGGGCCTTTCTTTGGCGACAATGGGTGTGGAGAGCCCAGCCTGGCCCATCCACCACCAGGCAGAGCGCGGTGCCTGGCACTCGGCCTCCAGGAGCACCACCTGCCCAACGGCCCGGCCCCAGCGGGCGCGCCGGTGCCGCGCCTCCTCCCGCCGCGCGGGTTTGGGCAGCTTGGAGATTTAACATTTCAAATTATTTTTGATAGGGGCTCCCATGGATGCCGATTTCTGGTTACCCCCCCCCCCCCCGAAGGTCCGAGTCTTCCATCCACCCCTCAGCAGCTCGCGGTGAATGGCGGTGCTCAGTGACCCGGGATGCCTCCGGACACAAAACACACGGCACATGCCTTCTGGTCGCCCTGGCAAACCCGCGCCCGCGCCGTCCGCGCCGCAGAGGGAGGGCTGCGGGGAGGGGAGGGCGTGCTTTGTTGTTTTGTTTTGTGTTTTGTTTTTCTGAGGAGAGGTTTCCCCCTCCTCCAAACAGTGAAACTTTCACTGTCATCTGCCTGCAAATCAACCAGTAAACTCGAATGCCTGCGGGTCTCGCTCACTGTCTGCGAGCCAGGGCCCTGCCCTCCCTCCACCCGGTGGAGAGCGGGCGTCCGGTCCGCCCCCCCTGGCGAGGTAGCCCTGCAAATGCTTTCCTGTGGATTCTTACTCCGTCTGTTCTGCTTTTTCTAACCCCAGTGTTCAAGAATCCTCTTTTCTTTAGGAATGGCCCATCTTTAATTTGGTGGAAAACTGGTTGAGTGGCTCAGCCCTTTCTCTCCGGTTAAATTTTCCCTTCACCCCTGGAGGTGAAGCAGGAGGAGAACCGGGGTGGGGGTGGGGGTGGGAGGCGGGGAGGGGGCAGCGCTCACGTTGTGCGTCTGTGAAGTGGCCCCTCTGTTGGGTGAGAGGGTGATTCATCTCTCACTACACAGAAGTGGTGCCTGACTGAATGCGTGGAGACGAAAACGTTTGAGTGCAGGGTGGTCTACTTAAAACTGCCCGCATGATGCAACGCAACTTGAAAAGGAAACTTTCTCAGATGAGTCACTTATTTAACAATAATAATTAGCATGTGGGAATCCTGCTTAGAACACCCAGCAGAAGAATATTTTATTGATTCCTTAAGAATTTCCACACTGTGGCTGGGGCCTCAATCAAGGCTACATATTAAAGACTGACGTCAGTTTCATTTGTAGGAGATGGAGTAGGTGAGATTAAGTTACAACAGTTTAAGAAGAAAGGATTTAGTTTAAAGGACTTCACATCAGATCAGTAGGACATAGTTGTTCCAAAGGCCAATAAAATGTTGGGATGCATTAACACAAGCATAATCTCTCAAACAAAGGAGGTGACTATCCCCTTGCACTCTTCGATGGTCAGTCCATATTTGGAGTATTTTTTCAGTTCAAGGTGATGAATTTTAAAAGACATTAACAAGCCATCCAAGATCATGAAAGAACTGGAAATCACAAAAAAATAATTGTACCTAGATTATCCAGTTGAACAGGGTTTTGGGTTACATAGAATTGGAAAAGTTACTTACCCTCGCCTCTGTGTTCTCATCTATGAAAACGAGATAATAATACCCATATCATGGGGTTATTCTGTGGATTAAATAAAACCATTCATGTATACCTTGTGGCACGATGCCCAGCCCATAACATGTGTTCAATAAATGTTAGGTAGCATCATTAATACTGACAACAAAAGTAGTCACTATGATATTACCTTATAGTTGCATGGCATTTTCAGTCCGTAAACTGACTTTGTATCATTACGTTGCTAATGTGCTCATGTAATGTGAGTCAGGCATTATTCTTCTGTTTCAGAAGAAACCTCATGTGCCCCAGGGGCCCATTCTTTGATGCTCAGCTGCTGAGCACCCATCTGCTCTGCCCCCCCCCGCCCCCCCGCCGCCCCAACAGCCCCTCAGCTGGGGGGGCTGGGGGGTGGGAAGCACTTTGCTCCTGAGGCAGCCCCAGAGGCACCGCTCCTGACAATAGACCTAGATCTGGCCAATCCTTGAGATCACAAAGCTTTGGTCAATGTGACCTTTGTGGGTAGCTACATCCATAAGTGACCAGGAGGGCACTGGACATTGCTGTCACGCTCATGGCCTTGAGAGAGGAGACCCCCAAGCCGGCAGCAGTGCAGACCTGAGCCAGTGAGTTAGCTTCTGTGCACATCCGTTTCCCCAGCAATCAGAGATCTTCCGGTACCGGGCAGTCCCTGAATGAAATGTGTGAGCACATGAAAGTCCTTTGAAAAGACTAGAAAGCACCCACAACAGCATTGCTCAGGTAATTTCAAAGCAGATGATAACTAGCATTTAAGTATCAAAAACGCTCTAAGTCAGGGCTACATCAACAAGAGCAGACTTGTGTGAGAGTCACTGAGCAGGTCTTCATAACCAGACACTCATAAATGGAATCACTATTTGGCTCAGCGACTTAACCCGGAGTGGAGGCGCCCACCTATCCCATGAGCCCAGAGCCTTCCAACATGGCAGCCTGGCTCCCCGAGTCCTGCCTTGGCCACCCATGCAAGCCCCTGGTTTCCCCTCCATTTGGGGAATCTCTGAACTTCTCTGGTGTTCTGGTCTCTCACCCATCTCGGCCCTTTTCTACTTCTGCCTCAGGCACCCTTATCACTTCTGGTCATTCTTCTGGCACAAACCCTGGCCCCCAGAAACCCTCACTCAGGCCAGTCCCAGGCCCCAAGAATGGGGGCAAAGAGATTCACATCTGCTCTCCACCTTTCACCTTCATCGTAGAAGGCACCTCAAGGTCATGGCATCTCTGAGGTCTGGTCCTTAAAATGAGGTCTAAGGAAAAGCTCATGACATTGGTCTTGGCAATAATTTCATGGATATGACACCAAAAGCACAGGTAACCAAAGCAAAAATAAACAAGTCAGACTCCATCAAACTGAAAACCTTCTGCAGCCCTGGCCGTGGGGCTTAGTTGCTTGGAGCATCATCCTGTACACCAAAAGGATGCAGGTTTGATCCTCAGTCAGGACACATACAGAAGACAACCAATTGATTTTCTCTCTGACATCAAGGGTTTCTCTCTCTTTCTCTCTCCCTCTCTCTGACTCTGTCACTCTCTCCCTCTTCCTCTCCCTCCCCTCTCTCTGAAATTAATAAGCATATCCTCGGGTGATGATTAAAAAATAAATCTTCTGCACAGCAAGAAAACCATCAGTAGGATAAAAAGGCAACTGAATGAATGGGAGGCCATATTTGTAAACTATCTACTACACTAATAAAAGAGAAACATGCAAATTGGTGTCACTCCGCTATGCCCACCAGCCAATCAGGATGGGTATGCAAATTAACCCAATAAAAAAAAAGGCGGTTAATTTGCATATGCAGGCATGGAGCCAAGACTGAAGACAGCATAGAAGGAAGCCAAGCGCTGCAGAAGGGAGCAAAGCAGCGGAGAAGGGAGGGAGCTGAGGCAGCGGACACAGGAGCAGAGCTGAGGCAGTGGACATGGGAGAGAGCCAAGGCAGCAGACACGGGAGCAGAGCTGAGGCAGTGGACATGGGAGAGAGCCAAGGCAGCAGACACGGGAGCAGAGCCGAGGCAGTGGACATGAGAGAGAGCCAAGGCAGCAGACACGGGAGCAGAGCCGAGGCAACGGACACGGGCAGTGGACACAGGAGTGGAGCTGAGGCAGCAGACATGGGAGTGGAGCCAAGGCAGCGGACATGGGCAGTGGACATGGGAGTGGAGTCGAGGCAGCGGACACGGGAGTGGAGTGAGGCAGTGGAGAAGGGAGCGAAGCCCACCTCGGCGGGCTTCGCTCCCTTCTCTGCTTCACTCCGGCCGCAGAAGCCCTATTCTTGCAGGAATCTTCCTGCAACGGGCCTCTAGTACATCTGATAAGAGATTTATTTCCAAAAAACATAAGGAACCCCTCCAACTCAACAGAAAGAAAAAACTAATCACTTGATTTAAAAATGGGCAAAGGCCCAGCTAGTGTTGCTCAGTAGTTGAGCGTCAACCTATGAACCTGGAGGTCAGGGTTTAATTCCTGGTCAGGGCACATGCCCAGGTTGCAGGCTCAATCCCCAGTGTGGGGCATGCAGGAGGCAGCTGGTCAATGAATCTCTCTCATCATTGATGTTTCTATCTCTCTCTCCCTTTCCCTTAGTCTCTGAAATCAATAAAAATTTATTTAAATAAATAATAAAATAAAATAAATGAAAATGGGCAAAGGCCTTGAATAGACACTTCTCCAATGATGATATACAAATGCCTAACAGGTACATAAAAAGGTCCTCACCATTGCTCATCATCAGGGAAATGCAAACTAAAGCCACAATGAGATATCACCCCACATCTTTCAGGATGGCTTTTATCAAAAAACAAGACAGGTGTTGACAAGGATGTGGAGAAATTGGAACCCTTAGACCCTATTGGTGGGATTGCAAAATGAAGCACAGATATGTAAAGTAGTATGGAATTTCTTCAAAAAATTAAAAACAAGAACTGCCTTGTGGTCCAGCAATCCCACTTCTGGTTATTTGTCCAAAAGAATTGAAAGCAGGAGCTCCAGGAGACCTGAGCACTGCCATGTTCATTAGAGCCCCAGCCACAATAACCAAGATATGAAAACAGCCTAACTGTCCACCAACGGATGAAGAGATGAAGAAAATGTGGTTTATACACATACTAGAGGCCCAGCACACAAAATTCGTGCACAGGTAGGGTCCCTAGGCCTGGCTGGCAATCAGTGCCAATCTGGGCTTTCCAGCTGCTGGCCGAGGCCTTCCTTCATTCTGGGCCACCCCCTGGTGGTTAGCGCACATCATAGCGAGTGATCGAACTCCCGGTCTCCTGGTCGAACTCCCAAGGGGACACTTTGCATATTAGCCTTCTATGTATGTATATGGATACTACCCTGCCTTAACAGGGAAGGAAATCCTACAGCAGGGGACAACGTGGATGAAGCTGGGACATGATGCTAAGTGAAATCAGGCAGTCACAGAAGGACAAACACCGTGAATCCAGCTGTACAGAGATCTAAAATGGTCAAGCTCATGGAAGCAGAGAATAAATAGAACTGTGTGTGCCAGGGGTCGGGGTGTGTGGGAAATGGGCATTTGCTACTCAACAGTTATAAATTTCGGTTATGCAAGAAGACTAAATTCTGGGGATTCTCTGCACAACATTCCCTATAGATAAAAATACTGAATCGTACACTTAAAAATCTGCACAATGTAAGATGTACTTACATCTTATGTTAACTGTCCTTACAACAACAAATAAATAAATAAATAAATAAATAAATAAATAAATAAATAAATAAATAGGCCTAACCATCCCGGAAAGGAAAACTTCTTATTTAAGTGAGGTGCGTGCCCACGCACATGTCTGTGTGTGTACGTGTGTGTACATGTGCACACATGAGAGAGTGAGAGGGAGAGATGATCTATGTATCAGTTCAAATACACCCACATCCTTTCAGGTTGGGCAAGGTCAGACCAATACTCTGCTTTAGAATCAAGTCTCACAATGCCAGGAATAAAAAGAAAGAGGTTCGAAGTTAATCCGTCACTAAAAAAGCATTCTATCTGTGTGTGTGTGTGTGTGTGTGCAAGGAATTACACCTCAAAGTGAACACTGGTTCTCTCTACATAATAGGTTAAAGGTATTTTTTCTCTGTTTTTCTCTACACTATATTCTCTAATTTAAAAAAAAAAAATTTGAGGCACTTGTATTAGTAAATAGTAAAGAACTATTAAGAACCTTATAACAGCCTGGGGCTGTTGTAACTGGTTCATAGCAACTAGCTCTCTCCCTGCTCCTTACCATCAGTCCATGACTCATGTGGGGCAGCGCAGCACCCAGAAACCACTCTTTCCTTTGCATCGGGGGTGGCCACATGTCTCAGTCTGTGGATAAGATGTGAGCGAAAGTCACCGAGTGAGGCTTTCACTTGGCTCTTGTTATGATTTCCTTCTATCGAATGCTTGCAGCAATAGGAGACGTCTGTATAAAGCATGAATTCAAGCATTTTTCCTACCTAAGGAAACTTTAACCCAGACCTGCAGATCATGAAAGCCAGGTGGGCAAACACCTGGAAATAGCGTAGGGGCAGAGCCCTTAATAAGGCACAACACCCCTTTGCCCTCCTCACAAGAGTGCGGGGCTGTGGTTAGGCTCCAAATCTGGGGTCTTTTCGTTGATCTAGACAAAGCAGTGGCAGTAGAGTGAGAGAAGGGGGGCAGGTGGGGTGGGAGTCTTTTCCTCTCCTAAATTCTGTAATTCGAAATACCACAAAGGGCCTTTGTTTAAGAATAAATACTGCGTGTTCCAAGCAATTCCCGGAATTTTTTAAATGGCTTCCATTTTCCTGGAGGAGAAGCTTGTAATGATCTGCTTGGCTCTCTGCCTTTACAGCCCTCAACGGGAGCCACTTAACCCCCAATTTGTAGGTTCAGCTCTGCTCCTACCCCTGTCCCCGGCGGGGGAAGGTACGTCACCGTCTCCTGCCTGTCTTCCCACTCACCTGGCTCATCTACAGAAAGCAAGACTCCCTGTTAGTCTCGGAGAGATGTCATTTACTCCTGGAGAGAAATAAAGAACAAAAGATATGCTTATTTTTTAAGGTCTGCTTATAAATATAACAACAAATGTGACACCTCAAAAAATAAGGTGTTCGGCCCTAACCGGTTTGGCTCAGTGGGCCTGCGGACTCAAGGGTCCCAGGTTCAATTCCAGTCAAGGGCATGTACCTTGGTTGCGGGCACATCCCCAGTAAGGAGTGTGCAGGAGGCAGCTGATCGATGTTTCTCTCTCATCGGTGTTTCTAACTCTATCCCTCTCCCTTCCTCTCTTTAAAAAATCAATAAAGTATATTTTTTTAAAAAAATAAGGTGTTCCAAAAAACACTCGCCGTCCCAGCTCTCCCGGGTGAGGGGACAGTTAATGCACAGAGACCTTCTACTTCCAATTGGTCACAGGAGGCGTTGGGGGTCCTTTCGGATTTATTCTAATCATCCAGGAAACATTACATTTAAAGGGAGAAAAAAATACTTTAAAAGTAATGCCATGAAGCCCTCACTATGCCAGCCTTAAATATACAGCCTCGTCCTTTAAAAAATGTGCACGTTTCCATACAATTTCACTTTTACTCAGGTCAAAACTGTGCTTTTTTTTTTTAATTTAAGGAAAGTAATTTGACGAAATTTGACAGCCCTAATGAATTAGGCTAGGAAAATGTGGGAGGCTTTCGTAGCAGCAGACCTGTGACCCGAAAGCTTCTACATTGTCCTAGTGACAGGCTTGCTAGCACAGCACATGCAGGTTGCCGAGGGAAGGTCAGCCTGGAGATGGTAAGAAAAGAGTATACTGTCGGCTCTGCTGGGTTCTGCTATTTGTTCATTAAAACGCACTGTCGCCCTAACCGGTTTTGCTCAGTGGATAGAGCGTCAGCCTGCGGACTCAAGGGACCCAGGTTCGATTCCGGTCAAGGGCATGTACCTTGGTTGCGGGCACATCCCCAGTAGGGAGTGTGCAGGAGGCAGCTGATCGATGTTTCTCTCTCATCGATGTTTCTAACTCTCTATCCCTCTCCCTTCCTCTCTGTAAAATATCAATAAAATAGATTTTTTAAAAATAATAAAAAATAAAGATAAAATGCACTGTCAATCAGGTTGAAAAGAAATGTCTAATTAACACCTCAGGGTACCAAAAATTTAGTGTCACTCAGCTGCCTTCCCCTTTTTCAGCTGTATCTCTCTAAGCAATGCTATGCCTTTTTCACCTCTCCCCCCATAGCAGAGGCCCTCCCCCATATTCTACTTGCTTATGATCAAAAGGATCCGAGAAATTGCAAAACGCATTGCATTATACAATTCCCTCTTTATAGCTGTGAACAAACTAGGACTGGAGTTTCCAGCAACTTCTCTTCTTTTTATGCCCTGTATTCATGTGAGAGCAAAATAGACAATGGAACATCACACGGACCCACAGATTTTCAGGCTGAGATCTCCCCATCCAAGATGTGGAAGAACGAAAGGGTTCTACCCCAAGCAAGTCTAGTCCTGACTTCACCACTAAACAACTTCTGTGACCTTGGGGATGTGTTTCATAGCACAGAGCCTTAGCTTGGTCACTCATAAACCAGAGGTACGTAATATTCCTGCTACAAGGATTGCTTCAGAGATCACATGAGACAGGGTGGGGAAAAAGGCTTTGTAACATTTAATGCACAATTGTTATTACTGCAGTGTCAGCAGAGGTAGGTAACCCCGTATATTTTTGGTTCGTAGGAGGCCACCTGTGTCCTGATGCCTCCTGCAGCGTCATGGTCGCTCAGCGCATGCCCAGGTCATGGGGACCTGGTGGAAGCTGAGGATGAGCCCAGGAATTTGGGTCTGAGGGAAGTTCTAGGAGGAGGGAATACAATACATATTTAGAGACTCTCTAAGGCTTAGAGTAGAATCCTCCCCACTCCCTTGACATCCAGGCTCCAAACACTGTTGGTTTCTCCACACATTCTTTCCAATCTCATCTCTCTTAGGCTCACAGCCTGGAGGGAATCTGATCGATCCTCTCCCCTCTCCCATGTCCCTGTGGCACATGGCTACCAGATTAGTCCTGGTTAAGCTCCACTTAGCATATGCCAGCCTCCCTGCTTGACGATTTCAATGACTCCACTGTGTCTATATACAAAGCCCCACCTTCTTCACTGCCCCCACACTTACGCCACCATCTACTCTGCAGGCTGAGCGCCCATCACTTCCTTTTTTAGTCTGCCTAGTTATGTTGACGTTTCTTGTTCCTTAATCATACTTCCAATCATCTCTTTTATTTCTTCAAATATATTCAGCATAGGCATCGAATGCTCTCTGTGGTCATTCTAATGTTTGCTATCTTTGCTGGTCTGGTTCTGCTTTTGTTGTTTAGCTGATTCTCACATGGTGCCTGGTTTTCTCAAAGGTTCTCTGATTCCTTAAAAATCTAGATTTTTATTCTCTATAATTTTATCTAAAGGAATTTGCTGAGGCCTGGATTTAAGTCACATTCCTTCAGAGAGAACTTTAGTTTGCATCTGCCAGGTATCACGGGCACTGTCGACCCTGGTCCTCTTTGAACTGAATTCTCGGCTTTGAGATTTACCAAATGGGCAGTGTGGATTTGGGCCGCACTCCTCCATAAGGTTATGAAATTTCAGGGATGATTTTTTTTTTTTCCAAAAGAGGGCAACTTTTCTTCTTGTGTCCCTTTGAAGGGGCAGGCTTTTGTGTAGGTCACCCACTGAAGGTGTCTCAGGGTTATGTGGGGTCTTCAATCTGACTTCCCTCGTCCACTGTTACCCTGTGCAGCCTTTTAAGACCAGTTCTCCAGGCAGCCGGGGACTGACAACGGCCTGCAGAGCAGCAGCTGACTTAAGTGCTCATCCTTCATTTCATCCATCCTTTTCATAGTTTTTGGAATTTGAGGATTCCCCTTGCTTTTTTAAAACCGAGCTATACATTTGAAAAGCCTTGTGAAAGTTAATCAAACATATTTAGGGACTTTGTAAGGGAATGCTTTTTTAAGACATCTAGTCTACCATGTTGCTAGTCTGTCTCTACAAGCCCTCTTGGGTCGTCCAATTAATCTTGGTTTTCAAGCCTGATGCACATTGCAGACTCCTCACCATAGCTCATCATGTCGTTTATAATGCTAGAGCCGTCCTCGTCTGGCTACCACTTATCAAGGGCTTCAGATATGTCAAGTACAGAGCAAAGTATTTTTCATGTATTTAAATAATTGAACTTCATAAAAACCTTAATAGGTGACTCTACTCAGCACCTATTTTTTAAGACTTTTTTTTTCTAGAGCAGTTTTAGTTTCACAGCAAAACTGAGAGGGTGGTACAGTGATATCTCATCTATTTCCTGCCCTAACATGTGTATTACCTCTCCCATTCTCAATATCCCCAACCAAAGTGAGACATTTTTTTAAAATTAATGAACCTGCCTTAACTGGTTTGGCTCAGTGGATGGAGTGTCCGCCTGGGGACTGAAGGGTCCCGGGCACATGCCTGGGTTGCAGGCTCCTCCCCAGTAGAGGGCATGCAGGAAGCAACCAATCAATGATTCTCTCTCATCATTGATGTTTCTATCTCTCTCTCCCTTTCTCTCTGAAATCAATAAAAATATATTTTAAATAAATAAATAAATAAATAAATAAATAAATAAAATTAATGAACCTGCATTTGACATGTCGTTGTCATCCTAAAGGCATACAGCTAATAGATTAACAGAGGCCAGATCCATATTGAGGACCACTGGATTCTAAACTCTGTACTAAAGACAATTAAACTAAACCATTTTTTAAGTTTTACATCTAGTTTTCATAGTTGTTCAGCTTGTTCTCTGAGGGTAGACAATAGGCCTCATACATATTCTCAGCATCGAGCACAAAGTTATTTTCTCAACAAATATTAATTATTTACTTATTAAGCCAACATTTACATCTACTATGTGACAGACAATATACTAGCTAGCCTTCATGCTACGGAAAAGACAGACAGAAGCTGTGATCTTCAAAGAGCTCAGATCCAGTCACGGGTCTTAGAGTTCTGCCGAGATGGAATAGCTCTATTCCTCCCAGGTCCTCCCCTTACAACTAAAAATCCACGGACATCACACAACACAAAGGTGTAGGTAGTCTCTGGAAAAATGAAAAGGAGAAAGGCAGACTGCTTCAGGACCTTAAGACTTAAGGAATGACACAATAGTAAGTTTCCTCCCACCTGGAATTGCCAAAAGACAGAGACCAAAAATCCTTGTTCCCTCTAGCCAAAGGACCTAACTAGACCTAACCAGAGAGATTTGGGGCAATATCCCCACCCTTTTAACAAGAAAATAGGAGGTTAATCTCCTAACCCCTTCTTGGAAATGCTCTAATTGACACACTATGTGTTTGTTGTTGGCAGAACCAGAGGGCAGCTGATCGTCCATCCCCTACCCCACGGAACCAGGTGGCAGTGATTCTATCCTACCACTACACTAGGGCAAGAAAATGAAATAAAAGACATACAGACTGGAAAGACAGAAATAAACTGACCCTATTTGCAGATGACATGATTGTCCATGTAGAAAACCCCAAGATATTTATACACACACACACACACACACACACACACACACACACACACACACACAAAACCTCCTAGAACAAAATTCAGCAAGATTGCAGCATGCAAAAGCAACACATAAACACCAATCACATTTCTATACGTTAACAATGAGCATATGAAAAGTTATATTAAAAATACAGTATCATGTATAATTGTTCCAACTAGAATAAAATACTTAAGTATATGCTTAACAAAACATGCACAAGATTTGTATGTTGAAAATTACAAAATGCTTATGAAAGAAATCAAAGAAGACCCAAATAAATGGAGAGACACTGCATTCATGAATTGGAAGACTGAATATAATAAAGACGTCATTTCTCCTTAAATTGATCTATAGGTTTAAAACAATTTCTATTAAAATCTCTGCAAGGGTTTTTTTATATAGACACTAGAGGCCCGGTGCAGGACATTCATGCACCGGGGGGTGTGGGGGTCCCTCAGCCCGACCTGCACCCTCTCCAATCTGGGAGCCCTCAGAGGATTCCTCTCCAATCCGGGAGTTTCTGTCTGTCTTTGCAACCATATGAGCGAATTGTCTGAGACCCCAACTCAGTTTGGTTTGTTGCTCACAGAATAATAGAGGCTTTCTTTCTTTGCTTCATTGGTGGAGATTTCCTGGAAGTTTTAGGGTATCTTCCCTTTAATTTTTCCTAGATACTCTGATTTTACTTATGTCTCTCACCTTTGCTTTTCCTCCATCCCCCACCGCAACAGTAACTTGCTCCAGGCTCACTTTGCTCTAGTGTCTAGGAGATCCGTCTGCCACCAGAACTACGATTCCCAGCATTCCTGGTGCTCCCCGCACTCTGGGCTTCCACTTCCAGTCCTGGGGCTGCCACCAAAACTACTATTCCAAGAATTCCTGGTGCTCCCCAAGATCTTGGTTTTTGCTTCCTGCTCTGTCTCCATCCCATGGCCCCCCACTCTGCCAAGTCCTCCAAGCCACCAGCTGTCCCTCTCTGTTCTCCGTCTGGCAGCTTGGGGAGCCAATTTCCCCAAGCCCCTCCACTCTCTGCCAGCTCTCCCGCTCTGCTCTCTGCCCGGCGCCTGTGTATGCAAATTAACCCACCATCTTTGTCATGTTAATTTGCATACTCACTCCTGATTGGCTGGTGAGCATAGTGGAGGGGCGGTCAATTTACATGTTTCTCTTTTATTATATAGGATAGCCATCGCTTCTCGGCCTTTTGGCTAAGATCAAGTGTAGTATTATATAGGATAGCCAAGTTTATTGAAAAAATTATATCGAAGGGCACATGCTCTAGAGCAGTGGTCAGCAAACTGCAGCTCTGCAAACCGCGGCTCACAAGCCACATGCAGCTCTTTGGCCCCTTGAGTGTGGCTCTTCCACAAAATACTGACTTCTGCACATGGGTCACGAAGTTTTAATTGCACTGTACGTGCGCGCCCGCATGTGGTATTTTGTGGAAGAGCCACACTCAAGGGGCCAAAGAGCTGCATGTGGCTCGCAAGCCGCGGTTTGCCGACCATGGCTCTAGAGCAGCCGTGGGCAAACTACGGCCCACAAGCCAGATCCGGCCCGTTTGAAATGAATAAAACTAAAAAAAAAAAAAAGACCATAACCTTTTATGTAATGGTGTTTACTTTGAATTTATATTAGTTCACACAAACACTCCATCCATGCTTTTGTTCCGGCCCTCCAGTCCAGTTTAAGAACCCATTGTGGCCCTCGAGTCAAAAAGTTTGCCCACCCCTGCTCTAGAGTAACTAAAACAATCTTGAGAAAGAAGAATGAAACGGGTGGAATTACTCTATCTAAGGCTTACTATAATAGCTGCAGTAACACCATGTGACATTGGCAGAGACCAACACATAGATGAATGGAACAGAACAGAGAGCCCCTAAATAGACCCACACAAATAGTCTCAACTTATTTTTTCACAAATGTATGAAAGCGATCCAATGAAAGAAGGATAGCCTCTTCAACAAATGGTGCTGGAGCAATTACACTCTGACCTAAACCTTGTAACTGATAAAAAATGGACCATGGAATTAAACATAAAATGTAAATTTATAAAACTTATGGAAAAAATATAAACTTCTTTAGAACCTGGAAATAGGTATAAAACTCATAGACTTGGTATCAGAAGCACAGTGCATAACAGAAAAAAAGTCATTTGGACCTCATCAAAATTCAAAACTTTTGTTCTGTGAAAGTGCATGTGAAGAACATGAAAAAACAAGCTACAGTCTGGGAGAAAATATTTACAAATCATATCTGACGACGGACTGGTATGTAGACTATATAAAGAAGACTTAAAAATAAACAGTAAGAAAAATCCAATTAGAAAATGGGCAAAAGACACAAACATATTTCAGCAAAAAGGATTTACAAATAGCAAATAAGGGCATGAAAAGATGTTCAACATCATTAGCCACCAGGTAAATGAAAAAAAAAAAAATTAGAGTCACAACGAAATGTCATTACACACCTATTAGAATGGCTACAGTTTTGAAAAGCCAGAACAGCAAATACAGTCCTGGTAAGGATGTGGAGAGACGGGATGACTCACACCTTTCTGGTCGGAATGTAAAGCTGTACAGCCACTCTAGGAAGCAAGGTGGTAGCTTCTTACAAAACTGAACGTGCCACTGCCACATGACCCAGCAAGTGCACTCTTGGGCATCTATCCCAGAGAAAACGTACATTTACGCAACGTCTGGACATAAATGTTCATAGCCGTTTACTTGTGATAGCCAATATGTGGAGGATTAAACAGACTTTGCTACATCCATCTGATGAACTACTATGCAGCAATAAAAAGGAACTATTTTGATACATGGAACATGCAACAACTTGGACGAATCTCCAGAGAACTATGCTAATTGAAAGAGCCAGGACAAAATTGTCAATGGAAGACATAGAGTTCAGAACCACACTTTTAAGGTCTCTCAAGAACTGTTTAGAAGCTGCCGATAAACTTAATGAGATCTACACGAAAACTAATAAGACCCTCGATCTTATATTGGGGAACCAACTAGAAATTAAGCACACACAGACTGAAATAACGAATATTATACAGACGCCCGACAGCAGACCAGAGGAGCGCAAGAATCAAGTCAATGATTTGAAATGCGAGGAAGCAAAAAACATCCAACCGGAAAGCAAAATGAAAAAAGAATCCAAAAATGCGAGGATAGTGTAAGGAGCCTCTGGGACAGCTTCAAGCGTACCAACATCAGAATTATAGCGGTGCCAGAAGATGAGAGAGACCAAGATATTGAAAACCTATTTGAAGAAATAATGACAGAAAACTTCCCCCACCTGGTGAAAGAAATGGACTTACAGGTCCAAGAAGCACGGAGAACCCCAAACAAAAGGAATCCAAAGAGGACCACACCAAGACACATCATAATTAAAATGCCAAGAGCAAAAGATAAAGAGAGAATCTTAAAAACAGCAAGGGAAAGAAACTCAGTTACCTACAAGGGAATACCCATACGACTGTCAGCTGATTTCTCAACAGAAACTTTGCAGGCCAGAAGGGAGTGGCAAGAAATATTCAAAGTGATGAATACCAAGAACCTACAACCAAGATTACTTTATCCAGCAAAGCTATCATTCAGAATTGAAGGTCAGATAAAGAGCTTCACAGATAAGGAAAAGCTAAAGGAGTTCATCACCACCAAACCAGGATTATATGAAATGCTGAAAGGTATCCTTTAAGAAGAGGAAGAGGAAGAAAAAGGTAAAGATACAAATTATGAACAACAAATATGCATCTATCAACAAGTGAATCTAAGAATCAAGTGAATAAATAATCTGATGAACAGAATGAACTGTTGATTATAATAGAATCAGGGACATAGAAAGGGAATGGACTGACTATTCTTGGGGGGGAAAGGGGTGTGGGAGATGTGGGAAGAGACTGGACAAAAATCGTGCACCTATGGATGAGGACAGTGGGTGGGGAGTGAGGGCGGAGGGTGGGGTGGGAACTGGGAGGAGGGGAGTTATGGGGGGAAAAAAAAAAGGAACAAATGTAATAATCTGAACAATAAAGATTTAATTTAAAAAAAAAAAAAAAAAAGAAAGAGCCAGTCCCAAAAGCCCATGTACTGTCTTATTCCATTTCTATAACATTCTTGGAATGACAGAATTATATAAATGAGAAACAGATTCATGGCTGCCTGGAGTCAAGGATGGGGGGTGGGAGAAAGTGTGGGTGGCTATAAAAAGGCACCATGACTGTATCAATGTCAATACCCGATGTAAGGTGTGATATTGTACATAATTTTGAAATATGTTACCATTGGGGGAAATTGGATAAACAGTATAGAGATCTCTCTGTATTGTTTCTTATAACTATATGGGATCTATAATTATCTTAAAATTAAAAACTTAATTTAAAAAAATGTTTGTGCACACACACATACAATAATAGAATACAGAAATGTACATAGAGGGGGAAATGCAATTCTCCTTGTGTTAAGTGGAATTATAAATGTTTTTATGGATGAGATGGCCTTTGGCCTGATTTTTGCAAAGTGAGTGGGTGTTCTCCAGATGGACAGAGAAAGAGCAAGGGCATTGGAATTAGAGGAAATAGTTTCCCCAGATGGGTAGACAAAATTTTCCATGAAGAGAAACAAAGAAGTTCTAGATGTATTATCTTCTTAACTGGCATTTCCAGGGGTGCCGAAGGCGCCCCCCCCCCCCCCCCCCAGGAATCCAAGAACAGGGATGATCAGAAGACCAATTAACTTAAATGAACCGTGTCTGTTGCAAACATTTTAGTAAAGCAAATTAACTTGCGGATACAGAATTAGAAAATTTGGAGGTGACTTCTGAATTGTAATCAATATAATTACTTGTTGATGAAATCATTTTGTCCTCAAATATATTTGGGAAAGGAAATGGGTCAATGCTTTCACTGGGACTCTGAGACAAGAGATTTCTACAATAGTGTATGATTGCAGGGGGGTTTCATTTGTTGCAGCAAAGCGGCAGTGACACTAAGGGAATCTACTAACTTGCTCTCCCTGAACTCTCCCATCGGTTCGGTAGGTTGAATTCCAGAACACATCATCATTTTGAAACACAGGTCAGCACAAAGATGGGATTAAGATAAGCAAGTTAACTTAATATCCTCATTGGAATGCAGTCCTTGCAAACAGTAGAATATTTCTGTGCTTACTGTTTTCTCATTATCTCATTTTCTAGAATGAATTAATCTGCCTGGAGAAGAACCTCAAGGACCATTAGGGTACCTGGAAGTAGATTTTAAACCACAAAACCTGATGACACTCCAAAACTAATTCATGAGACTCTGCTCAGCATATCCTACTTTCTATTTAAACGGGGGGTCGGGGGGGGGGGGCTCATATTTTCTTTTTAAAATATATTTTATTGATTTTTTACAGAGAGGAAGGGAGAGGGATAGAGAGTTAGAAACATCCATCAGCTGCCTCCTGCACATGTCCTACTGGGGATGTGCCCGCAACCAAGGTACATGCCCTTGACTGGAATCGAACCTGAGACCTTTCAGTCCGCAGGCTGACGCTCTATCCACTGAGCCAAACCAGTGCTGGCGAGGGCTCATATTTTCATTGTCAGGTGTAAAATCAGCAAATTATATCATCAACTTTGACTGCATCTATCAGCAATGCAAATCTGAAGATGACAAGGTGCAGACATTGGCGGGTCGGCAACTGCCACACGTCACGCAGGGCTGGGCATGATTTGAAATGTCATCCCATTCTGCTCTGCTGTCAGTGTTCAGTTCATCTAGATGCTCCGTCCATTTCCAGGCCCCAGTCCAAAGCTAAAGCTAGCTCGTTGAGCTTTTCTCAGGGCTGACTGGCTCTGGAAAAAAAAAAATGAATGAGACCAGCTTTGTATCTGGCCTCCGTCTCACTTTACAATTGATTTCCCTCCTTCCCTTCTCTAAGCAGCCAGTATTCCCGCGCTCCCCTCACAAGCCCATTGCCCTCTCCTTGCAAGCTTACGTCGGTTTGGCCTGTTGCCAGTCTGACCAGGGCAGGGCATCTGAAACGCAACTGAGTTACAGATGAGCTTTTGTTTTCAATTGACTTTGAGGAAAGACACAAACCAAAATGTGTGGGCCAAGGAGATAATTAATTTGGTGGTTGTACGATGATAAAACGCAGGTTGGTTTCCAGCCTTTCAAATAGCATCGTGGTGGGCTTCAAAGACGCAACAAACCTTGAACAAGGTCTTCCATCTGCCAGAGGCTGTGCTAGGCGCTGGGAATAACAGGAAGATGGAATCCATGCCTCCAGGTAGCTCAAAGTCTCTGAAGAACACAGGGACCAAGGGAAACAATTACAACACACTATTAGTTGTTCCACCTGAGAGTTTCCATTGCATTACGCGGTTGGCACTTACCTCACACCATGGTTTCTCCAGCTCCTAACTCAGTGTCAGGCATATAGCAAGCTCTCAAAAAATATTTGATGAAATAATGAATGAATACACAAATGAACAAGCAAAACATTATTGAAGTACCAGTATGGAGTGCGGCAGAAGCAATTCGCTCTGGCTGGAGGGAAAAGTAAGTCTTATTAGAGATGGTGATTTGAGCTGAGGCTTAAAGCACGTCTAGCACAGAGCGTGACCTTGAATGAACCCACAATCAAATTCAGATTAATTCAACTGGGCAGAAGTTCAGGTGAAAAGGGGGCATTTGGAGGTAAGGGCGTTCCAGGCAGAAGTACCTCCAGCACCTAGCTTAGTGCCTGGCACGTGGTGGGGACACAACAAGTATTTGTTGAATGAATGAGTAAAGAAATAGATTAATGCGCCAAGCCGCGTACACAAAGTCACCAGTGTTGTGAAAAGCAGGCATATTTGTGGAATGGGGTATTTGGAAATTGAACATGGGTCCTAGAGCAAATAAAGCTTGAAACATCGCTGAAGGCAAAAAAAAAAAAAAAAAAAAAAATGACAAAACTGAAGCTATCGTACTTCAGGCTCATCCTGAGAGGGCAGGGCTCTTTGTAAACAATCACAGTGCTGGGACAAATAGAAGGCAGAGGAGAAGAGGTGACCAAATATGAGGTGGACTGACTCCATACAAGAAGCCACGGGCATGAGTCTGCAGGAGCTGGGCAGGGCTGTTGAGGACAGGACATTGTGGACACCTCTCACTCACTGAGCTGCCAGGAGTCAGCACAGACTCAGTGCTGAATAACACACACATATTTGGAAAATTACCTATAATAAAGGGTGTCCCAAAATTCATGTAAGATTTTAATTTTGCGTGAGCATTAACCACAGCAAAAAATAAAAGCCTACTTTTACTTGGTTTATTGAATCAGATTCTAATATCTATTGTCCTTTGATTTCAATCCCTTCAATTTGATAAGTGCTACCAAGTACCAATGATGGCCCAGGAGCAGGGACAATGAAGACCAATGAAGACCACGGCTTTGTGTATGTGCCAGCAAAGCCGTGGAGGCCATTTACCCAATGTGCTATTCCATACATAACCCTATACTGTATACTTTATGAATCAATAAAAAATTTACAATTTTAATTATAAACCTATGTTTCCTATCAAAATTACTTCTTGCGTGAATTTTGGGATACCCTATAATAAAAGCGTAAATGCTAATTAGACTGGACGTCCTTCCGGACATCCTTCCGGACAACCTTCCAGATGAAGCCAAGGCTGCGAGGGAAGCCCGGGTCCTGGGTGCCGGCCGGTGGCTGGAGGAAAGCTGGTGCCAGCAACCGGGGGAAGGAAGGCCTACTCTTGCATGAATTTCATGCATCTGGCCTCTAATGTAATTATAAAAAAGAGATGGTTAGAGCTGAAAAAATGGAGAGTACAAGAAAAGTGTAATGTAAGGAACGGAGCTGCTTGGAAATAGAGGAACTGGGCATGGAGAAAAGAAATTTTTAAATAAGAGCATGGGAATAGTCCAGGGACTACAGAGTTGGAGGCCTGACAGGTGTGAGGAACAAATTTAAGGATCACATGTCACCAGGTTAAGAGAGTCTTCAGGTAATGCCTCTGACTGGGGATACCAGTGTGATAAATAATCAAGGAAAGATAAGACCCAAAGGATCATGATCCAGAAGGAGCTGACCCATAAAGAAAATTAAAAAAAAAAACAGGCAGGAAAAATTTGATTGCCTCTAAGCTGGATCAAGTCTGAGTGAGCTTTATTAGACTCTGTATTAGTTATCTATTGCTGCATAACAATTACTTCAAAAGGTAGTGTTGGTAAGCAATAACCTTTTATGACCTCACACAGATCCTGTGAGTCAGAATTCGAGGCAGTTGAGTGGGTGGTTCTGGCCCAAGGTCTCTCATGAGGCTGCACTGAAGAGGTTGGCTGGGGCTGGAGAGTAAGCCAATCACATGTTTGAGGGAGGCCTCAGTTTTACCAACACCCAACTTTCCATACAGCTACTTGATGTCCTCAGGGCCTGTGGTTTGCTCCCCCCAGAACAAGTATTTCAAGGGAGGCAAAGGGAAGCTGCAGTATCTTTGTGATCTAGCTTTGGAAATCAGACTCCATGATTTCTGCAAGATCTTTTTGGCTACAGCTCAGACCTCTTCAAAGTAGGCCCTCTACAAGGGTGAATACTGGGTGGCCAGCATCAGCGGGGCTATCTAAGAGGCTGTGATGGAGGCTAATTACCACAAATTGCATTCCATAATTACCTAATCTGATGTCGTTCTCTAGATTTCTCAGGCAGGCAGGTTCAACAAGAGGTGAAAAACATAAGCTCCAGGCTTATGTTATTCTTCTCTTAGATGATAATCACTTTAAAAGGAAAATACTGCTTCCTGATAGTTCTAGCCAGGATCCCAAAGGTGAGGCTCATTGGCCTGGCATGGATCATGTAAACAACCAGAAACCAAATCACTGTGATAATGTGGGGGGAAGGTGTCCACATAGGAACAGTTCCATCTGAATTGCATGGACTGAGCCTGAGGGGTCCATCAGCAGTGTGGCAGGGCAATGAATCTGGCTGGTTCTGGTTCTGGCATGGTTCTCAAAAAAAGAGGAGAAACAAGGCAAACAATAGAAAAGGTGGCATGTGCCCTCTACAATCCAGGTGTTAAAAAGAAAAAAGCCCACTCTGCCTGGAATAACATCACGTCTTATATTCTCTTTGTCTTTTTTCATCAGTATATGTTATCATCAGAGTAGATTGCAAATGTAGATATAGCACCCTACAAAGGATGTGTAAGACCTATAAACTGAAAACTATGAAACATGATTGAGAGAATTAAAGAGAACCTAAATAAATGCAGAGATATACTATGTTCATAGATTGAAAGAGAATATTGTTATGTCAGTTATCCTTAAAGTAATCTATAGATTCAATGCAATCTGCATCAAAATCTCAGAAGACCTTTCATTTCAACTAAATTGATAAGGGTATTATGAAATTTATATGGAAATGCCAAGGACCTAGAATAACTAAAGCAACATTTAAAAATAACAAAATAGAGCACTTACTTACATTACTTAAGATCATAAAGTTATAGTAATCAAGGCAGTGTTTTATTAGCATAAAAATAGATTAATGACAGAAAACAGAATCTAGAAATAGACCCAGCTATACATATACAGTTATTTAGTCAGTTGACTTTCACCAAAAGCACAAATGTAATTCCACGAATAAGGGTTGTCTTGTCAACAAAGGATTCTGAACAATTGGATATCCATACATTAAGAAATAAAATTCGGGGAGAACCAAGATGGCGGCATAGGTTAACGCCGGAGTTTGCTGCTTTGAACAACTACTTCAAAAGTAAAACTAAAAGATGGAAGGGACATCACCCAGAACCACAGGAACGCTGGCTGAGTGGAAGTCCTACAACTAGGAGGAAAGAGAAACGCATACGGACACTCAGAGGAGGCGCAGTGCTGAAGTCAAATTCTGAGGTGCGGAGTGCGCGGAGCGGGCTGGCGGCGGAGGGCGCGGTTGTTGTTTTCAATCAGGAGGGAGTCGCAGACTCTGAGCTCCAGATACAGGCGAGTCTTTAGGGACCCAGACTCAAACGGGAGAAGCGGGACTGTCTGGCTTTGGTCAGAGCGAGTGCAGCTTTCTCTCTGAGCTTTGCAGCGGGTGCTGGGACTCAGAGAGGCAGACCCCTGGGGACAGGACTGAGAGCCGCCATAACTGCTCTCTCCGGCCCACGCTGTTGATCCTGTGCGACGCCCCCCCCCAGCCCTGCACAGAGGCATTTGCCGGATAGCCTCAGGCAAAGGCTAGATTAGCACCTCCCTAGAGGACAGAAGTTCTCTCACTGCTGACACAGCTGATTCTCATAGCCACTTGGCCTGGAGGTCAAACCCTCCCTGGGATTAGCTACAACAATCAAGGTTTAACTATAAGACTGTGAACAAAGACCACTAGGGGGTGCACCAAGGAAGCATAACAAAATGCGGAGACAAAGAAACAGGACAAAATTGTCAAAGGAAGATATAGAGTTCAGAACTACACTTTTAAGGTCTCTCAAGAACTGTTTAGAAGCCGCTGATAAACTTAATGAGATCTACAAGAAAACTAATGAGACCCTCGATGCTATATTGGGGAACCAACTACAAATTAAGCATACACAGACTGAAATAACGAATAATATACAGACTCCCGACAGCAGACCAGAGGAGCGCAAGAATCAAGTCAATGATTTGAAATGCGAGGAAGCAAAAAACACCCAACGGGAAAAGCAAATTGAAAAAAGAATCCAAAAATGCGAGGATAGTGTAAGGAGCCTCTGGGACAGCTTCAAGCGTACCAACATCAGAATTATAGGGGTGCCAGAAGATGAGAGAGACCAAGATATTGAAAACCTATTTGAAGAAATGACAGAAAACTTCCCCCACCTAGTGAAAGAAATGGACTTACAGGTCCAAGAAGCGTGGAGAACCCCAAACAAAAGGAATCCAAAGAGGACCACACCAAGACACATCATAATTAAATTGCCAAGAGCAAAAGACAAAGAGAGAATCTTAAAAGCAGCAAGAGAAAGAAACCCAGTTACCTACAAGGGAATACCCATATGACTGTCAGCTGATTTCTCAACAGAAACTTTGCAGGCCAGAAGGGAATGGCAAGAAATATTCAAAGTGATGAATACCAAGAACCTACAACCACGATTACTTTATCCAGCAAAGCTATCATTCAGAATTGAAGGTCAGAGAAAGAGCTTCACAGATAAGGAAAAGCTAAAGGAGTTCATCTCCACCAAACCAGGATTATATGAAATGCTGAAAGGTATCCTTTAAGAAGAGGAAGAAGAAGAAAAAGGTAAAGATACAAATTATGAACAACAAATATGCATCTATCAACAAGTGAATCTAAGAATCAAGTGAATAAATAATCTGATGAACAGAATGAACTGTTGATTATAATAGAATCAGGGACATAGAAAGGGAATGGACTGACTATTCTTGGGGGGGAAAGGGGTGTGGGAGATTCGGGAAGAGAATGGACAAAAATCGTGCACCTATGGATGAGGACAGTGGGTGGGGAGTAAGGGCAGAGGGTGGGGTGGGAACTGGGAGGAGGGGAGATATGGGGGGGGGGGAAAGAGGAACAAATGTAATAATCTGAATAATAAAGATTTTTTTTTTCTGGGTTTTTTTTTTTTTATTGCTTAAAGTATTACAAAGGGTATTACATATGTATCCATTTTATCCCCCCGCCCTAGACAGTCCCCTAGCCTCCCCTATCACCCAGTGTCTTATGTCCATTGGTTATGCTTATATGCATGCATACAAGTCCTTTAGTTGATCTCTTACTCCCCTACCTCCTGCCCCCCAACCCTCCCCGGCCTTCCCGCTGCAGCTCGACAATCTGTTTGAGGCAGCTCTGCCTCTGTATCTATTATTGTTCAAAAGTTTATAATGGTCTCTATTGTCCACGAATGAGTGAGATCATGTGGTATTTTTCCTTTATTGACTGGCTTATTTCACTTAGCATAATGCTCTCCAGTTCCATCCATGACGTTGCAAATGGTAAGAGTTCCTTCCTTTTTAGAGCAGCATAGTATTCCATCGTGTAGATGTACCACAGTTTTCTAATCCATTCATCTACTGATGGGCACTTAGGCTGTTTCCAGATCTTAGCTATGGTGAATTGTGCTGCTATGAACATAGGGGTGCATATATCCTTTCTGATTGGTTGAATAATAAAGATTTAATTTAAAAAAAATTCGGTCCATATTACACATAATATATAGAAATAAACTCAAAATGGATCAGAGATCTAAATGTAAATCTTAGAACCATAAACCTCGTAGGAGGAAACATAGGAAAATATCTTTGAAATGTTGGGTTGATCAAACCTTTTTTAGAACAGTAAAAGCATCAGACATTTTCAGAAATGGACATAAGACTTCATCAAATTAAGAACTCTTACTCTTCAAAAGACACCATTAAGAAAATTAAAAGACACACCACAGAATAGGATAAAGCATTTTTAAATTACATGTCTGATAAAGGATTTGTATTCATAATATTAAAAAAAACTCTCTCAAAACTCAATAACATAACAACCCATTTTTTGAAAGTCACTAATTTCAACAGACCAATGAAAATACAGGGTGTTCCAAAAATGTTTATCTACATTAACAGTTGATAGTTCAATTTTGAAATGTATTTTAATAACCACTGCCTTTATAATTATTCAAAGTGAGTGTATACATTTTTGAGGGATACCCTATATTCAGATGGAAATAAGTCCATGAAAAGATGCTCAACTTCATTAGTCATTAGGAAAATGCATTAAAACCACAGGGAAATACCAGTACTTACCTAGTTAGAATGACTAAAATGAAAAGGACCAACCAAACCAAATATTTTCAGTTGGTAAAGACCAACTGAAAGTCTCCTACCTTTCTAGCAGAGATGCAAAATGGACACAACCACTTTGGAAAACAGTTTCTTAAAGAGGTAAGCAGATACTTACCTGAGGGGCCCAGCCACTTGACTTCTAAGGATCATAAATCAAAATTTCTTAATATTTGTCAAAAAAAACCCATTTTATTTAAACTGAGCTGTATATCAACGTACATAGCAACTTTATTTATAACAGCCCCAAACCTGAAACAATCCAAATGTAAATTAATAAGTGAAAGAATAAAAAAATTGTGGTATATCCATATTATGGAATACTGTTCAGGAGTAAAAAGGCATGAACTATTCATACAATACAACGTGGATAAAACTCAAAATAATTATATTGAGTATACATACTCCATAATTCCATTTTTACAAAATTCTAGAAATTTCAAACTTATCTACAATGTCAAAAGATGTCAGTGGTTACTTGGAGGTGGGGAAGAGACACAAGGAGGACCAGGAGGGAGGGACCACCCAGGAGCAGGAAGTCTTTGGGGGGTGATAGATATGTTCATTATCTTAATTGTAGAATGGCTTCACAAGCACATACATGAGCCATTTATTTTAAGGCAGTTATTCCTCAATTAAGCTGTATAAAAAGAACATGAGATCTCAAGTTCCCTTCCCTAGGCCCTTTCTTAAGAAGCTACCACAGGATATACTCCACAAAATAGGGAGTAAAAAAGAAAGAAGACATGGGAACCAGGATATAGGGAATTCAGTGAAGGAGAATAAAAATAAATCTTCAAGAAGATGAAACTAATAGAATGGCCAATATGTCCTAATATATTAAGGTTATTAACTCAAACTGAGAAAATTCTGGGTAACCTATAGGAGGCACATAGAAAACTTTGCGTATAATGAAATAAGAAAATTATTGACTCTAGGGAAAATAAAACACTACACAAGAAAATAATGTTTTCCAGATGGCTCTGCTCGAAATTGTGCTTCCATCCAAACCCATCATCATGAAAGTGTTAGCAATGCATGTTAATATAGTTATTGATCAAATTATTATATAACTATATTGAAAGGATTACAGTATAAAAAGTACATGTGTGAGGGAGGAGTAAGCCAGTGCCAGGATGAAATCCTCATTGTCCATGGTGGAGAACAATAGGCAATTTCTAAAATTGAAAAAGTCAAAAAAACATTTAGACATATAGAGATTCCTAGAGAAGGAATAGCTAAAAGAATTGCAAGTGGTTGTCTCTGGGGAGGGAGCGGCAGAAATGGGGAATGGGTGGACCACGAACTGCTGATATAGGTAACAAGCATTACTGAACCATCTTACTCAAACTCTGTGCATATATAATCTTCACAAAATTAAGCAATAAATTAACATATATGATGCAATAAAATATCTCATTTAGGATAGTGCTGATGGTTGCACAACAACGTAAATATGCCTAATGCCACTAAATCGTGCATTCAATAATGGTTAAAATCACCCTGGCTGGTGTGACTCAGTTGGGCATTGTTCCCTGTACTGAAAGGTTACTGGTTTGATTTTAGATCAGGGCACGTGCCCAGGTTATGGGTTTGATCTCCAGTAGGGGGCATTGCAGGCACATCAATGTTTCTCTCCATCTCTCTTCCTCTCTCTCTCTAAAAATTAATAAAACACTTTTTTAAATGGTTAAAATGATAAATTTTATTTTATGTTTATTTTACCTCAATGAAAAAACACAGTCTAAAAAATGTAAAAAATATGAAGAATTTTCTTTTTTTAAATTTTTATTGATTTTTAGAGAGAGAGGAAGGGGGAGGAAGAGGGAGAAAAACCAAGGTGAGAATGAAACATAGATCAGCTGCCTCCTGCAGGCCCCCTACCAGGGATCCGGCCCCCTGCCAGGGATCCAGCCCGCACATGCCTGACTGGGAATCGAGGCAGCGACCTTTCAGTACAGGGGATGAAGCCCAACTAATTGAGCCACACTGGCTAGGGAACAAGAATTGTTAATGAATGATGGATGACAAAAACCAGGTGGAGGAGTGGATGGAGTGGAGTAGAAGGAGCTTTGAAGGTTGGAGACCAGAGGAAAGTTGGGTTTGGGGAAGAAGATGTGCATGGTTAAGAGTATAAATAAGCCACCCCCCCCCCCCAATTGGGTACCAACTAGGGCTTCAGGGATCTGAGATACGTTGACTTTAGCTGGCTGAAAACTTACCCTCTAAAATTGTTTTCTGGTGAATGGAAGAAGGCCGGTTCATCTTCCTTCTCTATTGGACATGCTACACACCCACTGACAACGCTTGCTTCTCTCAGCTGTAATTCTCTGAGCTGGACAGACACTTCAGTGCACTCATTCTTTTTTCAAATGTGTGTGCCTCCCTGCTGACGCTGCTTTTTCTTGCTAAGCACTTTCTCTCTCCTCTCATTCTGTGTTGGTTTAGCTTCAATCTCAAAGGGCAGCCCTAGATTACCCGAGGGGTGGGAATCCTCGGGTCTTCACCATCCTGTGCACGATTATCTACATCGGACGAGGCAAGCCATGAAGGTCTGGAGGATTTTCCATCTCCTCCGTGAAGTCTCCCCCGACCATCCCAACTTGAAGGGGGACTCATTCTGCCCCATGTGTCTCATGCATATTTCATTCAAAAATGTTCTCATGCCCCCTCAGTTCTTCTAATGCACCGACTCCTTTGTGGGTTTTAAGTCAGCCAGCGTGCCCCTGGCATTGCTCTCATTTTCCTTACTGCCTTCTGACCCGCTCACCCGTTTTTCCCATTCCCCAACCCCCACCTCTGGCAACCACCAGTCTGTTTTCTGTATCTATGAGCTTATTTTTTGTTTGCTTGTTTGTTTTGTTGTTTGGTTGTTGGTTGGTTTTGCACTCCTTTGTTCATCGTTTATTTATTTTGAGCACCTATTATGTTGTACTATAGGAGGCAACTGCAAAGATACCTGTAGGAGAGAAGATAGCAGTAGGAACCATCAGAGTTCAGAGTGAAAGGACTGGGAAGTCTAGGAAAAGGAGTGATGAACTCTTTCAAGGAAGGAATGACAGAGGAGGGCAAGTTTAGTGCTGATTCTTATAGAATGGATATGAGGTTGTTAATAATGTAATATTTTATTTGCCATAGTCTCATGTGATCATTATGTTGCCGAAATAAAAATGGGAGTATCTGAGGCATTAAGGAGATAAGAGCTGCCTCTCTGTTATGTATCAGTTCTAATCTTGCCTCTTTAAACATGTTCAACTTGGGAGCAGAAAACGTTCATTACAATATGGATGTGGTCATATGCCACTAAGATGTGAAATGTATCAGGCTCATCTTTCAAAATGGTAGCCCACAGTAACCCTCTGGGGAAGGTCATTATTGTTAAATATAACTTGTGGGTGTCCATCGGCTGTATCCCCAGAGCCATGCTTCCACTGGGAGCACCATGAGTTTATAAGATGTTTGTGATAACATCAGGTACCAAGTCAATAAAGGAAAGAAGTGCCCTAGCTGGTTTGGCTCAGTGGATAGAGCATCAGCCTGCAGACTGAAGGGTCCCAGGTTTGGTTCCAGTCAAGGGCACATGCCCAGGTTGTGGGCTCGGTCCCCAGTGTGGGGGGCAGGAGGCAGACGATCAGTAATTCTCTCTCATCATTGATGTTTCTGTCTCTCTCTCCCTCTCCCTTCTTCCCTGAAATCAATAAAAATGTATATTAAAAAAAAAAGGGAAAGAAGTGTTAGCAAACCTGTTAAATCTGTAAGACACAAATAACAAATTCCACTTCCTTGTGTGGGTGTCTGCCTCACACACATGCTAAGAATTTTTACCTCTGAGTGTTTGGTGAATCCAGAGAGAAAGAAATATAGGGATTGAGAGTGCCCCCTGTTCAAATAGTAACGCCACATAAGTAACCCCAGGTGGTGTGTGGGAAAGAAGTTTCTGGCATGTGGTGTAAAAAGTGAGTTGATATTTTACTTCCATCTGTTTTAACATGGAGAGACGGTAAATCATATACCAATTATTAGCAGCAATTTGTCCCAGACCAGTGGGCTCTGGGACCCTAACACAGCAGTAAGTAACATCTACAATATGGAACTGGCATGGAGACTTCATTTCATTTATTTAGTTTTATTTTTCTTCCGTCTTTTTATGCATGGAGCACATTGATGCCATTCAATATTTATAGAATTGATCCCAATTTTATTTAGGAGTTGAAGCAGATACATTTCTCCTTTGGTGTTTAAAAACTTACTGAATTTCAGTTTGAAATTACCAAGTCGATCTGGCTCCTCCCTCCTTGAACCGGTTCCTCGCTATTGTCAACGTATGCAGGTCTATTAAGCACACAATTTTCCAGGCTCCCTCTTCCCACAGATATTTTGAGTTCTCACTTTTTCCATGAAAGACGGAAATGTGACAAACAAAATTGGAGTGACTGTCAAAGGGTGGTTCTTCAGGAGAGGAGAGACCAGCGCACAGGGCAGAGCGAGCTGCTGCGAATGTCAAAGTCGCTGGGAGAGAGAATGCCAAAGCGCTGCCAGTGTTTTGTGCCCCGTCATTAAGCATAGATTCGTGCCCAGGCCCTCTGGATCTGCCAGCAGACCCTTCCCCAGGTCATTCCCCCCCTCTGGTCTGGGTCGGGGCTGCTCAGAGGGTGGGGCTTGTAATGTTCAGAGCAGGCCTGCGCATTGAGGGCCGAGTTTCCACAGTCACTTTCCAGATCCGAAGAAGCACGTGACAGACTGCATCTTGTTGACATATGATGTGGGCGTATTTATGTAGGGCTCTGTTAGACCCACAGCTTGCCAGCCTGGCTAACTGCCCAGGCTTTTCCTCCCTAGAAATTGCCAGGGGAAGTGGTAAGGGCGGGTGCAGTAAGGGTGGAGGTATGGAGAGATTCATGTGGCCCCAGGTGTGATGACAGGGTTTTGCAAAAGGTGGGGAAAGTTGCCCTGGCCAGGTGGCTCAGTGGGTTGGAGCATCGTCCCATACACCAAAAGGTTGTGAGTTGTATTTCAGTCAGGTCACATACCTAGGTTGTGGGTTCAATCCCTGGTCTGGGTGCATCGACCCCAACTAATTGATGTTTCTCTCTCTTTCTCTAATATCAGAAAGAAAAAATATATATATCCTCAGGTGAGGATTTTTTTAAAAGTGGGGAAAGTGGGTTTTTATTTCATTACCTGTAGAAATATCAAGAGTATAGTGTCCCCCAGAGCATTTTCCTGTAACTAATTCAGGCAACATTTCTTGGATCCAATCGAGCCTGGAAAGTGTCAGGTGCTGGGAGCATAGAGGGATGTCTTTCTCTTTGAGCAGAGGTGAGGCAGACACAGAATTCCTCAGGAAGCTGGTGGACACACAATGAGTGTTACAGGCACATGCATCAACCAGGATGTGTGGGTGGGAATAATAGAAAGCCTGGTTCACACAGGCTCACATGAGCAAAGAGGCCTCCTGGCTCCCTGGAGTGGAAGACTACAAACAGAGCATCCCAAGCTTGGTCAGAGGCTGGACCATATCACCAGGACCTCAGTTTCTGTTCTGTTTTCCGAGCTGCTTCCTGCTCCTCTCGTGGTCCCAGCATGACCGTCACCAGATTCCAGGGCTGCAGGCTTCTGCCCACATCCAGCAGGAAAGAAAGTGTGATTTTACCAAACCATTCCCCCAAATGTCCTGAGAACTATCCTAACTGAACCAGGGTGGGTCACATGACACGCACACACACACACACACCACCACCACCACCACCACCACCACCACCACCAGGAAGCAGTCACTGTGGCCAGGAGATGGATTCAGGCATGATCTGAATTAACCTTGAGGTCACATGTCAACCCCAGAGTAGGAAAATAGTTCAATTTGTCAGTCAGTATGTGTTTGGGATGCTGGGTGCAAATGATGAGGGGACATCTGACTCTCTACCTGAGGGGGCGGGGGGTGGTGTGGGTAGGAAAGAGGAGGTTGGGTAACATGTCACAGAAGAGATGTTGTCTGGGACCCGGACATGAAAAACCTTGAATGCCATTATGAGAAATGTGGACCTTCACACTATGAAGAAAGAAGTTGTTAAAGCAAATCCATAGCGTAAGCCAGATGGACATATTCATGTCAAGAGGTAATTTTCAAAATGTTGAAAGATGACTCTCATATAAATATAGGATGAGTACATGTCAAAAATTTTACTCAGCTTCTTAACTAATGAGGGCTCCGGCAAGAGTGTAGAGCTGGTTTGAAGAGGCCCCAAGGGAAGGGTTTCTCCAGCTCATCAGGAAAGGCACTTTAAAAAGGTTAGAGCCTCATCACTGGTGAGATAGGAAACTGTTCACATACTTCAGAGCAGTGAGATCATAACCTTTGGGGTTATCTTTTCTTTTTTTTCTTTTTTAAATAAATCTTTATTGTTCAGATTATTACAGATTTTCCTCTATTTTCCCCCATTGCTCCCCTCCACCAGGTTCCCACCCCACCCTCTGCCCTTACCCCCCCTCCACTGTCCTCTTCCATAGGTGTAAGATTTTTGTCCAAACTCTTCCTGCACCCTTCACACCCCTTTCCCCCTGAGAATTGTCAGTCCACTCCCTTTCTATGCCCCCGCTTCTATTATATTCACCAGTTTATTCTGTTCATCAGATTTTTTTATTGACTTAATTTTTAGACTCACTTGTTGATAGATATGTATTTTTTGTCCCTTTGTTGTTCATTTTTATCTTCACCTTTTTCTTCTTCCTCTTCTTAAAGAATACCCTTCAGCATTTCATATAATTCTGGTTTGGTGGCGATGAACTCCTTTAGCTTTTTCTTATCTGTGAAGCTCTTTATCTGACCTTCAATTCTACATGATAGCTTTGTGGGGTAGAGTAATCTTGGTTGTAGGTTCTTGCTATTCATCACTTTGAATATTTCTTGCCACTCCCTTCTGGCCTCCATGGTTTCTGTTGAGAAATCAGCTGACAGTCATATGGGTACTCCCTTGTAGGTAACTGATTGTTTTTCTCTTGCTGCTTTTAAGATTCTCTCTTTGTCTTTTGCCCTTGGCATTTTAATTATGATGTGTCTTGGTGTGGTCCTCTTTGGATTCCTTTTGTTTGGGGTTCTCTTCGCTTCCTGGACTTGTAAGTCTATTTCTTTCATCAGGTAGGGGAAGTTTTCTGTCATTATTTCTTCTAATAGGCTTTCAATATCTTGCTCTCTCTCTTCTTCTGGCACCCCCATAATTTGGATGTTGGTACGTTTGAAGTTGTCCCAGAGGCTCCTTACACTATCTTCATATTTTTGGATTCATTTTTCTTTTTGCTTTTCTGGTTGGGTGTCTTTTGCATTGCTTCACAGCTGGGCCTCATCAGGGCACCTCCAAACTCCAAAAAAGGAAGGGGAATCTGCAGTTCTCTTCGTAGCTCCTGCTGTGTAACCTCAGGCAGAGGCTAAATTAGCACCTTCTTAGATCCAAGAGCCAGTGTACCCAGTGGTCAGAGGGGGACCAACCAGATTACAACTCCTCAGATCCATAAGGGACACACTCAGGGAGCAGACTCAGTGAGCACCAAAGCCCCACTGAAGCAAGTCTTGCCCCAGAAGGGTGTCTTCAGCACAGAAGTTCTCCCACTGCAGACACAGCTGATTCTCACTGCCAATTGGCCTGGAGGTCAATTCCTCCCAGTGATCCTACAACAATCAAGGAATAACTACAACAAGACTGTGCACAAAGCCCACAAGGAGGTACACCAAGAGTGTCCACCTCAGGTAACTGGGGAGACTGAGCCACTGGGCCCTACAGGACACCTAGCACACAAAACCACTCTACCAACACAGGGAAGCATAAAAAATGCAGAGACAAAGAAACAGGTCACGCCGAGACTGGTTTGGCTCAGTGGATAGAGCGTCGGCCTGCGGACTGAGGGGTCCCAGGTTTGGTTCCGGTCGGGGGCATGTGCCTGGGTTGCGGGCGTGTCCCCAGTGGGAGATGTGCAGGAGGCGGCTGATCGATGTTTCTCTCTCATCGATGTTTATAGCGCTCTATCTCTCTCCCTTCCTCTCTGTAAAAAATCAATAAAAAATATATTTTAAAAAAAATAAAAAAAAAAAAGAAACAGGTCACAAATGACAGAAATGGAGGAAAGCAAATGACTGGATATAGAGTTCAAGGCCACGTTTATAAAGTTTTTCAAGAATTTTATGGAAACCGCCGATAAATTTAGTGAGACCCTGGAGGATATGAAAAAAGACCAACTAGAAATTAAGCATACACTGACTGAAATAAAGAATAATATACAGAGATCCAACAGCAGACAAGAAGATCCCAAGAATCAAGTCAAAGATTTGAAATACGAAGAAATAAAAAATACCCAACCGAAAAAGAAAAAAGATTCCAAAAATATGAAGATAGTGCAAGGAGCCTCTGGGACGACTTCAAGCGTACCAACATCAGAATTATAGGGGTACCAGAAGAAGAGAGAGGGCAAGATATTGAAAACCTATTTGAAGAAATAATGACAGAAAACTTCCCCTACCTGGTCAAAGAAATAGACTTACAAGTCCAGGAAGCGAAGAGAACCCCAAACAAGAGGAATCCAAAGAGGACCACACCAAGACACATCATAATTAAAATGCCAAGGGCAAAAGACAAAGAGAGAATCTTAAAAGCAGCAAGAGAAAAACAATCAGTTACCTACAAGGGAGTACCCATATGACTGTCAGCTAATTTCTCAACAGAAACCATGCAAGCCAGAAGAGAGTGGCAAGAAATATTCAAAGTGATGAATGCCAAGAACCTACAACCAAGATTACTTTATCCAGCAAAGCTATCATTCAGAATAGAAGGTCAGATAAAGAGCTTCACAGATAAGAAAAAGCTAAAGGAGTTCATCACCACCAAACCAGCATTATATGAAATGCTGAAAGGTATTCTTTAAGAAGAGGAAGAAGAAAAAGGAACTCTTACCATTTGCCACAGCATGGATGGAACTGGAGAGCGGATAAATACCACAGGATCTCACTCATTTGTGGAATATAATGAACAACATATACTGATGAACGAGGACTGATCCAGAGATGGAGAGGCATTGATTGGACTGTCGAGCCTTGGAGGGAAGGTAGGGGAAGATGGGGGTAAGGGGGAAAGATCAACCAAAGGACTTATATGCAAGCATATAGGCCTAACCAATGGACACAGACAACGGGGGGCTGAAGGCATGAGCGGGGGGGGGGGGGTTAGAGGGTAACGTGGGGATAGGGACACATATGTAATATCTTAATCAATAAAAAAGATATTAAAAAAATAATAGTACAAGTCAGTGACATGAAAAAAGATAGTCATCTTCATGGCCTTATTTCAACGTTTTGGATAGTTTTCCTTAGCACCAGAGTAATCTGTTTAAGACATTTCCCCTTTTTAAATGAACTTAGGCATTATAGCACTTGCATGTCAGTGAATACTGCTCATAGTAATGGTTTTATTAGTTATGAAAGGGCGCTGGAGGAGATGTGCTCGAGAGAAGAGACATTTTGACCAATTCCCAGAGTTGGGAGTAGGTGAATTCAGCCACCCACCACTAGAAGGAGAGGTCCCCTGCTCTCGGCTGACAGGAGAGCTAGAAAGGGAGGTCAGCAGAAATGAGAAGGCTCAGGGACCTCAGTGCCCACAGAGACCCTTTTTCCAGGGGGTTATCACGAACCAGATGGAGTGGAAATCAGGGCCTGTTCTGACACTGCCAGGCAAGGAGGCAGCAATTCTGAATCCGGGCGAGGCTGCCACAGTCCCGCCTCCTGGCCCCTCTCTTGCCCATGAAGTGTTTTGGTTATAAGGGAAAGATATTCTACACACTCCATAATTAAGTACAGCCAAGCTAAGCCATGTTTAGACCTACATTTTTGTATAACAGATTTATTAATGGGCTGGTTGAGAGAATTGAACCATTTGGTGTTTGGGAAAATTGGAAATGTTTAAGATAAATACTTGGCATCCTTTCTTTCCAACTGCTGCAATATGTTCGTTACTCGTAGGAGTAAAATGTTCATGGTAAGAATTAATTTAATAGAAATCTCTTAGCAGCTTTTCACTAAAAATATACTATAAATATTAAAAGTCTACTATTTATTTTTACAAAATGGAAAGCATTTATTTCAAAAACAGCTCATCAGCCCAAAGACATTTTTTTAATTGTTAGAGTCCTAGGATTAATAGTTATCATGTCATAGGGAATATATGCCATCCACACACCCCTGAAAAAAACCAAGGTTGCCACACTTATCAAATAAAAATACCATATGCTAAGTTAAAGGTGAATGTCAGGAAAACAATGAATAACTTTTTAGTGTAAGTAGATCCCGTGCAATATTTGGGACATACTTGTGGGAGGAAGAAAAATGGCCCACAAAGATCTCCACGTTCTAATCTCTCTGGAATCTGTGAAGACGTCACCTTACATGGCAAAGGGGACTTTGTAGATGTGGTTAAGCTAAGGCTCTTCAGAGGGGGAGATTCTGGATTATCACAAGGGTCCTTATAAGAGACAGGGGGAGGGTCAGGGACAGAGGGAGATTGGAGCTGCTACCATTCTGGCATTGAAGATGGAAGAGGGTCCGTGAGCCGAAGCGTGCAGTGGCTTCTAGAATAGGCAAGGAAACAGATTCTCCGTTAGAGCTTTCGGAAGAAATGCAGCCTTGCCAACACCTTGATTTTTTTTTAATTTATTAAATTGATTGGGGTGACATTGGTCAACACGAACATAAAGATTTCAGGTGTGGGTTTCTATGTTACAAGATCTGTATATTGGACCATGTGCCCACCAACCAGAGTCCAATCTTCTCCTGTCACTTCATGTTAGGATCCCCTTCTCTCCCCACCCCCTTCCCGATGGCAACCACCACACTGCTGTTTGTGCTCATGTGTTTCAGTTTTATATCCCACATATGAGTGAAATCATATGGTTCTTAGCTTTTTCTGACTAATTTATTTCACTTAGCATAATGTTCTAAAGGTCCGTCCATGTTGTTGCAAATGGTGTTATTTCACCCTTTCTTATGGCTGAGTAGTATTCCAATTTGTATATGTACCATGTCTTCTTTATCCGGTCCTCTCTCGCAGGACACTTTGGCTGTTTCCATGTCTTGGCCACCGTGAATAATGCTGCAGTGAACATAGGAGTTCATATATCTTTGAGGATTCATGATTTTGAGGTTTTTGGGTATAAACCCAGGAGTGGTTTCAAATAACAGATTTATCTCACAGTTCTGAAGGTCAAAAGTTCAAAGTAGGTTTCACTGGGCTAAAAGCTACATGCCACAGGACTGCATTCCTTCTGGAGACTACAGAACCCATTCCCTGGCCTTTGCTGCTCACTCTCCTTGGCCCACGGCACCCGACTGCTTTCCACAGTGGTTGTACCAGTCCACATTCCCACCAGCAGGGGACGAGGGTTCCCTTTTTTCCACAACCTCTCCAACACTTGTTATTGCTGTCTTGTTGATAATGGCCACTCTACAGATGAGTGGATTAAAAAACTGTTACATGTACACAATGGAACACTATGCCGCTATAAAAAAGAAGGAACTTTTACCATTTGCAACAGCATGGATGGAACTGGAGAGCATTATGCTAAGTGAAATAAGCCAGTCGGAGAAAGATAAATACCACATGATCTCACTCATATGTGGGATACAATGATCAACATAAACTGATGAACAAAAATAGATCCAGAGACAAATGTCAGGGGAGTGGCGGGGGGGCAGTTAGAGAGCAACCAAAGGACTTGTATGCACGCATATTAGCATAACCAATGGACATAGACACTGGGGTAGTGGGGGCTTGTCCAGGGTGGGAATGGTTGGGGGGTCAATTGGGGGAAAAGGAGATATATGTAAAGCTTAAGATAATAAAAAAAAATCAACAAACAACAAGTGCTGGTAAGAATGCAGAGAAAAGGGAACCATAGTTCACCGCCGGTGGGGATGTAGATTGGTGCAGCCACTATGGAAAACAGGATGGAGGTTCCTCAAAAAATTAAAAATGGAACTTCCGTTTGACCAAGCAATCCCGCTTCTGGGAATATAGCCTAAAAATCTAGAAACACAAATCAGAAAGAATGTGTGCACCCCTATGTTTATAACAGCATTATTTACAATCGCTAAGATTTGGAAACAACCCAAGTGCCCATCAGTAGATGAGTGGATAAAAAAGCTGTGGGACAGCCTGGCCAGTGTTGCTCATGGTTGAGTGTGGTTGACCTATGAACGAGGAGGTCATAGTTCGATTCCCGGTCAGGGCATATGCCTGGGTTATGGGCTCGATCCCCAGTGTGGGACGTGCATGAGGCAGCCAATCAATGATTCTCCCTCATCATCGATGTTTCTATCTCTCTCTCCCTCTCCCTTCCTCTCTGAAATCATTAAAAAATACATATTTTTTTAAAAAGCTGTGGGACATTTACACAATGGAATACTATGCAGCTATAAAAAAGAGGGCTCTCTTACCCTTTGGGACAGCATGGATGGACCTGGAGAATATTATGAAATAAGCCAAAGAGTGTTTCCTGAGCCAGCAGCAAGTGTGTCACCTGCAAGTGTGTTAAGCGCACAACCTAGGGCCCTCCCCCAGATCAGCTGGACCAGAATCTTCACTGTAACAGGAAACTGATGCGCTTTCATTTGCTGTGGTTGATCAGAATGCCCTTCAGAGTTGCACAAGTACTGCTCTGATGCGCACAAAGGGCAGGGAGGGAAATGCCCTGGGTCCTTTCCCCTCGGCTGGAACATAGGGTCTGTCTGGAAACAGTGACAACCTTGGACTTGCTGGGATCAATTTCAAACACTGGGAGGTGGGTGCAAAATGGTGTCTCATTAAGTCCATGTCTCTTCCCACACATACCACTTACCCTGAATCAGCACTTTCCTTGTTTCTTCTCTAAAGTTTTATTTTACGACTAGTCAGCCTAAGACCCCCACGTCTACTTTATTCAATCAAGACCAACTCAATAAAGAGTTGAAGGCTGAGTGGGATGAGAAAAAGGAAGATTACCTCTTCCTCTAAACCAGTGGTTCTCAACCTTGGCTGCACATTAGAATCACCTGGGAATCTTTTTAAAATCCTGATTTCTGGGCCTCATCCTCCAGAAATTCTGTTCCTTTGTTATGGGGTGGGGCTACAACATTAGTAACAAAGAAACAGAATTTCCGGAGGATGAGGCCCAGAAATCAGGATTTTAAAAAGATTCCCAGGTGATTCTAATGCGCAGCCAAGGTTGAGAACCACTGCCTAAACCAGCCGTGGGCAAACTACGGCCCGTTGGAAATGAATAAAACTAAAAAAAAAAAAGACCGTATCCTTTTATGTAATGATGTTTACTTTGAATTTATATTAGTTCACACAAACACTCCATCCATGCTTTTGTTCCGGCCCTCCAGTCCAGTTTAAGAACCCATTGTGGCCCTCGAGTCAAAAAGTTTGCCCACCCCTGGCCTAAACTCTTGGTTTGTACTTACACCTGAGATGTGTTTGGTGTATCCATCACCCAGGTGAAGGAGGTGCAGTAAATGTGTAAATCCACAGAAAGGGACACCCAAAGAGCCTTTCAACACACTGCATTTTCCATTCCTATTAAATCTCTAATTTATATGGAATATAAATTGTGTGCTAATTTCTTTGCAATGATTTTATTGGAATATTACAAAGAAACAGAGAGGGTTAAAGTAAGCCACCGAGTTTCTTGAGGAGCAGAGGGAAAATCAGGGAGTGGTCTTCTGATTGAATTTGCCCTCTTGAAAACCATTTTAGGAAATTTTGTGGGCTTATCGATTTAATTGATTTTTCAAATAGGTAAATCCAAAGGTTTGAAAGAGGCTACAGAGAAAAACTCCCTTTCCTTCCTTCAGTCCCTCCCCGCACCTGCCAAATTTCTCTCCCTCAAGGCAACTACTGTGACCCCTCTTTTGGGATCCTACCACATGGGGACTTTGCATGTTGGAGGATACTAAGAAATGCAGTTGATATCAAGAGTGGAGTGTAGATTGGTCTGAACTGTACTTGTGAGCATACTTTAAAATTACTTCCTCATTATCCAATTGCTTCTGATAAGATCTTTTGCTGACACTTAACAGATACAATATCAAGGAAAGATCAAGAGTCTTGCTACCTACTCATCCCAGAGGATTAAGGAAATAGCATTTACAAAACACTTTGAGACTTTCAGAGGAAGGTTTCAAATAAGCAAAGTGCCCCTAGGTAGCCCCTTATATAATTTGCATTTTATAATTCCCCCTTATCCCCAAGCCTTCCACACACTCCCCACCCCACCCCCACCTCCACCCCCACCCCCACCCCCACCCCCGCAGCATCTTCCACGGGGAAGAGATTAATAAGAAAGGGTGACTGATGCAAAGCAACACTGAGTAGAATACTTTGAGGAGTTTTGTCTTGTTTGCCTAAAGGATCCTAGCTCATCTTTCCTTTAAAGAACTTGCAATTATTTTCAAGAAGAGGGACCCCTAATTGCATAACTTCATACTTGTGTGACTTCCTTTAATAATTCAAATAATTTCAGAATCTTTTCCTTTTTAAAAAAAATAGAATATTTTATATATTTTCTTTTTACTTTTAAATATGTTTTTAGCCCTAGCCAGTTTGGCTCAGTGGATAGAGCGTCGGCCTGTGGACCAAAGGGTCCCAGGTTCGATTCCGGTCAAGGGTATGTACCTTGGTTGCAGGCTACTCCCCAGCCTGGGCCCTGGTTGGGTCTAGTGCAAGAGGCAACCAATCAATGTGTTTCTCTCATATCAATGTTTCTCTCTGTCTTTCCCTCTGCCTTCCACTCTCCCTAATAATTTATGGAAAAATACCCTCGGACCCCAGCTGGTTTGGCTCAGTGGATAGAGCGTTGGCCTGAGGATGAAGGGTCAATTCTGGTCAAGGGCACATACAGGTTGTGTGCTCGATTCCAGTAGGGGGTGTGCAGAGGCCAACCAATCAGTGATTCTCATCGTTGATGTTTCTATCTCTCTCTCCCTTTTCCTTCCTCTCTGAAATCAATAAAAATATATATTTTTAAAATATCCTTGGGTGAGGATTAAATATATATCCTATATAATAAAAACCAAATTACTAAGTGTCCATTTAACCAACCAAAGCGTAATATGCTAATGATATGCTAAGGTTGATTGCTATGATGTGCACTGACCACCAGGGGGCAGATGCTCCAACTGGTAGGTTAGCTTGCTGCTGGGGTCCAGCCAATCAGGACTGAGCAAGATGGGCTGGACATGCCATGGCGCCCTCCTGTGGTTCCTCCCTGGCTGGGCAACCTCCCGTTTCCCTTCCTGGCCCCGAATGTGCACCAGTGGGGGTCCCTCGGCCTGGCTTGCACCCTCTCACAATCCAGGACCCCTGGGAGAATGTTGGAGAGCCGGTTTCAGCCTAATCCCGCAGGCCAGGGGATATATACACATAGTGTGTGTGTGTGTGTGTATTGGTTTTTTAGAGAGAGAAGAAGCGAGAAGGAGAAAGAGATAGAACCATCAATGGTGAGAGAAAATCCCTGATCTACTGCCTCCTGCACATCCCCTACTGGGGATCTAGCCCACAACCTGGGTAAGTACCCTGACCAGAACTCAAACTAGGACCTCCTGATGTAGGAAACAATACTCAATCCACTGAGCCACACCAACTAGGATATATACTTTCTTTTTACACCTAGTAATATGTTATAGGCATCACTGGTCTGAACAGCCCCTTTGTAGAGTATGATCATTTGAAAATGAGACTGGCTACCATGTTTAAAGACACACAAAAGGAGACTTGGTTCACATGATACAGTAAAATCAGTATGTGTTTTGAGTCCTGGCCAGTCCCCAGGACTGAAAGGTTATGGGGTCTCGGGTTCAATTCTGGTCAAGGGCACATACCTCGTTTGCAGGCTCCATTCCAGTGTGTGCGGGAGGCAACCAATCAATGTGTCTCTCTCATATTGATGTTCTTCTCTCTGTGTCTCTTCCTCTCCCATTCTCTCTAAACATCAATTGAGGGGGAGGGAATATCCTTAGGTGAGGATTAACAACACAACAAAAATATGTGTTTTGAGGGTAAAATCAAAATGAACTTTGCAGGGACACAAAGATGTTTTGCCTGCCCATTACAAAGCCTTCAGCAATAAGTGTGAGATTGAAAGATTCAGAGGAAGTTCTCTGGGACCCAAGAAATGCAGGTGGTCAGTGCAGTGGTTTGGGAAGACTTCTTGACTTGGTCCTAGAACATTTTGAATAGTCCAGTGAACTTACAGACAAATTGATAGGTTGTCCTAAGAGATAAAAGTCTAGAAAAAAAAATCTCTGGCAAGGGATATAAAAAATCACAAGCAACCAAATAGATAGAAATTAATAGACTTTATTTCCTTTTTAAATATAAGACTTAATTATAGCATTGACAGAAAAAATGCTGACTGGCAATTTAAATAACCCGATACGCCAATGTACAAAACAATAATTGTAAAGTACATTCCAAATTACCAGGCATACACCAGCAATTTTCAACCTTTTTCATCTCACAGCACACATAAACTAATTACTGAAATTCTGCAGCACACCAGGAAAAAAAGGTATAATTTTTATTCATTCACAACAGACAGCTATTGTTGTGTGGGCCATTGTCATTTTTTTATTTGACAATCTAAGAAAAAGAGGTCAGTGCCTCTGACTAAATAGGTATTGCATGTTTTAAAAATTCTTGGGCACAATGGTTGAAAATTGCTGGCATAAAACCATAAAGATAGTATTAAGAGTTTATATTTTCTTCTCCTTATTCTTGAACTATAGCTGACTTCCCAAGATATTTGTACCAACTAATGATGGATTGAGGTTAATAGTTCTGTTGCAGGCTTGGTTCATTGATCCTCCTCAGGCAGTCATTAACCTCTAGAATCTCTGAAATAAGATGCAGAAAAGCATTTTATCAGTATTACTTAAAAGGCTGTATGGGCCCTGACCAGGTAGCTCAGTTGGTTAGAGCATCCTCTCGCTACACCAAGGTTGTGGGTTTGATCTCCCATCAGGGCACATATAGGAAGCAATCAATGAATGCATAAATAAGTGGAGCCTCAAGTTTCTCTCTCTCTCTCTCTCTCTCTCTCTCTCTCTCTCTCTCTCTCTATCTCTCTCTCTCTCTCTCTTTCTCTCTCTCTCTCCTCTCTCTCAAATCAATAAATAAAATTAAAAAATAAATGGCTGTAATTATTTCATGCATATATGTCAAATGTAAGAAAATATCTCTATCATGTTGTTTATGCATGTGCATGATAGTTTAGAGTTTCTTTAGGTTTTTATTTCTAGAACTAGAGGCCCAGTGCACAACATTTGTGCACTCGGGGGAGAGGAGGGTCCCTTAGCCTGGCCTGTGTCCTTTCACAGTCTGGGAGTCCTCAGGGGATGTCTGACTGTGACTTAGGCCCACTCCCCAAGGACATACTTAGTGCTGCCATGGAGGCAGGCCGCTGCACTCACCAGCCATCAGCCGGCTTGTGGCTGAGTGGTGCTCCCCCTGTGGGAGCACACTGACCACCAGGGAGCAGCTCCTGCATTGAGCATCAGTGAGCATCATAGCGACCAGTCTTTCTGCCGTTCGGTCAATTTGCATATTACCCTTTTATTATATAGGATTTCCTTCCAACAAAAAAATATTTTGATATAAATATGCTATTATCTAGGGAAAACTATTACTAAGATCCGGCATACTAAAATGTTTTTATTGGCCCAAAGAAAAGGAATGCAAAATCCACATTAAAAAATGGGAGTGTTTGGTTTTTTCCTTATTACTTTGAATAAATTTATTAAAAGCTATCATGAGAGTGAAAATCGCATTGTAGGTGACTGTCCCCTTAGAAATGAGGCTGTATGTTTCCCATATCCTTAAAAGAACCAAATATAAAGTAGAGTTGAAACATCACAAACATAGACCAGTTTATTATTGTAGCCATAAATCATATTTTCACAGTAATTTGTTCTGATGTAGGAATTTCATAAGGAAAGATATGAAGTCTCAGTGGATCATTATGTTGCTCACTCTCAATTCAACATTTAATAGGCTTTCTCTGATTTTACATCCTGAGTCCATAAAGCTTATTAAATGACACTTCAAATTTTTTTCAGTGGTGGGAGCTTTGGCTAAGTGAAAAGGCCTGTTGGGCTTTCCCCCTGTAGTTTCCTAATTAGGGCTTCCTTATTACATCACAAACATTAATCACCACGTTATTCAGTAACAGATCAGACTTACCCCATCTTTCAGATCCTCATTAATCTCCTAGTAAAGTTATGAGCTCCATTAATATGGTTATGTTTAGAATGTCTCCCTCAAGCACAGTATATCCATTTCTGGGCTGAATAACTCAAAAGCCATGTGTCTCCTCCAGGCTGAAGATGTTTCTGAAATATCAGCTCTGACAGAGTCCCCTTTCCCACACACTCCACAGGATTCCTGTAGAATGTTTGCTTTATTTACTGCTTTGTTTACTATTTTCGCAGGAGAAACATCCTCTAAGCAGGATCAGGTTTGCATCTTGCAGAGGCCATAACATGTGTTGTGGTGCAGACTTTGCCTGTTTTCCATCTGGAATGCAGGGCCAGCCTCGTTTGAGATCTTCCCATAGGGTGGTCACCCCACCAAGCAGAGGGAGTGTGGCCGCTTCCTTGCAAGCCTAAACCACCCAGCGCTTGCTGGACATCGGTGTTCCGTGGGCGAGTGGCAGTGAAAATGGCAGAGCATCAAGTCCACCTGGCCACATCCACATCGTGACTGTGTGAGTTCAGACTCAGAGCCCCACGTGGTCCTACAAGAGCACCGGGCACAGGCAGCAAAGACTCCACCTGATCGCAGCCTCTGGAGCTCTGATGAATGCCTATCGTTTTATGGGTCAGGACAGTGCGAGATTTTCTTTGGGAACATGACAGGAAGAAGTCTCTGAGTCTCTCAGCCTGCCTTAGAGTTGAATTCACTGCATTTATGGCTGGATTTGGCAGTTTCTTAGTAAAGGATGTAGAAATAAATAAGCAGTTAACATACGGACGATATGCATATGGTTTTTTATCCTAAGACTCATCTTAGAGGGCTTAAATAAGTAGAGAGATGCTCTCAGGAAGTTTGAGATAACTAGAAAATATTTTCCCGAAAAGAAAATATTGATGTCAATAATGTTTTGTCCAAAATGTCATATGGACAAGACAAAATTCAAAGATAGACAGGGTGAAAGAAGGGAAATATTAATAAAAAGAGGTCTGTTAAAACAACTTAGTGATAGTTTTTTAAAAAAAACTACATTTCAAAAATTAGAAATTATGGATTTGTGAGCCGAGTAATGTGGATATCAAATTCTTTTCAGCAAAACAATCTAGTCTTGGAATTTTGGGGTCCATTTTGTTCTTGAGATCAAGGAAACCCGATGTTATTTACTGAGCTGCAGTGAAAGGTAAGGAAAATGAAATGGGTCTGGGAGTGAATGAACAGTTTTTTTGGTTTCAGATCAGCATTTCTCAGCCTTTCAGGATGTTCGTGTAAAGCACAGAGACCAAGGCCTGAGTAACGCTACAGTTCGGTGCATTTATAGTTGATTAAACCAAAGAGGTCAAAGAGGCCGTGCGTCTTGTTCCCTGGGAAGAGAGGTGTTTAAAGGACAGCACCGGGGCTCTGTCTTTGACCTTGCAGCGGAGAAATGTGCTTCTCAGATTTGCAAAGTACGTGAAACTCAGGATTCAAAAGGATCCCTAAAGATTGTACAGATGAACAAAAATCAACAAAATGAAATCTGATGCAAACAACTAAAAATGAAAACCTGCACGTAGGCTCAAAACGTCACTGTAAAGTACAGAAGCTGGCATAAGAAGTTTTACATCACACACGCACACACACACACACACACACACGCACGCAGTGTTTTAGTTGATTTCAAGGAGAAAATGAGTCAAAGTGTGGGTGGCGAATGAACTAATGAGACCTTAATTTATATTAACATAAGGATGGCATCCAGATCAAGGAAAAGAATCATCGAAGTAGGCTCGTCTCTGGTCAGTCCACATCTGGAGTTGCAATTCTGTGTGCCACCCTGGGGAGGCTAGCCTGGGCGAAGGGTAATGGAGAACAGGCCTAGGTCAGCAAGGGGGACAGATGGGGAGGGGGGGATGCTGAGAGGAGCAGGCTAATGAGAATCAAAGTGTTTAAAAGCTTGGGAGTTTCTGTAGTAGGGAACCAGGCTTATTTCTTTCAGAACAAAAGTTAAAGAGGCTAAGAGAAAATTTAAGATAAAATAAACTTACCATTATGCACTCCTACAACTCCAACAGAAGTAAAACAGTCACCTGATATAGTAATTAAGGGCTTTCTTCAACAACAAAGTGGCAAGAAAAAGAGAAGGGAAATAGATGGATTTTTAAAGACCCTTAAGAGATTCATCCACCAAATGTAGTTGTGTGGACCTGGATCTTGATCCCAACAACTGCTTGGTCAATCAAAATAAGATATTTTGAGATAATCAGGGAAATTATTTTTTTTAATAATAGCTTTATTGAGATGTAACTCACATGCCATAAAACTCACCCTTTTAAAGGGTACAATTCAGTGATTTTTAGTATAGCCACAACAGTGTGCACTGCTCACCACTCTTTAATGCCAGAACGTTTATCACTCCCAGAAGAAATCCTGTAGTCATTAACAGTCACTGGTCATTCCCTCTTACCCCAGCCCCAATAAGCAGTAATCTGTTCTCTCTCTATGGATTTGCCTTTTCTGGACATTTCATATAAATGGAACCATATAACATATGGTCTTTTGTGTCTGGTTTCTTTCATTCAGCATCATGTTTTCAATGCTTGGTGACACTGCAGCCTTATATCAGTACTTCATTTCTTTTTATGACTGAATAATATTCCTTCGTACAGACAGACCATATTTGGGTGTCCATTCATCAGTTGATGGACATTTGGGTTTCCACTTTTTGACCGTTATCAATAATGAATATTCATGTACAAGTTCTCATGTGAACACATATTTTCAGTTCTTTTGGGGGGATATATCTAGAGGTGGAATTGCTGGGTCATGTGGTAACTCCATTGTAACATTTTGAGGCACTAAGAAGCCCATTTCCGTAGTGTAGTGGTCATCACGTTCGCCTAACATTTTGAGGAACTATGAAACTGTTTTTCCAAAGCGACTGTACATTTCATATCCCCGCCCCCCCGCCCCCCGCCCCCCAGTAATGTGTGAGGGTTCAAATTTCTCCACATACTAGCCTATACTTGATATTTTGCCTTTTTTTCTTATTATAGCCATCCTAGTCAGCATAAAGTAGTATCTTATTATGGTTTTGATTTGCATTTCCCTAATGATTAATGATATTGAGAATCTTTTCATGTGCTTATGGGATATTTCTATATCTTCTTTAAAGAAATGTCTACTCAAGAAAAAGAGAAGAGAAAGAGTTTTTAATTTGTTTGGTTTTTAATTTGTCTCTTATTATTGAATTAGAAGATTTCTTTATATATTTCTTTATATATACATGTCCCTCATCAGATTTTTTTTAATGTATTTTATTGTTGAGAGTATTACAGATGTCCCCATTTTCCCTCATTCCTCCCCTCCACCTATCTCCCACCTCACCCCAGAGCTTAACCTATCTATCTCCATTCATTTTTATTGCTGTACAATACTAAATTGCATATACTATATCATTGTTTATTTTTTATTGTTTTATTGCTTAAAGTATTACAAAGAGTATTATATATGTCTTTTTTTGTCTCCCCTTGACCCTCCCCTAGCCTCCCATGCCCCCCAGTGTCTTGTGTCCATTGGTTATGCTCTTATGCATGCATATAAGTCCTTTGGTTGATCTCTTACCCCCGACCCCCACCGCGCAACACTCCCCAGCCTTCCCGCTGTAGTTTGGCAGTCTGTTCAATGTTGCTCTGCCTCTGTATCTATTTTTGTTCATCAGTTTATAATGTTATTTTATTTTTTTATTGCTTAAAGTATTACAAAGGGTATTACATATGTGTCCTTCCCCTCCCGACGCCCTTGACAATCCCCTGGCCTCCCCTACCCCCCAGTGTCTTATGTCCATTGGTTATGCTTATATGCTTGCATACAAGTCCTTCCATTGATCTCTTACCCCCCTCCCTCCTGCCCACCTATAATGTTTGTAATTATCCATAAATGAGTGAGATCATGTGGTATTTTTCTTTCATTGCCTGGCTTATTTCACTTAGCATAATGCTCTCCAGTTCCATCCATGACGTTGCAAATGGTAGGAGTTCCTTCTTTTTTTACAGCAGCATAGTATTCCATCGTGTAGATGTACCACAGTTTTCTAATCCATTCATCTACTGATGGGCACTTAGGCTGTTTCCAGATCTTAGCTATGGTAAATTATGATGCTATGAGCATAGAGGTGCATATACCCTTTCTGATTGGTGTTTCTGATTCCTTGGGATATATTCCTAGAAGTGGGATCACTGGGTCAATGGGAGTTCCATTTTTAACTTTTTGAGGAAACTCCATACAGTCTTCCATAGTGGCTGCACCAGTCTGCATTCCAACCAGCAGTGCACGAGTGTTCATTTTTCTCCACATCCTCTCCAGCATTTGTCATTTGTTGATTTGTTGATGATAGCCATTCTTACAGGTGTGAGATGGTACCTCATTGTTGTTTTGATTTGCATCTCTCGGATGATTAGTGACTTTGAGCATGTTTTCATATGTCTCTTGGCTTTCTGAATGTCCTCTTTGGAAAAGTGTCTCTTTAGGTCCTTTGCCCATTTTTTGATTGGATTGTTTATCTTCCTTTTGTTAAGTTGTATGAGTTCCCTATAAATGTTGGAGATTAAACCCTTATTGGTGATAACATTGGCAAATATGTTCTCCCATGCAGTGGGCTTTCTTGTTGTTTTATTGATGGTATCTTTTGCTGTGCATAAGCTTTTTACTTTGATGTAGTCCCATTTGTTTATTTTCTCTTTAGTTTCTAATGCCCTAGGAGCAGTATCAGTGAAGAAATTGCTTCGACATATGTCTGAGATTTTGTTGCCTTTGGATTCCTCTAGTATTTTTATGGTTTCCTGTCTTAAATTTAAGTCCTTTATCCATTTTGAGTTTATTTTTGTGTATGGTGTAAGTTGGTGGTCTAGTTTCATTTTCTTGCATGTATCCATCCAATTTTCCCAACACCATTTATTGAAGAGACTGTCTTGACTCCATTGTATGTTTTTGCCTCCTTTGTCAAATATTAATTGAGCATATTGGTTCAGGCTGATTTCTGGGCTCTCTATTCTATTCCATTGATCTATATGTCTGTTCTTGTGCCAGTACCAGGCAGTTTTGAGAACAGTGGCTTTGTAATACAGCTTGATATCTGGTATTGAGATCCCACCTACTTTGTTCTTCCTTCTCAGGATCGCTGAAGCTATTCGGGGTCTTTTTTATTCCAGATGAATTTTTGGAGAGTTCATTCTAGATCTGTGAAATATGCCGTTGGTGTTTTAATGGGAAATGCGTTGAATTTATAGATTGCTTTGGGTAGTATGGAGATTTTAATGATGTTGATTCTACCAATCCAAGAACATGGTATGTTCTTCCATCTGTTTATGTCTTCCTCTATCTCCTTTTTCAACGTCCTGTAGTTTTCTGAGTAGAGGTCTTTTACCTCCTTACTTAAGTTTATTCCTAGGTTTCTTAATTTTTTTGGTGCGATGATAAATGTGATTGCTTTTTTAGTCTCTTTTTCTGTAAGTTCACTATTGGTGTGTAGAAATGCCATAGATTTCTTTGGGTTAATTTTGTATCCTGCTACATTGCCAAATTCGTGTATTAAGTCTAGTAGTTTTTTGATGCAGTCTCTAGGGTTTTGTATGTATAATATCCTGTCATCTGCAAATAAGGACGGTTTTACTTTCTCTTTTCCAATTTGGATGCCTTTTATTTCTTCTTCTTGTCTAATTGCAATGGCTAATACTTCCAGTACTCTGTTGAACAGGAGTGGTGAGAGTGGGCATCCCTGTCTTGTTCCTGTCCTTAGGGGAAATGGTGTTAGTTTTTGTCCATTGAGTATGATGTTGGCTGTGGGCCTGTCATATATGGCTTTTATTATGCTGAGGTATGATCCTTCTCCTCCCACTTTGCTGAGAGTTTTTATCAGAAAAGGGGGTTGGATTTTGTCAAATGCTTTTTCTGCATCAATTGATATGACCATGTCGTTTTTTTCTTTCAATTTGTTTATGTGATGTATCACATTTATTGATTTGTGGATATTGTACCATCCTTGCATCCCTGGGATAAATCCTACTTGGTCATGGTATATGATCTTTCTGATGTACTGCTGGATCCAATTTGCTAAGATTTTGTTGAGGATTTTGGCATCTATGTTCATGAGGGATATTGGCCTGTAATTCTCTTTCATTGTGTTGTTTTTACCTGGTTTTGGTATTAGGGTGATGCTGGCTTCATAGAATGAGCTTGGAAGTGTTCCTTCCTCTTGAATTTTTTGTAGTAGTCTGAGGAGGATAGGTTTTAGTTTTTCCTTGAATGTTTGGTAAAACTCCCCCTGTGAAGCCGTCTGGTCCTGGGCTTTTGTTTGCTGGAAGCTTTTTTGATGACTGCTTTAATTTCTTCCATAGTTATTGGCCTATTGAGATTTTTAGATTCTTCCTGATTGAGTTTTGGAATGTTGTATTTTTCTAGGAATTTGTCCATTTCCTCCAGGTTGTCTAGTTTGTTGGAGTAGAGTTGTCCATAGTATTTTTTAACAATCATTTGTATTTCTGTGGGGTCTGTTGTAATTTCGCCTCTATCATTTCTGATTTTGTTTATTTGAGTCCTCTCTCTTTGCTTCTTGTTGAGCCTGGCTAGATGTTTGTCAATTTTGTTTATCCTTTCAAAGAACCAGCTCTTGGTTTCATTGATTTTATGTATTGTGTTGTTGTTGTTTTTTTGGTCTCTATGTCATTTATTTCTGCTCTAATCTTTATTATCTCCTTCTTTCTACTCACTCTGGGCTTTTCTTGTGGCTCTCTTTCTAATTCTGTGATATGTAGAGTTAGATGATTTACTAACATTTTCTCTTGTTTTTTGAGGTAGGACCGTAGGGCTATAAATTTCCCTCTCAGGACTGCTTTCATTGTGTCCCATAGGTTTTGGATTGTTGTGTTTTCATTGTCATTACTTTCCAGGATGTTTTTAATTTCTTCTTTGATCTCATTGGTAACCCAATCAATATTTAATAACATGCTATTCAGCTTCCAAGTGTTTGAGTATTTTGGGGTTGTTTTTATTGTAGTTTATTTCTAATATTATGCCATCGTGGTCTGAGAAGATGCTTGGTATGATTTCAATCTTCTTGAATTTGGGGAGACTTTGCTTGTGACCCAATATGTAGTCTATATTTGAGAATGTCCCATGTGCACTTGAGAAGTACATATGTTCTGTGGCTTTGGGGTGAAGTGTTCTGAAGATGTCAATTAAGTCCATCTGATCTAGTGAGTCACTTAGGATTGCTGTTTCTTTGCTGATTTTTTGTCTAGCGGATTTATCCAGTGATGTCAGTGGTGTATTAAAGTCCCCTACTATGATTGTAGTGTTGTCGATCTCTCCCTTGATATCTTCCAGTTTTGTTTTTTTTTTATGTATTTGGGTGCTCCTGCATTGGGTGCATATATGTTTATCAGGGTTATATCTTCTTGTTGTATCGTCCTTTTACTATTATGAAGTGGCATTCCTTATCTCTTGTTATGGCCTTCACTTTGATGTCTATTTTGTCTGATATAAGTACTGCTACCCCAGCTTTTTTTTTTCATTTCCATTTGCCTGAAAGATATTTTTCCATCCCTTCAATTTCAGTCTGTGTGAGTCCCTTATTCTGAGGTGGGTCTCTTGTAGACAGCAAATATATGATTCATGTTGTTTTATCCATTCAGCCACTCAATGTCTTTTGATTGGAGTACTTAGTCCATTTACGTTTAAAGTTATTATTGAAAGGTACTTGTTTGTAGCCATTTCTATGTTTTCTGCCTGTTTTCTTTCTTAGCTTTTTATTTCTTCTTTTTATACCAGTCCCTTTAGCATTTCTTGCATTGCTGGCTTGGTGGTGATAAATTCCCTTACCTTTTTTTGTCTGTGAAGCTTCTTATTCCCCCTTCAATTTTGAATGATAGCCTTGCTGGATAGAGTATTTTTGGATTCAGTCCTTTGCTTTGCATCACTTTGTAAATTTCTGTCCATTCTTTTCTGGCCTGATGTGTTTCTGATGAGAAATCATTTGATAATCTAATGGGAGATCCCTTGTATGTAACTTTCCATCTCTCTTGCAGCATTTAAGATTCTCTCCTTGTCCTGAACATTTGCCATGGTAATCATGATGTGTCTTGGTGTGGGTTTTTCGGGTTCATCTTGTTTGGGACTCTGTGCTTGTGTGACTTTTTTCTTCCCCACCTCAAGGAAGTTTTCTGATATTATTTCTTCCAAGGGTCCTAACCCTTGTTCCTCTTTCTGTTGTTCTGGAACCCCTATTATTCGTATGTTGTTTCGTTTCATGTTGTCCCATAGCTCCTTTAGGCTCTCCTCCTGTCTTTTAATTTTTTTTTTCTCCAATTGCAGTTCAGTTTGGGTGTGTTTTGTTTCCCTGTCTTCTAATTCACTAATTCGGTCCCCTGCTTCTCCTAGTTTATTGTTGAAACTTTCAATGGTGTTTTTTATTGCAGCTATATCACTCTTCATTTCTTCTTCATTCTTACATACATTGTTGATTTTTTCATCTATTTCTTCTTGATTCTTGCATAAGTTGTTGATTTTTTCCTCCATCCAGTTTATGCACTCTAGGACCCTTAATCTGAATTCTTTTTCTGACATGTTGCATGCCTCTGTTACACTTAGCTGCTTTTCTGGCAAGTCCTCCTCTTCTTTCCTTTGGGGGTTTCTTTGTATACCTGTGTATGATCTCAGCGACAGATCTAGATTTTGAGTCATTCAGGGGCTGCTCCTTGGGTGGCTGTGGCTCCTCGGGCTGTGGTTGCTCCTTGGGTGGTTGTGGTAGCAGGTGCTCCTCAGGTGACAACAGCTCCTCTGGTGGGTGCTGTTCACAGCCGTGGTGGCTCCTCTGGCTGGTGGGGGGAGGCTTCTCACACAGTTGCTGTTCCTCAGACAGAGGGTGTACTGATCACGTGGCTGCTGTTCCTTCAATGGGGGCGGTTTACACATGCAGCAGCTACTCATTGAACTGGGGCGGACTGCTCACATGGCTGCTGTTCCTTGCTTTGTCTCTAACCCTTGGTTATAAGGCATATGTCTAACTAGTCTTCATCTGCTTGTTCAGGTTGCTTGTTCTATCATTTAGCTGTCATTCACCTTTGGTCCTGGGAGGAGATAGGGTACCGTCCACCTACTCCTAGCCATCATGCATCCTCTACAATCTGTGTATCTTCTGTGGTGAGGCGATTGTCCAGATCTTATGCCCATTATAAAAGTTGGTGTTTTTTTATTTCTTCTAGATGTTGAGGATTAAGAGGTTTTTTAAAAAAATGTATTTGGATACCGCTTCTTTGCCATATCCTGTCTTGAAAACACTTTCCCAGAATCTGTGGCTCATGTGCAAATCGGTGAGAAGACTCATGGCCATGAAAATGTCTTCCTCTGAACTTTCTACTGTTCCCCCATCATCAGAGACTTTAAAATTTTAAAAACTAAATAGTGTACTTTACTCCATGGATGAGTGATATATGGATAACATTGAACATATGACATTAATATTATTAGAATTATCAAAGTCATACGTGCATGACACGCACAAAAAATCAACTCAAAGAGAAGATAGATTTGGAAGTCCCACCCCAGAGGTGACTTGACCATCACTTGTGGACTAGTGTGTATATCTCACTTCTGCCTCTCTCATGGCTGTCACAGGCAGAGTCATAGGCACATGTGTATGTCTGTGTTGGTGCTGCCAGGGTTCAGGAAATGTGGAGAAGGTTATGCGTAGATTCAATGGGAGTCCAGAGACAAAATATAATTTTGAAATGAATATGGGGGTCACAGGAGCCTAGTTTAAAGGAAACTAAGATCTCCTCGTCTCAGGACCCCATGCTTTTTATTAACACAAATTGTCCTGAGGCGAGGCAGAGATATACACTTCCAAGGGTCAGGGTTCCATATACAGAGTTCATTGTCATATTGGGGAGAATTAGCCTACAGCTGTTCAGGTGTTTGGCCTGTAGGAGGCAATAATATATACATTAAGATGCCCTGAGCTGTCTGGCAGCAAATGATCAATTTGATGTATCCTATTCAGGTTTGGGAAAATGCCATCAGCCATTCCCAGGTTCAGCCCTGCTGTCATGCAGGAATTGGCTTCTAGCATGTCTGCCTGTTGAAATCAGATGTAAGGGGTTTAGTGGGTGGGATGCTCAATGCAGACAGTTGGTCCATGTGTCTCCTGTGAGAGGACCCCGGAAGTCTTCATCTGTTGACACGTAGAGACCCCTGCACCGAATTGAGCACCTGCTCAGATTCCCATGTCCACATGGACCAAGATTGGCGGTCCCATCCCCTCTCCATGGACCTCAGAGCTTTTTTGAATTCCTGCCTATTTCATGAATGCTCTGACGGGGAGTCTCAAGAATACATCTCTGATCAATTGTGCAACAATTTCTGTGGGGGAACCTCGCAGGGGGAGCCCTGCCAGTGCAGGTGTGCCCTGTGGGGCTTTGGCAGGTCCTGCACACTGTTCTCCCAGAGGAGGGGCTTTCCCCTTCCTCCCCAGGGCATCTGCTGGGGTCTCTGTTGCCTCACTTTGTCCCCAGGGATGGTCCCCACCAGCCCAGAAGCCTGATCGGGGTGGCGGGGCATCTCTGGTCTGTAGAAGCCTGTGCACTGCCTCTCATGTTGGAAGGACATGTGTTTGCCTTTGTCCCTTTAGAAAACACCAACCTTTGAGAGTTTTCTGCACCACAGGGCTGACACGCCGGGGCCTAGCATTGTGTGGAATGCTTTCCAGCTTGTGATATGTCTTCCCAGATTTCTGCATTTTTCTAGTTGTTTTGGGCACAGGAAGAGACAGCCATTGCCTGACTGGCTTCTGGCCCTGGGGTCACACTTAGCGCAGTGGTCTCTACCCTGGGATTATGCACATGCCTTCTGAAAGGGCTTTCTTTCCTCCATCTAATCTCTAATTCATCTACGAATTCCCTTTCTAATAGCAAAAATGTTATTTCAGATAAAAACAGATAAACATGTGAGCTGACACAAAGAGCACTTATTGTGAGATTCCTCTCCTAGGGAATAGGTAAGGGGCAGAGACAGGAATCAGATCAGGGGCAGGAGGAGTGGGGAGTGAGTTCTGTTGCTGCAGGGTCACCTTTTGGGATGATGGGACATCCTGCAACCAGGCAGTGGTGATGCTCACACAGCATCATGACTGTCCTTCATGCCCAGGAATTTAAAATATGAACAATGACATTTAAAATATGAACAATAACCATTTAAATTATATTTATTTATTACTTACAATGGATTATACAGTGGAATAATGAAGACTAAAACCACAAATAATAAAATAATGAAAGCAAGACCACAAATAAAAAGAGTAAAAAGATAACCCAAATCACACAATTGAGAACATATAAACTAAATAAATAAAAAATTAAAAGGAAGAAATCAAGGAGTGAGGGTGAAACATGGTTCTCCATTGGGACAGGACCAGCACATTCAAAAATCAGCCCTTGAGCTGGGCCCTCCACAGGCAGCTGCTCCTCCAAGGCAGGAGCCTCCATGGGCTCCAGGGAGGGTTCTTCATCCCCTGGTGGTGGGGCCTCAGTTTCCTCTTGGGCCGGCCCTGACTCTGCAGCTGGAGCTGGAGCGGCTGCTGGAGGAGGTGAAATCTCAGGAGGAGGACAGGCCTCCAGCTCTGCATCCTGCTCCTCATGTTGTACATCAAGTGGTAAAGGAGCCGCCACATCCACCTGCTGGGCCGGTGCTGGAGTGGGGAGAGGAGAGAAGATCACCCACGTGCCTGTATTTCCATCTGTCGCCCAAAGACAGACACTGGGCACATTTCAGGACCCACCACAGGATGTGCTCCCCACCCGCAGTCCAACAGACATGTGGTCTGAGGCCGGTCTTTGCTACTGGCCAGGCTCTGGGGGTGCTCTGGAAACAATCCCTCCCCAGAAACTCGCCTGCACTCCCCCCACCCATTTCTTCCCTACACCCACCCCCTCCACCTCCTCACCCTTGGGCTCTGCCTCGAGGGGCTCCAGGTCTTCCCTCCTGGTGTTGAACATTGCCATCCTGGTGTTGGGACTGAGCGGCTTCCAGGTTAGAGACTTTCGGATCCTGGGCTGCTTCGGTGGAGGAGTCCCCCAGCATCCACCCACGGGCCCTGGGTCCCCAGACCCCACGGTGGCCACACTCTCTTCAGGCCTTTCCTGGCCCTGCGTGCTGTGGCTCATCGTCAACTCAATGGGGCGGCGGTCTTCCTCCACCAGCAGATGCTGCACATCGACCTGGGTGGAGCTCTGCAATGACAGTGACCAGCAGCAGGTCAGGAGGCCTAGAGCCTGGCCCCAGTCCCTGCTGCTTCTTCTGCCCCCTGGACCTTCTGCTCCCGGATCAGGCCCAGCCCTGTGTCTCCACCCAGGGGAAATGAGAGTCACCTCCAGGGCCCAGGATAGACCTCGGGCAGAGGGCGCCGCTCACACGCCACGTCCACCCAGCCAGCCTTGACCTGGGGTGCAAACACGACTGGTCCTGATCCCCCAACCCAACCTGTTCCTGTTCTAGACAGGCCCTCCCCACCAACACAGACACACACACACGCACACACGAGGAAGGGACAGGGCTGCTCAGGTGGGATCAGAGGGGTGGCCTGACCTGAAAAACCCTTCCCTAAGGCTCCCTGTGTTACCTCCGCATCCCGCTGGGCAAAGGGCCACAGGCGTCGTCTGGGCTGGGCCCTCATCCAGCGGCGGGCACGTCTAAACACACTCTCTTCGCTGCCTCTCTTGAGGCCTCGGCCTCGGCACACTGGGAGACAACACGAAAACATGGTGTCCTCTCCACTGTCTCTGTCCGAGTGAGACGGGAAGGGGCAGTTATAGAATGTGGTGCATGGTTACCAGGTTCTGTTGGGCCCCATCGTCAGGAAGTGAGGTCACTGCTCATGTCTGAGGAGATGCTCGGGGTAGGGGACCCAGAGGTGACCTCACTTCCTGGTGATGGGCCCAAGAGAACCTGGTAACCACACACCACATTCTATAACTGCCCCTTCCCGTCTCACTCGGACAGAGACAGGGGAGAGGACACCATGTTTTCGTGTTGTCTCCCAGTGTGCCGAGGCCGAGGCCTCAAAGGAGGCAGCGAAGAGAGTGTGTTTAGACGTGCCCGCCGCTGGATGAGGGCCCAGCCCAGACGACGCCTGTGGCCCTTTGCCCAGCGGGATGCGGAGGTAACACAGGGAGCCTTAGGGAAGGGTTTTTCAGGTCAGGCCACCCCTCTGATCCCACCTGAGCAGCCCTGTCCCTTCCTCGTGTGTGCGTGTGTGTGTGTCTGTGTTGGTGGGGAGGGCCTGTCTAGAACAGGAACAGGTTGGGTTGGGGGATCAGGACCAGTCGTGTTTGCACCCCAGGTCAAGGCTGGCTGGGTGGACGTGGCGTGTGAGCGGCGCCCTCTGCCCGAGGTCTATCCTGGGCCCTGGAGGTGACTCTCATTTCCCCTGGGTGGAGACACAGGGCTGGGCCTGATCCGGGAGCAGAAGGTCCAGGGGGCAGAAGAAGCAGCAGGGACTGGGGCCAGGCTCTAGGCCTCCTGACCTGCTGCTGGTCACTGTCATTGCAGAGCTCCACCCAGGTCGATGTGCAGCATCTGCTGGTGGAGGAAGACCGCCGCCCCATTGAGTTGACGATGAGCCACAGCACGCAGGGCCAGGAAAGGCCTGAAGAGAGTGTGGCCACCGTGGGGTCTGGGGACCCAGGGCCCGTGGGTGGATGCTGGGGGACTCCTCCACCGAAGCAGCCCAGGATCCGAAAGTCTCTAACCTGGAAGCCGCTCAGTCCCAACACCAGGATGGCAATGTTCAACACCAGGAGGGAAGACCTGGAGCCCCTCGAGGCAGAGCCCAAGGGTGAGGAGGTGGAGGGGGTGGGTGTAGGGAAGAAATGGGTGGGGGGAGTGCAGGCGAGTTTCTGGGGAGGGATTGTTTCCAGAGCACCCCCAGAGCCTGGCCAGTAGCAAAGACCGGCCTCAGACCACATGTCTGTTGGACTGCGGGTGGGGAGCACATCCTGTGGTGGGTCCTGAAATGTGCCCAGTGTCTGTCTTAGGGCGACAGATGGAAATACAGGCACGTGGGTGATCTTCTCTCCTCTCCCCTCTCCAGCACCGGCCCAGCAGGTGGATGTGGCGGCTCCTTTACCACTTGATGTACAACATGAGGAGCAGGATGCAGAGCTGGAGGCCTGTCCTCCTCCTGAGATTTCACCTCCTCCAGCAGCCGCTCCAGCTCCAGCTGCAGAGTCAGGGCCGGCCCAAGAGGAAACTGAGGCCCCACCACCAGGGGATGAAGAACCCTCCCTGGAGCCCATGGAGGCTCCTGCCTTGGAGGAGCAGCTGCCTGTGGAGGGCCCAGCTCAAGGGCTGATTTTTGAATGTGCTGGTCCTGTCCCAAGGGAGAACCATGTTTCACCCTCACTCCTTGATTTCTTCCTTTTAATTTTTTATTTATTTAGTTTATATGTTCTCAATTGTGTGATTTGGGTTATCTTTTTACTCTTTTTATTTGTGGTCTTGCTTTCATTATTTTATTATTTGTGGTTTTAGTCTTCATTATTCCACTGTATAATCCATTGTAAGTAATAAATAAATATAATTTAAATGGTTATTGTTCATATTTTAAATGTCATTGTTCATATTTTAAATTCCTGGGCATGAAGGACAGTCATGATGCTGTGTGAGCATCACCACTGCCTGGTTGCAGGATGTCCCATCATCCCAAAAGGTGACCCTGCAGCAACAGAACTCACTCCCCACTCCTCCTGCCCCTGATCTGATTCCTGTCTCTGCCCCTTACCTATTCCCTAGGAGAGGAATCTCACAATAAGTGCTCTTTGTGTCAGCTCACATGTTTATCTGTTTTTATCTGAAATAACATTTTTGCTATTAGAAAGGGAATTCGTAGATGAATTAGAGATTAGATGGAGGAAAGAAAGCCCTTTCAGAAGGCATGTGCATAATCCCAGGGTAGAGACCACTGCGCTAAGTGTGACCCCAGGGCCAGAAGCCAGTCAGGCAATGGCTGTCTCTTCCTGTGCCCAAAACAACTAGAAAAATGCAGAAATCTGGGAAGACATATCACAAGCTGGAAAGCATTCCACACAACGCTAGGCCCCGGTGTGTCAGCCCTTTGGTGCAAATACTCTCAAAGGTTGGTGTTTTCTAAAGGGACAAAGGACAAACACATGCACCTCCAACATGAGAGGCAGTGCACAGGCCTCTACATGCCAGAGATGCCCCACCACCCCGATCAGGCTTCTGGGCTGGTGGGGACCATCCCTGGGGACAAAGTGAGGCAACAGAGACCCCAGCAGATGCCCTGGGGAGGAAGGGGAAAGCCCCTCCTCTGGGAGAACAGTGTGCAGGACCTGCCAAAGCCCCACAGGGCACACCTGCACTGGCAGGGCTCCCCCTGCGAGGTTCCCCCACAGAAATTGTTGCACAATTGATCAGAGATGTATTCTTGAGACTCCCCGTCAGAGCATTCATGAAATAGGCAGGAATTCAAAAAAGCTCTGAGGTCCATGGAGAGGGGATGGGACCGCCAATCTTGGTCCATGTGGACATGGGAATCTGAGCAGGTGCTCAATTCGGTGCAGGGGTCTCTACGTGTCAACAGATGAAGACTTCCGGGGTCCTCTCACAGGAGACACATGGACCAACTGTCTGCATTGAGCATCCCACCCACTAAACCCCTTACATCTGATTTCAACAGGCAGACATGCTAGAAGCCAATTCCTGCATGACAGCAGGGCTGAACCTGGGAATGGCTGATGGCATTTTCCCAAACCTGAATAGGATACATCAAATTGATCATTTGCTGCCAGACAGCTCAGGGCATCTTAATGTATATATTATTGCCTCCTACAGGCCAAACACCTGAACAGCTGTAGGCTAATTCTCCCCAATATGACAATGAACTCTGTATATGGAACCCTGACCCTTGGAAGTGTATATCTCTGCCTCGCCTCAGGACAATTTGTGTTAATAAAAAGCATGGGGTCCTGAGACGAGGAGATCTTAGTTTCCTTTAAACTAGGCTCCTGTGACCCCCATATTCATTTCAAAATTATATTTTGTCTCTGGACTCCCATTGAATCTACGCATAACCTTCTCCACATTTCCTGAACCCTGGCAGCACCAACACAGACATACACATGTGCCTATGACTCTGCCTGTGACAGCCATGAGAGAGGCAGAAGTGAGATATACACACTAGTCCACAAGTGATGGTCAAGTCACCTCTGGGGTGGGACTTCCAAATCTATCTTCTCTTTGAGTTGATTTTTTTGTGTCATGCATGTATGACTTTGATAATTCTAATAATATTAATGTCATATGTTCAATGTTATCCATGTATCACTCATCTAGGGAATAAAGTACACTATTTAGTTTTTAAAATTTTAAAGTCTCTGATGATGGGGGAACAGTAGAAAGTTCAGAGGAAGACATTTTCATGGCCATGAGTCTTCTCACCGATTTGCACATGAGCCACAGATTCTGGGAAAGTGTTTTCAAGACAGGATATGGCAAAGAAGCGGTATCCAAATACATTTTTAAAAAAAACCTGTTAATCCTCAACATCTAGAAAATAAAAAATAAAAAATTTAAAATGGGCATAAAATCTGGACAATCGCCTCACCACAGAAGATACACAGATTGTAGGGGATGCATGATGGCTAGGAGTAGGTGGAAGGTACATTCATCTCCTCCCAGGACCAAAGGTGAATGACAGCTAAATGATAGAACAAGCAACCTGATCAAGCTAATGAAGACTAGTTGGACATAAGCCTTATAACCAAGGGTTAGAGACAAAGCCAAACCCAGGGTGGTAGGAAAGAAACCTGAAAAGGGCTGGCCCCACACCCTTGTGTGGCAGTAGAGAACCTTCGGGAATATTTCAGTTGCAAAGGTAGCCCCTGAAGAATGAGGTGTCTCAATGCCTCACTGGGCTCCTCATTCCAGAGCACCAGACCTGGGAAGAGGCAGAGGCATAACAACTGCCTGTGAAAATCAGGGGGGATTTCTTATTTGTATCTTCTTCCATTTCTTTCTTCATTTTCTTATAATTCCCCAAGTATAGGTCTTTTTTAAAAATTCTTGTTTTATTGCTTAAAGTGTTACAAAGAGCATCACATATGTCTCCTTTTTTTTTTTCCCCTTGAACTTTCCCTGGCCTCCCCAACCCCCCAGTGTCTTGTGTCCATTGGTTATGCTTATATGCATGCATGCAAGTCCTTTGGTTGATCTCTTACCCACCACCCCTCCAACTCTCCCTGTCCTTCCCGCTATAGTTTGACAGTCTGTTCAATGCTGCTCTGCCTCTGCATTTATTTTTGTTCATCAGTTTATAATGTTCTTTATTATCCCTAAATGAGTAAGATCATGTAGTATTTATCTTTCTCAGACTGGCTTATTTCACTTAGAATAATGCTCTCCAGTTCCATCCATGCTGTTGCAAATGGCAAGAATTCCTTCTTTTTTCCTGCAGCGTAGTATTCCATTGTTTAACTGTACCACAGTTTTTTAATCCACTCATCTGCTGATGGGCACTTAGGCTGTTTCCAGATCTTAGCTATGGTGAATTATGATGCTATGAACATAGGGGTGCATATATCTTTTCTGATAGGTGTTTCTGGTTTCTTGGGATATATTTCTAGAAGTGGGATAACTGGGTCAAATGGGAGTTCCATTTGTAGTTTTTTGAGGAAACTCCATACTGTCTTCATAGTGGCTGCACCAGTTTGCATTCCCACCAGCAGTGCCGAGTGTTCCTTTTTCTCCACATCCTCTCCAGCACTTGTCGTTTGTCGATTTGTTGATGATAGCCATTCTGACAGGTGTGAGATGGTACCTCATTGTTGTTTTGATTTGCATCTCTCGGATGATTAGTGACTTTGAGCATGTTTTCATATGTCTCTTGGCTTTCTGAATGTCCTCTTTTGAAAAGTGTCTACTTAGGTTCTTTGCCCCTTCTTGATTGGATTGTTTATCTTTCTTTTGTTTAGTATGAGTTCCCTATAAATGTTGGAGATTAAAACCCTTATGGGTGATAACATTGGCAAATATATTCTCCCATGCAGTGGGCTTTCTTGTTGTTTTGTTGATGGTTTCTTTTGCTGTGCAGAAGCTTTTTATTTTGATGTAGTCCCATTTGTTTATTTTCTCTTTAGTTTCCAATTCCCTAAGAGGAGTATCAGTGAAGAAATTGCTTCGGCATACGTCTAAGATTTTTTTGCCTTTGGATTCCGCTAGTATTTTTATGGTTTTCTGTCTTACATTTAAGTCCTTTATCCATTTGGGGTTTATTTTTGTGTATGGTGTAAGTTGGTGGTCTAGTTTCATTTATTTTTTTTTTTTGCAAGTATCTGTTCAATTTTCCCAACACCATTTATTCAAGAGATTGTCTTGACTCCATTGTATGTTCTTGCCTCCTTTGTCAAATATTAATTGAGCATATTGGTTCGGGTCGATTTCTGGGTTTTCTGTTCTATTCCATTGATCTATATATCTGTTCTTGTGCCAGAACCAGGCAGTTTTGAGAACAGTGGCTTTGTAATACAGCTTGATATCTGGTATTGAGATCCCTCCTACTTTGTTCTTCTTTCTCAGAATGCAGCAGCTATTCGGGGTCTTTTTTTTATTCCAGATGAATTTTTGGAAAGTTCGTTCTAGGTCTGTGAAATATGCCGTTGGTATTTTAATGGGAATTGCATAGAATTTATAGATTGCTTTGGGTAGTATGGATATTTTCATGATGTTGATTCTACCAATCCAAGAACATGGTATGTTCTTCCATCTGTTTATGTCTTCCTCTATCTCTTTTTTCAGTGTCCTGTAGTTTTCCGCATTTAGGTCTTTTACCTCCTTAGTTAAGTTTATTCCTAGGTATCTTAATTTTATTTTTGGTGCGGTAGTTAATGGCATTGCTTTTTAAGTCTCTCTTTCTGTAAGTTCTCTATTGGTGTACAGAAATGCCATAGATTTCTTGGCGTTAATTTTGTATCCTGCTACTTGGCCCAATTCATTTATTAAGTCTAATAGTTTGTTTTTTGTAAATATATTTTATTGATTTTTTGCAGAGAGGAAGGGAGAGAGATAGAGAGTTAGAAACATTGATGAGAGAGAAACATGGATCAGCTGTCTCTTGCACAACCCCTACTGAGGATGTGCCCACAACCAAGGTACATGCCCTTGACCGGAATCAAACCTGGGACCTTTCAGTCCGCAGGCCGACGCTCTATCCACTGAGCCAAACAGGTTACAGCAAAGTCTAATAGTTTTTTGATGGAGTCCTTAGCGTTTTTTATTGTACAATAGCATGTCATCTGTGAATAAGGACAGTTTTACTTCTTCTTTTCCAATTTGATGCCTTTTCTTCTTCTTGTCTAATCGTCATGGCTAATACTTGTAGTACTAAGTCAAACAGGAGTGGTGAGAACATGGGCAACCCTGTCATGTTCCTGTTCTTAGGGGAAATGGTGTTAGTTTTCGCCTATTGAGTATGATGTTGTCTGTGTGTTTGTCATATATGGCTTTTATTATTTTGAGGTATGATCCTTCTATTCCCACCTTGCTGAGAGTTTTTATCAAAAATGGGTGTTGGATTTTGTCAAATGCTTTTTCTGCATCAATTGATATGACCATGTCGTTTTTTTCTCTCAGTTTGTTTATGTGATATATCACGTTTATTGATTTGCGGATATTGTACTATCCTTGCATCCCTGGGATAAATCCTACTTGGTCATGGTGTATGATCTTTCTGATGTACTGCTGGGTCCAATTTGCTAAGATTTTGTTGAGGATTTTGGCATCTATGTTCATGAGGGATATTGGCCTGTAATTCTCTTTCATTGTGTTGTCTTTACCTGGTTTTGGTATTAGGGTGATGCTGGCTTCATAGAATGAGCTTGGAAGTGTTCCTTCCTCTTGAATTTTTTGTAGTAGTCTGAGGAGGATAGGTTTTAGTTCTTCCTTGAATGTTTGGTAAAACTCCCCTGTGAAGCCGTCTGGTCCTGGGCTTTTGTTTGATGGAAGCTTTTTGATGACTGCTTCAATTTCTTCCATAGTTATTGGCCTGTTGAGATTTTTAGATTCTTCCTGATTGAGTTTTGGAATGTTGTATTTTTCTAGGGATATGTCCGTTTCCTCCAGGTTGTCTAGTTTTTGGAGTAGAGCTGTCCATAGTATTTTTTAACAATCATTTGTATTTCTATGGGGTCTGTTGATATTTCACCTCTATCATTTCTGATTTTGTTTATTTGGGTCCTCTCTCTTTGCTTCTTGGTAAGCTTGGCTAGAGTTTCATCAATCTTGTTTATCCTTTCAAAGAACCAGCTCTTGATTTCTTTGATTTTATGTATTGATTTTTTGGTCTCTATGTTGTTTATTTCTGCTCTGATCTTTATTATCTTCTTCCTTCTGTTCACTCTGGGCTTTTCTTGTTGCTGTCTTCTAATTCTTTGAGATGTAGAGTTAGATGATTTACTAACATTTTTTCTTGTTTTTTGAGGTAGGCCTGTAAGGCTATAAATTTCCCTCTCAGGACTGCTTTCATTGTGTCCCATAGGTTTTGGGTTTGTGTTTTCATTGTCATTAGTCTCCAGGATGTTTTTAATTTCTTCTTTGATCTCATTGGTAACCCAATCAATATTTAATAACATGCTATTCAGCATCCAAGTGTTTGAATATTTTGGGTTGTTTTTATTGTAGTTTATTTCTAATATTATGCCATCGTGGTCTGAGAAGATGCTTGGTATGATTTCAATCTTCTTGAAATTGTGGAGACTTTTGTTGTGACCCAATATGTGGTCTATATTTGAAAATTTCCCGTGTGCACTTGAGGAGAATGTATATTCCATGACTTTAGGGTGAAATGTTCTGAAGATGTCAATTAAGTCCATCTGATCTAGTGAGTCATTTATGATTGCTGTTTCTTTGCTGATTTTTTGTCCAGAGGATTTATCCAGTGATGTCAGTGGTGTATTAAAGTCCCCTACTATGATTGTAGTGTTGTCTATCTCTCCCTTGATATCTTCCAGTTTTGTTTTTTTTTATGTATTTGGGTGCTCTTGCATTGGGTGCATATATGTTTATCAGGGTTATATCTTCTTGTTGTATCAATCCCTTTACTATTATGAAGTGGCATTCCTAATCTCTTGTCATGGCCTTCATTTTGATGTCTATTTTGTCTGATATAAGTATTGCTACCCCAGCTTTTTTTTTCATTTCCATTTGCCCGAAAGATATTTTTCCATCCCTTCACTTTCAATCTGTGTGAGTCACTTATTCTGAGGTGGGTCTCTTGTAGACAGCAAATATATGGGTCATGTTGTTTATCCATTCAGCCACTCGATGTCTTTTGATTGGAGCATTTAGTCCATTTACGTTTAAATTTATTATTGAGGGGAGACGGAAGATAGCGGCGATATAGGCAGACGCGTCCCAGGTCGTGTCCGGGAGCAAATGGAATGAGCAGCTGAAACTAGTAACACTCACACCGAATTGGCGAAATTGCTCAGCTGGTGAGAGGGTTTGCAGCCGGGAAGAGCAGAACTCCCCTGGAAAGGTAAAAAAAAAACACCAGGGATTTGGGCAGGAAAGTTTGCCAGACCTCTGAGCCCAGAGAGTCGGAGGGAGACCGAGTGGCAGACAGCCGCGTCCCTTGCCCTTGACGGGGGGGGGGGGGGGGGGGGGTGGCGGGGGGGGGACTGCGGGATTCCTGGCGCCGCCAGGGGAATTGAGAGCTGGGTTCTGTAATCACGGAGGACTAAGCCTAAAGGGGGCAGCCTGAAGAGCTGACCTGACCATGCATTCCCGGTAAGAGAAGAAGCTTACAGAAACCAAGCCTTCCCCGTTCCCGCGGCCGGCATTTGTTTGTTTGTTTTCACTGAATCCTGTTCATGGGACATTTTGGATACAGACACTCACCTGTGCTGAAGAGAAGGAGAGTGTGCGGAGGAGTGGAATCTGGGGAGAGACTGGGGAAAGAGGGGGAGCCGGGAGAGGTGGCAGTGAATTGAGTGCTGAGACACCCCTGAGCCCAGGACTGGGGCAGCCATCCTCTCCGGAGAGTGAGACTCCTCCCCCCAGCCCCCAGGCAAGGAGCACAGCCACACCCAGATTCCACCCTGTACGAAATCAAGGATTAAGATAACCTGATCAGTCCCTGGGAGTTAACAGGGTCTGGCCTATAGAGGGATTTTCAATCCCAGCAACAACATAGCGCCGGTAACTAACTATTACGCAGTCAGCTCTGGGCAGTGAACTTCCACTGGACAGAGAGGCCCTATAGCCTCAGAGGCCAACCCCAGAACACTGCCACCCAGAGGCTGACCCACAAACTGACTCTCTGTTAAACACAAAATAAGGCAGTCTGGGAAATAAATGCGGCATGCTTTAAAATAAGGACTGTGGTTTACAACACAGAGGAACAGTGTATCACAGGGAAACTCAACACTCTCCTGAATACCTGGAAGGTCTAAGGCGAGCCACACTGAAGAATAGAAGAAACGAAGGACCTTCACTACTGCAATTTTTTTTTTCTTTTTTCACTTTTTAACTAAGAAACCAATTTTTTTTCTTTTTTTTTCTGTTCTTTTTTTTTTTCTTTTCTTCTTTTTCCATCACCTGATTTTACCCTTTTAATTACTACCTTCTTATTTTTAACCAGTATTATTACTGCTACCATTTTACCATTTTTTAAAGTGCCATTTTATTTTCTCTTTATTTTATTTTGGGATTAGTGTTCTCCATTCTATTTTCATTGTTATATTATTGGTTGTTTCTAGTTTGCATTCATATCCAGGGAGCTGTTACTGGAATTTGTTGGGATTAATGGCTGTTCTATAGGAGTATTCTCCTCATATAAAAAGTCTCTTCCCCTCTTCCACTTCATTCTCTCTTTTCGCTCTTTTTTTTTCTTTTCTCGCTTTTATTTTCCCCCCTCCTTTTTCCCAATTTCATTTTTGCACTCCTTTTTTTGGTCCCTACTTTTCTTTTCTTTTTTCTCTTTTACCTTTTTCTCTTCCTTCTTCCTTATCCCCTAATTCTCTTAATTCAGGTGGTTACCTTTATTTGGGGTTATTAATATCGTGAATATATTTGTGTATAGTGCCTGCTACGTGGTGCCTTGTTGTGTTGTATTTTGTGCCTTTAAATCAACGCAGCAGATCCAAGTATCAGCAACCTCCTGAGCACCACATCCTCTGCTGAGGAACAGCAGCTGTACGTGAAACCTAGCCCCACCAGCCAGAAGAGCCACCACAGCTGTGAACAGCACCCACCAGAGGAGCTGCTGCCAACTGAAGAGTAGCTGCTACCGCAACCGCCCCAAGAGCAACCACAGACCAAGGAGTCACTGCCACCAAGGGAGCAACCACTGAACGACTCAACGTCTAGATATGTCAGTGAGATCAAACATGGGTAGACAAAGAAACCCCCAAAGGAAAGAGAAGGAGGACTCTCCAGAAAAGCAGCTAAGTAATACAGAGGCATGCAACATGATAAAGAATTCACGCCGAAACCAGTTTGGCTCAGTGGATAGAGCGTCGGCCTGCGGACTGAAGGGTCTCGGGTTCGGTTCCGGTTGAGGGCATGTACCTGGGTTGCGGGCACATCCCCAGTGGGAGATGTGCAGGAGGCAGCTGATCAATGTTTCTCTCTCATCGATGTTTCTAACTCTCTATCTCTCTCCCTTCCTCTCTGTAAAAATTCAATAAAATATATTTAAAAAAAAAAAAGAATTCAGAATAAGGGTCCTAGAGTGCATAAACCGGATGGAGGAAAAAATCGACAACCTCTGCAAGAAGCAAGAAGAAACAGATGAAAAAATCGATAACATATGGAAGAAGCTAGAAGAAACAGATGAAAAAATCAACAACTTAAGTAAGACCCAAGAAGAAATGAAGAGTGATATAGCTGCAATGAAAAACTCCATTGAAAGTATCAACAGTAGACTAGGAGAAGCGGAGGACCGAATTAGTGAATTAGAAGACAAGGAAGCAAAACACACCCAAAATGTACTGCAATTGGAGAAAAAAATTAAAAGACAGGAGGAGAGCCTAAGGGAGCTTTGGGACAACATGAAACAAAACAACATACGAATAATAGGAGTACCAGAACAACAGAAGGATGAACAAGGATTAGAAAACCTACTCAAAGAAATAATATCAGAAAACTTTCCTGAGGTGGGGAAGAAAAAAGTCACACAAGCCCAGAGAGCCCCAAACAAGGTGAACCCGAAAAGACCCACACCAAGACACATCATAATTACCATGGCAAATGTTCAGGACAAAGAGAGAATCTTACAGGCTGCAAGAGAGAGACGGAAAGTTACATACAAGGGATCTCCCATTAGACTGTCAAATGATTTCTCAACAGAAACACATCAGGCCAGAAAAGAATGGACTGAAATTTACAAAATGATACAAAGCAAAGGACTGAATCCAAGAATACTCTATCCAGCAAGGCTATCATTCAAACTTGAAGGGGAAATAAGAAGCTTCACAGACAAAAAAAGGCTAAGGGAGTTTGTCACCACCAAGCCAGCAATGCAAGGAATGCTAAAGGGACTGGTATAAAAATAAGAAATAAAAAGCTCAGAAAGAAAACAGCCACACAAAAAAAGAAATGGTTACAAACAAGTACCTTTCAATAATAACTCTAAACGTAAACGGACTAAATGCTCCAAATAAAAGACATCGAGTGGCTGAATGGATAAAAAAACATGACCCATACATCTGCTGTCTACAAGAAACCCACCTCATTAGAAGGGACTCACACAGACTGAAAGTGAAAGGATGGAAAAATATCTTTCAGGCAAATGGAAAGGAAACGAAAGCTGGAGTAGCAATACTTATATCGGACAAAATAGACCTCAAAGTGAAGGCCATAACAAGAGATAAGGAAGGCCACTTCATAATACTAAAGGGATCAATACAACAAGAAGATATAACCCTGGTAAACATATATGCACCCAATGTAGGAGCACCCAAATTCATAAAAAAACTCCTGGAAGATATCAAAGGAGAGATTGACAACAATACAATCATAGTAGGAGACTTTACTACACCACTGACAGCACTGGATAAGCCCTCTAAACAAACAATCAGCAAAGATACAGCAATCCTAAATGACTCACTAGATCAGATGGACTTAATAGACAACTTCAGAACACTTCACCCCAAAGCCAGGGAATACACATTCTACTCAAATGCTCATAAGACATATTCAAAAATAGACCATATATTGGGTCACAAGCAAAGTATCCCCAAATTCAAGAAGATTGAAATCATAAAAAGCGTCTTCGCAGACCACGATGGCATATTAGAAATAAACTACAATAAAAACAACCCAAAATACTCAAACACCTGGAAGCTGAATAGCATGCTATTAAATATTGATTGGGTTACCAATGAGATCAAAGAAGAAATTAAAAACATCCTGGAAACTAATGACAATGAAAACACAACAATCCAAAACCTATGGGACACAATGAAAGCAGTCCTGAGAGGGAAGTTTATAGCTCTACAGGCCTATCTCAAAAAGCAAGAAAAAATGGTAGTAAATCATCTAACTCTACAACTCAAAGAATTAGAAAGAGAGCAAAAAGAAAACCCCAGAGTGAGCAGAAGGAAGGAGATAATAAAGATTAGAGCAGAAATAAATGACATAGAGACCAAAAAAACAATACAGAAAATCAATGAAACCAAGAGCTGGTTCTTTGAAAGGATAAACAAGATTGACAAACCTCTAGCCAGACTCACCAAGAAGCAGAGAGAGAGGACCCAAATAAACAAAATCAGAAACGATAGAGGCGAAATAACAACAGACCCCACAGAAATACAAATGATTGTTAAAAAATACTATGGACAGCTCTACTCCAACAAACTAGACAACCTGGAGGAAATGGACAAATTCCTAGAAAAATACAACATTCCAAAACTCAATCAGGAAGAATCTAAAAATCTCAACAGGCCAATAACTATGGAAGAAATTGAAGCAGTCATCAAAAAGCTTCCATCAAACAAAAGCCCAGGACCAGACGGCTTCACAGGGGAGTTTTACCAAACATTCAAGGAAGAACTAAAACCTATCCTCCTCAGACTACTACAAAAAATTCAAGAGGAAGGAACACTTCCAAGCTCATTCTATGAAGCCAGCATCACCCTAATACCAAAACCAGGTAAAGACAACACAATGAAAGAGAATTACAGGCCAATATCCCTCATGAACATAGATGCCAAAATCCTCAACAAAATCTTAGCAAATTGGATCCAGCAGTACATCAGAAAGATCATACACCATGACCAAGTAGGATTTATCCCAGGGATGCAAGGATGGTACAATATCCACAAATCAATAAACGTGATTCATCATATAAACAAATTGAAAGAAAAAAACGACATGGTCATATCAATTGATGCAGAAAAAGCATTTGACAAAATTCAACACCCATTTTTGATAAAAACTCTCAGCAAGGTGGGAGTAGAAGGATCATACCTCAACATAATAAAAGCCATATATGACAGGCCCACAGCCAACATCATACTCAATGGACAAATACTAACACCATTTCCCCTAAGAACAGGAACAAGACAGGGATGCCCCCTCTCACCACTCCTGTTCAACATAGTACTGGAAGTGTTAGCCATTGCAATTCGGCAAGAAGAAGAAATAAAAGGCATCCAAATTGGAAAAGAGGAAGTAAAACTGTCCTTATTTGCAGACGACATGATATTATACATACAAAACCCTAGAGATTCCATCAAAAAGCTACTAGACTTAATACATGAATTTGGCAATGTAGCAGGATACAAAATTAACCCCAAGAAATCTGAGGCATTTCTATACACCAATAGTGAACTTTCAGAAAGAGAGATTATAAAAACAATCCCGTTTACCATTGCACCAAAAACATTAAGCTACCTAGGAATAAACTTAACTAAAGAGGTAAAAGACCTCTACTCAGAAAACTACAGGACATTGAAAAAAGACATAGAGGAAGACATAAACAGATGGAAGAACATACCGTGTTCATGGATTGGTAGAATCAACATCATTAAAATCTCCATACTACCCAAAGCAATCTATAAATTCAATGCACTTCCCATTAAATACCAACGGCATACTTCAGAGATCTAGAACGAACTTTCCAAAAATTCATCTGGAATAAAAGAAGCCCCCAAATAGCTGCAGCAATCCTGAAAAAGAACAAAGTAGGTGGGATCTCAATACCAGATATCAAGTTGTATTACAAAGCCACTGTTCTCAAAACTGCCTGGTACTGGCACAAGAATAGGCATATAGATCAATGGAATAGAATAGAGAGCCCAGAAATCGGCCCGAACCAATATGCTCAATTAATATTTGACAAAGGAGGCAAGAACATACAATGGAGCCAAGATAGTCTCTTCAATAAATGGTGTTGGGAAAATTGGACAGATATATGCAAGAAAATGAAACTAGACCACCAACTTACACCATACACAAAAATTAACTCAAAATGGATAAAGGACTTAAATGTATGACAGGAAACCATAAAAATTCTAGAAGAATCCAAAGGCAACAAAATCTCAGACATATGCTGAAGCAATTTCTTCACTGATACAGCTCCTAGGGCACTTGAAACTAAAGAAAAAATGAACAAATGGGACTACATCAAAATAAAAAGCTTCGGCACAGCAAAAGAAACCATCAATAAAACAACGAGAAAACCCACTGTGTGGGAAAACATATTTGCCAATGACATATCTGATAAGGGCTTAATCTCCAAAATTTATAGGGAACTCATACAACTTAACAAAAGGAAGATAAACAATCCAATCAAAAAATGGGCAAAGGACCTAAATAGACACCTTTCAAAAGAGGACATTCAGAAAGCCAAGAGACATATGAAAACATGCTCAAAGTCACTAATCATCCGAGAGATGCAAATCAAAACAGCAATGAGGTACCATCTCACACCAGTCAGACTGGCTATCATCAACAAATCAACAAACGACAAGTGCTGGAGAGGATGTGGAGAAAAAGGAACACTTGTGCACTGCTGGTGGGAATGCAGACTGGTGCAGCCACTATGGAAGACAGTATGGAGTTTCCTTAAAAAACTGAAAATGGAACTCCCATTTGATCCTGTGATCCCACTTCTAGGAATATATCCCAAGAAACCAGAAACACCAATCAGAAAGGATATATGCACCCCTATGTTCATAGCAGCACAATTCACCATAGCTAAGATCTGGAAACAGCCTAAGTGCCCATCAGTAGATGAATGGATTAGAAAACTGTGGTACATCTACACGATGGAATACTATGCTGCTGTAAAAAGGAAGGAACTCTTACCATTTGCACCGTCATGGATGGAACTGGAGAGCATTATGCTAAGTGAAATAAGCCAGTCAATAAAGGAAAAATACCACATGATCTCACTCATTCATGGACAATAGAGACCATTATAAACCTTTGAACAATAGTAGATACAGAGGCAGAGCTGCCTCAAACAGATTGTCAAACTGCAGCGGGAAGGCCGGGGAGGGTTGGGGGGCAGGAGGTAGGGGGGTAAGAGATCAACTAAAGGACTTGTATGCATGCATATAAGCATAACCAATGGACATAAGACACTGGGTGATAGGGGAGGCTAGGGGACTGTCTAGGGCGGGGGGATAAAATGGATACATATGTAATACCCTTTGTAATACTTTAAGCAATAAAAAAAAAAAATTGGGCAAAGGACCTAAATAGACACCTTTCAAAAGAGGACATCCAGAAAGCCAAGAGACATATGAAAACATGCTCAAAGTCACTAATCATCCGAGAGATGCAAATCAAAACAGCAATGAGGTACCATCTCACACCAGTCAGACTGGCTATCATCAACAAATCAACAAACGACAAGTGCTGGAGAGGATGTGGAGAGAAAGGAACACTTGTGCACTGCTGGTGGGAATGCAGACTGGTGCAGCCACTATGGAAAACAGTATGGAGTTTCCTTAAAAAACTGAAAATGGAACTCCCATTTGACCCTGTGATCCCACTTCTAGGAATATATCTCAAGAAACCAGAAACACCAATCAGAAAGGATATATGCACCCCTATGTTCATAGCAGCACAATTCACCATAGCTAAGATCTGGAAACAGCCTAAGTGCCCATCAGTAGATGAATGGATTAGAAAACTGTGGTACATCTACACGATGGAATACTATGCTGCTCTAAAAAGGAAGGAACTCTTACCATTTGCAACGTCATGGATGGAACTGGAGAGCATTATGCTAAGTGAAATAAGCCAGTCAATAAAGGAAAAATACCACATGATCTCACTCATTCATGGACAATAGAGACCATTATAAACTTTTGAACAATAATAGATACAGAGGCAGAGCTGCCTCAAACAGATTGTCAAACTGCAGCGGGAAGGCCGGGGAGGGTTGGGGGGCAGGAGGTAGGGGGATAAGAGATCAACTTAAGGACTTGTATGCATGCATATAAGCATAACCAATGGACATAAGACACTGGGGGATAGGGGAGGCTAGGGGACTGTCTAGGGTGGGGGGATAAAATGGATATATATGTAATACTCTTTGTAATACTTTAAGCAATAAAAATAAATAAATAAATAAATAAATTTATTATTGAAAGGTACTTGATTGTAGCCATTTCTATTTTTTGTGCCTTTTTTCTTTCTTAGCTTTTTATTTCTTCTTTTTACACCAGTCCCTTTAGCATTTCTTGCATTGCTGGCTTGGTGGTTATAAACTCCCTCAACCTTTTTTTGTCTGTGAAACTTCTTATTTCCCCTTCAATTTTGAATGATAGCCTTGCTGGATAGAGTTTTCTTGGGCTCAGTCCCTTGCTTTGCAAAACTTTGTAAATTTCTGTCCATTCTTTTCTGGCCTGATGTGTTTTTGTTGAGAAATCATTTGATTATCTAATGGGAGATCCCTCGTATGTAGCTTTCCATCTCTCTCTTGCAGCCGTTAAGATTCTCTCTTTGTCCTGAACATTTGCCATGGTAATTATGATGTTTGGCATGTGTTTTTTCAGGTTCATCTTATTTGGTACTCTCTGTGCTTGTGTGACTTTTTTTCTTCCCCACCTCAGGGAAGTTTTCTGATATTATTTCTTCCAATAGGTTTTCTAACCCTTGTTCCTCTTTCTGTTGTTCTGACTCCCCTATTATTCGTATATTGTTTCGTTTCATGTTGTCCCATAGCTCCCTTAGGCTCTCCTCTTGTCTTTTAATTTTTTTCTCCAATTGCAGTTCAGTTTTGCGTGTGTTTTGTTTCCCTGTCTTCTAATTCTCTAATTTGGTCCTCCTCTTCTCCTAGTCTACTGTTGAAACTTTCAATGGTGTTTTTTATTGCAGCTATATCACTCTTCATTTCTTCTTCGTTCTTACATAAGTTACTGATTTTTTCACCCATTTCTTTTTGATTCTTACATAAGTTGTTGATTTTTTTCATCTGTTTCTTCTTGATTCTTGCATAAGTTGTTGATTTTTTCCTCCATACAGTTTATGCACTCTAGGACCCTTAGTCTGAATTCTTTTTCTGAAATGTTGCATGCCTCTGTTTCACTTAGTCGCTTTTCTGGCCAGTGTAGTGTGCGTTTCCTTCCAAGTCCTGCGTGGATCAGGGTTCGGGATCTGAAAAGAGGAGCTGCACACAAATGAGAGAAAAATGACACGAAATATTGGGGGACCAGGCGGGCAAATCCAGAAGGACTTCCACTGATGCTCAGGCTGCTCCAATCTTTTATTGATCTGGAGTAGCCCTTAGGGTAAGGATGTTTCAATGACACACGGATTAGCTCATCAGCAGACAATTTCCAGAAATAGGCAGAATATCTAATCAACAATAATCAACAAGGATTTACATAAGTATCTAAGGAATTAAGTGAACTAAGGTGGGGATGATGCTTCACCTACCATTATCTAGATTAACTGGGTGGTGCACAACCCTGACCTTTGTTTGGGCTTTAAAAGTTACTAACTTTTTGGGGTCTCTGTCTATACTCAGCTAGTGAAGACAAGAAATGGACTCCAGCATCTCCCCCTTATTTTTTCTTTAAAAAATCAAGTATTTGTAGACTAGAAATATAAGAACAAGTCTAAATTTCAATGTCCAACAGTTTTGAGTCTAAGTTTCAATGTCTGACAGTTCATATGTACATTCCAGCAATGAAATGTTGGTTCTGGATGGTGGACAAATGCAGGTCCGGTCTTCTCTGGTTTGGTCCTGGGTACCCTGCAGTGACGCACAGCTGCTGACTGTTAGCATGGCAAGGCATCTTCACCATCTCCATCTCTGAATTGTCTCTCCTGTCTTTGTGGCTGGAGCAATTTGGTCAGTTTCTCTCTGGGGTCTGTTGTTGCAGGATTCCACATGGTCTTAGAGCTGTTCTCTGAAAGTATACAAACGTATTTTCAACCAAAGGTTAATAAAGGAAACCTTACTTGGGGTTTTTTCTTTAAAATGATCTTCCCCTGGCTTACCCTGGCCTTCACTTCCAGATTACCCGTTGGATGCCAGATGTCGTGTGTGTTTCCTTCCACGTCCTGTGTGGATCAGGTTTCAGGATCTGAAAAGAGGAGCCACACACAAACGAGAGAAAAATGACACGAAATATTGGGGGACCAAGCGGGCAAGTCCAGAAGGACTTCCACTGATGCTCAGGCCGCTCCAATCTTTTATTGATCTGGAGTAGCCCTTAGGGTAAGGATGTTTCAATGACACACGGATTAGCTCATCAGCAGACAATTTCCAGAAATAGGCAAAATATCTAATCAACAATAATCAACAAGGATTTACATAAGTATCTAAGGAATTAAATGAACTAAGGTAGGGGTGATGCTTCAGCTACCATTATCTATATTAACTGGGTGGTGCACAGCCCTGACCTTTGTTTGGGCTTCAAAGGTTACTAACTTTTTGGGGTCTCTGTCTATACTCAGCTAATGAAGACAATAAATGGACTCCAGAAGGCGAGTCTTCCTCTTCTTTCCTTTGGGGGTTTCTTTGTCTACCAATGTTTGATCTCAGCGACAGATCTAGATATTGAGTCATTCAGGGGCTGCTCCTTGGGTGGCTGTGGCTCCTCAGGCTGTGGTTGCTCCTCGGGCGGTTGTGGTAGCAGTTGCTCCTCAGTTGGCAGCAGCTCCTCTGGTGGGTGCTGTTCACAGCCATGGTGGCTCCTCTGGCTGGTGGGGGGAGGCTTCTCACACAGCTGCTGTTCCTCAGACAGAGGGTGTGCTGATCACGAGGCTGCTGTTCCTTGGATGGGGGCGGGCTACACACGCAGCTGCTACTCCTTGAGCTGGGGCAGACTGCTCACGTGGCTGCTGTTCCTTGAATCGAGGCTGGCTGCATGCTGCTGTTGTTCTTCTGATGTGGTGGGCTGCTTATGGGGATACTGCTCCTTGGACTTGGACAGGTTGATTGCAAGTCTGCTGCTCCTCGGATAGGGGTGGGCTGCTTGCACAGCTGCTGCTCTTTGGACAGGAGTGAGCTGCACGGGTCGCTGCTCCTCCTCTCCAGGTGTCTGGTTATGTGGCTTGCTCTCTAGCACTTTAGCCAGACAGAATAAAATTCACCTTAACAAGACATGACTCAAGGGGAACAAAGCATGAATGTACTCATGACACCGATAACCCCAATATAAGTGACCACCTGAGAAAAGAGAATTAGGGCAGGAAAAAGAGAGTACAAATGATATGAGAGAGAGAGAGAGAGAGAGAGAGAGAGAGAGAGAGAGAGAAAAGAAAAAGAAAAAAGAAAAGATAGGAGAGAAAATAAAAAGGAGAATATATATATATGGAGAAAACACCACAGAACCAATAGATAAACCAAACAAATACAAACACCAAACACCCAGTAAAGAGGGGTGGGCAGAATCTGTAGAGGCTGAGCTGATATACAGGAAATAAGGTTAAGAATTGGGTAGATATGGGGAAGACCTCACTTCAGTATAGCGGAGGTAGAAAAGGAATGAGTGGATAAGAAGATACAGAAAGGGAACAAAATAATATATTTACCAAAAAAATTAATTAAAAAATGGTATAAAAATAGAAAATAACAAGTAAAAATAAAATAAAAATGAATGATGAAAAAATAATGTGAAAAGAAGTAGAAAATAAAGCAACAAACAAAAAAGGAGAACAAAGAAGAAAGCATAAAAAAGAGCTAATAAAACAATAATAAAAAAATAAAAATGAAAAATTGAAATGTCATTCCTTTGGCTGGCTTAAGATCCCAGTTTTCTGGAATGTCTGTGATTTTTTTTTTCTGTTGCTGTGACTGAAGGCCCCTCTATAGGCCAGACCCTGTTAACTCCCAGGGACTAATCAGATTTGTTTAATCCTTCATACCATTCAGGGTGGAATCTGGGTGTGGCTGTATTCCTTGCCTGGGGGCTGGAGGGAGGTGTTATATCCTCAGGAGAAAATGGCTGCCCAGGTCCTGGGCTCAGGGGTGACTCAGCACTCAATTTGCTGCCACCTCTCCTGGACCCACTTCTCTCCCCAGCCTCTCCCCAGATTCCACTCGTATGCACCTTCTCCTGCTCCTCAGCACGGGTGAGTGTCTGTATCTGAAATGTCCTATGAACAGGGTTCAGTGAAAACAAACAAACAAATGCCGGCCGCAGAAACTGGGAAGACTGAATCTCTGTGAGCTCCTCTCTTACCGGCACTGCATGGTCTTGGTCAGCGCTTCAGGCTGCCCCCTTTAGATTCAGTCCTCTGTAATTATGGAACCCAGATCTCAAATCCCCCTGTGCCAACAGTCTTGCAGATTTCCTTTCTCCAGTCAGGGGCTGTGCCTGTCCCAAGGGATGTGGCTGGGTGTTGCTCGGTCTCCCTCTGACCCTCTGGACTCAGAGATCTGGCAAACTTTCCTGCCCAGGTCTCTGGTTTTTACCTTTCCAGGGGAACTCTGCCCTTCCCGGCTGCAAACTGTCTCACCAGCTGAGTTTCCTTCACCAATTCAGGGGTGGATGTTATCTGTTTCAGCTGCTCATTCTATTTGCTCCAGGACAAGCCTTGGGACGCATCTGCCTATTCCACCGCTATCTTGTCTCTCCTGTATCATTGTTTATTAAACAAGTTTCCTTTTCTGGTCCAGGGGCTGCCATCAGAACTATGATTGCCTCATCAGATTTTGATTTGCAAATATTTTCCCCTGTTTGTGGGTTGTTTTCACTTTCTGTTTTGTTGTTGTTGTTAATCCTCTCCTGAGAATATTTTTTCCATTGATTTTTAGAGAGAATGGAGGCGGGGAGGGAAGAGAGAGAGAGAAAGAAAGAGAGAGACATATCAATGTGAGAGACACATTGATTGGTTGCCTCCTGGACAGGCCCTGACCAGGCCAGGGATTGAACCTGCAACCCAGGTATATGCCCTTCATTTGGAATCTAACCAGTGACCTTTCGGTGCTGGGGCCAGTGCTCTAACCATTGAACTTACTGGCCAGGGCTGTTTGCACTTTCTTGATGGTATCATCTGAGCACAAAGTTTAAAATTTGATGCAGTCTAGGCTCTCTAGATTTTCTTTTTTTACTTATGCTTTTCTTTAGATTTTTATAATTGGATTTAAAAAATAACTTTTCCACCAGTTAATTTAATGTGGTTAAATATATTATTAAAACCAGAAATAATCAGTGTGTTGTGGTTGGGGAGATGTTGAGTGCAGTATATTTAATCTTATTAAGATAACTTGGGACTGCTTCTCATGATACAGACATAACTAGACAGCTCCAGTTGCAGTTATACCAGCAGTTCAACTATCACAATGGTTTAGTCAGATCTGGAAGGAAATGGGACCCTCTGGAAATCACTGCATAAATAGTAACATACATTTTGAAAATTATTTTTCTTGCTCCAAATTTTATAGAACAGTTATACCTATAAATAGGGAAATTAACCATTATTGCTTCTAAAATCATCATCAACACAGTATTACCAACCTGGAACAGTTACCTGTCCTCCCTTTCACCCCCAGCTGGGGTAACTCATTAGAATCTGGAGAAGTGAGAAAATGTGGTTTGAAAAAATAGATATTCTATGTTTTGTATTTGAAAATAAAAGTTCAAACTTTATTTTTATACTTCAAAAATAGAAGATAAAGCTTACCATCTAGGTTCCTAAGAGAAAGTCACCAGAAATGACAAGGACTGGGAGAGATAGTGAGTTGTATATTTGTCCAAAAAAGACCTGAGTTTAAAAACACCAGGAAGCAGTGTCCCACGGGAATAAATGGTTAATGTTACAGAGGTTCAAATCTCAATGCTCCTGACCATCATTTCAAATCCTGTAACTGTCTTTAAAGAATAGATACTTTTACCCTGGCCAGGGGGGCTCAGTGGTTAGAGCATCAGCCTGTGCACTGAAGGGTTGCGGGTTTGATTTCCAGTCAAGGGTTGGGGTTCCATCCCTGGCCTTCCATCCCTGCATGGGCACATGCAGGAGGTAACCAATTGATGTGTCTCTCTCATGTGGGTGTTTCTCTCTCTCTCTCCTTCACCCTCCCTCCCTTCCACTCTCTCTTAAAAAAAAAAAATCAATGGAAAGAATATGCTCCAGTAAGGATTAACAAAAAAACAACAAATGAAGAAGGAACCACATGAAAGAGGTAAGAGGAACAGAAGCAACAGCTGGTGCACAGACCCTAAGGTAGGACCTTCCGGGGCGGGTTTGAGAAACATAAAGGTCGATGTGCTGAAGCCTAGAGACCTAAGGGAGGGTTAACAAGGGTGACATCAGAGCAACAGCAAGAATTCAGACCAGGTGGGTCCTGTGGGCCAAGGTACAGACAGACTAGGACTTCTTTTCTGACTCAAACAGGGCTCCATTGGAAGCTGTTTGGTAGAAGAATGACAGCTTTGGCTTTTAAAAGGTCTGGTTGCTAGGTAGAAGCAGAGAGAGCCAAGAGCAAGGTTTTGAGTGAGCGAGGTGAAGGATGGTGATACCTGGGACCAGAGCAGTAACAGCTGAATAGAACTTTAGGGGAAGCGCAGATGTCAATACATAAAAGAAACCAGTGGGGGTAAGTAAACATGGGTATACTCACTGCCAAACAAAACTAGCGTGTAACTTAAAACTAGCAGAAGAAATCTCAAAGCAGCCAATGGAAATGAGGAAAACAGGAAAAAAGCGCTCAGATATATAAAATGGAAATTTTGAATTTATTGATTTTTGTTTTATTTCTTACTTACCTCACACATTTTCTGAAATAAAGCCATATTACTTTTTATATTTTGTTCTTTTTTAAGATATATTTTTATTGATCACAGAGAGAAAGGGAGGGAGACAGATACATCAGTGATGACAGAGAATCATTGATTGGCTACCTGCCACACACCTCCTACTTGGAATCGAGCCAGCAACCCAGGCATGTGCCCTTGACCGAATTGAACCCGGACCATTCAGTCCGCAGGTCAACGCTCTATCCACTGAGCCAAACCAGCTAGGGCTCTTTTTCTTTTTTAAAAAATATGGAACGCTTCACGAATTTGCGTGTCATCCTTGCACAGGGGCCATGCTAATCTTCTCTGAATCGTTCCAGTTTTATTACATGGGCTGCAGAAGCCAGCACACTATATTACTTTTTAAATTTTGAAGAGTTTGTTTTTGTACTAAGGGCCAGGGCCTCACTTTGGAAAACCAGTCTCTGGGAGCCACCTCACCTGTCTAGAGTTCAACATATAGAAGCAGAACTGGAGTTTGGGAGAGGGGTGGCTAAAATGAGGAGAGCCCTAGCCGGTTTGGCTCAGTGGATAGAGGGTCCTGTGGACTGAAGGGTCCCTGGTTTGATTCTGGTCAAGGGCACATGGCCGGGTTGCGGGCTTGATCCCCAGTCTGGGGCGGGGGGGGCGGGGGAGGGAATGGCGTGCAGGAGGCAGCCAATCAATGATTCTCTCTCATCATTGATGTTTCTATCTCTCTCTCTCCCTTTCCCTTCCTCTCTGAAACCAATAAAAATATATTTAAAAATAAATAAATAAAATGAGGAGGAGGGGGGTGGGGCCCACCTCTGTGATCTTGCTACTTAACTGATCCTTCAGACCTTGCTCAAAATTTCCCTCCCCAAGGTGTTCCCACCACAAAGCTGGCTCAGTGCTCCCCACAAACAAAGCAGAATGCCTTAGAACAGGGCCACAAACTTGAATAATTTGGGGGCGGGGTCAGCCAAGTAATAGATGTGGCAAGTCTGAAAATGGTGAGTCATATTATAACTTGGGAGTGGAGAGAAAATGAATGTCTTAGGTTGGTTACCCCGAAGTGGGCCTTTCGATGAGCTGCTGTGCGCAAGTGATTTATTAAGGAGGGTCCCCCTAAAGAAACCTGGAAGGGAATGGAAGAAGGACTGGAAGGGGAAGAAACAAACAAGGGTTCAATTTCAGAGTCTGCATCTGCAGGTGAGGTGGTTCCAGGAGCTGAAGCTCCATTTTCCAAAATGAGTCACCACCAGTCAAGCACAAAAGCACGCACAAGACAAAAGAGGGGCAATAGAATCAGTGTAAGAGGTTTAACAGGAACTGGAGGACACACCATCACACTCATGCAGTTTCTTTGACTGTGCCTAATCCCATCTTCCTCATTGGCTTACGGTGGGGGTGGGGAATAGAGAGGGAGCTAAAAAATTAACTGTTACTTCTACTTGGCTTAAAGATTTTAGCCTGTTCACTTAGTTTGATCAGTGTCTTTAGTTGCTGCTCAGTCTTCTTAGATATGTTTACTTTCTCAGTTACCCCTCCACACCCCCTACTCCATCCCCTCTGCTTCTCTTCTGGTATCTTCAGATATGGGGGTGGGGGTGTCTTATACAGCTCCTACAATGATAGAGAAAGGCTGAGGTTCCAGATGAGGTACTTCTCTGGCCTCTGGGAGGATGGCTGTAGTACATTTGTACATTTGCAGGTTGCCTGAATGTCATTCACCTCTGGTTTGGTCTGTCAGTTTGTCACAGTCTGGGGTAATGCCCTCCTGACTTGGTGTCACATTGGCCTCCACCAGCCATAGCTCCACCCCCCCTCCCGCCCGCCCCCGCCCTGGGCCTGTGCCATGTTTCCCCTCCAGCTTTCAGGCTTAGCAGTCACAGGTAACGCTGGTGGTCTTGATCCGGCATCTAGAAGGGTTCAGGAATCTGGAGAAGGCGCTGTGTGTAAATGATTAAAGAGTCCAGAAACGAAACATAATTTTGAAAGGCATTATAGGGAGTCAGAGAAGCCTGGCTAAAGAAACCAAGTTCTCCTTGTCTCAGGACCCTTTGCTTTTTATTAACACAATTTGTCCTAAGGCGAGGTAGATATACATCAAAGGCCAGGGTTTGTATACAGAAGCATTGTCAGATTGGAGGAAATTGCCTATGGCTGTTCAGGTGTTTGGCCAGTAGGAGGCAATAATATGTAGATTAAAATGCCCTTAGCTGTCTGGCAGCAAGCAATCATTTTATGCATCCCTTTCAGGTTTGGGGAAATGCACTCAGCCATTTCCAGATGATTCAGCCCTGCTGACATGCTGGAATTGGCTTCCGGCAACAGGCCTATTTATTGTCCACTCACTCTGACCATCAACTCTCAACTTACCCACATTGGTATGGGGAGCCCCAGAGGCAAAAAACGTACACTGTAAAATTGGTCATTTTAAGTTGTACAATTTAGTAGCATTAATTGAATTTACAGTATTACACAACCATCACCATTATTTCCAAAAATTTTTTAACATCCTAAACACAGATTCTCCTGATTACCCCTTTCCTCAGCCTCTGGTCACCTTTAATCCACTCTCTATCTCTACCAATCTACTAGAGACCCGGTGCACAAAATTTGTGTGTGTGTGTGTGGGGGGGGGGCGGTGTCCCTCAGACCAGCCTGCACCCTCTCCAATCTGGGACATCCCTATCACAATCCGTGACTGCTGGCTCCTAACTATTCGCCTGCCTGCCTGCCTGATTGCCTCTAACCGCTTCTGCCTGCCAGCCTGATCACCCCCTAACTGCTCCCTGCCAGCCTGACTGACGCCTAACTGCTCCCCTACCTGCCTGGTCACCCCCAACTGCCCTCCCCTGCTGGACCAATTGCCCACAACTGCCCACCCCTGCCAGCCCAATTTCCTTCAACTGCCCTCCCCTGCCGGCCCAAACTCCCCTGCTATGACCCGCCTCCTCCACCGGGACCCCCCTCCTCTGCAGGAGGTGGTGAAGACGCTGGGACCAGCCTCCTCTGCGCTGCGTGGAGCTGAGGGATGCCCAGGAGGCCTCACCACGAGGAGCGGTCACCGGGCCCCGCCTCCACTGTGCGCATGGCCATCTTGTGGCAGCCATCTTGTGATGACATCACACACAAGAGCGTGATGCCCACCTAGGCTTTTATTAGTATAGAGACCCAAATCGCCTGGATATATTGCTAAACTGAAAATTCTAGTTCAGTAGACACTTTAACAAGCTCACAGTTGATGAGAATGCTGCAGGTCCATGTATTTCACTTTGATCATGTTTACCTCAAACAAATAGACAGCCAGATATTTCTCCAGCAAAAATGGTTTGTTAAAGAACAATAAGAATTATAATTTGGGACATGCAAATCACACACAAGTCCAAGAAACAAGAGGGGCTCTTTTACGGACCTGGGAGGGGCTTTTGTAAGTGAAGAGTTCATTGAAAGAAGCTCAAAGTTTGAAATCTAGTGGCGTTTCATTGGCTGACCTACAGAAGTCTCCTATTTGCTGAGCTGTTACTGGACAAGAAGAAATCTTTTCTTCCTCCTGCTAAGGCAAGATATGTCTCCTGCCCTTGGGGTCAGTAGTGTGTGTTGAGTGACAAGTGCATGGGAGTTCTCTCTTCTAGCCTGCTGGCCCAGTGTCCATTTGGTAGGAGCATGTGTGGGAGGTGGCCAGTCAATGTGTCTCTCTCACATCGATGTTTCTCTCTGTCTCTCTCCCATTCCTACCTCCCTTCCACTCTCTCTAGAAATCAATGGAGGGGATATCCTTAAGCAAGAATTAAATAAAAAAAAGCAGCAAGAGGAAAGCAGTTAGTTACCTACAAGTTTCATATTACTGTCAGCTGCTTTCTCAAAAGAAACTTTGCAGGTCAGAAAAGAGTGGCAAGAAATATTCAAAGTGATGAAAAGCAAGGACCTACAACCAAGATTACTCTACCCAGCAAAGCTATAATTTAGAACTGAAGGTCAGATAAAGAGCCTCCCAGACAAAGAAAAGCTAAAGGAGTTCATCACCACCAAATGAGGAGGAGGAGGAGGAGGAGGAGAAGGAGGAGAAGGAGGAGGAGGGGGAGAAGAATCCTATCTAATAAAAGAGAAAAATGGTAATTGGCGTACGACGATACCCTTTTCATTGGCTAATCAGGGCTATATGCAAATTAACTGCCAACTATGATTGGCAGTTAACTGCCAACTAAGATTGGCAGTTAACTGCCAACAAGATGGTGGTTAATTTGCATATGTAGGCACAATGCAGGGAGGCAAAAGGGAAAGCAGGAAGAAGCCCCCTGCCACTGACAGTGATCGGAAACCCAGGGGGGAGCTAAGAGCTTGGGGGCAGGGCAAAGGCGGCCCTGAGGCCGCCTTTGCCCTGCCCCCCAGCCATGATCAGAGAATCAGGCGCCTTTGCTGCCCTGGCTAGTGATAGCAGGAAGTAGGGGTGGAGCCAGTGATGGGAGCTGGGCACAGTCGAAGCTGGCAGTCCCGGGAGCTAGGGGTCCCTTGCCTGGGCCTAAAGCGGAGCCCACAATCTCGGGGCCACTGCAGCTGCGGGTCCCCGCTGCCCGGGCCGGACGCCTCAGCCAGAGGCATTAGGCCTGGGCAGGGGTGGAGCCTGCAACCGCGGGGAGCTGGGGGTCCCCTGCCCAGGCCTGACACCTCTGCCGGAGGCCTCAGGCCTGGGCAAGGGGCCGATCCGGTGATTGGTGATCGGAGGGTGATGAGGGTCAACTCCTCTGGCCGAGGCATCAGGCCTGGGCGGGGGGCTGAGCCGGGGATTGGGGGGATATGATGGTCCCCTTGCCCAGGCCTGAAGCCTGGGTCAGAGGCCTCAGGCCTGGGCGGGGGCCAGAGCCAGTGATCGGGGGGAGATGGGGGTCCCCTGTCCAAGCCTGACACCTCTGGCGGAGGCGTCAGGCCTGGGCAAGGGGCCGATCAGGTGATCAGAGGGTGATGGGGGTTTACGCCTCTGTCAGAGGCATCAGGCCTGGGCTGGGGGCCGATCCTGCGATTGGAGGGTGATGGGGGTCAATGCCTGAGGGCTCCCAGTACGTGAGAGTGGACAGGCTGGGCTGAGGGACACTACACACACACACACACACACACACATACACACACCAAGTGCACGAATTTTGTGCACCGGGCCCCTAGTATGAATAATAAAATGGCAATAAGTACATATCTATCAACAATTGAATCTAAAAATCGAAATAAATTAACAAGCAGAACACAACCAGACTCAGAGATAGAGCATTTTGACGGTTGCCAGATGGGAGAGGGGATGGAGAGGAATGGGAAAAAAGGTGAAGCAAGTAATACAAATTAGTAGTTATAGTGTCGTCATGGGGGTGTAAAGTACAGCATAGGGAATATAATCAATAATATTGTAATAATTATGTATGGTGTCAGATGGGTATGAGATTTTTTCAGGATGATCATTTAATTACTTTTATAATGTCTAATCACTGGGGTGTACACCTGAAACTAATATACTGCATTTCAACTGTAATTGAAAAAATAAAAAATAATGATAAAAGAGTTCTTTCAGAAAGAAAAAGGTGATATTGAATTAGGGGCCCATCCTACTCCATTATGATCTCATCTTAACTAATTGATGAGATCTGCGGAGAACCAAGATGGCGGCATAGGTTAACGCCGGAGTTTGCTGCTTTGAACAACTACTTCAAAAGTGTAACCAAAAAACGGAAGGGACATCACCCAGAACCACAGGAATGCTGGCTGAGTGGAAGTCCTACAACTAGGAGGAAAGAGAAACGCACACGGACACTCAGAGGAGGCGCAGTGCTGAAGTCAAATTCTGAGGTGCGGAGTGCGCGGAGCGGGCTGGCGGCGGCGGAGGGCGCGGTTGTTGTTTTCAATCGGGAGGGAGTCGCAGACTCTGAGCACCAGATCCAGGCGAGTCTTTAGGGACCCAGACTCAAACGGGAGAAGCGGGACTGTCTGGCTTCGGTCAGAGCGAGTGCAGCTTTCTCTCTGAGCTTTGCAGCGGGTGCTGGGACTCAGAGAGGCAGAGCCCCTTGGGACAGGACTGAGAGCCGCCATAACTGCTCTCTCTGGCCCACCCTGTTGATCCTGTGCGACCCGCCCCGCCCAAGCCCAGCGCAGAACCATTTGCCGGATAGCCTCAGGCAAAGGCTAGATTAGCACCTCCCTAGAGGACAGAAGTTCTCTCACCGCTGACACAGCTGATTCTCATAGCCACTTGGCCTGGAGGTCAAACCCTCCCTGGAATTAGCTACAACAATCAAGATTTATCTATAAGACTGCGAACAAAGACCACTAGGGGGTGCACCAAGGAAGCATAACAAAATGCGGAGACAAAGAAACAGGACAAAATTGTCAATGGAAGAAATAGAGTTCAGAACCACACTTTTAAGGTCTCAAGAACTGTTTAGAAGCTGCCGATAGACTTAATGAGATCTACACGAAAACTAATAAGACCCTCGATCTTATATTGGGGAACCAACTAGAAATTAAGCACACACAGACTGAAATAACGAATATTATACAGACGCCCGACAGCAGACCAGAGGAGCGCAAGAATCAAGTCAATGATTTGAAATGCGAGGAAGCAAAAAACATCCAACCGGAAAAGCAAAATGAAAAAAGAATCCAAAAATGCGAGGATAGTGTAAGGAGCCTCTGGGACAGCTTCAAGCGTACCAACATCAGAATTATAGGGGTGCCAGAAGATGAGAGAGAGCAAGATATTGAAAACCTATTTGAAGAAATAATGACAGAAAACTTCCCCCACCTGGTGAAAGAAATGGACTTACAGGTCCAAGAAGCGCGGAGAACCCCAAACAAAAGGAATCCAAAGAGGACCACACCAAGACACATCATCATTAAAATGCCAAGAGCAAAAGATAAAGAGAGAATCTTAAAAACAGCAAGAGAAAGAAACTCAGTTACCTACAAGGGAATACCCATACGACTGTCAGCTGATTTCTCAACAGAAACTTTGCAGGCCAGAAGGGAGTGGCAAGAAATATTCAAAGTGATGAATAGCAAGAACCTACAACCAAGATTACTTTATCCAGCAAAGCTATCATTCAGAATTGAAGGTCAGATAAAGAGCTTCACAGATAAGGAAAAGCTAAAGGAGTTCATCACCACCAAACCAGGATTATATGAAATGCTGAAAGGTATCCTTTAAGAAGAGGAAGAGGAAGAGGAAGAAAAAGGTAAAGATACAAATTATGAACAACAAATATGCATCTATCAACAAGTGAATCTAAGAATCAAGTGAATAAATAATCTGATGAACAGAATGAACTGTTGATTATAATAGAATCAGGGACATAGAAAGGGAATGGACTGACTATTCTTGGGGGGGAAAGGGGTGTGGGAGATGTGGGAAGAGACTGGACAAAAATCGTGCACCTATGGATGAGGACAGTGGGTGGGGAGTGAGGGCGGAGGGTGGGGCGGGAACTGGGAGGAGGGGAGTTATGGGGGGGGGGAAAGGAACAAATGTAATAATCTGAACAATAAAGATTTAATTTAAAAAATAAATAAAAATTGATGAGATCTAATTGGGTAATATGGGCAATTACCATATTACCCAATTAGATTACATTCTGAGGTATAGGGAGTTAAGATTTCAACATCTTTTTTTTTTTTTTTTGGAAGGACAATTTAATTTATAAGTAACACATCAGCAATTGGAAAAAAATGTGTATTATGATGCTATTGAGTGGGGTATTCTAATATGTCAATTATATCCTGTTTGTTGATTATGTTATTGAACTCTTCTATATGCTTACTGATTTTCTGTCTAGTAGTTCTATTAGTTCTTAACAATATATTGTTAAAGTCCCTAGTGGTAATTGTGGATTTCAATTATATCAACTTTTGTTTCATGTGTTTGGGGGACCTGTTTCTTGATATATACACATAGAGTGTTGCTTTGACTTTCTGATGGATTGATTCTTTTATATTATGTAATATCCCTCTTTGCAGTAATTTTCTCTGTTCTGAAATCTATTTTATTAGATATTGATATAGTCACTCTTGCTATTTATGACTAATATTTGTGTGCTATATCTTTTTACATCCTTTTCAGTTGTCTATGTCATTTAATTCAAAGTGAGATACTTATAAACATCATATAGTTGGCTGGTATTTTTTTAATCTACTCTGCTAATCTCTGTCTCTTGATTGGTGTATTTAGACAATTAACATTTAAAATATCTGTTGATATGTTACCCTTAAGTCTGCCATTTTAAAATTTGTTTTCTATTAGTTTTCTCTGGTTCTCATAACTATTTCTCTTGTTTTCATTAGGATTACTTGAACATTTTTCTTTAGAATTCTGTCTTCATTTATTTATTGTGATTTTGAGTATACAGTATTTCTGTATAGTTTTCTTAGTAGTTGTTTTGTGTATTACAAATACATTGCAAATGTTAGCACTTTGATAATGTGCGGAAACCTCAGTTCCATATATTTTATATATTTCTCACATTTAAATAATATCATCTTGAGTATCAGATGATGCTGTAATTTTGTTTCAATTATCTAATATAATTTATAAACTCATCAGGAAAGGTATAGTATATTCTATGTGCTCACATATTTGTTGTTTTCATTGTTCCTTCTTCCTGATATTTCAAGATTCTTTTCAATTTTTTCCCCACTTTGGTTCAAGTCATCTAATTATATTCATCCACTCTGATCTTAATTACTATTTCAATAAGATAAATCTCATAGGACCTTTCATACAATATCTTAGAAAGTTAAAAATAATAACTTAAAATTACTTTAAAATATATAGTTTCCAAAAAAAGTGTATACACACACTTTGAATAATTTAGAGGTAATGTTTACTAAAATGCATTTCATTTTCAAAATTGAGCTGTCAGATGTTAAAATGTGTATACATTTTTGAGACATACTGCATATTGTTCTGAATTCATAAATAAATTTTATATACAAATAAAAAAAAAAAAGAAAGAAAAAGGTTTTCTAAAAGTAGTTTCAATACTATAGAAACAATATTCAAATGGTATTATGAATCAATATCTAAAAATGAACTCAGGAAAATATCTATCCTATCTAATAAAAGAGAGACATGGTAATTAGCTGTACATCCGCTACCCTTCCCATTGGCTAATCAGGGCAATATGCAAATTAACTGCCAGCCAAGATGGTGGCCGGCAGCCAGGCAGCTTAAAGCGAACATGAGGTTTGGTTGCTTCAGTGACGGAGGACTCCAACGTTCCCCACCTGCTGCTGCTGGCCTCTAAGCTTGCAGTTTGAAACATTGTTACAAATATAGACTGGAGTTTGCTGCCTGGAACAACCACTTCAAAAATACAACTAAAAGACGGAACGGACATCGCCCAGAACCACAGGAAGGCTGGCTGAGGGGAAATTCTTCAACTAGAAGGAAAGAGAACAGCATACCGAGACTCAGAGGAGGTGCAGTGCAGAAAATACAAAGGTGCGGAGGTGCGCGCGGAGCGGGCTGGCGGCTGAGGGCGCGGTTGTTGTTTTCAATCAGGAGGGAGTCTCAGATTCTGAGCTCCAGTTCTGGGAGGGTCTCTAGGGAACCAGACTCAAATGGGAGAAGCGGGACTGTCTGGCATCGGTCGGAACAAGAGGGCAGCTTTCTCTCCAAGGTTTACAGCGGTTGCTGGGACTCTGAGAGGCAGAGCCTCTGGGGACGGGACTGAGAGCAGCCATAACTACTCCCTCCACCCGCCCTGTTGATCCCGAGCAACCCGCCCCGCCCAAGCCATGCACAGAGCCATTTGCCAGATAGCCCCAGGCAAAGGCTAGATTAGCACCTCCCTAGAGGACAGAAGTTTTCCCACTGCAGACACAGCTGATTCTCACAGCCAGTTGGCCTGGAGGCCAAATCCCCCTAGTATTAACTACAACAATCAAGGCTTAACTACAAGACTGCGCACAAAGACCACTAGGGGGTGCACCAAGAAAGCATAAAAAATGTGGAGACAAAGAAACAGGACAAAATTGTCAATGGAAGATATAGAGTTCAGAACCACACTTTTAAGGTCTCTCAAGAACTGTCTAGAAGCCGCCGATAAACTTATTGAGATTTACAAGAAATCTAATGAGACCCTCGATGTTGTGATAAAGAACCAACTAGAAATTAAGCATGCACGGACTGAAATAAAGAATATTATACAGACTCCCAACAGCAGACCAGAGGAGTGCAAGAATCAAGGCAAAGATTTGAAATGCGAAGAAGCAAAAAACACCCAACTGGAAAAGCAAAATGAAAAAAGAATCCGAAAATATGAAGATAGTGTAAGGAGCCTCTGGGACAGCTTCAAGCATACCAACATCAGAATTATAGGGGTGCCAGAAGATGAGAGAGAGCAAGATATTGAAAACATATTAGAAGAAATAATGACAGAAAACTTCCCCTTCCTGGTGAAAGAAATAGACTTACAGGTCCAGGAAGCGCAGAGAACCCCAAACAAAAGGAATCCAAAGAGGACCAAACCAAGACACATCATAATTAAAATGCCAAGAGCAAAAGACAAAGAGAGAATCTTAAAAGCAGCAAGAGGAAGAAAGTCAGTTACCTACAAGGCAATACCCATACGACTGTCAGCTGATTTCTCAACAGAAACTTTGCAGGCCAGAAGGTTGTGGCAAGAAATAGTCAAAGTGATGAATGCCAATAACCTACAACCAAGATTACTTTATCCAGCAAAGCTATCATTCAGAATTGAAGGTCAGATAAAGAGCTTCACAGATAAGGAAAAGCTAAAGGAGTTCATCACCACCAAACCAGGATTATATGAAATGCTGAAAGGTATCCTTTAAGAAGAGGAAGAAGAAGAAGAAGGTAAAGATACAAATTATGAACAACAAATATGCATCTATCATCAAGTGAATATAAGAATCAAGTGAAAAAATAATCTGATGAACAGAATGAACTGTTGATTATAATAGAATCAGGGACATAGAAAGGGAATGGACTGACTATTCTTGGGGGGGAAAGGGGTGTGGGAGATGCGGGAAGAGACTGGACAAAAATCGTGCACCTATGGATGAGGATAGTGGGGTGGTAAGGGCAGAGGGTGGGGAGGGAACTAGGTGGAGGGGAGCTATGTGGGGAAAAAAAAGAGGAACAAATATAATAATCTGAATGATAAAGATTTAATAAAATAAAAATAAAATAAAATAAAAGAAAATAAAAGAAACATTGTTACAAATATTGAAGCTAAACAAAACCCCAGAAACCTGCTTTCAGCCAGCTGGGATCTCAGAGCGGGAGTTGAAACAGTGTTTTGATTATAGAACCCAAACAAACCAGATACGTGCTTTCAGCAGCAGAGGCCTAAGACCTGGAGCCAAGGCTCAGAGCTAAAGCTGGCCCAGAATAAAAAAAAAAGAAAGAAAAAAAAGGAGTGGTTGGGAGCTTCACTCACCCACCAGCCTGAAAACAGCCCTCAGCCCCTCACCCAGACTGGCCAGGCACCCCAGTGGGGACCCCCACCCTGATCCAGGACACCCTTCAGGGCAAACCAGCTAGCCCCCACCTGTGCACCAGGCCTCTATCCTATATAGTAAAAGGGTAATATGCCTCCCAGCACCGGGATCAGCGGACTCACGAGGCCTCCCAGCACCGGAATCAGCATGACAGGGGGCAGCCCCCAAACCCCGATTGCCCTGCGGCTCTGTGTGTGACAGGGGGCGGGGCCACAACCTCCCTATCGGCTTTGCTCTGTTTGTGACAGGGGAAGGCGCCCCAACCCCCTGATCAGCCCTGCTCTGTGCCTGATAGGGGGAGCTCCCCAACCCCCTGATCACCCTGTGGCTCTGTGTGTGACAGGGTGTGGCGCCCCATCCCCCACCCCCCACGGGCCCTGCTCTGTATGTGATGGGGTAGAGCCATAACCTCCCCATCAGCCCTGCCTTGAGTGTGACAGTGGCGGCGCCCCAACCCCCTGATCGGCCCTGCTCTGTGGGTGATAGAGGCTGGCGCCCCAACCTCCCTCCACAGGCCCTGCTCTGTGTGTGACGGGGTAGAGCCATAACCTCCCCATCAGCCCTGCCCTGAGTGTGACAGGGTGCGGCGCCCCAACCCCCTGATCCACCCTGCTCTGTGTGTGACAGGAGGCGGTGCACCAACTCCCCTATCGGCCCTACTCTGTGAGTGACAGGGGAGAGCTCCTCAACCCCCTGATTGGCCCTTCTTTGTGTGTGGTATGGGGGTGCTCCCCAACCCTCTGATGGGCCCTGCTCTGTGAGTGACAGGGGGGAGTTCCCCAACTCCCTAATCGACCCTGCTCTGTGCGTGACAGGGTACAGAGCCCCAACCCCCCTGACGGGCCCTGCTCTGTGAGTGACAGGGGGCAGCGCCCCAACCCCCTGATCGGCCCTGCTCTGTGCATGACAGGGGGTGGCGCCGCAACCTCCCCATCGACCCTGCCTTGAGTGGGAGGGCCTTGAGTGTGACTGGGGGCAGTGCCCCAACCCCCCAATCAGCCCTACCCTGAGCGTGACTGAGGTTGGCATCACAACCTCCCGATCCACCCTGCTCTGTGCATGACAGGGGGCAGCGCCCTAACTCCCCAATCGGCCCTGCTCTGAGCCCGACCAGGGGCTGTACCTAGGGATTGGGCCTGCCCTCTGCCACCCGGGAGCAGGCCTAAGCCAGCAGGTCGTTATCTCCCGAGGGGTCCCAGACTGTGAGAGGGCACAGGCCGGGCTGAGGGACCCCCTCCCCCCCCCCCCGCCGAGTGCACAAATTTTTGCACCCGGCCTCTAGTATATATATAAAAGCCTAACCAACCGTCGGACCATCTGACCGGCCGACCAGCCAGTAGCTAAAATGCACACTGACCACTAGGGGGCAGACGCTAAATGCAGGAGCAGAAACCCCTGTTAAGAAACATGGAACAGACTGATGAATCTCAGAGGGAAGTGGGGAGGGGGAAGGCGGGAAGAGATTAACCAAAGATCTTATATGTATACTAGAGGCTTGGTGCACAGATTCCTGCACCGGGGGAGTCCCTCGGCCTGGCCTGTGGGGATTGGGCCAAAACCAGCTCTCTGACATCCCCTGAGGGGTCCCAGATTGTTAGAGCGTTCAGGCCAGGCACAGGGATCCCACTGGTGCACGAAATCGTGCACTGGGCCTCTAGTAAATATATAAAAGCCTAAGAGACCAAATGACAGAAAGACCAGTCGCTATGATGCGCACTGACCACCAGCGGGCAGATGCTCAATGCAGGAGCTGCCCCCTTGTGGTCAGTGTGCTCCCATAGCCAATCTCCCCTGGCCCCTCCTCCAAGCTGGCCAACCTCCGCGGCCCCAATAGGCCCCAATCATTGGCCAGGCCAAAGGAACCCACCTGTCCATGAATTTGTGCTCTGGGCCTCTAGTCCAGAATAATAAAAGCATAATATGCTAATTAAACTGGACAGCCAAATGTCCTTCTGGACATCCTTCTGGACAAAGCTGCGGTGGCTGCAAGAGCCGAGGGCAGGCAGTTGCAGCAGCTGTGAGGGCCAAGGACAGGCAGCTGTCACAGTGGCCGGCAGCGGCAGCAGCGGCGGGGTGATGGGAGTGGTGTCTTCCCCTGATCGGCCAGTCAACTCCCACAGATAAGACATCCCTGAGAGCTCCCAGACTGCGAGAGGGGGCAGGCCGGGCTGAGGGGACCCCCCCCCGCCAAGTGCAGGAATTTTCATGCACTGCGCCTCTAGTGAAAGTATAATATACTAGAGGCCGGATGCATGAAATTCATGCAAGAGTAGGCCTTCCGTCCGCCAGCTGCTGGCACCTGGTTCCCTCCGGCATTTGGGACCCAGGTTTCCCTGGCAGCCCCAGCTTCGTCCAGAAGGTCGTCCAGAAGGATATCCGGTCTAATTAGCATATTACACTTTTATTATTATAGATAAACTTGCTGGTGCCATTTTTGAAGTTTGTCCTATTATCATCAAGCAGGTTTTTCTTGCTTTATTGTGATATAATTGACAGATAACATTATGTAAGTTTAAAGTGTATAATGGGATGATTACTACATTAGGGTAGTTATGAGATCAATCACCTCACACAATTATCTTTATTTTTGTGTTTGAGAACATTTAAGATTTACTTTCTTAGAAACTTTCAAGTATACCATACAGTATTGTTAACTATAGTCACCATGCTGTACATTAGATCCCCAGAACTTATTCATCTTATAACTGGAAGTTTGTACCCTTTGACCAACATCTCCCTATCTTCCCATCCCAAACAGTTGTTTTATTGTATGACTGAGTGTACTTAAACCTTAATTTAGCACATGAATAAATAAAAAGATGCAGTTAAATAATTTTTGTTGAAAAACACTAGGCAATTAAAGAGTCAATCTGAAACAGACATACAAAGGGGATGAAACTTATTTTTGATTTAATAATTGCCAGAATTAATTTAATTATAAATGTGCATTTCTCTTAATTTGGAATTTTTAGTGCTTAATCTTAGCAGTTCTTTAAAATCAATTTATGCTAAATTAATGATTATAAAGTACTTATGAGGAAAATTATTTTTAAGGCATGTGCTCATTTAAATGTACCTTATTACTTTCTGCAGGCAATAAAAATGTGCTATATTAGTTACTACACACCACGACTGGTGGGAATGCATGCATGCTCTAAATAGGAATACATTTTTTTACTGAACTAAAGAAAATTAGACTAAAATTGCCTTAACCATTAAAAAACAACAACAACACACAGGGGGTATCATTGCTCAATGGAAAAAGGACAGATTTTTGTTTTCTGGGAGTTGTGTGTTAGAGATTGCACAATGAGAGAGTTTTCTCCATTCTACAATATTCACAGGATTTTAGTAGGTGGATAAGAGAGTTTCCTGCCTTCCTGTGTCTTGGTGTGGTTTAGGTCCCCCCCACCCCCCATTTTTGAACGAAACTTACTACTCTATTGAGTTTATCTCCTTTTGACAAGTGCGTATGTTTTGAGCTATGCTGCTGGAAGAGAAGATGTTAAGGAAGATTCCCTTCACTAGAGTAATCTGCACAAGAGCAGAGAACACTCTTTTCCTTTTTAAATTTTCCCACCTCAGTAGCCGAGACCTTGCTATAGTGCCTCAACTGAGTTCAGCTGCTTAGCAACGGAGGTCTAAGACAAAAGTAGTTGAAACAAAATAGATTTTTTATTTATTGTTAAAGAAGTCCAGAGTAAGGCAAACCAGGTAACTCCTGTGATCACTGGGAACCAGGGACCTTCTACTACCTTTTGTTGTTGTTGTTAACCCTCACGCGAGGATATTTTTCATTGATTTTTAGAAAGAGTGGAAGGAAAGGGGAGAGACACAGAGAGAGAAACATTGATGTGTGAGAGACACATCAATTGGTTGCCTCCCACCTGGGTCTCAATCAGGGCCAGGGATCGAGCCTGCAACCTAGGTTTGTGTTCTTGACCAGAATCAAACCCAGAATCCTTCAGTTTACAGATTGATGCTCTACCCACTGAGCAAAACCAGCTAGGCCACCTTCTACTTCTTTTGCTCTGCCATCCTTATTCTATGACCATCATCCTTGAGAGGACCTTATAGTCCAAGATAACTGGACTACAACCATCTTTCCCTTACAGTAGGAAGCAGTAGAAAGGGGAAAGGGCGAAAAAGCTCCTTGCCTATTGCCTTTCTACCTTTTAAGAAGCCTTTCTGAAAGTCCCACCCAAAAGCTTCCACTTATTCTCATTGGTTACAATTTAGTTACAGTGCCATCCCTGATAGCAAGGCAGTCTGGGAACTGCAGTCCTTTAATTGGGCACATGGCCTTGGTAAGTAAATGCAGTGTTCTCAAACTAACAAAGGAAGTGGTAACAAGAAATTAATAAGGACATTGTAATGAGTTTTTTGTAAAGCAAAATTTACCTAATTTACAAGATTGTTCTTTGACTCTCCCCATCTTTTCTTAAAGTTAAAATTTTTTTTTTAGAAATTGAAATGATGGTAGACCCCTCCCCCCAAAGTCTTTACTTGACCAATAAAAAGTTAACTGCTAGTCCTCTAATATTATGTATATTTTACTGGCCCAACAAACCCAAAATCTAGGGAACTCCTGGACCTGTGAGATTTCTCCCAACTCCCAAGATACTCAGATGGATCTGTATCTTCAACACAGCCTGTATGCTTCATGTCTTCTGCTTGAAAGGTTCTCACTAGGTACCCATTGATTAGTGTAGGGCGTGGCTATAGGGTTAAGCCTCAGACTGACCTGTTGGCAAAGCCACAAACAAGTCCCAGCTTAGAGGGCATAGTCCTCTTAGCATAATTAGGTTTGACCTTAGGATGCTCCCTAGATCTTATCTGAGTAGCTAATGGGCTGAGGGAGGTGCAGCAAGTGCTGCCAAAACAAGTGAAACTCACAAGAACATTGTAACTATGGTGACCACTACCTTGTTTACCTCTGACTATAAAATAAAGGCTCAGCTTGCCTCTGGATCTCTCTCTGTGGCCTCAGCCAGGCACAGGAAGATCCACCTAGACCCAGCTTATTCTCTTTGTCATTTCTCCATCCTTCACCGCCCTCACTCAGGCTTGTGGAACCCTTGGCTGAGCTGGCTTGGCACAGATTAGTGTATCAATAAGGCTCAGACCAAGTGTTAATGCCCAGTGACACACAAAAATTGATGCCACCTCCAGGTGCTTAGTCAGGGCTTGCTTTGCAGTAAGGTAGAGAAACTCACTGAAGTCAGAATAGGTAAAGAGGTAGTTGTTGTGAGGACATGGGAGAATCTTGTGGACAACTGGGAACCAAAAAAAGAAATAGAGTCAGGTTGCCTTAAAATTATGCTTAAAAATAGAACACGGGGAATGGAAGCTACCCTCATATCTCTCATGGAATAACATGGCCTTTTGTTCAACTTCTTTTTTGCTTTCCTCTGCCAACCAACTTTTATTGTTATACTAGAGGCCCGGTGCACAAAATTCATGCACTGGAGGGGGGGTGGTGTCCCTCAGCCCAGCCTGCACCCTCTCCAATCTGGGACTCCTCGGGAGATGTCTGACTGCCAGTTTAGGACCGATCCCTGTGGCAGGGAACATCCCTCACACAATCCAGGACAGCTGGCTCCCAACTGCTTGTCTGCCTGCCTGATTGCCCCTAGCTGCTTCTGCCTGCCAGCCTGATCACCCCTTAACCACTCCCCTGCCAGTCTGATCGATGCCTAACTGCTCCCCTGCTGGCCTGATAGGCCCCAACTGCCCTCTCCTGCTGGCCCAGTGATCCCCAACTACCCTCCTCTGCCAGCCTGGTTGCCTCTAACTGCCCTACCCTGCTGGCCTGGTCCCCCCCAACTGCCCTCTACTGCTGGCCTGATCAACCACAACTGCCCTCCCCTGCAGGCCATCTTGTGTGATGGTGTGATAGTCAATTTGCATATTACCCCTTTATTATATAGGATTTTCCCCTCAGTAACTTTGGCTGGCATGGGAGTTTAGCTTTTGTGGTGTACAGTTTCTCATGGTTTCAATTCCAAATTCCCCAGCAATAGGGTGATTGGTTCACCAAGGGTCAGGTTACCATTCCTGGTTTAAGTAGCTGTGGCATGGAGTGGGATGATTAGTACAAACATGACTTCCTAATATGCATTATTTCAGAGAGCCCAGAGAGTCAGCATGTGGGGAGAGGGGGCTATACTTGCAACATTTTCCTTTTTCCATTAATTTTCATCTTGGGCAGCACTCTGTTTCCTGACCTCAGATCAAAGACCTTCACTATTACTTTCACTATTTCTTAAAGCATTTCATGCACAAATATTCTTCTTGTTTTCTTCTCTAATTAAATGTACATTTCCTTAGTCAGAATGTATTAAGAGGAAAGCAAAGTAGTAGTTAAAATGCATAAGAGTCTGGGATCACATCACCCCATCCTTACTGCTACCCTACCAAGAACTTGGGAAGTGGTCTGGTACCTAGCCTGGAGCATGAGCAAGAGCATAGCATGTGGTTAAGAAGTACAAGCCCCAGAGTCAATTAGCCTGGATTTGAAGGTACAATACACCTACTAGTAGTGTTTGCTCTGTGTATCAGTTTCTTCATCTGTGAAACTGGAATATCGTCTACCATATAGTACATAAGATCACTGTGAAAACTAAAGAAAATAATCTGGTCAAGGAGTCAGCTAAGTACCTGGGACTTAATAAACAGTCATTAAGTATTCACAGTTGAGAAACCAGAGGTCAATATTAGAGCCACGGACAAGACAGTGTTAAATGTTGGGGTGCCAACTAGAAACTAGGTGGGTGTTAGGATTAATTCTTGAAATGACAGCTGGAAACTAGGTTGGTATCTGGACTAATTCTGGGAATGAGTCTTACTACAATGGCTAGAATCCAAGACAGCTGATTTTATTTGTTGAATTCTGAAGATTTGATACTGTCAGGAACTCTGCAGCACTCAGCTGTGGTGTTTCCCCCTCTAGAATGTAAAGGTTCTAGTGGATGGATTCCATTAGAATGGGCTCTAATTCTAATTCTTTCTAAAGACGAAATAATTTTCACATACACATGCCATTTTTCATTTTTGCCACATTATTTAAATGTGATTGGACTTTATACTATGAAAACTTTCTAGAGGCACACGTACTCAACTTTCTAAGCCAATTAAAAATAGGATTTGTATGTATGAATTTGTTTCTTAGGAGACTTTTTAGGCATTTTAAAAAGAGATCATCTAGCCCTAACCAGTTTGGCTCAGTGGACAGAGCGTTGGCCTGCCAACTGAAGGGTCCCAGGTTCGATTCAGGTCAAGGGCATGTACCTTGGTTGCTGGCACATCCCCAGTAGGAGGTGTGCAGGAGGCAGCTGGTCCATGTTTCTCTCTCATCGGTGTTTCTAACTCTCTATCCCTCTCCCTTCCTCTCTGTAAAAAATCAATAAAATATATGTTTTTTAAAAAGAGATCTAATTACTTCTTAAAGTATAAGGATAGCACCATACATATGGATACCAGATGAAATGAATGTCTATAAATCTCCCTAAGATTAGTTGAATACTTATCCTATATGTGCTACCCATTTAGGTCTAAATTAGGTGTAAATATGTTGTCCTTTATTTACTATAAAGTTGAATGAGCCTAGCAACTTTGCTACCCACTGAATGAAAAAGACATAAAACCCGCAATATGGGAAGACCTCAATTATAACTACACTACAAACACTAGAAAGGATTTTTTTTCAGAAAAATATGTAAAAGGACCTGAGTATCAAAATAGATATTTTCTCTAAAGAAACGCAGGGTTCAATTCCTTCCTTTGCTGTTAAATACAAGACTTAAATATTAAACTGCTCAAATTTATCACCACACACAATGACTTCCTTCTTATGGCCAAGGGCCAAGGTGAGTGTTGCTCTGCATATGACTCTCGACACTGGCCCACACTGACCTATGCACACATCGAAAAGCACACACCTCTTTAGTTGCCAGGGAATGAATATTTTCAAGAATGAATTTCATACCTGATTCCTTAATGCAGTTGCAGATCCTGACAATTTTCTCTGGACTGGGTTCATAACGTCTACCTTGGTAAATTACCTAATTCCTGAATTCAATTTACTCTTTGGTAAAATGGGTATTCCTTCATTTTAGATAGAAGGCTGGAAGTGTTGGACTCTTTTTATTACACGCTTACACTGCCTTGTAGAACGTTTTTTTGAAAGCACTCCTTAAGTTGTAGTTTTATGACCATGAGGCATTGATTTAAAAAAAACTGAAACTGAAGGCTAGACTCCTCAAATTATTATTTTACAATGTCAACATCTATGAAAAATCTTATGCACTGCTAATTTCTAGAGTAAAAAAAAAAATTCACCAAGACAAGCTAATACTATTACCATGAATGAATTTTATACAAAATGCTGCTTTCCAGGTAAGTGGTTTAAATTCAGCTTTGAACCCGAATCAAACGCTGTATGGAACTGACTGGCAGCGGGGAGAGGGTGGCATTAACTCAAGAAGGCTTCCTTTTGTGTGCGACCACAGCTAGAAAGCATAGTCTAGGCCAGTGATGGCGAACCTATGACACGCGTGCCGGAGGTGGCACGCGAACTCATTTTTTTGGTTGATTTTTCTTTGTTAAGTGGCATTTAAATATAGAAAATAAATATCAAAAATATAAGTCTTTGTTTTACTATGGTTGCAAATATCTAAAAATTTCTATATGTGACACGGCACCAGAGTTAAGTTAGGGTTTTTCAAAATGCTGACACGCTGAGCTCAAAAGGTTCGCCATCACTGGTCTAGGCCTTGTTTGGTGGTCTTAGCCCCTTAACACTCAATTTTTCTTAAAAACAAAATCCAATTTCCATTTTACCTCCCCTGCATTGTGAAGACAGCGTTGAAATAATTGGGCCACAACCCGATTAAAACCCCCGGGTTTTTCCTCCGCGGGTCACCAGAGTTGGACGATGGCTGCCACAGCTCGCCCACCACGCCGCCCGGAAGCCGGCCCGCCGGCGACTTCCGCCCAGCCGGTGACAGGCTCCGCCCCGCCCCCTCGATTCGTTGGAATTTTCCCGCGGAGGCGCGGAGGGCCGCTCGCCAGGCCCCAGAGTGCACTGCGGGCGCGCGCGGCTCCACTGCCGAGCGACCGCGGGAAAATTCCAAAAAAGTCAAAACAAAACAAAGAAACTGTTGGAGGCGAAGCCAAGTTTTCAAGCCACAGAACTCGGGCGGTGGCGTCCTTCCCGCCACGGCCCAAACTGCTGAAGCAGCTCCGGCGCGGACCACCGGGTAAGAGGCCGCAGCACCCCGCTTCCTCTGGGGGGTCTGGCCGACACGTCAGCCCGGGCGTAGGGGTGGGTGGGAGGGAAGACTCGCGAGAACGCCCATCCGCCGCGCTCGGCGCCCGGAGGTGGGCGAGCGGGCTCCCGCCGAGTGCAGGGGGCGAGGAGGGGAAGTGGGTGGGGGCGTGGGGTGGTGCCAGCTCGCGCAGGGGCGGGGCCGCCGGCGGGGGCGGGGCCGGGAAGGGGGCGGGGTCGGCGGAGGGCGCCCCGGGAGAGGCGGCAGATGCGTTTGGCTTTATTGTTGTTTTTGTTGGTTGCCGCAGGCTGCCAGGTCTCTTTGGGGAGGGGCGCAGAGGTGAATTTCCTCCTCCCGGACCCGGGGCCTTCACCCTCTATCGCCGGCTGCGCCCTCCGCTCCTCCTCCCCTCCCGCTCCGGCGCCGGGGGGCGAGGCCCGGCCCTCGTGACCTCAGGCCTTTCGGCCTAGGCGGGGAGGAGGGTTTTGATGGACGTTCGTCTCCCCACCACTGTCTTTCAGCGCCAGGCCAAATCGGGCCCAAAACCCTTAAAAGAGTTTTCGGGGGGTGTTGTTTGTTGGCTTGCTTTTTTTCCATTATTATTTTTTTAATCGGGGGAGTGTTTACAACCACGAGCCCTCCATGGTCGTGTTCCCCTGGAGAGGGGAAAGGATTTGGAGTTTTTGAAACAACAGATTTGGGACCAGAATTTTAAGGAAAGGGGCCGAGGAGTTTTCTGGCCAAGGTCTGTGTGTGCGTGTGCTTTTTGTCCTAATCTGAAGCTTGGAAAGCTCCCGGGCTCCTGGGTTTATTCTAACTTGTGTCCCGTTTAATGAATGGATCTTAAATGAGATGTGATTGATTGATCAGAGGAACAGGGCACTTTCGGGCCACCCAACTTCAGCTGTTTGTGGATGTCACTCACCTTCAGTGATGTGCAGCTCAGGACATTTTCTCATTACTCCCCTCAAGAGGGGAGGGAAGGTTGTTACAAGTGGTAGAATTCATACCATGTGTTGGGATCATTTATTACATAAGCTTAGATAGAAAACATGTTCATTGTGACTTTATGCATTAAACTTAAACCAAATTGATGTTTCAGTCTAATGTACTGTGCCAGATTCACATGGAAATAAGCACATATATACATTACTCATACGAGAAAGATTGCATCCAAAAAGAATTTGCTTTCCCTAGTTAAAGCAAAGGCCTTTTACCCCGGGGTAAAAGTTAGGTCCTGCTTTAGAATTTGAATAATTATATTTTGTTATACATTTTCATTCATTTTTTTTTATTATTCAGTCATATTCCTCTTGATTTCTTGAAAAATATTTACTAAGGTTCCGGAAAAGACAGGCAAACTCTGTATTAGACTTTTTTGTTCCGTTCCTTAATAAAAAGCATTAACTTGATTGGCTGAGTGTGGAAGATGTGTTGCTGCATGCATGTGAAACTGTGCATGTACATTTTAAAATGAGTGGTGTTTTAAACTAGTTCCATATTTCAGCAAGTAGTTCCAGTAACAATTATACAAATTTTGTATTTATGAAAACCAGCTACAGGGAGGCCAGCCTGGGCAGTAGAAAGTTGGATTGATTAGCTAGGCTGCATAGAGTGCCAGAGAAATCGCACATGTGTGGCAGTTCCAAGTTGGTAGTGGTGAAGCCTCAAATCAGGCTTGAAATCAGCACCAAATGCATTTGTAAAATTTTATTTTAGCTGGGTGGGGTCTGTATATTCTCTGTTCTTGTTTATGGCTCCCGAATGACCGACTTTTTAAGATGAAAGAACACCTTTGGAGAAGTACATTGCGTTTGTAGTGTTTTAATAAAAATGCATAAGTGGAAGGAAAAAGTTAAAAATTCATCAGAAAAGTTAGGTAAAAATGCAAATCTAATAAAAGAAAATAAATTCTAAATATCATTTTTGTTTTTTTTGAAATCAGTTTAGAAGAGACCTTGCAAAGCTATCTGGTTCATTCTCTTAGGTTCTTCATAATCCCTTCTGGGTATGTAGAAATCATTTTCCTGTCATAATCTCTAATATAGGAGCATCTGTAATCTTACTGATACCTTTCTCTAGTTATAAGAAGGTACATTTCTAATGGAAATCACCTTTTTGAAAAAATATACTCTGATATATAAAGAATTGTGTTTTTTAGTAAATTTAGTAGATTTTTTGAATTGTGCAATGATCACCACTATTCAGTTTTAAAACATTTGCATCATCATAACAAGTTTGTGTTTGCAAGTTCATACTGAATCCTGGCTCTGGCTTTCAAGACCTCAGACAACCATTGGTTTGCTTTCTGTCTGTGTAGATTAGCCTTTCTGGACATTTCATATGAATGAATTCATAAAGTAAGTGCTGTCTTGTGTTGGGCTTTTTTCACTTAGCATAATGCGTTTGAGATTTATCCATCTGTAGCATGAGTAAGTAGTTCATTTATTTGCTGAATAGTATCCCATTGTGTGGATATACCACATCTTGTTTATCCATTCATCAGTTGATGGACACTTGAGTTGCTTTTACTTTTTGGCTATTATAAATAATGCTGATTTGAGCATTTGTGTGCAAGTCTTTGTGTGGACATATGTTTTCATTTTTCTTGAATAGATACATGAGTGGAATTGCTGGGTTGTATAGTAAGTTTGTGTTAGCAAATTATCTTCGCTCTTCTTCCCATTTTTATTTTACATACAAGTTGTTGGAAATTAACTTTACAATTTAATCTTTAGGCAACGGAATATTCAGTGAGACTATCGCCATACGGTCAGCAAAAAATACAATAACTCTTGGGATTGTGCTTCTGCTCATTTTGGAAAAAGGGTAAAACCTTGTTCATTTGTAAGAAGGATAGTTCTATCTTGTTAGGTAGCCATTACAAAGAGAATTAGAAAATATCTTGAACTGAATGAAAAAACCACAACATATTAAAATTTGTGGGATGCTATTTAAACAGTGCTTAAAAGGATATTTGTAACTTTAAACAGTTGTATTAGAAACGAATAAAGGCTGCAAATTAATAACTTAAGCTTCTTCCTTAAGAAATGAGAAAAAGGAGCAAATTAAACCCAAAGCAAGAAAAAGGAAAGATATAATAAAGAGAAGAGTGGAAATCAGTGAAATAGAAAACAGAAAAACAGTAAGTAAAATCAATGAAATGAAGAATTGATTCCTAATTTGTAATTAAGATTTTTCCCATAAAGGAAAATCCAGGAATAGGTAATTTCAGGGGTGAATTCCATCAAATATTGAAAGACGAAATAACACTTATCCTTCACAACCACTTTCAGGAAATATGAGAAGGGAACACTTCCCAACTCATTCTAAGATGCCAGCATTACCATAAAACCAAAACCAGACAAAGACATCACAAGAAAATTACCCACCAATATTTGTCATGAACATAGACACAAATATCTTAAACAATATTACAAAGCAAATTCAGTAACATATAAAAAGAATTATATACCATGACCAAATGGGATTTATCCCAGGAATGCAAAGTTAATATAACATTAAAAAATCAGTTAATGTAATAAATTAATAGAATAAACAAAACCACACCCTCATCTCAATAGATACAGAAGAGCATCTCACAAAATCCAACATTTATTCATGATAAGAACTCCCAATAATCTAGAAACAGAAGGAAAGTTTCTCAACCTGATAAAAAACATTTTTGAAAAATGTATGGCTGATATCATACTGTATATTGGTAAAAGATTAAATGCTTTCCCCCTAATATTAGGAAAAAGTTAAGAATGTTCACTCCCCTCCCACTCCACCCTTCTTCTGTTCAACAATGAAATGGAGATGATAGGCAGAAAAAAAATAAAGGCATCCAGATACAAAGGGAGAAATAAAACTGTCTATATGTCTATATTCACAGATGACATGAAAGTTTATGTAGAAAATTCTAAGGAATTCACAAAACAAAATCTGCATGAAATAAATATAAAGATACAAGATCAGTATACATCAACTGTATTTTTATATACTGGCAGTGAACAACCCAAAAATGAAATTGAAGAAGGTCTATTCACAATAACATCAAAAATGAAAATACTTTGGAAAAAAGTTGACAAAAGAAGGGCAAGACTTGCATAATGAAAATTACAAAACATGGCTGAAAGAAATTAAAGATCTAAATGAACAGACATTCCATGTTCATGTTAAGTTGGCAGTTCTCCCCCAAACATCTACAGAGTCAATGCAATTTCTATTAAAATCCATCCTAACAGGCTTTTTTTTTTTTTTTTTTTTCCGGAAAAAATGACAAGCAGTTACTAAAATTTATATGGAAATGTCAAGAACCCAGAATAGCCAAAACAATTTGAAAAAGAAAAAAAGGAATGAAATAATTATACTACCAATTTCAAAATTTACGATAAAGCTATCATAATCAAAACAGCATGCTGCTGGTATCACTGACATAAAAATGAGAGTCTAGAAATAATTTATGGTCAATTGATTAGTGACGTTGGACATTTTTTCATATGTCTATTGGCCATCTGTATCACCTATTTGGAAAAGTATCTATTCAGGTCCTTTGACCATTTTTTAATTGGATTGTTTGTCTTGTTGGTGTGGAGTTGTATAAGTTATTTTTAAGTCTTTTATCTATTTTGAGTTTATTCTTGTGTGTGGTGTAAATTGATGGTCTAGTTTCATTGTTTTTCTTGTACCTGTCCAATTTATTATATAGGGTAGTACTAGAAGTTCTAGTCATAGTAATCAGACAAGAAGAAATAAAAGGCATCCAAACTGGAAAGGAGGAAGTAAAACTGTCTTTATTTGTAGATGACATGGTATTATATATAAAAAACCCTAAAGACACCATAAAAAACCTACTACATCTAATAAATACAGGAAAGTTTCAGAGTACATAATCAACATCTAGGAATAAATTTAACCAAGGAGATAAAAGACCTCTACTGAGAGAACTATATGACATTGAAGAAAAAATTTAAGGAACACAAAAATAAGTGAGGGCATATATCATGTTCATGTACTAGAAAAATTAACATCATTAAAATGTTCATACTACCTAAAGGAATCTATAGATTCAATGCAGTTCCTATTAAAATACCAATGACATATTTCACAGAACTAGAAAAAATAATCTAAAAATGTATATGAAACCAAAAACACCTCAAATAGCTACAGCAATCTTGATAAAGAAGAACAAAGTCAAAGGAATCACAATACTGAATATCAAACTATACTGCAAACTATACTGCATTGTAATCAGAACACCCTGGTACTGGCATATAGACCAATGGAACACAAAAAAATAGCCCTAGAAACCAACCTACACCTTTATGGTCAATTAATAATTGACAA